>NC_141689.1:1471874199-1473130449 GCF_964263255.1 Lissotriton vulgaris
CCCCAGCACCGGTGGCAGGGGTCTGCCCAGCACCATGTGATTCTGGGCAATAGCTTGATAATCTTCCTGACGGACCCCAGCGCCGGGAAACCTACGGGTAGCTGTGCGCTTACAAATACAGGATTATTATTATTAAGGGAAATATTGAACAAACAGATTAATATATTTTATTTAAATCTTATCCCAATGTTGAGCAACAACAGATGGACTGAGAATTTCTAAAGCCTTGATTATGAATGGGTCAGAGGGAAAGTGCAGTGTAATGCACCTGATAAAACCAAACTCAACCAGAGTTCAGATTCTCTCAGGAAGAATACATTGCGCTCATTCTGAGTTTTTAGTGAACAACACACCATTTTTTTGTTCTTCAACACCAACATTAATGTGTAGTAAATTCTGTATATTTTTGCCCTTTTCAATTTTGACAGGTTTGACCTGCAAAAGTTTAACAAAAAGTGAATACTTTATTTCATCCTGTAATTTGGGGGTGCAGTAAGTGCCATACAATTTGGGATTCTGAACTTTCACAAAGAGGAGATTGAAGCGTAAAGAGAGGTGTCCCATAGCCAAGGAAATAGGACACCTTGCCAGACTTTCAAGTCAAAAAGCCTTTCCTTGGGAACTGAATGTTTCTCAATCATAAGTGCTTAAGATTATTTATTCGCTCACCCCTGTCGTAATTCATCAACACTCAGTTATGCCCCCAGTCCAAAGATAAATTCATAACACAAAAGTATCAGATTGTGTACAACGTCAATGTCACATATGCTAAAAACACATCAAATTACTTTAATAATATGAAGTTACAAAGCATAGCTCATCATCTTGTCAGTTGATAAATCAGGCAGTATCATCTAACATTTGTTTAAAACATCAAAATACGGCACAAACAATAAACCAAACCTTTCATAAAAAACATGTACATGGTAAAAAAGGAACAGGCAATTCAAAAAATGCCAAGGGAGAGACACATAACACAATCACATAGGTCTTTAAAAATTGCTAATCTGTTTAAATTATAATTTGAGGTGCATGATTTTTCCGGTTACTTATCTGTTGCATCCCAAATGTTTATCAGATTTTTGTACTAAACATTCTTCGGGAAGAAGAGCTGCTGAGCTGTGGGAGGGACTGCCAGTTTTCTACTTGCATTACTGTTTTGTCCTGCTAACGGCTGATTGCTGTGTTGTAGGATGGACTGACACTTTGCTACCTGTTCTGCTGTGTTGGGCTGCTGCTTCTTGGCTGGGAGTGAGAGGGGCCTGCTCTCTGCATCCTTAAACCCAAGTTTCTTCAAGGGCTAGTTGGCTTGCCTCCTGTTCTCTGACGTCTCAGGGTCATAAAAGACTTGTTGCAATTCTGCAGGTGTGGCTGGACTCTACCATCTGTGAGTCCTACCATTGCCTGAGGTGTCACCTCAATATCTGGGCCTTGAAAGTGCGTACTTCTTTTGCAAAACTCGACACATCATCACCACTGAGCAGATCGGAACCGATGCAGTGCCCTCCAACGCCGACACAGTGCTGATCACAGGACATCCCTGCACGACTCAATGACAGCGTATTGACCGGACTGTAAGGTTCAACGATTCAGTGCCAATGCAAGGTTGCAACTGCGAGGCTTGACAATAATGCAGCGCCAATCAGAAGACATACATTTAAGTTCAACTTTGAACCATTTACCCTAATGCGTGAATCGGAACCGAACTATGGAGTCTCCAACGCCAACACTTGCTCCATACAAAAGTTACTTTTTCAGTAGGCCCTTCATGGGTTCTGTAACCAGCGTGCCCTCCACTGGAATCGACCTGGGACTTTGGATTTACCTTACTGTGGTGCAACTTGAAGTAACGCTTTAGGGCTATTGACTTCTAAGCCCTGTTTTGGGATTAAACTTTAAAAATGATCTCAACTTCTCCTTATTGGAATTTTGACATTTTGATCTTGTTTTACTCAGATAATATTCTCTATTTTTATAAGCTGGTGAGGCATCCTTTTGTGGTTTTTTGACTGTGTTACTGTAATGTAAGTGTTGCATAAATACTATACACATTTCCTCTTACGTTAAGCCACACTGTTCTGTGCCAAGCTACAAGAGGGTGAGCACAGGTTAATTTAGGATGTGTATCTGATTTACCCTGACTAGGATTGTGGCTCCTGCTTGGGCAGCGTGTACACTCTGCAACCAGAAATCAAAATGTCTAACAAAGTGTTTTCCGAAGTATTTATTTGGTAAAAAATAAAATGAATAATTGAGCATGACAACCTTCCATTAACAATTTGATGGTGAGGTCAAGTATGGTAAGAAGGAATGGAGATAACAAACAATATTTATGGAAATCTGGGGTCAATGCGGGGCAGCTGCATGACTTCCATTAAAAGGTAGGAAAATATGATGGCCTGCATGCTTGCTCTTATAAATCTTTTATTCCCTGTGAGTAAAGACTGAACAAGACAATAAACAGTAGTATGCCCCTATTATTCTCTAGGGAAAACATACAATGCATTTATCAAATTAAAATGTGATTAAAATAATCCTACTAGAACTGAGAATATAAGGGCATGTCTTAAACATCCCTCTCTATTCTTTAAAGGCCATCATAAAAGAAGATATTTACAATAATGTATGTTTTAAGTCTGCTTAATTCACTGCATGCACACAATTGGCACCGGTTATGAAACATTCTAAAAATATCAAACTTATTAATCTTCTGTTTTTTATTAGGACACCCATTTAGCAGGTGCATGTTTGTAAGAATCATGAATGTGCCTTCTATGCTTCACGCTTGCAGTTTTATCCGTTCTTAGAATTGCTTAACATCCAATCTTTGGAGATGAACATGTGCGTGACTGTCACAGAGCACACAAATAGAATCATTTTCCTTCTGACAGATCATGGGAAGGTCTGTTCTTGAGTACTAAAAATAGCACGTGGTGAAAGTATCACTAGAAACCTCTCCACAGTAAGCTTTTATCTTAGACTACCGTTGAATAGTTTGGGCCTAATTTATGAAGGACTGCGTCACTTTTGCGCCGCTGTTGCTTCACTTTTAGTGACGCAGCGGTGGCATAAATAAAGCGTCATGTTGCGCCATATTTATGATGCAAAAGAAACAATTGATGGTCGGAATGTTGGACAATGCCGACATTCACCCCCAGTCACAAGGATCTGGGTTAAATCCATCATTCTTTTGCTCACCACACCACCTCAGTTTGGACCCAGCCATATGCAACCCGGTCTTGACCCTGTTCCTTGTGGGAACCGTTTAGCCTGAACTGCCAAGTGAGCAAAAAAACAGATGGATTTAGGCCAGATCTCTGTACTGGAGTGAATGTATGACATTGCTCTGAATTCTGTACATCAATTTTTGTTTTTGCATTTGTCACCCAGAGTGGGACGGGTATACCCAGAAGTGGGTCCTGTGCTCTCCATGCCACTAGAGTCAAGCTATCCTGGCTGAAGAAGAGTGAAACCCCAAAACCGGTCCTAGGATGCTTGTTTTCAGTCCAGGGAGGATCTGGCCTGGCAGTTCGCCTGGACTGTTCCATTGGGCACAGGGTCAGGACTGATTTGCATATGCCTGGGTTCAAACTGCAATTGCATGGTGAGCAAAAAAAATATGGTTTTAGGCCCAGATTTCTGTACTGGGGGGAAGGTATGACATTTCTGTGCATTCTGTCCATCAATTGTTGTTTTTGCATATTTACGATGTGGGGCATCTAGGCAGATGCGTCACTTTGTAAACACTTGTGCTACATTATACCTGTGTCAGGTATACTGTATGCAGTGTTGGCGTTCCCCTGCAAGAACGAGTCGTAGGATGGCGCAGCGAAATGTATAAGATTTCGCTTCGCCACTTCTAGGATGCCAATGTGTCAAAACCTTAGGCCTGCCTCATGGTAAGCGTAAGGGTGACGCAGGCCCTTTCACATGCGGCGAAAGATACGTCAGTAATACTGACGTATCTGTCATTTCTTGCAACATGATGCGCCATACTGTAAATATGACGCATCATTGGTGTCGCAAGGAGGGCGCACTGAGAAGTGTTACATCGCTGCTTTCACTCAGCGATGCATCACTTCTCATAAATGAGGACCTTTATATTTTAATTCTCTGCTTATTCTGGTACGTTGCTCTGCTGGATAGCGCCAAGAAAATCTGGTAAACAAGCATTCTTCAAATACCCACATAACATCATAAAGCATTGTTAAACTATTGTTTGTGCACTTTATTCCTTCATTAAAGTAGATTTCATCGATCATACGACTTTGATTAAAAACATTGGCAATTTCTTGAAATTGGTGTTTTTAAAATATGAGGCTAAAAACCCAGCTAAAAATATTTCTAGTTGGCAGAAAATAATCCTTGAAACCTACTTTGTGTAGAAAATAGGTTTTGAGAATCTGCAATCTTTCGAAACTGACGTAAACGTAGCAGATCTCATTATAAATGTACAGCCTCAATGAATGTCTTCATTCAAGAACAAGTTATCTATTGCAAGAACAAAAGTTAAAACTCCATTGACAATTCGGATTTAAATTAGTTGATATTTTCTGACATTTTCTGGTACAAACCAACATTTTTCTGTACCTTCATTTGTAATTATTTTCATTTCGAATGTGTATGAAGATGCAATGTCACCTAGGATTGTACAAGTTGCATACTTATAAGAGTGAATCCCCTGTGTGTTTCTAGTGGAACATTTGGCGTTCACAAAAGCAATTTGCTTTTGATTGGCATCTCAAATTATCACAGAGCCTGGCAAATACCAAGCATTTTTATACTCAAGAGCCAACTTAGAAATATAAGACATGTTGTAATGTTAGATTTTGAATGTAACAGTGTCTTTTTCAAAATAAAGATCTTAGATGCGCTTTTAGCACCTAATTCTATTAAACGAATGTACAAATCTGAATTAAACCTTTATACATTTGTGTGATATAATGTTCCTTACATTATTTCAGGTGTTTCTTTTCTTTTAGATGGAACTGCAGCAGCCAATTTTTTCACATTTCACTTTGGTTGTCTTGATTGTTAAAGATGAAGTAGAACTCACATCTACTTTTGTCCCATTTCATTAAATATGTTATGTGTGAGGTGCAGAATACACTATTTTCCACCAACACCGCTGATTCTTCCTCCTGTATCCATTGATAATTCCATATTCTTTATCTTCTCACAAATCAATGAAGATCTGCAGTCACATACATCATTCGAGTTAAACTGTGTTGTTCCAAAACCGGTCAAAAATGTACAGTTGTGGGCTCACAAGTGCGTGTGTACATCAAGGCCATAGATGGTGATGGTGCCTTTACCTGAAGTCTACTGAGATGGTCTTAGTTTACTTTGCTGTAGGTTCTAGACATAAAGATCTACTAATGGGCGCATTATTCGTGAAAGTGACACACATTGGCGCAAAGCCTGTTAAAGTATTTACTTCACAGTGCACAACTTTTTTCCTGTAAAGGTAACTCAAATAGCGTTTTCATTTTTCCTGCACTGCTTTGCATCAAGGGTGCATCTCATGGCTGTACATGGGCATTCCACACTTCCACCCATGGCTTTTGACACAAAGCCCTTTCTAATGAAATTGGTGAATCGAGTTTGGACAAAAAAGTACTGTCTCCTTCAGGCGGGTTTTATCATGGAGAAATGTTTTCATTTTGCCTTACTTTTTCGAAATTGCATGTGTATTGCACTGTGCAGGATACATCCAATATGTGAAAAGTTATCTAAGCATAGTATGTTGTACTGGAAGTGTCACCTTCTAATCCCAAACCACTGCTAGACCTCAAGGACACACATTTGCCCAATGGTGAAAAGGTTTATGTGTGGTGCTAGGCAGGCTGTTTGTGTGCCAGTGCTGGAGTTGAGAGCAGTAGTTATACATTAGTAGATATGGCTTTGCAATGCTTTTTTTCTCTAGTGCAAAGCAGGGCAACAAATTTGCTTGCTGCGCTGTGCTTCTAAATAGGAAGGGCCATATTTATGGCAAAGTCATGCAGTGCAGCAAGTCACCTCACTGCGTAACAGGGAAAGGGCAGGAATGCACCAAATTCAAAAGAATACGGTGCATTTCTGCCTTTTTCCCCGTGCTGGGGCCATTTTGGCTACATAGCGCCAAAGCGGGCACTTTTGCACCATGGTTCAAGGCTGCCTGCATTGTATGGAGGGATGTTTTTGTTCAGGAAAGGGCTTTTCCTTCACAAAAAACAATACCCTGAGGCATTTTCCTCTTTCTATGTGTGCTACAGAATGTGATGCGCAAAGAAAGAAGAAATAGCAAGGAGAAATAAAGATACTTCTCCTCGTTATACCTCACCAGGGAAGGTGTAGCATTTTGGAGCATTTCCAGGTCAAACACTTTTGGTAAATCTGGGAGTGTGTCAAAATCCATGGATATTGTGTGGGCACACCCAAGTAACACCTATGGAACACATCCCTGGTGCAAAGTAAAGCAATGCTGTGATTTGCGCTGCGTTACATTACTCCATATTTACCAAGCCACTCAGGGGCACGCATTTTGGGCTTTTGTCGCACATGCACCACTTTTCATGGTGCAAGCATGACCCAACCCATTCATAAATCTGCCTCTAAATTTACCCTCAATACGCATGACCAAACCAAGTAGGAAGATATTGCGTCATTTGTGACATTTATAGTTAAGCTTCAGCGTCTCCTTTGTGGATTCGTCAAACAGTTCCTATGCTTTTTCTACACTTCTCTGCACTTCTAAATGTACAACTGATTAGGTGAGGTGGTGCAAAAAGTGTTTGAAGATGGACAGAGGCTATTCTGATAGCAACACTTGATGAACTGTGCTCCATCTAAGACCTGGGCCTCCATGCCAGACTGAAGTTCCTCTATCTGTTGGCTGCCTTTGATATGGTCTTCCCCTGCTCTGGCAAAAATAGGACAGACTGAACTTTGCTAAATTGGTGTAAAAGTTTTATCACAGGCCACAAGCAAACAGTGTCATTAGCGTATTTTTGGCCTGGTGAAAATTACATCTCTAGAAGGATTCCATCTTGTTTAATATCTACAAACAACAACAGCAAGACTGAAGATTTCCTGTGAAGCAGCAATCCTTCATTTTGGTTTGGAAGGTTGTGACTGGCTTCGCTAGGTAACACATTCCTTCCATGCTCTAATGCAAAATATTTTGGCATTTTGTTTGTTAATTGTTCAAATTCAAGGGTTTGTGCGTCCTGTTTCCTCCTTCACATACTTTATGATAATTCTTCATTTTAATACAACAAAAGTGTGTGTGGAGGGTCAAGGGGAAGTTTAACGACCTATCTGCTCCATCCCCTGCTCCTAAAGTACAAAACACATAAGAGCAGACCAGGTCAAGGGAATGGTGTTTAACTATGTAGAAGACTGTGAAACAGTTGAATGCATGTGTGAGCGAATGTCATTGAGGTGCATAGGCTAAAAACAAAACCCATCAACCAGCCATTTGCTGGAGTTTACGTCATGTGGGGGTTTCGTAAAGCATTCAAACACCACATCCGACTTTGTTGTGCCGGTGCAGAATAAATGTCAGTACTATAGCCATAAGACTCAATGCAATAATACCGTGCAGTGCTTCAGTAATAGTGATACTTAAAATTGACTACTCAGACTTAGACATAGGTTCAAATGGAGGTCTATGTGTCAAGACATTAAAAACACACCGAGTAGTAAGACTACCCCCTGGCGCTTATGCAGAATGGTCGACATGTTTCAGCCAGATCGGGAATTACCCTGGCTTTCTTCAGGACCTTTAAATATATAATGGCTACTGCAACTTCAAATACTTGTGTCAAGTGAGGAATAACAGTATGTACTAAGAAACAGTTACATAGCTACCAGGAACTTGAAAGAATATGAGTCCACTGGAGGGAAAGAGATGTGTCTTCTTCCTAACAAAACAGAAAACACGTGAATGTTTTTCTTTTCAAACAACATTGGATATCACACATATTATCGCATGAATTCACAGAGACCACATAGATAGACACCTGCATGAATAATTTACATTCTGCATTATAGGGAAAGCATATTAGCTTAATCACCAAGAGGCATTTCCTCATGGTGATACTCACCCAGCGTTGTGTGGATGAAGATCTCACCTCACCCGGCAACCGCTCGGGGTATGAGGCCCCGCTCTATGGTGTAAAAAAAGGGGGAGGGGCACAGTTAGTACTGAGATCTACTGTGTCCAGACAAATTGTTTTACACATTAACCCAACGTACGTGTAATAGAAACCCATCCGCCAAAACTCAGAGCTACCCACTACAAAGTTCTCATAGAACATTGGGAAACTACAAGGTTTTTTTTTAAAAAACTACAAGGTTTTTCAAAAAACCCCAGATTACATGACTTAACAGGGTCCAGAGGGGGCTCCATAATGTATATGGTTAAAGGGCGCTCTAAACTCCTTCTTATCCCATCTCCGCAATGTCAAAATCATTAACAGCAGAGAGCCTGACAAACAACTCACCTGTCCGTCGGTACCCCGGTTTTTCACCAAGCGGAAGGGGAGGAACTCCTAGTACCGTCCTTCGCCTTTTTTAATCGTTTCAGTAATAGGTCGTAAAGGGCGTTCACTGCGTGAAGTCAGTTTGTGCTGGAAACCGCTATTCCTTTGCGCATGCGCCGTGTCTCAAAGAATCGAAGCATTTTGCCCGAACCCGTGTCGTCTCTGTTGCCGAAAAAGAACCTGCAGCGGCTATCACCCCAAGGTGTTGTGGGTGAAACAGAGAATACTGCCAAAGGGCAAGGAAGACTGCCCGATAGGGCGCACATATTAGTTAGTCTGTGATTCTAAAATAGAGCTCACACAGTGAAGGCGCGCGCATGATCAAGGGGTAGAGCACTGTTCCCTATGCATGCGCACAACCGAAAACTTCAGCCGGGCAAACGCTAAAGCCGGGCCCAGTGTCCGAAAACATAACTTCCAACATTAAGCCTCTCATGCATGAAACCGAGGCGCCATAAAGTTTATTAAATGGTGACAACCAGGAGATGTATCCATGGCTGTGCCCTGGGATTCAAGCATGGATTTGTGAAAGAATCAACATGAGTCACTAGATGGAGGAACTCTGTTAAACCTATCAAAGGATCATTTTCTGAGGGCAAAGATCAATCAATCGTAGTCAATTGGTATAAATTTAACCAAGAATACCTGTGAGCTTAACACAGTCGTTACCACAGGATATCTCTCCATATTCGTGGAAAATGAATGTACCATTGGGTAAGGCGAGATAGACGGAGGGGCTGCATGCACAATTAGGTTGGGTGAGCTGGAGACCTCCATTTGAACCTATGTCTAAGTCTGAGTAGTCAATTTTAAGTATCACTATTACTGAAGCACTGCACGGTATTATTGCATTGAGTCTTATGGCTATAGTACTGACATTTATTCCTACACCGGCACAACAAAGTCGGATGTGGTGTTTGAATGCTTTACGAAACCCCCACATGACGTAAACTCCAGCAAATGGCTGGTCTGATGGGTTTTGTTTTTAGCCTATGCACCTCAATGACATTCGCTCACACATGCATTCAACTGTTTCACAGTCTTCTACATAGTTAAACACCATTCCCTTGACCTGGTCTGCTCTTATGTGTTTTGTAATTATTCATTTTATTCTTAATTTGAAATTGGCCTCAGTAGTGGGACCACTGATTTCTTCTTGTATTGAATATACAACTGAAAAAACTTCAACACATTCAAAACGAGGAAGTCCATCTGGATCCAATCAAGGACATAATCTGATGTAAAGTGTTATGTTTTATGCAAGGGGCTGTCTCTTGAACTGCCCCAACGATCTCTTGACCTGGTAGTGTCACTTGTGCTGTCTTGTGTACTGATATATGCATCTTGCTTTCTTCTGATGAATCCTCATTATAGAAACTATCACTGTGAAGACAAGTTCTTTAGAGCAATGGACTCCCAGTTCTGGAATGCTTTTCCCATGAACAAGAGCACTCTGTCTATCAGGCTTTCCATATAGTGTTAAAAAAGCAAATTTTCATAGGCAAACGAGTACATTTTAGAATGTAACAGCAGAGATCCCATTGCAGAATTTATTCTCCAGACATTCATAAATCATTGAGGGTTAAATTATTTTGAGTTGTCTATATTTTGCTCCCTCTTCCAGGGGGGCATTTGATAGGAACAAAGAGTGTAGCACGAAGGAGCATTCATGATCTGCCTTTCAGGTGTGGAGAAGAGCTAGTAGTAATCTATTAAAAGCAGGTCAAAATGTTATCAGATCTGATTTCAGAAGGTGAGACAATGTTGGTTTTCATTGTTCGTGTCTCTTCACATTAGAACGTTGATGAACCTATATTTTAAACAGTATTCCATTCTGTCTCATTTTATGTCCTTTGCTGTTATAGACATGTACGGAGACATGTTTATGCCCTCTCAACTCTATGAAATGTAACTGTCCCAAAAATAGGCATACAATGTTTTACTCTTTTAAAACCCAGCAATACAAGTTTGTGATTTTGTGGTTCCATAGTAAATACCCCACGGTTTTGATGAACCTTTAAAGACCAAACTGAAAAATAGTTTACCTTTCTAAGACTTGTTTCAGGTTGTATATTTGGTGTAGAGCTGCAATTGCTTTTAATGACTAGAGAGCCTATTGTACCCTAAATCTTTTCTAAGTGTTTCTAAGACCATTTACAAATATTACATTTTAACTTTAATGGGTGTGTGTTTATATACATTATGGTTAATGAATGGCAAATAAGATCGGATGTCTAATGGAAGTCTCAAAGATTGCATTGATGGGAAATGTCAGAAATCTTTTGAGCAAAGTTGTCGGGTTATGGAAAAAAAAACTGCTTTGAGTTGAGATGTAAAACGTACATACTTACACATCCAGAACTTGCTGTGGCTAAATACGGGGCACCTCCAACAGTAATGTAAGTAGTCACAGGGTAGTGTTAGCATAGTCGAGAAAATGTGGGTATTGTGGACCATTATCTATCTGTACTTCAGTGCTTCCCTCTGAATGACACAAAGGTAAGTGGTACAGAAAATGTAGGTAGGATGACACCTTGCACCAATTAACTAATGGAGTTGGCCTAGGAAGGCAATGTTAAAGTGAAAATAATTCAGAAGCTATTTTGTGAATTTGCATGAAATTCCTAACCCAACATATGTACTTTGTCGACAATGCAGATACCCCATGCATTTATTATATGTAAAATACTATAAGCCTGAACAATTGTGCCAGTCTGTCTTCTCCTTCACAAAAACATGATTTGTTTTTCGAATCAGGAGGGAGGTTTATATCGCTTCAATTTCAGAGTCACTATGAAAACTGTTTCTCTGAAATATAGTATTTTTATTTCTCTAATTAGCTTGTTTCACAATTGCCAATGCATTGTCTTATGCATTTGGTATTAATGTGATTTTGCCTGATGATATATCATAAGATGTATAATGTTACTTTTTGTTGCGCTTTCTCATGGTTAGAACATCATTTTTGAATCTCAGTTCCAGTGTGGTACATAGCATCTGCACAGTCAAGTGAATTAAAAATAGAAATTGTGCCTCTGGCCAACATGGGTTTTAGAAACATTGAGTTGAATCATAAGTAGGCAAATTGTGTAGTTAGTTAACAACTATGTTGTCATCCATATCAAGTAAAGTCAACTTATCAATGGCAAACATGCTTCTTTCGTAGAGTTCGAAGGAAAACGCGATATAAATATTAAATGTAGCATGAGCTCACCAAACATGCAAATTACCTCCAGATGGCTAAATTTATCTTTTTTCTAGTAACTGCATTCAGCCCTGACAAATTGTGTTTTTAATGTGAAGCTGCGAATGTATGTATGCATGATTCACTTCCATATTCACATAGAACAATATAAATAAATGGGAAATGTAATATTTGTTTTTTCCCCGAAAATATTATTAAAGAGTGAGTGAATGTGACAGCATATTTACGATCTGATGTGACTTAGATCTATGAAGTGAAGGTTATATTTGCTAAAAATGAAGGAATTTTCATAGAGGAGCTTACATTTAAGCACAAATTTTCAATAATAAGAGATGGCTGTTTTGGGGTTAACTAAAAGTATGTAAAAGAGTAGTCCTGTAGTACTACTTACTATAATTATAAGTGCTTTTGTGAATTGGTACCGAACGGTGTAGCATTTATGATAAAATGTCAATATCACAAACACGTGTACACAAACTTGTGTATTTGTAGCTGTATACATGATAACTCTGATGCCATATATTGGTTTGTGGGAACTATGCGTTTCTCCTCCCTCTCCAGATAGTTGTAAAAGCAGCAGTAGTAGTAGTAGTGGTAGTAGTAAACAAAATTATTATAATATTATAAGACATTATTTATAATAACATCTAGCTCATATAATTGGTAGAAATACTTCATTGAAAACTTCAACAAGAACAATAATCCCTGTTGCTGTCTTTTTTGTACCTCATCTTTTAGTTGACTCAAAGAAAGAAAAATGACTTTTGTCAGACTCACTTTTCTGGGGAACCATTATCCTATGAAAGTGTCCTACTCATAGTCAGTAAGTGAAAAGTACAACATAGATTACAATGCTCAAGAACCAAATTACTCTACGATAAGCGAAAAGTTTCCCTCTTTGTCTCAATAAAACACACAATGAATGAAGATGGTTGTAAAATGGAAATGGTAGCTCCTTGCCTCTTTGGCCACTAGGATCTATGGTTCGATGTACGACAGTCTGTGTTTGGTAACATAAGAATTGTGTTATTTATTTGGGAAGAGGGGTACCTTATCGACCAAATTAAAAAAAACATGGTTAGATCTCACTGCAAGTCTTTTGGTAGCAGGCAATTCTCCCCAGACAATGGGTAAAGTTTAAGCAATGTCAACATCATAAAAGATCCATTCAGGGAAAACCTGGATTTCCTAGCAACCAAGATCGCGTTGGTACTGGAACAGAATTGACAGCTCACCAGTCCAATGTTTTATCTTTGAACTTCATCATTGCAGCAACAATTTCCAAGAAGGACATACTCAATTTATTTTTGCTCATCTAGGGTGTAACCTCTCAGGGCAAGTCTCAGCACCTTGTCTAGGTGCTCTGCTGTTGGAAAAGGTGAAATTTCAAATTTTTCACCAACTGGTGGTAAACTTCTCTCTGGTCACTCCTGGAACTCCATGGTCCTTAAGACAGGTTTTGAAGTACCAGGTCCATCTCCTGACTGCTAGGGCCCCAGATCAGTCTAGTCCTCTATGATCATCTGGGTCTTGCTGAAGTCACAAGTCCTTCTACTTTTTTATCCTGCCCAATTCTTTTCTGTCTGCTTTTTCACCCTTTGCCCATCTTCTTTTGCAGCATTTATTTTTGCTTTACTATAAAAACACCCAGACTTCACACATCCAAGATGACTAACCCTTCGTTTCTCTGGAGTGTTTGTGGGTCACTCCAAAGCCACTCCCCTATTTAAATGTTGTCGTCTACATTCTGGCAGGGCTCATAATATTTATTTCTCCTTCTGAGGTTGTTGCAAAGCAGTCTTGAAGGGCTCAAGGAATGAACAGAAGCAGTGCCATTTGGCATCTCCAGATCAAAAGATGTAATGTCAACCCTGTCCTCCATTCTGTCATCGTTTCACGCTTCCTTCAATATACCTATTTTTTGTCAGTTGTTAACAACTCTTCAGATCTCCTGGATCTGTGGGCCAGACTCTAGTCCTCTGGCAGGCAGGGTTGTTAATATGAGCCATGAGACTGTATTGGCCTCTATAGATATAATAACTTTCAGAACTGATTTCTCGCTCAGGCAATCCAAAGAACATTTTATAAAGTTACTTTCTACCACATTTATTTAAAAAATCTGATTTAACTGTTAATTTAGATTTTGAAACTAAGCGGAAAGTAGCTTTGTTTATTTTTCTAGTACTTTCCCAAGCATAGATATGGCAGATATAAGATTTTAGATTGGCAATTTTGACTAACAAAGATGTTTTTTTCAATTGGGGATTCTGAGTAACATCAGATAGGCAACAAAAGTGAAGCTATAAGTTATCCTTGTTTCATTCAGTTTTTAACCATCTATATTTTTATGTAATATATGCCCTCCAAATCATCTGCCCTTGCTTTTTCCCTTATACAACTGTTAGAGGAGTAGTGGGAGATGCCATAACTAACATGGCCAGACCTCCAAACAATGAAAAAACTCTTGCCTCCTGCCAGTCAACTTCACCACCCACTGAAAATAATGTTCCCCGATCCAAGTCCAAATATAAAAAAATATACCTGGCTTCCTGCTACCCACCCACCATCCTCAAATCTTGTCCCTGCCTAAAGGTTGGTTTCCTACTGACAGCAGCTCTGTGAGAGCTGCTAAACTGAGTGGGCTAGTTTCTCCCATCAGCATAGGCCAGCAGATTTAATAGGGAAGAAGGTAGTTGGCACAACACCACGCACATTCTCCCTTTAGCTGAGGACACCCAAGAGAGGCCGAAGAAGGTAGATGATAGCACAACCTGCTGACCCATCAGAACACAGGGTGTGAGAACGTCCCCTGGTGATGTTACAACAGGGTATAACCACTTTTGTTACCTGCTATTGTTATTTCACACAACTGAATAACCATATTTGAATCCATTTGCTCTGGATAGTGGCGCCAAAGGGAAGCCATCTATGACAAATATTACAATTATTTTAATGACAAATGGAACTATACTATCTATGGAAAATCTAACTTAAGCCTCTACAGTAAAAATAGCTTTAAGGCATCCATTCAGTGCAAGGACATCTATTTTATAACATACTGCATGTAATTTTATATATATTAGGCACTCAGTATTTATCAATACCATTTTAGTGCCAGAATGTATGCTCTGTGGGACTGAATAGGATTAAAGCAGTCCACAGATTCCTAATGCCAAACAAAATTAGGGTCCAGAAAAAAATGCAAAAAACAGGGCTTACCTTGCAAAAGATGTAGATTTCCTCTACTTCGCAACAGGTAGAAATTCCTATTGTTAGATTTGTGATTGAGTGTGGTGTGTCTGAAAGGTTCTGTACTTTCTACCCCTAGATTTTATGATTTATCTTACACTGGAGTACAATGGGGTTTTAGAATAGAATTTCTCAGGAGTATTTATGTGGTAACTAATGTTTTATTGTTTGATAATAACATGTAATGGAAGATTGGTGGGTCACCAGACATGTAGCCAAGGTGCTCAGGTGCTACTCGGAATCTTTAGAATAAGCATTCCTAAGCAATTTTGAATTTGTGTGTTTCATATTGTGCGTTTCATATAAAGGTATTGGTCAGTGCTGCTTAGTCAAGCTGTCCACTTGCAGACTCATCAAGAGTGTTGCGCAGGTGCAATGATTTTTGTTTCGTGATTTTCTGTTGTATATTGGTATGTGGTGATAATAAGAGGGAGTGCTTTTATAGACACTGTAGGAAAGCGGGTTATTAGTAGGTGGAGGTATTTACCCTCAGCTAGTAGTAATACCACAATCACTAATAGGTCCAATCAAGTCTCAGCAAATTAATCTTTGTTCAACCCTTGGCAGTTTTGCAAATGAGCAGTCAGGTTTAACTTAGGAGACAGGTATATGTAAAGCATTTAATAATACCAAAACAGTACAACAGTAAAAAAGTGAAAGACATAAGAAAAATTCAACACTAATTTATAGAAATAGAGGATACTTGTAGCTTTAAAATTGCAGCATAAGGACCGATATCCAATGTAACTGGAGATATGAATTTTTAAAGATTAAATACAAACATTTGCATTCTAGTGCCAAAAAGCTTAAAGTGCCTCATGCAGCTTTCTGATGGAGCTAGATTAGGACAAAGTAAACGTATTAGGCCAAACATGATGGCGCATGAGTCGGCTAGTCAAAGGGCTAGGTCCCGTTCAAAATGTTACCTTCAGAAATAGTCTTTTTCTTGGAGCTTTTCTCTCGACGATCAGTTCTCAGGTTCCTAATGTCCAAAGTTCAATTTGATGATGGTGGCCTTCTGCAGCATAATGCCCCAATGTGCCTCTGGAAATATTTCTCGTCAACTGTACTGTGAGGAGCTCCAGAGCTTTCAGCATGGCAAAGCAGCGTGGTCTGGCAGATTCACAAGTTGATGGGGGCAGCTTGACACTCGACATTGAGATGATCTCCTCCTGGAGCTTTCCTGCAAAACATTGCAGAAAGTTTCCAAACATTGAGATCTTGTTGGTTCTGAGTTTAGGGAAAATAAGTTTCCACTAGCTCAGGTCATAGGTTCAGAGACTCTGGATTGCAACTTGGGGACTAGGACTTAATCTCCCACAAGCACTTGCACAGTCCAGGAAAAATACAATTGCTATTGGTCAGCTGGAGTGATCGTCTCCTTGGCTTGTCAGGTGACTTCTTCTAGCTCTGTTGTACCAGCTGCTGATCAGGATGTGCACTCCTTTTTCTTTGAGTCATACAGTCCTTTCTTTGTAGGGCATTGAGAGTTCAGCATGTGGAGTCCTTCTGAGTTTAAGCCTCCTGTGGTGCAATCAAAGGGTACAGCAGGACAGTCCTTCTTCTGATGTTCCAAACAGTGATCTGTGAAGGTACTGCAGCTCTTTCATATTTATCCTTCATTCTGGGCAGGCAGGAATGGGGGAAGAAGCTACCTCCCTCTGCTATGACCACTTCCTGCAAAGTGTGCCATATTTCTGACCTAGAATTCAATTTATCTCCCACAAATCTAAATCGAGAAATAATCTCCTTGGTGTGTGTATGTGTAACCTACCCCAGAGGTGTGGTTATCATCTGAGTACACTCCCCCATAAGACCCTCACCTAATTGAATTAGGGGGGGCTGTTCTGGCTGCTATGACATCCGTTCTCCTGCCATTGAAAACAAGTGTATCTCTCCAGCCCCCTTTCTGTCCAATATATGCTATTTCATGATCAATGTTTATAGCCCTCATAGGTACTTACATTGGTAGCCTTTATACACCACTCTAGTGCCTTGGCAGATATATCTGGAAAGTCAACCCAGATTTGGGTACTGACTTTCTGGGTGTCCCTAAACGTCATTCAGTTCTGTTCTGGGATTAGACCAAACCTTGTGATCAAGCTCTGCTACATGTGCGGACATCATTTTGCCTTCTATCCCTCTAAGGTCAAGAGCCTATCTCTCCCCACCACTAGGATCAATTCCTTCAGGAGTGAACCCCAGTACTGGGAACTCACCCTCCTCATCTTGAGGACCCTGTCAAAATCTGTCTAAAAAGTTGCCTATATCATCACCCTCCTGGTACTTAGGGGAAATCCCATTAGGCATTCTTGGGTCAAACCACCACCTTCAGACACCTCTGTCTCTTCTTCGGTGTCACCTTCTCTCTGTAATTCCCTTGCCCACTTCTTCTTGGCCAGGGCCAACTTCTCCGTGTTTAGATATATATAGTCCAACTGGGCCTCAAGTTCTCTCTCTCTGAGGGACAGTCATATTTCTCCTGTGGTGGATCCTTTACCCCCACTAGCTCTAGGCATGGCCCTAGTTACTGTATTAATGAGCAGGTGTTTTGTTTCCTCATCACTTAGGTCAGAGGTGCCCTCCTCCGCCACATCACTAAAACAGTAAAAAAGCTAAAGACTCAACACAATTAAAATCCAATGGAAATCCAATGCAATTCATAAATATAGAGATATTTATATCTTCAAAATTGCACCAAAACAACAGGAATCCAATGTATAGAACCAGAGATGTAATTTGTCAAAGTTTAAATTAAAGAATGAGCTTTCATTCGCCTATAAGTGTAAAGTGCCAGCCATGGATATCTGGTCATGCTGGACCACGAAAAAGTCAAAGCTTCAGGCCAACAGTGGTGGTGCGTTGGAGCGCAAGTCAGATATGATGAGTGGGTGGGCCAGGTCAAGTTTTTACCTTCTGACTTAGTCATTTTATGGCGCTTTTTCTCTTGACGTTGAGTTATAGAGTTCTCGAATCCGCATTTAGATTCAATGATACCGGCCTGCTCCAGAGCGATGCATCGGTGAGTCTTGCATTTCTTTATCTTCATCGCCGAAGGAGAGGAGCTACAGAGTTTCAGCAGTGCTAACCTGCATGGTCAAATCGAGTCGTATTTTAACATTGCTGACAATGCCGGTCTCTCATGGAGCTTTTTCACAAAAGTTGGAAAAAAGTTCCCAAACTTTTAGATCTGCCCCTGAAATGTTCCTTGATGGTCAGAAAGAGTCCACAGCCAAGGATTAGGAAGTTCGGGTTTGCATCTTGGGGTTTGGGACTCCAAATCCCACAATGCATGCAGTCAATCCAAGAAAAATCCAGGTTGGAGTGGTACTTGAAGTGGGTATTGCAAGTGGCTTCTTCCAGCACTATTCTACCTGTTGCTGTTCAGGGAGTACACTCCTTATAATTCAAGACAGGCAAAGTTCTTCTGTTGTAGAACCTTTAGAGTATAGCAGGTGCAGTCCTTATGAGTGCAGCCCTCTCTTGTGCAGTTCAAGGGTCCAGCAGGACCGTCCTTCTTCTCCAGATGTTTTGAGACAGCGATCTGAGGTGCTCTTACAGCTCTTACATATTTATTCCCCATTCAGGAATGGTAGGAGGGGGAGACACCCCAAAATCAAAATGGAGAATATCTCTCTTTGGAGTTCAAGTCTGGCTAACCTAACCCAGAGTCCTGGCTAAAGTTTCCCTACACACCCCTTTCAGCCCCTCTACTAATCTAATTTGAGAGGCTTCCATCTGACTGGGGATCAACGAAGTGGGGGCTGGCCTAGGTCCTGTGACATGTCAGCTTTTCCCCTTGAAGACCAATTTATCTCCCCAGTCCCCTTCCGGTCTCAGGCCTCTTCACACCTAATCATGAAGCAGATTGGCTCAGGCTGTCAAAGGCTGACCAATCAGAAAAGGCTGCTACAGGGCTGCTTTATGTTTCTTCATGAAAGTAAGTTCTAAAACTCCTTCCCTTCCATAGTTGTAATTAATATGACCTTAGCAAATTGTTGGATTTATTGTAACTATTACTTTGATATTAAAGTTCAATAAAGCCTTCCCATGTTAGTTTGTGGAACTAGCAGCACTACATTGGTGAAAAACACTTGTAGCTGTTTTTCCCTAACTATAGGATGTATAACATCTTTCTTGATGCTTCTGCTTTTTATAACTAGGCATCCTACCCTTGAGGCACCTAGGGCATTCCTTAGGGGTGGCTTATATGTAAAACAAAGGTAGTTTTAGACTTTGGAAGTACTTTTAATTCCAAAGACGAATTTGGAGACAGTTTTACTTTACCAGCCTGCAAAATATGACTGATTTAAAAATTACACCAGGCACACCCATACACCACAGCAGTGCACACGTAAGTGTATTAAGGCTACTCAGGCCTTTAAAACTACAAGCCCAACCATATTCTAGAGACTTGCAGGTAGGTTGTCTGAACCAATTGTAATTAGGCCAATTGCCTTATACCTTTTAAACAGAGCACTGGCCCCGGGCCCCGTTAGCAGAGCCAAGGGCATGTTGAGAGTCTATAACCCCCAGGATCAGTCAAAACAATGGAGGGAATCAGGGCAAAAAGGATGACTTTCCTACAAATAGAAATTTCTTTTGTTCCATTACTTTTTTGAGACCTCAAATCGAGTCTGACTTGATACTTGAGTTATGCGGTGGCAAAGTGGAATGCCCCACTTACCTTAAGGTCTTTTATGTCTGACTCCAAAAGCCTCCATGTTTCCCTGTCTCAAATTATAGTTAGTTGATTAGATTGTGTAAGTAGATGCTGTCTTTACAATTGGTTTGTCGTACTAGTTGACTGCAATCAGGATGAAAATAAGTTTATCATATATTCTGTAGTTCACATTATAAACCCATTTGAAAATCACTTCAAAGAAAATGTGTGTAAATGTATGTATCCCCGACTTAAACTAAATCTTCTCAGTATGATATAACCATAATATTCATGGCCAGTACTTATCATTGTTCACTTTGAAATAATAGATTTCAGAAGAGCATTGCTCTTAAGCAACTGCATGACCAATAGCCATCGCTGTAAACTTATGGTGATGTAATGGGGCCTGCGGAGAGAGGTGATAATATTTACTGCAACGTTTCACAGGTGTCCCTGGGAGGCAATAAGGACTCAGTATGGATGTGCTGGGAGATGCAGGTGTACATTCAGCTGCACAGTCTAAGTTTTAGTTGTGCCTTGATGTTCATGTTCAATCAATAACTTAAAACAGTCATGATGATGGAATGTGGCCCCAATAACATATTAGTGAGCGGAACAGAGCTGGCCCCACAACTCGTGCGTAATGTTGTAAAATTCCCATTATGCCCCAGGTTCTGCACTTTCCAGACCCCACACTGCTTCTACAAAATCATTTACATATTTATAAATGAAAGCATGTAAACTTCAATAATAAAGATCAGCTTGTGTGAAAATACCACTAGATTGCGCCAGGTGACATGCTTTCTTTACCACTAGATTGCGCCAGGTGACATGCTTTCTTTTCCCCTATAGTATCCCCCAGCCTGTCTATCGCCCCTCACGTCCCCTGAGGTCAATGGGCAGCATGCTTTTAGTGGCGCCTCGGATATATAGAGCTAGGATGGGAGGTCGGTCCTTTAGACACCATGCCAGCAATGACTGGAATAACCTACCCATCGACTTGAGGATGGAGCTGTCTGAAACCAGGTTCAGACAGAGGCTGAAAACCCACCTTTTCCCCAAGCTAAATTCAGCATAGCAGGCCAGGCACTCCCTCTGTAACCCAGCTGATGAGATGTAGATAGGGCTGTCAGCGCGGGGACGCACTGTTCTCTGTGCAACCATGCGCTTAACAAATGTCATTAACCTAACCTAACCTAGTGTATGACTTTTAATACCTAAAACAAGCCCTTCAGCCACCTGGAACAATGAAACAAACATCCAGAGCGCTCCAGGCCTTGAAAAACTCCTCTCACAAGCCAAACAGTATTACATACTATTGAGCCATATATCCATGTAATGAGTAAACTGAGGATAAGGTATATGACACATGCTATAGTATATAAAACAGTCATTTATTCAACGAAAGAGAACACATTCATAACTCTAACATCATTATTTGCATTAGCTCTTTACTCAACTGCACATGTTCCCGTGTTGTCGTGTGTACCTTTCTTAGAGATTGTTGAATGAGCAAAATAAATTATTAAACTACTTATGCCCTTGCAAAATGAAGCGTATTACATCTGTTGTACAGAACATACAGCACAGCTAATAAGCAAAATGGGCAAATTATTTGCATAAGTCACATAAATCAAAGAG
The DNA here is from genome assembly GCF_964263255.1 of Lissotriton vulgaris. Taxonomy (NCBI): domain Eukaryota; kingdom Metazoa; phylum Chordata; class Amphibia; order Caudata; family Salamandridae; genus Lissotriton; species Lissotriton vulgaris. Next base: position 1,471,895,483 of record NC_141689.1, read on the forward strand.
AAGCTCAATTTCATTCTTGTAGCTTTCATTGTGCTAATGTGGGCCACTATACTTTCATTCAAAGGAATCTACAATTTGAGGCACAAACCTACTGACTTACAGATGTCTACTTATAAGTGTGTGGTAGTCTAATCATTGCTTAATCGATTCATTATTGTTTGACCTGTCAGCCTTAGGGTGGTTTTCTCCCAAACCTGTTGCCTTCCTTTTCTATTTTTCCTGGCCTCCTGTTTGCTGGATGTAGTACTATGAGCACTTTCACTTGCTAAGTAGTGCTAAAGTTTGTATGCTCTCTCATTTAAACATGGTAATATTGGCCTATACCCAATTGGTCTAAATGCTACTAGTGGGTGTGTAGCACTGATTGTGTCACCCATTCAAGTAGCTTTTTGCAGAGCCTATGTGTGCAGTTTAAACTTCTATTTCATCTTTTCAAAATACAACTTTTGTTTTGAATTCAAACGTCACCCCCAGGGTAGGCCCTAAACAGCCCAGAGGGTAGGGTGCATATCAAGTATTACCTGTCCTGGTAGTGAGAAACTATTAACCTTGTTTTCACTACTGCTAGGCCTATCTCTCCTATAGGATAACATTGGAGTTGCCTTAATAAATTTTTTTAACGTAAATTCTAAATTGGAAGAAATAACTATTTCATGTTTGGAATCACTGGATTCCTAATTTAAAATCCTAACTTATGGTGAAGTTGTATTTTAAACTACAATTCTGAAAATGCCACTTTTAAAAGGTTGGATCCCAACTGTATACCCAGACTCATAAATATTTAAGCAACACTTCTTTACTGAAAGATTGTCATTTAGTTAACCTCATAGCTGCTATTAAACATTCCTCCCCAGTGCTGCACTGTCCATTGGAACTAGTGCTGAATGGACGTCCAATGGTCGTGCGCAGCACTGGGGAGGTAGTGCTGCCGTCGGCCAATGCACCGAGGCAGCACTTAAGGGGTTAATTTAACCTCATTTTTTATTTAAAACATTATAGGATTTAAAAACATTTACCAAATACATTGAACATATCCTTAACTCTTCATTTAAGTGTAAGGTCCAATAATTATAGCCCTTCTTCAAAACATACATTTTCAAATCACTTGGAAAAAATAATTTAAAACTTTTTTATGTATTAGACTCAGTCAGATACAAATAACTAACTAAATATTTTTTTCTTTTTTGGATCACTGTGGTTTGCATTTGGTTTCTTGGAAGATGGTTAAGTAAAGTATATGCATTTAAATGTTTGCCCTTTAACTGAAAGAAAAAGAAATAAAAAACAGTTTGACAGCTTCCTGGAATTCCTTCCTAATGAGCACACTCTGCTTATGGGCTGTTTAGTCTTTGAGCCATCTTTCTTGTAATTGGAGCTACTCGCTGTCAGAGCACTGACATTTTAGGGTGGCACAAACAGAAAACCCTGCTTTTAGAACCATTGTAGCTTTTTTTCAAACAGGTGACATAAAGAGGATATCATTGATTAGTTAAGAAGTCCTGTATGTGATTAAACAGACACAAAAAAGGTGACTTTCAAAAAGCAGAATAGGCTATCGTTGATCATTCTATACTCCGGGTCAGCCAACTCTGCAGACCATAGCGTCTTTCTTGTTAATAGCATCGAGAATGGCATAGGCTTCAAATATGAATAATATGGTGATAACAAATTGCGAGCGAATGATTATGAGCATGTTGTTGTTTGTTTTAAAAGAAACAAATGCTGCTCAGTGTTTATCAGAGGCACCGCCCACCAGCAATTTTATGTCATAATCAAATGAAGCAATGGAAGAAAAAACTTGTTATGGGTTACATCTCTTGCAATTTAAAAATATTCTCAGATCTTTAGCTTTTTAGTGGCTCTGCTTATGTACAATGGAAGAAGAATGGACTGTCTGATGAACTAACGTTAAAAAAGAAAAGCCTTCCCACTGGACAAAGAAGCTTTATGCTCACACTGTCCATTTTGGGTCCACAGTTTCGAATTTGGCTCCGTGAACCCCACATATATGATTAACACACTGTTAAAAATGTTTTTAAAATGTATATAGAGCTAGGCCCTTTAAATTGTGACCCCGCAGCACTCTGCCAAAGGAGACAGCTGATGTCCAAGCACAGTGGGTGCTGGGCAAATGCAGAGGATTGCTCAGCAAACCTCCTCTTCTCACAGCCGAAGTACAAGGCACAGTGAAAGTTGGGCACAGCAGGGGTTGACAAACAGGGGCAGGTTAGTCATACATCCTGGCTATGAACTTTGGTGACCGGACACGTGTAATGAGTTGTTCGCAAGACCTGGTTAAAAACCTGGCATTCGGATAACTATTGTTGCACACAGCCAAAGGCAGGGTGCAGCAGAGGTTGGCAACCTATGATGGGTTGGGTACAGGGAAGAGTTGCATATAGTATTTGAGAAATAAACTAATTTCACTGGAAAAACACAAAGGTTAAATAGAAATTATTATTCACTTTTCTTATAACACCTAAATATAGGTTTACAAAACCTCAGAAACTCACCTAAAAGCACAATTAAAATTGAGTCTGACTCTAAATTAAAACCCAAATTATATAGAAGTTCTCAAGGTACGGTTAGGACTGCAATCCATAACGCACACAACAGGCATGCACACTATAATTTGCACATCAAATGTAATGCCTATGCCATCACAGTTTTTCTACAAAGGTTTTACAGCACCTACAGTAAAATGTAACTAAATAAAATCAATAAATAATAATACATTCCTGGTCATCTCATTGTGTTAGGGGCAATTTGATATATTATTGCATATTTGAGATAATTTACAATAGTTGTAATTTAAACTTTTATTTTGAAGTCCTGAGCATTGATTCCTAATATGAGTTTTGGTTTGCATGTCTTATAATGTGCTATAACTAGAGCTAATCATAACTTGGCTTTGACCTTTGTTTTATATATTTATGTAGTACTCTAATCCTGAAAGGGTTTTGTTTTGAGATATCTATCAACCATCAATGTTGCCCTTTTCAAATGATGTGCACATTCGAAGCTGGTGTCAGCTTGAAGACTGGACAAGGTCTCTGGAATATTACATCACACAAAGTTAAATGTTGCACTCAAGGAATTCCAAAGAAAGTGCTTTTATCATAACTTACAGTTACCAAAAATCAACGTGTGTCACTTATCAAGGTTTTGGACACCATTTATTCATGTCAGTCCCAACTAATTAATGAAAATTAAAAGAACTCATGAGAAATGTCCTGACAAGTATATCGATATATTTTAAACCTGCTTCCATAACACGTTTAAAACAACTTCAAATATATCTCTGGTGGGTGCTACCCTATTAGGTAAGTGGTAGCTTTATCAAATGACCTCAAAAGTATATTTTGAGAAAAATACATAAACAGCGGTAATTGAATCTAAATGGTAGATATTTTTTCAAGTAACACTTGAAGGTCAGTATTTTATATGACGGTGTTATACACCATTTCAATATGGCAGATTCAAAGCACTTCCCTTAAGAGGTGTTCATGGCATGGGTACCTTTTTACTTGCAGCCAGCTTAGTTGTTATCTTACATTTATTTTAAAAAAGAAGAGATGCTTTTTTCCTTTCATGTACTACATAAGTTCACTTCTTGGTGAATTAGCTTTATGTACTTAATGAGTATTATTGTACTTAATAGAGTACAAAAGCTTTTACTACCATGCCAACATGGTAGACACCTGAACTATTGTTGGCATGTTAAGGATAGTCCTTCCAGATCGCTCTACTTTAGTTTCCTTCCATCTTGCTGATGCATGATACAACATTCCCGGGAGCCGGTTCATACACTTAAGGCCAGTCTCTTCAAAAACTATGGGAAGTATATGGCGATACGTAATCCAAGAGTGGATAGATGGATTAAAACCCTGCTGTCATTACCAGTAGAATAGCACTAATGAAGATGGTGACATTGCCAAAACTAGTATATATTTTCCAAACTATCCCCATCTCATTACACAAGACGTTTTTTACTCAACACAGCACACTTATGCTAAAATTGGCTTGAGCAGGCAAACAGCCTAGAGTTTGCTGGAAAAAACTGCATCTTCTGTACCACAGAAGGGGCTTTGCAGCACTGCATTTTGGAGTGCACTACTTAGTGGTACAGGCTCAATGTATCAATCACTGGATGCAAAATAGCTGACATGTGCCACATGTCGTTTGATTCACCCACTCCAAATACGGAATGTCCCGAAACTCACACTTCAACAGACCATCCAATGAGATAAATACAGTGAAATGTCCTGCATGGGCATGGTCCTGGCTTGTGTTGATATGTGCTCTCCCAATATTATACTCATCCTTAATCCCAAACAAACATTGGTCTCTGCTGAAAATGTAGAGTACACCAGCAAAAATGGCACAGCTCCATACTAAAATTTTCAACACTTTAGGGGATTTATTTAAGGATCACAAACTTTAATAATATCAGTAAAATCAGAGGGAATCCACCACTACATTAATGGATACCATTGCTTATGGGAAGCTATATCATGCAACTCACAAACTCTGACCCGCATTTCCTACTGAGCCAGCTGTGTGGCATGTGATTTATATTCTGCTTTCCTCTCCTCAACCAATTAAGCTGATCACCAGACTATATAACACAGTTATGGAGTTGATAAAGACACCACCCTCCAGAAAGAGAGGTCTGTGGTCAGCAGATCTAGGTCTAAACATTGATGACACAATGTGGAAATGCTGTTGTCAGCAAATAAAGGAGGACTCCCCTAATGGTAGTTATAGATCGATCCATTACAAAATTTTGCATAGGATATATGTTAGACCTGGCATCTTTTGGTGTGGTCTCCCCTGACTTTTTGGTGTTCTACCTCCTATGTGGACCTTGTTTTGCTGGCTTATGACTTTGAGTACTTTGACACTGCCATTCAGTGCCAAAGCGCTGTGCTTAACATATAGATACTGGTGATTGGTGTATATATGATTGGCTGATTTGAGTTAGCTGTAAGTCCCTTGTCTAGGGCTAAGACATTTATCTAGGGCATGTAACTAAGATGCTACGCTGTGGGCCTACAGCACAAGTTGTGCCACCAACCGACGGAGCTCTTCAAACATACCACAGGTTGTAATGTAATGTAATGTCAAGCGCCAAGAAACCGTCCGGTGTATGTTGCGCTCTATAAATCCTTTTTACATTACATTACATTACATTACATTACATTCTGACATGCACACATGTGGACTGCATGCCCTAGTAGTGAATGCCTCCAGATGATGTGTTCGGTACTGTGAGGCTTGCTTCTTGTATTGATTAACATGGGGATCTTTGGAAAGGCTATTGAGCTGTATTTATTACATGCAGAAGAGTAGCAGTATGGTGTTTGGTATCAATGAATTAGTAATGGCAAACCCTCTCCGTTAGTGAGAGTGGAATTGACATTACTAATGTAGAAATGCCATTTTGGGAAAGTGGGCATTTCATTGCTCATGCCTCTCTGTGTGACTATCAACCTGTCTTCAATCCACATCTGGGTGCTGGGGGACAGCTACATCTGTGCATTCCTTATAGATGGACTTAGGCTAGGGGCACTCAAGGGAAACTGCAGACCTCTGACTCTCAGAGGTCTTTATGGGATGGATAAGAGGGGGTGGAATTGGCACCTGCATCCTAACGGGCAAGGTTCTGACTCCACCAAAGATATTGATCAAGCCACCTTGGGTAGGATGGCAGACAGGACTAAATTTAGAGGGGACATGTGCATGTCAAAGGTGGTCTTTTCAACTGATCTCATCTTCAAAGGCCATTGTGAGAATCACTACTGAGGCTCTGTCCTCAGGAGTTTAGAGACGCTTTTGGGACTGAAACCATACTTTGCTTGTTTGATGCTGGGACATCGATAAGAGGAACCATTGGGGAAAGAGGGACTGCAACTGGATTATCCACAAACTTGTGGTGGTCTGGGATGGGGGCTATCAATTGGTGGATTTTGCCTGTATGTTGCTGATCTGCAGCTAATGGCCAGCTGTCGTGGTCCGGGTCCCTGAGCACTCTCCAAGGGCCGGTTGGCTGGCATCCTGTCCATCAGATGCCATGGACAAAAAGGATCTCCATGTTTCCTCAAGATTATAAGGACCACGCATGATGCATCGAAAACGGTTGAAAGTTATCGTTGGTTGGGATAAAGACCATCCTGAGGTATGCAGTAAACACACTGTGTTGAGGAGTGTGTTCTTAAAAATAGGTGGCCCATCTGGGGTGCTGCAATGTGAGGAGTTTGAGGAGTGCTGAGCCTAAGGACCCGACGTTGTACCCGGAAGACTATGCTAGCTCAAACTTCGTAGCGTGTGGTGTCCCAGGTGTGTTGAAGGACTTTTGCTGAGCCCGTGGGACTCGAGCTGAAGGCTGTACAGGCTGTAACCTCCAGATTGGGAGACAACAGTGCTGACATCTCAGATTCAGTCCAAGGTCCTCGGCCCCCTCCCCTCAAATCCATGCCTCAAGGTACTCTGTTGTTGGCAACCTCATGACTGGACCCGAAGGGGTCTAGTTGTGGCTTGTGTACATTAACAGTTGGCTGCTTAGGGCAACTGCAGCTCACACCTCTGCTTGGGGGCAACATTTCTCCAAATTGGAAACGTGACAGCTTCCGGTGTCACAGTCATTTGCCTACTGGAAGGATAGTGATCCTGTATTCGTGAAGGTGCCACTTGATACCTTGAATTCCCTAATTTGAATGGATGAAACCAAGTAACTGTTTCCTTCTGCTATAGTTGTGCCGACAATCTAATCAACGTGTTGCCAGCCAGTGCAGTGTTTATCATTGGCTGGTGTATCTTGAGTGGCTGAGGGGCTGGCTCATGATGTGTGGTGAAAACCTGTGATACCTTGACCATTACAACTGTATGGGGTATGTGATATTTAGGAATGTTGTGGTTCATGCTAATGTGATAGTAGAAAGTGTTGTTTTGATGTGGGAGAGATTGCGTGGATTGTGAATACCTCGGGAGAGTGATGCACATGGGTTTATGTCGCTTTTGGGGCAGAGAGGGATTACAGAGCAGTGAATTCCTATGAAGGATATATATATATATATATATATATATATATATATATATATATATATATATATATATATATATATATATATATATATATATGTTCATGCCGTTTTACTGCTAATGGGAGAGGTCGACAATTGCCAATTGCATATAACTGTAAAACATATTTCGAATGTGTATGCCACCCTCAGGACATTTAAAACATAAGGGTACATGTCCTACCATTTCTACCTAGTGTCTACCTTAGGGGTAACCTATGTGTAAGAAAAGGGGAGTTTAAAGCTTAGCAATTCGTTTTAAATGCAGAGTTGATGTGACAGTAAACTCCACACACAGGCCCTAGGGTGGCAGGCCTGAGACAGGTTTGATAGGCTACTTCTGTGGGTGGCACAATCAGTGCTGCAGTCCCACTAGTAGCCTTTAAATTACAGACCCCCGAGTTTATGGTATACCACTGTACAAGGGACTTACAAGTAAACCAAATATGTCAAACAGGTGTAAACCAATCATACCATGTTTAGGAGAGAGAGCACATGCACATTAGCATTGGTTAGCAGTGGTAAAGTGCCCAGAGTCCTAAAATCAACAAAAAGAAGGTTAGAAAAAGGGATGAGGAAGGGGAGTTTTGGGAAAACGTTTGGGAGATAACCCTGCAAAAAGGGCCAGGTCCAACAGACGTGTGAGATTTTTTTCATTGGACCACACTTAATTTGACCTCCCCTGCGTTTTAATATATGAATTAATGATGATAATATGACAAAAGTTAATTTGATACTTTCTAGTTTGTGTGTTCATATTCCTGTGCTGTAGAACTGACTTACTGACTATTACTTGGATACACTTTTTTGGCATGTTGGTGAAGGTACACCGGACATGAATGGAAAGTTGGTGGATAAAGTTTGTCAGGTCTGTGGATTCTTATCTTGACTGGCGGGGTTTACTGGGAAACAATTCATGGTTGTTGGGCACTAGTACTTCCCATTTTCTTTTGTGAGAGCACAGTACTTGGTGTTTTCTCTGTTTTGGGGGTTTTGCCTTTCTTTTTGTATCCTGTATAGACATGATGGGCAAGGTTTCTTTTTAAGATGGACATAGATATATAGGCTGCCTTGAAAAAGTCTGTATCAGACAAAAAATGTGTCGGCTGTTGGATGTATGCACTTATTTGAAAAGCTGGAATCATTGAGAATAATCTGGCAAGAAGACAAATGAATAATTTTTGCATTTACTGTTTCATGGTGCTCCAGTGTCATATTATAGTTTTAAATATATTCTAGTTACCCTGCCATTTTACCAAACAAAACAGTGTCAGGGGGTCCAGTGGCTAAGCTGTTTGTGAGGAGGGGGACTGAGGGTTATTCCAGAGGCATGAGGGAGGTTAGAGCAGCATTAGCCCTTTTCAGGTTTCAGCACACTGGGAGACCGCATAAAAATATACTCTGTTCAGCCATGCACATTTGTTTAGCTTGCGTTAGCTTATCATATTGCTGAAGTTCATAACAATCATGTTTATTTCTCAAATGCAAAATGCCCCGAAGGACTTGCGTCCTTCAATAAGCACCATAAAATTCCAAAAGTATGCCCCGTTATGCCACGCACCGCAACATTAAAGCCAATATTCCTACAATATTTCACATTGACAATTGTGCTAGATATGGCCACAATTATATCACGTATACTCACCAATATATCGTAGATGGCCATCATTGTGGCAAACTAAGCCAACATTATGCCAGTAAATTCCATAGTATGTCGAGCTTGGCCACCCTGTGCCAGAACCACCTTTCTATAAGGAAGTAGAAGCTTTTTGGCTTTGAATGATACCAAGATGTTAGCGAGCCCGACCAGATGCCAGGGATGGTTTGCCCATAGACATCGATGAGCCACTCAAATCTCATGCACAGCCAAAGACAGGGCGAGCGCACACATATATGGCTGATATCTCACTTGCACACACATACACACAAGTAAACACGCTCACACACAACTATCAAAGGGAACAACCACCTTTTGCAAGAGCAAAAATGTAAATGAGGGCTACTGCACAACCACTTGCCCGTAAGCCCAGAAGTCTGTGCTTGTTATTGTGTTTTCAGTTCACCATCACCAAGAGTGACATTCTGGTACGTGCCAGCATAAAAGCATGTTCACTCTTAGACTCCACTTTGTTTTTGTAATCGCTAATCTTTGCCAATGCGCATTGCCCAGGCTCTTCTGAAACACAATCTTTATATCGCAGGTGATTACACAAGGCTTGGGCTATGCTGTTGTGATGTGTCATCAGGAGTGGTCCAGTGGGGCATGGTGGGGGAGACTCAACAGATGACGACGAGCGAAAATTAAATAAATAAATAATTTACCCTCGTTGTCTGTCCAGTCCTCCCACCCCCACTGCGCCCTACTGCTTCTACCTGCACGGGCTGCTCCATGTGTCAAAGGTTTTAGTACCATGACTATTCGACCACTGGTAAGCTTTCATGTTCCCTCAGAATAATTACTTTCTTGTTATTTAACAAACAACATACAAGCATTTCAATGGATGTGCATTGCATGCTTACCATAATTTTTGTCAGACCTAATGGTGCAAACAGATGGTTATATGAGTGACCAAGCAGGGAGACACAAATGCTATGAGATGCTGCCTGACAATTTCTGACACAGCATTTCAATAACACCTCGTGAAGCAATACTGTTTCTCCTTCATCTCTCCAGTCTGTTTTTATTGTGGTTGGAAAGTGCTGGGCAATTAGCAATACAATAAAACACCATGCAAATCTATCGAATGCCTTATCTCTCCTGATTCTTGCAAATTGAAAAAAGGGAATTTCAGTTTAGCGCATTATCTTTCAGTCATTGTTTGAGCGAGCTTGTGTGGGGTGCTTTAAATCAAAGGAACTACTTCAAAATGGGGCGGTCAATTCACTATATTTTACGTGAAAATAAGTGCACACTGAAGTGTGAAGGAACAAGGGGCCTCATTTATGAATAGTGACGCATCGCTGCGTGAAAACAGCGATGCGTCACTTTTCACTGCGCACTCCTTGCGACACCAATGATGCGTCATATTTAATGTATGACGCATCATGTCGCAAGGATTTACAGATACGTCAGTATTTCTGACGCATCTGTAAGCACAAAAGTGACGCATTGCTGGAGTGTATCACAAAAGTGGCGCAACTCCAGCAATGCGTCCTTTCACATGGGGAAAGCCCCATGTGAAAGGGCTTGCGTCTGCTGTGAGGCAGGCGCAAGATTTTGATGCAACAGCATCCTAAAAGTAACGCAGTGAAATCTCATAGATTTCACTGCGTCACTATTACGAGGCTTTTTGCGGGGGAACGCCCCCTCTGCATAAATTATACCTGACGCAGGTATAATGTGGCGCAGGGGTTTAAAAAGTGACGCATCTACCTAGATGCGTCACTTTTTAAATATGGCGCAACAAGGCGCATGTTTTACGCCGCCGATGCGTCACAAAAAGTGACGCATCATAAATAAGGGCCAAAGAGTTTTGCGGAAACAGGCCTGTCAGCGCAAGGCATTGAAAGAGGCAATTGTGCCTGAAATGCGCAACACAGCCAGAAAGTACGTGTTTATGTGGAAGAGGTGTGGCATAGCGGCCATGGTACCTGACTCTGGACCACAGGGTTCCCGGTTCAATCCCTGGCTCCAGCAGCAGGTTAGCCCAGCACCATGTGACTCAGAGCAACAGCTTGCTTAATCTTCCTGAAGGCTGCCAACTCTGGGACCTCTCCGTCGGAGGTATCTGTGCGCTTTACCAATGCTCGTGTTTATTTATATCACAGGATGAGTGAATGTTGCTTTCAGTCATCTGGTGAGAATGTTGGTAAAATATGTTCAAATCTCAGAAAAAACGATATGGTTGGCAGCTCTTTTCTTGCAGGCCTTGGGAGATAACTGTCTCCTCGAGCAACTGAATCTGTCTCCAGCAACCAGAATGTGTGTCTGCAACGCAGCTCTCCATTATCCCCAGAGGGGTCGGAGCCCCCAAAGAATTCTGCCTGGGGGAGGCTATGCCCCTTAAGAGCCCACACTTAGACCCCTTGGATGATAGGGAAGTGACAGAGCTATGATTACACAGGCGCAGGGCTGGAAAGAATGTAACAACAATAGGTAGCAATTAGTGGATGAAAATCCTGCTCCGACGTTTTGAGATTTGCCTATAATTTCGATGTGACATGTGTACTAATAGGTTGCGCCACAAAATGTCCAGTTGCAGGAGATCTCAGCGTGACCTGTCTAATAAATATGAAATAGGCACCGTGATTGTCTGCAAACACAGGGATTGTGACATGCAAGCAACTGCAGGCCACTGAAATGGAAAGCATTTTTTTTAAAAAAGCAGCCAATATTCTTTAGAGGCTTTCCCACCGAAATTGGGATTTATGCATTTGAAAATAGCAGTTTGCAGTCACAAACTCTATGATTTTTTTGAAACACAGGGGGCCTCATTTATGAAAAGTGACGCATCGCTGCGTGAAAACAGCGATGCATCTCTTTTCACTGCGCCCTCCTTGCGACACCAATGATGTGTCATATTTACAGTATGACGTATCATGGCGCAAGGAGTTACAGATACGTCAGTATTTCTGAAGTATCTGTATGGCTCAAAAGTGACGCATTGCTAGAGCGTGTCACAAAATTGACGCAACTCCAGCAATGTGTCCTTTCACATGGGGCAAGCCCCATTTGAAAGAGCCTGCGTCAGTCTTACTCCTGCTGTGAGGCAGGCGTAAGAAATTGACGCACTTGTGTCCTAGAAGTGGCGCAGTGAAATCTTATAGATTTCACTGCGTCACTTCTATGACCCTTTCTTGCGTCAGAATGCCCCCCTGTATACATTATACCTGGCATAGGTATAATGTAGCACATAATATAGCTAGAGGGACGCACAGCCTTATAAATGAGGCCCAGGGTTTGCAACTACAAAATGCTTTCATATATCAGACCCATGTTAGTTTATATTCTGCAGTGCACTCCTTATCAGTCTCAATATCACTAACTCTCTGCATCATCTTAATAGTAGCGACTTGCAGAATTTGTTTTTTGATTAACTCAGCCAGCTCCATTTTACATTTTCAAAAAGCTACCTTGCCTGAAAGAATTCTTTTCTTGAGAAACTTGGTGATTGTAAGTTCAAACGTCATTTGCAATTTTTTTTTACTGTTTGTATCTTTTATGTAACTCATCTAATCCTAAATCCTTATGTATCGCAACTGGTTCTTTTGTACAGCGCTCTGACGCCTTCGGGTAATGTTCGCGCTATAGAAAATCGCATTAAATAAATAAATAAAATAATTAAATAAACTACGTTGGTCCATTTGGTATTTCTGTTTGCTATTTTCTCTCCCTCCCCCATCCCCCTCAGGTTAATTGTTTGAACACCAACATTGTTTTCATTATTTTCCCACAAATATTCCTCAGATAGAAGAGCACAGGGAAGATAAAAAGTTGCTGGATATGATTGGTAATGTTAGGACAGGAAAAACGAAGATGTTCAAGGCTCAATATGGAAAGATTTTGCTGTGAGTTATTCTTTTGCTATTTCTGGCTCACTCGTGAATTCCAGGCGAAAGCCAGGAATACTCCTAGAGTACTCACAGAACTCAGGAGTAAGCTAACAGCAATGCAAGAGTAAGTAACAACTACTAATTGCAAAATATTGGTGAATCTTATCAACGAGATCTGGCACCTCAAGTGTGCTCTGTTAGGAGCACAGAGGCACCATTGGAAGAAGCTTTGGGGCAGATATCTGAATAGGAATGCCCCAGTTGTAAAAAATCAGTAAGCTAAGAAGAACGAAGCTTACGTGTTTTGATGTCCTTTGTGTGTAGCATGGTAAAGTGGCAATATGAGCAAACTAGAGTTCTGAAGAGGGTTTCTAAAGGCCTCTGTGGTGTATGTTACACATGCCAAGCGTGGGTTAAAGTTGAGCTACTTTGCTCATGAATTGTGTAGCAAAATGTACATCAGCTGCATAGCAGCAAGCACATGAGAAGAAGAATCATGCAGAGAGATCCAAAACAGGACTTGGAAATCTCTTGAAATGAAGAGGAATTGAAGTTTCTGCAACACAAATTCTCAGTTGGTGTAAAACAAGACTCTTTGTATTTGTTCAGACCGGTTTCTGGACACCTAGGGTAAGCAGGATAACTTTCCCCTTGTGGGGTTAAATCAGCAACCTCAGAAAGTAAACAATTGCAGCTTGGTCATAGCATTTTGCTCTTGACCTAAAAATACTGAATACATATTCCAGAAAACCAAGATTACTCCCTCTTCCCAAGGTGGACTGAGTTCAAGATGCAACAATGATTCATTTGGGTACTTTACACATTCAACTATTAATTTATTTTATACTGCACTACTCACAAGCAGTTATGTATGTATACTGACTATATCATCCATTTTTATTTATTGGAGTCTTTTCGCTACACAACTCTAACTACTTTGAGACACCTGGCCCTAAACAAAATATACCACTTTAATCCTCAATTCAAATCCTTGCAATCCATTACAAAAGCAATTTTATCCAAAATAAACCTGCCCTTCCCCTTACCTTAAGTATAGTTTGTTTAATCTAGCACTCTTTTCCCTTACCATCCATCCACTAACTATACATATTTGTATAACTTCCTCATAATCACTACCTCAGAGACAAGAAGGTAAGGGTACTTGTGGTAAAAATGTGTTTCAATGAGAAAATACGTTAATACAACAATACATGACAAAAAATAGATGAGAAAGACAGGGACTCCAAATTGTCAGACCACAAAGGGTCCGGAACGTAGCAGCCCGAGCACTCATTAGCTTGCCAAGGTGGTGTTCTAACTTGAATGCAATACGTTGCCCTCATTGGCTGCCTGTTGCACTGTTTGTTGAATTTAAGGTCCTTTGCATTACCTTTAAAATCCTCAACTCTTCATCGCCCAGTATTCTGTCAAACCTGCACTCTTTCTACAACCCCTCCCGCTAACTCCTCTCTATGTGACAGAATTTTGTGGTTGTCACCAGGGTGAGGAGGGCTCATGCTGGTGGCCGCTCCTTCCGGGTGCTGGCTTCTAGACTCTGGAATTCCCTTCCTATTTCCATCCACAGCCTAAAGCTTTATCTGCCCTTCCGTAAAGCTATTAAAATGTTTCTGTTCCCTCCGCTATAAGTTGTTCTGTTGTTACCAGCTGCGATAATCTGGTTTCAGCGCCGAGGCACCCCTTTGCTGGGGCAGCCGTGCACTTTATCAGCTTAACATAACATAACATAACATAACATAACATTCAACTGAAGATAATACTGTTCAGTGACCCGATTCTGAAAAATCTTTGAACATGTGGCAAACATATCCAATCCCAGTTCTTGATAGAATAAATGTTGTGGGGAATACCCTGTTTTAAAAAAATATTGTAAATTGACACAAAGGCTTCAAATGTGTTATGTTTTCTGTAGATTAAATCAAAATATGTCTGCAAGCCCTCTGATTGCTAAAAGCACAGCATTGGTCATTCATACAATCAGGCTGATTCTTAGAGAAGCAGTGTATGTGCATTTACTAGTAGTCTACAGTACAACTGCACCTAAAAGGTATTTGCAAATACAATTTAAACAGAACAAGACAGATAATATTTGAAGGTATAGGACATAATTGGATATCTATCAAATAAATAAAAAGCATGAACAGACTCACTAGAGGTATTCTGAAGATGAAACAGATTGAAGTATTGTGATTTTCACAGAGGGGCACTGAGTGGCAGCCGATAGCCAGCTAAGGAGAAGAACCATGAGGTGGAAAATATCCCCATTATCACAGCTTCTGAACTGTAATTTGATGTTACATATGGACCCCATACCAGTCCACTGTCATTAACATGCCTTAAGCTTTTTTGAGTTGCATGGTTGTGTTATGCGTGCAGTGTATTTAAACATACAAAAATAGTAGAATATTTGTGAGAAAAGGAACGTATGGTTTTTCAAAACAACGTGCAGGGTTTCTTATAGGTGTGTTACCTATATAGTTACGTAAAAGAAAGAAAGAAATGCATTTGGTATTGTGCTTGGCAAGTGAACGTTGGTGGCCACAGCAATGGAAAATATGCGTTATTTCTGCTGCTGCGACAGAATTGCATGAATTACTGGATTTTAAAACTACGGCTTGTGATAGAGTACACAAATATTACATATTTGTTTACTAACTTTATGTACACCTCCTTAACAATTGTCGATGGTTACTTTTACAACAACATTCCTCTCATTATGAAAACATGTAATCTAAATGAAGACACACCCAGCCAAGTGTTCCTTCTAATGGCTAGCAAATCTAGACCTGCACTGATATTTATATGGTTCTATTATAAAATATATACCAAGTTCTGATTAATTGAAAATTCTAGCTTTGAACACTTAATTCATTGATTTTTTTATTATAGATGTATATCTAAAAGTACAGCCTACCAGCAAACAAGATCTGTAATTGCTGAAAGATGCTAAGTATTATCTTACTTACTGAACATTCACTGGTTTACATGAATCAACAGTTTATGTGACCTATGCTCTACGGGATTTACATTAATCAATTTACATTGGAGGTTTGTTTTGCTGTGTGGTGACCCCATTCACAAAATTGTTTCACGATGCTTGTTCATTAATTTAATTTCTTGTCATGTTTGCCAAAACTGATTACTTAAGATGGGCTTTTATGCAGGGAAAAAGAGCTGGTAATTTTCCAGAAAAATATATTACATTCTTTTTGGGGTGATGGGGGAGTTGAGAAGACTTGTAGGCGCATGTCATAGAGTGCAGGGGTGTTGCAGTACCCCCAGAATAATCATGAAGGAGTTCAGAAGGTGAATGCGCAATAAAGATGGATCTAAATGTTATTTTTAAATGTTATTTTCATCTTGCCACAGAGGTTAAATATTGGGAGCTGTCTTCTGATAAATTGCTGCTTATTTTTTTAATATGGAGAATTGTGTTTACTATTCTTTCCCTGCAAAGTGACAGGATTTTGTAATGTAAATTGTGTGACAATCTTTGTGAGTGTAAAAGGATAGGCTGAAGGAAGCTTTTTGCTTACTAACATACAACCAAAATGGAACTGTACAAATATTACAAAATATATCACAGTGGTGTAGCTGTAAAGTGTGGTCCACCCCCGGCAGTATTTTTTGGGGGGAGGCGGCAAGTACACGTTAAGTTTTTGATTGTATTCCTTGTCTGGCATTCTCCCCCCTGCTCTTACCTGCACTGGCCGTCACTGGGCATCAAACATATATCAGCAGTAGAACAGCACAAATGAGGCACTTTCTTTTATAATTCTGAAATGTGATGGAAACAAATACTTTAATAGAATCAAGACACTTTATTTGGTGACGAACACATGATAAATATCTACTGAAACACGATTTCCAAACATCATTTGTACATTGTATAGTTTTATCTACAAAATGACATATCTGTACAAAATGTATTGCCCATATCAACGGAAAGTGTACTTTCTGTAAATTATGGCACACTATCACAGCAGTTTTTAGTAATATATTTGTGACATTGTGCTAAAAAATGCACAACCAACAACATACCACACCCTTACCACTCTTGTGATGGATGGGCATGGCTGATTTGGTACACTTGTTATTTATGTGATGCTTGCATTTTTCAAAGTGCCCATGCCCCTTACCCTTAAAATTGTTCCAGGCCCACTGGCAGACTGTTTTCCAATATGCATTATGGCATTCATCCAAGACGCCTACATTAACCTCCCTACTGATGCGTAGGTGTCATGGTAGATGTGGGGTGAGTTAAAGCTTTGCTTGCAGGGTGGGAATCAGCTGCACTTTAACCAGCACTTCCAAAAATGTCAGGAACTAAGCTAGCATAAAAAGATACCCACAATCCATGTGGACCATTTGTTTTTGTTGTGTAATACAGAATTGGTCAAATAAGCGAGTTAATATATAAGCACAGCAGCGCTATACATAGGGGACTTGTCCTGAAGATGAGAAGATGCAGATTTTAAGAAATGACTGCAACACTGTAGCTGGCATCTGGTGGGTTATGACTGTAAATAGTGATTACTGACTTTCAACTGTCTTCAAGCATGTGACTTCCAGGTGATATGTAAAACATCTATTCTCCATTTGTACAAAGCAAAGCATCAGATGTATTAATTAATTGTTTGGTAACATTAGGGCCCTATTAAAAGTGGCAATTTTGTTCCGAAAGGTAGGCTTATGACTAAAAGTTTCTTTTGTGTGCCTACCAGATATTTACACAGAGATTCCTGGTAGGCTTAAATACACTTACTGTGCAATTCTTTATCATGAGTTAAAAAAATCCACTGTAGTGAATCACCCTAAAAAGGCGGGCATTCAAAAGTGTGATTTGATTTGGAAGTTTGGGATCACCCTCAAACATGGATTGTATCCTAGTAGGGAAAACGTGTGTTTGCCCAGGAGGCTCCATTCTCCTGAGGGGAGTTCTATACTATGCTGAACTCCACACATAGAGCAAAGGAGCCTTAGGAATAGTTACATGATATTCCCAGTATTAATCCTGTAAAACTGAAGCTCGCACAGCTTTCCAGGCATACTTCTGCAAATTTTTGTGAATGGGAAAAAAAAATAGAAAAATATGTAAGTACTTTTATGTAGAGGTGTAACTCTCGCCTGTACTTTTATATTTTTTTGCTGAATAGGGCCCTTGGGGTTGGTCTTAAATGACTCTCTAGTCCATCCCACTTTTAGGATTTTGCATCATAATGGAATATTTATTTTTATTTATTTATTTATTTATTTTAGAGA
This sequence comes from Lissotriton vulgaris, assembly GCF_964263255.1. Classification (NCBI taxonomy): domain Eukaryota; kingdom Metazoa; phylum Chordata; class Amphibia; order Caudata; family Salamandridae; genus Lissotriton; species Lissotriton vulgaris. The sequence continues at coordinate 1,471,913,335 of NC_141689.1, forward strand.
TTTGTAAAGCGCCTGGTGACCCGAGGGCATCCCCGCGCTATAATATTTATGGAGATCTGAGGACAGAAAAGGAGGGACTCTATTTAGGGAACAACAGCGTTTTCAGTTTTTTCCTAAAAATCAGATGAATAGGTTCAAGCCGAAGGGAGCGGGGAAGTGCATTCCATCTGGTGGATGCTTTAACCGAGAAGCGACGGCCGCCAGTAAGTGTCTTCCGGTGTCTGGGGATATTGGCCAGGTTCTCATTCTCCGAGCGAAGGGACCTGGGAGCTTTGTAGGGAGTAACCAGGTCTCTCAGAATGGCAGGGCCAGAACCATTAAGCAGTTTGTGTGCAGTGCACAGGGCCTTAAATTCGACCCTTTGGCGTATTGGAAGCCAGTGGAGAGCCTGGATTGCTGGTTTGGCTGATACTCTGGAAGGGAGATTCCATAGTAACCGGGCGGCTGCGTTCTGCGTGCGTTGGAGTTTAGCCATGGTAGCTTCTGGGGCTCCGAGGTATACCATGTTGCTGTAGTCCAGCCGCGCAAGCACCAGTCCCTGGACCAGGAGTTTCCTGGATAGGGGAGAAGTAGTGGAAGGATCTTCCGAATGGAGCGCATTAGGCCAAAGCAGGTCCCTGCTGTCTTGGTAGCTAGGAATATGGGATTTGAATCGTATTGTTACAATCCATCATAAAATGTTTTGAAGTGTCAAACCAATGTGTAAATTAGAATTAAGATTTATGAACTACCCTTGATGCTATTCCCAGGTATTTGAATGTTTGATGATGTGCTCATAATATCAAATAATTTACGCATCTCCATATCAACAGCTACTACTACTTGGGTATAGTTGATGTTGTGAGCCTTTCTCTTCACTCTTTTGTGAAGCAGAACATTTAGAGCAACTCATAACTCGTGCAGTAAGTAGCCTCCTAATCTAATTCCACCCATCTCACTGAAAGTCTTCTCTGAAACAACCTACTGCTCTTTGGATCAAATGTTGGTCTTTCCTTGCATACTATACACAAATTAGAGAGCGCTACTCAACTGTTTGGGCAGGGTGGGCTGCTTTTTCAAAACAAGAAAAAATGCGTACTTTTATATGTGGAACCCTCACCTACCAGGGTACAACTTTGAGCCATGCTTCATTATTAACAAATAATGTTGTTAAAATTCCACTCACTCACACGTACAGTCACTCATTCATGCATTCACAAACCCATATAGCCAGTCACACACCGAGTCACACACTGATACAGTCACACACCCACTCAGATCACATATGTTAGAGATAGCACCACTCATTAGTAGTACAACCAGTAAACTCATGTAATAGTTATAATGAGCTCAGATAACTATAACTGCTGAAATGTAATGGTTTTGTACGAGTGAAATCTAAACGGTACTAGAAAGTCCCTGTAACCTTTGTGTTTTTGTACATATACAAAAAGCAACAAAAATTGGTATGCCGTTCCTCGAGGAATTGCATACCAATCTTTGTTGCTTTCAGTTCTTGAGCAAGTATGCTGGACCTCTGTTAAAATTGCCCTCCCCTTTCTCCCCAATTGTTTATATATTTGTACATATACATATACAAACACACACACATACACACACTTGGCCCGGGGATGGGGTCCCCGGGGATGCAGGCCACGAACTGTTGCCAACCCCCTGCTGTGCATGACCAAAGTCTGTGCAGAGTGTGGGGTTGGCTGCCTGTGGGGGGATGTGTTGCAGGGCCTGGCCACAGGCCAGATCCTGTTGCCAACGTCCTTCCATGCACGACCGAAGGTCATGCATCATAGGGGGTTGACTTTACATAGATTAATACAATATTTTTAAAAACCCTAGAAATTCACTATGAAAAGGTTAATGTCATGTTATTGTTAGGTTTGATAAAAAGGTCTGTTTTTGTTTTTAAAAAAACCTTATCAATTATAGTTTGGTGAATATGAAAGTGACGATTTACCTAAAAAACATAGAAATTCCCCCGTTATTGTTAGCAGAGCAAACTGTAACGTGTGGCCCGCCATGCAATTCTTATGACCTCACTTATTACAGCACTGATAACATGCTTTCTGACATCATTTATGACATCACTGATGACATCTTAAATGACATCATGTCACCAAACCTACATTGAGAAATTAAGTTGATATGAGTAGAAAAGTAGGTTTTGTAAACAGTGTTTACTCTATGGTGAGAGTTTACTCTGTACCACACCGTTTGCAGACAGTGATACTCTCATGAAAAATACACCATAGAATATTAGAAACCATCGCCTAAAACAGTGTACAATCTATGCAACACTTGTCAAAAAAGACTCTATTTTCTTAAAATAACCAAGGTTTGATGGTGATAAAGATTATACTTCCTGCACCCTTCACACTGTGATGAAAACTTTACAGATAGTCCAGATTTTGAAGCAAAAGAAGCCATGTGCATAGGTAAATAGCTGGTGCACACATTCTTCAGTCTTGCGTAGAAATTGTCATGCTATGACTATTCTATCTGATGACTAAAGGCTGCTTACAGTATTTAGTAGGTAGTATGTAAACTTTTGTGGAATGTGCTTTTTTGGAGCTATGTGGTAAATAATTTTGATTTGCAGTGATACTATTTGCCTTTTGTACAGCTACTATGGCAGTCTAGAATTATGATGTGCAGATTTGTAGCAGCGGGTGAAACAGCCTACATCTGAGCAGCAGGAAATTTTTTGCTCACAAGATGCATTTACTATTTGTTTCGGAAATGTGCTCTACCAGGTAGAATGTTGGCATATTTCATGGAATTTTATAGTTTTGATGGAAGTTTTTACCTTCCCACCTGCAAGCCAACTAAGAAGCCACCATGAACCACTATATAGAAAAATTGCAGTATGATGTGCAATTTATGTTCAGCAAAAACAAACTAAAAAACCATCAGGATTTGCAGGCAGTAGGACACAAAACTGGCACCAGTGTTCTACCATCTATACATTTGGGAATAACCTGAACCACGATAGGACTAATAGTCCAACCCAGTGAATGAAAACATATTATGGCATTGGTTCCATTAAGGATAAAATAATCACAGAAAATCATGATAAATTGACAGTAAGAACGACTGAGCAATGATTCAGATAAGGCAACCATCCTGTGAACTCATTGCATACTGAGTATCCTGTTGAGATCCTAAGTTAGCGATGAAGGTTTATTACCATTTGCTGTTTGAGATAACATACTTTCTGCTTGCAAGTGCCTGTTGTGCTGACATCAGCTTAATCACTATCATTCTTTCTTTCAGCCTGTGAACTGATGAACCATGGGATACTGGCCCTGGTCAGCTCTATTGGATGTGAATCAGCAGGATCTTTGCAGGCCTTGGCAGATGCAATGCATATTCCTCATCTCTTCATCCACCGTTCCACAGAGGGCACTCCAAGAAGTGGCTGCAAACTCATCAGAAATGAACGGAATGACGATTACACCCTTTCTGTAAGACCGCCGGTCTATCTCAATGATGTATTGACCAGAGTTGTTACTGAATATGCCTGGCAAAAGTTCATCATTTTCTACGACAACAACTACGGTAACTATTGATTTCACAAAAAATGTTTTATGCTTCAATTTTTAACATTGACTTCTACAATGTGTGAGGACTATTCTAGTCTTTTTGTCTTCTTCCCAAAGTCCATCGTTCAAGCCAATATAAATCTATGGTTTAGTTGCAGTAGTTTGTTACATCTAATGTGAATCAAAAATGTGTCAACAGAGAATACAGTCATTATTTGAAAGTAGTTAATGTGATAGAAAAAAACTAAAATTCAAAGAATTTACAAGCTTTTGTATGCAGAATAAACAAAATAGATACACTGGATATTATCTGCAATAATGGATGCACAGAGGTCTGTGTGCGTGTGCATGAGATCGCAGTTAGCGGACATAGGACCACATGTATAACATTTGGAAATAGCGATTACCAAATTGCGATTTTCTGAGAATTGTAATTAAGTAATCACTATTCCCAATGTATGAAACATTAATGAGGTAGGTCGCAATTTGCGACCCATTGGGAATCGCTGAAATCACAAGGATGGTGGCCTGCTGGGCTCAGCAGACTGGCATGTCCGTGATTGCTTTTAAATAAAGCAATCTTTCTTTTTCAAATGCCGCTCCTTTTTCTTAAAGGAAAATGGGTTGCATTTGAAAAAGAAAAATTTAAAGTTTTCTTTTAATTTTTTAAGAGCAGGAAGTGGTCCTTTGGACCACTGCTTGCTCTGAAAAATTGTTTTCGATACCATTCACTAAAGGGGAAGGGGTTCCTTGGTGAATTCTTAATAATTTGAGAATGGGTTACCCCCTACTTGAAGCAGGTGGAAATATGTGAATATTTTGCAACTGCAGTCTGATCACAAAACATTCCTACATACCACTGAAATTCGGTATTAGAAAGGGACGCCCTAAACACGCCCTTTCCTAATAACGATTCGCTAACCCATTTTGCGATTCGGTAATAGGTTACTGAATCACAAAACAGGGTTTGGTACATTGGAAAAACCCTTTTTCCTGGTTGCAAACGGCCCAATTCTGCAAATCGGGCTTTTGCGACCTTAAGAAGCCTAAAAAGATTAAGCTTAAGATGATGTGCATTACACAACATAAACCTTTCTGATAGGGTGAAGATTTCTTAAAATATATGTGAATACATTTCCTGAAGGGACTAATTAATTATATGGAGTTAAATATCCTAACCAACCGAGTAGATATTGTAAACTAGAGCATGTGCATGCACACGTAAAGACTCAGCTAAATATGTTTCAGTTACTACATATCTACCCACCAAGATCACATGACATTGACTGTACTATTTCATTTTTTTTAACATATTTTATTTGTTTTAGACATACAGCAATCATATATCATCATTTCACATATCCCCTACGGCCCTTCTTAGTATTATCTCTGCTTCCCGTTTCATCCCACACTCTCTTCATTATTAATGCTGTTCCATATGGTGAAGAAAGACAGTGCCCAGCCTTGCCGATGCGCTAATATGCTAGGTCCAACCCCTATTTCGCCCACCCCCCTATCCAACTCCCCCCTCCCCCCTCCCTCTGCACCGGTGTGTGTAACTGCTCCCTGTGGCTTCTATCTTACATTGCTTTACGGCCATGTTCTGTGACATTCCTCAGTATATCTATTGTACCTGGGGGACTCCATCTAGCTCCGCTTCCTCGTCAGTACCCCCTCACTGGATCTCGGATAGTTTCTGTACCAATACCTCCCATGCTTTCGCTGAATCAAGTGCCTTTTCTTTGTTCAGTCGTCTCGCCTGCCGAAGCCTGAACTCACTCTCGCTACTTGCCCACTTTAAGATTTTGGTTCTCCATTTCCACCCCTTAGGAGCCTCTCTTGCCTTCCAATTCCTCGTTATTTCCCTTTTTGCTAGGATTAGCCCCATGTCCACAAATTTGCTCATTATTTTTGTGTTAGAAGTGTGTGGAAACCAGTGCAATACGCAAGTTGCAATATCAAAAGTCAACTGTCATTCTGTAATGATGTTTAACGTGTCACCTACGTCTTCCCAGTATTCCCTCAATTTAGTGCATGACCACAACATATGTTCCAATTTTGCTCCTTCATGCGCACAACGGGGGCATGCCGCTCCTTCTACACTAAAATATTTCCTTATTCTTCCAGGGCACAGATACACTCTATGAAGTATGTAAAAATGCACCAGCTAAAACCTAGCATTTCTCGTGCTCTTCCAAGCTCTCCGCAATAATTGTGCACAGGCTGTTTCCGGTATGGATTTTTCTATGCCTGCTTCCCACTTTGCTTTTAGGCTGTCCAAGGGTGTCAGTCCTTTGTTTAACATCCAAGCGTATAAACAAATGATCGCCTTAAAGGTCCCAGCTGCCATCATTGTATACTGACACGCCATTGTCATTTTAGGTTCAGTAAGCCCTTCTCTCCAGTGCGCTTGCAGAGCCCCAGTCAGTGTCGCACGTTGTAGGTACCCTCCTCTAGGCAGGTCATATCTCTCCTGCAACGCCTGATAGGACAGCATTTCCCCATTCTCATAGAGGTCTCCTATTACGTGGATCCCTTCTTGCTCCCAGCCCTGCAACGGTGTCCAATCACCCCCATGTGGCAACGCCGTGGCCATCCCCAGAGGGATTTCAGGCGCATAAGGATGCAGTACTCCCGCCCTGCGCTGAGAGCGGTTCCAACATAGCCTCAATGTCTTCTCTTACAGGGATAGATCCCTAAAAATCAATTTTTGTTGCATTACTATAAAAGACAGAACATGGCGAGGAATACCCCTACCTCTTAAATGCTCCGGACCCCTGAATTCCTTCGGCCACTGCTTGCGTTAATACCTGTAGCTGTGCCGCCAGATAATATAATTAAAAATCCGGTAGCGCCAATCCTCCCTCAACCTTAGGGCTAATCAGCATAGCCTGTGCCACTCTTCTCCTACCAGACCCCCACAGGAATCCCATATCGGGAGTGTTCTAAAAAAGTATAACAGCCTAGGCAGCGGTATCATCTTTAACAGTGCTATGCGGCCTGTCACAGACAGTGGGAGTGTAGCCCAAAAGGCCATACTACCCTTCAGTACCCTCACGCCTGTCCCAACATTGCCCTCCAGCATGTCAGTAGCACTGTGATATACATGTACCCCCAAAAATGCCAGGCAAGTTGGTTCCCACCGAACCTCAGTAGATGCAAAGGAGGGAGATTCTCCAGGTCTCATCGGAAACAAACATGTTTTCGACCAGTTCACCCTCAGTCCCGATATATCTCCAAATCCCGAGAGCAAGCTCGCCGCTCCTTCCAGCGTTTCCCCTGTGTTCTCCAAAAACATTAGCAAGTCGTTGGCATATAGCAGAATATGTTGCCTTACCACCCTGTAAGACAGTCCCCGGTAATCCTCACCTAGCCTGGCCTTCACCGCCAGCAGTTATATAGCTAAAGCAAACAACAGGGGGGAAAGCGAACATCCCTTCCTAGTTCCCCGTGCCACCAGGTATTGGGACGATATCAATGTCCCAACCCGTACTCTCACTACTGCCGATGTGTATAGCACTCTTGTCCAAGTCACAAACTCAGATCCCGTCCCAAACCGTTCCAGCGTTTTATACAGGTAGAGCCACTCTAAGCTATCAAATGCTTCCTCTATGTCTACTGATAGCACCACAGGTCATTGTGCCCCGGCTGTTCCTCCTCTAATATCCTAATCAATCTCCGAACACTAAGGGAGGTATTCCTGGTTGGTATGAAACCAGCTTGATCCTCATGGATCAATGTGGTCATATGTGCAAGAGGCGAGTCGCCAATATCTTACTCAAGATCTTATAATCTGTAGTTAACCTTGATAATGGGCAATAGGAGGCCGCGTTTGTCCCCTCTCATCCAGTCTTCAGTAGCGAGATTACCAGGGCTTCTCGCATGACGCTGGGGTGACACCCCAGTTCCTTTGCCTCTTTGTAGACCTCCACTAACCTCGGAGCCAGCAAGTACACATATGTTGCATTAAATTCAATCGGTAGCCCATCAGTTCCCGGCGTTTTATTCCGGGCCTTGTGCTTGATAGCAATCCTAATCTCCTCTAATTGTATGTCTTGGCCTAGATAGTTAGCTTGCTCCTCCGTGAGTGCTGGTAGTGTTACCTCATCCAGAAAGGAGTCAATATCAAGATCTCCCGCCCTCAGTGAGCTATCATACAGTCTTTCATAATATAGCCTGAATCGGTGTAATATCTCGCTCTGGGTGAAGGCTACCTCTCCTTCGGCATCCTCCAATGCTAGTATAGTCAAACCCTTTTTCATCGGGTTGGCCAGCCAGGCCAACAACGTACCTGCCTTATCTCCCTCCGCATGCGTTTTTGTAAGATAGGACTTATGGTCGAAACAGCGCAAACTCTCCATCTCTCCTGCTACCTCCTCCTTCGCTGCTGTCACTTTGTCTTGAGCCTCAGAGTGTCCTGGTCATGCTAGCTCCGCCCTCCTCAGCCTACCCTCCGCCCGATCCACATCTTGGAGCAGTACTTTCCGTACCCCTACATATTTACCTGTGCATAGCCCCGTATCATCGTCTTAAAGGCATCCCATTCCAGCGCCCTGGTGGAAGAGGTGCCCTTGTTCTCAGTGAAGTAGTGCGTTATCCCTTCTCCCACCTCTTTCTGGAAAACCGGGTCTTCCAGTGTCTCCGGCCGTAACCGCCAGGTGGGAATAGCCGACACCTCCGGATCCAATGCATGGCAAGGAGCAATGGATTATTATCTGAGAGTGTCCTGGCAAGGTATTCTGTATGTACCACCGAAGATGCCACCGAGGGTGAGCACAACACCGTGTCTAGTCGAACATGCAGATCATGCACCGCCGAGAAGTATGAGTAGTCCCGGTCAGTAGGGTGGTGGGTACGCCATACATCAATCAGCCCTCATCCGTCCTGCCAGTCCCGCCTACTTTTTGTTACCCTATGTGCCGGGGAGTCCGATCTATCCAAGTCCATATCTGCTATTGTGTTTAAATCCCCTCCTAGCATCATCGAGCCCATGAAATAATGTGCTAACATGCTTGACAAGCGCTCCAAAAAGCTTGGCTGGTCAATGTTTGGTGCATAAATGCTACACACAGCTATATCCCTGCCCCAAAGTCTACCCTCTATCACTACAAATCTACCTTCCAGATCTTTTGTCTGTCTCATCATCTGGAAACAAACTCTGGCCCTAATCCATATTAATGCTCCCCGTGCAAATGCTGAATATGTATTGTTGAATACCTGGCCTCTCCACCTCCTCTGTAAAGCTACGCCTTTCCGCCTTAGTGAGGTGAGTCTCCTGCAGCAGTGCAATGTGGATCCCTCTTCTAACTAAGTATGCATGGACCTTATGGCGACGTGTCATGGTGTGGAGCCCCCGTACATTCCAGGTTATACAGCGCAGGTCAGCTACAGACCCCATCGTTAGTGCATACTGCTATTTTCTCCGCATCTGTCTCAGACATCACACCGGTGCACCCCTGCCCTCCAAGAACAGGACATAGAACCAAACAGCTAGTCCCCGTCCAAACCATTGCAACAAACACCACCCAACTAATCCCACCAGCGATCTCTGAGGGCATGCCTTATGGGCAATGAGGGGAGCTCAGCGCCCGAGGTCTGCCGCTTGTCCTCTGCTCACATCAGGCCCTGAAAACCCTAATCAGTTGGATGCCTCATGCCTTCCCCCCCCACCATTCACCACCTGGAAACTCAATGAGCATTAGCGAAAGCCGCTCCCGCCCCTCATTCTCAGTATGATCAAATACTCTCAACGGCTCCTGCAACAGTTCGTGCTGCGTCTTCACTACTTCTGCTCACTTATTCAACATCCCATCTGCCGTCGCTGGGGTAATCTTCGGCACCCGTACACTGTCCACTTTCGAGACCTCCGTATCCGAGCGCTCCTTATCTTTGTCTGAGTCTGTGCCCACTGGAGACTGCACCTTCCGCCCCCGATAGTGCAGTTACCGCCTCCAACGCGCTCCTTGTCACTCCACCTCAGTCTGCAATACCGATGGCCTCCTCAAGCCCCTCCCTCTGCATCAAGGTCATAGCGATCTACGCTGTGGCAACCCTTCAGAGGTGCTCCAAGTTCCCGGGTCGTGTCCATCTTTCCCAGCTCTATAGGAATCCAGCCATGCGCTAGCTTCATCTGGAGCTTCATGAAAAGACGATTCACCATCGACAATTATTCTTAGTTTGGCTGGAAATAACAAGGAATTCTGAAGCCCCTCATCCCAAAGCTCTCTTTTAATGGCAAGGAATGATGCTCGTCGCTGCTGAATTTCGAAAGTATAGTCCGGGAACAGGTTGACCCTACTGTTCCCAACATGATAGGGGACATCAGCACGCGCTCTCTGAATCCCTATCTTGGAAATGCAGCAGGCGGGCCACCACCAGTCTTGGGGGTCTCCCTGGTTTTGGGGGTCTGGCAGGCACTCGGTGGGACCCTCGAGGGTATAGAAGGAAGACAGTCCCTCCGGGGCCACTTCAGCTCCCAACCAGTTCTCAAGGTACTGCACCATGTCTGCCCCTTCCGCTTTTTCTGGCAGACCGACTATTCGTATATTATTCTGCCTATTTCTGCTTTCAGCATCCTCCGCCCGCATTTCTAGTGCCGTAATGCGATCCAAGGCGTCCTCCATTGTGGCCTTCAGTGCGACCTGTACCGGTTCCACCACTTGGAGCATTCCCTCTACAGACTTTACCCTGTCCACTAGTTTAGAGTGGTCTGCCCGCAGTAGCCCCAGTCCTGTGGCCACCTGCGCTATGTCATGCTGGAAAGCAGTGCGAGATTCCGCAATGGCTGTTAAAATTTTATCAAACTGCTGCTGCAAGGTAAGTTCCTGAGTCATTTTGGGCGGGATCTGCTCCACCTGATTAGTGGCCACACTATCCAATTGCTGCTGAGCTTCCTCCTTCCTTCCCTTTCAGTTTCCCCATGGAAGCGGTCGTTGGTGTCAATCTGCCCAACTCTGCACGGTCCAGCAATAGCCCTGCCAGCTAAATTGGGAACAGCACGTTGCCGCCACCTTGCCTCAAGGACAGTTAATCGTGGTTGTGACTCGTGGGACCGTCCACTCAGTCCTGCACCTCCTCCTTTCAGCTTTAAGGCGCCGATTAGTATGGTTCTCGAACGTGGGCGGGCGCTGACAAGTGTGCAAATCCCCAACGCCAAGCAGCTCTCCTTCTCCTGGGTAACTCCACAGACAGTTGCGGCCCAGCCCAGGTTCACCAGTGGTACCCCCGCTCTCGTGTGCAAGACTGCTGGTCACTGCGGTTCACCGCCCTGCAGGCGTCAGCTTCTTGGCCTCCAGTACGGCTGCGTTCTCAAGCAGTGGTCTTTCCTGTCCCCCGCAGGCGTCTCTGCCCTCCGGCGCCCTGGCTCGCAGAGGGCAGCGGCCTCAGGACCCCGCGCCCACCCACACAGCTCGGGGGTTCATGTCCCTCGCACCCCACTCACAAGTGCACTGTCAGGCTCTCGCCGCTCGGGCTCCGCAGCAATCCCGGTCCCCCAACGCAGTCTTCTGCCCAATACCTCGCTCCAAAGAGGGTCAAACAAGCACTGGGCCAGGGCAATCAACACCCTGCACCCGTTTCCCTGCTCGAGTCCAGCTCTCCCAGCCGCCGCCAGTCTCAATCTCGTCTCTGCTGCCGCTCCACTCTATCAGTCGGCTATCTCCACCTCTCCAGCCGTCAGCACCACTGCCATCGCCAAGCCGCCATCTTTAAATCCGCTCCATTTTGTACATTAGCCATCAGGAAGGCCACTGGAGGTCCTCCAGTACCTGCTACTGCACTCTCCACATGGTCATCGACGGGCGCGCCCCACTCCACTATGCCCTCAAGTCCGTTACCTGGTCTTCGGAGTGGCCCTGGTCTTGCCGCACCATCCGCCTCCCGGCAGCCCCATTAGCAGAAGGGCCACCGCAGCGCCAGCCAGGATCCTCTCCGCTCTTCACTGCTCTCACCCTCGGCAGCATGCAAGGCGCCCAGCTGTCCCCCGCGCCACTCTGGTTCTTCTCACCGCCTTCCTCGTTTGGCTGCGATCATCGGGGGGATCCGCTCCCTCAGCTAGCAACGAAGCCCAGCCGCCTTCTTGCCTTCGTTGTTCCGCCCTCAGCGCCGGGCGCGAAATCACTGGCAGAGTCCCGATTTCAGCGCCGCTCCGTTCCACCGATAGCGCCCAGCTGAGTGCGTCTCGTTCCCATCTCAATTGGTGGGGTCAGGGGGTGCAGAGCTTCCGTAATGCACGATAATTCCGGGTTTCAATGGCGGAGCTCGGCTCCTATGCAGCCACCGCCATCGGCTGCTAATCCACGCCCCCCTGACTGTACTATTTCGTGCTATGTATGTGTTCTTCAATCAAATTATATAGATGAAACCAAAAGGAATGCTTTTGAATGGCATGCTCTTTTCTTTCTAGCTAATTAGTCATTTTTTTATGTATTAATTTATTTATCAACTGTTTTATCCAGTGTGAACAAGACTCAGTAGATGGCAGATCGTCTAGTTATTAAGCCATAATATGTAATACAATAAATATTAATATAATACATTTAGAATGTTTAATATAATTATACTAAGCAGTAGTATAAGGTCAAAAGGATATTCAATTTCAGTAGCATAGAGAGGGAGATATTGTTTTTTTCCATACCTGTACTCGTTGTGAAAGTTATATCATAAATAAGACATCTTTCAGTCAGTCAGCCAAAAACTTTATTTCCATTTTGAGAAAAATCATAAAAGTTATAAAAAATACAGAACAGTAAAAAAGAAGGAAATCCACATGCCAGTTTCTAAAATAGCGACAATCACCCTCGAACTTCATAATATAATAATAAATATTCAAAAGTGTAAAAACACCCTTTTCACAGAACATTTTAAAATGTCATGTCCACTATTAGTATTTATACAGTAAAGTGCAAGTGCACAGTGCTAGATAAAAACTACAACACTTAAACAAATAGTTGTCAACTAGTCGTTTTGTTTTTCCAGCGTATCACCCATACCCATCCTAAAAACTTTACAACGGCGATGACAATGGAACCCTTCAGTGATGATTTCAGGATCCTAAAAGCATTGCTACTAGACCTAGTGCCTTAGGTTAGAGTGATGCGTTTCAACCATCTAGACCTTTGTTTTTTAATACAAAGGACATACAAAAAAGATATGTAGCTCTGATTCCTTCATATCCTCACAAAAGGGACACTTACTGAGATTAGTAGTACACCATTTGTTGATGAAAACATTTGTTGGTAGCGATCCCACCCTGAACTGATGGTACAGAGTCCTATCCCTTTTGGAAGTAATTAGATCCCAATAGCTCGCGTAGGAGGCCTCATACTTGGCATCAAGAAATGTGTTAGTTAGTGAGGGTTTAATATTGGATGAGAATCGCTTCGAGACTAACATGTTTCAGTACGCTGCCTTCAGCTCAGATTTGGGTGGGAAAGTGCTATCAGCAGGTGCCGACCAAAGATGACTCAAACCCATCTCACAAAATGTATTTTTAACAGACTTTAGCCAAGGAATTTTTCTGGAGACATCTAGGGGCTAGATGTAGGTAATTCTATTTTACCACTTCTAAAATACCGAATTTTACCGATTCGGTATTTAAGAAGTGGTGAAATAGAAGGGGGCACATGTAGGTATTTCAGAATCGGTAAATACCGAATCTGTAAGATTCGGTATTTACCGATTCGGTAAATACAGAATCGGTATCCCCCATTGATTCCTATGGGACTTGAAGCCCATAGGAATCAATGGTGAATACCGAATCGGTATTTACCGAATCGGTAAATTCCGATTTTTGCAAGGGTGCAGGGGGTGTCACTTTGACACACTCCGGCACCCCAATTCCGGACTTGTGTGCCATGTGGGACACAGACATGCCCTAAGGGCATCTCTGTGTGTCACATTGCACAGTTGTGCATGCACAGATGTGCATGCACACCTGGATTCGGTATTTTACCACCCAATTGGATTGGGTGGTAAAATACCGAATCTGAAAGGCCTGCGGCACTCAAAGATGTGCTACCTACATGTGCTTTTACAGAATCGGTATTTTTACAGAGTCTGTATTTACCGAATCGGTAATTTTACCGAATCTGTAAATACAGATTCGGTAAATACCGATTCTGTAAAGCATGCTCCTACATTAGAAAACCCTAATACCGGTCGGAAGCGGCCAAAATCGGCCGTTTCTGACCGGTATTAGGGCTCCTACATCGGGCCCTATATCTCTTACTTCAGGTAAGGCCGTTGCATAACATGATAATTCAGGACTGACCCAAAGCCTCCTCTAATAGGCTATCGGCCTATAATGAGCCACATCACTGATCAACTGACAACTAAGATCCAAATACTAGGGTAGTAACGGGGTAGATTGCGGAAGGCCAATTATAGACCTAAGAAATTTGTTTTGGGCCAACGCCAAGTTGTCTAGATTCGCATAACCCCACAACTCGGCCCCATAAAGAATTGCAGCAATAGTTTTAGTGTTATAGATTTGCAACAGGGGAACAATTGGTTTGGTGTAAGATAACCTATGCTCCTTCAAGAGTGCCCCGGCCAATTGCGCATGCTTAATCGTGAGCAAGTCTATTTGGGGCTTCCAGGTGATACTTTTATCAATGGTGACTCCTAGATATGAAAATGTCTGAGTTTGCTCCAATATTCCCCTGTTCATTTTGACTGTACCCACAAGATTCTTTCTGTTTTGTAGGACCATGTATTTCGTTTTGTCCACATTTACAGTGAGATCATGGTCCCCACAAAACTCCTCAAACCTCTTGAGTGCTCTTTGAAGTCCCTCACTAGTCTTCAAAAGATTGAGAGTATCGTCTGCAAACATTACAATGGGGATCTTGGAGCCAGCTAGGGTTGGTGTATCCGTGGGGAAATTCTCGAAATACCCCATTGATATAAACTGAGAAAAGGGTTTGAGCCAACACGCACCCTTGTCGCACGCCCCTTTCAACTGGAAACATATCCGTTATATTGCCCCGGGTAGATCGTCTAGATATTAAGCCATAATATGTAATACAATAAATATTAATATAATACATTTAGAATGTTTATTATAATTATACTAAGCAGTAGTATGAGGTCAACAGGATATTCAATTTCAGTAGCATAGAGAGGGAGATATTGTTTTTTACGAAACCTGTACTCATTGTGAAAGTTATATCATAAATAAGACATCTTTCACAATTTGAAGAGGCATTGAAATAGCAGGATTTTTGTTTTTTTGAAAACTTGTTTTTCAAATGCACTTTACTCATTTTTGCTTAACGCCTTAACGGCGGCCCCGATTATGCGGAAGCGCGGCACTTCCGCTAAACGGGCGGGGCCGCGTCGGCCAATGGCCGACGGCAGCACGGAACGGGTTAAATATGGTATTGATACTAAAATTGTAAATCTTGAAATTATAGTAAAATATCAGACTATAATTTAGAGATGTAACAACATAAAGCAAAGTCCTCTAGAGAAGCAAGCATTTTCAATTGCAATCTTCTTTACGTCAGAGTTTAAACCCCCTGTTCATAACTAATTATATACTAATTTAAAACATTTTTTTAGTTTAGAAATTCTATAGTGAAAACTCTTTTGTTTAGGTAAGTGCTAAATAACCCTAAAAATGCAGATGCCTAGGATAAAACGATTTTAACTGCCACAAAAAATGCATATATCCCTTATCAGTTTTGAAAATATGTTTATGTGCATTAAGGCTCTCTCTCTGCCATTGACCATAGCTGTCACCAATAGTGTGGTATGAAGTGAGTTTGTGAGAGGCACAGTTGAGCCTAGGGCATTAAACCTACCCTCGGTAGTGATTTATTTTGACAGCTAGAAAACATTGCGTGACTTTTTTGTTTGGTTCCAACTAGAGCAATCTCTATAAAGTGAAAAACAGCTGCTTCAAAGCCATGAAGCTTCAAATTTTAATAGTAGCTCACCCACAACTTTAACTTCAGAAGAGATGATGTATCAATTAAATAAAAGTAGACAAGTTAAAAAAGTGGAACGAGAAGTGATCTGAAATGTTGCAAAGCTATAAACGCACTTACAAAAATGCATTCCAGTGCAAAGTATTTAAAACTAAAAAATATACACAGCTTTAAGAATAAACATACTTGTCACAAAATAAGAAGGACAAAATAAAAAATAATAAAGAAAATTTGAGAGGAAAATTTACGAGAAATGTCTGAAAAATCAGGAGCCATGGGTCATTCTTACTCAGTCTTCCCTAATACAGTAGCAGTTTTTGGACTAAGTCTGTAAAAGAAAATGTCAAAAGTGTCTTTAAACGTAATGGATTGTCACGTGATATGCTGAAACTGACCACCATCTTAAGGTATCTGAATTTATTAAAAAAAATATTCAAATTTAGACAGAGGAGCCCAGTATTGGAAGTTCCTGCATTGTGCCTGATGAACACCAAGGCTGGCTAGTCTTAATTCCACTTCCTGCTTTTTTTACCATTTACACTTCCTGTCTAATTTTGTCACTCTTGCAGGTTCTTTTTCATCTGTGCTCTCCCCTTTTATCACTGTCTTCTTTTCACTTCCTTCTTACTTTATTCCTTTTCTGCTATTCTCTCTGGATTTCAGTTAAAGTCGGATGAGGAAAACTAAGTTCAAGTCCCCAAAAGTTATAATAAGATGTAATCCTGCCTATCCTAGGCCTTCCTGGAAATACAGCTCAGTCGAGGAAATGAGGTCACATCCTACATTCTTAAATGCACCCACAGAGAATTAAAGAGTGAGGATGTCTGCACATATTTACTGTGAAAAAGGTCACCATGCTGGTGGAAAATACAACTAGAAAGCAATAGTATTCACAACCACAGAGAACTCTTCATAGACATTTGGCTTAACAGTACTTCTGTTGATATGTTGTCAATAAACTGTGTCTGGCATTTTGTTTTGGTCACTTCATTTCATTGTGCTTTGTTTTGTTAAATTATAACTCCACCGTTTTGTTTATACCGATTTAATGTTTGTTTACTGAATGCTTTCCTTTCCTTGAAGCATTCTTCTTTATACAGGTTTGATCTGACTCTATGTTATAAATTGTAGGTATGGCTGCTCTGTTTTTTGTATTTACATATGACTGAAATAGGATATTGCTTTATGGATATATCTGTGTCCCTATGTATAATTTGCTTTTTCTTTATTATTAAAATAGTTTGAGCAAGAAATGAAAGCTGATCAGACACCATGGTATTATAATATGAGAGCTGTCATAGACTGCTTTCCATACTTTGTAGTTCTGGTAGGAGCGTGCTGACAAAATATTCTGTACGGGGTGAAAACACAGAAAGCAAGATAGATTTTTAGAAAATGTCTTATGACACAAGGCTATAAACACCCGTAAAAATATAGGGCTGCATGTACGACCATTTTAATTGTGAGACGCAAAAGAAATGTACAACAGTGTCTCAGACGCTGTTTTTGCGATTCCCAAATTAGTCGCAAGGGACCTGCCTAATTAATATTCATGAGGTGGATCATAATTTGCACCCGATAGGGAATGGCCGGCCTTCACAGAAGTGGTGGCTTGCTGGGGCCATCTGGCCATCATGTTTGTCATTACTTTTTATATAAAGCATTTAATTTTTTTCTGTGAAGGAAAACGGGATGCATTTCAAAAATAAAAATGAGATGTTTCTATTTCATGTGCTAAATTGCCAATCACAAAATAGGAAGGGGTCCCCTGAGGACAGGGGACCCCTTCCTGATTGTGACTGGCTTACCACCTACTTGAAGTAGGCGGTGAACTGTGATTATTTTGTGTTCGCATTTCAGTTGCAAAACAATTGTACACCCCCCCTGTGACTCGCTATTGGGAAGAGATGCCCTTGGTATGCCCCTCCCTAATAGGGACTTACAAAGCCTATTCAGCAAGTCTGTAACAGGTGTGCGACTCACAAAATAAGCTTAATACATGCTGCAAGCTGTTTTAGCAGTTGCAAAGAGCCCGATTCTCCATTTGCGACCACTAAAAACAGTCAGACATGTGGCCCATAAAGGCATAACACTCAACATTTACATGCAGTTGCAAAATCATATTTAGAATTTTTTTTTACCCAAATCTGAGTACACAATTGTATGTTTTAGTATTTTGCCATACTTCATCACTCTTAACCTACCCTATTCCATTGTGACTCAGTGTGATTTGAAGACACTTACAGCACAGAAAAACCACACCACAGTAAGATGCTGTCTTTTTACTCAATTGACTCCCTCCCTCGGATCTGCACAAAGAATGCGTTCTCCTCACCAGAACCATCACGCGGTGGCTCGATGGCTTTCTTAGTTTATTCATCTGCCGGGGAAGGGACGTGCTTCTGCCATGCTCTCTGTACTCCATAGCAACCCGATGTACGTCTGTACTGCGTGCGAGCCATGGAAACTGCTGATAGAAAGAAAAGAGAAAAAAAGGAAAGATTCCCTCCAGGCCACTAAACTGACTGGTCAATTAACCTGCTGGGTCTAGGGATAAAACCACAGAGTTCATGCATTGCAAATTTCCAAGAAAATGAACACATGAATAAAAGTCTTTGTGAGAAAAATCACAGAATCATGCATTGTCACATTGTAATTTTGCACTCCCAGGAAAAGAAAGCACTATATCTACTATTTTATGATTAAAATGATGTTGTTGTAAGAGTGAGCTTTAAGGATTCATGTTGAAAATCACTACTGGACAAGGAGACAATCTTGTGAAATACAAAATGGATAATCAGACAGATCAGTGCAGAGTTTAATGAAACATTTTTTAAGCTAAGGGGAAGATCTCATAATGAAAGTGCATCTGACATGTTTGTCCAAATAGCAGCTTTTTTTGTAGATTTTATGTAGCACAAACTTGGCCTAAAGGCATTGCAGAGCTTTAACCGAGCACCAAATTACATTGCACACGGTCAGGTTCCTTTTTTTAGGCACATGGAGACCAATAGTCCTTTTTAGGAGCAGAGTTAAGTCACTCTTGCACCACGCAAGGTGGTGCAAGTGTGACACAAGTCCTAAATTAGATTTATGTAGCCATGCAAGGCCACTTTATAAATCTGGAGTAAAGCAAAGCAAATCTCTGCATTGGCTTACTCTGCCTTGGGAAGTCATTCCATGAGATTTGCGTGGGTGTTCCATGCAACTCACATGGTTTAGTACACATTCATAGATTTACCATAACTGGTAATCCTGCGAAGGTGCCAAAAATATACTTCTTCCAAAGGGGGGAGAACAAGGAGCAATGTCTTTATTTATGCTCGTTACTTCCTCTTGTTACATGTAACACTTCCTGCACAAAAACAATCCTGCATGCAACACAGGCACCCTTGTACCATGGTGCAAGGGTGCCTGTGTTGACACTAGACTGGCAAAAGGCACAAGCGCCGGGGAAGAGGCAGGAATGCGCTGTATTGAGGCAGATATGGCACATTCCTGCCCTTTACCTGTCAAGCAGTGTGGCACAGCAAAGTGACTTGCGGCGCTGCACTGCGTGACACATTTGTAAATAGGCCCCTTAGTCACTAGAGTCACTAGATGTGGAGCCAACATCGGAACTCAGTCAGCAGCTCATGCCAATCTCAATTGAGCCACTAGTTGCTTGGTATCTCCAATGACCAACCTACACGCCTAGCATGTTGAGAAAAAAAAGTAAAACGAGTTGCAAGTCTTTTTAATTCCTTAGCTTCCATCCTTTCAACAGTGTGACGGAGTGGATGACTTGAAATGGGAGAACTCATGATAAAGATTAAGACACTGTCATCTTCTGCCTGAGAACAACTTTCCTCATTGTTGATATCAAGTTTAAAAAAAAGATGTTTAAACAGGCATGCTGGCATCGTAGATTGAGTGGTGGGAGGAAAATAAATGCAACATTGTCGGAGCGATGGGGACTTATGACAAGTATGGACACACCATCAATTGCTAGGGTGGTTGCCGACATAGGATGTGTTCACAATTATGGCATTGGCTGCACTGAATGCTATCAGGTCCTATAAAATCTGATTCTTTTACATTAAATTCCATAAAAATAGAAGCATCTTACATTGAAACAAAAAAACAACCATCTTTGATTTCAGACAAATATATTCTTTCAGAGGGTACAATTGAGTTTGACAGATTAGAGTGGTTTTCAAAGGCCAGTGTTTGCCTCCCACCTTATGCAACCCTCCAAAGAATTGTCATATATTTTCGGAAAACTGTTCTAAAATTCATAATCTGCAAGAAAACTTAAAGTTTCTGTAAATTGCACCCAGAATTAGGTTTAGTCTTTTCTGGGGAGAAGGAGGACATGCCTCATTCCCACTAATCTGGCTTGTTTCGCTGACTTTCCATGCTAAAGAAATTACATTTACAGTTGGTAATAGTGTCCACTACATAGGCTCTGTCAGCAAAAATGTGATAGGCATTATCATTTATTTTCTGGCAACAACTCCTCTTTTCCTGAATTTACATTTTCAAAAGCAATGATTGGTAAAGGAAAAATTTATTAAATAGCATTTTGTTTTTACATACACATTAGCAATGCAGCCAATAAATGTCTTCTTTGTTCAAATAGTCATTTTGGTAATAGCCGTATGCATTAACATCAGAGGCAGAATGCCACAAATGTTTGTTGCAAAGTTGTGATAGAATTATATATTCGAATAGGTCATCATCCTTATAACGACAAGTCTGTGCTCCTTGAGGGAATCAGTTCTTGGCAATTAGGTCATTAGCATAGTTATGGAGTTGATACATTTTAGATGGTTTAAGGAAAAAGTAAAGAAAAAAGGTGATGTGGTGAAATAGTAGATCT
This sequence comes from Lissotriton vulgaris, assembly GCF_964263255.1. Classification (NCBI taxonomy): domain Eukaryota; kingdom Metazoa; phylum Chordata; class Amphibia; order Caudata; family Salamandridae; genus Lissotriton; species Lissotriton vulgaris. Next base: position 1,471,933,662 of record NC_141689.1, read on the forward strand.
CACCAGGTAACATTAAACTAAAAAACTAACTGAGCCAAACACCATCACAACTCTAGTCGAAAATCTTTTCTGCTCCAGATATTCAATGCCTCAAACCCTGCCTTCACCTCATTGAGACCTGGATGTCCAGGGCCTAGATTAATCTTAATCCAATCAAGACACCATCTCTGTTATTTGCCCAGACCAAGCAAGTAATAGTACAAACCTTGCTCATTGACATGAAGCATGATTGCTTCAGAAACCAACATTAGCTGAATGCAAAGTCACCTGGATTCATTAACCTATGAGAGACATTGTGGTATAAGTTAAGGGAAGAGTGACTACCCACCTCCCCTAATACCTATAACCCTTGTCAGGGTCAACCACTAAAGTCACCAAATAAACCTAGGTTTAACCCTCTGATAGCTATGACATAGAGCACACAGGTTAAACTTAGAGGCAACGTGTAAAATATTTATGGAGTACTAACAGTAATAAAGTCACAACATAACACAAGAAGAATCCCAAACCAATTTATAAAAATAGAGATGATTTAAATAAACAACACTAAAACAACACAAATCCAACAGGAGTCACTGGAGTAATGAATGTTGAATGTTTAACTATAAAATTACAGCCAAAAGGGGTTAAGCACCAAAAATTGTCATAAAGGTACATTTTACCAGTACCTAGATGCAAGTTAAGGCTGGTGCAATGGAGCACGAGTTGCATACAGAAACCAGGTTTAAACCAGCGGGAAGTTTTACAGCATTAATTAGTCTCTGCTCAGTAGTGCACAAAAACAAGCTATGGCAGAAGAGAGCTTCTCATCATTGGATAGTTGCTGGACAAGGTCTAGCTAAAGCTGTTGACTTTTGATGGGAAAGAGTTTGGATTCCTACAGCGGGGTCAGGCTGCAGGCTTTTGTGGAGCAGGGCTCCAAGAGGCCAGATGTCGTGTCTAAAGGTCCAGCTTAATCAGATATTGTTAGAAATTGAGTTTCTGGTTTGCAGAGGTATGAACCCAGTGCAATCAGGAACCACAATCCCATTCCGGGCTAGCCAGATGCAGACCATAATTTAGCCTTTGCCGCCCTCTGTTAGCTTGGCACAGTGCAGTCAGGCTTAACTTAAGAGGCAATGTGTAAAGTATTTGTGCCACACTTCAAACAGTAACACACTGAAAACACCACAAAAAGACTCCAAACCAGTGTAGATCAATAGATTATGAATTCATAAATAAAACAAGGCCAAAAATCCAATAAGCAGAAGTCGAGATACGAATTTTTACAGAATAAAAGTGTAAATAGCACTTAAGAAGCAATTAGCACCTATGGAGGTTATCTTCTCATCCTGGATGGGGCAAATTTAAGAGTTCAGGTCGACTTTGATGGAGCGCATGCAGGATACGGGAGCCACGCAAGGGTCATGGAACAAAGTACCATGATCCTGTTCGCAAATGTGAAATGCAGGGTGCAGTCGAGTGATATGTCGATATCCATTCCACAGTTGAGGTGGTGTGTCGATTTTCTCCATGCAACAATGGTGATGCGCCAGTTCCATAGACAAATTGGCAACTTCGGGATGCGTTGGTCTAGAAGCCAATACTCTGGGGTTCCCAACAGAGATGCGGCGAACATCTCTCACTGCTACGGCAGCGATGCGGCCGTTCTGATGATACGGTTCTGGAGATGATTCATTGGTTTTGAGTGCTATGCACCAGTTCTGTTTCTGCAACAGCATTGATGAATCAATTCATGCAGCAGAGGATGCGTTGGGACCACTGGAGCATACACCTGGGAACACTTTCAATGGACCTGAAATAGAAGACTTTGATACTGATGAGTCTCAAAACAGAAACCAAGCCAGCATGCCAGTGGAAATCACTCTGAGTTCAAGAAAGAATCTAGTTCTTCCTCAGCAGGGGCAGAGGTTAGCAGGTAGCAGTGCAGCACAGCATAAAATCAGTTCTTTCAGAGCAGCAGTCCACCAGAGTGGCAGTTCTTCCTAAAAGAGTTTTCTAACAGGTTCAAAAGTGTCTGATTAGGTGGGGTCTGAGACCCAGTACTTATACCCAGTTGTGCCCTTGATTTGGAGGTGACTTCAAAGAGGGGCTTTGAAGTGCACAGAGGTCCTCTCTTCCCAGCCCTGGCTCCAGACTCCCTACAGGGGGTATGCAACTCTTTGTGTGGGGGACAGGATACAGCCCCTTCAAAAGTAAGTGTCAGCTCTTCCCTTTCATTCGGCACCACAAGAATGCAGATGGCCACTCAGTCACATCTAACCTTCCTTTGTATGTTGCTGTCTAGAGGGATTGCAAAAAGTCCCGCTGTCACCTACCTCAGATGTGAATTGGAGACAGGCTGCTGGCAAACACAGCTTTAAGAGCAGAGAAATGCCATCTTTCTAAAAGTAAAACCAAAGAGGATGATGGACGGATAGTTGAACATTGCAAGCACTCAACTCCAGTCAACTGATCTGAGTTTAATCCATCATCATTCTTTAGCTCACTCTGCCACTCCAGTTCAGACATGGCCATTTGCAAATCAGTCTGACCCTGTGCCTCATGGGAACAATCCAGTCCGAACTGGCAAGCCATGTCTTCACTGGACCGGAAACAAGCATCCTGGGAACGGTTTCTGGCTAATCAGCTGCCATCAGCCAGGCTAGCTTGAATCCAGTGGCAAAGTGAGCAAGGGACCCACTTCTGGCCAAACCCTGACAACTTAGGGCGAACAAAGCAAAACCAAAGGGGATGATGGATGGAGTGTTGAACATTGCAAGCACTCACACCCAGTCCACTGATCTGGGTTTAATCCATCATCATTCTTTAGCTTACTCTGCCACACCAGTTCAGACATGGCCATATACAAATCAGTCTGACCCTGTGATTCATGGGAACAGTCCAGCCCGAACTGCCAAGCCATGTCTTCCCTGGACCAGAAACAAGCATCCTGGGACTGGTTTCTGGCTAATCAGCCATCATCAGCCAGGCTAGCCTTTTGGTATCTTTCTAAAAGTAGCATTTCTATAATAGTAATGATAAATCCAACTTTCCCAGCAAAGAGGATTCATTATTACCATTCCAAATATATTAAACATGGCAAAGCTAATAATTCTCAATCAGAAATTACAGCTTAAAAACATAAAAATACATTTCCAATATTAACCTGTTTTTGGGGTAGGCCTCACAATAGAGAAAACTCAACATCTTTGTTGCTTCTTTGAGCAATTCACTTGCCTCTTTCTATACTTCAATTGCTTCTTTGTACACCTCAGTTGCTTCTTTCAGAAATTCTCTTGCCTCTTTGTGCACTTCGCTTCCTTCTTCCTGAACCCCTCCTGCCTCTTTCTGTACCTCTCTTGCCTCTTTGTGCACCTCTCCTACCTCTTTCTGCACCGCTATTGCCTCTTTTTCAACCTCTGTTGGTTCTTTCTGCACAGCTCTTGCTTTTTTTCGGCACCTCACTTGCCTCTTTCTGCACTTCTCTTGGTTCTTTGTACACCTCTGTTGCATCTTTCAGCAATTCTCTTGCCTCTTTCTGCGCTTCTCTTGCTTGTTTCTGCACCTCCCTTGCATCTTTCTGTACTTCTGTTGCTTTTATCTGCACCTCACTTGCTTCTTTCTGCACCCCTCATGTCTCTTTCTGCACTTCTCTAGCTTCTTTCTTCACCTCTCTTGCCTCTTTCTGCTCCCTTCGTGCCTCTTTGTGAATTTCTCTTTCCTGTTTCTGCACTTCCCTTGCCTCTTTCTAAACATCTCTTGCCTCATTCTGCACCTCTATTGCCTCTTGATGCACTTCAATTGCTTCTTTCTGCACCTCTCTTGCTTTTTTCTGCACCCTTCTTCACTTCTTTGCATCCCTTTTGCCTTATTCTGCTGTTCTCTAGCCATTTTCTCTACCTCTGAGATCTCTTTCTGTACCTCACTTGCTGCACTTCTCTTGGTTCTTTCCACACATCTATTGCTTCTTTCAGCAATTCTCTTGCCTCTTTCTGCACTCCTTTTGCTTGTTTCTGCACCTCTCTTGCATCATTATGTACCTCTGTTGCCTGTTTCTACACATCACTTGCTTCTTTCTGCACCACTCTTGCCTCTTTCTGCACCACATGTTTTTCTTTCTGCACCTCTCTTGCTTCTTTCTGCACCCCTGGTCCCTCTTTTTGCCCCCCTGTTCCCTCTTTCTGCACCCATCCTGCCTGTTTCTGCACCTCTCTTGCCTCTTTCTATACCTCTGTTAGTTCTTTCTGCACTTCTCTTGCATATTCCGCACCCGTCGCGCCTCTCTCAGCACTTGCTGCTTCTTTTTGGATACCTCCTACCTCTTTTTCTACCTCTCTTGCCTCTTTGTGTACCTCTCCTACCTCTTTCTGTACTCCTCTTGCCTCTTTTTTCACCTCTGTTGGTTCAGTCTGTACTTCTCTTGCTTCTTTCTACACCCCTTTTGCCTCTTTCTGCACCCCTCTTTTCTCTTTCTGCACCTCTCTTGCCTCTTTCTGTACAGCTGTTCGGTCTTTATGCACCTTTCCTGCCTGTTTCTATACCTCTCTTGCCTATTTTTGTACCTCTGTTCATTCTTTCTGCACTTCTCTCGCTCTTTCTGCACCACTTGCACCTCTTTCATCACTTCTGTTGCTTCTTTCTGCACTTATCTCCTTTCTTTCTGCACCTCTTCTACCTTTTTCTGCTCCCCTCTTTCCTCTTTCTGCACCTCACTTGCCTCTTTCAGCACTTCACTTCCTTCTTTCTGCACCCCTCCTGCCTCTTTCTGTACTTCTGTTGCCTCTTTTTGCACTTCACTTGCTCCTTTCTGCACATCTCTTGCCTGTTCTGGCACCTCTGTTGCTTCTTTCTGCACTTCTCGTGCCTCTTTCTGCACCTCTGACTTAGAAGTAGTTTTAATCCCTCTGCCCTATTTTGTACTAGGGCCTAACAGGGGATATCATGCCAATGACAGGGGTACCCCAACCCATAGTGTATCCTAGTGTATGTAGGTGTTGTTACTGTATTCTAAGTGTCTTTCAGCATAGCACTGGCTCCGGGCCTGGTTAGTCAGAATCAGTTACCACCAGTACCAGTCAGCAAAAAGTTGGGGACACAGGATGTCTTTGCAACAAGGCCTCTTTCTGCACCTCAGTTGGTTCTTTCTGCATATCTCTTGCTTCTTTCTCTACCCTTCTTCATCTTTCTGGAATTCTGTTGCCTCTTTCTGCATTTCTCTTGCTTCTTTCTGCTCTTTTCTTCCTCTTTCTTCACATGTCCTACCTCTGTTGGCATAGTTAGAAATTGTCATTTAAAAAATCTTTGGAATTCACTGAAAAAACCATAGGTTTCAGGAACATTGTAGTTAGAAATTAGCATTAAAAAAACCTTTAAAATTCACTGAAAAAAACATAGGTTTCAGAGACGTTAAAGTTAGAAATGAGCATTTAAAAAACCTTAGAAATTTACTGAAAAAAACACACGTTTCAGGGACGTTATAGTTAGTTGGTCATTTCACTCATACAAAATAGAGAAATTCAGCAGTTATAATTAGTTGAGCTAACTATAACTCACACCCCACAATGCACTGCTGAGGACATCACATATTACATCATTAATACCATTCTAGATTGCTTAATTGTCTCATGGCTTTCTTGAGATAATCTAGTACGTCTTGAACCACAATATTGCAACACTGCTGTGGTCCTCCTTTAACCCCTCCCATGCTTATGACGAGCTCAGCTCGTCATGGCCATTAGAACACTCACACGTGGGGATGATTCCCCTGCTGTGCTGAGTGCTCTAAGGAAACGGGTGTGGCTATGACAAGCTCAGCTCATCATGAGCACATGAGCACCGTGGCTCATGACGAGCTGAGCTCATCATGAGCACCGGGGCAATGTGAGCGCCCCCGCCCCCCAGCACAGCGGGGGAATAACCCCTCAGTCAAAGGGTTAACCCCTTCAGTGCCAATCTCTCAATTTTGTACAAATTATCTGATTTCTGTCTAGTTTTTTTTTTGGGCCAAGCATTTCAAATACTTAATGACCAATGTCTCAAAAGTGTCAATCGCACAAGGAGGCAGAGTGTGGTTAAATCTAGACTTTGGTTTAAAATCACTCATACAACTTTCTCCTAGTTCAAAACCAAGTTATGTTATGTTATCTGTATCTTTTATAGCGCTCGGCTACTCCAAGGAGTGTCCCGGCGCTTTTAATGTTAACCTGTAACAGAGAACACAACAGGGGAAATAAAAAGGGACCAGAAATCAAAAGAAAGAGCATATCTAGAGAGCAAAAAGCCAAGTTTTAAGGACCTTCCTAAAAGTTAACAGGTTGGAGGTGCTACGCAGTGACACGGGCATAGTGTTCCATAGCTGTGGCGCCACCAGCCTGAAAGACCGGCCGCCAATGCGTGCCCTTTTTACCCGAGGAACAACGGCAAGGAACAAAGACTCGGATCTCAGGGATCGGACAGGATGGTAGAAGGCTAGCCTCTTTTGAAGATATTTCGCTCCAGAAGCGTGAAGAGCCTTGTGAGCCAAGGTCAAGGCCTTCAAAACTATCCTCTTCCGGATAGGCAGCCAATGAAGTGACTGCAGGAGGCCGGAGGTTCTGGCTCGCCCGTAGAGGCCAAAGATGGCCCGTGCTGCCGAGTTCTGGACCACCTGCAGCCGTTGCAAGAGATACTCCGGCAGGCCGAGATAAAGGACATTGAAATAGTCCAATCTTGAGCCAATTAAGGCCTGAACCGTGATCTTCCTATGATCTTCCGGGAGCAGAGGAAGAAACTTGCCGAGCATCCTGAGGAGGCCAAAGCATGTGTCCATTAGGCCCAGGATCTGTGATCTCAACGTCAGGCCGTTATCGATCTTGACCACCAGATTCTTGGCTAGCTGGGAAGAGCCTGCCGGAGGAAACATGTTGACAGGCCACCATTCCTGCCAATCTGGATCAGACCGACAACCGAAGAAGAGTACCTCAGATTTATCTGAGTTGCACTTGAGGCTGTTAAGCTGGAACCAGTTAAAAACAACCCCAAGGCACCCGCGGATACTCTCTCCGTCAAAATCTGCTCCCTTCCCACACGTAAAGAGGAGCTGGGTATCATCGGCGTAGGATACGATCTGGGCCCCAAAAGACTCCGCCAGTGCCGCCAGAGGGGTCATAAAGATGTTAAAGAGAGTCGGGCTCAACACTGAAGCCCTGCGGGACTCCGACTCCCAATGGCAGCATCAAGGCAGAGCAAGGGGAGGCCCAGACCGTTTGTCGACAGCCAGCCAAAAAATATCTAAACCAGCTGAGCACCGTCCCCCTCAGACCGATCTCATAAAGTCTGGTGAGGAGACCCTCATGGGGGACGGTGTCAAATGCCGCCGACAAATCAAGCATCACAAGCATAGCTTTGCCTCCTGAATCCAGTACCTCCTTGATTGCCTCCGACACTTCCAAAAGCGCCGTTTCGGTGCTTAAGTTGGTACGGAAGCCGGATTGGGTGGAATGCAGCATATTGTGGGATTCTAGAAAATGGGAGAGCACAGTGTGCACATGCTTCTCCAAGATCTTAGCAAAAGCAGGCATGAGAGAGATGGGCCTGTAGTTGGCGAGAACCCCAGGATCTAAACCAGGCTTCTTGAGTAGAGGAATGATCATTGCCTGCTTCCAAGCCTGCGGGACCACCCCCACATCCAAGGAAAGATTCAGAATGGGATTCACCAAAGGATTAATGACCTCCGCCACTTTCGCCAAAAATTTGGCGGGGCACGGGTCAAGAGGCGATCCGGATTTTAGTTTGGCCATAAGTTCCAAGGACGAGGAAACTGAAAGTGGCGGAAATTCTGCCAAAACCGGATCCGAACTAGCTATTAAATCTGACCCGCCCTCAGTGCTGGGAGATATTCCAGCCACCCTCAGGGGGAAAGAGTCCTGGATCAATTTTATCTTGGTGGTGAAAAAGTTGCCAAGGACATTTACCCACGGCTCCGAAGGAGCTGCCTGGGTCGAAATTGTGCGTGGGGCCGTAAATTCCCTCACAATAGTAAAAATCTCTTTGCACGAGTTGGAGGCAGTCTCAATCCTCTTTGCAAAATAACCTTTTTTTTCAAGGAGGATGTCACGATGGTAAGCTTTGACAGACGTCCTGTAAGCAAGCTTGGCCACGGAATCTTACTGTGAGCGCCAAGCCCTCTCTGCCACCTTGCACTACCGTCGCGATGCAGCCAGTGCTTCAGTAAACCAAGGGGCAGAGACCCATTTAGCTGTTTTTCGGGGGGCCATCACAGGGGCAAGGTCGTCCAGCCTGTCCGTCAGCCATGCTTGCAGAGACTCTAAATCCCTTTCCAAGTATCCTGACATAGGACAGGGATGATCCAGACATGCCTGTGCCAGCATTTCCGGAGTCACCCGATGATACGCCCTAGGTGCTTGACACGGCTGTCGAAGAGCAGCACTAGATGGGTTTTTTGTACCCAGCACATGAAATTTGACCAGCCGGTGATCCAACCAGAGCACCGGAAAAGGTGCCAACATCTCAATAAGGGTAGTTGAAAAGACCTGATCCAGGGTATGGCCTTTTTCATGCGTCGGTCCAAAGAGATAAGGAGAGAGGTCTAAAGGAGCCGTAACATCAATCATTTTAATCGTGTCTGCGTCCAGTCTATCATCCATATGGAGATTAAAGTCCCCTGCCAATACACAGTGCTCGGATCTCAACACCAAAGCTGAGACTACCGACTGGAGCTCTTCAAAAAAAGAGCCTACCGATCCAGGGGCCCTCTAGACTAGGAGCCCTTTAAAAGATTGGTGAGGCGATAATGCTATGGAAAAGGCCAAAGATTCACATCCAGTGATCACATCCATAGGAATAGTGGAGCATGTGGCCAGTTTACTCACAACAAGTGCCACACCGCCGCCCCTCCCCTTCAATCTATCCTGCCTGAAGATATTATAGTCAGAGGGAATAGCTGTGGCAATATCGGAATTAGAAGACTCCCCTAACCACATCTCTGTCAACATCAGACATAAAGGCTTTTCCGTGACCAGGAGATCGTGAATATCCAAAGCATATCTGCTCAATGATCTTGTAATTAGGAGCAGACATAGAAGCTTCACCCTGTCTGCCTCCCTGTCAGATATAGTGGGCGGGGCATTGCCTGGCAACCACCCACAGCCAGGACACCGCCTCTTACCCTTATACCGACCAGGAAAGACCTTGTGACAGGAGAATGCTACCTTTTGCAGGGACCGGAGCTCCACCGCCGTATATCGAAGCATAATATCGGCTGGAGTAGATAACAAAATAGACCAGCCCAACCAGTTGCACCGTTCGGCTCCGGGACGCTGACGGGCGCAGACGGGCTGGACTCTGGCGTGACTCAGGCGAAGGGAAGGCACGCCCGCTGCGTGTCACCGCTGCGCTCTGAGTAGTGCGCCTTAAGTAGGCATATCACGCTTCGCAAGAGCGCTAGAACGCTCGAAAATGGCCCCCAAGAATGACCCCTTCTCTCCCAAGATGGCGAGCGAAAATGAAGATCCCCAGAACCGGACCCGCTCAAACGGCGGTGATTCACCAGAATTATAATGCAGGTAAGTGGGCGGAGGGAGCACAAGCACACAGTTAAAAACAGTGAAAATAGAAAATAAATTAAAACAAATAAGAAACGGGAGGTTTTTAAAAATAAAGACGCAAGCACAACAGCACTGGTAGATTGCTGGTGAGGTTACCTTGTCAGGGCAGAACCCTCAAGTGCAGACGCCTTAAGTAGGCGTATCACGCTTCGCAAGAGCGCTAGAACGCTCAAAAATGGCCCCCAATAATGTGGCCCCAAGTGATTTTAAATCCATAGTTTCTTCAGTTGTATCATTTTGTTCCATATTCAATTCAGTTAAAATAACTAGGGTGTCAATGTCGCCAATCGTTAGATTACTTAACCGTGATTTGTTCATCATAGGTGCAGTGACTTTGACCTTCAATTTATGGCACTTATGCAGTTTCAATGTTCTTATACATTTAGAAAAGATCTATCCAACTCTGTGTGCAATTGAAGGAATTCACAGGACAGAGAGATAATGTAAATAGCAAAACTTTAGTGTCTGTATGTGTGAAGGGGCGGGTGGAAAAATTAGCCACATTACTGAGTGCCTTCATCGTCCCTTCTTCTGTACCCTTCTTTCTATTCCCATAGGGGATTCCTTTGCTTTTGCTTTTTGCTTTTTCTTCTAAGGTCAACAAATCTAAGGCTTAACATTAGTATTCTGCCTTCTTGGTACTCACGTCGGTCTCTTGTTAAGGATGATCTTTTCTTCATGCTTAGTAAGTCTCTTTGTCATTTTTTCCAACATTTTATCAAAAGATTCCTTACTGTCTTCATTGGGTAGTTATTGGTTCAACTGGTCTATTGTTTTGAGTAGCATATCATGCTCTTTCCATTCAAACATTATGAGTACGGTCATCATTCGATTTGAGCATTCCATGAGAATGGTAGCCCATTCTTTTATTATCTTTAGATCTGGTTGTTCATATGATGTGTCAATTAGAATTCTCATACTCCTTAGTGCCCTAAATACTTTTCCATGGTACTTGCATACCACCACTTTAAAATCTCTTTTTCATTAGGTTTCTAATTTGTAATTCTTTTGGGTCACAGATGTCATTGGTCCCTCACCTTCAATGATAGGTGCAGTATTGCCTATATTCACAAACAGTTCATAAGATTTCTGTTTCCTCCCTGTATCGAAATTGCTATCCATCTTTTATCACGTAAGTAAACTAGTGATACTCCAATAAAACCACACTGTCTCTTATGGAGGGCTAGAGGCTTCAGGAGGTCTCATAAATCGTCTGGTAAGAACGCTTGGGGAATGCCTGCAGGAAACGTCTGCATATTAGCCATACAGACACAAGTGCAATCACATATAATTACAGCTGAGGACCAGAGACTTCTGTATATTATCAATAAACATTCGGGAACCAGTCTCCACAATGTAGCGGGGAAGCGTACTCACCACACATGTAGCTGCTCACACCCCGGGTCCTCTGTCTCGGCGTGTTGCTGACTCACGAAGATGGCTTTCTGCCACCCACCTCTTCGTAGGATAAACAATAATCCAATGTGCACTCACACTGATGATTCTCGCATCCAGATCTCTGCAGGTGACCAGAACAGTATTGTATCGATAACCACGAAAATCTCAAGGTTTATGTCAAGTTTGATGAACCCTAATCTAAAAACCACCTCCAATAGCCGTGAAAAGCACAGAATGCTCACTTGCTCTGTATTGTTTACTGGCCTTCACCAGTTTGTAGTTACAGTTAGAAGCTAGTTTCCATATGGAACGTGTTTTTTGTTTTCCTGATACCTTTGGCACCATATGACGCATCTTCATGACATTTTTAAAACTAATGTCATCAGTGATGTCACTGACCATGTCATGAATGATGTAATATGTGACATCATCAGCAGTGGATTGCGAATGCGCGAAATATATAGTTAGTTCAACTAACTATATAGGAGCAATTTCAGTGGTTTTTTATATGCTAATTCCTAACTATATAGGGCCTGAAACTTATGGTTTTTTCAGTGAATTTTCAAGGTTTTTTAAATGCTAATTCCTAACTATATAAGGCCTAAAACCTATGGTTTTTTCAGTGAATTTCAATGGTTTTTTATATGTTAATTCCTAACTATATAAGGCCTAAAACCTATGTTTTTTTCAGTGAATTTCAAAGGTTTTTTAAATGCCAATTCCTACCTGAATAAGGCCTGAAACCTATGGTTTTTTTCAGTGAATTTGCAAGGTTTTGAAAATGCAAATTCTATTAGCGGATAATGCTTAAATATGTTAATATCCTTGTGGGACCACCTGAGCAGCCCTAGGGATCCGATTTTTGGACCGGAGCAAGATGCTCTCTGATTGGGCCGTTGTTCTTGCCTTCTGCCCCCCTGATTGTGCCGTATTTCTTGGCTTCTGCCCCCCGATTATGCCGTATTTCCTGCCTCATGCACCCTGATTGTGCCATATTTCTTGCCTTCTGCACCCTAATTGTGCTGTATTTTTTGCCTTCTGCTCCCTGATTGTGCCGTATTTGTTGCCTTCTGCCCACTAATTGTGCCGTTTTTTCTTGCCTTCTGCCCACTGATTGTGCCGTTTGTCGGGCCTTCTGTCCCCTGATTGTGCTGTTTTTTGTGCCCCTGCCCCCCTGATTGTATTATCTTTGCCAGTGTTGGTTCGCTGCTAGTATTGCCTTTGTCCGTGTTTTTTTTTTGCTGCCGTTATTGTCTTTGCCTTTTTTTTTTCTGCCGTTATTGTCTTTGCCAGTGTTTGTTTGCTGCCGTTATTGTCTTTGCCAGTGCTTGGTCTCTGCTGGTATTATCTTTGCCAGAGCTGTGTGGGCTGTGGGAGCTGTGTGGGCTGTGAGAGCTGTGTGGGCTGTGACAGCTGTTTGGGCTGTGAGAGCTGTGTGGGCTATGAGAGCTGTTTGGGCTGTGAGAGTGTGGGCTGTGTGGGCTGTGAAGGCTGTGAGAGCTGTGTGGGCTGTGAGAGCTGTGTGGGCTGTGAGGGCTGTGTGGGCTGTGAGGCCTGTGAGAGCTGTGTGGGCTGTGAGACCTGTGGGGCTGTGAGAACTGTGTTGGCTGTGAGAACTGTGTTGGCTGTGAGAGCTGTGTGTGCTGTGAGGGCTGTGAGGGCTGTGTGGGCTGTGTGGGCTGTGAGGGCTGTGTAGGCTGTGATGTGGGCTGTGAGCTCTGCTTCTTTTGTGCCTCGGTCTACCTAGGCGGGCTGTGAGAGCTGTGTGGGCTGTGAGAGCTGTGTGGGCTGTGAGAGCTGTGTGGGATGTGATAGCTGTGTGGGCTGTGAGGACTGTGTGGGCTGTGAGGTCTCTGTGGGCTGTGAGAGCTGTTTGGGCTGTGAGAGTGTGAGCCATGTGGGCTGTGAGAGCTGTGTGGGCTGTGAGAGCTGTTTGGGCTGTGAGAACTGTATGGACTGTGTTGGCTGTGAGAGCTGTGTGGGCTGTGAGGGCTGTGAGGGCTGTGTGGGCTGTGTGGGCTGTGAGGGCTGTGTGGGCTGTGAGAGCTGTGTTGGCTGTGAGAGCTGTGTGGGCTGTGAGAGCTGTGTGGGCTGTGAGAGCTGTGTGGGCTGTGAGAGCTGTGTGGGCTGTGAGAGCTGTGTGGGCTGTGAGCTCTGCTTCTTTTGTGCCTCGGTCTACCTAGCACAAGATGGATGCCAACACTTCCTGGTTTGTAGTGTGGACAGCCAATGAGCATGCAACTTTCTCTGGAAGGCATGCTGATTGGCTGCTACTGTCTATCAACACTCCAAAACAGAAACAGTTGGCAGCCATCTTGTGCCTCAGTAGACTAAGGCACAGGAAAGCAGGAAAACAAATGTGTAGAACTCAAAAAGGGGGCAGGGTAGAAGCACCGTGACCCTCTAGGCCTGCTCAGGGGGTCCCACAAGGACCCCCAAGGCCCCTAAAAATTATTATTATTTTTTTGAAAAATCGCAGGGTGCTCGCAGGGTGCGCGCACGGTGCTCGCACTGTGCACGCTTATAGATATATAATTGATTTCAACTTGAATTTTCTCAGCAACTACTGGAGGGATTTACACCATTTAAGCAAAAGCGTGATCTGCGAATCAGATTCTACCATTTTGCCAAATTTCTTGTAATTCCGTTCAGCCGTTCGGGCTGTAGCCGTGTCTAAAGGTCCTATGGAACATTGCATGGGGAAAACACGTTTTGGGACCCCCCTTTTTTCTCGGCCCCCGCTTCACGAATCCCCCCGAAACTTTCGGGGAAGGAGCGAAGCGTAACGCACCATCTTCTTTGAGAAATTCACATAGATTGATCAACCGGCCCCAAAGTTATTCCCAATAGAATGTTGCGGATTTCCTATGGAAACTAGGTCCTAACTATATATACCTACTGGCAACCGCCAGTAGGTAATGTGTATATATATATATGTTACCTTCTGGCGGTCACCGGTTCTTAGTTACAGTTAGGACCTAGTTTCCATAGGAAAAGCGTTTTTTAATTTGCCAATATCTTTGGCACCATTTGATGAATCTTCATGAACTTTTCAAAACTAATGGAGTGCTCCGGTCAGCTCCTGTCTTGAAAGTTTCAGGGAGATTTGTCAAGTGGGGGCCGAGAGAAAAAATGGGAGTCCTAAAACTTATTTTCTCCCTGTTAATTTCCATAGGAATTGTTTGTCTACAGCCTGAACTTCTGAATGAAATTACACTAAATTTGGCAGAGAGGTACCTTCTTGTCTAAAATGCACTCTTTGCTTTAAATGGTGTAAATTCGTACAGGAGTTCCTTAGAAATTAAATAATTAAAAAGATTATATATCTGGTGACTGCAGTGGATTCGCAAACCCACCCAATCACCAGCTTGTCTCTGATTGGCTGCCAACACTTCAAACTAGGAAGTGTTGGCAGCTATCTTGTGACTCGGTTTAACAGAGTCACAAGAAAAAAGCTAAAAATACTAGAAAAGGGACAGGGTAGAAAAACCCTTACCCCCTAGGCCTGCTCAGGGGTGCCACAGGGATTTGTGTATGGTACGCAAATCTGCGTGAAATTGTTTTTAAAAAACTAAGCGCGGTGTCCTGTGCTTCATTTTAACAAGCCCCCAGTGTGCCAGGTCCCGAGAGCAATGTGAATAACATTTGCGTGGGCCATGCAGGCCCTCACAGCCCTGGGGACTGCTACCTCCCTGTGGATTTTTTTCAATATTATGCGGGGGCTACTGCCCCCCTGCTGCCCTGGGGACCACCACCTCCCCAAGGCTTTACAATATAATGTGGGGGGGTCCTGCCCCCCATGTTGGTCTAGGGACATCCATCTCCCTGGGGAATTCTGTTATAATGAGCGGGGGCCTCACATCCCCCCAGGCCCAGGGGACTGCCACCTCCACAGGAATTTTTTTTAATAAAAAATGTGGGGGTGCTCCTGCCCCCAGGCTGCCCCAGGGACAGCCACCTCCCCAGGGCATTGCAACTAATGGTTGCGGAGGCCTCCAAGCCCGGGGGCCGCCACCTCCCCCGGCCTTAAATGATTAAATAGGGGGCCGGGCATTGCTCTGCAGCCCCTGGGGAAAAAGATTGGGGGTTCGAGCCCCCCCACACTGCCCTGGGGACAACCACTTCCCCAGGGCACCAAATATGGAAATACAGGTGTCTGTTGCTGACCCCTTGTACCAGGGACCACCACCTCCCCAGGGCTACATACATGTCCTTGGCCCCTGCTCCAGCCGAGTCATTCCAAACTCTGCTTCCATGCCTATTTCTGCACCTCTGTTGGTTCTTTCTGTACTGCTCTTGCTTCAGTCTGCTACCCTCTTGCACATTTTGATACCCCTTTTACCTCTTTCTGTACCTCTGTTGGTTCTTTCTGTGCCTCTCTTGCCTCTGTCTGCACCCCTGCTCCCTCTTTCTGTACCTCTTTTGCCTGTTTATGCAACTATCTTGCCTCTTTCTGCACCCCTCTTACAACTTTCGGCACCTCTGTTGCTTCTTTCTGCACTTCTCTTGCTTCTTTCTACACCTCTCTTGCTTCTATCTTCACCCCTCTTACTGAACCCTTCTTCCCCCTTTGTGTACCTCTCTTAGCTCTTTCTGCATCCTTCTTGCCTCTTTCCATACCTCTTTTGCTTGTTTCTGCACATCTTTTGCCTCTTTCTGTACCCCTCTTGCCTCCTTCTGCACCTCTGTTGCTTCTTTCTGTACTGATCTTGCTGCTTTCTGCATCTCTCTTGCCTCTTTCTGCACCCCTCTTGCCTCCTTATGCACCTCTGTTGGCTCTTTCTGCACTCATCTTGCTTCTTTCTGCACCTCTTTTGCTTCTATCTTCACGCCTCTTACTGAACCCTTCTTCCCCCTTTGTGTACCTCTCTTGCCTCTTTCTGCATCCTTCTTGCCGCTTTCCATACCTCTTTTGCTTGTTTCTGCACTTCTTTTTCCTCTTTCTGTACCCCTCTTGCCTCCTTCTGCACCTCTGTTGTTTCTTTCTGCACTGATCTTGCTTCTTTCCGCATCTCTCTTGCCTCTTTCTGCACCCCTCTTGCCTCCTTATGCACCTCTGTTAGTTCTTTCTGCACTAATCTTGCTTCTTTCTGCACCTCTTTTGACTGTTTCTGCAACTCTTGTGCCTCTTTCTGCACTTCACCTGCCTCCTTCTGCACCTCTGTTGCTTCTTTCTGCACTTCTCTTGCCTTTTTCTGGATCCCTCTTACATCTTTTTCCACTACTCTTCCCTCTCTGCACCTCTCTACCCTCCTTCTGAACCTCTGGTATTTCTATCTGCACTGCTTTTGCTTCTTTCTGGACCTCTCTTGCAAATTTCGGCACCCCTCTTTGCCTCTTTTGAAACCCCTCTTGCCTTCTTCTGCACCTCTCTTGGTTCTTTCTGCACTGGTCTTCCTTCTTTCTGCACCTCTTTTACCTGTCTCTGCAACTCTCTTGCCTCTTTCTGTACCTCGGTTCCTTCCTTCTGCCCTGCTCTTGCTTCTTCGTGCACTTTTGTTGCTTCTTTATGTACCAATCTTGCCTCTTTCTGTACCTTTCTTCCCTCTTTCCGCACCTCTCTTGCTTCTATCTGCACCCTTTTTTCCTCTTTCTGCACTTCTCTTGCCTCTTTCAGCAATCCTGTTCCCTTTTTTCTGTACCTTTCTTGCCTCTTTCGGCAGTTCTGTTACCCTCCTTCTGCACCTCTGTTGCTTCTTTCTGCACTTCGCTTGCCTCTTTCTGCACCTCTTTTGTTGCACCACTATTGGTTCTTTCTGTACTGCGCTTGCTTCTCTCTGGACCTCTCTTACATGTTTCTGCACCCCTCTTGCCTCCTTCAGCACCACTGTTCGTTCTTTTAGCACTGCTCTTTCTACTTTTTGCACCTCTCTCGCCTGTTTCTGCAACTCTCTTGCTTCTTTCTGTTCTCCTCTTGCCTCCTTCTGCACCTCTGTTGCTTCTTTCTGCACTTCCCTTGCCTTTTTCTACACCCCTCTTATCTCTTTCTCCACCACTCTTCCCTCTCTGCACCTCTCTTGCCTCTTTCTGCACCCCTGTTGTTTGTGTCTGCACTGCTTTTGCTTCTTTTGGGACTACTCTTGCCAATTTTGGCACCCCTATTGCCTCTTTTGGCACCCATCTTGCCTTCTTCTGCACCTCTGTTGGTTCTCTCTGCACTGCTATTTCTTCTCTCTGTGCCTCTTCTTCCTTTTTCTGCAACTCTCTTGCCTCTTTCTGTACCTTTATTGCTTTTTTCTGCACTTCTCTTGCTTCTTTCAGTACCTCTCATGCTTCTTTTTGTACCCCTCTTGCCTCTTCCTGCACCCCTCTTCCCTCTCTGCACCTCTCTAGCCTCTTTCTGCACCTCTGTTACATATTTCTGCACTTCACTTGCCTCTTTTTGCACCCCTCTTGTTTTCTGCACCTCTGTTGCTCTTTCTGAACTTTTGTTGATTCTTTATGCACCAATCTTGCCTCTTTCTGCACCTTTCTTCCCACTTTACGCACCTCTCTTGCCTCTTTCTGTACCCCTGTTTCCTTTTTCTGGACATTTCTTGCCTATTTCTGCAACTCTCTTGCCTCTTTCTGCAGTTCTCTTGCCTCCTTTTGCACTTCTGTTGTTTCTTTCTGCACTTCTATTGCCTCTTTCTACAACCCTCTTGTCTGTTTCTGCACCTCTGTTGGTTCTTTTTGCACTGCTCTTGCTTCTTTCTGCACTTCTCTTGTAAATGTTGGTACACCTCTTGCCTCTTTCGGCACAACTCCTGCATCCTTCTGTACCTCTGTTGGTTCTTTCTGCACTGCTCATGCTTTTTTCTGGATTCCTCTTGCCTCTTTCTGCTCCACTCTTCCCTCTTTATGCACCTCTGTTCCTTCTTTCTGTACTTCCCTTACCTCGTTATGTACCCCTTTTTCCTCTTTATGCACAGTTCTTTCTGTACTGTTCTTGCTTCTTTCTGCATCCCTCTTGCCTCTTTCTGCCCCCCTCTTCCCTATTTCTGCACCTCTCTAGCCTCTTTCTGCACCTCTGTACCTTCTTTCTGCACTTCTCCTACCTCTTTATGTACCCCCTGTGCCTCTTTATGCACCTCTGTTGCTTCTTTATGCACCCCTTTTGCCTCTTTCTGCACCCTTCTTCCCTCTTTCTGCAACTCTCTTTCCTCTTTCTGCAGTTCTCATCTCCTTCTGCACCTCTGTTGCTTCTTTCTTCACCTCTCTTGCAAATTGTTGCAACCCTCTTGCCTCTTTCTGCACATCTGTTGTTTCTTTCTGCACCTCTTTTGCCTCTTTCTGTACCCCTATTCCCTCTTTTTCTGTACCTCTCTTGCTTCTTTCTGCACATCCGTTGCTTCTTTTTGTACTTCTGTTGCTTTTTTCTGCACCGCTCTTGAATCTTCCTGCACTCTTCTTACCTCTTTCTGCACCTGTCCTGCCTATTTCTGCACATCTCTTGCCAGTTTCTGCAACTCTCACACCTCTTTCTGCAGTCCTCTTGTCTCATTCTGCACCTCTGTTGCTTCTTTCTGCACTTCTCTTGCCTCTTTCTGCACCCCTCTTGGCATTTGCATTACCTCTGTTCGTACTTTCTGCATTGCTCTTGCTTTTGTCTGCACCTCTCTTGTAAATGTGTGCACCCCTCTTGCCTCTTTCTGCATCCCTCTTGCAGCCTTCCACACCTCTTTCAGTTCCTTCTGCACTGCTCTTGCTTCTTTCTGCGCCTCTTTTGCCTGTTTCTGTAACTCTCGCCTCTTTCTGCGCTTCTCTTGCCTCCTTCTGCACCTCTGTTGCCTCTTTCTGTATTTCTCTTGCCTCTTGCTTCTTTCTGCACCTCCGTTGCTTCTTTCTGCACTTCTCTTGCTTCTTTCTGCACTTTTCATGCTTCTTTCTGCACCCTTCTTGCCCCTTTCTGCGTCCCTCTTCCCTCTTTCTGCACCTCTCTTGCCTCTCACTGCCTCCCTGTTAGCTTTTTCCGCACCTCTCTTGCCTATTTCTACAACTTTATTGTCCGTTCTTCAGTTCCCTTGCCTCCTTCGGTACCTCAGTTGCTTCTTTCTATACTTCTCTTGCCTCTTTCTGCCCCCTCTCGCCTCCTTCTGCACCTTTGTTGGTTCTTTCTTCACTAGTCTTGCTTTTTTCTGCACCTCTACTGCAAATATGTGTACCCTCTTGCTTCTTTCTGCACTCCTCTTCCCTCATTCTAGACCCCTCTTGCCTCTGTTTGCACCACTCTTGCCTCTTTCTCCACCTATTTTGCTTCTTTCTGTACTTTTCTTGCCTCCTTCTGTACCCCTCTTGCCTCTTTCTGCACCTCTGTTGGTTCTTTCTGCACTGCTCTGCCTTCTTTATGCATGTCTCTTCCAAATTTCTATACCCCTCTTGCCTCTTTCTGTATCCCTGTTCCCTCTTTCAGTATCTCTCTTGCCTCAGTCTGCACCCTTGTTCCCTACTTTCTGTACCTCTCTTGCCTATTTCTGCAACCCTCTTGCTTCTTTCTCAACTTCTCTTGCTTCTTTCTGCACTCAAATGGGAGATGCAAGCTGTCAAGTTTAAAGGTCTGCATGCTCTTGTTACTGAGGTATATGTCTACTCTTATATGTATTCTTACATGTGTTATGCATCTGAACATGGCAGCTTAAAAAGCGTGTAACTTCTCCTATAGGTTGTAAATTCTTCTCAGTTCTGCTCTTCATTTGGTTGCACAGGCAGACATGTCTTATGTATATATGTTATAGAGAGCCTCAAATATACTATTGAATACCCATATGCCCTATATTGCGAGCATAAAGAAATGCATGCACCTTTTTTTACACAAATTTACAGAGAATGCTGTTTGAAACAAAGGTATTCAAGTGTTTGTAAGTTTATTTTCATTTAACATGTCAGTAGGTAAAAACTCAGACTTACAACGGTGATATGATTAGGATTGCTATTTTATATTTGTTAAGCCTAACATTTTGAGCAGTCAATTAATAGTGAACCTTCAATAGAAACGGTGAGGTTTAAGACATCTTGGGAGAAGGATTATTGATTAGGGTACTGTGTATGAGTCTGTTGTAAGGTACAGTCAAAGTAGGCCTCTTTCTGCACCTCTGTTGGTTCTTTCAGCACAGCTATTGTTTCTCTCTGTACCTTTCTTCCTCTTTCTGGACTTCTGTGGCCTCTTTCTGCATTTCTCTTCCTTCTGTATGGGCCTTTCTTCCTCTTTCTGCACATGCCCTATCTATTTAGGCATAGTTAGAAGGTTTCAGGGACGTTATAGTTAGAGATTAGTATTTAACCTGCTCCATGCGTCGGACCGCTCCCGTCCACTCATTAATTCTCCAGCACCACAGCGGAATTCATGCAGCGGTCAAGGTGTTAAAAAACCTTAGAAAAATAAACTGAAAAAAATACAGGTTTCAGGGACGTTATAGTTAGGGATTAGCATTTAAAATACCTTAGAAATTCACTGAAAAAAACTGAGGTTTCAGGGGCGTTATAATTAGGGATTAGCATTTAAAAAATCTTAAAAATTCACTGAAAAAACAAAGGTTTCTGGGACGTTGTAGAAAGGTATTAGCATTTAAAAACACCTTATAAATTCACTGAAAAAAACACAGGTTTCAGGATCGTCATAGTTAGGCTCCAATTTCACTCGTACAAAACCAGAGAAATTTGTTTGTGATAGTTAGCTGAGCTAACTATAACTTGAGCCCCTGCAATGCATTGCTGATGACGTCTCATATTACATCACTCATGACATGGTCAGTGATGTCACTGATGACATCTCAAATGACATCACTGATGACATAATCCACTTAAACTCTGATGTACCTCGTCACACCCTAATATAACCTTTCATACACCCACTTCTAAAATATAGACTACCAATCTCAGTATCATAGACACATCAATACTAGTTAGTACATACCCACTTACTGATTCATAGGTCTACACACACATCCACTCACTAACCCATACTGTTACTCATTCACGCAATCACTCATCAATACAGCCACTGATATATGCTGTCATATACCCATACAAACACACACACTGCCACTCAACCATAGAGTGACTCACACACCTACTCAGTCACGTAAAGAATCAATCACATTGCCATTTACTCTCCTATACAGTTATACACACACCACCTCACTTATCATTCACACAAGCACACACTTGTCTATACAGCCACTCTCACAATTAGTCACTCTAACAAATAGTCACTTATATACTCTAACACTCATATATACTCCCTTTTACGTATGTAGTTACTCATACATATACCACTGGGAAATCCACTCATGCACTGACACAGCCATAGCTGCTGTAGTGTACCATATCACATATCGTTCAGAAAAGTCTTAGAAAAGTGAAGACATGGGCAAACACTTGGCCTGGTTGGCAAAACAAAATAACAAATAATTCCATAAAAACAATTTTTGATCCAGGTCTAGCTAGAGGAGTTACTCAGCCAAAGTCAACAGCTGAGGTTTTCAGGGAACACCATGCAAAACTAAATTCAGATGTGTACAGTCGTACTCCTGACATACTAAAACAGTGTCTGGGTGGCATTATAAAGCTGCTCTGGCAGCATATCTGTGGGCTAGCATCATCGACCCAATCACTTTGGTCAAAATAAAGATGGTGATTAGCTCCTCTCCCAAGGCCAAGGCTTGTAGCATGGATGGAGTATTAGCAGAAGAACATAAATACGTTTCATAATAGCTAAGCATGTTTTAAATTAGGCTGTTCAAAAAATTGTGGCAGGCTGTGAAATTCCTAAATCATTCACAGAATCCATGGTAGTAAGCTTTATAGAAAAAAAACAAGACAGGCAATGATACGAACTCTTGTCGTCTGATCAGTCTGCTTGATGATGACTAGGAGATTTTTACTAAGATCTTAGCAAATGGACTCGCATCATTACCCCAAACGGTTCTGCCCTAAAGATTAAAGCTGTTGTTCTTATGATGGTTGTAGGCAAAGCTTTCGGCCTAGTTTAGTGGGAAGTGCATTTAAAAAATTAAATAAAAATAAATAAATAAGCTTTAAAAAAAAAGATTTGTCAGACGGGGCTGAAGTTATTAGCAAAACAAAAAATGGTCTTCCTATGGAAAAGCAAACCTAACTATAACTACCTAGTTACCTAGTGGTGATGTGTGTGCACACACACATTATATATATAAATATAATATATGTGTCATCCATGACAGCCTTTTCGAGAACAGGAAGCTCATTAGCATATCAACATTGTCATTTCCTAGAGCTTGCTATAAATCATTGTGAATTAAACACAAACACAGTAGATTGCCTTAAAGGTGTGTTTGTATATCTTTGTGAAAGGCTTGGAAACAAAAGGTACAAATGAAGCAGGATTCTAAACAAACTCCTTGAATGCAATAGTATTTTTTTGAGATAATAGGAACATAGACCAGAAATTACATTTTCAAGATTGCCAGTTTTGAAAATGTTATGGCATTTGAGGGTATTTTTGCAAGCTGAAAACATCTACTACATTTCCCTTAACCCCTTCTATGCTGATGACGAACCCCAGCCGCCATGCACTACGGTGCTCGTGTGCTGATGACGACTGGGGTTCGTCACGGCCCGCCCCTGTTCGTGCTGTTTACAGCACACCAGGGGAATCGTGGCCGCATGGAAAGGGTTAAACAATTTAAATTCTCATAATTACCTCGACATTGTTTGCAATTGCTGATGACTATAATATTCTCAAGCCTGTCTCCAGACCATCTTAAAGATGTTTTTTTACCAATTTGGCAGATTGCCATTGTTTCCTTATACTCATTTACATAATTTTGTATAATTATTTCAGGCCTCTAATTAAAGTATTTTGTTTATATTTAATTCAGGTTGCTTCTTTGCATGTATTCGCATACTGCTGGTGATTACACTGGACTTGGTGACTTGCCATTTTAACATTGGATAATATTCCTACTCTTCAAAATATGTACTCAGACACATTACAAACACTCCATTTTTTGACAACAAAAGGTTATCATTTGTGCAGAAACAACCATGTCAATGTGATAGCCAATTGACAGAAAGAAACAAAACATGCTCCGTATTTAAATATATTGCAATGAGTTTCACGATTAGGAAATTGGATATTGTTCACCATATTTGTACATTGGTGTTTTGATAGCGCAAACCTAACTATGAAGCAACAGAGCCCTGCACAACTATGTGTCAGGAGAGGATTTACCAGAGCATGTGCATCAAGAGGGCATTACAAAAATATTTATCACACACTTTATATTTCATGGTTTTAGGATCAGAGGGATTAAATGATTGGCCTTTAATCAAGCGCTGAGGCTGGGATTCATTCCTGGGTCCTGAGGTTTCAAAAGTGGCAGCTTTAGCCACCAGGCCACATCTCCTCCTTGTTACTATATAGTAGCTTTCATTGACCTTTCCAAACTATGGGTGATTTTTTTTTGGGGGGGGGGGGATACAGTATCAAAAGCAAGGCACTGAAACACTTTTTTTCTCATTTCTTTGCTACTGTTAAACTTTTTGCAAGTTTCACCAGTTCAGGTTTGTGCCAGCTTTGCTTATTCATGAGTCTGAGAAACGCGGCAAGAAGCAGGACGTTCTGTGAGATACACCTAACAGAACTGACTTGAGGAAAATGGTGAACCCTTACAACAAGTGAAATTTCTAGAAAGGCAGCTTTCTCAAATTTCATTTTTCTGCTCAAACATTTTCTCACATTGGTTGTGACAGGCGAGATGACCCTTCAAAGCTTTCCACCGGGAGGAGAAAAGCTGGACTCAGAGTAAATAAGATTAGTTGTAAATATTCAAGACATTGTAAGAATATAAAACAACAAAGACATTTATAGGCTGTCCGGAAGCTTTGTTCCAAAAGATTACAATGCACAAAATTCCAGCATAAGTCTTCTACTATTCGCATCAAATAAAGTGATAGGTGGATAGAAAACTAATTAAAAAAACATTTTACTATGCACATAAAGTAGTTTTTTTATTCTATAGCAAAAAGGAGATGGAAAATGTAATTTTTGTCTTACCATTAAGTCCTCATTACGAGTTGACCATAAATCCTAATTGAGCCAAAATTGGGAATTTACACATTTTAATTACATGTATTTGCAATTTAAGGATAAGTGTTAGAATTGGGGGTCTCTAGTTGGCAGAGGTGGGTACATTTGACCAAATAGAGACCCTTACTTCTAGTCCGGGTAAAGGGGCACACACTGTTGATAGCCCCTGCTCACCCCCTTGGTAGCTTGGCACGAGCAGACAGGCTTATCCCCAAGGCAATGCGTAAAGTATTTTGCGCCAACACCCACAATAACACTGTGACACACCAAAAAAGGACAACACAGGTAACTATCAAAAATGGACTCTTTATCTAAAATTTAGGCAAGACCAAGAATCAACAATGCAAGTCCAACATACATAATAAGCTTCTGTTGCAAATGACCAAAAAAAAAGGTTCTCTTGTAATCAAACAAAAACGATGTCTGGTGGGTTTTACCTTATACTTAACTTGTCCTTGCAAAATGAACACATCCCAGCAAAAAGGGGGGCTTCAGCTCCAAATCATAATGCAGTCTCTGTGTCCCACTATCGCAGCGAGTATGGCAATGCTGCATGATTTCAAAACGGGACTCCAAACATTACATACGCCCCCGCTGCCTCTTCGATACGTACAGAAAACAGTCCCTGCACTCTGCCATGACGGAACGGCTCCATCATCCGCACAGCTCCACCGCAGCTGATGACGGAGCGGTTCCGTCATCAGCATACAAAGGGTTAAATTTAAGTTTCTGGTTGACAAATAGCTCTGGGCGGAGTTCACATAGTTCTCTAAGTTGCAGAGTGTGTTACATCGCGCCGTTTGCACTGATTTAACATTGGATATTTGTTCTGTACTGTAAAATCAGCATGAATGGCACCATGCACAATGCAAGAGTGTGCTGCTTTACTCTTCAGCTCAAGTAGCTATTCTACTCGTGTGACAGCTTCCTCAATATGAACAGAAGGTTTCTCATTGCCAGAGGTAGAGACCATCCGCAACTACCCATGTTGAGAAATCTCACTGGGAGGTGTTCTGAAGTAAAAATTTCCTCGATTGCGCTTGCCAATTTAACATTGGCGAGCGATGAAAAAACTCCACTCCGCAAAGTTTTTCAGAGTGGGAAAAACTCGGTAAAATCTGCCAGAAGAGTGGAATTTCAGGCTTAATAACAAATCGAATGGGAGGTTATGCACTAGTCCATCTTTTGATCCTATGTAAGGCACATGCATGTCAGAGTTGGCTTTGCATGATGCCCTTTGCCGTTCCTGCTACTCTTCAGTGTGGAGTGATCCTGAATCGATTTACTAGCTTCCCATTGACAAACACTTATGAATTGAATTTCAATGCATTTGTCATAAGGTGGGACAGGTATGCCCAGACGTGGGTCCCATGCTCCCCATGCAACTGGAGTCAAGCTATCCTGGCTGATGAGGGCTGAATGCCCGAAATCGGTGTTAGGGTGCTTGTTTCCAGTTCAGGGAGGACCTGGCCTAGCAGTTCAGGCTGGACTGTTCCAATTGGGCGAAGGGTCAAGACTGGTTTGCTTATCGCTTGGTCCAAACTGGAATGGCATGGTGAGCAGAAAAGCAATGGATTTAGGCACAGATCTCTGTACTGGGGTGAATGTATGACATTGTTCTGCATTCTGTCCATCAATTCTTCTTTTTGTATTTGTCACCCCGAGTGGGACGGGTATGCCCAGACGTGGTCTCTCTGCACTCCATGCCACTGGATTCAAGCTATCCTAGCTGGTGAGGGCTGAAAGCCCAAAACCAGTCCTAGGATGCTTGTTTCCAGTTCAGTCAGGACCTGGCCTAGCAGTTCGGGCTGAAATGATCCCGTTGGGTGCAGGGTCAAGACTCATTTGCATATGGCTGGACCCAAACTGGAATGGCATGGTGAGCAAAAAAACGATGTACTTAGGTCCAGATCTGTGTACTGGGGTGAAAGTATGACATTTTCTGCATTCTTTTCATCAATTGTTCTTTTTGCATTTGTCACCCCAAGTGGGACAGGTATGCCAGACGTGGGTCCCGTGCTCTTCATGCCACTGGAGTAAAGCACTCTTGGCTGATAAGGGTTGAATGCCTGAAACTGGTCCTAGGATGCTTGTTTCCAGTTCAGGGAGGACCTGGCCTGGCAGTTCGGGGCTGGACTGTTCCCATTGGGCTCAGGGTCAAGATTCATTTGTATATGGCTGGGTCCAAACTGGAATGGCATGGTGAGCCAAATAACGATGGATTTAGGCCCAGATCCCGTATTGGGGGTGAATGTATGACATTGTTCTGCATTCTGTCCATAGATTGTTCTTTTTGCATATGGTCATCCATGACAACAGCCCTACTTTACCCAGTACACACCTGCAAGAAGAATTCGCTATTCTACAGCATTCTTCTGGTGGGTCATTAGAATGTGCATGTCTCACCCAAACAGCTGCTCCTTTGCCTAAATTGGAGCCGAATATTACAATAATCTTCTTCTCAATATCCAGACTCAGGAAGAGCTTCTGTTTTTCATGAAACAATCAAAACCTTGGCTGTCTTCCATGTAAGCCTCAGGGACCAGAAAAACTGCATTTGTATACCCACAAATTCAGTGCATTTGTACATTTACTAGTATTTGTGACCCACTCCAAGAAATGTTCAATAATGTAATACAATAATGAGTAAGAATCTCATGCATACATCCCGCTCATGTTTTCATGTTTCATTCTTTGTGATTCCAGTGTAAACTATACAGATCAAGTTATGATTTTTAAGAAGTCAGGCATACACATTTAAATGTATGATAAAGGTGTCTGATGACTTAATTTTTAGCCCTCATTTAAATTCACAACTTCCACTGATTGTGAAAATCAGTGCGTTTTATGGTATTACAAAATGGTGTTTCCTTACATTTTGCAATTATGAAACCAATTCTTGCATGTCCTGGAACAGCGAGGTATTTTGATCATGGGGGATGCAGGATCAATTTCTTCTGCAGTTGACTGGTCATATTCTTTGCTACTAATGAGGTGATTTAGTCCAACGACAGTAAAAGACTTCTTGCTGCCCTCTGCTGAAAATCTGTCCCTCCTCCATCCATACCATGAATATTCATATCATGAGGCCTTATTTAGAGCTAAGTGGATGGGTACTACCCAGAAAGCTGAATTATTAAAACATACATCCTTTTTATATTTCTGTTTGTCATACCATAATAAGACTCACTTTTCAGCCCTGTATAAACGATACTGTCTATATAAATATAATTTATTTCTTTGTACTTTACCGTGTAAGTTACCCAGTAACTATACGCCCGATTCACAAAATGGGTTATGTAAGTAGGCATAATTACTTGGAACTTAGGGAGTGATTTTGAATTCGGCAGAGTAGGAGCACCACTATAAATTGGTGAGCCTGCAGTTCTTTCTCACCATTTAGAGTTAGTTCTAAGCCAAGGTTCCTCTGGTGGACCCTCAGTCAATTCTTGTGATCCGGTTGCCCAACATCGACGGAATCACAGTGGGAGAAGCCTACCATACTTACGGAAGGGTATTGCCGCTATTTCTTTCTTTCCAGGACTCCCAGGCTAGACAACAGTGAATACATTTTTCCTGATGTGCAGGGGATTTGTTGCTGAAAATCAAATGGGAATGGTAAACAGGTGGCAGGAACATAAACATGGTGGCCTATTTGACATTCATTTGTGATAAAAGTGCATCTGCTGTAATATCTGATGCTCTGTCATAAAAAAAGATCTCCACCAGGTATGGAGAATTCTTTAGCTGTGGAGAGGGGCCCTCCACTGGGAGCAGGGTGAAGGTTGGTGGGTCATCCTAAAAGGTCTAAATGACCCTCCTACTTATGAATCTCCAGAAGTAAGTCACTCCTTTACAAGCAAACCACTTTGTGAATCACATGCCTTATAAATTGCACTGCACGATTACAAGAACGAAAGATGCTGTGGTAAAACAGGAAAGGTGGGTTGCTGTGAACCAATAGGGCAATGTTGGACCATTTCATGAAAGTCGAAGACACGTTACACTATAGGCCTCTGGACAAAATGGTACAGAGAAAAGTTAGAAGGGTCATCTGGGAAAGTTTGAAAATGTATAATGATCGCGTTTTTAGAAGAATAGAGATGTGGGAGAATGCTATATAAAAAGCTGGGTGCCCAAATATTAATTTGATCCTGTTTACTCGTTCCCCCATAGAAGTGTTCTTTTCTTGAGTCCCTCTTTAAGTATGGATGTCAATGTCTTGAAAACCTGTGCAGTCCCCTTTTTAGAAGGTGTCAACACCTTGCTTCTTCCCCAGTTTGGAAATATCCCTCTCATTCGAAGCATTTGACAAGTCATCACTGCTTCTTTCCCATTACTGACTCCCCCTACCCGTAAGTTGATTCTCTGCATGTATTGCAATGTCCCTTTATTTTTTCTATTAGAGGGATCCTCTCCTTTATCCATTCTTTATCGGTACATCCAAAAAGGTGATTCTCCATACATGACCCCACCATCACTAGGGTGTTTCTCTTCTTCCAATGTAAGGAGCAGAGGGCCAACTCTTTCTGATGAGTCCAGGTGAGAATGCCATCAGCATAGCAATTACAGCAAAACATTTTCCTGTTACTGTACCTTACTGCTAATCTCCACTGAGTTCAGGCATCTTTTTGGTTACCTCATATTTGTATGGGTATTTATACAACACAAACCTAGCTAGAAAGCGACAGAGAACTGTAGATTAAAGGGGTTTGGGTTTCAATTGTAGATCGTGTACATCAAATGGGGATACACAACATTTTACACTCAGGCAGGGGGGAGATTGAGGGTCATATTTATGTATGGGTTGCATCACTTTTGCTCAATGCAATGGGTTGCATGCGGGATGCAACTTTGAAATGCAATTTATCAAGCCACACAAGACCATCTGGTGTGGCCCTGAGTTGCTTGATAAATTTGGAGTAACACAGCGCAAAGTGAAGCATTCCATGGGTGGTGATTGGGTGTTCCCACACAAAACCAATGGATTTTAATGCATTCCCAGATCTGCCAATACTGGTAGAGTCGGGAATATGCCAAAATGCAACGCCTTCCCAGGGGAGGCGAAAAGTGGAGAAATATCTTTATTTACGTGTGTTTTTTTCTCTTCCTATGTGTTCCGCATTCTGCAGCACACATAGAAAGAGGAAAATGCCTTAGGGGACTGTCCTTGTGCAGGACGGTGTCCTTTCCTGCACAAAAACAATTCAGCTTACAACATAGGAACCATTGCAAGAGTGCCTGCATTGGCAATATACAGCCCATTGTGCGCCAGTCCTGGGACAATGCAGGAATGCGCCATATTGTGTTAAATACTGCACATTCCTTCCCTTTCCATGTCACGCAGCGCAGCAAGGTGACTTGCAGCGCTGAGTCACATCTACGTAAATTATGCCCCTTGGTGATTTGTCCAGAATCACATGATGCAAAGTCTATCACCAAAGCCAGGATTCAAACAGTGGCCCCCAAGTTTGAAAACGAATGTTGGGGTCTGTAGGCCTCCAATCATCAACTTAAACGCACTAATCCTTCACTCCAATAAAATAGACTCTGGTAACAAGAATGAGGCACAACACAAATCAGGCTGGTTAGTATGTAGATGGAGATAGAATTTGTATTAAATGTGCACAACTGAACGTGGTAATGGTTTCTAAGCACCTAGAATGACGCCCTACAAATCAGTGTTACTTTTAAAAGTTGGCTTCAAAGTATATATTTCTCGAGGAAGGGTAAGAAACTCCTCGCAGTGCAAGTAAACTTTGCCAGATTGCCCATGTTTGGCTTTTACAAGTCTACTTTTAACCTCAAGTGGGGATTGTTGCCCATCAAATGTGTTTAGTATTAGAACTGTAATGTGTGTATCGATGCAATTAGTATATCTACTGATTTTTGTGAACAATCATAAGTGATCTGAATTAATGGAAGTGACAATAAGCCAGAAAGTGCACTTTCATATCCTAACAGACCAGCAGTAACAGGTTAAGCTTGCTCGTGTTAGAAAACAGCTAAAAAAACGTGTAGGTGGTTCAGGCAGGTAATAACATTTGACAGGCAGCCTTCAGTTTCAGGAGACGGACATGGCCGCTTGTGTGCTGATTATCATTTTGATTGGCATTTGATGTTTTCAGATATCCGTGGAATACAGGAGTTCCTGGACCGAGTCTCACAGCAGGGAATGGATGTGGCGTTGCAGAAGGTAGAGAACAACATCAACCGAATGATCACCGGACTATTTACCACCCTGCGAATCGAGGAGCTGAACCGCTACAGGGACACTCTGAGGCGAGCAATCCTGGTGATGAGCCCGACCACCGCCAAGGCCTTCATTTCAGAGGTCAGTGATCAGGCACCTCTGGGAGCGTTGCTGTGCAGTGTTTTCAAACTCTACAATTTTCATGGTCGATTTTGACTTTGCTATCATACTTTCGTTTTTTACATTTGCTTCTAAAACAAAAATTCAATCTAGCTAGTGGGTTCGTTTATGGTTTATTTCATCCAATGAAGTGCAGGCTTTGCAACTGTTAATTATTTTTTTAGATGTTTTATTCTGCTGGAGGCCATAAACGCCTTCAATTATCATTGTGCACATAAAAGAAAGATCTGTGCTCACAAATTGTCTAACAAGCAATTAAAACTGTTCAATATGCATTATGTGAAAAGAAATAATTGTGAAATATTTTAGTTGTTGGTAAGAGGTCCATTGAAAACCATGATGCCAATGGAGAATGAATAATGAATTGCATAAGCATTCTGCTTCAACATTACAATGGCTTGATTTCTGTTTGAATTAGAACAGGTTTGCTCAACAGGTGGAAAATACTTACAATTACAGACCTGATTTAGGGCCTGATTATGACTTTGGCGGTGCGGCGCCGGGTCCGCCCTGCCACCGCACTGCCGAAGCCATGGTCTGACCACCTGCCATATTAGGAGTTTCCTCCTGTCTGCGGGGCATTTTTTAACGTTCCTATGGTGATGCCCTAAAAATGGGTACTGCAATGAGAACACCAAAAACACAAACGCAAACACACACAAGACATTTTGGGCCCCCCTGTGTGCATCTACATGCAGAGGAGGCAAAGGGACCCATGCACAGTCCTCTTTGTTGCCTCTCCACCAGACTGTTCATGGAAGAGGAACCTCCATGCCACCGCTAGTGGAGAGGAAATTCAAAATATGATTGGCGGGACCACAGTGGTCCCGCCATGCATTTTGCAGAGTCCTGACCGCCGCAACACTGGCAAGGAAAAGGCAGTTCCCTGGCGGTCAAGGCATATGTGTGTTGCTGTCTGATGCCCAAATAGTAATATGGTGGTTGGGAGACCAACACGCCCACACAAGTCTGGTGGTCAGTGGACCGCTCGACTCGTAATCAGGCCTTTAGAATTTTGCAGAGAGGCTACTCCACCCACCAAATTTAGGGCTGGCTTGGTGGTGTACCAACAGTAAATCCACAAGAGAGTCTACTTCAGCCCCGTTGCTGACATGCTCCTCTGACAGCCCGATGGAGTATGGGCCTGGAAAGGTAAGTCATCC
Source organism: Lissotriton vulgaris (assembly GCF_964263255.1). Classification (NCBI taxonomy): domain Eukaryota; kingdom Metazoa; phylum Chordata; class Amphibia; order Caudata; family Salamandridae; genus Lissotriton; species Lissotriton vulgaris. The sequence continues at coordinate 1,471,965,231 of NC_141689.1, forward strand.
GACCAACTGCCGAATTGGAGTGGTTAGTTGAATGGTTTTTATTGCTGTCCTTCATCACTAGGTAAAAGCTGGCAGTAACGGACAGTAAAAACAAAATGAATGCCCCCCCCCCCCACCACAATACGTGGGAAAACTCCCATGGTGTAGGGCCCATTAGTTCACATTTTTCAAAAGCAAACTCCCTCTTTGAGAGTTTGTTTTTGCAAAATGGAAAGCTTTCATGCACACCAAACTTTTCAATGTCTTTCCTTGAACCAAAGTGATGGCGGTTCATAGAAATCCATAGCATGTGCCCCGGACTAGACTAGACTCTCAATTTGGTGGGCTGAGTAAAGGCGAAGTGCTCGACTACCTTAACTCCAATTATATTCTAAATCAAGCCTTAAATGCCCCCTCTGCAACGGTAAATCCTCACTTACAGCTCTCGGCTGTAACCTGATCTGAAGTCTTATAGCAATCAACATAGCCCTCATTAGAGAGTCATACCACTATATTGGTAATTTTGGCTGCAGGAATTACTTAGTTAAGTACAAGCCTTAGAATTATGTGATTGACAGAAATAGTGTTAATGAAAGAGATGGACAGCTGTCCTTCAGCCTGTGGTTAATAGGGATTATAACCCCCAAACACACACTTTATCCCATGCAAGGGCAGACATAAACGTTCATCCCCAGGAAGTTATAGAAAGCAAACTAACAGAAGCTCAGGATTCCAATAAAGGTAACAATTAGGCATTGCAGTAGTCGTTAACAGCTCTAAATTGTCTATTAACACCATCGATGCTAGTGTTATTTTCCTCCTGTGCTGACTATTCTGGATTCCCATTGTTCATGACGAGCTCAGCTCATCATGAGTGTATGGAGGTGTACACCATGACGAGCTGAGCTCGTCATGAGCGTCGAAGGAGTTAACCAATTATTGACATGTTGTAAGGTGCAGAACATGGGGAGAGGTAAATGAATAGTAATTTACCTGCAACAGCAAGTGGGCAGTAAAACTGCTAGCAACTGTCCACTAAGGCAACCTTTATGTGGAGACAAAGATGGCAACTGTCTCTATCTGCTTAATACCATTGCTGAACAATTTCACTTACCTTAGAGTGCAAGCAAACAACGGCAGTTAGTGACTGCAGTCTAACTCCTACTAATAATGGATGTATTCTAATTGTTGCATGGAATGTGCTAATAACTATAAAGGGCCAATCTTAAAAAATCCTGTCCAGTCATTTAAAGACTATGCACTTTGTCCTTTGTTCTCTATTTCTGATCAAGGTTCTGCAAAGCAAAATGTACATGATATAGAGTTGCATTTAAGAATGGCTTTAGTGTCTATAAAACGATAATGTTTGGCATGAAATTGTAGGCAAGAATTGGGTACAGGTCAAGGCTCGACATCGATCAAAACTAATAATGATTGAAACATACTGTCTGTAGGGCCTAATCCGTACTGTTTTTTTTACCATCTTTACCAGGATTGTATTTGCAGTAACAGTGCTCTAAAATATTCCTATTTCTTAGGGATACACACAAGTAAACATTTATTTCATGTTTGTTCTACATCGGTATACATATCTATCAGAAAAAGTTAAGGGATGTCATCTTGAAAATAAAATAAACAAAGCCATTATTATTGGCCCTTTATGGCTATTAGAACCACCTTCACCTTAACATCCTGTTCTATCATTTGAACTGTGATTGTGGGTGCATCATTATTCCTGGATTTCTGACAACCCTAGCCATAACCAATACATTTCAATGGCTTTCAGATTGTATTTGATCCCATCTAAAACTATTTGTAATCGAATAACTGACATTTTGAATCTTCTTTTTTAATAAAAGTCCACAGAGTTTTCATTGTCATAACTGAGATCATCAAAAGGAGCCGTCGGCCTCGTTTTCTGCATGCTAAACTTATCCCCAGAAAATACATTATGCCTGAGGACCTTATGTAATCTGCAAGTGATTGCATGGGGTCCATGGTTTTAGAGGAGAAATCTATGGTTTTTACTTAAGTTCGAGGACTATGTTTGGGAGGAATTAGCCCACACATTGGGGGGTCACCCTCATACTACTTGTGACCCATAACCAATATTTTGTACCATGTTGTCTGCTAAGGTTGCCATAGATGTTATAATGGGCAAACAAAAATAATTAGTCCCTCACCTGTTCAATTAAAAGAGGCTGGTTTGTGGTTTCAGTGTGCTCACAAATCTCATATTCATTCCATCTGCTAATAGCACTTTACAATCTTTAATTTTCACTAGCAACTGTCCCCTATTGATAATTCATCATGTCAACAAGTTGTATTGTATTGCAGCATTTATATAGCGCATATTCCCCCTATATGGGGCTCTGAAATGCTTGCTTCCATGGGTAGCATGGTACACCATGTCCTGTGTGTTTTCTTTGTTTTGATCTTGTGTGGGAAGTGTTTCCAATCCTATACGTGATGATCACTGGGGAGTTGTTTTCGTATCGGTACACAGGGCTTAAGAGTGGGATGGATGAAGAAGTGAGTGAGAGAGGCACATAGTTTATGGTTTTCAGTAAGCTGGCAGCTTTGAGTAGCTCCACAGGTCCCTTTATGGTATTCTGGTTGTGTTCATAGCTCACTAAGCTGGTTCTGGAATGGGTTGTCCTTTCTGAGATATTTTGCTTAATGTTTATGGTCCTGAAGAGGCATAGGTTAAAGGTAGAAATAGAGTAGAGATCGGCAGTGATGAATTTTGTTAATATCATCCCATATCTGATTGTCACTGTGAGATGTCAAGAAGAAGTCATAGGATGTAGCTAATTAAGACCTGCAGTGGTGGAGGAAATTAAAGTCCTCCATTGAACAGTGGCATGTCAGAGATCTCGTCAGTTATTCCATGCCTGCTCAGTTGGTGATATGTACTTTATTTGCTGTGAACTAGTCCAGTACTCTGTGATGGACATGGCTCTTAGCTGTTTTTCTTATGTGAGTGTAAAGAATGTCAAGCAATTCAAGAGAATTATTATGCAGCCTGTGTGATCTATATTTGTGTGCCTGAATGCTGACGTTTAAGGTATTAGTATTAGTGTGTGTTATATAATGCACTGTGTTGTAATTGCACATATATTGCACTCCCTTCCCTTGATGAGGCACTCTAGCACTTCATGGCAGGCAACACAATGCTACTGTATGTATACTAAATATGTAACTATGGTTTCCTAAAAAGTAATGTATTCAGGCATATATTTCAAGGGCATCACATCACTCCTGTAAATTATTAATTTTCACCAATGTGAAGCCTCAAAGAAATACTTTTTTAAGCAAAGCATAAATACAAAATGGGGTGAAGATATTATATGCTGTATTTCCTAGGTAATAAACAAAGGCATTACTGTCCCCCGAAAGAAGAGAAAGCAGAATAAACAGAACAAACACAAAAGAGAAAAGTGCAAGGATGTTATGACAATAGTTGCAGAAGAATTTACTAAGACTGAAGGTGTGGTGCTCTGATGAAGAGAAATATGCTTTAATTGTATAGAAGGTACAGCCCTGATTTGTATTTCCTGCAGAAAGGTCTACATTAATGATGCTAGTAAAGAGCCCTAACATAACATTTAGGGAGAGGATGTGGTCTGACGGCTAGACTGCCCACTTTGGAGCTGGGAAACCAAGGTTCAAGCTCGGGTTATTCTGGGAAAATCACTTATTCTCCCTGTGCCTACCAAAAAAACAATTAATGTGTCCTTGTGTAATAGTTGAGTTTGCGCTATATACATCTGCAAAAAAAATGGAAATTTTCAAGCACACACCCAGGTTGAGGCAGCTTATGACCATGTGACCATGTCGGCCTCAGTGAGGAAGTTGTCCTGCAGGTTGGTAGCAGGTGGGACTTGGATGGTGAAGATGAGCTTATAGGAAAAGGAAAAAACCACCTACCTCCTCCTCCTCCTTCACGGCATTTGATTGGCCGTTTGATGCTGAAAGAGAAAAAATGTACTGCTCATCATTGTGAGACGGGTTGGAGAGCAGAGTCAAACAATATGACAATAAGCCCATCTTTCAACAGAAAGAAAGATGAATTGAAAATGGAGACAGTTCAATGTGGCTGCCAATATAACCAGGAGAGAACATCCAAGTAGATCACCCCGAAATCAGATCATAAGATGCTTCTAGAGCTTAATAAGGACCCAAAAGCTACATACGGGCATCTACATGCCTCTCTCAATGCGGTGAATGCTAGAATCCATGATTCTACTATTAGGAAAAGAATGAAAACATTTAGATTTAGTGGAAGGGTATTTTTGGACTAGGCCCTTTTTGTTGAGTCATCCCAGAACTTTTTGCCTTCCTCCTGTTTTTTTTCTGACCTGTTTGTTGTTGGTTTTATGACTCTGAGCACCTTAACACTGCTAATCAGTGCTAAAGTGCATGTATTCACTCTTGTAAACTTGGTAAGATTGGTCTACAACTGTTTGGCATACTTAATTTACCTGTACGTCCCTGTACAGTGGTATCACATAAACCCAGGGCCTGTAAATTAAATGGTACTAGTGGGCTTACAGCGCTGCTTGCGCCACCCACCAAAGCCTTTCAAACCTGGTCAGGCCTCTGCCGCTGCAGGGCCTGTGGGTGCAGTTTACTGCTGTAGCTACATGGCATGTAAAGCGATTGCCACGTCCAAACTCCCCCTTTACGACACATAAGTCACCCCTAAGGTAGGCCCTAGCGAGCCTTATGGACAGGGTGGGGTGTAGGTAAAAGGTTAGACATGTGCCTTAACTGTGTGGCATGTCCTTGTAGTGACAAACATGCTATTTGCGTTTTCACTGCTGTGAGGCTGCCCTCTCATAGGGTTGCATTGGGAATTCCCTGATATGTGCTTCAAAGGTAATTTCTGATCTGAGAGGGGCAGCGTAACCATGTTTGGTATGTTTGGAATAATAGTGATAAATCTTGCTTTTTGGTGAAAGTAGATTTATTATTCTATTTTAGAAATGGCACTTTTAGAAGTGGGAATTTCTGTGTGCTTATGAGTCTTTGTGCCCTACCTGAATGTGTGTTGACCATCTGGTTCTGACTGACAGGAGGAGTGGATGTGCATTCACTCCAGACAGTTAAAAGGAGGGTTGAGGTATGTCCTGCCTTTCTTGGGTGACTCAGCGCTAGGCTGAATTTAGAGTAGCTGGAGGAGTTTCTCTTGCATCTGAATAGGTCTTGTGCATTTGGAGTGGTGGGAGGAGTTGCACCTGCACCTGAATAAGGCTGTGCCTGACTTCTACAAGACTGTCTCCGCCCCCTAGTGGTGTGTCTGGGGCAACAGCTTACAGTTTGAATGGGGGTTGTTGGGCACTTCTACAATGTGTCTGAAGTGCCCTAAGAACAAAGACTTTGGCATCATAAATACACAGGCCGTGACCCCATGAAAATGAGAAGACACTGTCTGGGTCTTGTAGCCAGTGGACTGCTGTGTGCCAGGAGGAACAGCCATTTGGGACTAACCTGCTTCATGCTGGGTGGCTGAAACGACTGCCACTCTGCTAAGTAGCCCTGGGTGCTGGCTGCCTGTGCCCTTTTCTCTGCTTTAGTTTTCTCCAGGAACGAAGTGGCATTTTTCTCTCATACAGCTCATGAAGAGCGCTTGATTTATTCTTACTGCACATGGTGAGTGCTTTCTGGTGCTTCCATTTCAATGGCAAACCTCCCTGTTTGTTGCTCCTTGAGACCCAAGGGAGCATTTGCTCTGTGGGACATTCTGGGCCGAGCCCCCACCCCTTTATATGCAGAGCTGGAGGCAGATCTACACGTATAAGCATGGCTGATTGTCAGCAAGATCATTGCAAGGGTGTCACCAGCATTACTGGGCAACTGCGTGCCCGACCGAAGTTCTTGCCGTTGCCTAGCCACGACCCCAGAAACCTGCAAGGATGCTTCGTCATCGGCAGCCGCCCGAGGGAGTCAACAATCCAAAGCGGGACCAGCGGAGACTTTGTTTCAGGTTCAGCTGCAGGGGGCGTAGTGCTGCCAAAGGAGCCTCACAGGCTCTGTGCCACCACTCCTCATGGAAGAGGAGGGCAGCCGTGTGCTAGTATCAGCCAGGAGGGGGTGCACAGGACAAAGCCACAACCATAGAACTGTGTGCCCAGCCGGGGACGAGTGAGTATCTTCCCCACCTCCTCCTTGGAGGCACACACCACTGCACAGCCCAAACGCGGGCCACTGCAGGCCTTTGTCTCCTGTTGGGTAGAAGCCTGAAGATTGCTGGCATATGGGCAAAGGGGGATAACTGGCCCAGTTGGTCTGAAGTAGGGGCCCAGCCCCTCTCCTGTGTTATTGGCAGCCGCACCCTGTGTCGTGAGCAGTTGCCCCTCACTTCTTGGGGCAGTGGGAAGGAACCTTCCTCAATTACCACATTCCATGGTGTAAGCGGAAAGGTAGCACAGGAGCCTACGAGGGGGAAGATAGCTATTGCTTACTGTGTCATAGGAGCATAGGTGGCACTCTTACTGTTGTTCTTACTCATGGGCATATGATACTAGTCATTTGTATATGCTATGCCCTGATGTTAATATGCATGGGAGGTTACATTGCCAGGGTTTGCACCATGGGTACAGTGGGGTACAATGTTCGTATGTTATTTCAATGATGTGTGCACTCTACAAGTACTTACTGTAGTGCACTTCTGGGGTTGTTATGACAATTGCTCGATTGACAAAGTGATTAGTGTAATGTATGTGACATCATGACAATAATTTATATGATTGTGATATAATGTGTTTTTATGAATAATACAAAGGATATTTTTATGTAACCTTGTGTGGAGTCTCTTTTGTGGTGTGTCTAGTGTGTCACTGGTGTGGGTGTGTGTTGCGCAAAAAACTTTACACATTGCCTCTCGGATAAGCCTGACTGCTCTGCCAAGCAACCAAGGGGGTGAGCAGGGGTTATCTTGGGTGTGTAACTCCCTTACGCTTGACTAGAGTGGTGGGTTCTGCCTGGCTTAGGTGCATCGCCGGCCAACCAGGAACCCCATTTCTAACAGGAACCCATGAGAAAACCTCTCTGTTCCAAAAAGAACATTGCAGCAGTTTCGGAAAACAGCACCTGAATGAACCTTGAAACATTGGGAACAATGGGGCATATTATCAAGGGGGTTTATCTACGCTTTTTTGGCTTTAAAAGCCAAGAAAGCGGAGATAAAAATTATCTCCCTATTACCTAGCTGTCGCTAACACCAGTTAGGGACAGCTAGTAGGAGATAGCGACCATCTTGGGCCCCACTTTGCATGTCAGTGATATTTATCACTAATGACATGCAAAGTGGGCGTGCCAAGATGTTAGCAACTGAAAACAGTTGCTAACATCGCTATCTCCTATGACCAACTTTTGGAGATATTCGCGCTAAGCGCGAATATCTCCAAAAGCTAACACCTGCACCGGGGTGGATAACATGGCTAAGAGCATTAGCTCGGTAATGCATGAATATCGCTGGCTTTTCAGCGATATTCATGCATTGCGGCGATTTTGATCGCATTTGCGATAAACCTTGGTAATACCAAGGTTTATTTGCGGTAAAAATTGCCGCAGCTCAGCGGTAAATTTTTGTCTCTAACCAAGCAATAGCGATAATTATCACTATTGCTTGGTAATATGCCCCAATGTTCTTTGGAAATAAAATAACAAAACAGTATTTTGGGGAGAAAACCTGAGTTTTTTTGGATTATGAGAAAATAACAAACACTGAGAACCACAAACTGGCAGTCAAGAATTGGTGATGACCAGTGCCTGTTTTGCAGCTGAAATATCAAGATGCTTTGCTTTGAGTCTGCCAACAAATTGTTCTCCATACCAAGACATACTGCCAGAAAATATGTGACATAGGGCCCGATGTAGGTAGGGCATTACCGATCGGTATCGGCCGAAAATACCGATTTTTGGCCCTTACCGATCGGTAAACAGCCATCGCGATGTAGGGAACCAAAAACAGAACGAATCGGACAGAAAACCGATTCGGAATGAGTACCGAATGGGAAAGAATCCGATACGTACATACCGAAAATCGGATATGTAACGAATCGGAAAAACACCGATTCGGTTACAAAGACCGAATCGGTCCATGTACCGATTCGTTAGTGACACCGAATCGGAAAATCACCGATTCGGTCCTACTACCGATTCGTTAGTGACACCGAATCGGAAAATTACCGATTCGGTCCTACTACCGATTCGTTAGTGACACCGAATCGGAAAATCACCGATTCGGTCCTACTACCGATTCGTTAGTGACACCGAATCGGAAAATCACCGATTCGGTCCATGTACCGAATCGGAAAAAATACCGAATCGGACATGAGCCGAATCGGAAATCATGCCGATTCGTATGATTCTCCGATCGGGAAATTCCCCGATTCCGACAGTTGGGGAGATGTAGGGAGGCACAGAAACACCGAAATCGGCTCAAAATCGGTAGAATTCACTCGGTATTTACCATGGATTGCAATCAGGTGGTAACCAACTCCAACCCATATAAACAGTCCCAAAATGCATTGCAACTTGCAGGATGGCAGCTTTCTATGTCATTGCGAGGCGGCTACGGCTACAGCAGGAAGGACAGAGGGAATGGCTAAGAAATTAACAGGTCTACAGACAGAGGATAACCCTGTTCATGCTCACTGAGGCTGAGATCCTACAGAGATACAGGCTGGACTCTGACACCATACTTGAGCTCATCAGTGACCTTAAGCCATACTTGGACCACCACACCCCAAGGGCACACGCCATCCCTGCGCACGTCCAGGTGCTATGCAGCCTACACCTGGTAGCGTCTGGTAGCTATCAAAGTGGAGCAGCAGCAGCAGGAGGGGTGAGCCAGAGCAGCCTGTCAAGGTTCTTCCACATATTCCTTGACGCCATGATAGACAGGATGGAGCAATACATCTCATTCCCTGCAACCCACGCAGAACTGCTACAAACCAAAGCTGACTTCTACCAGATGGCACAATTTCCCCAAATCATCGGTTGCATAGATGGCACGCATATTCCGATTTGCCCACCAGCGGACACCGAATACATATACCGCAATCGGAAATCGACACACACCATCAACGTGCAGGTGATCTGCAATGCCAAGTGCACCATCGCAGACCTGGTAGCAAAATTTCCAGGGAGTACCCATGACTCCTATATATTCCAACAGAGCGGCATATATGCACGGCTGATGGCTGGCGATTTTGGAGAAGGATACCTCCTAGGTGAGCCACATCATCAGACCCCCATAACACATAGTAGGTAGGTGTAATACATGTATGCATGTGTCTAATGTGACCCCTTTCTCTTCCAGGCGACAGTGCATATGCCCTCCGCTCATTCATACTCACCCCCTACCTCAACCCCTCCACACCCAGCCAAAGGAGGTATAACCGGGCCCACATACGCACCAGGAATGTTGTTGAACGGACCTTTGGCATCTGGAAAAGTAGATTCAGATGCCTGCACAAGAGTGGAGGTGCAAGGCAGTATACCCCCATCACCTGCTGCAAGATCATAGCTGTATGTGCAATGTTACACAACCTTGCGGTCAAGAAGGGCACTGAGGTGGAGTTGTCTGACTACGAGGACTATGACGACGACGAAGCTGTGCCACTGACACAGCCAGCTGGGGTGTGTACGCCATGTGATGGCAGATACAGACGTGAGGAGATCACTGAGAACTATTTCTGACTGAGTACAGATGCAAAGACAGCTAAATGTTGCTTGGAAAATACAATTTTTAATAGTGATGCACCACAGTTACATCACTGAAGTGCATCAAAAAATGGAGTCTGTAAAAACAAATAAAGTCCAGGGTTCTGGTTTGCTCATCCCCCCTTGCCAGCCTATTTTTTGGCCCGCTTTCCAGACCCACTGGGGTGTCCCTCGGCCCCCTCCGAATGGCCTGCAGCATCAGCGGATCGCCTGGTGCTCCTCCTTGGCTCTGATGCAGCGCTGGCCGGGCTGCTGCGGCTGCTGCTGTCTCCAGCATCACCCAGGTCCAGGGCAGGATTGGAGGCGGCGTTTGATATTAACATGGCCTCCATGGCCGTGGTGATCCTGGCCATCCCCCTGGTCAGCTCAGCCGTATGCTGACTGAGCACCGACTCCTGATTTGAGCTTCGATGGCACAGCTGTGCGGTCGCCGCTGCAAGGCGGGCCATGGCCCGGTTGAGCACCCGGGCATCCCTCCTGCGCGCAACCTCATGCTCCTCCTGCCTGGCAGAGGAGTGGGTGATGGCAGTGGTCAGCCTGCCCAACCCTGCTGCCACCTCCTTGTTGCTGTCCACAACAGCCTGGAAACCCTTCACCAACTCCCCCATCTGCAGGTTGTGCTGCAGGAGCTGGCGTTGGCAGGCCATGGTGGATCTGGCCTGTTGGCGCTGGATTTTGACCATCTGGCCCTCCAGGCCCAGGAACACACTGCCCTCCCGTGCTGGTGCAGCAGTGGGGGTGGTGGTGGTGGCACGGCGTCTGGCACTGCTGCCTCCGGCCTGCTGAGTGGGCAGGGGTGCCACTGGTGGGGGTGTGGTGCTGGCCGGTCCCGGAGCCCCTGCTCCCAGGACAGGTAGGACGGGTGGCAAGGCCACGGTTGTGGCAGGTGCTGTTGTCGGCGGAATGGTCTGCCTTGTAGGGGAGTTTTCAGGTGAAAATTGCAAGGGGGGTGTGCTGGCCAGTACTGGGGAGTGCACTGCTTGGTAATCAATCACCAGGACTCCCTCCATTCCAAGCCCTGGGGTGTCTCCTTCCTCATCCTCATCCTCCTCCTCCTGGCCAGGCTGGCTGGTGCTCGGCCCTGCCACTGCAGTATTTGATGTTGAAGCTCCCTCTGCTGCCACAGTGGTGCCGCCTGATGGTGCCCCTAGGTACAAAGAAGCATTTGTAAACTGAGTGCCGATGTATTACAGTCAGTACAATTATGGCATTCCACATGTCCTTGCATCTCCTTACACCGTGTCACACTGTTTCCTGTCTTGTGATTCTGCACTGACATATTTGGCTAACTTCTGCTGACTACATGTACCATGATGCTTGTCTCTTGTATGTTGGTGACAGTACAGTGCTGGTGTTTGCCTATGCATTGTGTCTAATGGGGAGGTGTCTGGTAGGGTGTGTCATGATGCGCATGCTTCTTACCTGTAGCTGTGGCCATCGCAGTGCTGTCCAGGGTCCCGATCCCTACGATGCTCTCCCTCTCGATGGTGCTGGAGACAATTTCCTCCAGCTCGGTGAGGGGTGGCGCCGGGTTCTTGCCTCCTCCGGTGTGTCCAGCCTGCCTTTGGAGGTCGGCCAGCTTCCTCTTCGTGAGGCTGCGGAGGTCGTAAAACCTTTTCTTAAGTTCCTCAATGGACCTGGGGGTGACTCCAGCAGCATTGACCTTCTGGGCGATGTCGGCCCACAATCTCCTCTTGGTGCTGTCTGGCACGTTGAGGGACAGCTTGCCAAAGAGCTGGCGGTGCACCCTCACCACCTCCTCAACCAGCACCTGAAGTTCTGTGGTGGTGAATTTGGGCTTCCTCTTTTGGGAGGACTTCTGGCTTCCTGCCTGATCTGCCATTTTCTCCTGCTCCTGCTCAGTCTGCAACCTCCTTCTCCCACTGCTGCTAACTGTGTGTTGGGCTCAGGCAGGCTTTCCAGAAACTTCTAGAAACTTCTTAATTGGCTGCACCTGCCAGGGTTGCCACTCCCTGTTTGGGTGGGGGAGGGGGAGCCACCTCATTGGCTGAATCGCCTATTGCCGAGTCGGCTTTTACCGATTCGGTAAAATCCGATTCGGTATTATCCGATTCGGTAAAAGCCGAATCGGTTCATGCAATGCATTCCTATGGGCTTTTTCGCCATGGGTCTATGATTGCCGATTCGGTTTTTACCGAATCGGCTTTTACCGAATCGGTATTCGCCGAATCGGAAATATCCGATTCGGTGGTAGCCGATTCGGTGTTTTCCGATTCGTTGTTGGCCGATTCGGTAATTTCCGATTCGGACCGAGCTGAATCGGAACGTACCGAATCTCATTACCGATGCCGACCGAATCGGTTTTCATTCGTATTTTTTTCCTACATCTCGTTTTCCGATTTCAGAATACCGATTCGGCCCGCCTCGGTATTTTGAAATCGGAAAATCCCGTTTACCTACATCGGGCCCTAAGTGTACTACAGTTACATCCTAGCCAAAACCGGATCATGCCACTGAAATGTAATCCAAAACACAACAGTAAATCTGCAGCTCAACTGCTGAAGATGGAAAAGACAGTACAAAAGGGGTTGGTGATGGACGGAGCATCTGAACCAATCAAACACTCACACCCAGTCAACAGATCTGTGTTTAATCCATCACCACCCCCTTTTGTACCCCGAAGATGGAAAAGAAGCAGAGTGGCCAAGCCAGAGTTTAGACTTCAACATCATTGAAATGTTGTGACAGACCCTAAAGAGAGCTCAGCATAAGTAAACACCATTCAAATGCTACAGACCATAAGTAGTTTTGTAGGGAGGAGACAGTTAATTTGTCCTAGCTGATATGAAAAACTGATACGCAAGAAAGATTTACTCTAAGTATTGTTGCTGAATGGTGTGCCACATGTTACAGAATAACCAGGTACACTTACTTTTTCACAAAAGGCTACTGAATGTTGACTGATTCTTTTACATATATAATGACAAATGTAATTTTGCATGCTACTCCTCTCATGAGATTAGATTTAACTATTGTTAGGAGTTTATGAGGTATAAGTGATGATCAACTATAAAACCCATAAGCGCTTAAGAAGCTTTACTTTCTTTTCCATATCACTCAAAAAGGAGAAAACCCTTAGCAACAGTGATTCACATTCAAATTTTACTAAATGAAAAAAATAAAGTTAATCTATCAGTTACGTTTCCTTAACTAGTATTTCGATAGTACCTTTTTTGCCATCTCCTTTGTGACTTGGAGCTGTGTAATTTTGGCATACGTATTCTAGCCAAACTAGCAGTCAAGTGGGTTATGCCATTGGCTGGGGATCCTTACCCTGTTCTAGTCTTTCTTTCCCTCAGTGCCTAGTAATTAAGATCAATGGGTCTTGTGTTTTGTGCATAATATGCATGCCTGTGGCTTGTTACTTAAGTATGTGAGTCATATGTGTTCTCTGCATGTGCTATTGTCTCTGGATTCTTGTGTTTGCCTCCCAGCTTAAGTGTCAGTATATTCCCTGACCCAAAATCGTTAGTCTACCCATAACAAAGTTAATGTTTTCCTTGAAACAGTTTAAGTCCATTAAATGTTTGTGTCAATGTGTAGTCTAGAGTCTTAGTAACTGTTGTGCTCGCAGACCTCTGCCCCATTCTGAAAGTTGTACATTAGAAAAAAGTTGAAGGTAAGGTTAATTAGTGAACCGACAGTTAAACAAATCCAGAGCCTGTTCTGTTACCTGAACATTTATAAAATCCACTGGGATAGCAGACAGAAAGAACAGCGCAATCCAGAACATAACATCAATAGTTTTAATGCTTTATACCCAGAGGTTTGTTTCTTAGCAACAACAAATTTGACACTGCAACACCTGTGAACAGCATACATTTGATGTATGCTAACTAATGTAACTTTCAGGTGATTTGATCATTTTTCAGCTTGAGTGTGTTTCAGGTCAGTTATTGTTTTGAGTGAGAAAGAGATTATATTTCAAATCAAAATATTATTTTCTTGTTTATATGTGTGACAATATTAATTATATGCAATCATTTAGGAAAGTGTTGAAGCAGTTGAGCAGCTAAAATATGGAATAATTTCTGGTCTCTCATACCTTATCATACTTATAGTTGTATTCATCTGATATCAATTGATGACTTTGAAACAAAAATCACTAAGAGGCTGTTGGATAGGATGGTTTGCTACATATGCAATGCAGTGCTCTGTCTGTCAATCCCCTTGTTTGCCTGCTCAATTTAGAGTCGGGCAATGGTTCATGTTTCTGGAGGTGAAGTCTCAGCTGACTCCAATAATGGAAACCTTTGACCAGCATCCAGACTGATGTTGGGCGACAGTCAAAGTATCTCAGACCATCCAACTACCTAGGGCGGAAATTTTATTTTCTGTGTGGAACCGGCGGAGAAAGTCAGGAGGTGCAGAACAAGAAAGCAAAGAATTGACAGACTTCCAAATGCTGGGAGAAAACTCCCAGCATTTCAAGTACATTTGACAGTTATATTTTTTGTTTCAGAAAAAAAGAAACAATTTAAGAATTTGTTTTTAAAAAACAAAACCCTTTGAACTAAACATAGCACCCGCTCCCCAAAGATTCTGTGCTTTCAGGGGATCTATGCAGCGGCGGCCGGCTCAGGTAAGCATGGTGAGGCAGGGGGGCAGTGGGGCAGGTTGGGGTGGGAAGGGCAAGCCAACAGGTGTCGAAATAGGTATAGTTAAATAAATAACCAATTCCTAATCCGTCATTTGTCGGCTTCCCCCTGCCTCACCACACTTACTTGAGCCAGACACCCCTGGAGCTATGATCCCCACCAAGCAGGTAGAGACCTCCAAATATGGTTGGAGGGAGTCTGCCAAGGGCTAAATAAGCACCTAAGATTCTTTAGCATCTTAAGGCAAATTGTTAATGTGAGCTTCATAATTTCTTGACAGATTACTTTTATAGACCTATGAAGTCTGCATGTAACCTTCAAAATACATTATTACCAAGTGTCCCAGTTCCGAATGCAATTCATTTATTAAATACTTAATTTCTACTGTGTTTGTGTGCCTCACATGTGAATGTATGTGGACATCCACACTGAAGGAAATGGTATACCTGGCCATACCTATGCATTTTAGGATAGGAGCAGCAAAAACTCAAAGTCCGACCCTGAAGCAACCTCAAGTTCCTAGGAAATTGGGGCTTTTGGGAAAAGAGGAACATCAGAATTTGAGAATAATGCCATAATGGGCACTCAATTACGTGCCTTGGCACTCTCTAATTCCATTGCTTCCTGTCAGAAAAGTAGGCATGGCAGTAGGTTGGAGCAGTGAATGCTCCTGTGGGGCCTTACATGATTAGGTCTCATGTGGACTGGGGCCTGAGGTGGATGGCAATGACAGTTAACATGTTAGAGATATTGCTAAGTGTGCAGGGTGCAGAGTGCAGCCTTTTTTGCTCCATTGTTTTTTCCGAAAACAGAACACTAAAACGTGTAAAAAAATAATTTATTTTGCCATAAATATCTTATTTGCAATAAGTAATGCTGCATTAAAAAAATTAGAACTAAACCTGTATTTTCCTTTCTCTGCTCTGTTTCTCTAAATGAACAATAATCAGCAGAAAGAAAATATTTATAGCAAAAAAGTTTCTTCTTTCCCCAGTTTAGGTAATTAGGGGAAAGATGGGAATTCTCAGCATGTTTCCAAACGCTCTGAGCTACAATCCAGCTTGAGCTGTCTGGACTGGGCGTGGGGTCTGTGTGGGGGGGGGGACAAAATCATTTTTAAAAAAACACTTAACTCTTCTGATGGCCGTGTCTCTTCTCTGCTACTCGGCGAGCCCGGCACCAGGAAGCACCCAGGCTCCCATTAGCCAATCACAGTGCTGCAAAGGTGTTTGGTCTAAGCGCCGTGGATCGACACTCAGATGCGGACTGGGGTCCTGGGCATGTTCCCCACCAGGCTGCGCAAGGCTGTTTGGCTGGCCTGAGAGGTCCGGTCAAACATTCATACACACTTGGAGTGGGCAAACTCTTCCCGTGTGCCTCCAGACCCGCCCTAACCAAGCCCTGAACCAGCAAAAAATACAATTATACAAAAGATGTTACTATCAATAAAGCGTTCCTGCTCGAAGAGCAGTGGGGGTGACCCTCCTCTGCGTTGGTGGAGGAGCCACCCTTGCTGAAGTCAGGTGGAAGAAAGTGCTGTTCAAAATACAGCACTTTAAATGAAACAGATGGGGCCCGATTCACAGAACTAACTTAAGACAAAATCCTAAACTTACTACCATTTTCGTATTCACAGAAGGCACTTACTCATTTTGATATTCACAGAGGACACTTACTCATTTCGGTATTCACAGAAGTTAGGAGTCCTAACTTTAGGACTCCTAAATGCCTTCTGTGAATACCGAAAGAATAGTACAGATGAATAGAGATAGGAAACTGGAGGTGCTTTTACATCATGGGTCTTATGTGCAACAAATTGATTCAGTAAAGGTGGTTACCAACTTTTACACACATTTTTGATTTTGTGATCTGGTGTAGAAAATTGCTTGCTGGTTGTGGGAGTGAAACCCTAATCATGCAGTAACCACAATTCTATTCAGGGTGAAACATGAGCAAACTCCAAATTAACTGGTGCTTATTCCTCTGGTAGCTTGGCACAGAAGCAGTTAGGCTTAACCTAGAGGCTATGTGTAAAGTATTCATGCAGTACAAAAAAGAAATAAAGTGAAAATATGAGAATAATCCCACACTAATTTAGAAACATAGAGTATGATTTAATAAATTATTTGACACCAAAATAACAAGAATCCAATCTGTAGAACTGGAGGTAATACACAAATAGTAACTCACAGTTACACCTTATCATGTGACCCAGGATACAGGCAGCAGGCACCAAATGGTTGGGACAAGAAAATGCCATCTTCTAAAAGTGCCATTTTTAGAATTGTGACTTAAAATCTGACTTTACCATTAAATAGTATTTAAATTGCTATTCTTTGGACACCGAAATTGATAATCCTCCCTGCCAACAATTGAAAGAAAGGACATATTGTATGTAATAAGGTAACCCAGTGATTAGCTTATTTATTTTTCAATACCAGGTCATGTAAAAATTAAAAGTACAGGTCCCACTTTCTAAATACTCTGCACCCTGCACTAAGGGCTATTTTGTGCCTCCCCGGGGGACACATATGTACTACAAATGAAAACTTTAGGCCGCGTAAGCAGTTTATTTTGTCAGGTTGAGATATAAGTTTAAAGTGGCCCCCATAGACTGCAATGGCAGACCTGAGCCATGGACTATTTATGTGAGTGCAAAAATCAGTACTTAAGGCCCACTAGTAATTTAGAGGTTCTGGTTTCAGGAAGTATAATTCAATTTGGGATTTACAAGTACATTAAGTGTTCCAATTGAGTGTAGGACACTTTCACAATGCATAAAGGACATAGCATAAGCACTTTAGCAATGGTTAGCAGTGGTAAAGTGCTCAAAGTCCAAAAGTTAGCAAACACTGGTTCAGAAAATGGGAGGGTGAAGGCAAGAGGTTTCGGGAATACCATGCAAAGAGGGCATAGTACAGCAATACTAATAGGTCCGTTCACAAAACACAGAAGCTTAGTAGGTCGCAATTCGACTGACCTCATGAAAATTGATGAGGTACGTCACAAATTGTGATCTAATAGAATTGTCAGCAATCACTGGGATGGTGGCCTTCTGCGACAGCAGACCACCATCTCTTGATTGCTTTTAAATAAAGCATTTTTTAAGTGCAGCCTATGCCCCATAAAAGTAAAGGGGATGCATTTAAAAAAATAAAAAGTTGCACATACCTTTTTTAGGAGTACAACGGCCTACTCCTACAAAAACATTTTAACAGCATTCACAAAGGTGAGTGGGTCCACTAGGTACCCCAACCTATATGCGAATGGGTTACCACCTCCTTTGAGTTGGTGGCAAAATATTTTGCAAGTGGATTTCAATCGCAAAACACTAATATATAAGAAATCAGTATTCGAAGGAACACCCTAAACACACCCCTTCCAAATACCAATTCCTTATTGTTTCTTAAACCCATTTAATGATTCGGAAAACCTTTTGAAAATTGTTAATTGGATTTAGAACACTTCAAAATGTGTTTTAGCAGTTGCAAGCTTCAAACTGGAAAATCTAAGGATTTGTTACCCTTTAAACACATAAGGCCCAAAGTGTCTTTTGAAGACGAACAATATCTGTCACAAGCAGAAGAGAAGAAAAGGGGTATACTTATGACTGTAAAAATGAAAAAAACAGATAATATTGGGGGGAAAAGATGTCAAAGGATGGTGGACTTTTAGATATTCATTTTGAATTGACTAAGGATGGCATACGGGTTGTGCAAACCCTCATTGAAATGTTTCTCAATAGTTTTGCAAATGTTGAATTCTCCTATTTTCAAGCAACCTTGTCATATTTCCAGCAATATACCTTGATTTTTCGATACTATTGTCTTGTATGCGTATCCTTGTTACACCCCATTTCCTGTGAAGTTTGGCAAAGGGAGATGTGACTCAAATTTCAGTGACTGAAGATTGTGTTAAATAAATCCAATGGGACACATTTCCATCACTCTATTATGTAAGGATTCTTTGAAGTCAACACAACTATCCATACTACTACATTTTCTCGTGACATTTTTTGACATGTTTTGATTATCGTTTTGTAGTTACTACGAATCTGCAGCTACATTGTTTTGGATATCATAAAGTTGTGCTGAAATGAAAATTGGCAGGCCACCAACTCTTCAAAATTCTTAGTAATCGATCAATACACGTGACATAATGTGGTGGCTGCTTTTAGCAATGTGAAGTAGCAGTAAGAGTCAGGGCATTAGTCACTCACTCTACACAAGTATGAATCAGTCCTGGTTAAAATAGATTCCATTGCCACCAATCACTGTGAAATACCATGTGCAATGTATGCAGCTGGGTCGAAAATGTGCACATGAGAAATTCTGAGATACTTCTTCTTAGAACTCCATCAATAATAACGTGAAAGACCATCATGTCTTAGGTTGTTTTGTTCCATCCTTCTAATCCTCTGAATGAAATAATGTTCTTTGTAAAGTGCGAGTGTCAGCAGTAATAGTGCAAGTTACCTTCAAGGTGTAATTTCCCCTGTCAATAAAGGTCTCTGCAGCAGCCATATTCCTGTTTTCTCCATTTACCTTCCATGCCATCTTGTATTTCTGTACTGCGACAGATGTGACAAATGGCCGAGTCGCACACGTGCTAAATGCATGCACTTTCTTGACCCTGTCATGTCCAAGTCTTCAAATGTTGAGCGTGGTAGCAGCACCTCTACAAATGGAGTAAGATAAGTCAGCCTGCAAAGCAAGGCATATACTGAAAAGAGCACAGATAGTTAAGATATATATTATATTATTCTAAAAACAATTAGGATTATTTACTTCGAAGTACACCCATGTTTTGAGTAAATTTCCCATTTCCTTTGACATTTTCAAGAATTTTAGGAAGACTTTTGGTAAGCTGCAACTGTTGCTGATTTCTAAAATTAAAAACATGGATAAATATTTTCACCTACAGAATGAACAGTAACACATGCATAATCATAGTGCGTTTATATTTCTAGATAGTTTTTTTGTTTCTCCCTGAGAAAGCAATTCTCCGATGGGAAATTCATTATCCCTATAACCCCATCAGTTTAATTGGTTTTGATCCCCCATATATAGCCTGAAGGGGATTTAATTCTCCCTTAGCTGGAGTAAACATGGGTTTCTGACAGTTTGCCACTCTTAGAAGATGTCCCCAACCAGGAATGGCCACATGCCCACCCCAGTCAGCAGATTTGCTCAGAAAGGATATTCAACCATACTGTATGGATTTTCCTTGTGAGGAAATCCAATTAAGAATACAAATTCACTGTCTATGAGTCATTAAAGTACAAATCAACACATACAATAATGTATTTTGGGCCACATGTATGTACCTTTTTTAAGGTCGCAAACAACTGATTTGCAAACGGGAAGAAAGGCTTTTTCTATGTACCAAACCCTATTTGCAATTCAGTAAGCTATTACTGAATCGCAAATAAGATTTGCAATTTGGCCTTAGAAGGGGGCTTGGTTAGGGCATCCCTCCCTAATACCGAATCACAGTGGTATGTAAGAATGTTTTGTGACCCAAATGCAGTTGCAAAACATTCTCATTTTACCACTAACTTAAAGTTGGTGGAAACCCTTCGCAAATGAGACGGAATCCCTAGGGATCCCTTCCCCTCTGTGAATGCTAGTACAGAAAAAAATTCAGAGCAGGCAGTGGTCCTACAGATCACTGCCTGCTCTTACAAAATAAAAAAATTAAATTTATTTTCTCGGATCACAGCATGCTCTTACAAAATTTAAAAAAAAAAAATCTTTTTTTTTCAAACGCAGACCATTTTCCTTTTAGGAAAATAGGCTGCATTTAAAAAAAATATTCCTTTGTTTAAGAGTAATCACGGACATGGGGTCTGCTGCCCCCAGCCGGCCACCATTCCTGTGATTTTAGAGATTTCTAATGGGTCCCAAATAGCAACCCACCTCATCAATATTCATGAGGTAGGTCAGTTTGCGACACAGCAATTACCTGATTGCGATTCACAGAAAATCGCAATTAGGTAATCGCTATTCCTAATTTTGATACATGTGGTCCTTGATCTCCAAAATTTCACCTTGTTGTGTAATTACCTCTGAGGAGGAGGCTGTATAAGAAGATGGGCTGGCTGTCAGAGACAAACCAGAGTAAGACTGATCACACGAGGACAACAGATCGATTAACAGCTCAATCCCTAAAGATATACTTCTCTTCACAAGGGCATTGCACAGGGGAGTGATGCTGGCATTGTGCACTGCTACGGCTAAACCCACAGAACTGATAGCATTCCAATTTTGCATTGCTTTACATGCACTTTCACGAGTTTAGAGCACGTTTTGTTTAATAGCTATTATTATTTTAGATCAAGTATTTCTAGTTTGGTAATTATTAATAGCCGCCATTTATTTTATTGGCACATACTTAAACATCACATGTGCGACCTGTTCATTCAGCACCACTCATAAAAAATAAGCAGATTCTCCACTAATTTGAGACTTAGGGCCTCATGTAGAGTTTGATACCTGGGATATTCCATCAACATTTGACAGATATCCGCCATATTACAAGTGGCATTGGTTATCATGTACTTGTAATACGTCAGACAGGTCTTCTGCCATGTTTTGAAGTAATTTATTCATGGACCAAATCGAAATATGGCTCTTTGATTTTATTTTTACATTTGTTGCCATTTCTTTTCTGCTTTTTAATTTGCATGGCTAGTAGTACAGAGTGTCCAAATAACTCCTTCAAATATGTCCCACTTATTGTGCATGTGCGTGTGTAACCACACTCTTCGGCACTTTCTATTTTTGTGAGACATGCAGGCCTCATTTCTCATTTTGAGTCTGCAAATCCAAAATGGCACCGTAAACGCTTTCAAAGAAGTGGAGGCACCAGCACAGATCTGTTGGATACCCTCATAACTCTTATCTCTCCTCTATTCTAGAATCGAGAATGGATCTGTGGGTCCCTCTGAGCAAAATACATATTTTTTTTTTTTTACTGCAGGATGTTGCACCCTATGATCACACATATGTTCCTTTGGATCACCGATGGTCTGGTATAAAATGTCCAATTGTTTCTTCCTCGAATTCTTGACCACCCCCTTAAAAACATTGCATCACATAACAGCAAAAAAAAAATATATATATATATCGTTCCGTCTTCATGCCAGATTTGTTGCTACGTTGGTCTTTAGGTTTGTGGCTGCTGCAAAGAGCAAAAAAATGGGACATTAAATAGAAAATGTTTCTTCTGGATCCCCCTCAATATGTTTGACTTACTTCATAGATCTATTTGAAAAATAAAAAGAAGTTATATGCTGTACAAATTCATAAACCAAACTAAAGGTATTAGTAAAAGAAAAACGTGAATGTATTCGGTTCAGATTAATGGAACAACCAGTTAGACTGTACATATTGCCCTCCAAAGCTAACTCGTTGATCTTTGCCCATATTTTAATGGCATGTCCGTCTGGCTAGGTTCTTGTAGTTGTCTCCAAGTGTATTCTTATGTGCAGTTGATTTTGATTGCCTGTGATCTATTTCATCTATCACTTTACCAGCTCTTTTTAAGTCAGTTCATTTTATCAAAGTATGTGCGGTTCTTGCTTTTGTACAAGTGTGTTTTATTATATCATTATATTTTTGGCTCAGAGCATTTGAAAATAAATACCCAACGTGCTTGTGCAGTTTGTAATTATAAAGAGTGGCGAAGACGAGATTAAGCTCACTGTGCAAGAAAGCCGTGCTCTGAAGGCCCTATTGCATTAGCCGCAGAATAAGTAATTTGATGTGTTACCCTTGTGGCAGTGGAATTAGAGTCATATATAATTGTGTTAGGCATAACACCATTAACTATGCATGCATTTTGGATTCTTACATTTCACCTCATGAACTGGCAAATTAAAATGTCTGAGAATTCCACCACCCACATCTTTAATATATTTTTCTGATATTGATATCACTGGGTGAGAGGCGTACATATGAAATGAAATATTACACTGCGGAGGGGTTCCGCGATGAGGGTCTAAATCTTTGCTTATTCAATGGAAACAGAGACTTTTAAACCGACATTGGTCAGGCTACTGTGTCGGCTGCAGGAACTAGTATGGCGGACACTATGCCCACAATATAAGTGGGTGTTAATTCAAATGGGTCTCGTAAGGAGGGTTACTGGACCCGTCGGAATTATATGTTGTGCGTGTTTCATACAGAGATTTCGGCTGCTGAAAGCATCCAGAATCTCCACTGGAAACATCAGTGAAAATTCACTGAAATTAGTGTGAAAACACTGCTTCCTGTGTGTTATTCACTGAAACATATAATCCCCTTTATCACCCTGCCCCCGGAATAGGATTAACAGGTCCCAGGGGCAGCCTGGGAATGCAAACCGGCCCTGGCTATCAAGTCGGAATGGGGGTAGGGGGTTTTGGCGGGGGTTGTGCGCAAGGAAAAGACTGCTGCTGATTTTGTTACAGGGGACAATATTGCAGCTATGTAATCCTAATTATACAAGAGGGGAAATAACAGAGATTACTCAGGGCCACTCGCAATGAGGGTCTCTTTTGTGGCCAATGGTGTATTCGAGCTATGATGTGGAAGGCCACAAGCAGTGACATATGCATTATACTAGTTAAACCTCTGTCTCCCAGACTGAAATTATAGGTGCGGTGCAAGTCATACCACAAAAGGCTGTCACAAAACTACACTTTAGTGTGTCCCTTGTAATGCAACAGTTTATTCTCAGAAAATAATAAGTATCTCCCTCCCCTTCCGGTTCGTTATAATCATACATGTTCAGATAGGGTCTATCTGATTTCACCGCACCACCCTATTCATCACCCTTACATTTATGCCATTCTGGGTATCTTCATTTTGTCTTGCTGTTTTCAACCCCCACTCCTTCTGTGTTCAACCCCCACTCCCTCTGTGTTTCCTTGTTTTTGATCTCCATCTTTGCAGTTTATTTTCACAGTTAATGAAATAATAATGAATTTCCAATTCAATATGAACTAATTATATATTTGACTCCATCTCGCTCACATTTTTGGAAATCTGCCTCTTGGAGACACCACACCTAAGACTCAAAAATGTTGTAATAATATTTTTAATCAGAATATATGAAAATACTTAGTTCACAACATCTATGTTGGACTAAAGCTTCACAATCATTATACTGGATAATAACTAGAAATAGCATAAAATATGAAAATAATAAATAAATAATGTCATACGGCATGATTTACAAATGGTAAATGTACACTTTCATGTACGTTTACGATTGTATACTATTTACAAAGGTATTTACTAGTAGTATTGTTACGAGTGCAGTCTCCACACATCTTTTTATGGGCTGAGATTCCGCATTCCTACAAATATTACCCATATATCCCTTTGTGTAGAGCTTACAATTGTAATCCTACCTTTGTGATTCAGGCTCCAAATTTGTACATTAACCAAGCTTATTGTATAAAGTGAAATATATAAAGTGATGCAAAAAATATTGTTCCTGAAAAATAACATTCTGTTTCAAAATGATTCTTGCCATAATAAATTGAAAATAGAAAAATACAGAGTTGAAACTATCAATTTCTTGAAAAATCTGATGCAAGAGACTAGAGTCCCCCCACTTTTTGCCCGGTATTTAAAACAACTTTGACTGAAGTGCACTGTGTTCCTGCTAACCAGATTATCATTGTTCTTTCTCCAAAACAAGACAACTCGTCACTTGATCCCCAAATGACCCAGTGGTTAATTTGTAAAAGAATAAGTGCCAGGGCTCTGGTCAGGAGGCAGATTGTACCAACCCATTTCTCCATTTAGCACTATCTAAAAGAGAACCAACCACTAACCATGAAAGTTGGGACAGGATGTGGAGTAATGGCCAGGGCTGCCGACTTCAGATCTGGGGGACCAGGTTCGAAACTCAGCGTCGGTTCAACATCTTATGATTTTGGCAAAATCACATAATCTCCCCGTAAATTAATGTGTCCTTAACTGGTGCTCATGAAAATTGCCAGTGTTTATGATTAGGTGATGGTGCTGGGCCTCAGAAACCATCGGCTCAAATTAAACACTGAATTGACCAGACGTTTAGCACCTCTGTAAGTCACTAGTAAGTGGTACCTCTGTTACCTAGGGCATAGGTACTAAAAAGGACCCTTAAGAGCTGCAGCATATCTTGTGCCACTCTAAGGTACCCAGCCCCAAACTCATACAGACTGCCGCTGCAGGCTGCATGACAAGGTGCTCTAAAAAGTGAAAACACAACATGGCACTTTCCTGTGTGCCATGGCCCTTAATACTGCATGTAATATTTGTAAACCACAACTACACCAGACATTACAGCCCTAAGGCATGGTGTGCTATATTACATGTAAGGATGTATTTTCCTGAGCAGATATGCCTCTGTGCTGGCCAATTCGATTACTGACAGCACAAGTGAACAGGGAAGCCATCTTAAGGTATGTACTGGGCACTGGTGAAAACGAGTTTCCCAGATACATAATGACTTCACTGAAACCTATGTTTTTTTTGTATCAAACACCTCAATCTAAAAAAAACTGCACCGATTCCAATGATGGGTTTATTAAAACATGCACCCGCAGTGTACCTTAGCAGTATCTCCTGAACCCTACTAGCCTTTAGTGTGCTGGCTGACTGAACCAGTCCAACCTACCACCACAGACGAGTTTCTGACCCCATCATCTCCTCCCCTGAGAAGGGCTGGTATATCAGAATATCAAGGCAGGAGGCTTCAAAGACCTTTGCGCCTTTCCTATGAGACATAAGACTTCCCCAGACAGGGGAAATGCCACCTTCGACCCTGCATTCACTTGGCACAGGACAGTTGGGAAAATGAGTTCTGCAGAAGGTGTTTTCCACTGCCAGGCTGGACACACCTCTAGAGTGAACCTCCTGAAGTGAATACGAAATTAGAAATTCCTTATATGGTGTGTGGTGGAATTTGGAATTCTGGGACAGTGTGATGCCCACTTCACACAGGAAGTGGTCATCTAGTGGGTGTACTGACCCTAGGGGTAATTAGCACTTTGGCTGCTAACACTTACTCCCCTAAACACTCCTAAATTGAGTATTTAGGGGTCCCTGTGATACCAGGACTTCAGATTTCAATGGACACAAAAGAAGGAGTGGACAAAGAAGACTGCTGACCTGAGAACCACGAAGCACAACTGACTTGGTGCCAACCCTGCCGGCCTGTCTGCTGCACCCGACCCTAGTAGTGAACCTGACTTGTCCTGCCACTGTATGGACTTCAGGAAACCTAGAGGACTGCCAGTGCTTTGAAAATTCTCAAAGAAGCTGCCTTGGAGTAGAGGAGATACTCCCCTGCAGCCGCAGGTGCCAAAAGACCGAAGACCCGAGTCACTGACCTGCCGCTCACTGGGACTAACAACACAGCATCAACTCAGGAATAGGTAGTCGTACTCATACAAGTCAGATCTTTCCTCCCTCTAAGTGTGGGGATGCTAGGACTGACCAGAGCCACACAACACCAATACCTGGGGAACTGGACCCTTTGCAGGAAACAAGGCTTGTTGTGTACAGATCTGACATCAACAAACCTGCACCATGAGTGACTTCAGAGACAGTGAGATCCACATCATGAGTGTCCAAGCTGTCCTGTTTGCCCCTCTGCAGCAGAAACAAGAGAAAGAGAGCCCCTGACCGCCGCCACGTAACACCTCAAAGTGCCTCTGCACCCACTTCCCACAGCCCGAGTCTGAGGGAGGCGATGATGCCAATGGGTTCCAGAGACCCTCAAAGGCTTGGCCCATCTTTGTGTTTGTGTAGACTGGACTTCCAGTCATCCCCTACAGCCTCTTTCTGCCGGCTCCCTCCAACCATAAGTGACTTCAGCACCAAATCCGATGCCAAGAGACACCACTGCACTCCAGCCCTACAGCCCAAGAATAAGTGGATCAGGGATGTCCCTATGTACCCCAGCATCTCAAGGGTTGAGCCCCCTGTGGGCTCCCTAGGTCTGGTCCCCCAGTCCTAACTAGCAGCTCTCTATCTAACCATACCGTTCCTCATTGAAGTGAATGGGACACGCAACGCAACAGCACGCCTCTACATCCCGGCGCCCTAGAGCCTCCCAAAGTGACATGTTGGTGTGGCCTTGGACCTTGCACCATACTCACCTTAAGTCCTGGGGAAGAGTCCTGTAAGTCACTGTGCCTGAATGCAGTACATGTTTTTCCCCCTCTGGATAACATTATTGCACCCAATAATTGCACTGGCAACTTTTGAAAACCATAAAAATTCAAAAATCGAAAAGCACCTACCTAATTACAATGATTTTGGTATCTAAATTCATATCAAAGTATGTGTTATTTTTATACATTGATGTTGGATTTCTATATTGAGTGTGTGACTTGCTTACTGACTATGTGTGTGCAATAGATGCGGAACACTACCCCCTGATATGTCGAACTGCTCACCCACACTACCACAAAAGGGAACATTTGGGATGCCATTTGTGCCTCCATAATTCTTTTGGGGTTTGCCTGGACTCTTTACACAGTAAACCTCTTTTTGGTCCAGTATATAAAGAGCCAGCTTCCGTTGCATGAATTAAATAGAATACCATACTTCCAAGATACTTTTATGTGTTGGTTTACTACTGTGACAGGAGTCTTGGTGACCATTTAATATTTCAAATAGTTTTAGATGTGTATTTCCAACATTCTTATTCACTGCCCACAGATTCAATTAAGTAACAAACACAAAAGACTACTTCTTACGTCGACAATGCTATATTAATTACAACACATGTGGTGCTATGAGTGAACGCAAAATAAGGAAACAGTGTGTCTTTTAATTATGCATCCAGTTAAAGAGTTGATATATAGATTGTTCTCAATTAAAATAATATATATTTCATGAACATTGGCAAGTGAGTTTAACAGCCCATCATTTTCTGAGACTCTCAAACTCCCCTGGCCAGCTGGTAGGCTCCTGCCTGATGGATCCTCACAAGGTCCCCCCTCTCGTTGGTGAGGGGGCAATGCTGACAATATAAAATCCTGATAGTTCACATCCCACTTTTCTTGCTGTAGATATATATGCATTCATGGTATTGTAAAAAGAGACCCAAATAAAGGAGTTAACCCCCTCAATGTTGAAACTGAAAATGTGCTGCAGTAATAGAAAATATGTATTTTAGCAGAACTAATATCATTCTTCCTATTATACTGTGCGCCCTTAAGCCTTACATGCAATGTTACTGCCACTGATAATGTCAGTAAGATAATATTAAAAAAGTGATGTTGAAATATCACAACCGTTCCTCTTCAGTCATAACTGTAAAATGTAGAGATCCGAGAACTGGTGGAAATAACAAATCGTGTAAGAAAAAATACACGAATGAACGTTACCAGAGTGTCTTGGGATGAAGTGATGCTTTTGAAACACCGCTTCATTTGATTATGGTTGTTATTTATTAACTCATTTGTTCTTTCATTTATAGAGCTGGTCTGTGGCAACTAGCCACTTTGCAATGCTGGTTTCAATAGCTGAACAGTCCTAGTAGTACATCCCTTCCTAGAGAGTAGGTACCTGAAAGAGTAACAAAGATCAGATATGAGTTCAGAGGGAACTGGTGGTGCTCCAGTAGCATCAGCATTTAATGAGATGGATTCCCTGAAGTGGTTTGTTTTCTGGGATATTTATTGGGATCCTGTCATGTTTTCTTGGTTCCTAAGATCTGAGCTAAGTGGGTTACATTGAAGAGGCTGTCATGCTACCGTAAATGAGGAGACCACTTGTTTCCTTATTTTTAAAGAGAAAATTGCCATTATGTCCCATATGTTTACGTGGGGGGTCACAGTATGTATGAGCGAAGCTTTCACCGATCAGAAACTAAGGACCTGATTTAGGTTTCGAGGACAGGTTACCTCGTCAAAAAAGTGTCAGGTATCCCACCCACTGGAATATAACTCCCATAGGATATTATGAGATTTATATTTCGGCGGACGGAACAGCTGTCATTGTTGTAACAGAGTAGTCCATCTGCCGAAATCTAATCAGGCCTTAAGAAATTATGACCCTTGTATGCT
The DNA here is from genome assembly GCF_964263255.1 of Lissotriton vulgaris. Taxonomy (NCBI): domain Eukaryota; kingdom Metazoa; phylum Chordata; class Amphibia; order Caudata; family Salamandridae; genus Lissotriton; species Lissotriton vulgaris. The sequence goes on from NC_141689.1 coordinate 1,471,993,620, forward strand.
CAAACATTTACCTGCAACTACTATGAGAAGCAGTATGGATGATTTCAAGATCTACAATCGTGTTGTTCAGGGCCGGACTGTCCATAGCGGGCACCGGGCGTTTCCCCGGTAGGCCGCTAAGGTGGGTGCCGGTTTTGGGCCCCTGGGGGGCCGTTTTTGTTACTGGGGATTGGCAATGTCGGCCCCCGGTAACGAAATCGGCCCAAACAGGCCGTCGCAAACTGCTCACCTGCACTCCACATGACCCCAGGGGGGGGCCAGCTGAGCAGTTTGCCAGGGCCGGTTTCTGTTCTCAGTCCGGCCCTGGTGTTGTTTCCCACGTAATTTGAGATGTACACTCATTAGAGTAAACCACACTAACATTCCATATTCACTTTGTGCAACAGCAGTACTGTGCAAATGTAGAGTTGAGAAAGAGGGCCACAAAAGTTTCAGTCCATGCCTGCATATTTATGCATGTGCTTCAGACCTGCAAATGCATAAAACATACATGCACATCTTCACTTCTATCATTCGTGTGCCTATATATTCATTGTCATTCAATAACCTTTAAATAATGCATACATTATATCCAACCAGGATCTTGTTATAAACATCCCTTGCAAGCAATCCCAAAAGTGTATACATCTTAAAAGAACCAAAACCTATTTAATTCTCAAATGTCTAGTTTCTATGGCAACTGTTTGAGTGGAGCTCTGAAGTATCATTATTTCGACAATTACCACTGTACAGCCTGTAGAATGATTTATGTTTTAAACAGGACTTGTTGAACGAGTTGAAATATCCCACGCTGTACTAAAGGATTTTAACTCTCTTACCACGGTCTATTCAAACTGGTAACGCGTTCCATTGTATATTTCAGTGAGTACACATTACCCCACCTCCCCCACCGACATTTTTGGTAGTGTCCTAAAAGGAAAGCCCTTAAATGCATAATGATCTACTTGGGCCTAAAGTACTTATTGATCTGTGTAATGTGCCTTCATAATATCCATGAAACACATGGAGGACGCCTTATCAAATGCAGAAAATCTGTGCAGATCTGATTCACTAAACATGTCTCGAGCAATAGTATATGTTGAAAAGAAGAGCTTAAGGTTTGAGTGGTCTTCTCTCTTTAAAAATGTTGTCTGTCTGAGATCCCCTGCATGACAAATATCAGAGAACGCTCCTAAGTGCAGTGCTGTTTGGCAGTCAATTAATGGCGTTGCTGATGAACAGTACAGACACTTAGGGGCATATTTACTAGAAACTGGTGGAGCATGGTGTTACGCCAAAATTGGTAGCCCCATGCTCTGCCAGTTTCAAAATGCAGGGATGCACTGAATTTACAAGAATGACGTGCCAACCTGCGTTTCCCTTAGCACTAGTGCTAAAGAAGATGCCTAGTGCCAGCACAGTCACACTTGTGCCACGTTGCTAGGGTGTCTGCGCTGCAGGGGTGATTGCTTATGTGCAGGAAGGGTCGTAAACAATCTTTACAAGCGATTTGCTGTTTCTTTGTGTGTTGCAGAATGCAGCACACATGGAAAGAGCAAAATACGAGAAGAAATGAAACATTTCTCCTTGTATTGCTTGTTTCAGATTGTAATTTTTATTTTTTTATTTTTGGAGATTTATAGAGCGCATGGCTGCCCGAGAGCGTCCCAGCGCTGACAGAAATCCACTATGATCTCCAGAGGAGGGGGGCCGGTGTGGAAGCAAGGGATCAAGGGAACAGCCATGTCTTCAGGGATTTGCGGAATGCTAGAAGATTAGGTTGGGCCCGGAGGTCCGGTGGAAGAGTATTCCACATCTTGGACGCCTGAAATGAGAATTTTCGACCCCCAAAACGTGATTTTTTGATCTTGGGTATTTTGGTCAGGTGGGCATTGGTAGAGCGTAGGGTTCTGGTTGTCGTGTGGGGAGTCACGAGATCTTTCAGAACCGGGGGGGCTTTTCCGTGCAGGATTTTGTGGGTTAGGCACATGGCCTTGAAGTGCACCCTTTGTTCCACAGGGAGCCAATGGAGTTCTTTGAGTGCAGGTTTGGCAGAGCAGCGTTTTTTGGTGCCAGTGAGGATTCTGGCGGCCGCATTTTGCACCACCTGAAGCCTAGAGATGACTTTATTTGGGGATCCAAGATATAAGGCATTGCCGTAGTCCAGTCTGGACAGTATGAGGCCCTGGATGACCAATTTTCTTGACTGGAATGGTAAGAGTGGGAGAATTTTGCGGATGGAGCGGAGCAGGCCAAAGCAAGTTCCTGCAGTTTTTTTGGCCTGAGTGTTGAGAGTAAGTTTATCATCCAGCCAAATCCCTAGGCTTTTGATATCAGTTTTGCGGATTGGTGGTGGGCCCATACTGGGAGGCCATAGAGACTCCGGGCGGAAAAGGGACTGGTGGCCTAGTACCATTAGCTCGGTTTTTTCCCCATTGAGCTTTAAATGGGAGTCGCTCATCCAGCTGACTATATTCTCCAGGCAGGAATACAGATCGATGGTGGGGGGTTCTGACTGGCTCAGGGAAACGACCAGCTGTGTGTCGTCCGCGTAGGTCAGGAGTTTAATGCCATAGGGGACGACGATTTGTTCCAGAGGTGCCATATATACGTTGAAGAGTGTCGGCTCAAAGAGGAGCCCTGAGGCACTCCGCAACGTATCGGGGTTTCCTTAGAGATACAGTCTCCATCTGCCACCTGAAAGGAGCGGTTGTGGAGGAAGGATTTTAGCCATTTGAGGGCCGTCCCAGAGATGGCGAGGTTTTCCAGGCGTTGGGCAAGGATGCTATGGTTGACGGTGTCGAATGCTGCGCTGAGGTCCAGGAGGATCACCGCCACTGATCCTCCTGCATCGATGACTTTCCTGGTTTCTTCGACTACCGCCACCATTGCTGTTTCTGTCCCTTGGCCCGGGCGGAAGCCCGTTTGAGAGGTTTTTAGCAGCTCATTGGACTCCAGATAATGTGAAAGCTGGGAGTTTATGTATTTTTCCGCCAGTTTACTGATACCTGGGAGGAGAGATATAGGTCTGAAGTTGGCCAGGTTGTCCGGGTCAAGGTTAGGTTTTTTTATGAGTGCCTTCACCACCGCTTTTTTCCAGCTTGTGGGCACTGTTCCAGATTCGAAGGAGGTATTTAGTAAGTTGGTCATAAGAGGTAGGATGCTCGGGCCACCTGTTTAAGATGTCTCATCGGGGCTGGGTCATGGGGCGATCCGCTTTTGAGGGCTTGTAATATAGAACCAAGAGTTTCCGCGTTGATGGGTTGGAATTTGCTTAGCTCAATGCCTTTGCTCTGATGTTGGGAGGTGGGAAGGGGGGAGGGGTCTAAGGGAGAGAGAGGCGGAAGTTGTTTGAGTATAGTTTGAATTTTAGAGTCAAAGAAGTTGGCTAACTCATTACAGTGTTCGGTTGTAGGGTCTCGCGCAGCTGGGGGAATGGGGGGTTTTAGAAGCTTTTTCAAAGTGAGAAACGTCTCCCTCGACGAATTTGCTACTTTGCTAATTTTCTCGCTGTAAAAGGAGATTTGTGCGTTTTTCAGAGCTTTTTTATAATTCCCTGGATATATTTTTGGTGCTGCCCCATACCTTGTAAATAAGGGGAATCTGCAAAAATCAATGGGTGTTGCGGTGGAAGTCCCACTGCGACACCCACTGCATGCCCCTTTCACGCTAAGTGCTGCATGAATGAGGGTATTAGTGACAAGGTAGTGTTAAGCCGTGTTAAGTGGCCCAACGCTGCATTTTAACGAAGGCAACGGACTTAACGCCACCAGAATGTCAGAAAAAGTGGCATTCTGGGAGCGTTATCTCTTTGTAAATATGCCCCTTATACTCTAAAAGCAGCTGAAAAAGCTTTGTGGAAGGACGGGAGAAGTTGTTGAGGATCGGCATTTAAAACATGGGGGTGACATAAATAATTGAAAACATTATTTAACTCACCAGGAGAGATTAAGAATAAGAGAAGTTAGGGAGAGAGAAATCATATCTCCGGTGCCCTACAGCCGATATTTGTCATTTTGGTGTTTATATGGTCATTCAAATTTTCTAAATTTTTATAAATTGTATTGGGATTTCTACTGTGTTGTGTTCTTTAACTTTGTATGTGTTTGGTACTAATAAATGTGTTACACATTTCTCCTAAGTTAAGTCTGTCTGGTCTGTGCTACAGCTATCAAGGGTTGAGCTCAGGTTTAAATTAATGAGACCTAACTGGACCTGGTTAGGAGCTGAATAGTAATAGGACTACCATCGACTTTAACTAATAATCCAATTTCTAGCAATATGTAAGGGTTATTATAGCCCTCTGCTGTGGTCTTTGATTGTTAAATGTCCTAAAACTGAGCTATAGCCCTGTGCCACAGGCGAGGACCTATAACAAAACTGATGGCCTTTAACAAGCATTATAGCTCGAAGCAGAAGGGCTATGCGACCATCAGATTATTCCTCTCACTAGGGGTAGAATGTTGTAAAGTAAAAATGGCAAACAGAAAGACAGACTTTGGAGTGTTGAAGCAGAAGGCTTATACCAGGTATTATTAGTGCTGAGAAACTTTAATGTCTTCAACAGAGCTCTCAGCTTTCCAATGTTTTAATACTCCATACTAAATTCCCTTACTCAACATATCAGGGAAAACCTTTCCTTTTGCAATGGTAACAAAATACACAAGCAACAAACATTTCCTAACTCTGATAATCACAAGCAGATCATGGTATTCTCAGTATTCTCTTATGTAATTCCATTCCAAAATGGACAAAAACTGTATCAGAGTAGATTAGGATTGAGGTACAAACCAACACTTCCATACTTTTAATGCACATCTAAGCACAGGTGCACAATGAGATACAAACCAGCATGCCTTCCATGATAACAATCAACTTCTGAAAAATGGGCAGCATGCTTCAAGGACTTATTAAAGATGCTCAAAGAAAGAGTCAAACCAGTAGAGAGATTGGGATTCAGCGGTTTGAGGAGTGGCAGCAGTGGCCAAATTCAAATTGCATGCATAAGGTTGTCAATGGTTGATGTAACTTCCCTTCAGGCTAGGTTTTGGTGGTAGGTAATCAAGGTGGAGTATTTCCTCCCTTTCTGTCCATCTTCAGCAGGTTGAAAAGGATGAACACTGCCTATTGCGTCTGGTGAACAATTGAAAAAAGAATGTTTCTGTTCAGTCATCCGGGTAACAGAGCTGCACAGGACCTTTCATCAACTTTGGTGTGGCGTAGAAACTTGGAAATCAGAACACCGAAAAGGGCAGCACTATGTCTAGTGTGGAAGATAACTCCACAGTCTAGGCAGTGGGTAGCTGCTGTTGATGGAGTAGTGGTGGAATAAACACAACAGGGCTGAAGGACAACATTGATGAATATTTTGGAAAGCTCAGGGGTCAACGTGTTCTTTATGTGATAGGATGGAAATAAGGACATAAGCAGTTAGTTGCACAGGCCCCATTAATGTATCTACCTCTTGCAGGATCAAGCATGTGTAGATGGTGGGGGAAATATTTACACTGGTAACAAGCAGGTATTGTGCAAAGAGACTGAGCCACTGGTTAAGATTGTTGGGACAGTGTGGGTCCTAGAGGGAGGATGATGAAATTGATACCCTACATTATCTGTCATTATTTGGACCCCCGGACAGTGTTCTAATCTGAATGAAAATCATCTCCTTTGATGAGATATATTTTTTCTGAATAGACCTGGGGGTCAATGGAGCCACACCACATTGTCTCCATGAGCCTACTGCTGAGAGCATAATTGTAAATGTTAGTAATCTGAGCATCTCCTGAGGGAATGATGAGGAATACTCAGTGATCCAGATTGCCCCATATCCAAATAGCAAAGACAAATTATGAGCATATCCATGATGGTGCTGAGACAAAGAATCTACCCACAGAGGAACACATCAGTTGACCATCCAGATATTTAGGCTTTCAATGCTATATAGCATGTCGGTTTTAAAGTAATACATTTGTCTGCATATTCATTTTTACATAACATTTGAAAACATTTTTATTTACAAAGAGAAGCCAATACACCAGAGCTGTACAAAGTTAACACATGATGATCCAATTAAAGCCGTCTTTAGAACCTTTGAATATGTATTGGTTCCCATTTATATGTAAACATATCTCATGTGGCTGACCAGAATTTATTGCATGGATTGGCTGGTTTAGACCAATGTTGGACACCTTGGCAGAAAAAAAGACTCATCACATTTTAGACCTACCAATCTTAGAGTGATCTTCCCTCAAACCTTTTGCCTTTCTCCTTCTTTCTTTCTGATCTTGTTTGTGCTGGCCTTAGGCCTCTGTGCACTTTAGCACTGCTAATCAGTGCTAAAGTGCTTGTGCTCACTCATTAAACATGGTGACATTGACTTACCCCCAATTGGCATATTTAATTTATTTATATGTCACTAGTAAAGCGGTACTACATGTAACCAGGTCTTGTAAACTAAATGCTACAGGTGGACCTGTCGTACCTATTGTGCCATCCTCTTAAGTAGCCCATTAAACTTGTCTCAGGCCTTCTATTGCAGCCTGTGTGTGCAGTTGTTAACTGCCATTTCAACCTGCTAAAATAGACTCTCTGCCAGGCCCAAACATTTCTTTTTATAAGTCACCTCTCAGGATAGACCCTACACAGCCCGCAGGGCAGGGTGCAATGTATTAAAGAAGTAGGACACGGAGGGGCATATTATCAAGGACCTGTGTTAAAATTATCACCGTTTTATCGGCAGGAAACTGCCAATAAAACAGCGATATTGGGCTCGATAATAATCCCTTGTTAATTCCCATAGAAGCCCATGTTCTGATGTTAACATGGGCTTCTATGGAAATTAACAAGGTCGTATTATCAAGCCCATTATCGCCGTTTTATCTACAGTTTCCTGCCGATAAAACGGCGATAATTTTAGCACAGGTCCTTGATAATATGCCCCGTAATTTTAAGCTTTACATTCCCAGTAAGTCAAAAACTCTTACATAAGCTTTAATTTTTAAATGGGAGCAGGTCAGCAGTTCATGTTTGGTATCTTTGGAATTGTAATGAAAAATACTCATTTATAGGAAAGTTAGATTTTAAATTACAATTTTGAAAATTATTTTTTTCATGAAAATTGCCATTTTCCTGCCTTATCCATTTAGTGTCTGTAGCCTGCCCATGGGTCACAAGGCTGGGTGTAGCTGACAGCTGGGCTTTGAGCATTTCTCCTAGACATCCACACACAGGTGTCCATTGGTGGCCCATCACTGGCAGGATAGTAAGGTGGAGCTGGGCACAGCCCTACTTAAACTTGAATAGACACATAATGGGCTGCATAACCCCTGCAGTTAGTCTGGAGCCATGGCAGGGAAGAAAGGATGCCTGGGGACTTGAATGGGAAACCACTAGAAGCTTCTCTCATCTTCCAGAGAAAGGTACCAGGTATAAATATTGGACCTCAGACAACAACTTTTAAACCTGTGAATACTCTGTCAGGAAGACGGGCTGCTGTGCTCTATCAAAGACTGCCACTCTGCTGGATTGCTGCTCTGAAGGAACTGCTGCCCTGCTGTGCTGACCTGCCGCCTGCTGCCGTCTTGCTTGGGTGAAGAGGACTGGAACTGCATCTGTTGAACCCAGGACACCAAATTGATGCAGAGGGCTTGTTAGCTGGCCTCCTGACTTGAGCCTTAGGGAGAGAAAGCTTCAACATCCTTGACCCCAGCTCCTGTACTCTGACATCTGTCAGTCTATCCTTCCAAGCAGTGTCACCCTAGTCCTAGAACCTTGGAAGAGGGCCTAAGGTGCTTTGCCAGCCTCTGTGGATCCAACGGGATTGACACATCTCCTCTGCTTCATGGAGCAGCCCTGAGCGGATCTGACACATCACCACTGCTGTGTGGAACAGCTCAGTCATGAGGACCTGCATTGTATCACAACCCATCACTTAATCGGAGTCGATGCTGTGCAATGCATTCTTTGCCCTTGCAAAGGGCACTTGCATCCCTCGTCGACAACAGCCTGGATGATGACAACAGACTCCACATCGCAGCCTCACAGCTCATCAGAACCGACCCATCACTCCGACCATGCAACACATTCTCAAAGCTGGACTTCGCATTAAAAGCTCACATTGACGGGATCCTTGATAATGACACAGTTGGCACTTTGTTTTTTTTTTCTTTTTTCAAACAACAAAAGAGTGTCGTGAAAAACAAATGTATGAGCACAGAAAGCAGAGAAAGAAAAATCAACCTGAATGAGTCACATTGGAAATCATTAGGGATTTCTAAGGAAGCCCACACTCACCACCCTGGGTGGTGACATGCTTCATCATCGGGCCCACCAGGAAAAGCCGAATGCCTCCCTGGTGTGCTACAACGCCAGATTACTGCGGAGCTGGTTATTCATGGCAATAGTGTCAAAAGAATGTGATTTTAAAATGTCAAAGGCTGTACCATATAAAAGATTTATTCAATATCTGACATAAATAAAAAATATATGTGTGGGAAATCTACCAAATAATGGTTTGGATATTTCCACTTTGAGTGGTGTCAACATTTTCTGCCCATCTATGTGTAATTTTACTGGCTTTCATCAGGACCGTAAGTAGTGCACCTCGGCGGTATGGGCGAGCTAAGGCCCACCCTACCCAGAGGATGTGAAAGTTAAAATCAGGTGTGAAAATTAAAGGGTGCAAAAAACAAACCATCAAGTTGTGGAATTTCCCTCAATTGAGAGGAACCTTTATAGTTCCGCCACCTAGCGTCTCCTACTACCGGTCCTTGAGTCTGGTAGTAGGAGACGCTAGGTGCCGAACGGGTGTCAGACGTTGCGGGCGGTGTGCCATTGTCGCCTCCACCCCCTCCCGAGACCTATAGGGTGTAGATCTTTTAATTTACAAACTATTTAGGATGTGCTGTTGCAGCCCAATATATTGGAGGTTGGCAGATGGGGAGTGCATCCTAAAGCTTGGAGCATTGTGGAACTGTATTGGATACCCGGCTGCTCTGCCGGGACGATTGCACCACCACATGGAGTTTCAGCGGCCCAGCGGCTCCTAAACGAGGAGCCTTGACATCGGCCTTTCTGCTGGGCGTTTACTGTTGTGCAACGGAGGCTTCAATACATGAGAAGCCCACTAATGGCGATATTGTTTTTTAGTAATTTTGAGATGACAGCGTGAGTCCACATTACGAACTCTGGTGCTATAGAGACTTCGTATCCCAGAAGGCAATTTTTGGATCATGTGAGCCCCCCAGCTGTGGGCAATAAAAGAAACTGGTGATGTGATGCTTAGTCTCTGCCATTTATTTGCTCCCACTCAGCCTGTGACCAAGGACAGAATGAATGTCTGAAACGCGTAAGGCATAATATTTGAACTCATACAATGATGGTCTTTGTTGCAGCCCAATATACCGGAGGTTGGCAGATGAGGAGTGCATCCTAAAGCTTGGAGCATTATGGAACTATATATATATGTGTATTACCTACTGGCAGTCATCAGTAGGTAGATATAGTTAGGACCTATTCTCCATAGGAAATCCGCAACATTCTATTTAGAATAACTTTGGCGCCGGTTGACGAATCTTCGCAAGATTTTCAAAACAAATGGCCAGGTCCACTCTGCTCCTATTCTGAAAGTCTCGTCCTGATTCGTGAAGCGGGGGCTGAGAAAAAAGGGGGGTCCCAAAACGTGAGATCTCAAATATCTTCCTGTTATATTTCAAAAGAAGCAACCTGGCAGTTGATTCCTTTGTGTTCTACTGCAGCTACCTAGAGTGTTCTAAAGTATGGCACACCTGAAGCCATCTTGATTGGAATAAACTGGTAACACTTAAAACATTTAATTTAAAAAGGAATAAAATGAAGGGGTTCATTTTGTTCTAGAAATTATGGCTAGTGCAGTAGAAAGAAAAATTAGGACATGTTTTAAGTGAAATCTCAAATATCTTCCAGTTATATTTCAACAGGAGCAGCCTGGCAGCTGATTCCTTTGTGTTCTACTGCAGCTACCCAGAGTGTTCTAAAGAACAACTAAAGCGCTAACAGTCTAACAAAATGTTGCCACACCTGAAGCTATCTTGATTGGAAGAAACTGGTAATACTTAAAGCATTTAATTTAAAAAGGAACAAAATGAGGGGGTTCATTTTGTCATAGAAATTATGGTTAGTGTTGTAGAAAGAAAAATTAGGGCATGTTTTAAGAGAGATCTCAAATATTCTTCTATTTAATTTGAAAACTCTGACTTGCAGACTGAACAATCACTTTCAATACCAGCAGTAGACTTCCAGTTAACTCCCTGGTGAGCACTACCCCCTACACTACTCAAACACCACTGCACTACCCTAATCCCTAAAAAACTTCCCCCAGCACGAGCTCCTACACTACACAAACACCACTGCACTAATTTAAACCCTAAAACACTACCCCCTATAGTAACACCACTGTGCTTCCCTGAACCCTAAAACACTACCCCCAGCATGACCCCCTATACTACCCAAAAACCACTGCACTACCCTAAACCCTATATCTACCCCCAGGACGACCCCTACACTACCCAAACACCACTGCTCTACAATAAACCCTAAAACACTACCCCCTACATTACACAAATACCACTTCACTACCCTTAACCCTAAAACACTATCCCCGTCACAAACCCCTACACTACACAAACACAACTGCACTACCCTAACCCTTAAACACTACCCCCAGCACAAACCCACAAACACCACTGCACTACCCTAAACCCTACATCTACCCCCAGCACGACCCCCTACACTACCCAAACACCACTGCACTACCCTAAAAACTAAATCTACCCCCAGCACGACCCCTACACTACACAAACCCCACTGCACTACCCTAAACCCTAAAACACTACCCCAGCATGATCCTCTACACTACACAAACACCACTGCACCACCCTAAACTCTAGATCTACCCCAGCACTACCCCCTTCACTACACAAACACCACTGCACTGCGCTAAAACCTAATTCTACCCCCAACACAACCCCCTACACTACCCATTCATGACTGCACTACCCTAAACCCTAAATCACTACCCCTGCTCGACCACCTACACTACCCAAACACCATTGCACTACCCTAAACCCTAAATCTACCCCAGCATGACCCCCTACACTACCCAAATACCACTGCACTACCCTAAAACATTACCCCAGCATAACCCCCTACACTACACAAACACCACTGCACTACCCTAAACTCTAAGTCAACCCCCAGCATGACCACCTAGACTACATAAACACCACTGCACTACCCTAAACCCTATATCTACCCAAGCACGACCCCTTACACTACACAAACACCATTGCACTAACCTAAACCCTAAAACACAACCCCCAGCATGACCCCTACATTACACAAACACCACTGCACTTCCCTAAACCCTAAAAAACTATCCCCTGCATGGCCCCCTACACCACCAAAACACCACTGCACTACCCTAAACCCTAAATCTACCCTAGCAAGACCCCTACGTTACCCAAACACCACTGTACTACCCTAAACCCTAAATCAACCCCCAGAACGAACCCATACACTACCCAAACACCACTGCACTAGCATAAACCCTAAAACACTACCCCATACACAACACAAACACCACTGCACTACTCTAAACCCTAAAACACTAACCCCATCACGACCCCCCTACACTACACAAACAGCACTGCACTACCCTAAACCCTAAATCTACCCCAGCACGACCCCCTACACTACCCATTCACCACTGCACTACCTAAACGCTAAAACACTACCCCAGTATGACCCCTTACACTACCCAAACACCATTGCACTACCCTAAACCTTAAATCTACCCCAGCACGACCCCTTACACTACCCAAACACCACAGTACTACCCTAGAAGAGTACCTCAGCACGACCCCCTACACTACAAAAAGACCACTGCACTACCGTAAACTCTAAATCTACCCCCAGCACAACCCCTACACTACACAAACACCATTGCACTACCTTAAACCCTAAAACACAATCCCCAGCACGACCCCTACATTATACAAACACCACTGCACTTCCCAAAACCCTAAAACACTACCCCCAGCACGATCCCCTACACTACCCAACACCACTGCTCTACCCTAAACCCTACATCTACCCCCAGCACGACCACCTACACTACCCATTCTCCACTGTGCTACCCTAAACCCTAAAACACTACCCCTGGCACGGCCCCCTACACTACCCAAACACCACTGCACTACCCTAAACCCTAAAACACTACCCCCGGCACAAACCCCTACACTACACAAACACCACTGCGCTACCCTAAATCCCAAAACACTACCCCGGCACGACCCCCTACACTACCCAAGCACTTCTGCGCTACCCTAAACCCTAAAACACTACCCCCGGAACGACCCCCTACACTACCCAAACACCACTTCGCTAACCTAAACCCTAAAACACTACCCCCGGCACGACCCCCTTCACTACCCAAACACCACTGCCCTGTGGTGAGTTTCAAGTTGAGTAATTAATTCCTCTTCAATCTTGAGGGTCCGTGGGGGCCAACTAGCCCACCAGGTACCTCCAGTATGTGCCAGGGAGCTGCATTGCAGAGAGGTGTTCTGAGGCCACGCAGCATTTTACACCTCTCTGCAACACAGCTCTGTGGCGCTTACTGGAGGTAGCTGGTGGGCTAGTTGTACCCCAGGGACCCTCAGTATTCAAGGGGAGTTAATCCCCCAACTTAAAACGTGCCACAGGCACGTTTGCACAGTGGTGAAGGAAGGGGGCGGGGCCTGAGTTCACATGTGTGCAAACACACCCTGTGGCGCGGTTTAAGTTGGGGAATTAATTCCTTGTCAATCTTTAGGGTCTCTTGGGGCCAACTAGCCCACCAGGGAACCTCCAGTAAGCGCCACAGAGTTGCGTTGCCGAGTGTTGTAAAAAGGGGCGTGGCCTCTGAACACCTCTCTGCAACGCAGCCTCCTGGCGCATACTGGAGGTACCTGGTGGGAATTAATTCTCTAACTTAAAACATGCCAAAGGGCGTGTTTGCAGACATATCACCTCAGGCCACGCCCCATTCCTTCACCACTGTGCAAACGCGCCCTGTGGCACCTTTTAAGTAGGGAAATTCTTTCTCTTTCAATACTGAGGGACCCTGAGGGCAAAATATCCCAACAGGTATCTCCAGTATGCATCAGGGAGCTGTGTTGCAGACAGGTGTTAAGAGGCCAAGCCCCTTTTTACACCTTTCTGCAATGAGCTCTGTGGCGCTTACTGGAGATACCTAGTGGGCTAGTTTGACCCTAGGGACCCTTACAATTGAAGGGGACTTAATCTCACTACTTAGAACGGTGACAGGGTGTGTTTACACAATGGTGAACGGAGGGGACGGGGCCTGAGGTGATATGTGCAAACACGCCGTGTGGCAAGTTTTAAGTGGGCGAAAAAATTCCACTTCAAACCTGAGGGACCGTGGGGGCCAAGTAGCCCACCAGGCGCTTCCAGGAAGCACCACTGCACTGCATTGCAAAGAGGTGGTGCAGGCCGTGCCCCTTTTTACATCTCTCTGCTACGCAGCTCTGTGGTGCTTACTGGATGTACTACGAATTCCGATTTACTTACCTGTTATCAGGAGATATCTCAGTGCTGCATCTTTGAGCCCAGTCCTGATCCTGAAAAGTAATTCTAACCATACTTACCAGTAACTTGAATTTCCTTCCATAGGCTAACATTGACTGGTTTCACTTGGAAATTCTTCTAAGTGTGGAGTTTTCGAACTTTAAAATATTCACCTAAAATCATCCGAACAAGGAATTCCGATGTACTCACCTTTTATCAGGAGAGAACCCAGTGCTGCATCTTTTAGTCCAGCACTAAACCTGAAGAGTAATTCTTACCATACTTACCAGTAACTTGTATTTCCTTCCGTAGGAATCCATTGTCTGGTTTTCACCAGAAAAGTTTTTAAGTGTTGATTTTCACAAACTACAAATTTTCCTTAAAAATTGCCTGTATGACTTACATGCATTCTTTCAACTGTTTACTGAAGATGCATCAGTGCTGGATCCAGGATCCACCACTGAGTAAGAAAATGTAACGATAGCACTACTTACCTGCTAAGTGAATTTCCTCCCATAGGATAACGTTGGTACTTCTATGTGAAAAAGTTTCTGTCAACTTTTAAAATACAATAATATTCCTTAAAAATCACTATTGTAACCAAAACGCTTTTACTCAGATGTTTACAGGAGATGTCCAGGGACTAAATCTAGGATCCAATCCTGTGGTTAGAAAAGTAATCCATAAAGTAACTAATTGCATTTAACTAGAAATTCACGTTGAGCTCAATGTTGCATTGTATTTGAAATTGTGTTGTCCATTGCAACAGCTGTAAGTACTGTACTTAAAAGTCTATTGCCTATTTCCAAAGTATTTAAACTAAAGTAATTCATTCTGAGATGGTATATTTTGTAATGTAATGTATAATGTAATTATAATGTAATTTAAAAAATAAAATATCTAAAAATAAATAGTGTAAAAAAATGTAGTAAATCAGTATCAAAAAAATAAATATAACCATTAATATATTTAAAATTAGTCATTTACAAAACCTTTGAAATTCACTGAAAGAAACAAAGGTTTCAGACATGTTATAGTTAAGAATTAGCACTTAAAAAACCTTCAAAATTCACTGAAAAAGCCATAGGTTTGAGGCCTGATATAGTTAGGAATTAGCAATTAAAAAACCTTTGAACTTCACTGAAAAAAACATAGGTTTTAGGGGTGTTATAGGTAAGAATTAGCATTTAAAAAATCTTTGAAATTCACTGAAAAAACATAGGTTTTAGGGATGTTATAGTTAGCTGGACATTTCACTCGTACAAAACCATTGAAATTCTTCCTATATTTTTAGTTGTACTAACTATAACTCGCGCGCGCACAATCCACTGCTGATGATGTCACATATTACATCATTCATGACATGGTTAGTGAAATCACTGATGACATCCCTGATGACATCACTGATGACATAATTTACGTGACAATCTGATACATCTCATCATACACTAGTTTAACCTTTCAACATTCATTATAAAATATGGAGTACCATATTTGAAACCATTGTCACACCAATACAAGTTTCTAAAACCCACTCAGTGATTACTACATCTACACACACATCTAAACACTTACCTACAGATTCACTCATACATGCTAACAAAGATCAATAGAACACTATTAAATATACTTATACACCTTCATCAACATTACACACCAGCACATATCATATTGACTTATGCAGTCATCCTACTCACTTATGCAAATAATTGATCATACCTACATTTACTGAGCTACACACTTATACAAACACAACTTTAATTATTCCTATAGTAACTCAGATAGTAACTCATACTTAGTGTGGTATAAAATCACTATTGCATATATAAAGTTTTCAATACAGTCCCTCATACAATCACTGAGTCTTATGTGTACTAATTTATATACAACAACTGTCACATACACTGCCTTTTATATTTCTAGTTTGTTGGGCATGTATCATTGAGAAATATATTTACTCATCACTAAGCATGGGCGAATTTTGCAAATCTCGCGTTCGCGAATTTTGCGGATATGCGAACTCACAATTCGCAAAATCCGCAAATTCTCGCGAATTTGCGGATTTTTTTTTGTGTGTTCGCGCGGGTTTCTGCCAGTTCGCGAGGGTTTTGTACAATTTCGCAAACGCGAACTTACCTGTCGGGTCGCAGGTTTCGCGAACTTGTTGTTTCTACGTGTCCAGCCTGTTTGGGACACTCTTCTTCATCACTGCCACTCTCTGTCACCACTGCCACTCTCTGACTACTCATGCCACCCTCTGGCCCACCCATGCCACCCTCTGTTTCATCACATTATTGTGGCAAAGCAAGCACACCTTCCCTGCCTCAAGTGACCTGAATTAATTTGGGGCTGATTAATGTGTCACATAATATTTTTTTAGCTGGCACCTGCTTCCTTAGTGCTTCCTGATTAGTGATCTTTTGCACTTGCTAAGTGCTTTCATTGTTGCAAAATTAGTTACAACACCTGCCCTGCCCCAACTGACAATAATGAATTAGGGGCTGATTAATGGATTTGAACTTCCAGCCTGGCTCCTGCTTGTCTCCCTTAGCTGTAATTCAGGACCTTTGTGGCATATGTGTAACTATTCTGAGGTTCAGAGCAGGGTCACATAATAGTTGCAACTGGCAACTGAACTCTGGAGGGGCCCCTCAGGAAGCACTACAGGAAATGGCTACTAATGATGAGCCTGAACTTTTGAACCTGGTAAGTAGTTTCAGTTTTGCTAAGATCGTATTTCTGCAATTTTGCGCTTATTCGCGGGGCGCAAAGTTGTACTGGGAAGCCGCGAACTCACGCGAACAGTGCGAGCAAGCCATAAAATCCGCTGCTCGCGGATTTGCGGATTTTGCGGGAGATTCGCGAATCTCGCGGATTGCGAATTTACCGAAAATCCGCAAAATCCGCGAGCGAAACGGATTTTCCGCCCATGCTTACTCATCACCACACCCATAAAGACATTCACTCATCCAAACAACTGTTTCTAAATGCAGACCTAACCTCATATGCCTACTAAATCAACTATTTACACATCTTTGGACTGTCACACACCTCCCGCCCAACTACACACACATTCACTATCCCATACAAATACTCACTTAACTAATTAATAAGTAATATAGCCTTTCAAATAGCTGGTAACCAACTTAAGTGGTAGTTTACGCAACAAGAGATAGAGTGATATAGATATTCACACTGTTTAATCACTATCCCATATATTTAGAGAAACACTTTAATTTAGTTACTTAGACAGTCAATCGCAGTGCTACTAAATCTTACATCCAGACACTAATACATCCACTCAGTCTTCAATGCACATTGCTATATATATAATACTTATTTAAATATCAAACTAAAATACATTCACTGGTTGATGTCATTAGTGATGTCATTTGAGATGTCATTAGTGATGTCACTGACCATGTCATGAATGATGTAATATGTGACATCATCAGCAGTGGATTGCGGGTTTGCCAGTTATAGCTAGCACAACTAACTATATCGGAGACATTTCAATGGTTTTGTATGAGTGAAATGTCCAGCTGACTATAACACCCCTAAAACCTTTTAGTATTTTCAGTGAATTTCAAAGATTTTTTAAATGCTTATTCCTAACTATAACACCCCTAAAACCTATGTTTTTTTCAGTGAATATATATAGAGGTGATCAAGGCTGCTTGGACGGCCGAAACACGTCTTGACGAAATGTGGGAACAATAAAATAATGCTGAATAATCAAGTTGGTCCATGCCCGTGATTTCCTCACGGAGGGCATAATTGCATAAAGAGTTCCCGTGCATTTTTCACTGAATATGGGAGTTTTGGAGAAAGAAATCTCAAATCGGCTTAGGAAAGACAGGTAGGGGCTAAAAGAGATCCAATTGAAGTGTATATTTATCAAACCATAATTACTAGTCGGGATCCTATCTGAAAATATTATAATTAGATCATTTTAATAGACATCCATGTGTTTTTGGGTTGGCAGTTGGCTGAGCAACTTGAAATATCTTGTTAATTAAAGTTTGCTCATGGTTTTATTTCCTTCCTAGTTTCTCCTGGCATTCTTGGCATCGTTCACTCACATTAAAAACCAGTCTAATTATCTGAAAGGTTTATTTATGTCATTGTTTACATCCGTGGTAGGCCTATTATTGCATATAGAAGTAAATGTTCAATAGGAACACTTATACATGTGTTTCACCATCACAAAATATCATCCACGCTGCATTATTCCTGGGCCATGGGCAATTTCAAATACGCTAGAGTAATTGGAGTAATTTTTGTAATTCAGCATTACTGTTTGCTGTAGAATTATTGAAAGTAGCATGATTACTTCTGCTCGTGTATTTATGAGTAATTTGGGGGGAAAAATACTACTGCAAGAGCATATTTAGCGAGCGTGAGCAGCCGCTCTAACTCACTGTTTGTGACCTGCTGCATTTAGCAACATTTGTTTGCACAAAATGTATCCTCGGACCCATTTTGGACGCAAATATGCACTTTGTGCTAAGAAAATAGTGCTAAATTGTGAGAGTAAATTGGGGGGAAAATCCTACCCACAAGTGCACAATTAGCACGTGTGGACGGTCTCTCGCTATTCATGTTCTATTGCATTTATCACTATTTTTGTGCTAAGAAATGGCGCTAAATGCAGAATTACTCTTCTTGCTTAATTATGCCTAATCTCACAGAATTCTCAGATAATTCTGTGTGATTACGCCACCAAGTAAATACAAAAATAAAGAGAACTATGCATCACTAACGTGTGGCACACGCATGTGCATTCCTGAGATTGCCAGAGTCACTAGTTTGAAAAGTGAATCACGTAAGCAAGGGCAAAAGGTGCAGCTGCATCCGGCTTCAGGCATGGGAAGGGCCCACCATACATCAAATATGGCCGTCATTTGGTACCAATTGGCAGACAGGGGTAACCATTTTCTTTCAATGTAGCATGGATCATGGCACCTTTACTGCACAATTGCACAAAAGTAAGTGCCTTCTTAGACTATGTCAGTGTTCATTAAGTATATGGACATAGTCTCTGCATTAGAAAGATTCTCCATAGAAAGGCAAATTTAAAAAATTTACGAATATCTTTAGATGTATTTTTTATTTGATCAGAAATCTGACCTTTGACTGTCACAGGTAACCTAGTTGGCGGAGGGGGTATTTCAAGCAGGGCATATTTTGTGAAGACATTTAAAATCGCTGACTTGTATTCAGCAGCACTGAGTTTCATTTCGAGCAATGTTAATAAATATGCTACCGTTGGATCACAACAAACAGTTCATGGCATTCCAAGCAGACTGAAAAGGTCTGTGGCACCTACGGTTCTGCTGTCAGTGAGGGTGTACTGATGCTTTTTCCCTTGGTGTGATAATAAAAGCACTGTTAATTCCCGTGGCATATTGTCATCCCTAATTAGAAGTTGGCTGACACAGAGTGCTTAGAGTGATGTCAAAATAGGAACTATTTTCGTTGACAAATGACATTGGCATTTCACAAATATTGCAGGGCTGGAAGCAAAAGGCTTTCTAAAGGCTTGCATGTTTTAAATAGCACAGAGACTCATCTTATGGCCAAGATTCACGGGCTTAGCTAGTCCTCTGGCCGCCCATGGCTGTCCCTGCTTTTGCCGCCCCATGGCAGCTGCAGTCAGGGCCGGACAGGCCGTAGCAGGCGCTGGACATTTCCCCATTTGGCCGAAGGGGTGGGGGCCGGTTTTGTGCCCATGGGGGAGCTTTTCTTATGGTGGTTGGTTTTGCAGCAGTGCTGCAATATTGGCCCCATGAAAGAAAAGTGGGAGCAGTGTTTCTCGCTAACACCCCACATCAAATCCCCACCCCCTGCTCCCAGGGCCGGTCAAGGAGTGTTAGAAATGGGGATCTCTTGTTAACAGAGGTAGGTACCTTTGTCCAAATAGGGACCCTTGCTTCTAGTCAGGGTAAAGGGCTACACATTTTAAGATAACTTCTGCTCAACCCCTCAGTAGCTTGGCACCAGCAGATAGGCTTATCCCAAAGGTAATGTGTAAAGTTTTTGCACCAACACTCACAGTAATACAGTGATAACAACACAAATGGACACCACACCAGTTTAGAAAAAGAAAGTATATTTATCTAAACTTGACAAGACCAAAACAGCCGAAATCCAACAAACACAATTAAAAATATGACTTTCAAAAGGTTTCAAGAACTTGTACCATAGAAAACTATGGATGCGTGACTTTTCACCAAAGTACCTGTAGTTGCGTCAAAGTTCACCAAGCCAAACAGCTGCAACGTGGGAAAACAAAGAGATGCAACACTCATGAGAACCTGAGGAGGCAATGTAACAGTCCCGCTGTACGCAGAGGAAGGGTTGCATTGATTCCGGCTGTAGGGGGAGTGATGCGATGATTCTTCGTGCCGGTTCTGGTCCCCAGGTGATGCGTTGGAGAAGCGTGTCGCACAGGAATAATTTGTGGATCTTTGGGATGCGGCGGTGATCGATGCGGCTGCATTGCGTTGGTCCTCTTCAGCCGCGATCCCTCGACGCATCGATTCTTGCAGCGATGACAGGCGCTGCAACGGTTTTCGCAGCGACAAGGGATGTGTGGAAATTCTTCTTGTTCTGTTAAGATGCATCAAACAAACAACCGCAAGAAGAGTGATGGCCCGGTTTCTGTAGTTCTTTGAATTTCTTCAGCTCCCAAACAGCAGCAACAACCTCTAGAGGCCCAAAACTGGCACTGGCACCTTAAGGCAGCTCAGAACTCATGGCAGCAGAGTTCAGGGGAGCTGGGGGTGAAGTCTTTGTGTCCCTGAGACTTCCGAACAGGAAGCCAGCTCACTTCAGGCTCTTCGAGATCTTCTTCAAACAGGGGACACAGCACACAGCAAAGTCCTTCTCCTTTCCTCGGCATAAACAGCAACTGCATGCCAACCCCAGAGACATAGCAAGGGCAGTTCTTCTCCTCAGTTTCTCCAGCTCTGCTCCTCAGCAAAGGTTCCTCTTGAATTCCATGAATGATCTAAAGCTTGGGGTTTTGGGTCTGACACTTATACCCCAAAACGTCTTTGTTCTCTTTGTGCAAGGGGGTCTGAGCCCAGTTCGAACCAGTTCTGAGGGCATTCTGCCAGTGCACTACAACATTGTTTGTTAGTGTGGGCCTTGGTCCCAAGCACACTACCGGGGGGAGGACCAGCATTGTGGAAGGCAGGCACAGCCCTATTCAGGTACAGGTGCTACTCCACCCACCACTCCAAATGCAGATCAGGCCTATTCAGCCTATTTCTGACTCATCCAGACTCCTGGAGCCATGGCACCCCAACCCCCTGTCACTCCAAAGCCAGACAGTCAATCCACAAAGAGGCAGAGGCACACAGGAGGGTTGAACAAGGAAACAGCCACTTTCTAAAAAGTGGTATTTTCAAACACACAATTTAAAAAACATCTTTACTAAAAGATGTGTTATTAAATCCTGAGTTCAGTTATACTGAACTTCATTTTTCCATCTTATCCCTATGGGAAGATATGCATGTAAAATGTTGCAAAGCATTCCCCATTCTGTCCTATGGGGCAAGATAGCCCTTCATCAGTGAAAACTAAATTGGCAGTATTTCACTATCAGGACATGTTACACACACCAGTACATGTCCTACCTTTCACATACTCTGCACCCTGCCCGGGGGGTACCATGGGGCTACCATAGGTGTGCCTTATATGTAAGAAAAGGGAAACTTACGGCCTGGCAGGTGAGTGCACTTGCCAAGTCGAAATGGCAGTTAACAAACTGCATGCAGGCACTGCGGTGGCAGGCCTGAGACACTTTTTAGGGCTACGCATGAGGGGGGAACAATCAGTGCTGCAAACCCACTAGTAGCATTTGATTTACCCGCCCTGGCACTTTACTAGGGACCTACTTGTAAACCAAATACACCAATCATGGATAACCAATCACAATAATAATTTACACAGAGAGCATGCACACTTTAGCACTGTTTTGCAGTGGTATAGTACCCAGAATCTTATACCTAACAACAACAGGTCAGGAAAAAATAGCAGGAAGAAGCAAAAAGTTTGGGGATAACCCTGCAAAAAGGGCAATTTTCAACAAGGAGCAACCTGCCAGGGCTGGTTGCTGTTCCCAGTCCAGATCGGGCCGCCTTGAAGAGCTGGGGGTGCTGGCAAGCTTTCTCCGTTTGCTGACCCGCAGCAATCACATTGAGGAGTCGCGGGATTGCTATTGCTGCCCCAAGATAGCAGACAAGAGCAGGGGAGGCTGCCGCCCCCAAAACTCATTTCGCCTAGGGCGGACCATCCCCAGCCAACTTCTAGCTACACCACTGCTTCAATATGATTTGTGAAGAAAAATCTATAGGTGAAGTATATAAGAGGCCTTGCTGAAAGTGTTATTCTGTGTTTTAGCATGTGAAAGAGCATTACCTGAGCGGGGTAGTATCATGGGGAACAGAAAAAGCATGCATACCGCTAAATTGGATCATAGCCAAACATGCAAACAAAGCATGAAAAACACAATCTTTATTTTCTTATTATGGCTGGTACTATCTACATGACAGCACATTCATAGTTGGGTTTGTTATAATACCTAATAGCGCAATTGGGCCAATTTTAAACGCTGTAAAAATCAACTGTTGCTATATTTCTTCCCGATTTTTGGCACTCTATTTATTGCCCTGGGTAGGACAGAGGGTTGAGTCTTCCTTGCAGAGATTTGAATTTGTGACTCTACAACCACCTTATTTGGCGGCAACAAGAGTTCATCTCACTGAGCCATTCCTATGATTATTAGCGTAACTCTATAGTACGCCATCATATTGAGGTTTTACTTCCAAACAAGTGATTACTTTAATTTTATCTGCTTTAGATATAAAACACGTTGACACTAGTTTGTGAACTGTTACCATTTTGCTATTAGGAGCATATATGCTAAAATTCTCAAATATCTTTTGTTCCCTGTTCTCTCAACTTACAATTAAATAGGCGTGGTGCCCACACCAGAATTCCCATGTGTGCCCTCGCACAACCCAGAGTCTCTGATTTACCAGTCAGTAGCCACTAAGGGCATCGTTTCTAGTTGCCAGGTAACATGGTGTGATTATAATAGGTCTGGTTGACTGGTATCACCGCCCCATTTTCCATACCTAATAATATTGAAGCCTAGAATGGGAAATAGCAGGAAGGGCCCAGAATTAGCCAGTCATTATATGCGAGTTATTATGTAATGTTGGGCCATTTTCCATTTGCTTACAGTGGGTGTAAAATGTAAACAGAAAAGCGCCTTCTTTTATCGAGTGCAATTCCATTGATCCACAATTACAAAATTCTATAATTGTGTAGAACGTTAATTTCACAAAAAACGTGCACAACACCAATCTAAATAACTTGAAATTAGAGCTTTTGTTATGAGTTCGCTTTGCATTTTTGATGGGTCTAAATGTATTGTTTTCCCCATATAATGGATGGGGTTCTGCCATCTCTTTCTGGAAAAATATTCCCATTTGCTTTGAGTGCCCGATAGTAGGGTACAGGCAGTTGAATATACATTTATGTAATTTTTTTTCTTCTTATTTTAGAATGAAGATCTCTATTCTGTTTGCATCATTGTAGCTTCAGGGGTCATCTAGAGAAGGCTATATTAATCATTTAATGTTTTTGGTTGCATTACCTTTCCTAGTATTTTTGCTAAGGAGGGGTAATAACAGTTGATTTTAATAATTTTTTGCTAGCCTTTAAAAAAAATTACCAGTGGTGTCCGCAGATAAGTAGGACTTGGTCTAGAGGGGCTACAGGAAACAACCAGGGCCAGACTGGCCGTAGCGGGCAGTGGGCGTTTCCCAGGTGGGCTTGAAGGGTGTGGGCTGAATTTAGACAGGTGGGGACCGTTTTTCTTGTTTACTGGGGGCCGGCTTTGGAGCAGCGCTGCAGAATTGTCACTTTGTAACAGCGCAGCAGCAGTGTTTGCCCCAGCCAATCGGGGCCTGTCAGACATAATTGCCAGGGCTGATTTGGATCCCTGTCTGACCCTGGAACCAACACTTTTGCAATTGCTTATGCAATCCAAAGACAATGCAGCAGCTCCGTATGTGTCAGACAGATGGAGGCGGGTACAGTGCTCGCCCTCCTGCCCATTTCCCTTGCCATTCTAGGAAATGCTAATATTAGTATTTGTTACAAAAAGGTGATAGCAAAGTTTAATTTCATTAAGCATAAGGTTAAATTGAAAGCCAATTTGATCATGGAGGACATCAATACAAACAATCCTTACTCCATCTGGTAGGAGTTTGGTTACTAGTCAGTAGCCTTTTGCAGGTCACTTATGATGTGCTGCACTGCTTCATTAGGCATGCCTCCATATGCCTCAATACAATTATAGAAACCCTCTTGTTTGCACATTTATAGGACATTTCCCCATGTATTGCAACTCTCCAAGAAGCTTTGGGCCTGATTACAATGCCGTCGGACTCTCTTCCGACCTGCTCTGTAGCGGAAAAATAACCGCCCAGGATCGTAATGAACCCCTAAATTTGTTATGGGAACTTTATATTTTATTGCTGAAAGCGGCCTGGACCCCAGATGTTTCACCTACATACATTCAGGCCATTATTAACTATTCTTCATGTACAGCGAGCTGGCTATGCCTTCTTGCGGCATGCTTTGGTAAAACCCTGTATTCTGTCCCATATCAAGGCAGAGCATCTTCAAAACCGGTTATCCAAAAATAGTTCAGAATTATGCAGCCCGGTCCTAACAACAGCGAGGTGGATTCGTACAGAATCACTGCTGAACTTCTGAACATGTACACCAGAGATCCCTTTATAAATTAAGTTTTCGTGGGTCTCAAATTACCGGATGACTGTGAATACCTGGATGTGATGTGGTAAACTGTTTAAGAATTTGGGGGCATATTATCAAGGAGAGTGATAAGAGATTATCGCCGCTTTAGCGGCCGTTTTCGGCCGCTAAGCGGTGATAATTCTATCGCCCTATAGTAAGCTGTCGCTAGCAGCAGTTAGCGACAGCTTGTAGGCGATAGCGAACGGTTTTGGGCCCGCTTTGCATGTCAGCGATATTTATCGCTAATGACATGCAAAGTGGGCGTACCCAACCTGTTAGCGACTGAAAGCAGTCACTAACATCGCTATCACCTATTATCAAGGCAGTCTTAGCGATGGAAATATTCACGCTAAGCGCGAATATCTCCAAAACTTAGCGCCTGCTCAGGCCAGTTCTTAGCCATAATATCCAACGGGAAGTGGATATTCTGGCTAAGTCCCTGTTAGCGATAATGCGTGAATATCGCTGGATTACCAGCGATATTCACACATTTTGCTGCTAACGTCGGAAATTTTATCGCATTTGAGATAAACGTTGCTAATAGCACATTATCTCTGCGATAAAATCCGGTGATGCACGGCGATAAAAAAAGGACCCTAAACTTAGTTAGCGATAAATATCGCTTCTTGATGATAATATGCCCCTTAGATTGATAGCCAGCTCTTTAGCTCTTGCGACACTGTGGATTTTGGTATAGATCAAACATAAGATCATCCACGGCTTAGGTGGGAGGAGTTATACATGAATCAGTGTTAAAAGATGGCAAATAGGAACATTTGATTATTTGGTGTCGAAAAGGAAGTCTGTGTCCAACCAAAACCACAACATCCTATTGTGTTCCTAAGTCAGAGAGAGACTCTCTGAGTATGGGAGTTCCTCAAGTTAAATTGATAGAAAGTGGTGTAGTGCCTGAATACTATCTGAACTTAAAAGAGAATAATGGAAAGGAGCCTAAAAAGCAGGGCCAACTTTTCAGATTTTCTTTCTCTCCTTTCATAGTCAGGCATGCCAGAAATGGTTGTGTTGCTCTGGTCAACAAACCAAAGTGGGGCCTTTCGGAGGATGGAGTTGTTTACAAGTTTTAAAAATATTACCCTCAGTGAAAGATAAAACACAGCAGATCCACGATCTGGTTTTATTGACATGTTAGCTGCCCCATCATTAATTGATAGAGCAGCTGCGCTTTAACATCTTAAATAAATGACTTACAGCACAAGTGTTAAGTCAGGAAAACGTGTGGGCCTGTGGAATAATGACCCTGCTGTTCCGCCTTCTGATGACTGACCATGGTGGAAAGTATCTAATAGGTATTCTTGGTAAAGAAATGTAAAGTGTGCCAATGCCCAGATAGGACTGGTACTAGCAGAAGAGATCTTTAAATTAAGGCACACATTTTATGATTCTGACCGTACAGGCTGAGCCTATCAAATCATCAGTACTTCAGTTTCCTGATCCAGGCTGATTCTCCACTGTCATCTGCTTCTAGTCGGTGCCCACTTGTGGGTGGCTTTTAATGCTGCTAGCCCTGTTGTAAACACAATTAACTCACTGATGGCTGACTGCGCAAGTGTGAGAGTGTGGGACTATTCGTGGACACTCAGGGCCTCATTTATGAGAAATGACCCCTCGCTGCGTGAAAGCAGCAATGCGTCACTTCTCAGTGCGCACTCCTTGCGACATACTGGATGCATCATATTTAATGTATGACGCATCATGTTGCAAGGGGTTACAGATACGTCAGTATTTCTGGTGTATCTACAAGCGCAAAAGTGACGCATTGCTGGAGTGTGTCACAAAAGTGATGCAACTCCAGCAATGTGTCCTTTCACATGGGGCAAGCCCCATGTGAAAGGGCCTGCATCAGTCTTACGCCTGCTGTGAGGCAGGCACAAGATACAGACGCAATGGCGTCCTAGAAGTGACGCAGTGAAATTTCATAGATTTCACTGCGTCACTTCTACAAGGTTTTTTTGTGGGGGTTCGCCCCCCCCTGCATACATTATACCTGACGCAGGTATAATGTAGCATAGGGGTTTACAAAGGGACGCCTCTGCTTAGATGTGTCACTTTGTAAATAGTGTGTAACAGGAGGCATGTTTTACGCCGCCGATGCGTCACAAAAAGTGATGCATCGGAAGCACAAAACTGACGCAAAGCCTCATAAATGAGGCCCTTAGTGGGTGGTGAGATGGGTCACTGATCTGATAGTCCTTCCCTATTCTGCCCCAGCCCTTGATCAATGAAGACCAAGTGCCACTGATCAGAGAGCTCAGTTCCAGCTTTCTCTGCCAGTCTTGTCAGTTTCACATCGAACTGGCAGTGTACATTCTGTATGGAGTGATGGGTGTTGTGCACCAAGTATACCTTCCTAATATTGGGCAAAACATGTTTTATAACGAAACACTTCATTTGAACGTCAGTCCCTGTCTGAAATAGTCGGGTTGGCATTTCATGCTTTCAACCGTTGAACTATCTCATTATCTCAAACAAATGAATAGTTAAACTTGATGGCTGCACAGCCATTTCATAAATTACACCCATACCTGAAATATGCCAAATACAAGCTTCAACCCTTTCAGACTAAAAGTCACTGGCTTAGAGGGGTTTTGCAGATCTATATTCTTCTCATTTGCTGCAAGAACTTGGTAAAAGCTGAGCCTGTGTCACCTGTGGCCTTTAAAGCCCTTGACATGCAATTAATTATGCTTCATCTTTTGTAAGTTGACTTAAAACCCTTGACATTTACCTATTTGGAAGAATTCTCAACAGCCCACGTGACTGCTCTGTGTATCAATGAAAAGGCGTTTAGAGCCCTGCAATGATCAGATTGCTGAGATCCAGACAGAGACCTAATGACAAAACTAAATGTGGTTTACTTCTTGCTGTCTTTATATTTTTCATGCTACACACTTTATGTATGTGGCTAGGATTCATATTTAAATCATGCATACAACAGCATCAATGTAGGCAGGTTTCCTATGCTCAATTAATTGTTGTATTTGTATAGTGCCAAACACCCAGGGTGCTCCGAGGGTTACTAGTCGCTAACAATTGATACTGAGGTGGTAATAATAATAATAATACTACACTTTAGGCACTGTCACCGTGACAGATTTTATTCTACTCTGACAGATGTATGATTAAAACATCAAAAACAATATTCCAGTCCAGTGCTAGATAGTTTGTTTAGGATATATTTGAGGAGAAGTGAACTTTTGAGTTGAAGACTAATTTGGAATCAGCCACACTTTGAAATAAGGTATGCACTGGCAACAGGTTTTTATGTGCCCCAATTTTTCCTCTGCCACACATGTTATGGCCGAATCCATTTCAGTGGTTAGACAGCATATCGGAAACAAAAATATTGTGGGAAAAAATATTGTATCAAGGTTATCGAGGATAAAACTATTGTGAAGGAAAGTGTCTATAGCGAAGCAAAGTTTTACTTTACATAACCTCACATATATGTACCGTGAACATATATATATCTTCAAGGTACTTAGATGTGGAGTGGAGTTAAGAATAGTAAATATATACTTACCTATTTTTGATTACCTTCTTGATATTTTGGTCCTCAATATTTTTGACATGATATTCTGTACACAAAGAAGTTTGGTTTCCAATATTCTGTCAGTGATCCGTCCATTTCACCATCAGCAGGTTCATGACTGGGTGTCTCTTTTAATCCAATAATGCCACCTTCCAATCAGTTTGTGAGTGCTGGACCTGCAAGATGTAATTGAAGGACAGATATTCACTTACAAGGTATACTTAGACACACAAGAGAATTTTTGCAAGTCAGCAAGCAAAAAAGTTACAAAGCACAGCTTCAGTGTCAAGTCATCAATTGTTTGAGATACAGGTTAGGATAGCTTATGTTAGTGCAACTTTCTAAATTTGGTCTGTCCTTTGGACTTTTGGATCGGGTCCTTTTTGCAAGTTTATCCACAAACTTTTTGCCTTCCCCCTCCCTTTTTCTGATGTTCTTTTTGTTGGTTTTAGGACTCTGGGCACATTACCACTACCCACCAGTGCTAATGTGCATGTGTTCTCTCCCCTAACCATGAGACAATTAATTTACTCCTGTTTGCAGTCATATTTGATTTACTTGTAAGTCCCTTGTACAGTGATATACCATATGCCCAGGGCCTGAGAACTAAATGATACTAGAGTATCTGCAGCACTGATTGTGCCACCCACAGAAATAGCCCTTCAAACCCGGCTAAGGCCTGCCACTGCAAGGCCTGTATGTGAAGTTTACTACCACACCAACTTGGCATTTACACCTACTTGCCAAGCCTTAAACTCATCTTTTATTACACACAGGTCACCCCTAAGTTAGGCCCTAGGTAGCCCTATAGGCAGGGTGCTATGTAAGTAAAAGGTAGGACATGTACCCTTTTGTTTTTTTTCATTTACTGGTGGTGACAAACAACCTCTTTTGTTTTTCACCACTGTGAGGCCAACTCCAGTCATAGGCTAGCATTGGGAATTCCCTTACATAATTTAAAGTTGCAATTCCTGATTAGAAAGGAGTGGCATTACCATGCTTGATATATTTAGAACGGCAGTGATAAATCCTACTTACTGGTGAAGTTGGATTTCATTTTACTATTTTAGAAATGCCACTTTTAGAAGTGGCCATTTCTCTGGGCTTATAACTATTAAGCATGGGCGGAAAATCCGTTCCGCTCGCGGATTTTGCGGATTTTTGGTAAATTCGCAATCCGCGAGATTCGCTAACTTCCTGCAATATCCACGAGCGGAACGGATTGGGTCAAAAGTTCAAGCTGACTTTTGTAACTCTTTTAGAAAGGCGCCGGCAAGCTGCCAGAGCCATTCTAAAATAGTTACAAAAGTCAGCTTCAACAGGAAGCTCTAATAGATAAAGTAAAGCAGGTGCTGCTCAAATTCAGTAAAACAATCATTAATCACCCCAAACTTGGGGTGATTAATGATTGTGTAACTTAATTTGACCTTCAACTCGAACACCTGCTTTACTTTATCTATTAGTGCTTCCTGTTGAAGCTATTTGTAGCTATTTTAGAATGGCGCTGGCAGCTTGCCGGCGCCATTCTAAGTGGGGCTGAGGGCAGAAGGGCACAAAAGTGGGACAGAGGGCAGAAGGGGACAAAGAATGAGTGGGGCAGAGGGCAGAAGGGCACAGAAACGAGTGGTACAGAGGGCAGATGGGCATAAAAAACGAGAGGGTGGCAGTGATGAACGAGGCCAAAAAAAAAGCCAGCGAAATCGCAAAGCGCCTCACGAACACCCGCGAACACGCAAAGCGCCCCGCGAACACCCGCAAACACGCACAAATAAAAAAATCCGCAAATTTGCGCGAATTCACAAATTTTGCGGATTGCGAATCCGCAAATCCGCAAATTCGCCGATTGTCAATTCGCAAAATTCGCCCATGCTTAATAACTATTTGTGCTTTGCAGCTTGTCTCCACTACTATCTGGGCTTGATGAAAGTTAAACTCTTTACATTCTCTCTAGATAGCCACAGCGCTGGAAGGGCTGACAGGGGAAACATCTGCATTCATCTACATACTGATGATCTTCCTTGAAGGGTGAGGAAGATGTGGTTCCAACTTACATTCGAATAGGTTGTGTCCGGCCCTGACAGTAAGGGCTGGTTTACAACCTACTGATCTTCTGGAGCTAGGGCTGGGCTGAAAGGGATCCTTGTGCACTTCGGAGGGCTCTTTTGAAGTCACCCCTTTATTCAAGGCGTATTTGTGTATAGGTACTGGGGCTCTCGACCCATATCTTGAGAATCGTCATGGGACTTGTAGCCAGATGCCGCTGGCTCTACATCTGTACATTGCCAAAAGGATCTGCTGTGCTGCCATGAGGGACGGCGACTGTGCTAACTGCTTTGCTGTGTTGGCCTACTGATTGAGGTATTCTAGAAGGGACTTCCACTTTGTAACCTGCTTTGATGCCCTGGCTTGCTGCCTGCTTTTGTGATACCAACACAAGTGTTCTCCAAGGACTTGTTGGCTTTCCCCCTGTTGGGAATCTCAGGGCCATTAAAGATCCCTGTGTCTACCACTGCCGTAGGACTCTGCAGCTGGTGAGTTTGGCAGTGAGACTATAACTAAATCAGGTGCTTTGCTCTGTGCCATGCTGAAAGCTGTCTGTACCTCAAGGTGAAGTGCTGCATCCGAGATCGATGTGTCCCCGTTTTCTGACTCAACCTGCCAGCAGTGCCTCCAGAATTGATGAGCCACCTTTTCCTCTGACATGTTGTGAGGCAATGAGGAAGCTCCGGAAGACATCAGTATCACCTCAACCCAATCCCCAAGGAACGGAACCCCTTCTGGTGCGGCTGCATCCGGCGCTCATAAAGGAATCCAGAGAGAGAAGCCGGACCAGGCTCATTCCTTGTGCCTGGTAGTTTGCTAACCTGCCCTGATGTTTTTTAGGATAGCCAACATTGTCTTGAATCTCAAGGCCAACCAGGAAAATGTACAGTGATCCTGCCTTCCGACCAACGAGCTCCGTGTACCCATCTGTATGTTCACAGGTGAACCAGACTGTGCTACACTCACTGGTACCGGGAGACCCGTGCAGCTTACAAAACAAGCTCCACTTGGGCATGATGTATGTTCTTTAACCCACAGCTGTACTAGTAGCACCATAAGGGCTTCCATAGCGGTGAAGGCGTTCTTGAATACAATACCTCCACTATGCATTTAGTATGTTTATCTTGAAAAGCATACAAGTGATCTTAACTTGCTTTGGTTTTATGTTCTTCGTGGCAAAGGCTATTTATTACCTATTGTATTATATTGTTTCGACTGTACCGTGTTTATAATATGCTAAGCTATATTTTTGATAAACCTGTGTGGAGTCTTTTTGTGATATATTCATTGTGTTGCTATGTGAGTGTGTTGCACACATGCTTTACACATTGCCTCTGTACATATGCTTGCCTGCTTTGTGCCAAGCTACCAGAGGGTGAGCACAGGTTATCTTTGGTGTGAATCTGACTTACCCTATAGAGTGGTGGGTTCTGCCTGGCTTGGGTGCATACCTTAACCAACCAGAAACTCCATTTCTAACATGGACTGTCTCAGCTTTATAGGCAACCTGCTCTACATTGTAAATCTGTGTGCTGGAGGACAGCATCCTACTAGTGATAATTGAATGACAATATCTGGCTGTCCTGCAATGTAGGATCCAGTCTCACAGACATCCTTGGAAAGAGCTCTGCAATGAGTAAATAGCCAATTGAAAGCCACTCATGCTTCAACATGGAAACATTTGAGCCAGCAGTGAGCAATTGAAGTGTCACCTCATTTCAGTAGTCTAAAACCAGCCTAATATCTCTTGCGATCTGTGCCAATTGAGGGTTGGCCACATACTTGTTTTGGGTGCTTGTTGAGGATTTCAATGACATCTCAACCATGAGTTGGCAAACGCATTTACTTTCACATGTTGAAGCTTATAGTTAATCTCGTCAATTACAGGTTGACATCATTAGAGTTGACAGGAAATGCTCTTTATAACCTGATTGGACTAAAAAGTGAAAGACTACAATTGCTGTATTGCTTTTTTGAGAAAAAAACAATACAAGGGAACAAACAGCGAAATAGTGAGAGGCTACACCTGACTGATTGGTCCTGCATACAATTTTCGACGTGGGAGAGATCAGAGGCGTTTGCTAGTTAGACAGCTAATTGAAACATTTAGTTAAAGTTAAGTATGGGAGACCAAAGTTTTTCTTAGCAGCCTACCTTTCTGTTGCCAAATGCCTAGTCTTGGTTGCACCTTCTTCTACTAACCTACACTTCCTGTTTCTTTACCTCACTCGTGTAGATTATTTGTCAGATCTTCTTTCTCCATATGTCACTATTTTTCTATCTTTCTCTTCCAGCTACATATTTTCCCCTTCACACTTGTGCTGAAAATCAAAGTATGATGCTAAAAAATAGGTCTTGTCTCCAAGAACGTTCCAGGGCTACCCCCTGCAACCAATGGGACAAATTAAACATTGAGGGAGATATGTACTAGGAAGTGGAGGAGAGAGGCGTTAGCCTTCCTGGCTTAACGCCTCTCTCCTCCACTTCTGAAACACAAGGCTGCAACATATTTACAAGAATGTGGTCAGCCTTGCGTTTCCCCCTGCGATTGCTCTAAGTTTAGCAACTTAGAGCCAATGCAGGCACCCTTGCACCAGAGTGCAAGGGTGGCTGCATGGAGGGGAGGTTTGTTTATGTGTAGGAAGGTGTTCCTTCCTGCACATAAACAATCCTAGAAATGCCATTCTGTCACTTTCATGTAAGTGACAAAATGTAATTTTTTTAAAGTTTGTTAATGTACAGGAAGGAACACTTTCCTGTACATAAACAAACAATGGCATTTTGCTTTTTTCATCTCTTCGGCTTGCCTAGGGGAATCTTGCTGCTGCCTTAAAGGCATGCATTGAGATATACAAGTCATGAAAACAAATGGCCCTCTGTGACTCCTTTTTATCCAGTTTCAGTAACTAATCACAGCTAGGAAGCAAAAGCCTGTGTGCTAGTGTCCAAGGACCAAGAGCAACTTCAGATAGATGATGTGAAATCTCCAGATACATGCTGAATTGCTTGTAAACACACCTGCAAAGGACTAGTCTGTGTTTGACATAGTATACTAAATACGTATAATAACCTTTTATTTTCTAATAAGCTTAACAAGAGAAACTACATACCTCATTTACTTCCCAAGTTTTCAAGCAGGCTCTCTGCTACATTCCTGTGAGCCATTTTCTCATTAAAGCTTACATGATAGAAATTATAGAAATTAAAAGGCATTTTTGATACCAAAATGGGAAAGGGAGTTTTTAGCAAGCCATCAGATTGGGAGGTATCCTCTGTCCCTGAGAAATACTGGCCACAAATGGATGTTGTGTTCTACTTACTGTGACTCCACAGTCTGCTCATTAAAATATTAAGGGACTCCTGCTCAAATTTGGAGGGTCATTCAAGACAGAGTAAACACCTTTTCACAGAGAGGGGAAGTATTCACCCAGCTGGTACTACCTGAGCAGGAGAGGAATACATGTTCCATAAGAGCTGCCTTGCAATTGCTGGAAAGTGGGTCCATTTCCTCCTCTTCTTAACCAGAGAATGCTTGTATCCGAATAAAGATTGAATTGATTGATTGACACATCAGAAGAACCATTTTCTATCCACTCTCAAAGAAAGGCATGCTGTCCAAAATCCTACTTATAGAGCATTGAGCTCTCCAACAGCTTCTGCTGCATGAGCTGGTGGATGCCACCAGGCCAACTTGACCCTCTCATACCCAACACCTGGCCATAGCCATTTCACGTTGTTGATAACACCACAGGTCATAGAGTCAAAAAAAGGTAGGCATTCTGGAGAGGCACGGCACAATCTTGTTGTACACAATAATCTTGGAATATCTTAGTTAAAATGTAATTTAATTTATATTTTAAATCGCTATTAAATTCACAGAGCTAATTACCTAAAATAACGTGATCTGTTAGACGTACCTCACTCACAAGTATCACACAAAACACCACTGCCTCGCCCTTGCACCATAGCTTGATGCATAGGATTGTGTTTGAAGAATATAATTCTGTCCTAACGTATTTGATGTCCTGCTTACTTTTGGCTTTCCACTCTCTTCCTTTTCCTTCTTTTTTATATTCTTGATTATTATATATTGATCACACCCTAGTATATTGTTGAAGATATGACGTGCTCACATGATATAATTTATTGTTTTAATTCTCCAATAACAAAAGAAACCAAGAAAAAGGATTGTGCTATAACACATTTTTTTGCAAGAGCGCTGTCGCATGAGCACGGTCGAAGGATAAGGCACATGGCTCTGAAAATGTGGCTCTGCCGAGTTATCCCTCATTCATGCAATGCTGCACTGCAGTTTTTATGCATTTCCCCTGTTGCATGCAAACAGCAAATATGGACCTCACTATACTCACCCATCATAGTACCATGAATTGACTTCCTTTTTTATTGCCACACATTTAGCCAGGGCACCGGGGCATCCAATGCCTTTGTGTTTGTATAAAACCCTGATGGAAATCAGAAATTATTTATATCCCCAGCATTGCTCGTCAATTTCCAAATCCAGTCAGCCGTACGGCAGGCAGCACACATTCCTCCAATAAGCAATCAATAGAAGGCCCATAACATCCCCTGTAATGGCGGCATTGAAACATTCCAAATGTTATCAATGGCGCGGCGCAGAATGTAAATGTGCGGGGAGAGCCGCCTTCCCAGCACTAATTGTGATGGGTTTTTCTCAGTGATGCAAAACATAATTCTCTCGCTCTGACCTGCCGCTTGCTCTTCCTGCATGTTAGCCATTGTAATGATATAAAAGACTATTTATATGTAACTGGAAGCAGCTGCATCCAGAGGAGACCGATTAATCCTCTGTTTCCTGGATAATGTTCATCAAGCAAAAATCAGGGCTGAAGGACACATCATTATCATACAAGGCATTGCCTTCCAACTGCGCCGTGCCGCTTGCTTTTAAGAAATGTACCGTGAAAGAGTCGTGATTATGGCGGCTCCCTCCAGATAGGAAATGTCAGAACTCCTTCTGCAGCACAGTTCACAAGATCATTCAACCAATGGACTGCACGCATTCTTCAAATCTCTGCAAGACCTTGCCTCACATAGAATTCAAGTGCCCCATCTCGTTTCCTAACATGGAACTGCAAGGCAGTACAACGGGATGTTTAGGGCATAAAATATGCATTTGTTTTAATTCACATTTCCATTTTTGTCATTTTGTAATTTATGTGTTTATTTATTTATGTTTCCTTAAAATTTTAACGAGTTTTTGAAGAGCTACAGAAGCCCCGGGGTATCATACCACAATAGGACATGACAACATAAATCGAGCAATATTGGTGTGTATATATTAAAAAACAAAAATTAATTATTATAGAGTTTACCGTGTGGAAAAGCGTGTCAAACCTGTGTTGATGCAGCCCAACGGGTTGGCTTTGCATGGGCGGACACAAAAAACTCATGACATTTAACGTTCTTTATAAAAAAAAATCATGTCATTAGTGCTGCCTGATTATAGAAATTGTATGCCAATTAGTGCGTC
This sequence comes from Lissotriton vulgaris, assembly GCF_964263255.1. Taxonomy (NCBI): domain Eukaryota; kingdom Metazoa; phylum Chordata; class Amphibia; order Caudata; family Salamandridae; genus Lissotriton; species Lissotriton vulgaris. The sequence continues at coordinate 1,472,029,148 of NC_141689.1, forward strand.
CTGATTTTGCACTCAGAAAAGTTAATCAATTTAATTGAAGCCCTTCTACATTCCCTCAGAGTCTATGCACTGCTCATTACACATCTGGAACTTGGCCCTTTCTACAGGGTCACCCCCAAAAGTGTTGCCTTCACCCTCCTGTTTTCCAAACCTGTTTGTGTTGGCCCTTAGGCCTCTGGGTACTTTGCCACTGCTAAACAGTGTTAAAGTGCATGTGCTCTTGTGTAAATCCCTAGTATATATGGCCTATATATGAAATGCTACTAGTGGGCCAGCAGCACTGATTGTGTCACCCACTTGAGTAGCCCTTTCAAACATGTCTCAGACCTGCCATTGCCTGTGTGTGCAGTTTTAAACTGCCACTTTGATCTTGCAAATAAAAACATTTTGCCAGGTCTAAACCTTCTTCTTAATACATATAAGTCACTCCCAGGGTAGACCCTGGACAGCCGGGCAGGGCAGGATGCAGTGTATTTAAAAAGTTGGACAGGTACTTATACGTGTTATCAGCAGTGATTGATATTTTTAATCTTCTGATTTCATTCACATGGTTTCTTATGCATGAATTTACCTAGTAATGCCATCTTTGGCAATCTGGAATGCCTAATGAGGCTAAAAGATAGTAGGAGCATGTAAGAACACTGACCTGAATAATGATTGATTTGTGAATGACAACTGTTGTCACTTATCATCCATGCAAAATCAACTTGGTGGAGGACAACATCTGAAACCAAGGACGTCCGAACAAGGCCCAATTAGAGTTTGTTTTAAAATGGCTTACAAACTTCAAAATTGTAAAAGTTACTGTTACTTCTGCACACAAATCTTTTTTTGTTCAATAATTTTATTAGTTTTGAAGGAGCTTATAAATAGTTAAATACAATAAAAAGTGATACAAGTGATGAAAATTCAAGAAGAATAGTATAACAATTGTGATCTAGTCACAACTATTTCTCCTAAATAATTCATAAGTGTATTATAAAAGAAGTAAAGACTATACAAAGGAACCGTAATGAGCATCAAAAGTATCACCATGAGATAAGAAAAAATAGATAGAGAGAGAAAGGAGACAAGAAAAAAGAAAAAGCGCAAAAAAGAACACAGCAAGAGAAGAAAACAAGGGGGAAGGGGAAGAAGAGGGGAAAGAAAGAAGGATCTTCTGTGGAACGAAATATACACAACAAATTCGATACTCAACTAGGCGATTCAAAGAGATATTGCTCAACCAATCCTTTTGAAGCCAAATCCATATATGTATCCAAAGGTCTCCAAACACCACTAGAGATAGAGGGAGAAAGATGAGCCTCATCTACCGAAGTGTGTGCACTTCTCAAAAAGGAGACCCAAGCCCACCAAGTATGATAGGAAATGGAGGAAAAAGATTTCCATTCCATAAGAATCACTTTAACAGCTACAGTCAATAAAAGATCCATTAAATGTAATTCTAAGGAGTCCAAGGGCAGCGGTACCTGGGATGCCAATGGGCCCAACATAAAATCCCAAAAGGATTGTAGAAGTGAACATTCAAAAAACATATGTGGAAAATCACCTGCAGACAAACCACAACTCCAACAAAGGTAATCATCCTTCAGATGTAGAGAATGTAAACATACTGGAGTCCAATGAAGAAGATTGATAGAGAAAAATGTAGACTGAATTAAAGAAGGGGCAATTTTATTGCGAAGAGAAAGCTTCCCAATCAACTGCCAAGAATCTGAAGAAAAATGATCAGTGAGTTCCTGATCAAAATGATGTAACCATTTTTGTTGGGTAACAGTATGCAGGGCAGAGGAAGTGAAGGATAGAAATATATAAATTTTGGAAGCCACATGACCAGATCTAAGCCACAAATGAAATAAAGCAATAGTAGGAGAATTTGGATCCAGGCGCAGTTTAGCAAGAGCAACTTTTATTTTTAAAAAGGTGTAAAAGTCCAAATTAGTGAGAGATAATTGTTGAGCTAAGGAGGAGAAGGGTAACAGATCATTATTTGAGTCATAAAGATGACGAACTAGTGTAATCCCTTTAGTATCCCAATGAGACATCAACGTGGGATCAATAATAAGTTTAATTCTAGAACTATGCCATAACGAAGACCATCTCGATTTATGAATTGGAGTAGAAACTTTCCTATCGACCATCCTAACTGCTGCAGTGGTGTCTAAGATGAACGTATGAGAGAACGGAACAGATAAGGCGGATGTAGTTAAAAATTAAGAAGTTGGCAAGGGAGGAGAAAGATGTTGCTCAATCCACACCCAAGAAAGCGTGTGACCATAGGTAGAGGAACACCAAAGAGCCCCTTGAGAGGCTAAAAAATCAACCTGATATTTCTCCCAATCGGGAAAATTACAACCGCCCATATCATAGGGTTTTCTTAGAAATTGATATACAATTCTAGCTCTCTTATCATTTCAGAGAAATTTAGAGGTAAGGGAATCAATCTCATGAAAAAAGGAAGAGGATAACTTCACAGGGAGCATAGAGGACACAAAATTGATCATAGGTGTTATCATCATTTTCAAAGTTTGGAGACAACCCCGCCAAGAAATATGCTTAGGGGACAAGGTGTCCAAAAGATGTTGCGCTTTGAGTAGAGTCTGAGCTTCGTTGTAAGCCACTGTGTCGTAGAGAGTACAACAGAACCAGATCCCCAAATACTTAAAGTGTTCAGATTGACATTTAAATCCTGCGGTACCCATATGTGCTGCAAAACAATAAGAATTCAGGGGAAACATCTCTGTCTTATCTCTGTTTAAAGTATAACCAGATACACTAGAAAAAAGAGTGATAGTATCTGAAATAGCGGGAGTTGCCATCAGAAAAAATGAGAACATCATCCGCATAAGCAGTCGTCTTTATGCAATGTGAACCCAAATTAAACCCCTTGATATCTGGATGGAGGTCAATAAGTCTAAGGAGCGGATCTTTAGATAATTAAAACAAAAGTGGGGACAAGGGACACCCTTATCTAGTGCCCTGACAGAGATTAAAAAACGAAGACGTAGCTCCATTGACTCTAATATTCGCTCTAGGCTGGGCATATAAGGACATAACCATATTAACAAAAGAGTCTCCAAGATTATGTGCACAAAGAACAGCATGTAAAAAGGGCCAAGAGACCTTGTCAAAAGCCTTCTCGGCATCAAGGGCCAGAACAGCTGCTGGAAGGTTAGACCGCTTAGCTGTACCGAAAATATAGCAAAAGGTACGAATGTTGTCCCTACCAAGTCTACCCTTGACAAAGCCCGTCTGAGAAGGGTGAACAAGATTAGGAATATATGACTCCAAACGCTTGGCTAGTATCTTGGCAAAAATATTTGCTTCTATTTGGAGATCCGGGTGATCTTTACCTTCTTTTGGAATTACCACGATAGTGGCATCTGCTGCTGAACCCGAAACCGACCCCTGTTTAATAAAAGCATCAAGAACAGACTTAAGGCGAGGAACAACAGAAGGAAGAAAGGTTTTATAAAACATAATGGGAAAACCATCAGGACCGGGAGCTTTCCCAGATCGTGTGGCTTTAATTGCATTTAAAATTTCCTCAGACGTAATCTAGCCACCCAATTTCTCACCATCTTCCACCGACACAGATTGAATAGGTATTCTCTTTAAAAATTCTTGGCATTGCTCAAAAGAGGATTGATTAGTAGGAGTATAGAGTTTACTATAGAAATCCCGGAAGACTTCAAGAATCTCTTTGGTCTGAATTTTTTTAACACCAGAGCTATCATTAATAGATGATATCTGAGAGGACTTAAAATTAGAGTCCTGAAATTTCAACGTCGCCGCTAAAAGTCTACCTGCACGATTTTTTAATAGCAAACGTTTAGATTTCTGGGCCTGAACCCCAATGTGAGCTCTCTTGTTAACAATAGTGTTATAGGAATACTTTAAGTTCTTAATGGTTTGTAATACTTGTTTGTCTTTAGAACGTCGAAAAAGAAGCTCTTGTTGTTTAATCTCATGAGCTAAATCCGTAGGTTCCTTCTTGATAACAGCATTTCTTTTCGCCATACATTTAATAATTTGACCCCTAAGAGTACATTTAAAAGCATCCCACAAAACAATTGGAGAGCTAACGGAGCCATTAAACAGGAACTCTTACAATCTCTTACTCTCACATATACTCACTTATATACATCAATATTCACATATACTAGATTAAAACATATGTAGTTACTGATAAAGACACTAGTGAGACAAGTCATTCACTTAATAACACACACATATACACACTCATCCACCCATACAGTCCTGCACATATGTTGTGTTCAAAACACATACAAACAGAGAGTCAGTCATTGATGCATCTATGTGCTAAGTCATACCCCCACCAAACCATACAGACACTCATACTGATACTAAAAACAACATCTAATAACCCATATACACACACATGTAGCTACTCACAAACCCATGCAGCCACTTATACACAAAGTGAAACACTAATACATATATTTAAATATTTAAACATTTCTCACTAATATATGTATTCACTAAGATACACTTAATAAGCCAGTTAACCAATCAATTTTCTTTTTTAAAACATCCATTTAGACACTTATTTAAACATTTATTCTTCCATTGACTTTTACATATACATATATAAAACATATTTATTTTTCAGAAAGACTCACATTCACTGGATGGTGTTATCAGTGATGTCATGAGTGATGACTCTGACCATGTCATGAGTGATGTAATATGTGTCGTCATCAGCAGTGCATTGCAGGCGCGCAAGTTATAGTGAGTCCAACTAACTATAACGTGGGAATTTCAATGGTTTTATGTCAGTAAAGTTTCCAGCTAACTATAACTTGTGTGAAACCTATGTTTTTTTCAGTGAATATATATATACTTTGCCAGGTTGCTTTGGTTTTCGTCAAATATTAATTTCAGGCTGTGGCAGGGAGCAGCTGTCCAGAACAAAAAAAAAAGCAGCCAAGAATGAACATCAGTTGATGGTACGACTATGCTGTGAAGCCTGTTAATGTTTAATTTGTAAAATATATATATATATATATATATACATACATACATACATACATACATACATACATACATACATATATATATATATATATATATATATATATATATATATATATATATATATATATATATATATATATATATATATATATATATATCACAGCATAGTCGTACCATCAACTGATGTTCATTCTTGGCTGCTTTTTTTTTTGTTCTGGACAGCTGCTCCCTGCCACAGCCTGAAATTAATATTTGACGAAAACCAAAGCAACCTGGCAAAGTGGTTAAAGTAATCCACAGAGGAACTAGTTTAAGCCTTCTAAATGTGTAACCTAATTTCAATGTATATTTCAAATGGAAGATAGCGCTCCCTGAAGGCAACATTACAGCTTGAGCACTGCGGGATGCGTATGGCATTTTTATAACTTTAAAATGCAATACTTTCATTTAATGCTGCTGAGAAAAAAAGCTCATTTTATAACAAGTTTGGTTAAAGAAATACCCAGATGAGATTTTACTCTCCGCTGACTACCAACACCTTCTTCTATTACCTTGTATGAAGTCGGAAATAAAATGCTTTTTTAATCTCTGTCCTTACTGAATCAGGAACTCCTGAATTATTTATTCTAGCAGACTGCAAAGGGGTCACGTCCATATTTCTCCTAAAATCCAATTTACGCACGTTTCTATAATATTTATATGCCTGTAGTGAAATGCAGTACCTTTCAAGCGTTTGTCTGCCACTCAAATGCAGGGAGAATATAAACGTGTTATCAGGCTTTCTACGGAGAATTGCATCAGCCATTATTCTGCATGATATTAGGTTTCGCTGATTGCATTTTAGCGCCTAGACACAAAGACCAACTTTATATGTGGAGAGGTGTGGCTCACTGGTTAGAGGCGGCAGACCCGAGTGCAGAGAACGGCCCGGGACCAGGGTTCGATTCCCGACGCGGCAGGGTCTTGGACCAGGATCAGCGGACTGATAATTCTCGAATCGGTGCCTACTCCGACCAGGGAGCACACTCGGCAACTCTGGGCATTAGCTTGCCTCATCTCCACAACGGCCCCACACAAACGCCGGGGATGCCTGGTTTCACCTTGGAGACCCCCAGGAGGGACTATCTCACAGGGAAAGCCAGGACGGGTTCCCCAGCGGTCTATAGCGCTACGAGGCCTCCGGGTAGCAGTGCGCTTTACAAGACACAACAATTTACAATTAATATCCGTGAGGCGCAAAAAAGGTGTAATATGTCTGCCTTATTTCATCAGGCTAGATCTCACAACTTGAGAGTCTAGTTTTAGAAAGAAGCAATTTGGATGTGGAAAGGCCGCTGGTAAGTAGAGAAGATCTGTTTGCCAGTGCTTAATTTGTAAAAGAAATGGGGGGCATATTACCAACAACTAGCGATCATTATCGCTATGTTGGTTTAGCGGCGATTTTTTTATCGCAGAGCTGCAGCGATTTTTATTGCCTAGGAACCTTGCTATTATCAAGGTATATCTCCTAAGCGATAAAAATCGGCCGAAATGCATGAATATCGCTGAAAAGTCAGCGATATTCATGCATTACCAAGCTAATGCTCTTAGCCATGTTATCCACCTCCCATTGGATAACATGGCTAAGAACTGCTCAGGGCAGGTGTTAGCTTTTGGAGATATTCACGCTTAGCACGAATATCTCCAAAAGTAGGTAATAGGAGATAGCGATGTTAGCGACTGTTTCCAGTCGCTAACATCTTGGCACACCCACTTTGCATGTCATTAGTGATAAATATCACTGACATGCAAAGCGGGGCCCAAGATGGTCGCTATCTCCTACTAGCTGTCGCTAGCTGGTGTTAGCGACAGCTAGGTAATAGGGAGATAATTTTATCTCCGCTTTCTTGGCTTTTAAAGCCAAAAAAGCGGAGATAAACCCCCTTGATTATATGCCCCTAAGTGCCGGGGCCCTCAAGGAGACGACTGCAGCTTGCATTACTCATTGCCCCTATACTTGCTGCCAGTGATAGAATCAGCGCAACCAATAATCACCGCACCCTACAAGTATGACATTCCAAATTATTCCAGATCCCAAAACTACAATAATGGCTTGGGCAGCAGATATTAGTAATTTTTAGTGTTCATTGATATTATAAACAACTGTTGTGTTAATCTCTAATTTAGATAAACAGTGGAGACTGTCATAAGAGCCAGTGTTGATAATATAGGGCCATATTATAAAGGGGGTTAATTTAAGACAGGTCTCTGCCACGGGCTTGACTTGATTGGTGCCTTTTATAGTTAAGTAGGTGGAGCTGGGTAATTTTACCAACCTACAGAGTGATAATGGTTTATTGTCACTTTAAATTTTAAATCAATATGCTGCTATTTTAAAGATATGTAGCAGGGTTTGTTGACAGAACATAACACAAAGCAGCATGGCAACACAACTGAGCCATAGCATGAAAACAGAAGATTACCACTTCAACAGCAAGTTGTAACACAATTGAGGTAAGGGTCATATAATACATTCCTGGAGTAGTGGGAAAGCTTGGAATAGGGGGAATATACATATATCACACACTTACATGCAGATAATGAGCACTATTGATGTACCTTTAGGATTGTCATAAAAATACGATGGGAATTTTTTCATTTCTACTTTTAATGTGCTGTAAAATGGAAGTGGCATAAGAATATGATGTTTATGTTATAAGATAAATTAATGCATTTGTTTGAACTCTTCCAAAAAAAACAAAGCAATATAACAACACAATTAAATCTTAGCATAGGCAAGATGGCGGCCGTGCTCTCGGCCGAGTGAGTTGGCGTCTACACCGCGGAGCCCTAGTGGTCCCTCTGTAACCTTCACGGTCTCGATGTAAGCGGCGTTTGGCGGAGAATATCGCCTCAAGGACCTCTTCCTACACGACGCAGCGCTTCAGTTTCTTTTAGACCCGTCTGCACCGACATCATCTCTCCCAGCGTTCAGCAGCAATCTACCCGCTCCCAGCGGCCGATGCAGAGCCGTCAGCTGTTCCCTCAGCTGTTCCGCTCTGCTGTTCGTCAACGCTCCAAACGCTCTAAACTTTCACTGACACGCCGCTAATGCCTCCCAAAGTCCTTACCAAAGCAGCTGCCATGAAATCTCGCAGCGCGGGTCGTGCTCAGCAGGACGCCGACCCGAAGAACACTGTTACAGCGACCCCCGCAGTGAAGCAAAAAACTCGAGCTGCTGATAAACACAGTTCCCTGACTCCCGCGGGCAACGTCATTAAGGATAAAATGCTCCCTGCAATGTTCAGCAAACACGGAGGAAATGCGAAAAATCCTAGTACTGACGCTGAATGTGCTGCTGCTGCCTTGCAAGAGAGGAATCCGACTGCTGCAGGAATCGCTACAAAGGGGGGGGGTGAGTACTATGGTTTCTCTGCCCTCCATCTCACAGCATATCTCTAATGACTCCCCCCCCTTTCTGAGTTGCCCCCTCCTGCTAATGGTATCTCCCCGATTACAGAACCAGTCTCAAACACGGCTGCTATCCTAGATCCATCTGCAGGCCAAAATCCACCACCCCAGTGCATTCTGGATAATGTAGTCCAATCTGCAACCAATCATGTAACAGTCGCACAGGAGTTACCTACAGCATCATCTCATGATACCTGGGGGTCTGAGGTTAGCGACCTTAATGAAAACTTTTATTCAGTTTCCGATCACTCTGCATCCGGGGAGGACTGTCCAGAGCTGCAGTGGTCTGATTATGATAGTGACTCTGGAGACTGGCGTGCTAATCGGTCACTGAAAGATTTAAATATCAATACCGTCCGTAAAGCCTCTGGCACCAAGCCATCATCCATCTCTAATCTGCAGGACTCTCTCAATGGTCTCTCTACTGATCAATCTGAACCAAACACGCAGAAAACCGGCGAACATACTGTGTCACCCACGCCAGAGGCTCCCGGAGAGGTCTCATTAGTAACAATCTACCAAACTATCCTCATGCATAGGGAGGCAACTAAACAAGAAAATATGCGAACGCAGGGGGCCTGTCGCAAAATGCAGAATTCTCTAAGACGGGTTATCAAAACGTGTACTGAGACTACCACGAGGGTTACCGAAGTGGAAGAAAGGATTTCTGCTTTGGAAGACGCTGCTGTTACTCAGAAAGAATTAGTTACAAAGGTCAAAGAACAATGCAAAGACATTCTCTGGAAGCTTACTGATCTGGAAAATCGCGCAAGAAGGAATAATCTTCGCGTTTTGGGGATAGAGGAAAATAAAGAAGGTGACGATCCACGGCGATTTATAGTGGAGCTCTTTTCTGAAGCATTTCCCGAGGTCACACAGTGGGATTGGAACCTCGAGATCCAAAGAGCACATCGCTTTCCGCTAAATAGCGGGAAGCAATTTACCACTGCAAAAAACACCTATCCTCGCGCTATCCTGATCTGCTTTAATAACTTTCTTGCTCGTGAGCGTATATTTGACCTTGCCAGACCTAACAAGAAACGATCCGCCAAGGGTTGTCAATTTTTTGTGCGTCCAGATTTCTGTTCAGAGACGGTTACTCGTCACTGGCACCTCCGGCAACAAATCCCTCTATTCTAGGCTAAGGGGGCCCAGGCGTATTTGCTTTTTCCTGCAAAACTGAAAGTTCTTTTTCAAGGCCAGACAAGGTTTTTCATGTCCGAGATTGTTGCTAAGGAGTTTCTGGACTCAATATAAGTCTAGTTTTGGTTTTTTTTTTTTCTTTTTTTGACTAAGCAACACATGATAGTAATTATTTCTTTTTCTACTCGATGACCCATCAAATAAACACATGGTATTTGCTGTTTATTTAAGCTGTTTTGGGTCATCGGCAGTCTGAAAATCGGGGAACACTATAGGCTCGGCGGTTTGTGTAACGCTAACTCAACCATCACAAGGACTTTCGTCCTGATGCCCACTATGGGGGGAGAGGGGGGGTGGGGTTCCCTGGGTGGGGGGGGTGGATCTCGCAGGGAGGGCGGTCCAACCGGGGTGGGCTGTGGGGTGGTGGTACGGTGGTGGTGGTGGCGCTTAGAGTTGAGTATCCTGTTTTTTCATTTTTCGTGTCATCTGTCAAATGCATTTGAGGTCATATCAAGTAGCATATTATTCTGCAAAGAACAACTTGACTGTATTTTTTCTGGTCATAAAAAGTCTCATGTCTATTTACTGCCATTGGTCTCGTATCAAATATTATGGCTGTTTCTAGTTTGAAGTTTGAAACTTGGAACATATGTGGTCTAAATGATCCTAAGAAACGTAGAGTTTTCCTTGAGCTGTTAAAGACAATGCAGGCCGATATTATTTGCCTGCAGGAAACCCATATACCATGGGGTAATCGTGCATGTCTTAGATTTCCGGGTTATGAGTTGCTGACTTGTACCCGACAGACCTCTACAATCAGGGGAGTCGCTATCATCTCAAAGACTGGGCTAGTACTTGTTAAAAGAGTAAAACAAGATAATTGTGGCAGATGGTTAATAGCAGAACTATCGATTAAGGGTCGTCTTTTCTCTATCTGCTCAATCTATGCATCTAATTTGGACGACCCTCAGGTCATAAGGGATCTAAATATAGAACTAGCTATGTGGCCTCATCCCCTGTTTTTTTGTGGAGATTTTAACATAAATATTCCCAGTCATCTTGATATAACAAAACATAATATATATACAGGACGGAAGCCCCAAGTCTATAAGGCACTACGGACCCTCCTGATTGAACACGGCCTGTCGGATGTATGGCATTATCATCATTCAAATCAACCGGGTTTTACTTATTACTCGATACCTCATAGTAAAATGGTCCGCATTGATTATGTTTTTACCTCTCTGTCAATTGTTGGGTCTGGTAAGATCAAAATTAATCCAAGGACTATATCCGATCATAACCCTATCTTTTTTAGCTTTCCCTGGGATCGTCCAATCAATCAGATCAGATCATGGACATTTGACAGGAAACTCTTAGTTGATAAATTATATCAAGAACAACTTAATTCTTGGATTATAGAGTTTTTTTCAATTAATACTGGTACTGCCTCGGTCGGTGCCGTTTGGGATACATTCAAGGCCGCGCTACGCGGTGAGACCAAAAGATTTGCCTCCTATCGCTGGAAGACTGAGCAGCGAGCCGTAAAAACTAGACTCACAGCTCTTCAACAAGCTGAACTCGATTTAAGTTCCAATATCCATAGGGGTGAAGACATAGCAGCTAGTATGAAATCAGTCGCCATAGCCAAATCTAATTTATTGGAACCCTTATATAAAGATGTAGCTACTAAATATTTCCAATTTCGTACTACCATGTATGAACTTGGTGAAAATTCGGGTAAGGTTTTAGCAAAACGCTTACGACAAAAGGCCATAGCTAATCAGATAATTAAGGTTAAAGATAGTTCCGGTAATATTCAGGATACAAGTGTTGGTGTCTTATATGCTTTTGTTGACTTCTACGCAACCCTATATTCGGAAGAAACTAATATAATTCTACAGCAACAAACTGGGTTAGAACAATTTTTTCAATCCCTGGATACTCTCAGAGTCACAGACGACCAGAACCAAATCCTTATCGAACCTATTAGTTGGGAAGAAGTTCTGATTGCCATGAAATCACTCTCTAATGGCAAAGCCGCGGGACCAGATCTTATTCATCTTGAATTTTATAAGACCTTTTCGAATTTATTTAGGCAGCAAATGCTAGAAGTCTTTCGTCTTGCCCAATCTGGCTCAATTCCCGACTCATGGCGATACTCTACTATCGTACTTTTTAAGAAAAAAGGCAAGGACGAATTAAATCCATCCTCATATCGTCCAATTGCGTTAATTAAAACGGACAGCAAAATCTACTCAAGGATACTTGCCCATCGTTTAAACCAAACAATTCTCCCTTTGGTTTCTATTCGCCAACACGGCTTTATTTTCGGTCGGGATACGACAGACCACATCAAGCGAGTAGTGGCACTTCTGGATTGGGCAAAGACCACAAACTCTGCCCTCGGGGTGATCCTGTTGGATGCCGAGAAGGCATTTGACAGGGTCTCCTGGGGGTATCTGTGGTCCGTTATGTCCTGGAAGGGCTATGCATCCGAATTCATCCAAGCTCTACAAGCTCTATACATATCCCCAATGGCCAAAATCCGTATCTCAGCTAATGAATCACATTCTTTCTCCATCAGTAGGGGTACCATGCAAGGTTGCCCCTGCTCTCCACTCCTTTTTGCTTTATTTATTGACCCATTTTTATCCCTGATAGAAAATTCCCGTCTTATTACCCCTGTTATAGTGCATGGAATTAAATATAAGTCACTGGCATATGCTGATGATATTGTAGTGTTAACTGACAATGTCTCTCAATCCTTTCCCGCACTCGAGATTCTGGCAGCTCAATTTGGTACAATCTCGGGGTACAAATTAAACATCGCAAAAACTCAAATTGTACAATCCATGGCTATGCCTATTTCACAAGCCCCTATCACCACCGTTGCAACTTACCTTGGGGTCCAAATAGCGCATGATGTAGATCAGATCCTAGACCTGAATTACTCTTCTGCAATTGACTCACTTCATAATAAATTGGAACGTCTTGATCATCTACACCTCTCGCTCTTTGGTCGATCTAATATCCTTAAAATGATTGTTCTCCCTAAATTCTTATATTTTTTTAGATCTATCTCATTGTTAATACCACTACCAACCTTGAAAAAAGCGGAAAGAATATGCCAACGATTTTTATGGTCATACCGTAAACCAAGACGGGCCGCTAAATGGACGTGTCTCCCACAGGAGCGCGGGGGCTGGACAGTCCCAAACCTAACACTCTATTACTGGGCAGCCATGATTCAACATTTTGCTGTCCCTCTTTTAGGGGATGCTGTTGAGCTACCAGCTCATCTTTCTCCCTCGATATATTCAATATCTTTGGGAGACTCAATAAAAGGGATACTCACACGTATACTCGAACCAAGTTATTTAAAAAAAAACGAAATTCAAGGTACTATGGACCTTATTCTCAATATGGCAAAAAGTCCGACGTCACTTTAATATCTCTAAAATAATGTATTACACCCCTTTAACAGCCTCGAGAGTACTTCCATCGATATTTCAAGAGGGGGTAGCAAATATCTGGACAACTCTTGGTGTAAGGGAGATAGGTGATTTATCCAATTCAGGCCAAATAGCCTCTTTTTCGTTCTTAAAGGAGAAATTTTATCTCCATGTTAATCATTTTTTTAAATATCTTCAAATGAGAAGTTTTCTAGATAACAAGCTTCCTCAACACCCAACAATGTTTCAAAAACCTGTTATAGTAGAATCCATCAGAAGGAAATTGAAAATCGGCAATTTATATCAAAACTTTCTATCCCAACTTCCTGATGACCTTAATCATCAGAATGACAAATGGGCAACAAAATTTGGAGTTTCCATTGTCAATTTAAAATATCCACTTGTATTAGCCAGATCCGTCCTGGAATCAGGCACCCTCCGAGCCCAAAGTTATATGTCTATGTTCAATCTTTATTATACACCGCTAAAACTTGTTAAATGGGGGGTGGTCTCTGGGAGTAAAGGCTCATTCTGTGCCAGATGTAAATTTCCTTCTGCAGATTCCGTTCACATGTTTTTCAGTTGTCCAGAGTTAGCTATTTTTTTCAATCAAATTGAATCTTTTCTCACGCAGATTACTCAAACTTCTGTTAAAATAACCGCTGAAATGGTAATCACCGGCTATGAATATTCTACGGCTCCGGAAAAAACAAGACATTTGCAAGCTTTTCTCTTTATTTCTATGGCAATGATCAGACTGTGTGTCACTTCACTCTGGATCAATCCTGAACCTCCTACTTTCTGTCATTGGAAAGCCAGGATGCTGGCTTGGTATAAACTTGAGACTTCAGTGCAGCCTTTTAGAGGAAAAAGAAGATGCCTAATTGCCTCTAAGAACTGGGCACCTTTTGAAAAATGGGTTACAAATTAATTAATTAATTTTATTGATATGTCTTTATGTTGCTTATATAACATCTTTGCTATATGTTCATGTATGATTTATGTTTCGCTGTTCTACTACCTCTTCCCACCACCACGGGATGAAAAGGGGGAAAAAAATCATAAATAAAAAAAGAAATCTTAGCATAAAAACAACAGATCATTTTAACAGCAAATTGAAATACAATGTATATATATATATATAAATATATATATATATATATATATATATATATATATATATATATACACATATATATATATCCACAATCTTGTCACACATTACAACCTCAAAAACTGTTTACTTAATAGCACGAAAAAAGCAATTCAACCAAGCACTTCCTTAGATACAACCAAGAACATGCAATAGCCCAAAAATGTTTTGGGACCCAGCCCCTAGATTATGGTATACTCCTCATGCATGGTACGGGTAATAACTTTGCAATTTATCATTTAAAGCTTTGTGATGTGCACTTTTCACTAGTTCTGTTCGCTTCTTATTTCATTAATCTCTATATCTAGGGGCTTTGTAGACATACATTTACAAGTCATGAGCATCCACAGTGATAGGACCTGATCAAGTTTTGTCTGTAGTGGAAACATCTATCACTTTCTAGAGGAACAGCTAAACATGGAAGATAATTCACCAATGGAATTTTCTTATTATTATTAACACGGTGGTGGAGGAAATTTCTCCAGTGTATTCTTCGTATAAGTCAGCATTTATTACATGTTTAAGTTATCTTTTCATGCAACTAACTTAAAATAAGGTATTTAGTATTAGATACAGTTATCACAGTCACCTTGAGTACCAAAGTTATATATACCTTAAAGTTTGGAGAAATATGAGTTCAAGTCCTTCTCACTAACTCACCATATTTTCCTCACACACAAAGCAGAAAATCCTTCTAGTGCTCACAGAAGAAGGAATTTTAGATTGAAGGTAAATCTTGAGCTTTCGGGGAAGATCTTGGCGGACAGGCTAAGAAATGTTTTTCACTCTCTGTGATGAGTAGCACACAATGCATGCATACATCTCAGACAACGAAAATGAAATCATCTAGAGCTTACTGGCTCTGGGTGCTTTCACTGTGATGCAAGCTTGCAGGCATATTTCAGCCCCCCAAGTACCAATCAGCACCTGAGTGTACTGTTGGAAAGGGGAGAAGATGTTCCATTTCCAATGCTGACACACCATGGTAAATTCATGGTCAGCGATCACCACACGAATTCACCCACTAGCACCCAGAGATTGCTTGCAGGAGGGACTGGTATCCTAGGCCTGGCCAAATCTGCCCCCCAAAAATAGTAATAAGCATACTTTCTGCTAGCCTGGTGAGGGTGATTTGGAGCTTGCCTTCATTTTTTCCTCATGGGGGAAAAAAGCCCTCTAGATGTCAGGGTTTATTAAAAAAAAGAAAAACATCAGATACAGGTTCCTCCTGTCTGACCCATACCCCGCCCATAAAATCCCAATAGTCGTCTGCCACCTTTGGAGCCTAGAGCCCTGAATACTGTAGCAAACTCAATGGCAAGTGAGAGGACATTTTTATGTTTTTTGGGGCGTAATGTTGACATGGGTCATGGAGAGGTAGTTAACCCCTCATTCTGCTTATCGAGGTAGCATTTAAATGCCTGTGTCCAGGGTTGTGAGGGCAGCAGTGCATGGGTGGGCATGTCCAGGCACCTTATTCTAATATTCAGCTCAGTTGATGGCTCTGGGTATTGTATGATTTTGGACAATCACAAATACTTTGTATCCCTGTGACTGGGAGTGTCTGGTGGCTGTAATGGTATATCACTGTTATGATTCAGCCACAGGAGCAAATAATTACAGATAAAAATATTGTCACCTATTTTAATTTTTTCATTCTTATTTCCCTTACCTTTTTTTAAGTACAATGTCTAATTTATTTGGGAAAACTATGAGAAAGGTATACAGAGGACCCCCTACTGAATTCCAAATGCTGTCTGCTTCTCAGAAATGTGTAATTTTCCAACTTCACCCATGGGCTGCACCCCTGTTTTCACCACTAACTGCAAGTACTCAGAAACTGGGAAAATTGACTACCACTCCAAAAATTGCAAATCTGTGGTTAAAAAATATGTTTTTTAACAACTCTCTCTGTTCCTGAAAGCTAGGAAGATAGTGATGTTAACACAGCAAACCTTTTGCTGATGCCAATGTTGGAGAAAAATACATAGTTTCTGCCCTGCATATTATGCTTTATTTTTCCAAACAATGCACATATTTCTCCATTTAAGCTATTTCTTTTTGGGGTTTTTTCCTGGGGGATCCACAAACTCTGGTTATGTTGAGAATCTCCAATGTGATTTAAAATGAATATTGAATTAGCCAGGGTAACTTTTGTGGAAAAGGTTATGAAGGCTTATGTGTGAGCTGCCACAAACATCCAAAGTGTTCTCTGCCAGGGTGCATGGGTGAATCCTCAGCACTTAAGGGGTGAAGGTAGTCCTATGTTAATGGGCATGTTACCAGTAGACAGCGGACTAAACGTTATGTAACACAAATATCCTGTCCTGCTACAAATATTTTGCCCCATCAGAGCTAATGATAGAGAATCTACAGCCAAAGGGACAATATTTAGGGTACGGTATTTGAAGATATTTATGTCACAAGATATTTTCATCAACAATATTCTGACACACAGCCAACTTTCTGCTAAAAGGAATTATGTTGTAGCTAGCATTTGCTTAGTGTTAATTCAAATGGGTTATGATTATTATGTTTTTTTAGGTCTGTACAGATAATATCAGGACGTTTACAAAAGAATAATTAAACAAAATATTTTCATTGGGTATAATTGTTATAAAGTGACAAGCATGGAACAAAGTTAATTGCATCCCACAGTACAGATTTTATAATACGTGTTGCAGCCCTTTTCCTTAATACATCACCACTGGTTTATTCTTTTAGGCATCAAACGAATAGACTGACTTAGCCCTTATCTTCCTAAATTATATTGATTCCCAATCTGCAACTGTGTGATCTTTGCGTTGACCATCCTGCCCTATATGGTTCAGGAACGAACTATTGTTTTCCAAAATACATTCAAAAAATATATCCCATCTTGTTATTTTGATCTGGGACTGTGGCTTGTAGAAGTTCGCAAAACCTGAAAAGGTCTTTTTGGTGAAAATACTTTTTCTATTTGTTCAGTGAAATCATGGAATCACATCCCTTCACAGATAAACATACAAGTGCCTCATGCCAAATTTAGAGAGCTGCTGAAGAGCTGGTGATTTGATCTATCTTTGCATTTTCTTTCCATCCTCAGCTTGACTGGGGTCTTTGCCATCCTCCATGTCTTCTGTTGTTTCTCTCCCTGCGTCAGCTAGCGCCAGGATACCCTTTGACTTTTCTGTTTGTGCTTTAGGATGTTTTATTTTAAGTCATTTCATTTAATTCTGTACATAAAAGACTAATAATTATAATGACGATTCATGTCACACTTGTATGTTTTATTACCAAGGGAATACCACCTTTGATGTATGTGTGAAAAGAACAAATAGGAATATTGAAAATTTATATTTTGTTCTATGACAGTTTTGGCGGCTTCTTTTAAAGTTTCTTTTAACTGTGGTGCATTAAAACATATTCAGGCAGAATGGCATTCTAGCAGATAATCAAAGAGGTGGTCTTTCCAAAAAGGAAAAGACCCATATGTTAATAGTCCACTTTTTTGTGCAAATGAGAATGTATTGCCCTGACGACTGGTACTTGGTCTGCTTTTGCAACAAATCTCAGTAAATACAACTGTCGTGAATGAATGTATGGTTGATTGTCCTTGACGATTTATACAGCTGATTCTTCTGGAGTTCAGTGGAAGCATACAATAAGAAAAAAATGGATGGGAAGAGAAAATAAAATCTTAGGTGACCCTAACAAGTGATGGGTGGGGGAGCACAGCACTCTGTCTTCTAGGATAATATGTATGACATCTTGAAGGGGTTCTAGCTAGAATAGCATACAGAAATGTGATTGGCTGAAAGGCCTTAACAGGGTGGGGCGTGCTTGAAAACAAATCTTTGTTGGACTAAGGCCAGACAATCGATCAATTTAAATAATGATGAAGGGTGGGATTTATGTAGGGCCCAGCAACTCCGAGGAGTGTCCTGGCGTTGATGCATGGGTAGAGACAATTAGCTCAGAGAAAAGAGCAAATCTGTAAACTTCTTTATTCAATTAGACAGAGATCAGGGGGAAGTTTGTTGCAGGCCGTAGGTCTACGTAGGAAAAGGATTGTCTGCCTGCTCTGGAACTGTGGATCCTGGGCACTATAGCAAGAGCCCTGTTAGAGGAACACAACTTCCTATTTGGAAAATATGCATGTAGTATGGATACCAAACGATAACCTTTCCTCAGTTTTCTCCTTTTTATCATTCGCCAAGATCAAGAAGTAGGCAGGGTGATGAGGAAATCCAAATGTGCTGCAGGTTGCGCCGTAAGTAAGAAACTGTCCTATAATAGTGAGGCACATAAATGCTGCAAATTGGCAGAAGTTCACTATAGAGTACCCCTAAATGACCCAACAGAGATTAAATCGAGGAACATTTAGTGGGGAATTCCCTCACATAAGGTATTTCCAAAACAAATAAGGTATCTTTTTTTTTAAATTTCTCCTGAGGCTTGAGCCGGGAGGCTGCTTTTATTGTTGTGTGCTGATATTTCACATTATACCCGTGTGTCCGCTCCCTCCCCCTCGCACTGAATTCTAGAGTAAAATTACCTGCCACATTAGCGCTGTACGCTGAATAGCACTTGGGCTATTTTTTGTAGTTAGAAACAACTAACTTGCCTGTCCTGGGAAGCGGTCGATTGTTAGACCGGCATCAGGTGGGACAATAGATTGGCTGTGAGTCAGGCAGCGGCCATCTTTGTGAGGGCTCGCGCTGCACGTCGCGCTTCGAGCGCTTAAAACCAGGAAATCTTAGCAGGAACTTGATTGCTTTTTAAATTTCTCCTGAGGCTTGAGCCGGGAGGCTGCTTTTATTGTTGTGTGCTGATATTTCACATTATACCCGTGTGTCCGCTCCCTCCCCCTCGCACTGAATTCTAGAGTAAAATTACCTGCCACATTAGCGCTGTACGCTAATTAGCACTTGGGCTATTTTTTGTAGTTAGAAACAACTAACTTGCCTGTCCTGGGAAGCTGTCGATTGTTAGACCGGCATCAGGTGGGACAATAGATTGGCTGTGAGTCAGGCAGCGGCCTTCTTTGTGAGGGCTCGCGCTGCACGTCGCGCTTCAAGCGCTTAAAAACATACGTCCATGGCTCCGCGCAGCGGACGCGCATTGTGTGCGCGCCGATCGCGTGCCGGAGTCAAGCCAGAGTCCTGCCCGTCTGCGCCCGTCCGCGACCAGACGGGGCGCGGGGCAGGGGACTCTGGTCATAATGTCATCGCGCAGGCACCTGAGATGGTGCTCTTTCACCAGCAAAGCCGCTACACACGCGCGACTCTACTTGAAATCGGTAAGACCCCTATCAAATCATGCTATCACTCCGTAGACCCCAATGCACTGCCTTCACAGTGCAATATATGCAATTATCGCTTTTACAATGATTCCAACTCTAACCATCCTGCACCTAATCTCAAATTGATGCTACTGAACTGTAGATCCATGGTCAAACACAAATTGGAACTTCATGACCTAGTACAAAATCATGACTTTGATGTACTGTTTTTAACCGAAACCTGGCTAGAAGAATCCTCATCCCCCGAAATACTTGAGTCAGTCCCGCTGAATTACAGCTTACTGAGAATTGATAGGCCTATACAGCGTGGTGGAGGTCTTGCAATGATCTTTAAAAAAGAATTGGAATGCACCCTCACTAACAAGGGTGTCACTAACAGTGAAAGCGGTACTTTCACTATTAAAGTGACCCCTTGTATGACCATTACTGGGCTTCTTATTTATCGGCCCCCTGGCAACGCTACTCCGTTTTGCAACCAGCTAATAGAAACGGCGACGCAACTAGCTATCAAATAGCAAAGGAAGCCCAACTACTGAAGACTGCCCTACACGCTTTGGGGATTACACTGCTCTCCACCTCTCCCACACACAAACTTGGCCATCTTCTCGACCCTATCTTTGTGACTTGGGAAGGCATTGATATACAACCTCTGGTCCCTATCATCTGGTCAGACCACCATATGATCATGTTTAGCATACCTAAGACCAGGACTAAGAACATCGTCAACAAACCCTTGTATGCCAAGCGGCGTAATTGGAAAAATTATACCCCAGAACGATTGATTGACGAACTAAAAACCCACCCCGCTCCCCAAGGTCAGTCCTTACAAGATACCTGGAACTCTTATGAATTATGGTTAAGTAAGGCACTTGACAAAATTGCTCCTTGGACGTGCAAGCCCCCAGCCAGGAGAACAAAATCGGAACCGTGGTTCTCAGAAAAATTAAAAGTGGCTAAAGCCCGTTGTAAAGCGACTGAAAGAAAATGGAGAAAGAACTACTCCACGGAACTTAAGGAGACCTACAAACAAGAACTAAAGTCTTATCAGAGACTTATAACAGAGGAAAAAAGCCTCTTCTACCAAAATAGAATTGAAGAGGCTATAAATCCATCTAAAGAACTATTTCGGATTTATAAGGAACTAACAGACACGTCGAGCCTGGATACGCAGGATACGTATTCTAATGAGTTATGCGAAGAAATTGCGGACTTCTTTGTCAATAAAGTAGAGAAAATTCATGCCACTTTCCCCACTCCCCCCACATCCGGTAAGAAAACACCCTCTCTTCATAAAACCACTCTCACACTCCCGACAAAGAAAAACTGTCCAGCATAATTAACAGCATTCATTCTGGCTCCCCTAATGATGTGTGTCCGTTAGATAAGTGCAAAGACATCATGGACCTTACCCTTATGGATCAAATAAGCCAACTTATTACCCTCTCTTTCAAAGAATGTCATGTCCTGGAGGCTTGGAAAAACGCCCAGGTCATCCCTCTGAAAAAAAAACCCAACATTCCGGTCACCCAATTTCAAAATCTCAGGCCAATATCCTTATTGCCTCAATGCGCCAAAATAATTGAAAAAATAGTTAATATCCAACTAATGGCGTTTTTAGAAGCAGAAAACATTCTCCACCCTACTCAATCCGGCTTTAGATCTAATTACTCCACGGAGACAGCTGTCTTGTATTCCACGGAATATATCCGCAAGATGGTGGACGAGGGTGAAACAGCAGCGTTGGTCATGCTCGACTTAAGCGCAGCTTTCGATACTGTGCTACATGCCACGCTGCTGTCCCGTCTTTCAGACATCGGAGTAAAAGACCATGCACTGGCGTGGATTAAATCTTTCCTCACGAATAGATCTTTCCAGCTTCATTGCCCGCCCTTTAAATCATCTTCTCGTGCCGTGAGCTATGGGGTTCCACAGGGCTCCAGTTTGAGCCCTACATTGTTCAACATCTATATGGAACCCCTGGCTCAGATCATAGAGAACTTTGGGGTGGGCATTGTTAGCTACGCCGATGACACTCAGCTTATGTTTAAGCTTACTCCTGATACCGAGAAGTATGCCTCCAACTTCTCGGAGTGCATGGCTGCTGTCG
This sequence comes from Lissotriton vulgaris, assembly GCF_964263255.1. Lineage (NCBI taxonomy): Eukaryota > Metazoa > Chordata > Amphibia > Caudata > Salamandridae > Lissotriton > Lissotriton vulgaris. Next base: position 1,472,050,738 of record NC_141689.1, read on the forward strand.
CCATGTGGATGGACAGTAATTGCCTCCGGCTTAATGGAGACAAAACAGAGGTGCTAGTGATAGGGAATAAAACCTCTCTATGGTCTCAAGCGTGGTGGCCCACAACTTTGGGCGAATGCCCTCGCCCTGTTGAGAAGGTCAAGAACCTAGGGATAATGATCGACTCTGATCTATCAGGTAAATCCCATGTCAACAAGATCATTGGAAAGTGCATTGGCACATTAAGAATTCTTAGAAAAATCATCGACCTGATTCCTATTAACGCCAGGAAAACTATCGTGCATGCACTTATTACACCTCACCTGGACTATGGGAATGCCCTCCTTTTAGGCCTCAACCAAAAACATCTTCACCAGCTGCAATGCTTACAAAATGCGGCGGCCCGCTTGGTACTAGGTCTTCCCAAAAGAACTTCTGCCAAGGCGGCATTGTCTAAACTTCACTGGCTCCCCGTTAGGGAGAGAATAAAATTCAAGAGCCTCTGCTATGCCCACAAGATAGCCCACAACAAGGGCCCTACCTATTTAAGAGGCCTCATGACCATCCACCGCCCTACCAGAGACCTTAGGTCCTCAGGAATGTCCCTTTTCAAACTCCCCCGCGTCCACAGAGCAAAAATTGGTGGCCGTTCCTTTCGCTACCTAGGAGTGAAACTTTGGAATGCTCTTCCGATTCACTTAAGAATGGAACCCTCTGAAACCCTTTTCAGAGCCAAACTGAAAACCCATCTCTTTCCTCAATAAGCCTGTGATTCCATTCCTTCTTGATTCTCTGTGAGTTTTTTTTTCAGCAATCAGCGCGGGGATACACAGCTGTGCAGCCATGCGCTTAATAAATGTTTTATTATTATTATTATTATTATTCTGTCCTTGGACCAAAGCATACTCACATTACAGAACTTATTGTGTCCTTTTGAAGCTTGCTAGTTGGACATCGAAGGTTGTAAACACTTGACACATACAGGGGGCATTTTCAGAGAGGGAGATGAGGCATCTACCGATCCTCCACGATATCCTTCATGGTGTCTCAATTATTAAATTCATCCCTCTTGGGAACTCCGAAGGTCTGCTGAAGAGGGGCTTCCCATACATAGAGCACATCAGCTCTACAAAGGCAGCACTCCCTCAATAAATAGAAAGTACCCCTGTCTTTTAGCTTCTCAAGTTTGCCTGGGGTCCATCCCCCCTAATAATTAGGGTCTCCACGACCTGGGCCCCAAGTACCTCAACGACCGCATGACCTTCTACACGCCCACCCACCAGTTTCGATCAACAAGCCACACATACGCAGAGCCACCGCCGGAGGAAAATCCTTCTCCTACCTGGCAGCCAAGACTTAGAACTCCCTCCCCACCCACCTTCGGCGAACCCAAGACCATCTCTCCTTCAGGAAGCAGCTCAAGACCTGACTGTTCGAGCAGTAACTTACTCCTCCCCCAGCACCTTGAGACCCTCCCGGGTGAGTAGCGCGCTTTACAAATGCCGTGATTGATTGATTGATTGAGTGTATTCATGGAATGTATGTACTAATGAAATGGAGCTCATTTGCCATTTTCATCCTGTTCGGTCTTTGAGATACCCTCAGTGAGTGTCATGGGGAACCACCACTCTCATTGGGTACCACAACTCTTCTGATGTGCAGGCAAGAGAATCCCTGCACTGTAGGGTGGAGCGAAACATCTGCAATTCATATACAAGGGTTCCATTGTAACATCCTTGATCCTCACCTAGAAAAACGGTCACAATATATGGACATTCATCCAAACATATGGGTGCAAATATTGCAGTATGAATTTTGACTGCAAAGTATTTTCACTTGCTATGCTGGAAGTAGATTTTACCAATTCACAACCATCATTTTCAAATTCTGCAGTTGAATTCTGCATGGTGCAGAGTTTTGAAGCCACTTTTCCCACAGATGGGCAGAAACTGGGTATGCTGCTGCACATTAATGCCAGCTCTGCTCTGTGTTGAGGAAGGCCAGCAGTCTTCTAGGGAACCAGACCTGAAATCCTCAAACTGGTCTATTGTGATCATTTTCAAAAAGTAGGCGAGTTTATTTTCACCCATCTTAAATCAGTAAAATGAGTGAAGAGTGTCTGTACCCATGAATACCATTAAGTCTTGCCTGTGACATTATCATGGATGTGTGCGTTAATGCAGGGCACAGCTGTGTACTTGTTTGTACGCAATTGCGCTTTCTGGAATGCCTACATGTATCGATGTATTCCTCAAGGTATATTCATGTGCTGCAGACAACACAACTTGCTAACAGAAACAAGCAATTACTGCTAACCGTATCAGAGTTTGGAGTTAGTATTTTTTCACTTTTTGATTCCTCCATGTAGCCATAGACAATACATTGTTAAACTCATTTGAAAGTATACGCTTATGCACAATTGTATTTAGAAACCATACTCTTCATTCAAGGGTAGGCCACTGTTTCTAGCATCGGCGGATCCTGCCTACAATTTACTTGGAAACTGATGAAATGTTGAGGTGTAGTATCCCTTATTTTGTGTGATATAAGTTGATTAATTTACTCCCTTATCAATACCTTCCAATGACCTTAACAATTGCTTTTAGATTATTTATTAAATGTGCCACTGTAGAATGGCTATTTAACGCACATCATGAAATTTAACTTTTGTTTTGTATATGGCACTCACTGCTATTTATGATTTTAACTGGTGTAAAATCTATAGAATAGTGGAAAATAGCTAGGTTCATACTTCTTTTTGTCTGAAAATAATGCGAAGATTCTATCTGATTCAGTTTTACTATTGAGTTAGTTTTACATAAACATGAGCACAGATATTTTGACTTTGACCTGTTTAGTAAGTTAAGCAGTGCACTGCAGGAAATCTCCTAAACTAAATTTCAAATCCTGTCAACCTGAACGCTTAGTGACCTAGCAGGCAGGACTGGCACCATGTGGAGCATATCCCAAGAAGAAATGCTACCCTTTTTCTGTTTTTATTAGTACACGAAGATAAGGAAACATCTGGGCGAGTTAATCATCAACTAAATACATCATCACATGAGGGCTTCAAAACACAGCAGCATGCAGCATGCCTGAAAAGCCATTTTATGGGGTGATTTTCTGGTTAAATTCATTTGTCAGGTTCCCTGATTTCACAAATAGTGAAATGCATGGAAAAGGTCACCGGTTATTTTTAACAAGATAATTAATTCCCCAGTGAGTTGCAGAAAATAAACTCCAGCTTGAATGCTGCCTAGGAACAAATCTGCAATTAGAGATCTCAGAGTTTTGAGAAATGTTTTCCCTCTCGTCCATGAGTACATGTAACTCCTCTAGATTAGGTCAAAATATTTAAATATTTTTTTTAATTAATTACACTTATTTTGCCAAATCAAGAAGGAAAATGATATTCCCTTTTTCAGTCTTCGAAATTGATGTCTAATGCATAGTTTGTCATGCCTCCTAAAATGGATTAAGTTACCATTCGAGTTCTTTGTCAGTTGTTTGCGTTTCTCTCAGGAATTGAATAGCAGAGTCTGTGTTTTGTTAAAAGGTTTTTTGAGTTTCATTGTCTTGACGTCAAAGGTGAACCCAATTTCTCACTTGCTCTGCATTATGGACAAATTTTACTGGGGCAAAGATCCTAGCTATCTGTAAGATCTGGCATGCTATTACCCGCTGGTAGACATTTTAACTTCTCGTTGGCTCATATGATAAATGATTTTTTTAAGCTAGGTTTGGCAGGGGATACTTAAGGACCAGAGTCTAAAAGTATATTAGAACCACATGTGTCACCCTCAATCTGAACCTGTTCAAGAAACTGGTTAAAATGAAATTTTCAAACAGAGTTTCATCAAAATTCAACATCCTCATGTCATGGAGGAAGCAAATAATGACTCACTTAAGTCTACCTTAAGCATCAGGCTAGGCTGTAGCTTTCATACATTCAGTCTCAATCATTCTTATGGGCTTAATTTAACACTGGGGTTCTGAAGTGAAATAAGTGACGAGTAGCAATTTACAAAACTTTTAAAAATTACATAATAACACACAATATTTTCTCATGGTATAACAAGATTATGTCTTTACTCTTTTATTTACAAAAGGTCCTGTGTCTTTTTGTATTCCTTTAGCTGTGCATCAAACACAACTCTGTAATCCGTTGATGAATTATACATTTGAACCTTCTTGTCAGTGACTTCCGGTAATGGAATGATAAAGCAGTCAGGGAAATTTCTTAATAAATGAAGATATATTACTCTGGGTTTTTTTCCATGGGAGCTTCCACTTAAAAAATTCTTGTAAAAAGCATTTATTCTGCACTTGGGAATCAAGCTGAAGGGGTGGGTTTTCAGGATTTACACGTCTATTGTTGTGCAGAACTGGCTTTAGCACTGATAGCCCCAATGAAGCATTCATTGTTGGTACCCCCTCATAAACTTTTTAGGTTTTGCCTGCGGTTTGTGCACGTAGTGCGCAAGCCTAAAAAACCTCTTGAGTTCAATATCGGCTTGATGACCCGCCTCTGTCTCTCATTGGCTAGCTCCATAAATGGAGGCTAGCCATTGGGAGACAGAGGCTGTCAATCGCGCTTTCTCCAGAAAACGCGATTCGGGGGCGTTTCTGGTGCTTTTTTTAAGCCCCGCCCCTTTGTCCCGGGCCGCGCTGCGATTGGCTGCCGGCCCGGGACACCCCCGTGACGTCATTCCCGGGCCGCGCTGTGATTGGCTGGCCGGCCCGGGACCTGACTTGTTATAAATGTTGTTGCCTTGCTCTACTGCAACCCCTTCCTTTTTTCTCCTGTACGATATTTCAGCAACTGATTCTGATATAAACCGTGCATTACTGTTGTTATGCATTGTCAATTGATGCCACTCATATGCAAACGCGCTATATCACTACCGACTATTAGACATGTGAAGTCGGTTTTCCTTTCATAAGAAAGCCAGCTCCTCACACTGCCTCCTTAAGTGCTCTGGTGTGGGGCGCTTGATTATTTCATTCCTGCCATGCTCGACGTCGGAGAAAGCCAGCTCCTCACACTGCCTCCTTAAGTGCTCTGGTGTGGGGCGCTTGATTATTTCATTCATGCCGTGCTCCACGTCGGAGAAAGCCAGCACCTCACACTGCCTCCTTAAGTGCCTGGGTGTGGGGCGCTTGTTGATTATTTCATTCCTGCTGCGTGTGAGGGCGGACCAAGGGTGGAAGGCCGACAGCACAAAAGTTCGCCCATTTAAGGCTCGTCAAGCTCCACGTCGGAGAAAGCCAGCAAGAAAGCCAGCGGAGAAAGGCAAACACGGCCGCAGTCACTATGCACGCAGTTTTTGAAAACTTGGGGTACGTTTTCCGTTTTAAGAACAAGAAGCTGTAAGATTAAAAATAAAAAAAAGTATTAATAGTTTTCTACCTAGCCATAACGACCGCGAAAACAATATGCCTCTTCCCACCCATTCAAAGTCAAATATCCTTAAGTGACACTCAACAAGACCCCGAAAGTGAAAGAGCGGCGGCTGCCTGCTGAGAGCAATGTGTTCAGATCTGCACTTCTCTCCCGACAGCAGCGAGACCCAGGCCGCCATGTGACTGGTGGCGGTGAAGCGCCCAGGGCACACAGGCAAGGTGGGCGAGCCTCTCCCGCAGCACATGGCTTGGAGGGGATCGCTATGCGCCCTGGTGACACTGCTCCACCTTCGGGTTCCCTAAGCAGCAGCGGCCGAGACACACACAGGTAAGATGCTGCTATCGTGCCTTTCAGTGGCGCAGCTCATCCCAGCACTGACACTTGAAAGGCATGTGTCACCTCCACTCCCCCCACCGTGGGAGACAGCCCAGACCAGCCCCTGACCCCTTTTGATAGTTGCCCGCACGGGGCGGCGCCCCCTTCGTCCCTGGGAAATTTGTCGAGCCCATCTACAGGTGAGACCTGCAGCCGCTTCCAGGGAAGTCGCGAGCCCGCCCTGATCATCTGTTACTCATCTGTTACCAGCTCACTGTACCTTTGAAAAAGATTAAAGAAAAATGATTGTCACTGTAAATTCAGATTCAGGCAGCCTTTAGATCTGTTGATTACTCAGTTACATGCATTTGCATTTTTTTAAACTGTTTTTCTATCACTGGGAGGTTTCAGCAGAGACCAGGCAGCGGGGGAGGACGCAGCTTTCCGTGGCTGTGGGTGAAAGGGAGAGCCGTGCAGCGGCGGCTGATTCTGCAGTGCAGAAAGAGCGTCAGCTGCGGGGCCTCCAATGGAATGTTCAGGGCTCGGGGGCTCCCTGGGTGTGTCAGAATGGGCCTTCAAGCGCTAAAAGAGAGGGCAGGCCTAAGTGCGCCAGGATGCCCTCCCTCAGTCGACCTCCGTTTCCATTTCACTGAAGTGAAGGTTTAGTTGCCGGTTTTTACTTTGCTGCTGCCCCACCCTGAGTCCATTAATGGTTTCTTCCAACACCTTGACCTCCCACCCCAGCCAACCATTTCTCTGGAGTTATCAGAATTGCACAGGGATATTTTTTCCACAATATGTTTTCTTTGGCAGGGTTCATTGCCTTTTATTGGTCTTTTTGCACCGCGCACATCCCACAATGCATGTTATTTCCATCAAGACTACTAGGCTTTGTAAAATTCAGTGCTTGCTTTGTAAAAATAAAAAAAAATAGAAATAACTGCAGGCGCTATATTGTGCTTAGGTGCTGTTGAATGTCCTGGTTTGTGAATTTTAAGCTTACCTGGTCTTGATCTCTCCTCATGCCTCTTGCTTCTTGCTTCCAACACCTCCTGTTTCTTTATCTAACTCTCGCAGGCTCTTTACTTCCTTCTTTCCTCCTGGTCATTCTTTTCCTGTATTTCTCTTCCTCCCCTTCTACTTTTTCTGACTTTCTCTTTCTTGGTCTAGAACAAAGTCTGATGGTGAGAAATGAGTTTTGGTCTAAAAAATGGACTCCTGAGTCCGCTCCTGCCCAAATTAATACCCTCTCCTTAAATATGAGTAATATTTATCCTTATTAAACCTCCCAAAAAGAGAATTGCCCCCTCTGATTGGAATATCTTCTTGTTCTTCTCACCCTGGAGTCTTTAGAGAGGTGGGCCGCTGCAGAATGCCGCCCCTTGCGTTCTCCATGCTGCAAGGGGCGGACGGGAGAGACCTTGGGGCTTATGGGAAGAGGGACATTAAAATAATTGTATCACCCATTGAGATGCTAGTCTGAAGAGCACAGCTGACAACCGTGCCTGGCATGGAAATATAGAAGTGCTGGTTCTCATCATCACAGAGCGCCTGCGTGCTACTGAGAAGTGCCACTAAAATATTACATCCCTGCTGAGGAGTGCCGGTACTCTGCCATCAAAGGTTTTGTACCTGCTGAAAAGTGCTGATATCTCCCACTGAAATTATTGGTCTCTTGCTGAGAATGCATGTATACTCCAATCAAAAATATTGAATCCCTGCTGAGAAACACCAGTAATCTCCCGTAAAAAAATATTGGACCCACGCTGAGAAGTGCCAGTACTCTCCCGTTAAAAAATGTTGGCCCGCTACTGAGAATTGTCACTCTCCCATTAAAAATAATAGACCCCTGCTGAGAAGTGTTACCCTCCCATTAACATTATTAGACCCCTGCTGAGAAGTGTTACCCTCCCATTAACATTATTAGACCCCTGCTGAGAAGTGCATGTACTTTTTCTTTCAAATGAAAGAAGTGCTGGTACTAAACACCTTACTGTACCTGCCCATTGAAAGCACTGGCTGACCAGGAATAATTGTTCGTCAGGTTGCTGCTTTGAGGATGCTTTAAACCTCCCGGAGACCCATCTCTACCAAGAAATTCTTATAAAGTGAAGAAATGACTTGGATATAAAAAAAAACTAAATATATGGCGCTCATTTTTAGGACAAACAAAAATATATTTAAGTCAGAGTATGGAGTAGCATTGGTGCCACCAAAGAGTTGACACCCGGAGAGTGTCTCACACACAATAAGAATTCATAATTGTTACTTCAAATAAATGGATTCCTCTAAGGAATAATAAAAAGAGCTGTTAAAAGGAGTACACCGTCCTACGGCTGCCTTGTTACTGTGTAGCAATTATGATGCACACATGAGCTTACAGTGAATAGTTGTTTGCTACCTGCAGTGAGAAGTGTGGACTTCTTCCTAATTGCTTTAAAGACGCCCTATGGTGAATGAGTCAACCAGTAGATTTGTATAGCGCTTCTTGTCACCCGTGAGGGAATCCATCCAGGTGCTGGCAGGATCCAGTTAATTAGTTAAATAGACCGATCTTCAGGGATTGTCTGAACTCTAGAAGTGATGAGGAGGTCCAGAGATGAGAGGATGGCTCATTCCATGTCTTTGGTGGTAGGTAGGAGGAGTGACCGCTGCTTCTGCTATGTCAGATGCGAGGGTGAGGGTTAGAAAAAGGGATGCGGAGTGGTGGTGTCTGGTTCAGGCGGTGGTTCAAGTAGGCTGGGCCACAGTTGTGCAGGGCTTTGTATGCGTGGCTCAGTAGCTTGAAGTGGTATCTTTGCTGTACCCGGAGTCAGTGGAGTTTGCTAAGGTTGGGGGTGATGTGGGTTTGTCAAATGAGATCCTGGACCAATCTAATGCAATCAGTCCTCCAAAGTCAATCATTGGGCAATTCTGACTGGTTGGTGCCCGTATTGCTACAATATGGTTACAACAAGGGGTGATTTTGTCAGGATATTTGGTTTAATGAAGAGCAATTTTGCCAACTTGAATTGCTTGGATTTTGGGGGCAAACAAGAGAAGCCCAACTGGGGTGTGATTGACTTTGGAGGACTGATTGCACCGTGCCATATCTGAGCTTGCAGCCGCTTAGTTTTTTTCCACATTGTTCTCTGCCTGTGGCAAAAGTGATCTAAATTGCCGGTCCAAGGCTGAGACTGTGATTAGTAAAATATAGGATGTGGAACTTGTGATACATATACCATCGCTCTGACATGGCGGGCTAAAGGACGGAATTGCATTTTTGAATGGCGCAGTCCTACTTTGATGACTGACGTAGTTCCCGGAATGAGGACAAGTGAAAGCATTTAAGTTCAGCCCGCTTCGTTTATGTTGCAAACACTGCGGAAGGCATTACCCAAAGTGCATCTGAATGGTGCAATATATGCTGGTTGAAACGAAAACTTAGTGAGTGCCTGGTGTGTTTTTTTTTAACATATATATATGAAAAGACTTTATAGTTACCTGTGAAATAAATACATTTTCGTGGTAAAGGCATATTCTTTGTAAAGGTTTGCATGGTAAAGGCATGCATGGTAGAAACTCATGCCGTGTTGTTATGGCATGCGTTGTAATGGCATGCGTGATGCCTTCATACAACCTTTCCAGGGCCTTCTAGCTTGTATGTTCTCAACAATACCGACTCCCCATACACTCGGGATCTGAGTTGAGTGGCAACAGAAAAAGCTCTGCTATCTGAAGGAAGTGCTCAGACTGAAAGACCATCCTCCATTATTGGTATTTCCTTCACCGTACTACCCCTTATGTGGAGGAGATTGTGCTAGGGTATTTTCCTGTTGGTATTGTTCTTCCTTCCCAAATTCAATGATTTTCCAGTACCATCCAACTCTAGCTCTCCAGTCTCCTTTATGGACCGTGATTTGACCCTTCTATTCTTCGCCAGCACAGGTCTGAACCAGTGGAAGCCTCTCTAGTACTGCAGTTGTGCATAACACTTTGGTGCCAACTCACAACATACTAAACCAACATACATCAACGACCCACAACTAAACTTGTTTAAAGTGATAACCCGGGGCCCTAAAAAGAGACTATACTCTCAATTCTCTCAGAGGCTTAATTCAAGCCAGTGAATCCTCACATATGATCCTTCCTGAATTGTCGAATATCGCCTCGTACACTCGCTTAACATTACCATTGCATTACAACTCAACGCGAAGCACAATAACAGCCTCTTAAGGGAGAACAGGCCATTAACGACTGGTAGAGCCTGAGGCAGAAGGACTGTAATGTTATTGGAACATTCAATCCACTGAGGCTAGAAGGAACTAAACTAAAGAGGAGAAACAGAAACACGAGCACAGTATGTCGATGCAGATGGCGCTTTGGCCCTCTGCCACCCATTGTTTTCAGAGAAGCGCCCGATATTTCACTGGTCTAATGCTCATTTTAACACGCGTGCACTGAAATATTTACGCACATGCATATTACCCACTCTCCAAACTACATGTGATCCTACTCAAACAACCAGATCTCAAACTCTGCCCTATGACTGAATCCTTGACACAAATGCGTCAGTGTGCGCAAGCTGTGACACATCCCCACGACATAACATGTATGTAAAATAGTTGTAATGCAAGTAGAACATTTTTTGCATGTTTCCTGAAGCATTTTTGTTGTTAATTTCTAAAAACAAAATAAAACGACAACAAAAAAACACAAAGCGGAAACTAATTTCTCTGCGTGCTGCACACCGTAAGGTGGTTTTCGAGTCTTGTGCATTGATTTTTCAATGTTCTCATTACCGTCTCGCTTTGTGTAAACTTAATTTACAGGTGCTACCTTAAAAGCAATAGGGGAAACCTATTTCAATTACACGAGGGAAAGGGAAATCAATGTATACATTACATTATTCTTGTAATATCTGTGACAAAATTAAAGGGAAAGGAAACCTTTCAGCAAAAATGATGGATGCAGCATGAAATCAATTTGCGCGGGGGGTGCCGCAGTTCTGTGATCTCCAGGTGGCACTGGCTGTCCACTGCTCCGAAGCAGGCTTTCATAATGTATACCAGGGTCTCCGACACCTTGGCACTCTCACAGGCCAGCATTGCCTGATACTGTACACATGTGTGCCTGTGTTCCTCAGCGAGCTAAACTGGCTGCGAATTGTGCACTGACCTTTTCCGTTTATGCAGCACTTCTGTTTGTCTCGTTGTAGCTCTTGCTACAAAAAGCTGGTATGATAGGGTAGAAAAAAATCAGCAGAGAATCCGGCTGTCGTTGTTGCGAGTTTGGATGTTTGTGGTGTTGGTCTCTCGGGAGCTTAGAGTCATCTACTTCTACGACGGTCTCAGAAGAGAGTGGAATGTCCCTTCTTCGTATCTTCTGAACTTTATGTTGCAGAGGCACGTTTAGGCACCGCAGTCGATGTCCCTGTGAATTAAGCATTTTATGCCCTGCAGATCCTGCCCAAAGACAGTCTGGTGACTTCCCATTTCTGATGAGGAACCACTTACTGACACGAGAAGAAGAGGAGAAGGGGTGTGCTCAGGAGGCATGCCCCAAAACTGTGTTTTCAGCCAGAAATCCCTCATATCAATTATGTGGCTAAAAACAAGTTGAAAGATTTGAACCTGTGACCATTAGGTCAAACACAGACCACAACAGTGGACGCATTAGTCCACTAAGCCACCAGACAGGCACTCATCAATATGTCTATGAAATACCGCTGTTTTTCTGCGCCTTCTGTTGCCTCGTCATTCGAAACATCTGATTTGAGCTTGAAAGTTTGCAATGCCAGGCACAGTTTGCTACAATTTCATCTGCCTCCACACACACCCTCACACACCACATCACTCTGGGACACCACCACATCACTCTGGGACACCACCACATCACTCAGGGGCACCACCACATCACTCTGGGACACCACCACATCACTCTGGGACACCACCACATCACTCTGGGACACCACCACATCACTCTGGGACACCACCACACCACTCAGGGACACCACCACATCACTCTTAATACACCACCACATCACTCTTAATACACCACCACATCACTCTTAATACACCACCACATCACTCTAATACACCACCACATCACTCAGCCCAACCACATCATCACTCAGCACCACAACAGCACTGTCCTTGCTTGCTACCAACAAGCATTGCCATAGCCAATAGGACTCGCATTAGGAAAGTGTAAGCTATTGGCTTTGTGAATAACAATGCTATTAATTTATATATTTTCAAAGCCAACACCTATTTAAACAAGCATTTACAATGCAACGGTTTCGCCTTTGGAAAAGTTTGAGCTATTGGCATTGTAAATGACAACATTTGTATTTATGTACATGTACTTTTATTATTGAACTTGCTTTTATGACAATTGTCGAATAAAGCTGACTTGACTTGACTTGACTTGTATTTATGTGTTGGTTTTGAAAACAGATAAATAAATGGCATTGTCATTTACATTGCAAATAGCTTTAACATTTCCAAAGGCGAAACCGTTGCATTGTAAATGCTTGTTTTTATGTTGAGTTGTATTGTGTGTGCCAGTGTTGCTGCCAATATACACGTTCTGATTCCCCAGGACCGTAGGAGCTTTTTGTTGCCTTTGACAGCTCCTGGCAGGGAGCCAGACAGTGCAGTGCCATCAATCCTCGTGCGCTGGGAATAGGAATTACTTGCCATGTGACTTCTGATGTCATAGAAATTATAGACCAATAGAAATCGATCACAAAAAAGAGGTCATGTGAGTCTTAATCTGCTATATAGATATCAACCTAGAAGGATAGAAAACACTGGAATTACCAAAGAATGGAAATATAGTTTAATGCTAAAGTCGACATTTATAAGATAACATTTCAGTTACTACTCTATATTAGTGACTGCCTTTTCTCTTACAAATAAGGGCTCCTCTGCAGTATTGGAAACAAACCTCTTTATAAAAAAAAATATTATCACATGTTAGAACAAGATTATACAACATTTGCAATCACCTATTTTAAAAAACACGAGCAGAAAAATACTAAAATATTGTTAACAACCAAAGATCTTGAACCTGAGGTGAAATTTCTTGATGAAGGTCAGTGTGGCGACAAATGCCACAAAACCCACAGATTGTTAGAAAATACTTTTTAATATAAGTAAGTGTCTATTTTGGAATTTTCCCAAGTGCCTGTCTTAAATAGTATTAAGAATGTCAAATGATGTTCTGACAAGCTCATTATGAGCACTACTGATTATAATTGTAGTCAGGAAATTTAGCGAACGTATTAGGATCCTGCTGGATTAGAATCTGTGAGGAGCATCTATGTGCTGGAAAAGCTTAACAATTTTAAAATCTAGATTGCAAATTTCCTGGTAGCTATTATAAAGAATAGTCACACAAAAATGCGTATCAATGTGTTGAATTCAGGTCATTTGAAAATGTATTGATGGTATTGAAACCTTAAAATGGATTTGTCAATGCGCCTGCAACTCTCTGTATAGGAAACGTCAAATTGTTTTTTTAATACAAATATTATATCAGTGAAAAAAATGTTGCAACAGTTATGAGAAATAATCTTGCACAAAGTTACCTGTAAAAATTGTATTGTGTGCATACTTGCAATTGCAAATGCTCTGAAATAGTTGTGTTGCAAAGTAGGACTATGGTTGATATTCAAAATCAGCCTGCTGCATTGATCATGGTCTGGTGCTGATTACTCTATTTATAGCACTTCTACTTTCTGTTGATTTGACTTTGAAATGCACAATCTGTGTATTATATATCAAAAAGTTGAATCATAGTAAAAATGTGGTTTCTTCGATGTCCTCTGCTCAAGGAGCAACATCACACAGTTTGAGTTGGGAGGGTCCTGCATGAAGGTTGACCATAATGCTTCACTCTCTAAGCCAGTGGTTCCCAAAATGTGGGCTGTGGCTCCCTGGGGAGCCATCAAACCTAGCCAGGGGAGCCATGCACAAAGCACTTTAATGCATTTAATAGTTTAGTTTTTTCCAAATGCATTTTACACCAATGAAAGTTATCAGGAAAGTACAGTTGTCCTGTCTATTAAACACACGAAGTATTATTAAGTATTGACATTTGTACTTGAATCATAGGTACTTCCAGTACACATTTTCTTTCAGTGCACACACATTTCCAGGTAGGCCTGCTCTTTCCTTGAGCACAGGGAAGTAAAACACGATATATGGCATAATGCCAACATTGGGAAGCAAGCAAGAGAGATGTTTAAAAAAAAACATTCAGAAGAATTTATTTTACTTGCATTAATGTGGAGACAATTTTAAGGAGGAGACAGCAAGAATAAAGCTGTATGTGGTTTAAAAAATTGTGAGTCGCCCTGCTGAGACAGGTGTGTTGACACGTATGACATGGGTAGAAATGAAAGTGCATGCAAATATTCTTCAAGCTCAGAAGCACTTTGGCAATGGGGCCTACCTGCATAGGGGTGCCATCTAGCTCTGTAAGTGGGATAAAAAGGTTCTGGAAGGCTACTCTAAAAAAGGCATGGGCAAAGAAGTTCAATTAGGAATAGTTTATTAGAGGCACCGCCTTAGTAATATGAAACACCCTGCGTATATGATTATAATACCCTCACTAGCTTCATCCCAACTATTTGTAGGGCGACAAAGTACTCTTGATGCTGGCCTTATATCCCCCCACCCTACAAAAAAGTAACAGTGGGGAGCCACGGGCAATGTCCAATGGGTCAAGGGAGCCGCAGGTTGAAAAAGTTTGTGAACCACTGCTCTAAGCCGTAGAAAGTTCCTTGGGTCACTATTTATCCTTCATGCATAGAGGGGCAGGGACATCAGTCATATTCCAAGGTGTTTAAGGGGTGATATTCAGGGGGTAATACACTAAGGCTTTTTTGTTCATAAATACACAATAATTTACCAAGGCATGCTGGCAGACATAAATGGGTTAACTACTGCATAGTTTTCGGCTGTATCTGAGACAGGATATGCAGCAGTAACTCCAACGTAATCGCTGGATGTGGGTGGAACAATAAATATTTAGCCTTTTTGATGTGCAGCATCTCTATAGCTATGAAGTCCTTTTAAAGATCTAGCACATTTGGTGACACAGGTATGTCTTACATTGCTTTATGGATGCTTCAGCCCTGGTGCTCCCAGGTTCCAGACACCGAAATAGCACTACTTTGCCCTCTGCAGGAGCCAATCCTTCAACTTCAGTGCATGATATTGCAAGGGCATCAAGGTAATGCCATTATGACTGCACACAGGAGTGGACAGAGTCGCAAGCATAGGCCAGAGATGTTTCTCAAATGGCCCTACATGCTGCACACATGAGCAGGGTTACAAGGTGTCCTGGATGTTCCAGGACAGTTCCAGTTTTTCATTTTCTGTCTGGCAGATTTCACTAAGTACAGCACATACCCTGGTTTTAAGAGCAGGTAGACCAAACACAGCTATTATGCATTCCAAGACAAAATCAGTGACAATCCCTCTCAGAAATAAATGTAATTATTAAAGATGATACTTTGTGTAAACGTTGTATTGAATATAGTTCCGTTAGTGCCTCATTGTCTGTTTTTTCTATGTTGGAAAGCGCTGTCTTTTAAGTCATTCTGTCTCCATCTGTCCATGTGAAATTTTACTCTTTCTATGTTTGGGAAATGTCCCCAATTTAGTTTTCAAAACCTGATCGCTCTACACATAACTTGCCCTGGTAATTGGAGCCTTTGGGGCAGATTTACAAGCTCCTTGCGCCACTTTTGCGTAACTTTTAACATGGGAAAAGTGGCGCAAAAGTGTCGAAAGGGGTTTGTAAATCTACCCCTTTGTTTTTACGTTTAGAGATGCTAATGAGGAATGTCAACACCTGCTGTGAATAGCCCCAAAGTCTTTAATGTGGCCCGCCTCTCTGGCCCCCATGGCCTGCCATCATTAAGTTATTTCACCTTCTGAACTTGACAATGTCCGATTTGGAAGTTCAAACGGTGTTCATTTTTGCCACACAGGCTGGGGGTGTACTCTGAACTAAGTGCAAAACTAACCATAGAACAGTTAGAACATTTTAAAGTGCGAGGGTAGTAAAGCTGATTGAAATCCAGTTTGTTTAAGAAATGTCACATTATACTATATACAGTTTAATCGTGTTATACTCTGATGCACTTACATAAAGTTTATTTAAACAAAATGAACTTCAGAGGAAGCCTAGCGGGAGACTGCAATCTTTGGAAAACAAAAACATGATGCGTTTATTGCCTTCAACAGAGCAAATTGAATGTTCAAAGAATTTCAGTGCATGTTCCAGAAATTATTCGTAACTCAAGGCCAGGAGCTGGAACAAAGGCAATCAGTGATTGAAGTGTACCGTCAAAATGTCAACATTTTCATATGCACTGGTGTTCTGGTAGACATTCCTCTTTAAAATGGGTTGCACGTATCACTCTCTGCCATGAACTCACCAATAAATAATAAATGTAGTACCCACAAAGAAAGCGACAACAAACCAACTAATCAAAGATCTTTTATCATTGTAAAAAAAACAGTGCATTCTCTTAAATAACATTTTTGAAAATTAAATTATGAAATCTGCTTCAAAAAATGAACCCATCATGTGATTTCAACTGCTGCTTTAGTTTAAATCTAAGAGATTAAGTTGGACACTAGGCTCTAAAAATGTACTGTTGCACCTATACCCCCAAAACGTTTGCAGACAATTGCTTAGCAAAAAACTTTGTGTTTGTATTTCTAACTTTATCCCATAACGAGTTAGCTGAAACATTTCATGAACTGTGTCACAAATATTTGGATAATTAATGATATTGGCACCATTCTTTAGAGTTTGCACAGTGTGTTGTTTGAAGAAAGATGGCTGACTATGCAACTAATTCAAGCAACATCAAAAGTAGTAATGTTCTGCTTTTTCTTGCCCATCCCACTCAAATGTACTCTATTTACAGAGAAGTCAAGATAGACTAACTTGAAACACCTATGTTTCCGACACCAAAAATGTCTAGGCATGTGTGTTAGCAAGACTGAACACTGCCTGAAACTTTTGAACACCTCCTGGTCTATCTCTTTACACCACAGCTTTCCAAACTTTAGATGTTAGTGACACACTTTCTAGACATGCACCATTTCGCGACACGGTAAAGCAGTGAAGCGGGCGAGCCCGAACCACCTAAAGAAATTTCGGAGAAAAAATGGGCAAATGGTGCATTTTCAAGCAAAGTTTAGAAAGCAGGAAGGTTAATAAAGCAATTGTGAATCTGTTCTAGCAAACACAGTGACTGGCAAAACTGGGTGTTAATCAGTTTTTTAATTATTTTATTTCGCCACTTGTTTTGGTATCTTTTGTCTCCTGATTTATTTCTTGCTTTATTTATTTCATTTCCAGGGTGAGAGAGCTTTAGATTGGAGTTTGAGAATGCCCACAAATGTATGAGCTTTGGGCGTTCCCAAATTTAAAAGGCTAACCATGGTTTGAGTTTTAGGCTGGAAATGCATGTTTATGGTACCTTTGTGATACGAACCCCCCTAATCAATAAATCTGTCAAATGCATCTTCTTTCAAGTTTTTCTAGTAGTATCTGGAATGGCTTTGTACAGGCAGATTAGGACACAAGGACAAGGTGAAGGTAGGGCCGTACCTTATTGCTCAACACTGCAGCCACATTCTTGTATATTTCCACTGGCCCTAACCTTTGTACGTTTTTTTTATTAAAAATCTATTCATGAAAGTTTAACACAACCTCAAAATATTATCTGCACCTTGAGAACAGCATTATAAACATTAGCTCCCATAATGCAAGGCTGTATTTTTTTTTATTCCACACCTTTAACTTAAAATCTTAAATCTTCTTCTCTTCATTTTGCTGTAAGTAGCCAAAGGGCATAGTGCAGTATTTCACTAACGATTTTCAGTAAACTTTTCCTGTCGTAAAGCTGTGCTAGCAGGCTCACACTCACTCACAGGGCCAACTGTACTTACTAGTACCTATCCTTGATAAATCTTTGATCAAATCTCTGTGTACTCATTGCTGATGTTGCTCCATGTAACCCAAATATACTCTCTGCAGACGCTTTTGTCAGATACACAATCATCTCTTGGTAGCATCATCCTTCAGATGAATGCTCCTTCAGATCAAGTCTTGATGAGTCAAATACAGAATTCCACCCTTTTTTGTCACTATTTCTGAAATTGTGCATATTGTGTAAATCATTTAGTCTTTTTTGACTGCGGTCAATAGTTTCTGCATTCTAATCTGAGCTTCTCATTGAAGTAAATTGTGTGATTTTGGGCAAATCCCTTTGGGCCCATTTATAATCTTTTCTCACATGTAAGTTGCGGTTATGTGCACAAAAAACTGACCTGCAGGAAGAAATGCTACTGATTCACACAATCAGGACGAGTGGACATTTCCACCCACAGACTGGATTTACCTCAGCAGTCGATCTGTTAGTTTTGCAGACTGTCAGTTGTAGTATGCATTTGCGCCGCCAAGAGGAAGGACGAGCCACATGCTCAGCTGATGCGTGAACTGGTAATTAAACTGGGGCTACACTTCTTTCTGTTAGCCTTCGCTTGCAGTTCACACCTTGAGGAGACCAAGAAACCGAAGAGTCCGGTTTTTCTGCTGCTTTCCTTGGGAGAAAGTGTCTCTCATACTCTTTGAAATGTCACTCATCTTAACCCTGAAATTATGAAAACGTCACACATGGCAATCTGAAACCTTGGCAACTATGCATCATTAGGCGACACACCCACACCTGGCAGGCGACACTGTACTGTGTCCCGACACAGAGTTTGGAAAGCTCTGCTTTACAGGCATAGGGTTCCTCTAGTAGGGACACTAACAAAGGACAATGGTGCTGAAAAGCCACCTGGGGAATTAGTCTTCCCTGTGGATAAAAAGTCAGAGGTAAAAGTAGAGGATGGAAAGCTATCTTATATTGGTCTCCTGGGACCCTGGCCCTCCCCATGGTTTTACTGAATGAGCCGCTGGGCCAATTAGATTTTTGAGATCCGGTAGCCTTTGGGGCCTGCAAGGCTAGTCCTGTATAATGGACCATACAAATGTGTTTCTCTCAACCAGGTTGGGCCTTTTTAAACGGAGTTTGCATTGTTAGACTCCTGGTGGTGTGCTCCTGCCACCAGGAGAAACAAATTCGGGATCCTGGCCTCTAAATGTTTGCTGATTCCTAAGCTTATTTTGGACTGCACACCTTCCATTGAGGGAGAGCCTCAGAGACTTACCCTCTAGTACCCTAGCTCCTAGTAGCTTAGGTGACCAATATCTTCCAGCACCCAGCACCTCTTAAGGCAGAGTACACTGTGTGTATGCACTCTTCAGGACCCATAGCCTTGTAACCACTTGCAGGCACCTATATGTCTTACAGGAGTCTGGGGTACCCTTTCCCAGGCTTCCACCACCCATAACAGGTCTATTGCAGCTTAGCCTTTAGATCCACCCCCTACTGCTCCTCAGAGGGGGTGGGGATGTCAATACGACAGGCCATGGGTACAGAGTTTGGGGAATCCCTGAAAGCACAAGAGTGAAGTACTCTTCAGGCATGGTTTAGTCCACATAGTTGGTCCTGCCTTCTTCTTTCGTAACTCTTTGTTCTCTCACATATTCTATTTTTTATAGGGACATAAGGGTGGAGGTGGAGAGTTCTAAAAGGTGGGCCCCTCTGCCCAACTGATACGCTACATCATCTCTTCAGCACTAGCAGACACAGCCTAGTATCACCCCCTGCACAGTAGCTTGGGTACTTTTAGAACAGCAAAAGCAATCTGTTGTCTACAAGAGTACTCTGTGTGTCTTAGCTCTGCTTAAGTAACAGTGGAAACTTTGGGTCCCCTCCTTGTAATACTTCAAGAAAACCTTCAGTGTGACTGGTGCCAGACTTATGCCTCAGTTTAGCATGTCACTGCTTGTCAGTTAATCAGCCTATGCAGGTTTTCACCCCAAGACCTTCCTCTAAGAGAAGAAGGGTAAACCCATCCAATTGGGTCTAAAGTCCAGGAGTATCTGTGAACAACAAGCTGACTAGCAGAGTATCTAATTTGGCCAGGCAGGTTGTTTCCAAATTCGGATCTCATTAGATATACCAAAAAGCATGAAGGACTTCATATATGTGCAAAATGAATATTTGTTTGTGCTGCTCAGGACCTTTTAAATCATAGGAAAAATCAAGTTAATCATTTCTCTATTTTAAGTCAATCCAAAGTTATTTGTTAATACAGTTCTCACCCAATATATTTAGGATCCCATCTGTGGTAGGGCACTTGTGCATGAAACAAGGCTGAGTTAGTCACTTTTTTCCTCCTGAGACCGCGCACATGTGTGTTCACAAGTTCACATTTAACCAGCATAGATCCTTGTATCCCAGTTGCCCAGCAGGGCAGCAGCAGGGCTTAATTTAAGAGGCTGGGACTTTGGGGTTACCACGCAAATCCATTGTAGGAGAAGATTACCGTGAGTGAGACTTAGGGACTGGTTTAGATCTTTATAGTACTCCAGTCGCCCCTCCATAGCAGTGGTTACGAGTACAATGCAATGGGAAAAGTATCCCCCAAGTGACAATATACAGACCTTTTAAATGTTAGATCCTCTTACTATTTATACCTCAATCATACACAAACTCAAAACACTCACCCCCAGTATATGCAACAATGTTATTGTTTATTCTTACTATACCAATTCACATAAAACCGATTCAGAAATGTTAAAAGCACAATTTTATCGGATAGAAAAAGGGGCTTTCTCTTTCCTGTTTAGGCCACCTAATGCTCTTCTTTGTGCAAATATATTTCATACAACAAATGCCCTGAGCTAAAATCTTTTTTTTAAAAGACTAGTCAAAAATCTCATGCAAAATATACAAATTTAAAATCAACACAAATATTCACGCAGATTAATAAATGGATTCAAGAAGCATATAGTTGTCCCCGCTGCATTTTGGTGGATGATACTTGTTTTAAACCACCTTCTTCGAGACTCTAATTTATGACAATGTGGATATCAATAACCAGCTTCAAAGTGGGTTGTTGGTCTTATTAAATTCACTCCCTAGTTTGCCTTCAGTATCCTTTTATTTAGTCCATGCCCGGAAGGTTTCAATGTCGATTGTCTGCTGCTCACTTAAGTTCTGATGAAGCCCATTATGTTAAAAATGTTTATGAAAGCCAGATCTCCTTCAGGAAGGCAAACTAGCAAACTGAGGCCGACCGCCATTTCAGCATCAAAAGCTGCAGGTTCGGTGGCGATCCCGATCTCTATCAAGTCTCCAGGAAGAAAGTTGGTAAAAATTTCAAAAAAGCCACTTCCTGTGGTATCTGGACAGGAGGAGTACACTCTAACATCAGACATCACCGATTGTGGGTTAGGATTCACTCCAGCAGAGAACAGCAGCCGGATCCTGGGCATGTCCAGATGGAGCTGGTCAGCGGTGCAGTTGCAGGGGCATCGTGTTGTGTCCCTGTGGTTCAAATAGGTGGAGAGCCAGCTGACCCTGGGAGTCCCTTTTTGACTCCTGGATTCAAGGCAAGCAGATCTAGTCCTCTTTTAGGAGTCAGACAGCTGAGAAGTCCTTTTTCTGAACTTCAGAGGTCCAGGAGTATTCTGAGGAGGGTACTGGAGGTGCCACATTTGTATGCCCAGTGCCAGACTGTGGTTGGGTAACCTCCTGGTCACTCCTTAACTAGTGAAGTAAAAATTCCCAGGTGGGCCTAGCCAGGTTTGCAACATTTCCTGTGGGTTTTACTGTAAACTATCCTACAGTTCCCCATTCTTTCTAAGTCTAACATGGCAGAACAATTCTTCCCCCATGCATAGCTCTCTGTGCCTAGCCAGAGGTGTGGCTATGAGAATGGCCAAATCCTCCCATGTGGTTTCTCTAAACCAGTCTTAGGGCAGCCCACTGTGCTTGAGTCTAGCTGACTAGAAAGATAAAGGGAGGCAGTCTGTAACTACATCTGCCAATAAAAGGTAGGCACCCTGTGAAGCTCTGGGCACAGTCCAACAGGCCATACTGTTCATGGAGGAAAAACATCTCTCCACACCCCAGCCTTTTGCCCACTGCCTGGAAGCAATCCACACCTCACCACGGGGAGTTTTTTACCAATCAGATGACACTGGACACTGGCAGAAAGGCACATTTGACTTAGGCAGGAATAATGTGTCATTTTTCAAGACAGCAATGTAAAATCTGACTTTATTATTAGGTCAGATTTTAAATTGCTATTAAAATGTTTCCTTCAATTATTTTTCTAGCTTCTCCCAAACTGAAATTGAGCATTATAGTTTGCTACAATGAAACCCAGTATTACCAAATGGGAAAGTCAGCCTTACTACAGTTGAACATAACTTTGGAGGTTTTTCACTGCCAGGACATGTAACACATTACGTAAATATATCCTGCATTTTAAATACCCTGTAACCTGTCCAATGGGCAGTTAGGGCATAATTTTGGGGTGTATTAAAAAAGAACGTTTAGTCCTGGCAAAAGGTACATTTTTGCCAGGTCGAAATGGCAGTGTACATTTTCACACAATGGCTGCCGGGTCAGGCATGGAGACATGTTAGACAGGACTACTTTAGTTGGTGGCTCAATGAGTGCTGTAGCCAACCTGTAACATCTAATTTACAGGCCCTGGGTATGTGTAGTGTCATACACTGTGGGCTTATAAGTAAATTAAAATTAGTCAATTAGATACATGCCAATTTTACCATGTTTAGAAGGGCGAGCAGAAGCAACCACTGGTTAGCAGAAGTACATTTTGCATAGTCCTATGTCAAACAAAAACGAGTTCAGTTAAAGAAGGTAAAAATCTGAGGGAATATCACACAAAAGATAGTAATTTCCAACAACTAGTGGTTGGGAAAAAAAGTTAAATAAGACAAAGAAAAAGGAAAAATCAAAAATTAGCACCAGCAAAGTGAAGTGGTGAAAGTTTTGTGATAGAAATTAATCATTGTTCATTTTCATACAGATCCATCTATAACAATTCTCTAAAAGTACGCTTTGGTTTACAAAAAAAATAAGTATTCTGCAAACCAATAAAACTGAAATCTACAGACTATGGGAAACAGCCATCAGATATCTGACATTTTGATTCTCAAAAAAAGTGCAGGTCGTGGATGTTGATTTTTTTACAGATCCATCACATCTCAAAACCAGTGTAATGAGATTGCTTGTCATTCAATTAAGAGAAACCACTCGCGGTTCAGTTTATTTTTATGAATCGTTACTGGTGTTCTAAAATGGTCTTTCCATGACTTACCACAGTCCTTTTCAAGTTCAAATAATGTTTATGTTTTTGATGGGGCAAGACAGGTGATATGTAGCTTAATGAAACAAGATAACTCACACCACCTTTAATTATCAAGACAGATTATTTTATAAGCATCCAACTAAGAGAGATTTGTTATTTTAGCCCTGGTTTCCGTGCTGTCAATGAATTTGGTGAGATATTTCATAAGCACCGATTAATGGGGTATATTACCAAGCAATAGCGATAATTATCGCTATTGCTTGGTTAGCGTGAAAAAATTATCGCCGAGCTGCGGCGATTTTTATCGCAGATAAACCTTGGTATTACCAAGGTTTATCGCAAATGCGATAAAAATCGGCCGCAATGCATGAATATCGCTGAAAAGTCCTCGATATTCATGCATTAGCGAGCTAATGCTCTTAGCCATGTTACCCACCTCCCATTGGAGAATATGGCTAAGAACTGCTCAGGGCAGGTGTTAGCTTTTGGAGATATTCGCGCTTAGCGCGAAAATCTCCAAAAGTTGGTAATAGGAGATAGCGATGTTAGCGACTGTTTTCAGTCGCTAACATCTTGGCACGCCCACTTTGCATGTCATTAGTGATAAATATCACTGACATGCAAAGTGGGGCCCAAGATGGTCGCTATCTGCTACTAGCTGTCGCTAACTGGTGTTAGCGACAGCTAGGTAATAAGGAGATAATTTTATCTCCGCTT
The DNA here is from genome assembly GCF_964263255.1 of Lissotriton vulgaris. Lineage (NCBI taxonomy): Eukaryota > Metazoa > Chordata > Amphibia > Caudata > Salamandridae > Lissotriton > Lissotriton vulgaris. The sequence goes on from NC_141689.1 coordinate 1,472,074,405, forward strand.
TCTTGGCTTTTAAAGCCAAAAAAGCGGAGATAAACCCCCTTGATAATATGCCCCAATATTCTGTGTCTGTGATTGAAAATGCATTAAAGAAAAACGTGACCAATATTAAATGTTATAGAGTGCGTACTACTGAATAAAATAAAACGAGACTTTCCTCCAATGTATGCATTGTATGGCAATCTCTGCAATTTGTCTTTACATCATGAATTTTTATGATACAGCCCTGTAACCTATGTTTTCTGACAACTGACTCATTAAATTTAGAATGCCTCCTGATGTGGAGCAATGGGGCAAAGTTTTGTCAGAAAAACAAATGGCTTGCTTTAAAGATCTAGCACACATTTTGTTTCAATGGCCACACTGCAGATCTTTCAGGAGCAGATGGACCCATTCCATTATAGTAAACAGGAATCCTACTAACGTGAATTAACATTGCTTTATTTGCTCAGTGACTCAGAACTTGATGTCCCACATGCTATCACCACATTTGAGCAGAATGGACGTCTTTAAACATAATTAAGGATGTTGCCGACATTACCCTAATGCACACAACGCAAACTGCATCTGTTGTATACTCTGCTTTTCAAATGCCATGTATCATTGAAGTGAGGATAAAACAGAAAAGGGTTATGCATGGACAAATATTGTACCCAAATGCAGCTGGCAGCCAGATACATGGAGAGCAAACTGCCACAGTAAAATAATCAAGCATTCTCTACTGTAGAGTTTAAAACAAGTAAAAAAAGGCAGTGTTTGGCTTGTGCAGGCAGTTTCAGGTGGTGGGTATTGGCATTGATTTGTGGGGGGCAAGGTTTATTTTTCATTATCAGATTTAAGCCACAGCAAGTGAAAAAATAGGGGATAAAAAAGAAACATTAACAATGAGATAATAAGACAGGAAGTGTAGATTTATGATACACAAACATAAAAGTGGGAACTAGAAAGCGTTAGTATTCAACAGCTAATGGGCAAAGTCTGAAGAAAATGTCTCAGTGCATGCCTTTACGTTTTATGCAAACTATGCACTGAAGAAAGTTCTGAAGAGGCAATAAAAAGGCAAATGGCAAAGTGTTATCATTTGTTGGGCAGAACCATTTAATTATTTAAGTTATGATAGTAAGACAGCCTACATTAGTATTTTACACTCATTGACATTATTGAGGAAACAGTGTGCTCTGATACATAACAATTCAATGAGTGTCTCTCAGCCAATCACACAACTGACTCATAACACAGCTGGCAAAAGATGACGGGTGAAGCACAGCAGGAAGGAGCATGTGGGAAGTTCTGGGACTGAGAGAAAGAAAGGGTCGAGGTGGCAGATTTATTGGGTGGCGGTCTCCCATGCACTGTTGGTCTGAAGTTCATTTTACAGATGGCTCACTAGGAAGTCCTCAGACAGGACTGGAGCCATTGGAATTGGCTCCTTGTCTGATTATCCAGCACATTCCAACTGAGCAAAACATTGGACAGGCTGTTTTTCTCAAACCAAATACAATTATGACAGACTAACTTGGTCTAGATTCCCAACTAAAGTAAATGGCGCCCATACTCCGAAAGCTGTATGGGAACATACACGTTGTAGAAGCGCACTGTACTCACGCCGGTGTCATACTATTAATTTTTTCATGAAAAAGGAATTTGTTTTCCAAAATGTTCTCTCCTGTTGTTCATTTAAGTTTTCTTGCTCAATACACGTGTGTTTTTCGGTTCCATTCGTGTTTGGGGAAAGGGTCAGGTGAGGATAAATTCCAGACTTTCTGCCTCTAAGGGTCTTAAAAGAGTACCTAATCAAAGAAAAGTGCTGGACCCATAGTGCCCAGGAGATACCTGAAGTAGCTTTGTAATTAAGACGATATGCCCCTATCCAACATATATTTGTTTGGGTATGCCTCCAGAATATCGAACCAACAATACTGATGGTTCTGAATATTGAGGTCAGGATTTTCTATTCCTAACTCCACATACATGTACCTATGCTGTGAATATATCTTCAAGATAAGTAGATGTGGTGTTGGGAATAGTAAATCTATACTTCCCTATATGGGCTTACCATTTGATATTTTGACGGTCGATATTCTACGATCGATATTAGTATGCCATGATAATGTTGGTGTTGATAATCAGAAGTACAATCATTTTTTAAACATATCCAATTTTCTTTCCCTATCAGTTTTAGCAATGATGCATTTATAGGACATGAAATAGGTGTTATTGTGATTAGTCTGTGGTCTAAAACACCGCTGAGCCTTGCATGTCTTACAAGCCATGAGTGAGATCAGGTTTGTATTGGAAAATGTAACTGATTCAGCAGTTCTCACATGAAGCCTCCATGTGCCACTGTTTGACTTATGGCATGGCTGTTACTCAAAGCAAATCATCCCCCCTAATGTAGCAATTCTGAGCGGAGGCTTTTAATCACCGCAGGAGAGTGAATCAGGTGCGAGGAGGAAGAGTTTTCTGCTTCCAGAGGTTATTATCTTATCCCTGGTGGGCTGTACAGCAGCATTATTCTTTATTACTCCTGATACATTGCCTGCCATGCTACCAAGTTGACTATGATGAGCAAAATGTCAGCAATAAGAAAGAAAAATGCCAATATGGTTCCTGCAGGAGAGAGGCCCATCTCTTGGTTCATGATGAAGCGCCTTTGAAGTGTTATTTGAACATATATACATATATATATATATATATATATATATATATATATATATATAACACACTCTTCCGATTTCACGAAAGTAATGGGCGCACACTCGCTGCCTTTCCACAATTGTTTTAATCAATTTTTACAGCTTGGAAACAAACAAACCGATCAACGCGTTTCAGTGCTCCTGGCACCTTGCTCACGATCACTTGTTTACATTTTTTTTCCACTTTTAAAGTAACCAATGATATTGGATGTTACCTCACATCCTGTATTACTCTAGGCATTATGGTTTTTGTAGTTTTTTGTAAAAAGAGTCTGTTTTGTGAAGTTGGGTCCGCTAGTTGAGTGCTATTACCAAAGTCAGTTTATTAGGTATTCATTGCATCATGAACGGTTCCGCCGTAGGGAAACGCACCCACATTGAGCGCTCGCAGTGGCTGGGAAAACAGGAACCGGCGTGTGAAGATATATATATATATATATATATATATATATATATATACATATATATATGTTTACAATCAGCGATGCGTCACTTTTCATAAATGAGGTCCATAAAATCTAGGGGAAGTGCCTGGAAACTGAAAACTGTTACAATGTTGCCATATAATTTTCGGTCCGGATTGAGCACTTTTACAAAATAAATGAGGATTAATTTGCAGAACAACTTTACCACACGTTTAGCATCTTATTTACAATAGATGTTTATTGAAGCGCTTTTAAGGTGATTTCTTCGGATAACGTAACATTACCCGCAGTGTAAATGGGTGTTAAGAGCAGAAACCTGCACCAATCTAATTTTCACACACTTCTGTCAGTACTGCACTGCTCTAATTCAGCATCAGAGTGGGTAATGGTTGGTATTCCTTTGAAAAAAAAATGCTGAATATTAAATAGGCATTTTAAGCGAAGGCGATGGCATTAAGCTAAGTTTTTGGAGAGTTTTAAATGTGTGGTCTGGTCATTTTACATTCTTCCTACTATTGAGGTCGAATGGCCTAACAGGTGGCAGCAGCCGTAACATTTTATGTGCCCTTCTGCCTTCATTTGCAGTATTTTTAACCAAGCACCGGTTTGTTTATCATCCAGTTCTTTTCAAATTTGTTGACTGGCAGAGTCACCTTTATCACCAGCCTGTGATTGGCTGCCTGGGACGGTTTTCAGACGTTTTTGTTACAAGGCCGTTTTTGCAGAAATGCTGCAAAAACGACCCCCAGGGGCTCAAAACCAGCCCCCACCTTTGCGGCGCACTGGGGGATTGCCCGTTGCCCGCAGCGGCCAGTCCAGGCCTGGATATGGATAGCCGACAAATCCTCTGCAATAGTCAAACTGTTTCTTCTAAGGGTTGTGGATAGGTTGTTGTTGAATGCTTACACAATTAGCTGCTGCGGCCGCTCCCAAGTACATATTATGTGGAAACATCGCTACCAGAACGGCCTGGAGCCGAAGCATCCTTGATGAACTGTTCTTTTGAATGATTGTAACTACTTAAAAACATGAATTGACAGAGCCAATAGGTATCTAGTTGCTGTGCAAAATATTGTTGCATTGATCATAACGTTGTTAGCTGTTTAGTGGTATGATGTAGGGGCTCACTCACAAACTGCATTTTCGATTATGTAAAGTAAGACTACAGTAGTACTACAATAGTCCTACTTGCATACCGCTACAAAACGCAATCCACAAACTTTCGAGGAGACCGCAGCAGTGTTTACAACCTGAAGTGATAGCAAGATGCTTTTGATGCACAGTCCATCTTTATCAGATCTCATCCCCTGTTGTGATAGTAGGATGCTTCTAATGCACATTCCATCTTTATCAGATCCCATCTCCTGATGTGATAGTAGGATGCTTCTAATGCACATTCCATCTTTATCAGGTACCATCTCCTGATGTGATAGTACAATGCTACTGATGCACATTCCATCTTTATCAGATCCCATCTCCTGATATGATAGTACAATGCTACTGATGCACATTCCATCTTTATCAGGTACCATCTCCTGATGTGATAGAAGGATGCTTCTGATGCACATTCCATCTTTATCAAATCCCATCTCCTGTTGTAGACAGGTTTTGGAGCAGTTTGAGTACCGTAATGTGTCCATTTGAAAATCCTCTGTATTAAGTTAGCCACTTTTCTTTCTTTCTTTCTTTCTTTCTTTCTTTCTTTCTTTCTTTCTTTCTTTCTTTCTTTCTTTCTTTCTTTCTTTCTTTCTTTCTTTCTTTCTTTCTTTCTTTCTTTCTTCCCTACTTTCTCTGTCTTAATTGTGCTATCCCTTTTTCTCTCTATTGCTTACTTTCTTTCTTCTCTTCTTTCATTTTCTTTCCTTTTTGTCCTTCTTTCTTTCTTTCTTTCTTGTTCCCTCTTTTCTTCTATCTTTCCTTTTCTTTCCTTAACTCCTTTTCTTTGCCTTTCCTTCTTTCTTTGCTTCTCTGTCCTTCACTCTTTCCATCTTTCTTCCTCCCTTCTTTTTCTCCTTTATAATATGTATGAGCATATAGGTTGAACAGTGTTACCCAATTATAAAGTTGTCCCAGTAAAAATATTGGTGAGAGAAAAGAGATTTTCTAGCTGCCAAATATGTTATTATTGGGCCGTTATCTGGAAACAAAGGAGAGTATAATCGTTCCTTTCAGGATTTCCCACTGTAGACTTATTTCCTAATTGTACTTTTAAACATGTATTTATTGTAGACGGGAGAGAAGGAGCATTAATGCATGTATGTAGCTGGATGATTTTAATACCGGTGTGTGAGAAATAAGGGTGGCGAGGCATCGGAGCAATCACAGGTTACTAGAACTTAATTGTGAAAATCAGGCTCACTCCATTCTGGTCTTGGGACCCGATACTCCAGACCCTAACATGGGCAAACAAGAACCCCTTAAAGCAGTTTACTCTGAGGGTGGTGAGCAGTACAAGACTCATCAAGGGGGGTGCTGTAGGCTAGATACTCATAACTCAGAAATACAACAAACAGCACACAATAAATCGTTGCCCGGCCTCTGCATTTTCTTTTGAAAAGGAAACATACTTCAACGCATATAAATGTAAATTCTGCGCTCCACATAAAATTAAAATCCAACCTGTAGGGGGAAGTGATGCGTCAAAATCCAAAATGGTTCTGGTCTGCGAGTAATGTGCCGGAAAAATTTGGCGCACAGGTGCGATGCGTGTAAATTCGAATGCGCTAGAGGTCGATGAGGTGGCAGCAAAGAGGCACTGCTTAGATTTCTTTAGCCGTGGTCCCATGATGCGTTGATTGTTTCAGCCACACAGCAGGGCCTGTGTTGGAGTCAGTACGAGGGTCCCGGACTTCAGAAACACAGTGCACTGACCTCAGGCTGCAGCAGTTTCTTCGGCCATGGGCAGACACTGCATTGATTTTTTTGGCCGCATAGTGGCAGTGCATGGAAATGTCTCCTGCATTGCGGTGCTGCATCGGAAAACCAGGTCCTGGAAGGGTGATGCTTCGATATTGAAGGTTTCAAGCAGATCTTTGCAGCAGGAACAACCTCCAAGAGCCCAGAATCAAAATTTGCACCACTTGGCAGTTCAGAACTCCCAGCAGTGGAGTTCAGGGATGCTGCAGGTGAAGTCTTTGCTGGCCTTGAGACTTCATCACAGGAGGCAAGCACACAAAACCCCTTGGAGAAACTTCAAAAGCAGGCATACATAGCAAAGTACAGGCCTTTTCCTCTCCAAAGCAGAAGCAGCAACTGCAGTCCAACCCAGCAAAGCAGCATATAGCAAATGGGCAGTACTCCTCCTCAAAGCCCTTCAGCTCTTCTCCTTGGTAGAGGTTCCTCTTCATCCAGAAGTGTTCTTAAAGTCTGGGGGTTTAGGTCCAATACTTATACCCCTCTTGGCCTTTGAAGTAGATATTCTTCAAAGGATTGTCTTTGTAGTGCACACGTTCCAAGTATGCATAATGACTTGGTCTCAAGTTAATAACTCTTTTAGTTATACAAATCTGCACGAAATTGCCAATTTGGACGTGCACCCATGCTTATTACAGTGGTGCAACAGGGTGCCCTTTTGACACCCTTGCACCCTTGAAATTACATTCTCAATTTGCGATTCTCTAATTGCTAATCGCAAATTGAGAATGTCTTCCCATTCATTCCTATGGACCTCTAGGCCCATAGGAATGAATGGGGAGGTATTCCTTAATTGTGAATCATAATTTGAGATTTGCAATTAAGGAATATGTAGGATTCGCAACAATTATTGCAAATCCTACATACATAGCATTTTACGATTCTCAAATAGCGATTTGCAAAAAAATCGCTATTTGAGAATCGCAAATGAGGATTTTGATACATATGGCCCTTAGTCCCATAGTTTAAAAAATATATACTTTTTCTTTTATTCAGTACAATAATGCATGTTACAATAACACAATGCCAGAACATTTTCACCATTCGCAATTTGCAATGCAATATACAAAAGTTAACATTGTACTTATCCCCACCTATCCCAGTCCCGAATTATTTGAATGTGTGTCCTTCAGTTACTTGTCCTTGGGGCAATAGGCTTATCTTGATTTGTAATTAAATATCTATTCCTCGGTTACAGTCCTCTATGTGCAGCCCACATACCGCAGACCTTCTCTGCTAAGCAGCACCAATCAAGGTCCTGCTCCCATTCCCTCACTGTTGGTGACTGCGGCTTTCCCCATGCTCTAACTATATTCCATTTTGCAACCATATCTGCTAGCATTAACCATGTTTTAATATACTTTGTACAGTTGTCTTCTCCCGTGATACATATTATGTGCCACCAGTCTTCCATTCGAACCACTTGGCCTGCAATCTTGGACATTATTGCTATTATGGCGCTCCAGTAGTGTTTTAAATCAGGACAGCCCTATATTGTGTGAAAAAATGTACCCTCTTCCCCACAGCCTCTCACACATGCATTCAAGTCGCATTTACCCATTGACTACCCATTGACTAAGTCCCTTTTTGGATTAGAAGTCTGAAACCTTTTCAGACTATTTGACTTCCAGGCAGGCACCAATCTACTTGGTTTATCTGACCAGCGCTCCATCAGTCGGCGTCAAATCAGAACTATTTCCTGGTCTATTATGACCATTAACTACAATTGTGACTTTGAGCTTTTTGCTGATTTTTTTTCACTTCAATCTTCAACATTCAAACTATAGTTCCCTTTATTGGCTGTTTGTCATTTTGGTGTCAATTTGCTCATTAAACTGTGCTCTCTTTTTCTAATTTGGTTTGGCATGTTTATTTTTTAGTGTTTTTACTTCATTACTGTTTAGGGATCGCAAATTAACTTTACACCTTTCCCTATGTTAAGTCTGTCTGCTCTGTGCTATTGCTATCAAGTTAAATTGATAATTTTAGGGGTTCTCCCCTACAAGGGTTGTGATTATTCCAATTTCTCACACTTTTCTTTTCTGTATTTCTCATTCCCATTGCAAGCTGAGAAGACAGGAGACAAGGAAATGCCTTTTTACTGGGGTTCACTCATTTTGCAACAGTAAATATGTGTTTAGCAAGTTTGTTACTTTCCATAGATCCAGCTGTCATAGATTATATTTGGTTGGGCACTAGGAATAAACGTGCAAACTTTTGCTCCAGAGCTCTAGCGCTCAGTGGACCTACTGTGAAAAGAACCCGACCGGAAGTTCCAAAGCGTCAAATTGAATTTCATATTAATCCTCCTGTAAGTTTATAGCATCTCTGGAAAAAAACGCAAAGTACCATTTTGGATTAGAACTTTGAAACCTTTTCAGACTTTTTGACTTTTCAGACAGGTACCAATCTTCTCGGTGTAACTGACCAGCGTTCCAACCAGTGGGCCTCAAATCAGGACTATTTCCAGGTCTATTATGACCATTAACTACAAGTTTTGCTTTGAGCATTTTGCTGATATTGTTTACCTTCAAGCTTTAACATTCATATCTCTCGTTTCCTTAATTGGCTGTTTGTCTTTTTGGTGTCAATTGTTTTACATCCAGCTGCCATAGCTTATAGTTGTTGATGCCTTCTCACACACACACACAGTGTAGCTTGGGGACACGGAAAGCACAAAAGGCTCAATAGAACCCTGGTTGACATCTATTTCTGGCACTGCCCATACCACTTTGATATTTATTTGATATTTATTAATTTATAAAGCGCCCGAATCACCCTGTCAGGGGTATCTCCGCTCTATAGGGTTACTACAGCCAGCCATAGAAAAGGAGTGAATCAGAACAATGAGGTTTTTAGCAGCCTTCTGAAATTCAGATGATCTCGTCACTGTCGCAGATGAATGGGGAGATGGTTACAGTAAGAAGGGGCTATGAGGAAGAAAGCTTTACCACCCAGGCGAGATTTTTTATAAGATTTGGATCCTGATCAAAGGGACCTAAGTGGCAGATATTTGGAAAATGTATCTAATAGGTAACTGGTACCTAGGCTATGACAAGGTCACAGAAAAGTCAGGGGTAGAATCCTCTTCCACTGGTAACCCATAAATACTGTCCATGCTTCTATGGCATGTATTCACGGACATATTGATCAAACTTTGACACCACCCAACACAGAAAGCCACCTCGCTGCTTGAAAGGGAGGAATACACCATATTCAACATTTTATGGTACATTCCCGTCCTTTCCTAGAGCTGGTGCTTGATAAATCTGACTTAAGTGTTGCATCACCACAGCACCCTCTTGCGTAGTGCAAGGGTGACGTTGGCCCTCGGTTTTTTGCAGAGATTGGGTGTGTCCATCTTTCATGCATTTCTCCTGCATTCAAAGCCCTCAAAAATACTGGACGCTATTAGCTAATTGGGTTTATTACTCAAACTAATGACATCCCAGCCTTAGCCTTCTCAACAGGCCTTCTAATTGCAGTTAGCTAATTTTATATCTACTGCCATACCTGTCAAGATTTTTCAGTACCAATCTGTTATGCCTGCAATGCTTATTTTCCTTATGGATCTGATTGCAGATGTTCTCTGGTGATAGGCACTGGGGCTAGAATTGTTCATGTGTGCATGGCAGGGCATGAGCAGGAACACAATGAGAGCGTATGCATGCATGTGAACACTGTGTTGTGTTGAAATACTACTATTGATGAGGGAAAATGCAGACAAGATTACATTGTTTTTACTTAATTTCTGAAATGTATATTTTTTCTGTCAGTATTCAATTTCCAACAACTAAATGCTTTTTTTAAACCCTAAAAATGAAAGGAACCATGAGTGAACCATAAAATCTGAGGTTAATGCTAGTGAAAAAGCACATCGTAGTCTACATGTTCTACTCTGTGGCATGTGCATGTTTAACTGAGTGATGTGTAAGAAACTGGAGTATTAGTTGAGGGGGGTGAGAACCCACTCAAATAGTAATTGCAGTCCTTGTCAGGGTGAACCACTAAATAAACCTGTACGTAACTCACTGGTAGCTTGGCACAAAGCAGTCAAGCCTAACTTGTGGGCAAAGTGTAAAATATTCATGCAGAAGAAAAATTCCAAACCAATTCAGAATATTTTAATTTACAAAATGGCACCAAAATAATAAATAAAAAAACAATAAGTAGAACTAGAGATAAGAACTTCTAAAGTGTGAATTAAAAATATCCACAAAAAGCACTAGCGCCAGCTACAATGTTCTTAACTGCCAAACATTTAAGGCTAACCGCAATTGAGCAGGTGTCAGACACAGCGGCCATGTTCATCCTGGTGGAAATTTTACCTTCTGACTGGGAATTATTTATGGAGAAAAAGTGGTCATCAACTATTCATCAGAGGGTAAGCTGCAAACTGGATCTGAAGCAGGGATTGGCAATGTGAGGTTGCTAAAGAGCTGTGTCCTGGTACGATGATCGTAGACGAAAGCAGGAAAGCTTTAATCTGGTGAAGTCCAAAGACAGTTCCGGGAAGGCCTCGGCATCGATTGGCTGCTGCTTTGCATTCATCCGAAAGAATCCCCTTAGGTTTAAAGTTTTTCTAAAAGTCAGTTGTCCTTCAGCAGGGCAAAATAGCAAGCGTGGGCTGACGGGTGATTCAACATTGATGGCTGCAGCTTCAACAGCGATCCCGGACTTCATCGGTTTTACTGTAAGAGAGTTGGCATCAGTTTTCCAAGTCTCAGGTCTTGCAGTTTGGGGACAGAAGGAGTACACTCTAACACCAACCAAGGTTCCGGGACATTGGGGGTTAGTACACACTCCAGCAGATGCCAGCAGCAGGGTCCAAGGCAGGTACAATTAGAGCTGATCAGCTGGGCAGTTGATAGGAGGGAGGCCTCTGAACTCTTGTTGTATCCCTGCAGCTGAAACTGGAGATCTGCCAGCTGACTCTTGGAGTCACTGTTGGGGTCCTGGGATCAAGGATCCAGTCTCCCAGCAGGAAAGTCCATCTTCTGGTCTTCTCAGGGCGAGCAGAGTTCTCAGTCGCAATCAAATGTAAGCCTATTGCTATTCTGCAGGTGGGGGCAAGCCTATGTCCCTCCATTAAAGCAGTTCCAGTTAGTTCCTTTACTCCGACTGGATTCAGTGCCAGCCTGACTAGAGAAACCAAAGGGAGGAAGGTCTAGGTATGAGCTTCATCTGCTAGTGACAAAGTAGCCATCCTTTGAAACTCAGGAAGAGCCTAAGGACAGCTCCTAAAGGCATGCTGTTAAAGGAGGAACCCCCCTCCCACAACCAGAACCCTTTATCCACTGTCTGGAAGCAATGCACATCTCACCACAGGATAGCCATTACATGTCAGGTAAAAACTGGACACTGGCAACAAAGCTTTTTGGTTTTATGCAGGAAAATGACAACTCTATAAACATTTATAGAAAAACAAAAGGACCCAACCTTACTTTTAGGAGAGTTTTTGTTCCTTCACAGGGTAAAACATAAAGTTTTAAACCCTCATCCACCAGTATAACCCCTTGGTAGCATGCTACATCATAGTGTCCTTCCTGTCCCGCTACGGAATGGGGCATGCTGCTACCAGATGAATTACACGGGAGCTCTACGTTTTGACTATGAGAGGCAGGTCATTCTGTAGGGAAGGAGTGAAGTCAAGGACAGTGTTTAAAAATACCTGGCTAGTGGGTAATGTCTACAGTATCCGAACCCTAGTCCCTATAGTTAAAAAACAGGGGAAAGATTAGGATTCATGGATTTAATGTTCCGAATACCTAATGGTCGTCATGTTTCTATCCTACCCCTCTCGGCTATTCTTCAGGATCTAGTGTAATAATAGTTTGGTACCTAGTTCCACTCCTACAGTTGTATATTAAACACAACATTCATACGTACGTACTAATGAAGGTGCATATATATTTCATGCCACCTGGGCTTGTATTCCTAATGACTATATTTGGTATGAAGCCCTCGCTTCATGGTTTCACCGGCGGGAAGTACGGTCTGTAGTCACACTTTCATCAAGGCCGTACTTCACTAATTCAACTATTCTGCTGCCGCTCGGGAACCACAAACTCTATAAAAGTGTCAGTTCTAGAGTAGTAATATAAAATCTGACTTGACCATTCAGTTGGGTTTTAAATTACTATTAAATTGAGTCCTTCAAGCATTTTTCTTGCTTTTCCCAAACTGAATTGAATTTAGATAATAGTGTAAACCATTATCAACATATAGGAGAAACAGCCTTGCCACATGCCCCATTGGATTTTAAGAACTACCTTATGACTGACATAAGTATTAAATAGAAAGGTTTATATTTTTCCAGGTCGAAATTGCAGACTAAATCTGCACACCTAGGCTGCAGTGGCAGGCCTTGAAACAAGATTTTCAGTGCTATTTTAGTGGGTGGCACTATGACTGCTGCAGCCCACTAGAAACATTTAATTTACAGGCCCTGGATACAAGTGGTACCATTTACTTGGTACGTACAAGTACACTAAATGTGCCAATTGGAAGTATGCCTGTTCCAATATGTTGAAAGCAGAGAGCACAAGCACTTTACCACTGCCATAAAAGGACTAAAGTGGGCAGCGTCATATGGCCAGCAAACACAGGTCCAGCAAATAAGGCAAAATCTGGGGCAATTCCAAACAAAAGATGGTAATTTCCAAAATGATGATAACACTATTTTTCTGATCTGCAACCTGCTGGATGAGTTGTTAGTGGCTCTCATTCAAGTATTGGAAACTGGGGGTTTAATTTGCGCTTTCAGGTGTGGCACCAAATTGATTAAAAAAAAAATCAAAATGCACAGCAATATGTTTTTACTATCTTAGTTATATTTTTTCATTCTCCCAACCCCATCTAACCTGTTTTCTGTAAAAATGTATATTAGATACTGGCCTTTCGAACATTGCTCCACCATCTGTAACAACACAACCATTAGCATAGTTTGAAGAATGCAAAAATGCAGAAGTAGCCAACAAATTCCGGGCCATTACGATTTGAGTAAGAGTAGGGAGAAACTCAATCATTGTATGGCAGATTGTAGAAAGACCTCTTGAACCCAGCTCTTTTTCTTCCACTCCTCCTCCAAACTAGCTGTGAGGTACCACTGGGCCAAGCAAAAGTTTTTAAACTATTACATGTAGAAGTAATATACCATTGGGGGTTGACCTCAAATATCCATGAAAACAGACTCACAGATTTTTTCACTGTCACATAATAATTCTGCCAAGTAGTAAGTAACCCCACTGGATATTTGAGTCATTTCCATTTAGACGCTATTCAGATCCTTTTTTTTTTTTAATAATTTTTATTGAAGTTTTTAACACATTTTTTGTACCCCCTTAACCGGGGATGAGGAACAGATTACTATATACATTCGGTCATATTTTCTAAACAAAACAAATCCACTAAAACATTTCAAACAGAGAAACATATACATCATATATAAAATTTTAAACTATATTCGAGGAGTAACAACATAGAACAAGAGAAAGAAAGAGAAAGAAAAAAGGAATAAATAAATAAATTAATTAATAAAAAAAAAGAGAAAAAAGGGGAGTGGGGAAAGACATTTCAAGGCATCATTTTCTACTACACGCTTAAGGACCCTACCTCCTATCGCAATAAACATTACAAGCCTATACATCGTGGTACATTATATTTCTTCCTTCCATTTGGTTATTGGCTCCCATATTTTCAAACCCAATTTCCTCCCCTTTTTTCCTTTTCTAGAATATATTGCTTTTTCCAGACTGTAGCTATTTAAGATCCTGGCTAACCACTGTTGAAATACTGGTGGTGACTGATCGAGCCACGCTGAAGCAATACATAATCTCAATACAGCCATTGCCACAAAAATAAAATAACAACCCTCTCCCTGGGTGCTATCTGAGTTCACTCCCAATATCACTATCGTAGGGGTTAAGTTAACTGCTATTTTCAATGCTCCTTGTACAAAGTTCTTTATTTCTTTCAATATTGTCGATAAATGCGGACAAGTTGCAAATATATGAATTATATCGGCCTGCAAACTTCCGCATCTGGGACAGTTAATTCCAGTAACCGCCCCCCATTGTGCAAGTTTTGCCGGGGTATAATAAAGCCGATATAAGGTTTTATAGTGCTGTGCCTGTAGTGCTGCAGAACACAGAATATTTTGACCTAATTCTAGTGATAATTTAAAGCATTCCAGTTCTGCTTCCAACTTATTCGACCAACTTTCCCCCCACTTATCCATATCATCTGGTTTTGTTTCAATTAACTCAGCATAAAACCTTTTAATAGTACAATTTACTCCCTTTTGTACCGCCTCAAGTATGGGGTTTTTCTCAAATCCGCTCGAACCCCCCCTTTTATTTGCCAGAAAACTTCTTACTTGGAGGTACTTGAAAAAGTGCCTTGTTGCCAAATCATATTTCCCCTGTATTTCTATAAACTGCTTCATCCCCTGCGTATCCATCAAATCTCCCACCCTTGTAATTCCCTTCCTGTGCCATTCTGTGTAAATTGAATCAGAGAAAATATCCTCAGGGAATGCTAAGTTGTTTTTTATTCTAGTATATCTATTAATTTTCCCCAGACCATACTTTTTAGTGAAGGCTTTCCAAATGTTATGAGCTCCCATAATAGTCTTGAATCGGGTCCTTTTAAAATAAGCTGTATCAAAGTGTCTTAAAAATATATTCTTTACCTCTTCCCCCATCAGGAGGCCATATATTGCTAATGATCCTAAAACATCTTCCCCCCTCCGCTTCTGCTCCGCCTATCAATCCAGCCATGTATTGTAGGGCGGCCGCCCAATAGTAGAGTTTCAAATCTGGTAATGCCCACCCTCCTCTCTCCCTTGGTAGCACCATAAATCTCGCTGCTCTCCTAGTTTTCCCTTTAAACCAAATAAATCTGTTAATCATACCTTCTATTTTTTTAAACCAAGAATTGTCGAACCATAAAGGGATTGTCCTAAATTTATATAAAAATTTTGGTAAAACTAACATCTTAATAATATTAACTCTACCAACTATCGTAAGATGTAAATTGTGGAGCCCATCTAAATCTTTACCCACCTTCATTATAATAGGGCCTATATTCAGTTCTACTATCTTTTCCAATTCTGCAGTAATTGTTATTCCAAGGTATGTTCCTGTCTGCACCACCCACGGGTCCTGACATATTGCCTTATCATTTTTAATTATTTGTGTTTAACTGGTGTTTAGGGAGTATCCTGATACTTTCCCAAAATTTTTAGCCTCCATTTCCAAATATCTAATAGCCTCTGTGGGTACTGATGTTACAACAGCCACGTCATCGGCATATGCAAGTATCTTGCAGTCCCCCCTAAGTGTAATAACTGGAGGTTTATTCTCATTCCTTTCCATTCAGACGCTATTCAGATCCTATATTATAAAATGTTTTGCAGGGCAATAAAGCCAGTCTACTTACCAAGGCCCTTCCAGTGAAAAAGAACCGGAGTGTACATCTCCATTCAGCTACAGATGTCAAAGCAGTGCACATCAACTGCCCTCTCCTTCCCTGGCCATTGTGTGCTTCAAATGATAGGTTTGTCTTTTGATGTCAACATCAGCATCACTGATTATAACTACAGCCAAAAGGTGATGAGAACTATGGAAAAACTTCTCCAATAAGCAGAGATCCCATTAAGCCACTGCAGTTGGATTAGGCAATTCGCCATTTCTCAAATTTCACACAACTAAACTAGATAAATATGATTACAGGTTTGATCTTTTCAGGCCTACTCACATTTAAGATATGCTTTTTAATAATGGTTGCTATTACAAAACTTGAGGTTCAATGTACTTGCGGAGTTATATTTATTTTAGGAAAAAGAAAAGAGTTGCAGGTTTGCAACAATGCTTCTGGTATATGCTGACAAGTACAAATTTACCCTGCAATTTCTTAACTAGCTCCTAGGAAGTATTAATATGTCCATGGGTCTCAGTGATAATCTATTGCGCTGAAATAGTTAAGACAAGGCCAACAGTAGAATGAGTTACACTGCCAGTACAAAAATTACCCTTTTTATACAGCACTTGTGTTTGAGACCTCTTTGGCAGAATTTAGATCATAACATACATCAAAGACGCTACTTTGAAAACGAAATGGGGGTAGCAACAGAGAAATATATATATTTCGTCATGTAACTCATGTTCAAAGTTCTCTTGCAACAAAATATATTTCCCTCTAATGCTCGTCAAACATAGATTTGTGTGATGATAAATGCAAATGTATTTACTAATGTGCTTTTTTTTCATATTAGTTACCCTTCTGCTAGCAGGTAATGTTTAGATCGTTTAACACAACTAGATGTACGCTTCTTGTCAAAGATGCTTCGCCACAGATAGGGTAACTTGTAATTTAGTCCATATTTTCAAGTAATTTTCAAAACTATTACATTTTTCGTGGGCATAAATAAGACAAACAGTAGCTCCCCTGTTTTAAATTTTCTACTGCAACGTAGGCTTGCTCATGGCACATCCACTGGGGACCAATAGAGCATGTTCGAAGATTAGTTTGCGGTGCCTGATGCTACTGAAATACTTTATTTATCACAACAGCAAATAAACCCGGGGGAGCCCTAGAAGCAAACAATCAGCGGTTGTTGATTTTATGATGCATACACTAATGATTTGCAATGCAGATAATTCATGGCAGTTTTAAGTAGGTTTGTTTTCATAATTAATATATCTCAGATGAATGGTATGCAAAATCACTTTTCCATCCCATAATGATACCCTTGCTCGTACGATCTATTTTTAAAGTAATGGGTTAGCATGTCAATGTATAACTGTCAAAGCTTTCCCTTAATAGTGAATAACTTGGGTGACAAGCTCCATAATTGTACATAGCTTTACTCAAAGAATACTTTAAAGACGAATATTTAGACCAAATTATGGATGCCAGGCCTTTTCTTTGTGGTCAGAGTTTGGGTACTGTCTATATATAAGCTTGTCTACTCAGTACCAAGCCCACCTGATAGTGTCCCAAGAATTATTTTATTCTCTTACTCTTTTTGTCACCACCACTTTTGCCAAACTCATATCATGAACATGTAGGCCTGTTGACCTAACATTTCTCATATAGACCCCCGTTTAAAAATAGCCCTGGACACACTGCCCATCGAATAACAGTTCAGCATCTAGCATACTATTTTCAACAAAGAATTGGAAATTAGTCTCAATTGTAAAAGTTTTAAAATCGTATTCTTCTGAAGTCCTAGTTTCTCATATCAATGTCAGGCTGGCTTTACGACTGATAACAGGCAGAAAAAATACAGTGCAGACTAGGGATCAGTTCTGTCATTCCCTCTCATTACTTTTGCTTAATGAGAGGGAATTACAGAACTGATCCATAGTCTGCACTGTATCTTTAAGTATCTTCCTGTCCTGTTAGTAAGGATAGGCAAAAATCTGCAATGTTCAATTTTTCTTCGTTTTTAACACTTCTATTTATTTTTAGAATTATCCGCTTTCTCTTCCATGGCATACATCTGTACACGCATGTGATTTATACACAATTGTTTTGTATAGGTCATTGCACTTTCTGCACTTGAGTGATATCAATCAATCAATCAATCAATCAATCATTTTTATTGTTGGATTAATACAAATCTTTACAATATAAAATAGAAATGGTCCACATGTACAAAACAGGATAATGTTAAAAAGCTTCGTAAAATGTGGTTTTAAAACTGTTTCTCAAGTCCCCCCATAAGGAATATTTGTAGCTCAGTTAAACTGGGGCGTGCCGATGTAGGAGTTAAGATTCTTTGCTAGCTGTCCTGCAGCTGTTTGCTTACTTCAATCATGAATTTGAGGCCCCGACAGGTCAAGATTGCAGAAGATCCTCCCAGCCAGGTTGTGACCGCCTGCCGACATGTTCTAATGTTCATTTGGAGCAAGATGTTCCGTAAGAGCAGTGTTCTCGATGCCGTAAGAGCTGGGCACAAACAAAACAAGTGGGTGAGGATTTCGTTGTGGTATCCACACGGTCTGCATTGTGGGCTTTCTTCTTGGTGTTTCCAGGACTGGTCTTAGGTCCTTAGACTCGTGCAGACCCAATCGGTAGTCTGTGTAGATTTTTTTTAGATATTGAGTGATATCCTGTTGGCATGTAAGTGAGATCAACTCACAGGCTGATTTTTTTCCTCCAGTACTTTACTTTTCAGTTCTCATAATTGCGCCACCTCCCTCACAAATTGGTACATTTCTGATTCTTTTTCCAAAAAAACAGATTCCTCTGGCGGAAAGTTCATTTCTGCATGTCTAGTTCTGTCCATGTAGGATGGGTGCTTACCCTAAAACTCTGGAGAGAAATTGAGCCGGTGGAGGACAGGATTGGTCCTGTCTAACTTATAGAGACAAGGGGGTGCGTTAGTTCGATCTCAAAGCCTGCCCACGATGTACCTAAAACGTTTAATCACATTTTGCACTGAGAAATGCAATAAAACATACCAAGAGCACTTTAAATGTGCTATTTTCCATTTAGGGAAAAATGCATGTAAAGGCAAAGCCCAAATAGAAGATAAACATTGTGCACCAACTTTTTGCCACATGCCTATTATTTTTCAGTGCTATATATCAATAGCCTGCATCACAAAATCGCCATTTGCAGAGGGTTAAATATGACCTTCATACTGAATATTAATTAATCAGATTGCTATTGTAAGCCCTTGTGATCGGTCATGAACAGAGATATTGGCCACAAAGGGAGAACAGATCTTGACCCCTGCATTCACATTCCAAAATAGAAAGCTTTTTTTTAAAGTAGTCCTTGTTCTGTAAAGAAACAGGAGCTGCTCTTCAGAAAAACATGTTTTCTATTTTGGAAGTCATCAGGGAAAAATACAGTAGTCACCTGGACCACTGTTTGCTCCTTGAGGCCACCTAATATGATTCACAAAGAGGGGGTTTCCCCTTTGTGAGTCAAACACCTTCTCAACTTGGGTGCTGGTGTTTATCAATCATTTGCAACCATAATTGTAGACACAAATTGTTGACTAGAATTAGGAGTGGATACCCTTTTCCAGCCCCGTCTAATTGTGATCCAAAATAACAAAAGGATTGTTGTTGTTTATCATAAAACCCCCTTCTGCACTTATAAAACCTGTGGTTTTGGGAATCACTGAGTTTGCAACTACAAAAGCACCTAGTCCTTAGTCCTAACATCCCTGTAATTTTACAAGTTTTTGTTGTGTGTGTGCTATTATTGATATAGTGGTATTATCAAGGTGTTCTGACATTCTCCAAAATAGGGCCTTGTTATGAGTGGCTACATAAATAAAACCCTCTAATGTAGTATACGTTAAGGGTTTCATTTACAAGGCACCTGTGCCATCTAGGAATCACATTTTGCGATGCTACGCTGGCACTGTGTCCTGCTCCACACATTTACAATACAATTAAACAATCAGAAAGCCAATACTGCAATTACAACTTTATAACCAATTCCTGCGCACAAAGAATTTAAACTAAGTGCGGGACAGTAACAAAGTACTTGAATTAAATCTTTTTTTATTTATATTTGGTTTAGCGAAATGAAAATGTTGGTTCAAAGTTTACCAAAAATTCAACATTTTTCGAACATAAACAATACAAAAAACATACTATTCATAAAAATGACATTTCCATAAAACAGTGATTACACAGAAATTTACAAACAGTTCAAGTCAAAACACAACCTAACATACCTTGTTGATCAACATTTCCAATCATCATTCATTCTCTCACACACACAACACACTACCGACTATATGTACAACAATAATGTCAGAAATTAATTTTTGGATGCATATGAAAACACAAATAATGAGAGCACCATAGACAAAGATTACGAAAAAAATTAGCCTATTATTATCGTTTTTTCGCAAAGCAGATAATAGGATTTAGTAGTCTTATGGTGACGTAGAATGGTCTACGCGTTTCGAACGCGCTGCACCATTGTTTCGTAAATATGCCCCTAAGTATGCTTCCTAAATCCAACCCATCCAATAAGAGCAACACTCAGTCACCATCAGGAAATCCATCACAGGTGAGAATGAGACTACTATATTTATTAGCTTTTTATTCTAACAGAGACTAACTTTCTAAAACACAGCTGACCTCCTTCAGAATTTCTTCTGACTTTAGTTGTAATGTCATAATTTTGGGAATATTGTTACCACGATAATCGTGGTATCACTGCAAATTTGCTAAAAGATTTAGGGCTCAATGTAGGTCACCAATTACCGGTCGGTAAAGGCCGAATTCGGCCGTTACCGACCAGTATTTGGGAATTGACATGCAGGTGGCATTTAATTTACAGAATCAGTATATTTACCGATTCTGTAAAATAACGAATCGGTAAATTTACCGAATCGGTAAATACAGATGTAGGTGGTGCTGGAAACAGTGCCACAGGCCCTTACCGATTCGTTATTTACCATGTAATATTATTACATGGTAAATAACAAATTCCAGTGTACATGCACATCTGTGCATGTACACCTGTGCCATGTGGCACATAGACATGCCCTAAGGGCATGTATGTGTGTCAAATGGCACACAAGCCAGTAACAGGGGTGCAACAGGGTGTCGAAGTGACACCCTGTCCCCCTTATAAAATCGGTAATTTTACCGATTCGGTGATTACCGAATCAGTATTTGCTATTGAATCCTATGGGCTTCAAGGCCCATAGGAATCAATTGCAAATACCGATGCGGTAATTACCGAAGCAGTAATTACCGAATCTTACCGATTCGGTATTTTTACCGAATTTTTTACCTACATAGCAATTACCAAATAGTGAATACCGAATCGGTAAAATCCGGTATTTACCATTCGGTAATTTGCTATTACCTACATCTAGGCCTTAGACTGATGCTTAGAGACGTATTTTGCAACAGAATTTTGCTGGTGTCATAGGGGAAAGATTTCCCATGTAAAGAAGTGTTATCATTGCACTTGGTGAGGCATTATTACAAGTTATTTCTAAATGTTAACTTCTTGTTAAATGCATACAAAAACACTTCTTGCAGGTTTAGTAAGATTATGCATCTGGTTTTAGTGTCAAGCAGCATTCTGTAGTTTTAAGATTTACTTTTCCTTCTTTGTCTGGAGTTCCAATGAGCTGATTTGTTTTTTTCACTCATTTCGCCTTTATTCAGGTTAAATCATTTATGACGTAGCTTACACCAAGACCTGTAACGTATCAAGTGAGATTGGATGAAATGTATAAGGTAGTGTTGCAGATATGTATAATCTGTGGATATGTGTGTGAAGGGGTAAACAGATGCAAGGCAAAAGTAATAGAAATTAAAGTGCTTACATTTGAGGCAGTGATGTGCATGTATTTGGGGGTGAAGTGACAGGGATGCAAGGAAGTGCATTCGGGGAAGAGTGAGAAAAGGATGTTGAAGTGGAAAAAGAGGTGGTTGAAGATGTGCAGATGGACAATGTTAGAAATGGGGGTCTCTAGTTGGCACTGGTTTGAACCTTTGTCCAAGTGGGATCCTTCTTCCTAGTCAGGGTAAAGGGGATACACTTCTAAAAATACCCTTGCTCACCACCTTGGTAGCTTGGCAGGAGCAGACAGGTTAATCTCAGTGGCAGGGTGTAAAGCACTTGTGCATGCATACAGTAACACAGTACAAATACTACAAATGGACACCAAAACCAGTTTAGAAAAATAAGCAAAACTTTATCTAAAAACACAGCTCTTCTGAGTCGGTGCTCCATCTGGGGCTACCGCGATGCTGAAAATGACAGAGTCTAACAGTTCAAGCTGACTGGGTCGGTACGGGCCAGCTAAAGCGTCAACAGACTCGTAGACAGAACCTTGCTCGTTGCGGCTGACACATTGGTGCGGGCAGTTCGGGGGGAACCGTTGCAGTTGCGATGTGAAGTGGAAGCAGTGCTGCATGCGGTGCCCTCACGGCGATGTGCAGGGTGCGGCTCGGTGACCGTTGTCCAGTGACATCAGTGATGCCAAGGCTTACAATGTGGAGTGAGGCAGTGCTCGATGCGGTGCTGGCAGGTTACGGTGCAGGCAACTGAGCTGGTCGATGTTGGGGTTGGCAGCGATGGTGTCGGTGATGTTCAGGCAGAGTGAAGCGAGTCAATGTGGAGTCTGGTGCCCATAGGATGCGGTACAAGCAACGGCTAGATGGCGGTCATCCAGCGGCATTGGTGAGATCAAGGATGCGGTGCAAAGTGTGGCAGTGTCTTCTACAGTGCCTTCAGGACACGGAACCAGAGATGGACTCTGTGACAGAGTTGGCTGTTCTTTTTTTCTGCGGCAGCTAAAACTAGTGGTTTCAGACGCAGTGCCCAGAAGGTTGGTGAAGACTTTGCTGTTCCTGAGACTCCTTGAACAGGGGGCAAGCTCTACCTCAAGCCCTTTGAGATACTTTGTCAAGCAGGATAAACACACACTTCCTCTCCTTGGTAGAAACAGCTACTGCAGACCAACCCCAGACAGCACACAGAAAAGGGGCAGTACTGCTCCTCAAGCTTCTTCCAGCTATTCTCCTTGGCAGTGGTTCCTCTTGATTTCCAAAAGTGATCTAAAGTTCAGGGGCCTTGTCCCCACTTTTTATAGTACAAAATCCGTTGTTCTCTGGAGGCAGAGAGTGTATGTGCTCGGTAAAAACAAGTTCTATTATCTCTGGTGCACCTTCCTGGCAGGAGGTGGAGACAGCATTGTCCAATGCAGATCTGGCCCATTCAAGTGTAAAGGAAATCTCCTCTTCCTACTCTGAAATGCAGGCCTGGTCTATTCAGCCCAGCCCTGACTCACCCTGGAAAGGCAGGACACACCTCACCACCAAGTGGCTTTTTGAACAGAATGTACATCCCCAGCCAGTGTTACTCATAAGCCAGACAGTCAATCATCAAACCTAGCAGAGGCAGACTGGATGAGACACACTGGAAGAAAATACCTAGTTTCTAAAAGTGCTATTTTCAAACCCAGAATGTAGAAATCATCCTTTAGTTATACTTATAATATATTATAAATAAACTCCCATTCTGTCCTATGGGACAGATAGCCTTTCAATAGTGAAATATGAAATACACTACATTTCAGTATCAGGACATGTCACACACCTCAGTATATGTCCTACCTTTCACATACACTGCACCCTACCCATGGAGCTACCTTGGGCCTACCTTAGGTCTGTCTTATGTGCAGTGGCAGCTCGCAGAGGTAACACTGTGGGGCAGGGCGGGAATGGATGGGGGTAGTCGAGTCTGATACGACGGCAAAGGAGAAAGTAAGTAAATAAAGAATGATTTTCCATTGTATGTCGGACTCCACTAACCCACCCGCCTCAGCGCCCCTTAGCATTACCTCTGCGAGCCCGCTCTGCTTACATGTGAAAAAAGGGAAGGTTATGGGCTGGCCTCTGGATGCACTTGCAGGTCTACAAGGCAGTACTAGACTGCACACAGAATCTGCAATGGCAGGCCTGAGACCCTTTTGCAAGGCTGCTTGTGTGGGTGGTACAATCAGTGCTGCAAGCCCACTAGCAGCATTTGCTTTACAGGCCCTGGGCACACAAAGTGCCCTGTACTAGGTACTTAACAGTAAACTAAACAACCAATCATGGAAATACCAATCCATCAGGACAATTTACAGGAGATCATATGCACTTTAGCACTGATCAGCAGTGGTAAAGTGCCCAGAGTCATAAAACTGGGTCCAAAACAGTAGGCCAAAATGCAAAATATCTGGAGATAAACCCACTGAAAAATCCAGGTCTAACAGACAACATAGGCACAAAAAAAGTGGATACATATCCAACATAAAGCACACATAACTGAAGGCCAGAACTCCTTCCACAGGCCCCAATGCTATTTAATTACCAGACTCAGTTTCAGAATTTAAACATTTCTAATGTTAATTATTTATAACAAATCCTTGTTGTTACTCATTTATCTAAAACAGCTAACACCCATTGACAAAACCAATCATAGTGATAGGCTTAGGTGTATGTCAGTTGTTGTGTCATTTATCTGAATACAGTTACTTCTCAGAGAGAAACCAAAATACTGGTCATGGTGGCACACTATGAGAATCACAGAAATGTATTTGCCATGTTCCTTTATAAAGAGCCCCCACTTTTTCCATCTCACTTAAAGACCTGTCTGCACATTTTTCTATATGATTTGTTGCAGACAGCAGCTGGGGGTGCTTCTGGAAGTGTGGTTAGGAGCATATTTTTCAAAGTTAACCCTGCTAGCAGTACAAGACACTGGGCAAGCATACATTTTAAAGGGCTAAAGTTGTCATGCTGTGCAATTTATACAGTACAGTAACTGTTGAACATATTAATGCAGGAAGATATGGGGAGGTTTTTAATGTGTTTAACATTTCAAGATTATTTGTTCCCACTGCTTTAAAAACCTTGCTTTACCACTACATTCATTTGCTTGAAAACGTACCATTTAACAATCTTTTTTCATTTCTTTCTCTGGAAAAGGACTCACCCTGGACCACAGGGTTTGTCCATTGAACTTGTCCACATCACTCTCTATATAAAAGTCATACCTAATGTTTACTCCACACCACTTTCAAATGTCACCAGTCATCAGTGCATTATAGTTATATAAACATCAAAACTCATCATTGACGAAGCACCATACGATCGTAAACATGGCAACTATACGAAAAGTGCTTGAAGGCTCTAGTTGTGGCTTAGAAATACCTTCGCATTCCTATGTAGATCAATAGAAAAAAGTCAAGCCATGAACCCAAAACCTTCACAGCCTTTGCCCTTGTTTTTTGTCTTCCTTTACATCACCGCTAAATGAAATGAATGTTTCATTTGTTTTATCATGTGCTTTGACAGTAGCTACCGAGTTATCTGGTTTCAATTAGTTTCTTCAAATTAAGCTTAAAATCATTTAGCCTAGCTACCATGAATTCCTGTGAAGAAACCTCTTTGTGAATAGTACTTACACATTATGAAAACACTTATCATAGTGCTTTTTATAGTAGAGTGAAACAGAACACCAGCAGTGCCTAAGAGATGCTTGGCAGGGGCGTAGCTTGCTCCAAAAGATTGAGGGGCTTTAAGATTCAGATTTTCTGACAAACAGGCTGGCAAATAATGTTTCAATACAATATATGACAAGCAGGGTGCATGATAGGGGCCTAAGGTGCAATGGAAAGGGAGTGGAGTGTAGATATGTATGAGTACTAAGAGAGAAAACACAATATTTCATTAAATAACCAATATTTTGAGGACTTTCAAAACAGCGAGGGAGGGAGTGTGTGTGCGTTTTTGTCTGTGTGTATGTAAACATCCCTGGTGAAATCCACCTCACATCTCACAATATTGTACTAAAAGCACCTGTACGGAACTATTTATTATAAAATAAATTTATTATGGGGGGTTGTAACACCCCTCCTTGAAGCTACACCCATGAGCCTCAGCAGCTCCATTAGACTGTGCACTGCATTATATTTTTAAGTATTTGAAGTACCTAGACCCGCCTTTTATTTTTGGGAAAATGTATCTGGAAACTTTATTATATATGACAACTTGTTTTTATATAGCACTAGATAGTTTGTTAGTGCTTTATATTATAGTTGCATCAATCTAAGTGTTGAATCTTAATGAAATGTTATGGGACATTTTAAAACTAATTTCAACTCAGATTTATTTTGAGTCTTGGTTATAAAGAACTTCAGTTTACATACAATTTTTGAAAAATATATTAGAAAGTATGTCTTCCAAATTGGTGGACTAAAGCCTTTGGCATGGTCAGTGAACGTTCTTCTCCAAAGATGATTCCATATCAATATAATAACTTCAACTGTTTCTGGGCTAGGCTCCTCTGAGGTTTATTGATATCAATAAAGTTCCAAAAAAGCTCCAGGTGGGAAGCACTAAATGGTAAAGAGCTAAAGGCTTAGGTTCTCAGCATAGCCCATTGAAAGAAATTCTACTTTGATACAGCAGATACCAGCAGTGAATGGCAGCAGCACAAAGTGGGAAAGGGAAAAGAATGAGAAACTCTAGGTATCCAGATAAAGCTGAGTGGCACGAGGGTCACTGGCATGAATCTTGGCATTCCAACTCAGCTTTTCATCCTGATAAATTTGGTAAACTCTCTGGCGTTTATTTGGATAATAATAAAATGCAAAATCCAATTCAATGAAGAAACATTTGCTTGTGATGTCTACCACATAATTGTTAATTCCTTGTCATATAGGGAGCCTAATGAAAACAGTTAAGAAAGTGGCTTATTATTTGGGGATGGCATTCACCCACCTCAAAGAATATTAATAACTTGTCAGGGTGAACTCCAAGTCCCACTAAATTAACCCGAGCACAATTGTCTGGTGTGTATGGAACAGATCAGACAGGTTTAACTTAGGGACATTTTTAAAGTATTTATGCAGTACCAAAAGAGTAATAAAGGCAAAGAATTGCAAAATCAACAAAATCGAATAAAAAATATAGGGGAGCATTAGGATAGCGGGTGGACTTTGTCCACCCGCCATCCTCCCGTGGAATGGGATCGCCCACCATGGGTGGGGGGGTCCCGTTGCATACATTAGGATGCGCCCGCCACACTGGCGGGTGCATCCCGCATTCCTGACATTGAGGCGGGCTGGGCACTCAGCACCGCCCGCCACAATGCCAGAAAGGCATATTGTGCACTTCCATGCACAACAAGGCATGCATCGCGCAGTGCCATCCATGTTGTGCATGGAAGTACAAGGGGGTACCATAGGTACCCCCATGTGCCCCCCCACCTCCGGCGTCCCTGGGGGCCTGCAAAAGGCCCCCACAAGCAGACTCTGCATGCCTTTTCATGGAAAGGCATGATCCAGCCCACATTCTAGTATGGCTGGTGCTGTCCAATAGACACCGTCACCATATTGAACCCTTTTCCGCAGTCGACGTTTCGACGGGGCGGAAATGCAGCGGACGGTCTTTCTGTCCGCTGCGGACTCCCTAGCCATAGTAATATGGCGGGTAGTCTTTGCTGCAAGGATGGCGGGTGGATCACCCCACCAGGCTGGCGGTGGCTAACGCTGGCCCGGCAGGGCAATCCGCCCACCATCCTAATGGTGCCCATAGAGTCAATTTTATTAAAAAGAATATTAACAAAATCCTATAAGGGGAACAGGATGTATGACTTTTTAAAGTTCTAAATATAAATATGGCCAAAACGCACTAAGCATTATTGATAGCCTATCAAAGTGGTAGATGCGGACTTAGCCACAATTTCAAGCTTACAGAGATGGAGCATGGGTCAGATACAACAAGTGGGTTTGTCCCTCTCTCAGATTTTGCCTTCTAATTTAGGGCCTGATTCTGAGTTCGGCAGTCCGTTGGAATGCAGAATTCATGGTGGCAGTGTGGTGGTTGTCGGGGACCGCAGCACCAGTGGTTCGACTGCCATATTACAACTACAGCAGTCGGACCTCCTGGGAACCACCACAACTACCAGGGAACCCCGAAGTCAGAGGCATGCGATATGCTGGCTGTACTGCTGGTACACCACCAAGCATATTATGAGTTTTCCTCACCACCAATAATTAATGGTGATGTTCACGCCATGACATTCTGGTCGGGAGGAAAAATCTGGGCCCTTGGGTGTGCCCCTCTGTGTGCATGTACCCCCTTTCCTGCACGGCATGGACTTAAGAGCCCATACCATGCAGGAAAGGGCTTGAGCATTCCCAATGCAGTGCCTTTTTCAAAGACACCACTGTGGGAATGCCAAAGTCCCACCCGGCAGACGAGTTAGATGGTGATCAGGCCATTAGTCTTTTTATGGAGCTCAAAATCCTCCGGCATGTCAAGCCTGAAGCAGTATCTGACAAAGTTGCATCAAAATCTGACACCTTTGCAGTGAGGTCCTGCCATTGCACTGGAGGATTTGGAAGTCCAAAAAGTGTCAAAGTCCCAACTTTTCAATGTTTCTGGTGCAGCTCTTCAGGGTGATGTTTAGGGCCCCCAAAACGTTAGGTGCAGCAATTAGGAGCCACTTGGTAATGGCGAACTGTTCACTTCAGGAAAAAAGCCTCTTGTGGCTACTTTTGTCCCTGTAGCCTCAAAGGAGGTCATACAAATGACCCTTGGAGTCTTCCTCTTTGTCCTGGGTACAAGAGGGAGCATGTTCAGTCCTTCAGTGTCCATCTTGGGTTACAGAAAATGAGGTCCAGTTCTCTTCTGATTCCGCAGGTCAAGTACATCTTCTGAGAAGTGTTCCTTGTGATAACTCATTTTTTGTTTGTACTAGCCAGTCAATGGGGGTGACTCTTGGCGCCTTCTTAAGCAATAGGGGAAATGTTCAGGGGGGTCAATAAAACCACTATTTAAGCAGGTTCTGTTTGCCCTTCTTCAAACAATCCCACAATGTACCAAAGTGGGAGAACCATTCTGCCCATTTACAGAGCCTGTGTATTCCCCCCTTGGTATGTTATGTTATGTTATGTTATTTTATTTTATATAGCGCACGGATGCCGCAGCCAAGAGGCGTCCCGGCGCTTTGGGAAATAAAAAGTCCCCACCTCTATGTAGACTCAAAAATGATTGAGCAGCTTTCACCTTACTGGGTTTAGAGCCAGCCTGGCTATTGTTGGCCTAGGGAACAAAGATTGTACCCCCCCAGGTCTCCACTTACACTAAACTGGTTTCAGCTCTGCCTCTTTCAACTTAATAAAGCACCTAGAATCTCCTATCAGTCCTTCCTGAGCTGTTAGGTTTCACATGTCCCACACCCATCCTGTCCTATCACAAGACCTAAGACATTGTCCTACTCTGTTATTAGTTTTTACAACTCATTAGGGAATTCAAATTTATTTTATTTGTTTGATTAATTAAAATCTTACAAAAAACAGCTAAAACATTTACAGGTATAAAATACTAAAACAATTTATATATTCAATTAATTTCCATAAAACTTAGGCATTTACCGTACACATTAGATGCTATAGTAGTCAGTCATTTAAACTATGGATTGTGTGAATACGAAACTATAGAACCAACTTTTAAAATAACCTTAAATGACTGAATACTATAGCATCTAATGTGTTCGGAAAATGCCTACGTTTTATGGAAATTAATTGAATATATGAATTGTTTTAGTATTTTATACCTGTAAATGTTTTAGCTGTTTTTTGTAAGATTTTAATTAATCAAACAAATAAAATAAATTTGAATTTGAATTTGAACTCATTAGGGTCAATCACTCGCTGGGCAGATGCTAACATGCTAATGCAAATTATCCTCGAGGAGCTCCAGGAAGGGAAATGGTAGTTTTTGAAATGTATTTTTGAAATGTACTTTTCTGATATAGTTATTAAAAACTGAACTTCACCAATTCATTGGATTTTTATTAAATATGAAAAATAAACTAGCAATTTCTTGGCAACGGTTGTAGATGAAAGTTTATATTCTGGACTTTGATGTTTTCTAGGGTCCAGCTACAAACTTGCCAAGAAACTAGCTTTTACGCACTACACACTGGAGGAGAATGACAAATTTAATTTTGCACATGTTCCACTGTTACATTTCAGGTGTTACATATCAGGCACACTACCTTGTGGGCAACAAGATGTATTTAGAAGTGACATTCATATTTAAAAGCAGAATTTCATGGCTGTCAAAAAGGCTTATTTTGACAGAATTGACATCAGGTTTTTAGACTGTACAGTAAGTACTGCTTTCCTGAGGGGGCATTTAACTACCGGCTCCTGGGTTCATTGCCTTGTCCTTATACAAGGGACTTGTAGGCAAGTTCATTACATAAATCATGGATAAGCTAATGCACCCACTTTCAATGGGAAAGTACAGACACTTTACTCATTGTTAGGTCAGATAAAGTGCACAGAGTTTTGATGTCAGCAAAACCGATAGGGGAATATTGCTCAGATATCGTGCTACGGATGGTTAGTTCCTACAGAAATATCCCAGTAAAACAATGAACCTAAAACATACTGATATTGCCATTTAGATGTTCCGGTAATATGAATCGTGGACTGGAGAATACAGGCAAATTGGCTCAGTTGGAGACTGTATTCACCATCTATGAGAAAGCTGAAGCTGCTTTCAGCTGCAACTGAGGTGGGTGTATAACAAACTGACTGGAACAAAAAAAGTTGTGATACATCTGGAGTGCTGGAAAAATATCTGGAACAAAACTATCAGGTTTATATATTTACTATTTACTCTCTAATCAATGCAACAGTAGAGAAAGTGTTGGACTTTTGAAAGGTCACATTTTTTATTCACACTCTTACAAAAGCAAACACTGGAAAAGTGTTGGACTTGTTAGATTTAATATTCTCACTCCAATCTGACCAACAGTAGAAAAAGCATTGGACTTTGGAGGGGCTGAATTTACTAATTTCACCCCAACACAAACAAAAGAAGGTTAAGATGTAGACTTTGGAGAAGTCCGATTTAATATTCTAACTTCTAATCATTTTTAATTTTTTTTATATAAAACAAAATAAAAAATGTAAACTTATTTTAAATAAAAAGTAGATGAATTAAAAATGAATGCATTTAAACTAAATGCTAAAAATGAAAACCTAATGTTAAAAATAAAATTAGGAAAATGTAAAAATATTTAAAATAAAATAAATGCATTTCTCTCTATTTCACTCTGAAAATAACACCAACAAATAATTTAAATTAATAAAACTAAAATTAAAACTAAAAGAAGTGTTGATATTAAATACATTATTAAATATGGCACATAAAACATTTAATGAATATTAAATGAATGTAAAGAATTTCATAATTGAATAAACTGATTAATCAATTACCAATTAAATGAAAGCAACAGATTATTAAATTACAGTATAATCAGTTAAATCATTTACATGCATAATAATCAATTATTACTTTAATTTACATAAAACATAATTTAAAATTAGAAATAATAATTTTCATTTCAAATGTTTTCCCATCCTAATCCCATACAAACTCAACAACCCGGTCTTCAATTATAAATGTATAATTGCATATAATTTTTTTTATTTCATAATCAACTTTACAAACTATATTAAAAAACTAAATACAAATATTGTAATACTAATACCTTATAATGATACAGTAACTATTATATATTACATTACTTAAAAAGCAATGTTTTATACAGGTATATTAAATAAAATAATTGTATATACAGCAATATTAAAACACAATATTATATACCTAAAAACAATATTCTTACCTTCTATGACCTGTCCGACCATATTTTTGAGTTGAGGATATTATTGACACAATGGGGCTCATTAGGATGACTGGCGGACTTAGTCCGCCCGCCATCCTTTGGGTTAATGGGACCACCCGCCATAAGGGCGGGGGTCCTGTTGGGGGCATTAGGATGCGCCCGCCACAGTGGCGGGCGCATCCTGCATTTTTAACATTGTGGCGGGCGGTGCTCTCAGCACCGCCC
Organism: Lissotriton vulgaris; assembly: GCF_964263255.1. Classification (NCBI taxonomy): domain Eukaryota; kingdom Metazoa; phylum Chordata; class Amphibia; order Caudata; family Salamandridae; genus Lissotriton; species Lissotriton vulgaris. Next base: position 1,472,105,861 of record NC_141689.1, read on the forward strand.
GCCATAATGCTAAAAATGCATGTATGCATTTGCATAAACAAAGCGTATGCAAATGCAGGAGGGTACCACAGGTACCCCCAATGTGCACCCCCTGCCACCGCCTTCACTATGGGGGCCCGGAGGGGACCCCGAAGTGAAGACCGCCTTCCTTTCCATGGCGGCATTGCCGCCATGGAAAGGCATCTGTTTTGGCCCATGATAATATGGCTGGCGGTGTCTGATAGACACTGCCACCATATTAAACATTTTCTGCCCGCGGTCTTTCCGTCCACCGCAGTCCCCTCGCCAGAATAATATGGCAGGGGGGAAATGGGTGGCGGGCGGGTGAGGATATCTGGCGGATCGCGATCTGCCAGACATCCTAATGGGCCCCAATATGTTCTGTCATGATAATTTTACAGCAATAGCATCGATATTCACTGCTGAGGCTAAGTCTATCCGATTAAAATGCAGCATCCTCAGATGAATTGTGATACAGAAATTGATTTTTTTGCACGCTCAAATGAAGATCACCAAGCTGCCGTGCAGATTTCTTCCACTGAGAATTAAATAGTGACAGTGTTTTACTGTGCGTTGATTATAAGGACTGTTCTTTTTGAGGGCTGGTCCAGGGCAAGATAGGTGCATCAACAAGAAAAGGAAGTGAGATTTGGTAGGAGAAGAAAAAGGAGGCAAAAGGAGTAAGTGGCAGTGTAGGGATATTAGGGAAGGAAGTGTGTGACACCTGTGAAAGGTGGACTGCAAGTAGTGTGAAGTATATGTGGGATGAATAGAAGAGATGCAAAGCCATTGCCAGATCTTGATTTTGCGGTGTTGATTATTGGTCATGAAGAGTAATAATTCTGCTGTGTATAAATGTGGTTTTAGATACGATTAGACTATCCAGATTTGAATGAGGCATAAGGCATGTCTTAGCCTCTAGCCCTAGATTTAATTAACTGATGGGAATTTTAGATATGGGACTGTATTATAAATAGGCACACTTTCTTTGTTTGCACCAGAGCACACCTGTTAAAACGTGTGCAGTGTGTAAACATGGAATGTGCTCCATATTTGAAACAATGTGCTGTCCCCAAGTTAGCTGCGAGATCAGACTGCCATGGGGGCTGTGCATTCAAGTGAAATATGGAGCAGCTGTGTGTTTCATGTGTAAGTGGCATGCCACCTGCTCTTTCAAGAGGAATAAGATATCGTTCTGCAGGTAGAAGCAGTGAGTGACTGCACCTGCCTGAAGGGGAATATCTGAGGGGGGTCCGTGGAACCACTTATTCCCCCCAGAGAGCTGACTTTAGGAGGCACACTAAAAGTGTGTCACATTTTTGTGGTGCACTTTCATTGTGCCTCGTAAAGGCATGTTTGCTTCTGAGCCTATGTCAGTAACATGGAATGGGCGCTGAGGAAAAGTGATTTCCTCATTTGCATGAGGCCACTCCCAAATGCAAATGAGGGATCGTCATCTGATGATAGCGGTATCAGTATTGTAGAAGTGTCTGTAGCCCCTTCTGTAATACCATTGTGGGCGCACATGCCAAAAACGCCCCAGGGTCACAATGTATAATACAGCCCATGGTTGCATACATTTTGTGTGTAGTTGGGTATGAAATGCTTTCTTACTCAGCAAGCCCCAAAACATTCTCTGTCAATCATGATGAGGAGGAAACTCCAGGGAATTATGGGTATGATTGATAATGTGAGAGATGGAGTGACCAATTTCAATATACTGCATTGAACCTTCAGAATTTCCAGCACTTCTTTTTCCCAGTGACCCTTTCCCTACATGGTCATGAGTCTAACACAGCGTGCATTATTTGGGTTTGACCACTTTTACTGTAGGCTGAATGTAAACAGCACTTTCTGGTGGAGAGGGCCTAAAGCTTTGGTGATGTCTGACATGATGACGGAGGCCCATAGGAATGAATGTCTATTATCGAATCAGTAAATACCGATTCGGTAAAATAGGGAAAGAGTCAAGGGTGGGAGCGTGTCACTTTGACACCCTGTTTTACCCCTGAATAGTGCTTGTGTGCACATGTGGCACACATACATGCCTTAAGGGCATGTATGTCTGTCACATGGCACAGGTGTAAATGCACAGATTTGCATTTACAGAGGTATTTGTTATTTACCACCAACTAATAGTTGGTGGTAAATAATGAATCCTTAAAGCACAGAAGCTCTCTTTAAACTGCTTCCTACATGTCATTTACCGATTCGGTAAATACTGAATCGGTAAATGAAGATTCGGTAAATACCGAATCGGTAAATACCGATTCGATATTTACCGAATCTGTAAATTGGCCCCCTACATAACAAAAGCCTATTACCGGTCAGTAACGGCCAAAATTCGTTAATTTCGGACGTTAACGACCGGTAATAGCCGTCCTACATCTGGCCCAAATGTTTTTCATTTTATAATGAATACAGAGCTTCAAGTCTCTATGGGCAGACAAACTACAAACATTTCTGTGACTGCAGAGATACACATTAACCCCTCCATGTTCTTTTTTTATGATTATTAGGGGGCTATTTACAAACACCTAAACTTGTAGATCACCTCTGCTCTGCAGGAGTATGCTAATGATGCACTGAACTAGCTTCATGCAAATGGCAGTCTATTTCAATTGCAATGACCGAAGAGGAATATAAAACATTAATAATTCCATATATCTAAACCCTCCAGCTCATTAACATTCAAAGGTAAATGACGAGTGAAAGACCAGAGGAATGGAAAACCGTCAATGAAATCATATCTTCTTCTTATGTACCCTATTGGGCATTACTCATTCAATGCATTGTGGCTGGATGCAGTATTTGCCAAATGGGAAAATAAAAACCAGAGTAACTATGGATGCACTTGTGACAACAACGATTTAATTTCTTATATGCTTTTACTTAAGTCTATATTTGGTGGTAAAAAGGTCCCAGAACATTACTGCAATAGATGCATCCACTTAAGGCTCGGATTTACCAATGCTTTTCATCAGATTTGCATCATTTTTGTGATGGAAATCGGGTGGGATTTGCTTTCCAATGCAAATTGGGATTTGGATTGAATAGTAACCCAAAATAACACAAAATTGTGCTATCCATTGCTTTTTGGTCCTTTGCATCAAAGGGGTGTTCAATGGGTGATACATGGGTGTGCCCGGGCAGCCACCCATAGATTTTGGTGCAAATTCCATACTAAAAACATTGGTAGACAGAGATTTGTGCGAAACCTTATGTCTCCTCAAGGCAGGTGTAATGAGAAGAAATGTTTTCATTTCTCTTAGTTTTTTCAACTTTGCATGTGTGTTGCATTGCACAGCACACCTACAATGTTAGAACAACCTCAAAGAACAGTTTGTATACTGGAAGGGACCCTTCCAGTACAAAATCTATGCTTCAGAGAATTCACACACTCTTGCTCTATGACACAAGGGGTAGTGTGTTGGAGCATGGCTGCAAAAAGTGCTTCTGAATCTGTTCAAGGGGCTGTAGCACCACAGAACTCACCCTAGCTGCAGATGTAGAGCTCCCTAATTATGCTCTTACTTTAGTGTAAAATTAGGGAGGGATAAGTTGGTCTCCATACTCTGTTGTTGAGAACAGTTTCTCGCCTAGATCTATTTGCAGAGGGAGGTCCCAACAGGTTGCAACAGTTTGTTGTTTTTGGGATGCAATTTCCTACATTCAAATGGGAGTCTACCGGCCTGTGGCAAATGGACCCTTTCTGATTCTTATTGTTTTTGATTGTGGATAATCATGAATATAATGGGCCCAGGTTTTAAACTATTGATGGTGAACATGCAAACGAGTTTGAATGGAAAATCACAACCCCCTTCAGGACATCTATCACTAGTGTTACTCATAGAGTATCACAAATAAATGTATGAAATGGTGAGTGCAAGATGTAGGATGACTGAGGTCCACATAGAAAAAGCAAGAATACATGCCTCCCTTTTTCCTTCTTCCTCTCTCAGCTTCAAGTGTTTTAAGTCCTCTCTGAAGACAATGAACATGGTTTCTCACAGTAGCAGGAGCCTGGAGATTGCACCTAAGGTTGAGCTCTTACCACTTGCTAGAGACCTGAGTAGGGCTTCTCAAACCAACTACATGCAAGTAGAGTAATTGGCGACTCTTAATGTTGAGCACACACCCTCCATGTGCCAACATTTGGTTTGATTCTTTTGTTTACCTTCATGGGACACCCATGCTTGCCTTCTCTTTCTACCAACTAACCATCAACTTGTATGGTTTGAGTGACCTGGGCCTATGTTTCCTTAAGACTGGCAGAAATATACCTGAGCCTCAATGGAGTGTCCATTGTGGCAGACTTGCAGTGCACCCATCTGGATTGCACGCTAGCTGGATCCAGATAGTTCAAAGAGGGCTATCATTTGCCTTGTCCTTTATGCTCACAATCTGATTACCATTATGTGTCAAACAACTCTCTACTCCAAGTGCCAGGATTTGCGCCCCTGATGTTTGGGTTATTGCACCACAATCGCTAGGACACCTCAGGTCATATAAGGACAAAACTAAAGTTCTAGCCTGTGAAGTCAGTGAAGTTAAAGGATTTCACTCTTGGGAAAAGCAGACATTTTCCCAACTTAGCTTCAGTTCCTCATGGGTGAAGTTTAGCTCAATCATTAAAGGTAGGATATCCTTCAGCAGTTGAATGGTGCATGGAGTGAGCAGGGGTCAGAGACGGTGGTGGGCTCCAGCCTTGAGGATTTTATTTACTGATTACCACTAGGCTTTCTAGTCCTGTTCATTAAATTGCCAACACAACCACCGCTCTGTAGTGTTATGCTGCCCTAAGGGAATTCTTAAAGGTGTGACTTCAAACCTAATGGAATCACTGTCTATGAGGGCCAAACAGCATCAGATGGTACAACACTGCTGCATTCCTCTGTTTCCACAGAAGCAATGTCAATGGGCGCGAATATTTCACTACAAATCCCGGCATGTAATGATAATCACATAAAACGTTTGCACTGAAACGCGTCAGGTGAAAAGACAATATATGCGGAGCTGTAAGCCTGTTGCTGTGGAATAAATAAAGTTGTTACCTACCATCTGGAGGAGTGCGTCTTCATGCAGGGGCATCTTGGAAGGATATATATATATATATATATATATATATATATATATATAAAAGCCGCTCCGTTGTTGCACCAACAAAACACGAGTCACTCCAAAGTAGCGGGTGCTTTCAGACCGCGTTGATGCTCGCGGAAAAAATATCGAAGCTCCAAAATCCTAAAAATGCCCACCCGGGTCATAGGAAGAAAAAGATAAGGGAGGCAATGTTGTAATCATGTCAAGGCCTAAATACATCGCAGAAGCTATGCGCCAGCTACAGGATACGTCATGTTATGCTGTGATCAAAAAACAAGAATATCTCAACAGCATCAACGATCTTCATACCTTACTCAAGAAGTGGTACGATAAACAAATGCTAACGCTGGAGGAATATCTGTTTCTAAAAACTACGAATCCTATATTACCTTGCTTCTACCACCTACCTAAGGTTCACAAGGACATCAAGGAACCTCCAGGGAGACCAATTATTTCTTCCATAGGAGGGTTGACTGAAAATCTGTCCAAATTCCTGGATCACCACCTGTTTAACTTTGTATTGTCCCTCAGATCATATATCAGAGACACTACTGATTTCATTGAAAAGGTGGAACAGTTGGAGTGGCAATCATCTTACATCTTGATTACCATGGATATAACGAGTTTATACACTTGTATTGACCACGAACAGGGGTTACAGGCAGTCGAATACTTCCTCAACAAAAAAGAACTCAAATATGCGATGCATAATAAGATGCTTTTGGAATTGATTTCATACTGCCTGCATAATAACATCTTTCTCTTCCAGGATACTATGTACCGCCAACTCTCTGGTACGGCCATGGGTTCCTGCTTCGCCCCCAGCTACGCGAATCTTTTCGTCGGCTGGTGGGAGGAGCAGGTAGCCTGGGCCCCCAGACTGGCCACCTGGAACACCAGGGTGGTCACCTGAAGCAGGTACATAGATGATCTGTTCCTGGTGTGGAATGGTACGGTTGAGGAAGCTAACCAATACATCCAACTGCTCAATGAAAATGAATACCATCTGAAGTTTACCAGTGAAATCAGTAGGGACAGGGTCAACTATCTAGACCTAGAAGTGAGTGTTAGTGAGGGACGTATCTGCACACAACTTTACCGCAAGCCTACGGCCGGCAATAGCGTTTTACACGCTTCTAGCGGTCATCCCCGTAAATTAATTAATAACATCCCGTACGGGGAGTCTTTGCGGTTAAAACGTAATTGCAGCCACAACACCCACTTCGAGAAAGCAGCTGGTGAATGCATGGAACGATTTCTAACAAGAGGTTACAGCTTTTCCCTTTTGCAAAACACCCTAGAAAGGGTCAGAAAAATACCACGTGCTAGTCTTTTTGTCAAAGAACAAGGCCCTGATACTGAAGGTAAATTCCGCATCATAACACCATATGCTGCCGACTCATGCAAACTGCGATCCATTCTGTCTAAACATTGGCACATCTTAAAATCGGATCAAATTGTAGGGCCGGATATTCCCAACACCCCACTGATCACATTTAGAAAGGCCAGATCACTCAGGGACAAGATGGTTCATAGCTACCTACCACCGTTGAAAAGATCACTAGGAACCTTGAAAGACGCCAAAGGCTTTTTTCCTTGTGGAAAATGCAAAGCTTGCGCATCAAGTAAAAGGACTTTAACATACCAAGTCCCAGGTATAAAGAATGGTAGGAAAATAGCAAAGTTTATGTCATGCCAGTCTGACTTTGTTGTTTATTGCCTCATGTGCCCCTGTCAGTTACAGTATGTTGGGAGTACCATCAATCCTGTTAAGTTGAGAATTTTGGAACATATGCGGGCCATTGTGAATAAGGACATCACGTATCCAGTGGCCCGTCATTTCTCCCTTAAACATAACAGTGATAGAAACCTTCTTAGATATTTCTGTCTGGACCGAGTCGAGGAAAATCCCAGAGGGGGTAATAGATTACTTGCACTCAGAAGACTCGAGTCCCGGTATATCATAGACCTTGAGACGAAATCATCTGGAGGCTTAAATATGGGAGAGGAACTGGCCTCTCACCTGGGTTGAACACATGTGCAGTTCTATGCTATGACTTCCCGTCAAGTTGAGTACTGAATTTCCAACATAGACTTGACATTCTGTTAATTTGTGCTAAGATTCTTTGGAATTGTTTTGTATGTTTTTGTTTTTGTTCTCTGTTTCTGTTGTGTGATGGATGCCTTCATCACCACTGAAACTATACTGGAGGATATGCTTAAATAGGTAACCACATTGTATGTTTTGCAGTCCACTCAGGGGCTGCAATTGCCGATCCACGGCAAGATTTTTCCGACCTGTGCACATTATAAATACGGTGTTCATGTCGTAGGTTGGTCAGGTTCCAACATTTTACTACTGTCTTAACCTTGTGATATACTATATGAGATTAGTATTGGGTTTTTTGTTAACAGTAGGATAGCCGATACACGGCATTATTTGTTGTTTGTGGTTTTACGATAAGCAAAACAGTATTGTATATGTGATATTGATACACTCTAAGATGGCGCCCCTTGCTGCGAAAAAGCATCAGTCCTTTGTTTGTTTCCATATGTGTTTGTAAACATTCATAATGGCGCTGCGCCCGTTTTGTGAGATGAAAACATTGAGAAAGGGAGGGCTCTCCCGAAACGCGTCTGTCCTGAATAAACTTGCCCTGTGAATACGAGCTGTGCCGTGCTTGCGAGTGCTTTTTTCTTCCTATGACCCGGCTGGGCATTTTTAGGATTTTGGAGCTTCTATATATATATATATATATATATATATATATATATATATATATATATATATATATATATATATATATATATATATATATATATATATATATATATATATATATATATATATATATATATATATATATATATATATATATATATATATATATATATATATATATATATATACATATGATCAGTTATTGCTGCTAAAAAAATCAACATTAAAGCTCAAATCCAATGAGAGATGTTGTTTGCATACACCTTCAGTTCCCTGAGAAGAAACCAAACCCACAAACTATTCTGAAGCTCTGGGCTCATCCCTATACTCTACGTCCCTCCTTAGCTTGTCTTTCCAATTCTTGTCATCAATTTTTTAGCTTCATACATCCTTAGGATTCCTAGAGCTGGCCCTGTGGATGCTGTAACCAATTTGTCTAAGACTTCAGTGATTTAACCTCATTCTATCAATATGTCAGGTGAACCCCTCAGGTCCAAAGGAGCCAACCTATCCTCATTCAGTTGTGGCCACTTCTATAAATATAGCTGTTGTTGTGTAACTTTTACTTTGTTACCAATGTGCCAAATAAAATATTTACCTGCCACACTTTATAGTGCTGAACTGTGGTGCCACTCCAAGGTTTATTCTTTACTTCCCATTGAATATTTTCTTTTTTTAGTTGTACCAGCTAATCTGACATTATCCATGTGAAATCAACTTTAGTTTCCTCTGTAAGGCTGGTTGATTGCCGGTTACTTGATTCTCCACAATTCCTAAAGTCAATGGATTTCGAACAGCCTTGCTGGGGCTTTTACTATGATATACTTTCTATTGATTAATGTCATTAAATCAAAACTTGACATTTTGAACAGATTCTGAAATAGTAAATTGCGATTGGGAATCTTTAGGAATCGCTATTAAGTAATCACTATTTTCTTACACACCATTTTGTATTCCTTAAATAGTGATTACCTATATTTCACTATTTAAGGAATGCAAAATGGATTTTTGATACATGTGGCCCAAGAGTGAATCATTATTATTCGCAATTTATAATTTCGTCTTTGTAATATTAGTACATAATGATGAATGTACATTCACCTTGGGCTACCACTAGCTAGCCTGGGATCACTGAAAGAATACCAGAACCCAAATTATTGTGTGGACAGAATATTGTGGCAAAAATATCGAGGACCATATTATCAAGATGGTAAGTGCAAATAGGTAAGTATAGAATTATTATTCTTAACTCTACCTCTACGTACCTTGAAGCTATGTATATATATCATATAGGTACAGGCATAGGTATTTATATATAGTAAAACTTTACTTACCTTTTGAAACCTATCTTCACGATATTTTAGTCCTCGATATTCTCGACACAGTATTTTGTCCCATGATATTTTGTGTTTGGATATTCTATGCAAACACCGCTCAATCAATCAGGGGTTCTTCAGTGCGCTACTCACCCATGAGGGTCTCAAGGCGCTGGCGGGGGGGTCGCAGATTTGTTAGCCAAAGAGCCAGGTCTTGAGAGCCTTCCTGAAGGTGTTCAGAGTGGGGGTGAGTCTGATGTCTGCCGGAAGCTCGTTCCAGGCTTTAGCCGCAATTTGAGAGAAGGATCTTCCACCTGCTCTGGCTCTGTGGATGTGCAGGCTTTTGGACGATGCAAGGTTAGAAAATCTAAGGTTTCTTTTGGGTACATGGAAGTTGATTCTGTCTTTGAGGTATTTGGGTCCGGTGTTGTGTAGGCATTTGTAGGCGCTGGTGAGGATTTTGAAGGTGACTCTTTTCTCTACGGGGAGCCAATGAAGCCTTCATAAGTGTTGGCTGATGTATTCGTGCCAGGGGATGCTGAGGATGAGTTGGGTGGTAGTATTCTGTATCGTCTGGAGTTTTCAGAGTAGGGATTTGTTTATGCCGGCATAGAGTGCGTTTCCATTGTCCAGTCTGGTGGTGATAAGTGTGTGGGTGACTATCTTCTTTGACTCCGGGGGGATCCATTTGAAGAAGCAGGAGATGACAGCCTTGATCCGCCGGTTCATGGTGAGGGATGAGTCGAGTACGATGCTGAGGTTTATAGTGTGGTTTGAGGCAGTTGGTGGGCTTCCGAGGGCGGTCGGCCATCAGGTGTTGTCTCAAGCTGAAGGAGTGGTTCTGAGGACGAGGACTTCTGTCTTCTAGGCGTTGAGCTTTAGGCAGCTGTTGGGCATCCAGACTATGACCTCCTACATTCCTTTCTGGAAGTTGAGTTTGGTGGTGGTGGGGTCGTGGGTGAGGGAGAGGATGAGCTGGGTGTCATCAGCATAGGAAACAATGCTGCAGCCGTGTTGACGGACAATGGGGGCGAGGGGGGCCATGTTGATGTTGAAGAGGGTCAGGCTCAGTGATTATGCCTGTGGGACTCCGCAGGTGATTTCCCTGGGGTCGGAGAGGAAGGGTGGCAGTCTGATTCTTTGGCTTTGTCTGGTGAGGAACGATCGGATCCAGTCTATGGCTGTTCCTTGTATGCCGGTGTCGTGTAGTCTGGCGATGAGTGTTTTCGGTGGGAGACGGTGTCGAAGGCTGCTGAGAGGTCGAGTAGGATGAGGGCTGCAGAGTGGCCTTGGCCCAGGAGGTTCGGATGTCGTCTATGGTGGTAAGCAGGGTAGTCTCTGTGCTGTGGTTGCTTCAGAATCGGGATTGGGACAGGTCGAGGATGGCATTGTCTTCGATGAATCGTGTCAGTTCCCTGTTGACTGTTTTCTCTGCAACTTTGGCACGAAGAGGAGGAGCGAGATGGGCCGGTAGTTCTTGAGGTCGGTGGGGTCAGCTGTGGGCTTCTTGAACAGGGGCCTGACTTCTGCGCATTTCCAGTCATCAGGGAAGGGGTCTGTTTCAAAGGTGGTATTGATGGTGCATTGTATTTTAGGTGCAATGGCGGTTGCGGCTCTGTGGTAGATGTGTGGGGGCAGGGGTCGGTGGAGGACCAGAGTGGATGTCTTTCATGGTTGAGATGGTGTCTTCAGCTGTGCTCAGCATCTAGGTGGAGATGGTGGGCTGGCTGGTGCATATGGGGGGCAGGCCGGCTGTGGAATCTGGGGGGCAGGCCGGCTGTGGCGTCAGATGGGAGGTCAACGCTAGCCTGTCTGCATGACCTGTGTGGCAGCAGCAAAAATGGGAAGCCATTGGGAGGCCACTGGGAGGCGTTTGATGAGAATGGAAGGTAATCCCTTGGAAAAAATTGGAAGATATGGATGTGAGCCGACTGAAGTAATGGGTGTATCAGTTTTGTTGGGATGACAAAGATGATCCCAGAGAAGCTGGGAACATCCGTAAAACATGGTGAGCTCACTCATATAGACTTACTGCTGTTGAAAGGCAAGCCTTAATGTTTATATGTCCTGGTACATTGCCACTAGGTTGGTCCACTGATATACAAATCAGAAAAAGTTAATTGAGAGGTTTAGTGACAACAGAAAGCAGTGACCATACAGTACTGGCATGGACTTAATGGGATTTGAATAGCGGTAAAGTAAGCACACCCCTTCAATCGTTGACCATGTTCAGGACCACAAGTGGTGGAAAGATACTGCCCTCTTCTCTAGTAAGTCACCATGCTGTAGAGGTCGCTATTTGCCTGCATACACTTGATCTCCCATTTCTTTACTGAATCATTGGCAGAGCTAAAGTGATGATTTCTAGGCCTAATACATCGACAATACTCCTACAATGGGTATGGATGCACTTATATGTGTAACCTGTGCTGGAGTGATTTTCTTGTTGCCCCAAGCAAGATCATTGTGTGGCTCTGATTTCCTGTTTGTCCACTTATTAGTGTTAATTTTCAATGTGATGGGTTATGTATATTTGTGTTGTGATTCCTTTTAAATCATGTGTCCAATTTCTACTTTCTCTGTAGTCTGTCCGTAATTTGTGCTTTGGATACTAAATTGCTTTCTTCTGAGTTGATGGAGGCTGCACTAGCATTTTGACCTGAGTTAGAGACATTTGAGTTGTAAGAAGAAGAGTTTTGAGCAGACGTAGTTTCTTGGGTTTTGTGCAGTTGTTCTTGCTGATTCACCACTGTGTGTGCGCCCATACTGATTTGCTCTGGCTAATCCTTTGACTCTTCATTGAAAGATGCAGTTTACATATGCATTTCCCCATTTTTGATTACAGACCTCTTGCAAATGCCTAGTTTTTCACACCAAGTCCAGATCTAATGCTGAAAGAATTATTCAGTTACAGCCAACATTCTGCAAACATCAAATCACACTTGTGTGTGTTTATAGATATGCTTCCTTTTGAATTTCGGTCCTCAGTATTGTGTTTGTTTATTTGATATGATCATTAATTTATCAAAAATCGCATTGCATGAAACCTATTGTAGTGGTAACAGCGTTTCTACATGTAGTACAATCGTTACTTATCACGTAAACTGTGGAATTTTACTTTACCTATTTTACACAAACTGAAGCACGCTCATCTAAATCTAAAAAATCTGCAATTATAGTGCCAGTTCTTCATAACTATATGTATAGTTTTGCTTAACCGGGCCCGACTAATCATTTTTGGAAGATACGCTGGAATAAGAAGTCGTTCATATATTTTTGCAATGTCCAATGATTTATCCAGGGAACTGCAGGAATAGATTTTCAGATCATAAGGGAACTATCGGAAAAAGACCGTGACTATATTCTGCTTTGAACTCTGGTATTTCAAGAAGGAAGGTTCAGATCTTATTTTTGCACTCCGTCAACTTTTGCAGCAGTTTGTAGCTCCTGAGTAGAGTATTTTAGGTACAATAACTCCTAGCTTGAGGGGAGCCACTGAAGTGTGGTGAGAACAGGGTAATGTGTTCAGGTCATTAAGAACTTGCCACATTTCTTGCTGCCATGTGTAAGGTTGCTTTCAGATCTGGCAAGTGATTTTTGAACTCACAGGCACCAGTGTGTTCTCATGGTCAAGCCTAAAAGTGCAAAGGATTGAGTAACAGTTTTAAACTCGGATTCTGGCATGTAGGATTTAATTCCAAACAAATCCATAACATTGGGTATGACTTTGAGTTGATATGTATTTGCACATTGAATATTGTGTCTAGGATGAACTCCAGTGATGTAGGGAAGCATGTGTCACAGCTTAAAGTCTAGAATTTTGGTTTAATACATTGTATTTATATGTATGTGAACAATTTAGCTCCACCAACTGAACTAAAAATAAGTTATTTTGTGTAAAGTTATTTACTCTGACTAGTAACTGAAACATGGTCACCCATCAACGATAGGAGATGTCTTATGACAACATGAACATTAAATGATAGTACTCCTGCACAATTAAGACAAACTCCCTGTTAGCAGTACCTCCTACCTACATTGCTAATATAACTTTGATGCCTACTGCAGAGAGATATGTCACTTGCAAAAGGCCGTCCCCCAAGTTAAAAAGCCTGAGCTGCAGGCAAACACCTACATTGGTGGAGAGATTCTTGAACAACAGGCATAGCCAGTGGCAGAAGGCAGTAATCCTTGTAGAAAAAGACTTCTCAATTGGAGTAGAAAGTTAAAAATTAAATATGGAGAAGCTGAAAGCAATGTAAGAATGTTGGGACAAAACATGTTTGCCAGCTTTTATTGGCTAAATTCAACTCTATAGTCTTCATTGGACCTCCCAACATTCAAAGTTCTCATTTCAATTGGATTTGCCTCATGTTTATTGTCCAAACTTCCAGCTGCCCCTTCATACATTGCATGATTTTGGTCAATGAACCTCTCAAGAACTTGCATAATCATGGATGTGTATTCCATGTGCACTTGTTGCTTCGTATAGTCTCTAACTAGGACTGTGCAGTGCTAACTGGTCCAATTCCAGGTGAGTTCCGCCTCTTTTACACAGAGTCAAGTAATTTGCATCCCTTTGGCAGCTGGCATTACATCTCAAATGGGGTTATTCAGAGTTCGGCAGGATGCCTGTAAAAAATAGGTGGCTACGTGCCCTTTTCAGATCACATATCGTAGACTCTAAGGGGCATATTTACAAGGTTACTGCGCCACAAAAACGTAACTTTTAAAGACATGTCTGTGGCTCAATGCCCTGCACCATATTTACAAAGTGGCATTAAGACACTTTTTGTGGCTTAATTCCACTGTGCAAATATGCTACCCTTTTACACAGCTATATGCGTGAAAGGGACGTGCAATGGGTGTTGCTGTGGGTTTTCACTTCAACACTCATTGCTTTTTGATGCTGCCCCAGATTTACAAGGAGGTGTAAATCTGTGGTAGCACCAAAAACTAACACCATGCAAAAGCAGGCATTAGAATAGTGCACCAGGAGAAATGCTATTATTTCTCCTTGTTTTTGCATTTTCTATGTGTGCTGGCTTCTGCAGCACACATAGAAAGAGCAAAAAGCTGTTAATAATTGTTTATGTGCAGGAAGGCGTCCCTTCTAAGTGTGGCCAGAATTTTTTTTTCCGCTCGCGGAATTTGCGGATTTTCTGCAATTTCGCAATCAGCAAATCTTGCGGAATCGCAGAAAATCCGTGAATTCGCGAGCTGGATTAATTTTCATGGAAGCACTTACAGGGTTACAGCAGAAGGTGCACAAGTTGAAGTTAATTTCTTTGTAACCATTTCCAAAAGGGTTACAACGAAATTAACTTCAACTTGGGCACCTGCTGTAACCCTGTAAGTGCTTCCTGAGCAGCGCCTCGTTGCCTACTTGCAACTATTCTCTGACCCTGCTCTGACCCTGCAAGCTGGGTCAGAGAATAGTTACAAGTAGACAACGAAGCTCCTGTCACAAAAATTAAACCTCAACAGGAAGCACTTACAGATACAAAAAATTAAGCAGGTGCCTGAGTTGAAGCTCAAATTCAGTAACTCCTTAATCAGCTCAAAAGAAATTTGTGCTTTGTCGAGGCTGGGCAGGTGTGCGTTCTCCCCATATCTACCGTCGAAAATTACATATGATGCTTGATGGAAGCCTTTGCATCCTTGACTTTCACGGGCGCAATCCCCATGACCAGGAGCTTCTTTCTCGTCATCTGCTGCTCTGATCGGTGTCTGACCTTTTATACACACACGAAGCATGTGAACTCACATAGAAGCCCCCCCCCCGTGTGGCCCCGCCACTCACACTAGCGGTGTGCACCGTCTTCCCGCCCTTTACACACTATGATGGACAGCTCACTCGAGGGACCCTGGCGCCATTCGGTGCGATGGCAAACTTAATCAGCCCCAAAAAAAGTGTGCTTTGTCGAGGCTGGGCAGGTGTGCTTTCTCCCCATATCTACTGTTGAAAATTAGCTATGATGCTTGATGGAGGCCTTTGCATCCTTGACTTTCACTGGTGCAATCCCCGTGACCAGGAGCTTCTTTCTCGTCATCTGCTGCTCTGATCGGTGTCTGACCTTTTATACATACACAAGAGGCATGTGATCTCGCATAGAAGCCTCCCCCCATTTGGCCCCGCCACTCACACTAGCGGTGTGCACCATCTTCCTGCCCTTTACACACTATGATGGACAGCTCACTCGAGGGACCCTGGCGCCCTTCGGCGCAATGGCAAAGTTAATCAGCCCAAAAAAAATGTGCGCTTTGTCGAGGCTGTGCAGGTGTGCGTTCTCCCCATATCTACCGTTGAAATTAGCTATGATGCTTGATGGAGGCCTTTGCATCCTTGACTTTCACAGGCACAATCCCCGTGACCAGGAACTTCTTTCTTGTCATCTGCTGCTCTGATCGGTGTCTGTCCTTTTATACACACACAAGAGGCATGTGAACTCGCATAGATGCCCCCCGTTTGGCCCGCCACTCACACTAGCGGTGTGCACCGTCTTCCTGCCCTTTACACACTATGATGGACAGCTCACTCGAGGGACCCCGGCCAGGCCGATGGAAAAGTTACACACACATGGTCACTGGAGGCAACTCTTCTAGCCCTTTACGCAGCTGTAGTGTAGGAAAAGCACTATACATTTACCCAATAAGGTAGCACTTACTTATTAGCCAGTGGAATGTACTCCAGTTAAGTAGGGTGCAAATCGCAAAAAAAATTGCGCTTTCACGGGGAAATCTGCAAATTCTCTGATTTTCTTTGCGATTTCGCGTGAATTCGCTAATCGCGAATTCGCACAATTCGCCCATGCTTAGTCCCTTCCTGCACGTCAACAATCATTGAATAATGATGATTTGCTGCTTCTATGTGTGCTGCACAATGCAGCACACATAGAAGTAACAAATGGCCCTTATGAATTGGTTATGTGCAGGAAGGGACACCTTCCTACACATAAACAATCATTCCCTGTATCACAGGCAATAGGCAGCTAAATTTAGAAAAAGTCAGAGTGCGGCGCTTCCAAAATTTGGCTCAACTCCTCGCTCCGACATTTTCTTGTAAATATGCCCTTTAATGCTCTAGTGACTTTGTATCCCATACTCTCTAAATATGGTGGACATGCACCTCCTTTTAGAGGCTATCCCACATCCGGAAAACTCTCAATAACCTCTAAAAAGTGGCTACACAGCATCAGTACTGAAATGTATGTATTGGTTATTGTGATATTTAATGAGATTACATTTTCTTTTTTACTTTTGTGAAGTGTAAAAGAAGGTCTCACGGTTATTTGTTTTAACAGTCAATTCCATATTTGTTTTCCTCTTGTCCTATTCATTAGAAATGTGCTACAAATCTATCCACTATGAATGCAAAATGCTCAGCGTCCCATTATTCGCAGCACAGTGGCTCCGATTCTGGGAGGCACGGCTGCTGCCTGAGTTTGTTGACAGTGTTACCCCTCAGCACAACACACATATGTTTGTCTTGCAGTGTTTAATTGCTTTCTTTCTTCCATTAACCTTTGAATGCATGCTGATCTTTGAACAGATGCTTATTGGTTTTAACATAATTGAGGGCAATTATGGAAATATACACATTTTCTTTCTCATTGTAGTGCTCTAAATGCATAAGCCCTAGAAGGATGCTGAGTCTGCTTGTGCATTCATCCAGCACACTCCGAAAGAATTCTTCAGCAGTGTGTTTTTGCATTTTACGATGAGCAAACTGCTTTAGGCCAAAACTGAGCTTGAGACTGCATGAAGAAGCAGAGGAGAAATTAATAATCCACCAAAGTAGAAAGCTGTTTAGATTTGTTCGAAATTAGTCGAAAAGTCTTGCACCTAAAGCATCTTAAAGAGAGCCACTGGATGCCTAATCTACAGGGATCAGAACCAACTCGTGGCTAATCTTATCCCACAGCAAAAGGTCTGCACAATGGTAAACTTACACAGAACTGAAGGCAGCGGCGGCTCTTCCTCTATGGTGGAGGAGCGTTGCCCCTCCAAAAACGTTTGGAAAAGAAAAATAAATAAACACATTTTATTATTGTTTTATCATTCCTTTCCTGCTGAGTCTTGGGGATGGTGCCATGGGGATGACATGAGGAGTGGTAGTGCACTGCCTTCAGTGCGCATTACAGGTTAAACCGCCATGCGCACTGAAGCACTCCCCCATGCAGCTTCATTTCTGGTTTGGAGAGAGCAGGCAAAGACTCCCAGTCTGTATGGATGTGCAAATCGAGGGCGCTCAAGCCAATCCTGAAGCTGCTCCCATGCATGAGCACCGCTTCGGGATTGGCCGCAGGACAGCCCGGGAGCCTGTGCCTGCGAGAAGAAGCTGCAGGTACATATTTTTGAATTATGATTTTTTTATTTTGCCATCCTCCGACCCCATTCCCCCCCTCCTCTGCCTACCACTCATCCACAACACCAGCCGCTACTGAGTGAAGCTTTACCTTTGTGAATTTGGCCTACAGTGTTTATTTTCAGATATGCATATAGGATATGCTGTCGCTGGTGGTCTGATGTAATCCTACCTCTGCCACATCCTTTTGTGAAGAGAGAAGCAAAAATAAATTCACCAGACATTAGCCTTAGCACTGTAATGCAGAATTCAATTTATCAACGCAATGGCATTTTCCTGACTGTCCCCAGACAGATCTAGGGTTATCAGCATAATTTGCAAAAAGAATTACCCAAACGTTCTCGAGAGATCATCCAATGTTCTGATAAAAATGATAAATAGATGTACACGTGGTGGGCCCTGGGGTACTTGTTTCATGTTTCACTTTAAAAGACATAAATAGCATCAATTAGACACTGTCTACTTCTTTCCCAAAGTTATTTGAACCATAACAAAGCCGTCTTTCGACTCTGGTTAGTGTTGCTACCAGAGGTACAGGAGACGCCAAGGGGGGTGTATGCCACAATATCATATAAAGAAGTATTGTATCATTTAAATATTGTACCCTAACTATCGTTTACAAAATAACATTCCATTGGGTGTAGGTTTTCTGGTATTAACTCCAATATGCTTCTAATGATATTTAGGACATTATATCTATATTAGACGATATTCTATCAACAGTAATCTGGTACTACCCACACTAAGGCCTCAGATATACCAAGGAGTGGAAATAGAACTGATTTTCCTCTCTCCCTGATCTATAATTATCAGTTAAACTGATCCGCCTTTCTCTATGATCTGTAACCTAGGTAACCATATTGCATCCTCGTGCTAATAATTTTAGCATATTTGGCTGTGACGAATTCAGTCCTCTCTCTACTCAAAGTTCAAAATTAAATACAATAACACTTTTTTTTTTCTTAAAGCTGCAAGACAGTCTCGCCTCTATAATCAGATGATCTTGCAGAACTGGAGTTGCCAACACATTTTTTCCCACTGTCTTCATTATTGAAATCAGAGCAATCAGTTCTCCTAGAGAAATCTTTGAATGATGCATCAATTTATAGCATTTGAAATTATGCTACAAAATGATGCTTATGCTGATCATGAAGGTCTGCTTCCAGCTCTCACCGTGGCAGTATTATAAACAAGTATTAGCATAGCCTATTGATCTGGCCTTAGCAAACTTGTAATGTTTTTATTCATTTATTTGTGCAACAAAATTGGCGAGCATATGAAAATAATAATAATCATAATAAGAATGCAGTGGCTTAGCAGGCGAGGGACAGCAGAGCTGGCATTCAAGTGCACTATTTTTCAGGAGGCTGTGCAAATTAGATAACACAACATTTTTTTATTCACAGCTCAAAGTAGTCAATGGATGAAAAGGCCTGACCCACTACCCCATGCTGTGTGTAGTCGTGGATGGAAGAAAAATGTAAATTACACTTGAACACAGAAATGGATGAAGAGGGCTGGCCCAAACGACCTGCCTATATATATGTATGCTTAAATGTATTGGGTTACTGGTTGACTGGGGTATGAGCACTGGTCAAGCACTGGTCAAGTAGCAACCACAATCCTAATGAGGGTAAGGCACAAGCAAGTCCCAAATGAATGTGTGCTCAATCCCCTGTAGCTTGACACAGAGTGGTCAGGCCTAACTTAGAGGCAAAGTGTAAAGTATTTGTTCAACATTTCAAAGAGTGAGACAGTGAAAATACCAAACAAAAAGATCATACACTAGGTCAGAAAAATAGCGCTTATTAATTTAATACATTAAAAAAGACCAAGCAAAAATATACATTTAGTTGGGCTGGAGTTATGATTTTTTTAAAGGTTAAACTGTAAAATAGTGCCAAAAGGCATGAAGCACCAACCACAACTAGCTGGTCACTCTGGTCTGTGTCAAAGTCAAAAGTGAAGGCCGATTGGATACAGTCCTGGATTAGACATACTAAAGTTTTACCTTCTCAAGTTTTTTGCCAAGAGTCAATATCGCAGTGGAGAGGGTTGCAGAGAGCAAGGAGAGTGTCACGCTCGGTGGTCGGCTTGGCATGAAGAGCAGGTCGGGCGTCTTGCAAAGAGATGGGCTGGTGGAGGATCACACTGCTTTTTTGTGCAAGCAGACCAGTTCCACTGTGAATGAGCCCCTTCCCTGTCACAAATAGCGCAAAAGATTGATTTCAAGAGACCGTGGGCCAGATCAAGGATCCAGGACCTTAGGGGCACCACCTGGAGGTCAGGAACACACTACAGATAGGCTGGGGAGTGTTCCGTGTCCCTATGGCAGCAGTCCAGCAGAGTGGTCATTATGTTCAAAGTGTCATACAATTCAGGATTCAAGTGGAAGATAGGTTCAGCTTAGTTCCATCAAACTGCTTGCCTGCCATCACTCTTTCTTATCTGTCCGTCCTCGTGTCGTGTGAAGCTACCCCCACTAAAACAAAGGTATAAGCCCCATAACCAAGACTGCCATAATAATTAAAATGTATCAAAAATGTTGCTCCATTCTAGGAGGGTTGGATGTTCTGTAAAGACCACAAAGGATTTACTATGAGTGATGGGTAACATTTAACCACAATCTGTTCTAAAACTTAGTTGTAATTAGGATATTTCTCTGCTCTATGCTATGCAATGCTGTCAGAAAGTGATTATGAATTTTGGAGGTTGTAACCTATCAACTTACTCGACACACTCTTTTAAGTCACAAAACAATTATAAGTAAGACAGTTGTAGCACAAGAAGCAGACAATTCCCCAGAAAATTCTGTGCTATGGGGAATTGAAGTTATAAACCTTTACAGCATTTAGGTAAACAGCTGTTTGCAGTAGACAATGACCTAGATGTGATATCAAGCTGAACACAATGGAGGCGCAATTGAAAAATTCTAATAAGGTACACAGGTCAAAGATTTACTTTGGGGCTTTGTTTTTCTGATTCTCAGAATCATCCAGTAGGACAAGGCAGAATACTCATGCTAGGAAGAGCCTATTGAGTGCACATTCACTACTATTTATGTTGCACTTAAGCATTCAGTTTTGGTCTCAAAATTCTAAAAGTGGAATAAAAAAGGATTTTGTAGCCTCTGATGGAGCTTCATTGCTGGGATGCCTTTTCATCCTTACCATGGCCCCAAATTCTACTTGTTTACTTAGTCAGTTTTTTTGGTTCTCCAAATCCTCCAACAGAGCAAAGCTGGGTGCTCTAGCAGAACAGGTATCCATAAAGACAAATACATTCACTGCATGGTCACGCATTATTTTCATGGCAAAAATGTTGAAAGTTCAACAAATGTGGAAATCTTGACTGTTGATGGTGCCCCTCCCTGGGGTGACCTCAACACCTTACCTGACTCCTCTTGAAACAAAGAAAATACCTAAGTCCCACAAGTTTCTTGCTGCTGGCAAGGACACTCATGGTTTGTCCTACAGCCCCACGACCACAGGGCAGATATTATGGCACAGGATCTCTCTCAGGATCTAGCCCCATATGGGCAGCTGGGTCTTCCTCACAGTCAGGATCGTGTCTGTCTTTTGTGTCCCCATAGCAGCAACAGGAGACCAGTGAGTTGACCCTTGTACAGCAGTTTCATTCTGTCATTTAACTGTTCTTTCCCAGAAGTCCAATAGCCTAGCAGAATTTTTTGTTTCTATTGATAGTCTTACAGGACCACAAATGTTTTATGAACTAGCAAGCCATCGGAGAATTCCCTACACTCAATTTTGACTGCCCTTCATGGAAAATTCACTTCCTTTTCCAAACTTATAAAACACCTTTATAGGGTTCTTTTTTTCAAGATGCCAATACCTTTCCTCCATCTTCAAAAGCCCAATGTTCTCCTTCCGATACATTCATTTGAAAATGTGTAAACTTCTGTTTCCCTGTACTGGGATTGGTATCTTCATGCCAGGGGCGGCTCTAGGTTCATGGTGGCCCTGGGCAGGGAGCGTAGGTAGGGGGCCCAAGAAGAGGGGGTCTGGGAGGGGCAGAGCACGGAGGCCAGTGAAGAGGGTGGGTCAGGGTGTTTGGAAGTGGAATAGAGCCAGAGGCCACCAAATCCCTGCCAGGGGCCGCCACACAAATATGTATCCATCCTCAGAGGATTATTATATTAAGGAGATATATTGATGTGGGGGCCCCTGGGGTTTGGTGGCCCTGTGCAGGTGCACAGCTTGCACATGCCTAAGGCCGGCCCTGTTCATGCTCCCTTGAACATGGAAGATGTGAAAGTTAAAGGAATATGATCCTAACCTAGGGATTATTTCTAACGCAAAATTGTCTGTGGTTAATGGATGGCAATTATTTGGAAAAATTGCTCTCTCCAAATGTCATATCCAAAATAAGTCTATGGGCACTGAGACATTATCAGCCAAACCTGGTTACATTGATTAAATATATACAAACAATATTCTACACAAGGTATTATATGTGTGGTATGCTCTAGTGCCTCAGCTACCAACTTCTAAACTATTTGTGAAATTAAACGTGATTGATTGGAAAAGTGCTGCACAAACACTCTACATTTCTGTAGATAAATAATACATGTCTAAGCAACATAATGAAATAAAAACACAATTAGCTTACAATAAATTGTCTTTTCCAGCAAATGCTTACATTGTATAATAAATATATTTTATGAGCTAAAATGAATAGGATGTACCTTGAAGCATTTGATAGTTGCATTTATGGTTGTAAAATGGATATTTTATAGCACACACTATATAGCTTCATCGTAAGTTTAAATGCAGAATGAAGTTCATCTATTATTTTATTAAATATATGTTAGACACTAAATTTTAATGATTCATTTTATTTTGGTAATTCATTTCTTGCAGAGGTAAATTATGTATAACTTACTTTGTCAACACAAAATTGCTGTTCGCCCAAGAGAGTCTTTGGCATCCACCCACCAATAGAAGATTTTTTTAACGTGGCGTTTCTGCTTTTCTATTTTTACGACCCTTGTTTGCAAGACCAGTTAAAATTGGAGGTTTAAGTAGAATCTTAAAAGTGAATCCAAATTGTTGTCAAAATAATTATTTACATAGGGTGCATTACCTTCAGGTTTAACTGCCATTTTTTTCCATTCTATGTCATAACGGTTCGGAGATACAATGACTGAAAATTATGAACCCAATAGACTATCAAACAAAGACAGTCTGCACCGAAAATAATACATACACAACACAAATTCTTCTCAGATTTAATAAGTGCTTGAGAATACTAAAATACAAAAGTCATTCACCAGATTGAAATAACAGAGGCGATTTCTAGTTGCTTTGAAAGCCGACTGCAAAAATACATTGGCATAAATAGACCATTGATCTATGCAAAGTCATATATCATGCATGACATACATGAGTTACTTTCCTTTGCTGGAGTTTTCATTTGATGCTGCTAGAAGAAACATATATTTCCACTAAATGTGCATTGTAACAGTACACTGTCAAATACTTGTGATTTGTAGCTGGAGCTACAAGGAACATACTGGCACATGCATCAACAATGCCATTTGCGATTCCTTATTAGCGAAAAATAAGGATTCGCTAATAAGGACTAGCAAAAGGCTATGCATGTAGAAATCGCTTAAAAAAATAGCGATTTCTAAACATTCCCTAATTGCGACTCGCAATTAAGGAATACCTCCCCATTCATTCCTATGGGCCTAAAGGCCCATAGGAATGAATGGTAAGACATTCTCAATTTGCGATTCTTAATTAGAGAATAGCAAATTGAGAATGCAAATTCAAGGGTACCAGGGTGTCAAAAGGACACCCTGTTGCACCCCTGAAATCTGCATATGAGTACATCTTGCACACACACATGCCCCAAGGGCATGTGTGTCTGTAAAATGGAACTTTGAAAAATGCACTTTAGAGCATTTTTTATAGTTTTTGAAAATTACCATGAAGTTCAACTTCATGGTAATTTGCTCCACATATTAGTGAAATCTCTAGTTTTTTCACTTTAATGCATTGCATTTAAGGAATCTCAATTTACTATTCCTTAAATGCAATGGCAATTTAAGTAATCGCAATTTAGAGATTACTTAAATTGCGATTTTTGTATTTGGGATGATGCATCCCAAATGCAAATATACCGGTCGTAAAGGGGCAGATTCTGAGAATCTGCCCGCTTGCGACCCGTTTTTGCTTTGATGCATGTGGGCCGTAGAGTAGGTTTGTTCCTACAATGTTGCCACTGAACAAACTTTATGCAGCACAAATGATGTAACAGAAATAGTGATCACCATGCAAGGTGTCATTTACAATCCAAGGAAAACAGAAAATACTTTTAACACTAAGGGCCACATTTATGACCAAGTCACGCAGTGCAGCGCAGCAAGTCACCTTGCTATACTGCACTGCATGACGGAAAGGGCAGGAATGGACCATGTTTGTCAATATGGCACATTCCTGCCTTTTCTCCTGGGCTGGCGCTCATTTCGCTGCCTAGCACCAATGCAGAGAGCCTTGGACCATGGTGCAAGGGTGACTGCATTGTAATTAGGATTGTTGTTACGCACGAAAGGGCATCGTCCTGCACAAATAGAATCCCCTGAGTATTTTTACTATTTCTATGGCATAGAAAAAGGAAAACACTAGGAGATACAACTAACTTTGGGGGCCATAGGTTTTTGGCACACACCCTGGTCTCCCACTTCTGGTAAGGCTGGAAATGCAACAGAATCCATGTATGTTGCATGTGAATACCAAGGCAACACCCACGGAAATGTCTCTCTGCGCAGAGTAATGCAACACTGTAATTTGTGCTGCTTTGCATTACTCTAGATTTATGAAGCCACTCAGTGCCACACAATGTGACCCTGCCTGGCTTCATAAATCGTATTTTTACTTTGCGTTGTCATTGCACTACGTTGCATGGAGCAAGAGCGACACAGAGGGGCTCGTAAATATGCCCCTATGTTCCTATTAATCTGGTACAGCAATGGTAACTCAGAGTTTATCTAGTGCCTATGATAAGAAGCAAAGATTGCCTTTCTTGGAACAAGACAAATTGTCCAAGCATTGTCTTGGAGCAATGTTGTGGTCCTTTGAGAAAAGCAGAATGGTTAAGGCTTAATCGATTCAGCTTACAACATTCTTATTCAAGAGTTCCATTTAGAAACATTGAGGTATTCTTAGCTTTAATTAAAAGACATGGGCCTCAGTGGAGTGGGCAAT
The DNA here is from genome assembly GCF_964263255.1 of Lissotriton vulgaris. Taxonomy (NCBI): domain Eukaryota; kingdom Metazoa; phylum Chordata; class Amphibia; order Caudata; family Salamandridae; genus Lissotriton; species Lissotriton vulgaris. Next base: position 1,472,130,599 of record NC_141689.1, read on the forward strand.
GAGCTATGAAACACTACACCAATGGGCACATATGCTAAGCTTTCAAGCAACGCACAGCAGCAAGTAAAGTTGCTGCGCTGTGTTGTGCAAAAGGGAGATCAGAAATGCACTATATTTACAAAGATAAGGAGACTTTCTGCTCTCACACAGATACCCTTGTACCATAGTGCAAGGGTGCCTGAATTACAGGCAGGATTGTTTTGTGCAGGATGGGATTCCTTCTTACTTAAAAACAATCCTGAAAGGCATTTTCCTCTTTCTGTGAATGTAGCACACGTGGAAAGAGGAAATGATGAGGAGAACTAAATATATTTCTTCTCGTTACGCCCCACTTGGGAATGCATAGCATTTTGGCACATTCTGTGGTTTACAAGACTTTGTCAATCTGGAAGCACACTAAAATCCATAGGTGGATGCATGAGAAGGCCCATGCTCCACCCAAGGTAAGCCTCCCAAGTTGAAAAGTAACATAATACAGCGCAAGAAGATGGCTTGTGTTGCATTTCTTTACAAAGCCAAGCAAGGCCATGCAAATCAGGCCTTGTGTGGCTTTGAAAATATTACTGATGCCTTTGCGTTGTCCTTGTGCCTCCTTGGGTGATGCAAGGACAATGCAAAGGCTTCGTAAATTTTGGCCCAAGAGTCCATCTGCAGTGTTGGAAGCAGCATATGGAACTCCACTGAATGCCTCAACCCCCTAAACATACCTTTCCCTGATTCACACACATATTATTGGGCTGCTTGTACATCTTTCACCTGAGTCATAAGCCTAACATTATGTTCCTAGAATAACCCATTCAAAGACACTCATCCACCCTAAAGGTACTGTGAGGATATCCACGATAATGTGTAATTACTTTTCTCACATATTTTGCAAATATAAATTGAACTTTCTTTTTCAAATTGGCATAAATGGCACAAGAGGTGTAAGCTAGTGCCCGAACAACCTTATTTATTAATGTGGTGTAGCAAAAGACATTTGTATTCTATGTGAAGAAACGGAAACATCTTGAATTGCACATGTATCCTATCCCTACTTTGATTTAAGGTATTCTGGGGCACAGTTAAAGCTGACAAAGTTTGGGGTGACAGGTGTCTGCTAAGAAAACATTGAAAAAAAACAGTTGTCTATGTGGTATGCCTAGGGGTCTCTTGAATGCCACAAACATGAATACTTTTAGTAAAACAGAGACATACACTTTCCATATGTTGTCTTTCATGTTTTGTGTGTCTCTTTCCATTTCTGTTCAAGCTCTGAAGGTCCGGCAGTGCAACACGTAAGCGCATACTCATACTATTTCAAATGATTGGAAAAAGCTAGACATATGAAGAACTGCAGAAAATAATAGTACAAGGCAGAAGGTTTTCTCCATCTCTACACACAGGAACACCATCCCTCAATCCATCAGTAATTTCCCAACAATGCTAAAATGTAGGAAAAAGTTACTGAGACATATGAAAATGCCCCTTTAAGCCTTTTCTGCATGGTCACCCCCACTTTTTGGTAGGTTTTATTGCTGGTTTTTAGAATCTGTACACTTGGACACTGGTGCCCAGTGCCCAATGCATGTGCTCAGACACCTAAACCATTTGACATTTTCTATACTCCTAATCGGCATATTTAACTTACCTATAAATCCCTAGTTTGTGGTACAATGTGTACATGAGCAGTGCAAGTTAATTGTTACTAGTTGATTGCAACACACACTGTGCCACCACGAGAGTGACAGAGGAAACCATGACTCCAGGCCTACCACAAATAACCTGGCTAAGCAGGTTAAACTGCAAATACGGTCTGTCAAAATAAACCCTTTGACAGGCCGCAGCCTCCTTTTTTAAATATTCATAGGTCACCCCTTAATGCTCATTAAGGCAGGGTGCACTGTATGTAAAACTAAGGCATATAAAACTAAAATGTTAAACATGTCCTCAAAGGGACAAGGCCCCAAAAGATATTGTCACTGTAACCGGATTAGCTATTCCACAGGAAAGCACTGGGATTTAACATTAAAGTTATTTGTGTTTTCTCTGACTTTAAACTACCTAAAAATTTAATTTTTAGACCTTTATAAATATTTATGCAAATCCAATTCATTGGTAAAGTCGGATTTGTATTAAATATTATAATTCAAAAAATGGAGAAAGGGGAAATTCCACTTGCAGGTGGAGGTGTGCACATGTATACCAAGACCTGAATGGTCTATATCAAACTTTTTTCTATTTCCAGTAATGAAGTCATCATAACTTTATCTTGATTTCAAACAACATTTATTTGTTATATTTTCTTTAGTTCTTCAAAGCAAATTGAGTTAATCCATTCTTTTGTGACGGTTTACAACTTAACATTCAACATCTACCCAATGCATTTCGGGTCATAGTCGACCCTTCCTCGTGGGTCTGTGTAGGAAAACAAGGAATATAATGAGCTATTCAGCTTATATTTCAACATCATCATAATTATACTCTCACAGTATTGGTGATTCATTATGTCATGTCTAACCAGATATCCAAGTAAAAATACAAATACAAGTAATAATCAAATAATATCATTGCATTCTCGTCCCTTCTAAATGCTGAACATTATTGAAAAAACTACTCGTGAACCGCTTTCTAATTGCATCAAAACGAACAAAAACGTGTTTCTCACAAAATAACTGCATTTGTGGTTAACCAAATCCATATTTGTTGCCAAGGTCTGAAACAAGAAACTAAACCCAAGACTTAACATACAAGAAATAAATAAACAAACGTTTGTTGTGGACTTACAGCAAAATGTAAAGTTTTACGCGCCGCGTTCTGTCTGCCAATCGAAATGCCGATGCCTTACTCAGGTTGACTGTCTCTAGTTTTAAGCGCTCTGATAGGTTCAGATCGCGATCACATGACCGCTGTAAATTGTGTACATGCAAACCCCGCTATATATCTGTGCTTTCTCTCGCTAAAACATGAGCATGTATCAAATGATCAATTATGAATATTACGGAAAACGGTAAAAGAACCGATACCTGTAAACGCAATAAATTTGTAAAACTTTGCACGTGGCATCATAATGAATTTTCTTAAATGAGATATGATAATGTACAATAAACATCAAATGTAACATTGCAAAACCTATAGCAAATAAATGTAAAAAATGAATGTAAAAACGTGATAAGTCAAGCTGTTCAACTATTCGTCGGCCATTTTGGAATGGGACTCTAGCTCACGTTAATCGTTTCAAGGATAGCAGGAGTCCAGTAAATACTTTCCTAAATGTTGTTCATAGAAAACAGGATAATTCTATCCTGTCATTTAATCCATGCGGGTGTAGGCTGCCCATTCTATGAATCCAGAAATCAAATAACATTTGCATACCATCGATCTAAGAATCTAAAAGAGTTACTCAAAAAACAACTGAGCAAGGAATTGGTAACTACTCATAAAGGCATGCAAAGATGTGAAAATTGCATGCATTGTAACAATGTGATAGTCGGGAGAATCTTCACACATCCAATGACTGGCAAGAAGATTTCATTGTTACATTCTAATACATGTGACACTAAAAGAGTGATTTATGGCATTAAATGCCCATGTGGTAATATATATTGGACAAACTGAGCGTAAGATCAAGATAAGAATTACGGAACATAAAAGTAATATTCATCTGAAGAGTGTCAAATCCACTATAGCAACACATTGAGCAGAAGCAGGTCATAATATAGCCCAAGTCCGTTTCACCATATTAGAGGTGATCAAACCAAGAACAGATCTGGACACACACAAACAGAGATTGAGATCTGAATATTTCTGGATTCATAGAATGGGCAGCCTACACCCGCATGGATTAAATGACAGGATAGAATTATCCTGTTTTCTATGAACAACATTTAGGAAAGCATTTACTGGACTCCTGCTAACCTTGAAACGATTAACGTGAGCTAGAGTCCCATTCCAAAATGGTCGACGAATAGTTGAACAGCTTGACTTATCACGTTTTTACATTCATTTTTTACAGTTATTTGCTATATGTTTTGCAATGTTACATTTGATGTTTATTGTACATTATCATATCTCATTTAAGAAAATTCATTATGATGCCACGCGCAAAGTTTTACAAATTTATTGCGTTCACAGGTATCGGTTCTTTTACCGTTTTCTGTAATATTCATAATTGATCATTTGATACATGCTCATGTTTTAACGAGAGAAAAAACAGATATATAGCAGGGTGTGCATTTGCACAATTTACAGCGGCCATGTGATCGCGATCTGAACCTATCAGAACGCTTAAAACTAGAGACAGTCAACCTGAGTAGGGCATCGGTATTTCGATTGGCAGACAGAACGCAGCGCGTAAAACTTTACATTTTGCTGTAAGTCCACAACAAACGTTTGTTTATTTATTTCTCGTATGTTAAGTCTTGGGTTTAGTTTCTTGTTTCAGACTTTGGCAACAAATATGGATTTGGTTAACCACAAACGCAGTTATTTTGTGAGAAACACGTTTTTGTTCGTTTTGATGCAATTAGAAAGCGGTTCACGAGTAGTTTTTTCAATAACGTTCACCATTTAGAAGGGACGAGAATGCAATGATATTATTTGATTATTACTTGTATTAGTATTTTTACTTGGATATCTGGTTAGACATGACATAATGAATCACCAATACTGTGACAGTATAATTATGATGATGTTGAAATATAAGCTGAATAGCTCATTATATTCCTTGTTTTCCTACACAGACCCACGAGGAAGGGTCGACTATGACCCGAAATGCATTGGGTAGATGTTGAATGTTAAGTTGTAAACCGTCACAAAAGAATGGATTAACTCAATTTGCTTTGAAGAACTAAAGAAAATATAACAAATAAATTTTGTTTGAAATCAAGATAAAGTTACTGGAAATAGAAAAAAAGTTTGATATAGACCATTCAGGTCTTGGTATACATGTGCACACCTCCACCTGCAAGTGGAATTTACCCTTTCTCCATTTTTTGAATTACAATATACTGTTCCTTGACAAAACACTTAAAAGGAGGAAGTTGCACAAAATCAAAACAGCGAGCAAAAATAAGAAAATAAGATAAAGCAGAGTGCTAGACGGACAATAATAAAGATTGATATTAAATATTATACACATATTATACAAAATAAACTTTTTAAAAGTTATCTTTTGATTACCTAAAGACTCTAAAATCCCATTTGCTTGAGCTTCCAACTGTCACCCAGGAGTCAAATAACTTCTTAAGGAGATGTGAACTTACCCCCAGAGCTGAGACAAAGGCACTGAGTGTGGCGAGGTGTTCTGTTCCTTTGATAGGATGACCATTAGGGCAGTGATAAGAACTTAATTATCTTCAAAGACGGCTATTCTGTCACACCCTTGTTTGTTCTTTTAACCAGCTAGGCACCAATCGCAGTAGATAGAAGTTGTCCCCACTACTGATGTTGAGTGCCCACAAAGGAAGAGCGGATCATTTCCCTGGCCACACCTCTAAGGTTGGCACAGGCACTTTGCACAAGAGAAGAAAGATTTTGCCATCTTGGTTTTAGGTTGAGAGGGGCATTGTGACATTGTTTGTAGTGGGACATACAGGAACTGCTGCAAAATTGGGTAGGGTTACCGCTGGGAATGTTTTCCCTATTGGTTAGGAAGGGGCTAGGAGTCACCACCACCCACAAAGCTAGTGCCAGGCATTAATGCAGCATTCCTGGGCTCCCTCTTCGTGCCACTAATGTGCCTGTGAAAACAGAAGAAATACTGCACATGCTTTAGGAACCAAAGAGGACAACTCTAAGTGTTTAATCCAATTGTACCTAGGACAAAGAGGTGGAATCCAAAAGTCATTTGGTGAACATCCTGATGAGCTACAGGGACAGTAGAACTGCTAAATCCCACTTCTCTGGAAGAGCCCAGCTAGTCAGCTTTAACTGGACCTGCCCTGGCCCTGTAGTGAGTCCTATCCCCCAAGTTCTGTTTATGAGGCCCAGGAACCATTGTTTGGTATCATAATGTACTCCTCCTGCTTGGGACAGAGAATCTTTTTAGCAAATGTCTGCCTGGAGATCCGTCATTAGACTGGGACCAAAGTGCCAGATAATGAGCTGAAGGAGCATCACTGGTTGCCCTGCCTTGATCACAGCCCTGCTTAGTTCTTCTCCACATCAGCAAATCAGTCTTGGTAGGCCTAACGCTGACCGTTATCCGATGACGTCAAATTTCCTGACTACAGTCTGCAGCCTTGCTCCACGAGGAAATCTGACTTCCAGGAACAATTCTAAGTCCAGCAGTAGAAATCTTCAAGAAGCACCATGCCAAGCAGCATCCGATCAATGTCAAGGGCTTACTGTGTGCAAAATGTGACCTGTGTATCCAATCATGCTTCACCATGGTCAGCCTTGAACCTTACACTTGTCTCAGTCTAGTATAGCCAGTTGCCAGTGGCTAGGGCTTTGTGCTTTTTGGCCCTATTTATATTTATAAAGTTCATATCCCGAGGTCCCTTGTTGGATTTTGTCATTTCTGGTGTAATTTTCTTCATTAAAATATTCTCTATTTTTATAAATTGTTCTGGGATGTCTACTGCATTGTGTTTTTGACTTTTTAACTGTTTTGTTACTTCTAACCCCTCTACACATTTTCCTTAGTTAAGCCTGTCTGATCGGTGCCGTAGCTAACAGGGGTTGATCTCAGGTTTAAATGACTGAAAACTTTACGGGATCTAACAAGAATTGGGACATTATTACTTGTGGTGGACTACTACCCATCCCAACTAATATTCCCCTTTCTCCCAATACACATTTCTAAAGAATACTATAACATGATGCAGAAACTGTCCACTCTCGCTTGTGAAATTAGCTTCCTGTCACACCATACGTTGACTGAATATTTCCATTTGACCATAGACACCTCTCCGTTGCCTTGAGGCTAGGTTCTCGCTAATCAAATACCACATGCATATAGACATATGTGTTACATATGCAAAAATACAGACAAAAACAGGCTGTATATTGGTTGTAAATGTATCCAAAACCTTTTTCAACAATATTTTATCCATTTTGATATGTGGAGAAGAATGTTCACTTATGTGTGAGAAATTGGGTTAATGGTGGAGGTGGGTGAAACTTTACTTAAACAGAAACCACAATCCCTGGCAGAGTTGAACACATGCAAACTGCAAATTAACCTTTACCTAACACTCTTGTAGCATGGCACAAAAGCAGTTAGGCATAACTTAGACACAATGTGTAAAGTAGTTTTGCAGCACTTCAAACAGTAATAACACTGATTTAGAAAGATAGAGTAAAACGTAATAAATTATTTGAGATCAAAATTTCAAAAATACAATCAGTAGAACTGGAGATATGCAGTTTTAAGGGTATAAGGGAAAACAGAGCCTAGAACCACAAAAAAGACAATGGCAGTTGTCTGGTGCACCGTACTAGGGCATAGTCACAAGTTCAGCCCACATCAATGGAGGGAGGACCAGATACTAGGACCAAGTTAGGCCCAATAATTTAGGCCCAATGAAAGAAATATCTTAAATTCTGGTTTGTTGATTGTTAAGAGATTCCACATCAAGGATGCATCGTGCTGGAATGGTTCCGAGCAGCGACAGGTCAGCAATGCGGAGTCCCGCTTGTTGTTGAGCATTCCGTCAAGGACGAGGTTGCGATGCAAAATTCTGCATTGACGTTTCCTCATGCACCAGCAGTTCTGAAGAAGCTGCAGGGCTGTGATGAGGAGTTCTGCTTAATCGTTGAGAATTCCATTGATGAGGTGCTCGCAATGTGAAACCTTGCGTTGAAGATGCATCACACAGTAGTGGTTCTGAGGAAAGTACTGGCTGCGATGCGAAAGCTGCATCGGGATGCATTGTAATGCAGCAGTTCCAATGTGGATGCGAGGAGATACAGCTCCAAGAATATGCATTCTGCTGCATCTGTTCTGCTTACAGGGCTACAGCTGGAATGGCAGAGCACCTTTAGGTCCACTTCCAGGGGTCCAGAACTGGGTTGGTACCACTTGGAGGGGCAAGAGCTGGGTTCAACTTGGTAAAGCCTTTTCTGTCCCCAAGGCTCTGATCAATAGCCAGCTAGCTGGCCCTTGAAGTCACTTATTTATTTATTTATGCGATTTTATATAGCGCAAACTTTACCCGAAGGTGTCAGAGCACTTTACATAAAAACCAGTTGAGAAACATAAGGACTTAGGATTACATGTGTTACATAAAGGATACAAACAGAAAAAATTGCAAATGTACAAGATGTAAAGTCACACAAGGATGTGATACAAATGGATATACTCTAAGAGTCACATAGGAATGGTAGATAGTACAAAGGTCTACTGCATATACTAGTGATTAAAGTATATACATAGGGAAGGGATATGACTGGATATACTCTAAGAGTCACATTGGAATGGTGGGTGGTACAAAGGTCAACCGCATATACTAGTGATTAGAGTTATCTCTATATACATAGGGAAGGGATATGACTGTTTATACTCTAAGAGTCACATAGGAATGGTGGGTGGTACAAAGGTCAATCGCATATACTAGTGATTAGAGTTATCTCTATATACATAGGGAAGGTATACAAATGGATATACTTTAAGAGTCACATAGGAATGGTAGAGAGCACAATGATCTACTGCATATACTAGTGATTAGAGTTATCTCTATATACATAGGGAAGGGATATGACTGGATATACTCTAAGAGTCACATAGGAATGGTAGAGCGTACAAAGGTCTACTGCATATACTAGTGATTAGAGTTATCTCTATATACATAGGGAAGGGATACAAATGGATATACTCTAAGAGTCACATAGGAATGGTCGAGAATACAAAGGTCTACTGCATATACTAGTGATTAGAGTTATCTCTATATACTTAGGGAAGGGATACGAATGGATATAATCTAAGAGTCACATAGGAATGGTAGAGAGTACAAGGTATACTGCATATACTAGTGATTAGAGTTATTTCTATATACAGAAAAGCAGAGTTTCATTAAGTGGGGTCGGAGGGGGGATGCAGTCACAGCACCAAGGGAGGGAAAGAGAAGGGCAGGAAAGTGAGACAAACCAGAGAGGGAAGCAGATAGTGACGAGTAAGACAGCAAGGAGTGTGTTAGAGGCAGCAGGAGAGACAATAGAAAGGTCGCTAGGACAGAGGGGGGAGGTCAGAGATTGCTAAAATGGTGGAGGAGAAAGGTAGAAGGAGAAGTGAGTCATAAAAAGAAAATGGCGGGGAACACAGAGGTCCAGGTCTGAAAGTCCAGGTCTGAGAGTGCTGCCATAGCCAGCAAGTCCGGGGGAGAAAGGCAGTCCGCAGCAAAGTCACAGCCTCATCGTCCATGAGGAGCTGGGGCGGAGGAGTTTGATCCGGAGAACAGGGGTCGGGGAAGAAAGACCACGGGTGCCAAGACAGCTGTTCGCAGAACGGGAGGCAGTCCCGGGAGCAGGGGAGAACACGCCATAAAGCCGTCCCACATCATCTGGGGCCAAATGGAGGAGCCTCAGCAACGCCGACGCTGGATGGGCACAGGAGGAGACACAGGAGGAGGGCACAGGAGGAGAGCTCTGCAGGCTTTGCTTTGGCAACAGCTGATCACGAGCTTGAAAATCTGTGCGGGGAGTCATTTGCACCGATGTCCCTAAGGCGCCGGCATTTTGGGTCAGGCAAGCCCCGGGGCAGAGCAGACTGGAGCGCATCTCTGAGGAGAGCAGCGAGGGCGCCCCGTTAGTTGCGGTGGCGCCCGGCTCACCTCTAGTGCTGGTGTAAAATTGGAGGCCAGGGTCTTCAGGTGGCAACTTCCACTGGCACCACAGGATCCGGTGGACAAAGCCGCCCGGCAGCCGCCATTTTAATCAGGAGCTCCTACGTGGGTGAGAGGCTGAGCCAGCAGGTAGGAGAGAGGAGCAAGTGGTACAGGAGGTCTGCTGGAAATCAGGGTGTATGCTACCAAAACAGGGGTCCTCCAGACGTTGTATGGCCGCAGTAGCTCACCGGGGAGTCAACGGGAGTCATTGGCGCCTATAATTGGAAACTGCCGCCATTTTGAGGTCAGGCACGGAGGCCGTGAGGGTAGCGCCGCCAGGTGTATTTCCGCATAAGTAAGTAGAAAGTGCTTGTTGCCGTTCGCGCTGGCGGCTGGCTCACCTCAGACGTGAGGGCTGGTGCAGGGTGGCTCAGGTCTGGAGGCGGTGTCGGACTCCGACATCTCCGGGGTCTGGCGTTCAAGTCTGGGTGGCAGCCGCCATCTTAGCTTGCAGAACCACTCAAGGACGCGCCGCCGGTGCTCTCGTGGACAAAGAATCAGGTGAGCGCCCCAAGCTTGTGCGCTATATGTTCCGCTTTTAGATTCCGCCACTTTCGGCCCCCAGGTCCGGCGCTAACCGCTCCTGGCTAACCGGCGCTAGTGGTCCTGGGATCAAGTTGCAGGTTCACTCCTTTTACTCAGGCAGCAGGGCACCAGAGTAGCAGACCTTCTTGCAGAGAAGCACAACAGTCTTTCTGAGTCTTCCCCAAGCCCTGAGTTGTACTGAAGAGTTGGGTTTGAGGGTGTATTATTTTTCCCCGGTGCCCACTTTGAAGCAGGAGAAGGTTCCCCAAGTTTAGCCCCTCAGAGGTATTTGGAATTTCCTGCCTCCATGCCCTGGCCCTAGCTTGTTTGGAGTCAGAAAACACTAGTATCAAAATTCTTTGTGGGTGTGCTGGGCAGAGCTTTTGTGATGTCCAAGTTTGGTAGGTGACGGTGATAGAGCTCGGGCTCACCTGCTCGGGATTTTACCATACTCACCTGGGCCCATAAACCATACACACTTTGAACAGGTAAACCTACTCTAAATCAGAATATTATACCTTTTTAGGACCTATACCATTGACTTACCAATCCCTGTCACTGGTACCTAGAATCCTAAGGGATCAAGGGAGTTAGAATAATTGGCAGTATATAAACAGTTGCAATCATTAAAATAACCACTGACTCGGGAAAGATTTAAGCACTTTAACTAAATATTTAAATGTCAGAGTCCATACTAAATCAATCAGAGCTTGACCAATTAGAAAGAATAAAATCAAAGCAAGATTATGCAAAAATATTATAAGACTTTCTTTAAGCATTGAAACATAGGAAGGGTAAGAAAAGGGAAACAGCACAGTGACATACCCTTGCAACTTTATATTCACCTAGAATGGTGTGAAGGCCAACCCTGGCCATGGGCTGGGATAAAGGGCAGGACCCCCAATAGTGCAGGTCCCGACAGGATAGATCAGGTGCAGATCAGAATCAGGATAAGTACGGACCAAATTAGATCAGGACAGGACCACTGCAAGTCAGGACTGGCACCCGCGGCTAAAGTGCAATGCCAGCATCACACCGCTCTCTGCAGCTAACAGTTGGACCACGATTGGATTAGCAAATCTTCTCCCTTAAGATCCCCGATTGGGTTATCGATCTCCTTCCCAGAACCCCGATTGGGTTATCGATTCTTCTGACAGAGTGCTCTGCCAGCACCTCTGCTCTCGATCACCTAATGAGTGCGTTGGGTCAGTGACAGGTCAGCTATTCGGACAAGTCGGACAATCTAACTAGCTAAGCCTACCTTAGTTATACCATTTTCCAGGGCAGTGTACCACCCCCAAATGTTGCAAATGTGTGTATTCCCTCAATTTGATTGGTCAAAAGGACGAGGAGAGGTCATCACACCATACCAGTTATGAGATCATTTCATTCAAATATTCAAATTAATATTCCCTTCCATGATTTTATTTCCCATGCACTTTTATTCCACCCAACAATGGATGTTTCAATATCATATACAATGTATACGAAGATTTGTAAGTTGTCTTCCTTTCTGAGGGTCAAGAGTTCATCTTCCCAGGCACATTGCAGGCAGGACTGTCATTGGCAGAGATTCAATGCCATGGCTTGTGGCTTCAAGAGAATTCAGCACATGCACGTTGAAAGTTTCAAGATGGAGTTCAGCAATGATACATCAGGCCCAAATACGAGCTGGTAGCAAAGTCAAAGAGAAACAGTTTTAGAACAAATAATTAATGAATGCACTGTATACCACTTATCTCTACTCTATTCCCATTATTTTATTTTAACTATAGCAGTAGTGATTAGGCAGTACAAACAACTTAGTAAAAGCAGCAAAGCAAGCGTTAGCGCATGAGAACATATAGCAGCCATCTTTAGTTCTAGTGCACAGAAGCAAAAGTTTCCCACCAAGCTTAAGAATACGTCATGTCACATGAGTATAACAGACGCATGCGCAGAAAAGTTCCCTCATTGCGGCGGCCATATTAGGTCACTCGAGTTATGGTTAGTAGAAAGCACATATGCAAGCTTCCCCAGCTTACTAGAAATGTTGTGTTTTGCATTGTTAATAAGACAAAACATGTTTGTTAACGCATTACTATTTATTTTGAGAGGGTTGAGTCCAAGCAAGTCACTTTATGTGCGAAACCTTGCTCCATCAACGCCTCCTCCCCCTCATCAAGCCAGGCTCATCCTGCCAGTTACTATTCCCTTTAGTCTCACTGCCTGGGAGCAATACACAAAGACCAACTGCCAGCTACACCTAGTCATGTGACCCAGGTTACAAGCTGAAGGCACCAAATGAGTGGGACAAGAAAATGGCAACTTTCTAAAAGTGGAATTTTCAGTATTGTGGCTTAAAATCCAATTTTACCAGTAAAAAGGGGTTTAGATTACAATTCTTTATGCACCAAACTGCATATTCCAACTTGATCCCAATTGAAAGTTAGCACGTATTAAATGTAAAAAGGTAATTCAATGTTGTCCTACAGGGGAAATAGGCTTTTTTACTACCAGGACATGTAAAATGTAAATGTACATGTCGAACGTTTTAAATACACTGCACCTTGCCTTCTGGGCTGTTTAGGGCCTCCCATGGTGGTGACTTATATGTATTAAAAATTAAGGTTCAGGGTTGGCAAAAGCTTAATTTTCCAGGCCAAACTAATGGTGCAAACAGCACACACAAGCTGCAATGGCAGGACTGAGGCATGTTCAAAGGGCCACTGAAATGGGTGGCACAATGAGGGCTGCAGGGCCACTAGTAGCATTTAATTTAGGTGCCCTGGGTATATGTAGTACAACTTTCGTAGGAACTTACAAGTAAATTAAACGTGCCAATTGGGTTTTTTGGGTGTATGCCGATTTCATCATGTTTACAAGAAAGTTCACATGCACTTTAGCACTGGTTAGCATGGATAAAGAGTCCTGAGGTCGACAAAAAGAGATCACAAAAATAGAGGAGTAGGGCAAAAGTTTTGGGGGAAGACCACCCTAAGGTATGACATGTCCAAAAGTAGTAAAAGACAGTTCAACAAAGACAAATTCTATGATGAGGTAATTTCTTTTGAAGGTTGTTCAGATATGTAGAAATACATTGTGAAGCCGATTGAAATGAGTTACTTTGGATAAAGCAGAAAAGGTAAGCTCTTGTAGATTTTCCTTTAAGGTGGAAAGACTGATAACATTTCCAACTGCAGTTCAAGCATCACCATAGGTAGCTAACATCAGTCACAAATGAACTCTCCGCCTACAAGGGATTGTTAAGAAATTCATTAAGGTGGCTTATTCAGTGGACTAATAAAAGCTCTTAATTAGCAAGTCACATTAATCTTGATCGTTTTTTTTTGTTTTAGCAGCAAGAGCTATAGTGATACCTTTGGCAACAGAGCTTGTTTGAATACATTCCTGGAATATCATGTGTATTGTTTCTTGTGATAAACTTTGCTGTGAATGTTGTCAAAGTGATAAAAGGCATTTCAAACTTAACACTACTTAATGCAACAACTTCTTCTTCAATCATTTCAACTGTGTGTGCAATGCATTGCATTACCTGAAGAGGAAGACACAGATTTCCCACTATTTAATGAAACTGGGTGCCAATTACTGACAGGACGGGACTGAGAACCCAAAGCAACCCTGGCAATTTTGTCAGGCCAGCCCCAGGAGGTGAGTAAGCGTGTATTGCAGCTTTTGTTACTGGGGGCTGATATTGCAGCACCAACACAAAACCAGTCCCAGTAACAAAACAAGCCCCCACTGCTGAAAAACTGGCACCGCCGTTCCAGCCTCCTGGGCAAACGCCTGAGGCCCATTATGGCCAGTCCAGCCCTAATTACCAATGTAGCTTGCCGTTGTAGGTTTGCAATATCTGCAGGAGTGGTAAATCCATAAACAGAAATGCTTAAATAGCTACAACACATTTTGAGTAGGGCTTCCTTTTAAAATGTAAATGTCAGATCCTCAGTGATTTATGAAATTATGAAATTCCCATTCATATGTCAGATCTTCAGTTATTTATGAAATACCATCAAATATGTAACATGACATGTCAGTCACTTCATTGCACATCTCAGTCACATCCTTCCAGTGATCTATTGTAATTGATGAGAGAAGGTGACAGTAACGAGAGAGTAGCGTGGAATGCTGAGTTGACATATTTTCAACAAAAAAAATGTTATATATCCAGCTTGATATGTCATGATGAAAAAATTGCTACATTTGTGAATCTACTGCCGGTATAAGGCGGTGATTCTCAGAAGCCTCAGAGCTTTGGTTTACTGAAAGCATTCTGTGCTGAAGTGAAGGGCCAGCAAATGAAAAACTCGAATGCCACTCAGCTGGCAACTCATGAAAACAGACATGCTGTCACTTCAACAGTTGCTTTGACTCTCAGTGGTGCTGCGGTTTTGAATGCAGATTTCCTGTGGATCACAATGACAAACAGAAAAATTATGAAGATGGACATCGGTGACGCTTCTTATCTAAGCAGACAGGCATAGATTGCAGATTTGCTGGTCACTGAGAGGAAAGGCCAGTGTTGGATCACTCATGCTGCTAGAAGGGCAAACCTTCTCATGGCCAATGACTATCATATACTAGTGCTGATGCTAAAGCTCAGAATAGGCACATGTTTGCTTACCAGGATTAAGCTAAACAAGCAGCTAAAATCATGCATCAATGTCCACTCACTGACGCATAACAAGACCAAGACAGCAATAATGGTCTGTGACCCGGCTCATTGTAGTGTCTGTTTTGTCACCAGCAGGGCCCTCTTTCTACTCCATGCTGTCATGTTCTATAACAGTTTGTGACCTGCGATGTGTGACATTAGAACAAGTGAAAATGTACATGAAAACAAAAAGTAACAGAAAATAGTAAACATTCACTCACGCAAACCACGCTGTTCTATATATAGCATAATGTCTGTTAATTTTTGCCATAACTTTATGTAGCTACTGCCAACAAATATATGTATATTTTGAAAGCTGTACCCTTTCTATTGCATTGCTACAAAAGTATCCATGTTTACACCCATGATGGAATACACACCACCAACACACACACAAACACAAACATATACACACACACGTCCATGGCCCCCTTAGGACATCCCTGAAATCATAAGGCTGATGGCAGATGGAGATTTGCAAGCAGTAGACAGATCATGTCATGCCCATTTCCTTTCTTATACACATATGCCCACCACACATGAGCGACAGTGTGAGCCTGCCATCTAAGTACAATCATCTTTTGGGTAAGACTTCCATATCAAATATACTCTCTTAGAATCACACTTATAACCCAAATTGTATTATTGTAGTTTATCTTTTTCCACTTTGTCCTGGCCCAAAAGGAACAACTGTACTTATATTTCAATGCTCACAGTATCCTGGCCCTCCCTGTCCTCCTTCAATTAGCCCATTCTTCAAGGAACTCTCCTAGTCCAGGACACCATTCGGACCAATCATTTTCCTTTCTGTCTAAAAAAAAGTATGCGCAGGGTTTGGGTCAAAATAGAATAGAGAGTTGAATTAGATAGAGAGTTGAATATTGTTAACTAGATAGAGAGCTGAAGATTGTTAACTTTAGCATTCAATAAAAGCCATCTACCATTATTATCTTTGACCTCATTTTGTAAAAGAACATTTAGTGACTTATGAAACAGGATTACTACACTATTCTTGTTGTTAACTGCTGGGGAACAAAAACATATCCAACCCATAATTTGCGCAAGGAAAGCAAATCTTGCTCCTGAAGATGTGTTTCTGGCATTTCATTTTAGCAAGATGGGATAATACATGCTATTTTTTTATTGGATTACGGATACCCATAACATTCCAACAAATAATACGTAATCCATTCATCGAAAAACATATTCAAAATTAGGCACAGAAATACATGAAACTTAAGATAAATAAAATAGGTGAGCTGCAAAAGCAAGAATGTCATAAAGCAGTCAGATCCTGAGACGAAGAAATAGGCCAGAGAACTAAGAGATAATAAGAATTTAGAAATAGGAAGGGAAAAGAAAACAGGCAGCCTGATGTACCCAATTGAACATCCCAGGTAGGGAATAGTAAGGTACTACATGAACAGAAACAAAAAGAAAAAAAGATGCTGCAATAAAATGGAGGGCATAGAGGAAAGGAAAAGAGTAGAAGGAACGGAAGGGAAGAAGGGGGAAGGCAGGAGAAGCGAGAGGAGAACACAGTCTCCCTCTAAACATAACCAAAGAGAAGATGAAAGAAAGCAAAAATACTTTAGTAATATTAGTCACCAAAAAGAAAAACACTGCAGTGGGCGGGAGAAGGACAGAAGCCACACCAAAAAGGGACACCGAGAAAGAACATATTTAAAGACAACAAAAAATTGGAAAGCTCTAATCTTGAAATGTGAACATAAGCAACACAGCAGAAGGGAACTTACCAAACATGGAGGAAGACAACCCAACAGATTGAAGTGAAGCATAGACAACAAACAGATGGACATCGCAAATAAGGACATCAGCATCGAACAAGATACGAAAGGAAAACCTATGGAACTAAAGAGAGAACATGTGAGAAAGCGATTACGTTTTGCTCAGTTCCATAGCTTCTCCTTTGTGGACGTGGATACATTCCCTAAGCTCCGCTGGATCCTCAAAAGTGAAAGATTTGTCTTTGTAGGCTACTTTGAAAAGGCAGGGAGGAATGAGACCATAACGGGCATTAATGAATTGCAACATGGTCTTAGGTATAGAAACTCTTCTCAATGATTGGCAGTAGACTTAGAGACATCTTGGCTGAAGAAGACTTTTTGGCCAGACCAAATCATCTGTTTATGTTGCTTAGCTACGTTAAGAATCGCCATGAGATCAAAGTACGCAATGATTCCCTGAATTTGTTTGAGGATGATGCATTCTGAGGGCCTATCCTGTGAGCCCTTTGAATGATGAGAACTGTAGATTTCGGCAAACCAACTATCTGAGGAATGTGAATCTTCAAAAAGCAGATCACTTCCGAGCCTTCCGAGCCTTCGGGAATTCCATAAGCTCAAAGGCTGTTACGCCTATTGCGACTTTCCAAATCTTCTGTAGTTTTCTTCAGTTGAGCAACCTCTCGAGTAAGAATGTCCACTTTTGGCAACAACATCTTGTGCATCACTAGTATTTTGTTCTACATCCGAAAGGCTTGAGTCCAAACCAGACTATTTCTCCTTAATTCTTTGAAGTGTTGCGGTGGTGTCTGTCATAAAAGTTCAGATGTTTCGCAATTTGTCCATAATATCCTCTAAGGTCAGAGGAAGAGGTGATTTAATTGGGGAGGATGGATCAGTTTTGACTCGTTTGTTGGTATTGCCGAGTGAGTCTTTGCGACCACTGGTATTAGAACCAGCAGCCCCTTGAGGCTTGTTTGGGTGTGGGGAATCCATTTTCGAGACAATGGATTTCTGCAACACTAAATAAATATCTCTCTCAAGGCGCAGGAATCTGAGACCACAAACACTGCTATATGGCAAGAAATTGCTCTAATATTTCAGGTGAGGACCATGACTGAAGATGCCTGCATAATATACTTTATTACGTATGGGAAGAAGTTAAAGACTTGCAAAGAGAAGAGGAATTATCTGTTGTAAATTAAACATTTCTGATGCAAAGTAACATTAGTGGTTGGAAAGTTGCCCAGTTGACCAGAAAAACCCCGACCAGAGAGGCATTTCTGCTGCGTTGTCCTCTGAGGAAAGTGCGAAGGACAAACTCACTAAATGGCGGCCGCTATGCGAGGAGCCATTGAGGCAGAAGAAAAGAAAGTGTCCAAACAGACAGTTCAAGGATCTAAAAAACTTGCCTCAGTGCTCCACACTGCTTCCGATGAGGGAATCCACAATTTAATTACTGCACCACTGCCGGAAAGAAAGCCCTTCAGCGCCGACCATTTTTCGTAGTCGCGGAACGGCTCTAGGGAGCGGCCATCTTGTTTCACCACCGGTCAGCTTGTTTTCCAAATAAGTATACCTTTAACTCTGCTAGTTTTAAAGGATGATAATTTGGGCCTGTTATCAATCACTGGTTATCAACATGCTGCAACCTTGACTTTTTAATGCCTTTTGATAGAAATGGGATTCCTGGTTGGCTGAGGTATGCACCCAGGCCAGGCAGGAACTACCACTCAAGTCAGGGTAAGCTAAATACACACTAAAAGATAACCTGTGCTCACTCTCTGGTGGTTTGGCAAAGAGCAGTCGGGCTTATCTAAAGAGGTAATATGTATAATATTTGTGCAATATGCACACAGTAACACAATGAATACAACACAAAAAGACTTCACACAGCTTTAGAAAAATAGAGAATATTTATCTGAGTAAAAGAAGACCAAGATGACAAAAATACAGTGGAAGACGAGCTATGAATTTTAAAGTTTAAGTGCTAAAATAGTGCTTAGAAGTCACTAGTGGTCAAATTGTTTCATAAGGTCGTGAGGGACCGGTGCACATTTAAAGTTTAGGTTTACTGAGATGTAGGGCAGGCCAGTTACATAACCCTGCAAGACCCGCTGATAAAGTATCTTGGCTTGAACAAAGAGTTGAGGTTGAGAGTATGATGCATCAATCTTTTCCACACCATAGGGAGAGGAGTTAGCCTAATGGCTATGGCGGCCAACTTCAAATCTGGGGACCCGGGTTCAAGTTTTGGCAAGGACGCACAACATCCTGTGATTCTGGGCAAATCCCGTAATCTCCCTGTGCCTAACAAAACTGAATGTGTCCTCATGTAATGCAAATGGTGTAAAGCGCTCTGTTACCTGATACCTTCAATTCAATCTTGCGCTACATAAAATTCAGTAAAAGAGTAGGGCCACTGTTTCATCATTGATATTTTCTGAAGTGACGGCAATGTGTTGTCATCAAGCTGCTCTGAGCGGCAATGTTGGGCTGTGCCGGCTGTAGAACCCCTGTTGTCAAACACTGTCAGAGTCAAAGGGTGATGCGTTGGTTCCGATCAGCACAGTGTTGACAATGCATCGGTTTCGTAGCAAACAGCTGCCACACCTACTTCTGTGCTCTGATCAAGGTCTCAGGGAGACCGAAATGCGTTTGTTTAGCGGTATTATGCCTGCAAAAATGTTGAAATTGAATAAATGAGCTGATAAACTTCACCCGTGAGAGGGCTATATTCTTCTGAAAGAGGGTGTGGAAATTTACATACATGTATATTTATATATATATATATATGTATATATATATATTACCTACTGGCGTCTCGCCAGTAGGTATATATAGTTAGGATTAATTCTCTATGGAACTTTTGAAAATTCTATGTCTAATAACTTTGGCGTTTGTGGACGGAATCGGCTGAAATTTTCAGGAAAATGGCACATTTTGTTTCTGAGCAGTCCTTGAAAATTTGGGGGGGGTTTGTCAAGGGGGGGCCGAGAAAAAAGGGGGGTCCCAAAACGCGTTTTTCCCATGTTAATTTCCATAGGGCGGTTGGACTCACTTTTAGCTCGAACGGCTGAATGGATTTGCACGAAACTTGGCAAAATTGTAGGGACTGTTAGCCCGATGTGCCTTTGCTAGGTCTCAATATATGTGCTTCAGTGGATTTTGAGAAATTAACATTTAAATCAAGATATATATCTGTAACAGCGCTCCGGGCAGCTATCCGGTTAGCGAACTTTTCGCGTATCGGAACTTTGCAATGCGAAGCTGATTGGCTCCCCGGTGTCTGTCAACATTCTAAACAGTCCGGAGCGGCGGCCTTCTTATCTCTCGGTAGGATCGAGAGAGAAGAAGAGGTGAAAAACGAAGGGGGAATTTAATGAAAGGGGGCAAGGTATACCTCTCTTGACCCCCTAGGAATGATGTTGGGGTTATTAAAGGGTCTCGTGGGGAAAATAAAAAAATATATATTTTTCACGGTAGAAGCGCTTCCCGAGCCGCGAACTGGGCCGCAAACTGGTAGCGAAACGGGAATTCGCCATTTTGTGTTTCGTTTTAATTAAATTACTAGGTATAAGGGGGTGCGGGAGACGTATCCTGACCCCTTATGTTTTCTGAATATGTTGATACATGTCTTCCAGCGGCTGTGCGTGAGCTTTTTTTTTTTTTTGCTGCGTGACGTCTGTTAACGTTCGATTCGATGGAAATCAGGAAGTGTTGACCGCCAATTTGTCACTGCGAGTAAATATTTTGTTATAAATGAATCCTTATTGATAAACATTGTCTGCGCCATCTTGCCTTTTTTGTCCAATGCCACAATTTTGTCGTGCACGGCAGCCATTTTAGATGCTTTGATCAGACCCACTCTCTGCACTCCGCCGATCCTCAGCATGGCTCCACACCCTCGCAAGCATCTCCCCCACGCACTGGTCACCCCCGCTCTCTCTCTCATGCATGGGCCATATACTTCCCCCATCTGCGCTGCTCTTCTCTGAGAATCACACCCTGTGCCCGCCCGACACCTCCCTTTCACCCTATTCACTACCGCACCCTCTGACACTCCTCTTCCTCTGTGTCCGATTGTCCAGGCCGGACCCAGGCTACCACCTAGCCCTGCGGATGTAGTTTATGGCCCCAGCTGTAGAGAATCCAGACATATCAATCCTCCCGATTCAGGCGTGAGACTACTGATTTCAGTGCTAGTCTTTCGCCTCCCGATTCCTGCAAGGAAAAACCCGGGGGCATATTACCAACAACTAGCGATAATTTTTGTCTCTAACTTGTTTAGAGACAAAAATTATCGCCGCACATCGGCGAATTTTATCGCACATAAACCTTGCTATTAGCAAGGTTTATCGCAAATGCGATTAAAAACGGCCGCAATGCATGAATATCGCTGAAAAGTCAACGATATTCATGCATTAGCGAGCTAATGCTCTTAGCCATGTTATCCACCTCCCATTGGATAACATGGCTAAGAACTGCTCAGGGCAGGTGTTAGCTTTTGGAGATATTCCCGCTTAGCGCGAATATCTCCAAAAGTTGGTAATAGGAGATAGCGATGGTTAGGGACTGTTTCCAGTCGCTAAAATCTTGGCACGCCCACTTTGCATGTCATTAGTGATAAATATCACTGACATGCAAAGCGGGGCCCAAGATGGTCACTATCTCCTTTTAGCTGTCAATAACTGGTGTTAGCGACAGCTGGGTAATAGGGAGATAATTTTATCTCTTTTTTTTTGGCTTTTAAAGCCAAAAAAGCGGAAATAAACCCCCTTGATAATATGCCCCACGATTTCTCGGGGGTTTCAGCTGACAGGGCTTGGTATTGTGTTACGTTCTAATTCTTCCAGGAAACGTCAGAGGGTCGATGCAGGAGTTCTAGAAGGGGTGATAAACCATTTAAGCCTCATGAACAAGCGCATGGTCTTTTAAAGATTTGTGAAGTACTCGGGGCGGCGGTGTGTGTGTGCCCTCTTTCAGGACCGGGCGGGGGGGGGCACTGCCAGCAACTTGCCAGGTCAGGTAGTGTTCAACACGTGCATCACCCTTTCTCTGCCTGCTATTGCGCTCCATGCTTTGGAAAGGTAAGAAAAAGAACGTGCATTTGAGTTTGAAATGTCCGATCCTGTAGCAGTACACTTGCAAAGCCCACACATGACAATAACCCGATTCAAGGCCCCATTCACCCGATTTTTTAAAAATATATAGCACTCCAACAAAGTTTGATTTTAAAACTTTAATAACTTTTAAATATAACGAACGCAACAAAAACTGTAAATATATTTAACCATTATTTGAAATTAACCAGAACTATAAAGATAACAACAACAACAACAATATTATAACTTTTATGCCTAAATTACGCAAACATTTAGCTAATCTGCTAAAGGGGGGAGTCGCCATTTCTTTACAATAATCAATAATGAAAAATCCACATCAATAGGGTTGTCCGTTTTCTCGATGCAGCACTATAGTGCAACATACACAGCACCTGGGGTGTCAAGAGTGAACAGGTCTTTCTTTGTTCCTTAAGATGTTATCTGTGTCAACCTCCTCCGAGAATGCTGATGCGTTAGGATTTCCTTGTGTTTCTTAATAGCATTGGTGTCTGCACACTTCTTTGTCAATTCTGTGAAGATGATAACTGCTTCATAAACAGACGATATCTTTGTTTAGTCATTAGTGTTAAGTGTGTCTGAAACTACAGTGCCCTTCTGTATTTTTTTCTTCAGGCTCTACAGAGTTTTGTGTGTTGTTCTTTTGAGCGACAATTATTCCAGAGGTTTCAGGTTTACTTGTTTTGTCCTGCAGTGAGTTAACAGCTTTAGAGACTTCATGTTTATTTGCTATGTCCTGCTGTTCGTCAACTGCTTCAGAGACGTCAGCCTCATTTGTTATGTTTGACTAGATCCTGGACCTGCCCGGCCGCGCCCAAAATGGTGCCGGTGTAAATGGGACTCGTAACTGCTTGTTGTGTACTGGTTGCCCAACCTTGATATCACGAGATACATATGCAGTTTTGAAGCACATGGCAGAGGCTTGTCTGCTGTAGTGGGGCGCCCCTTTATCGTTTCAGTCGCCATTCCGCCCGCTTTTGCTACACTGTGCCTTTTCCGCCATTCAGCTGTTTAGCGCCCGCTCTTACGGCTACAGCGTCTCGCTCACCATGTAGTTGAGTTGCTCCCACTCTTGCGGTGCAGCGATAGGCGGCTTCCACAGGACTCTTAAAATCACGGCCGGCTCTTCGGATTTGGGCC
Organism: Lissotriton vulgaris; assembly: GCF_964263255.1. Lineage (NCBI taxonomy): Eukaryota > Metazoa > Chordata > Amphibia > Caudata > Salamandridae > Lissotriton > Lissotriton vulgaris. Next base: position 1,472,153,592 of record NC_141689.1, read on the forward strand.
TGGTCCAGTAAAATGGCCCTGGGACACCTTGAAACTCGGACGCTTGTCTGCCAGGGCTTGGGTTCCATTCTCGAAAGCGTCCCCTCAGCCTTGAAGATTGTACAAAAGTCTTGGGGGCCGTCGACTCCCGCAGGCTTCCGGTGGGGAGCGGCTGCCATGATTGCTTGCGGAATGGCCACGACGGAGCTACGAGATGGTGGTGCTCTCATGGTGACGCCAGCTTCAGTCTGAAACATCCAGAAACAAGGTGGGGCTTTCATCGTTTGGGAAAAAAAATGTTTTAATCCAATGAAAAGTGTTATTTTTAGGTCACATGACCTAGTCTTACATCATTAGGAAAACAAAAGTAAAATGAACCAATGAAAAGTTTTATTAACAAGTCACATGACCTGTTATGCTTACGTTACGCGCTGCGCGGCGCGCTCTGGATCGTTTCCGGGAAGCTGCGCCTTGCGCACCGGAGCACTTCCGGGTGCGCTAACGCGTCGCGTCATATGACGCATTACGCGACAATGCAGGTCCAGAATATAGTCAAAATGTCTCCACCAACCAGCGGTCGGAATACAACCGCTTTCAGCAGTCCAAAAAGTTCGGTTAAATCTTAAGAGCGGGAGCAACTCAACTACATGGTGAGCGAGACGTTGTAGTCGCAAGAGCGGGCGGTAAACAGCTGAATGGCGGAAGAGGCACAGAGTACCAAAAGCGGGCGGAATGGCAACTAAAACGGTAAAGGGGCGCCCCACGACAGCGTGTCTTCAGGTCAAACGGATTGTGGGACAAGGTCCAGAATGGAAGAGTCATCAAAAGGGAAAAAATTCCGCCGGACCCCGGGAGCCGGCCGCCTATGCCGGGGGCGATCTCAGGCCACACCAGGGCAACACGACTTGGGGAGGGGGCAGGAGCCAAGCGCCCCCTCTCAGTCCGCGCCATCTCACCGCCCCTCGGGGGCCTCCGTCAAGCGGTTTAGGGAGGCACCGTATCACATTGTTTTCCAAGCCAGTCAGGTCCACAAATGGACCCCACTTACTTTGAATAGTGAAGCTGCAGCAGGTGCAAATAAGGTTTAAACAGTGTTACAAGAGCTGCTTAGAACTCTGAAGTATGGCACTCAACAACCAGGACTTATGCCATTTGTGTAAGGCAGTGACATGGAAGCAACTCAGGGACAAAAAGCATGAACGAACATTCACGTATGAAAATCTTATTTGGGGAAGGGGTAGAATCCAAACGCCCCCTCCCAGTTCGCGCCACTACACCGTATGTGGAAAATCTGAAGCCATCGTTCTACAAACTCTCAACGCTTGCTATCAGTGCATGAGTTTCATGCTCGATCGATTGAGCTAGCCGGATCGGGCAATAAAAAGTATAAAATAGTTATGTAAATTGTTATTTAATAAAATGTTTTACCCTGTTTCTTTGCTGGTGTGTTGTCTATATTTATAATATTTGCATAGGGTTTGTCGTTATTTTGGGCGGGGTGGGTGGCGGAGTCGAGCTGTCTTGCAGCCCTCATGGTGTGGAGCTCAGTTCATTTCACTATTTTCGTATTTCTCATGAAGGGTTGTTCCTAATAGTTTTTTTCACTGAGTGTATCTAAGGTTATATCAGAGTCTGTAGAGGTTCATCGTATTAACACTAAATGATGTCATCTGTGATGTTGTCATCAGTGATGTCATTTGAGTTGTCATCAGGGATGTCATCAGTGATGTCACTGACCATGTCATGAATGATGTAATATGTGACATCATCAGCAGTGGATTGCGGGTGCGCGATATATAGTTAGCGCATCTAACTATATATGGAATTTCAATGGTTTTATGCGAGTAAAATAAGGTTTTGTAAATGCAAATCCCTAACTATGTATGGCCTAAAACCAATGGTTTTTTCATTGAATTTTCAAGGTTTTGTAAATGCAAATTCCTAACTATATATCGACTATAACCTATGGTTTTTTCTGTGAATATATATATATATATATATATATATATATATATATATATATATATATATATATATATATATATATATATATATATATATATATCTTTTTTTTCCACACAATTGCCTTTACATTTCGGTAAGGTCACACAACTGCACCCCTCCCATCTGGGCTGTAACCTCGTATAGACAGCATGAATTCTTCCCAGTTTCAAATGAACAAACCAACGTGTTTCGAGGCATTGGCGCTTCTTCTTCTTCTTCTTGGGCTTCTGTGGAGCAGCATTGAAACAACACCTGATTAGTTTAGCCACGCCTTTTTATTCTGCAGTTTTCCAATCATGGCGTACCTTTACTTTACACTGCATTGTGGGACATGAAGGAAGCAAAAAGGCCCCTTGGTTCAACGATAACCTTAAGAAATCCAAGAAATTATGCCGGACCCTCGAGAAAACCTGGAGAAAAAACCCATCCACTATCAACTTGACCACCTTCAAGGACGCCACCCGCAAACACCACCAACTGATCCGATCCACCAAGAAATCAGCATTCAAGGATCGACTCGACAACAACACCCACAACAGCAAGGAATTATTCAACATCGTCAAAGAATTTACCAACCCCACCGCCGGTGCAAACGACATTACTCCCTCCCAGGACCTCTGCGACTCCCTATCCTCTTTCTTCCACAACAAAATCGCCGACATTCATAACAGCTTTGGAAACCGACCCGAAGAACAACCCACTCCACCCACCTCCGAACCAAAACAGCACTATCACAACCTATGCGCCTGAAACCCAATCACGACTGAAGACACCATCCGCCTGATGAACTCCATCCACTCGGGATCGCCAACCGACCTATGTCCCCACCACATTTTCAACAAAGCAAACTCCATCATCGCACCCCATCTATGCGAGATCATCAACTGCTCCTTCAACTCCGCCACCTTCCCAGAAAGCTGCAAACACGCCGAACTCAGCGCCCTTCTGAAGAAACCAACAGCGGACCCCTCTGAACTTAAGAACTACCGCCCCATCTCACTCCTCCCCTTCCCGGCCAAAGTCATCGAGAAAGCCGTCAATAGTCAGCTTGCCGCCTTCTTTGAAACCAACAATTCACTTGACCCCTCGCAGTCCGGCTTCAGAGCCAAACACAGCACCGAAACCGCCCTAATCGCCGCCACAGACGGCATCCGCACGTTACTGGACAATGGAGAAACAGTTGCCCTCATCCTACTTGACCTCTCCGCCGCCTTCGACACAGTCTGTCATAACACCCTCATACAACGCCACAGCAACATCGGAATACAAGGGAAAGCATTGGACTGGATCATCTCATTCCTCGCCGGAAGAACCCAGAGAGTCTGCCTCCCCCCATTCAAATCAGAGGCAACCGAAGTCATCTGCGGCGTACCACAAGGGTCATCACTCAGTCCCACCCTCTTCAACGTGTATATGAGTCCCCTAGCATCCATCACGCGACAACACAACCTCAACATCATCTCCTACGCTGACGACACCCAGCTGATCCTCTCCCTCACCAAAGATCCTAACAACGCCAAAACCAATTTACAAGAAGGAATGAAAGAAGTAGCCGAATGTATGAAGAACAGTCGCCTAAAACTAAACTCGGACAAAACGGAAGTCCTCATCTTAGGATCATCCCCCTCTGCATGGGACGACTCATGGGGGCCTCCGGCTCTAGGCACAGCACCCATACCCACAGATCGCGCACGTAACCTGGGCTTCATCCTAGACTCCTCCCTATCAATGACCAGGCAGGTCAACGCCGTCTCATCATCATGCTTCAACATCCTACGCATGCTCAAAAAAATATTCCGCTGGATCCCTACCGAAACAAGAAAGACAGTCACCCACGCACTAGTCACTAGCCGAATAGATTATGAAAACACCCTGTACGCTGGAACCACAACCAAACTACAGAAAAAACTCCAACGTATCCAAAACGCCTCAGCCAGACTCATACTTGACATCCCCCATCAAGCTCACATTTCCGGTCATCTGAAAGATCTCCACTGGCTTCCCGTCAACAAAAGAATAACGTTCCGTCTCCTCACTCACGCACACAAGGCCCTCTACCACCTAGGACCCGAATGCCTCAACAATCGAGTGTCCTTCTACACACCCACCCGCCAACTACGTTCATCCAATCAAGCCCTCGCCACAATCCCGCGCATCAATAGATCCACCATGGGAGGAAGCTCTTTCTCCTACTTAGCGGCCAAAACCTGGAATTCTCTCCCCACTCACCTTCGCCTCACACAGAACCACCTCTCCTTCAGAAAGCAGCTAAAAACCTGGCTATTCGATAAATAATCCACCCACCCTCACTCAAGCGCCTTGAGACCCTCTGGGTGAGTAGTGCGCTATACAAATTACTGAACTTGACCTTGAACTATGTTGAACAAGATAAGTACCATACATGTCATCCACTCCTGTTCCCATCCCCCTAATGCACTTCTTCCCCCCACAGGTTTTGCAGAGCACACATTTAATCTATTGACATAATGGTTTATTTCCACTGCAGTAGTTACCGCAATTGTGAGATTTCAACAAGTATCTAAAAATAAATACAATTCGTACTGGATCCATTCAATGTGAGAAAGTCATCTTGATTAATGTTTCATATTTGTTCAAACATCTCCAGACATTAGTGTAGCGGGTGTTGAATAATTTTTTTGAATTGGGATGATGCTGAAGTGTTAAGCTAATGGTGTGCATTGTTCTTGTGTATTATTCTTATGTTCTGATTTGCTAAAGAACTGATACTTTTGCTCACATCAAGATGAATTTGTAGAATTTTTATGTGAGAATTGTGTATGAAAAACCCTTGATTTAGGAGTGAACCAGAAGACTTTCCTATGCTGCTATGAATGCTGCCTGATTGTCTTATTATTTTGCTGCTCATTGAGACTTAGAATAGTTTCAGATTTTATATACTCTGTATAGCTTCTGAGTGCCTTCATTGTATTGACGCTTTACCGCTTATTTTGAACCTTTGTAAATGTGATCATTGAGTGCACCCCTAAACTTAAAGAACTGGTTTACTCTGCTCATTAATGTTTGAGGAGGTGGCTTAACACAGGAACACTCATCATGAAATTGAGGTTTAACAATGTCTCGGACCTGGTAAACTGTAGGAGAACCGAATGGGTCAAGTTTTAGAGTAGGGCAATTGAGAGCAATGACAAGAAGACATACTGAGAGGGAACAATAGATACATGCCTGACAAGTGCTAAGCATTGAAAGGTAAGGAAACCTGCAGAAGGAGAAAAGGTTCTTGATGTCATCAGCGGAAGGATACAAGTCATTGAATGAAAACACTGTGAGACCAATATGCCCCTCTAATTTGGACATACACTGTAGTGGGGAGGAAAGCCATGGATTCAGAAACAGGGTGCTGAAACACATAGTGAGGGCCATCCAACCATGAGGAAGAAGAAGTCTCAAAGTCTTCGTTAAATTGTTGGTTACAATGGTAGCAAGGTCACAAGAAGCTCCGGGCTTTCTGGTAGCCCCATCTAGGAATGTTGAAAGTCACGATTAGCTGGTTTGAGCCCTAAAAATGGTTTAACAATTTTATGAAATCGAACACTTATTGGGAGGAGTTGGGCGACGTGAAGTTAGACACCAAAAATAATGAAGACTGTTAGTTACTGGTAAGACACCAAAAATAAACTCGATAATTACGTATTTGTAATATGTTTTTTCAAAATGCAGGAAAACAGGAAGACAGGTTTGCTAAGAGCTTCCGTTAGGGCACTTGAGTGGAGCACTGCTGGAAGGAGAAAACATTAGATGCAGTGGGAGTGCAATTGACAGCAATTTTCACGACAGAAGGATGATGAATAAACAGACAGTATCTATGGTACTCAGCTGGCTAGCAACAAAGTTTCAGTAGGCAAACTGAACCATATTGGCAACTGGGGCTGGCAGAAGAAGCGCCTTTAAGATAAGTTGTTTTTAGCAAAAAAATTATCCTAATGAGTCAGGGAATAGAAGTGCAGCAGCAGCCGGCTCACCAACTGAACTACAATAGAAGTCTTTTGTGCCCAGTCTTGTGCGCTGCATAGCTGGAACTGAAGTGAGGTACTGTGGGAACCCTATTGTTCCAGAGAACTGTCATAATAAGGCTTACTAGGAACTTAATTAGCCTTCTATCGGAAGAAAATCACAGTGGGTTATGATTGCACTTTAATCTAAAAATATAACTTTGCGAAAGCACAAAGTTGTGGTTCATGAGTGTTCTCATATTATCTTTAAGCAGGGCCTACATTTTCTTAGGTTTTATACTGTTTTCTTGAACTTTTATGAACAACTCAGTATTATTGTTCCAGGCCTGGCCACAAAATTGTAGTTCTGTCAGTCATTGTTCGCATAATGCATAATCCGGTCAATGGATTTATGCAGCAGTGTATGATCATATTATGCGGCAGGGTTACTAAATTATACAGCAAGACGAGGCAAAGTATGCAGCGTAATGTGTCACATTTTGTGATGACATTTAGTCCTTATTTTGACATTCTCACACAGCTTAACACTGGGCAGAGGTTTTACCACATTAGAACTAGTTTAACACCCATTTGCACAATAAGCAACAGAAAGAGGAGAAGCTATTTTTTTAAAAATGTTTGATCTTGCATTTGAGTATGCAGCCGGTGATGTGTTTTATGGTAATTACATAATTATGAAGAAAATGCCACAGCCACAAATTCACATAGTTCTTGTAGCCCTGTGCATGAAGCTTGGGTTTGCTTTCCAGAAGTGGCATAGGACTGGCTTCCACTCACCTGATCTGCACAATGCTTAAAAATGGGACCTTGAAACAGTCTCAATCTTTCAGAATGTGCTCAGAAGATCTTTGCAGACATCACAAACCATTGGATTTTCCTAGCTATGTGGGCTTTTGGGTCTATTGAACAAATGCACCAAAAACTTCTAAATGCAGCCCTCTAAAGAGATGAAAGGGAGATACCCAGACATCACCATCTCCTTGTAGTCAGGTGCAGTCACACACTGCACCCGCCTGCAAGGGTATCTCTAATCCCCTTTAAAAGGGATGTCTGATGGTACAACGCGTGGTATTACCACACGTACTGTTACAACGCAGGTTTTACAACGCAAGTCGTTACAGCGACTTGCGTTGGGGGGCGCTGGATAGTGAATAGTTTCATTTACTATTCCAACTCCAGTACCCGTGGATAGTAGGGAAGGTGTTGGATAGTAAATTAAACTATTCCCTATCCTTGAGCGCCCTCCAGCGAAAGTTGTTGTAACGACTTTTGTTGTAAAACCTGCGTTGTAATGGTACAGTGTTGTAATAGTTTCATTGTAAAGGATGTTCCCCCTTTAAAAGTGCAGACAGGTTGCTGCCTGCACAAAGAAACAGGGCACAGCTGTTAAACAGCTGCTCCATATTTCTCTTGAGTGTGCTGCTCAGAGGCAGCGCAAGTTTAAGGCTGACCCAGAGGGCGGATCATTCTTTCTGATCTGGCACACATTCCATGTTTGCACCTGTGTACATGCTTTAAGGTGCACCGTGGTGCAAACATGAAAAGTGTGCCCTATCAATAATACAAGCCCAGGTTCTAGTAATAACCTTTTGCATAGTCTTAGAAAGTGACGCAAAGTCTTGGAGAGTAATGATTTATATGTTTACATTCCTGATTTTGGAGCAGAATGAAAGAAGCTTTGAATAATAAAAAATAAAAAGGCCCCAATCGTTGTGCAAGGAAGTGACTAAACTTGCATGTGGTGCTAGAGGCAACCTAGAATCTATAACCCAATAACACTTCAGTGAGTAAAGACTATAGCACCAAATGGCTGTTTAACTATCCAGGCAGAGAGTAAATCAATGTGAAGGCTGTTAAGATTTGTAATAATCCTTATTTGGTCTGAGTGTCTTTTAAGGAATTAATTCCATACTTCTGAGTGAATAAACATATTAACTAGGAGAAGCAAGAACACCAGTGTTTATTGGTCGTTATTTGGGAAGATATGGTTCCAAGTATTTCTTACTCACCATTGTCAAACGTTCTTAGATGACCAGTCAGAAATAGAGAACAAAGGGCTGTTCAGCAGTGTGAAGCCTTTTCAGACCATCTGACTTGATAGCTTTAGACACTTACCCAAACACCATTCATGAGTGTGTGAATTTTGGTTGTGAATTATTGAATTGCCTAGAAGGGTTCAGATGCTGGCTTACATTGTCCTCAGTTGCTGTGTGTGGATAATCTTTCACATCTCAAGTTTTGCTACCGGCATCCCCTGCCGCATGGATAGGCTGTAGGAAATGAATGCTTCAAAGTTTCAAAACAAGCCTCCCCCAGTATTCCATTCACAATTAGGAAATCCACATGGAATGAATTTGAAATTCAGGGTGCTGCAGGGTGAATGTTTATAGTGGTTCATCAAACCTCATTGCATTTACCCTTTAATGGTTATAACTCCATTCCAAAACCTTGACCCTGAAAGGGACACAAAATACTTGTGACAGTCTTAAGCCCCGAGAGGTAGTCCATAGCAGAGCTAACATTGGTAGACAGTCAAAATATCGAGTTGTTAATGTCGATGTACCATAATATCGAGTCCAAAATATCGATGGTACGAAATGTCGAAAACAAAAATATCGTCGTAGAAAATATCGATTTATGTGTGTGTTAAAAATATCGAAGACATGAATGTCGAAATCAGTAATATCGATGGTGAAAATATCGATTGTCAAAAATATCGATATGTTAAAGTGATGTTTTAAAGTATGTTGAGTAATGATTTATTTACATGTTGTTTATATATAAGATCATTTTTATATTTAATTTTATTATTTTTAGTTAGAAGTCTAGGAGCGGGATGTAGAGTTTATAGGGGATAAGGGTGGGTAGTGTATTAAAAAAGTATAGTGTAAATATGGAATAATACATTTCGCAATTGAAGTAAATTTATAAATTCGCGAAATTTTAATCAAAATATTTAAAAATGCGAAATTTTATATAAAATTATTGAGTATTGTTAAATTATTTGTTCTTAGATTTTGGATATATATTATTAAATTGTGTAAATATATCTAAATATTTATTTTTTTACTAAATAATTGTATATTAATGTTAGGAGCGGGATGTAGAGTTTATAGGGGATAAGGGTGGGTAGTGTTTTAAAAAAGTATAGTGAAATTGTAAAATTTTAAATTTCGCATTTCCTTTAGATTTCAAAATTTCGATATTTATAAAAATTGTTTGGGAGTAGTCGAAATTTGTTCGAAATTTAGGGAGTACATTAAACATTATGAATAATTTTTCTGTATGTACAAAAAAGATTTATAAATATTAAAATATTACATTACATATTTATAATATTTTTACTATAAATTTAGGAGCGGGATGTAGAGTTTATAGGGGATAAGGGTGGGTAGTGTTTTAAAAATATATAGGGTAATTATATAAATTAAATTTTCGCAATTTCATATAAATTTGCGAAATTTCAAAAATTGAAATTAATATTTCGATATTTGCGAAATGATATCGATTTTATTCGAATATAGTATTTATTTTTTAAGTTTGCTGTTGTCTATGTACTAAAATATATTTGTAATTATATTATTTTCATATATTTTCTGAAAATATTTGTCTAATTATGTTATGAGTGGGATGTATATTTTCAAGGGGATAAGGGTGGGTAGTGTATAAACAAAGTATACTCTAATCATAGAAGTAAAAATTTTGCCTTGTATTTCATTTTAGTTTTGAATCGAAATTTTATATAAATATTATTAAAATACGAAATTATGAACACTATTAGGTTGTTGTTCTAAGTTGAGGTATTTTGTGTATGTAGTAAAAAGAATCAAAAATATATAATGTAGTAGATATTAAATAAATAAATGTATCATATTTTTAGGAGTGGGATGTAGAGTTTATAGTAGGTCAGGGTGGCTAGTTTTATCAAAGGTACATTTTGTGCGTTTAGGGTCTGGTTTTTGTGTATGTGCGAAGGGGTATTTTAAGTGTTCAGGGTCAGTTTTTGGTTTGTGGGTAAAGGGGTATTTTTATGTTTTTTGGTCAGTTTTTAATTTGTGGGTAAAGGGGTATTTTTAGGTTTCAGGGTAAGTTTTTGGTTTGTGTGTAAAGGGGTATTTTTAAGTTTCAGGCTTAGTTTTTAGTTTGTGGGTAAAGGTGTTTTGTCAGGTTTCAGGGTCAGTTTTTAGTTTGTGGGTAAAGGGGTTTTGTGAGGTTTCAGAGTCAGTTTTCAGTTTGTGGGTAAAGGGGTATTTTTAGGTTTCTGGGTCAGTTTTTAGTTTGTTGGTGAAGGGGTTATGTCAGGTTTCAGGGTCAGTTTTTAGTTTGTGGGTAAAGGGGTATTTTTAGGTTTCAGGGTCAGTTTTTAGTTTGTTGGTGAAGGTGTTTTGTCAGGTTTCAGGGTCAGTTTTTAGTTTGTGGGTAAAGGGGTATTTTTAGGTTTCAGGGTCAGTTTTAGTTTGTTGGTAAAGGTGTTTTGTAAGGTTTCAGGGTCAGTTTTTAGTTTGTGGGTAAAGGGGTTTTGTGAGGTTTCAGGGTCAGTTTTTAGTTTGTGGGTAAAGGTGTTTTGTAAGGTTTCAGGGTCAGTTTTTAGTTTGTGGGTAAAGGGGTTTTGTGAGGTTTCAGGGTCAGTTTTCAGTTTGTGGGTAAAGGGGTATTTTTAGGTTTCAGGGTCAGTTTTTAGTTTGTGGGTAAAGGTGTTTTGTAAGGTTTCAGGGTCAGTTTTTAGTTTGTTGGTAAAGGAGTTTTGTGAGGTTTCAGAGTCAGTTTTCAGTTTGTGGGTAAAGAGGTATTTTTACGTTTCTGGGTCAGTTTTTAGTTTGTGGGTAAAGGAGTTTTGTGAGGTTTCAGAGTCAGTTTTCAGTTTGTGGGTAAAGGGGTATTTTTAGGTTTCTGGGTCAGTTTTTAGTTTGTGGGTAAAGGAGTTTTGTGAGGTTTCAGAGTCAGTTTTCAGTTTGTGGTTAAAGGGGTATTTTTTGGTTTCTGGGTCAGTTTTTTGTTTGTTGGTGAAGGGGTTTTGTCTGGTTTCAGGGTCAGTTTTTAGTTTGTGGGTAAAGGGGTATTTTTAGGTTTCAGGGTCAGTTTTTAGTTTGTTGGTGAAGGGGTTTTGTCAGGTTTCAGGGTCAGTTTTTAGTTTGTGGGTAAAGGGGTATTTTTAGGTTTCAGGGTCAGTTTTTAGTTTGTGGGTAAAGGTGTTTTGTAAGGTTTCAGCGTCAGTTTTTAGTTTGTGGGTAAAGGGGTTTTATGAGGTTTCAGAGTCAGTTTTCAGTTTGTGGGTAAAGGGGTATTTTTAGGTTTCAGGGTCAGTTTTTAGTTTGTGGGTAAAGGGGTTTTGTGAGGTTTCAGGGTCAGTTTTTAGTTTGTGGGTGAAGGGGTATTTTTAGGTTTCAGGGTCAGTTTTTTATTATAGGGGTACAGGGAAAATATAAATTAAGATTATTTTTAAATTAAAATTATTATATTAAATTAATTTTAATGCTATTACATTATTAATTTTTTTACATTTCATTTTTTATAGTAATTAATTAATATTTAATGTCCTGCAGTTACTTAAATTAATTGTTAATTGGTGTTGGAAGAGTAAATTTAATATGTTCTGTGTTCTGCACTTACTCTAATTAAATGGTGATTGCATTTCTAATTGTAAATTAATTACTGTTTTTGAGAAGCAATTACCTAAAGTAAATGGTTATTGGAGTCGGAATATTTAAATATTTAATTATGTGTATTTCAAATATTGATATTATATGTATATGGGTGTATGAATAATAATTTTTATAACTGCAGTGTATAGTATGTTATTTATTTACATGTGGTATATAGAAATAGATAGAACATTACAGTTATAATACATTTGCAAAAATTCATAAAAATGATTTTGTCATAGGTAATACAAAATAATGACACCAGTTTTATTTCCAGTAAATTTTTTTATTCAACACTTGAAATATACGAACATATATACATTTTATTAAGCTATCTTTGGTATACATATAAAAAAAAAGGGAGGACAATGTCCTTTTAATAATCACATTTTATAGTAATTTTCTTGACAAGTACTTTTAATATGTAGAGAAAAAATGGTTAGTTCACATAATGTAATGTATGATATTATACATACATAATACTATTATTGTTTCTTAATAAAACATCAACATGTGTAATGAAAAACATAAGTCACTAATTTTTAATACATATAGTGATATACTGATGATGATATTAACATATGAAAACTTTTAAAATTATAATATAATATAAATATCCTAATTAGAACATGGACATCATCATCAATGATTCTTTTAACATTACAATATTCTTATGTATGATTATTATTATTAATAAATACGTTTTAATAATAACAATTTTCACATATTAGTCATATTGTAAACATTTACATCTGATAAACAAAAACAATATTACACATTTAGTTATATAATAATTTTAATAAATATTACATTAAATATTTTTATATTTTTATACTTAATGTAATAAATATTAAAAGTATGTAATATATAATTAATATACAGGCAAAAACATTTTCTATTCACAATTTTTTTTACATTACACATAATTTCGAGCCATATATATAACAATAATCGACATTTATAGTAGTTCTTTTCACAGTTACAATTAGTTCAATGTTTTGGCTATCATTTTTAAATATTCCAGTCCTCTTGTTGTAGGATATAGTTGGACTTGCTGTTGTAGATATAAATACATTTGAGCAGTTTGTCTAGAGAGTTTTGGTTTCAGTTGTATGACTGATTGCTGCATACGTAGTTCCTGAAAGCTTTGCTCTTTTTGTATAGCTGAGACTAGCTTGTGTAATGTGGGTGTTGTACGTCCAGTAGAAGAGAGGAAGGCATTGTGCCAACCTTCAACAGCATTGTTCGTTTTTGCTTCTTGGTTGAGTGTTGGTAGACAGACATTCCACCAGGGAATTGCACATTTTAGCTGGCGTCTGTGGCCTGACCTATGTAGTCTTCCTACCCAGTTGTCCTCAAAGTAATCTAAAAGTGGGGCGAGTCTTTGCTCATTTTGGGTGTAGAAAGGACTTTCAATTAACAAATTGTAATGTTCGGCCACATCAGTTACTGGTACATATGCCAGAGCAATGAGATGTTTGATCTGGTATGCAAAATTTATATTTGTTGCATACTCAACACTAAGGGCAGATTTTTGTAAATGTCTCCAGAGACATTGATTGAAATGAAAATAACATCCTTGAATGGATGTGTGTGGGTACGTTTTCAAAATAGAATTAATCATAGCTTGCTCGAAGTCTATGATGATTTTCATTGGGAAGTAGTCAGAACTTTGTTCCTTTATTTTTTGTAAGATTTCAGAGTAAGTAGTGGCTTGTTTGTTTGGTAATAAACAATATATGAAGGGGATACAGGTATTATGATATTGCCCATGAATTGTGTATAACTGGTAGAAAGGTTTTGGGCATATAGAAAAAGTACCATCCATCATCCAAGTAGTACTTTCAGTTAATTTTTTTATATTGTTATTAGTTGCAAACATGATTATTCTTTTGTCCTTGCTATGATTATCATAAAATATAAATGGCTCGTCATTATGAGTAATTACAAGCTCTGGCGGAATTATGACTTCTTCAAAAGTTTTAGGAGTTGGTATATTGGGTCTACTTGCTTTTTTTGTTCTTGCTATTGTTCTTTTAATGGTAGCAATAGATGGTAGCTGACCTCTTGCTTCTTTGGGAACTTTAGGTAGTAATTCTTTCAGAATTACGTTGGTAGGTAATTCTGATCTGGTACTTAATTCCTTGATATTTTCAAGAGTGGATCTCACTTCTATTTCCGAGATGTTTGGTGGGTGATTATGTTCAGTGGTATTTATAACACTAGTTTCCCTTGTTGTAGCACGGCCATAGCATTTATTGGAGTAATATTTTGTACACTTCCAATTCACTTTAAGGTCTTTTTGTTTTTCTTGAGTATAAATGTAGCCCATATAGCATAACAAAAATTTCCCTTTCTGAGATGTAATAAATCTTGCATCATCAGTCATTCTTTACTTCTGGTATCTAGAAAAGTTAATATACAAATATTAATACAATATGAAATGTATAAAAGATTTTAAATAAAGCTAGTATTCTTCTAGTAATTTACTTACCACCAGTAATGTTCTATTTATCGAAAGTAGATGCTTGTTCAGTTAGATGTTGTTCTTGTATTGCCACGGTCTGTCGAGAAATAATTAAGTATGTTATAGGAAAAGTTACCATTTTTTTCAGGGTAACTTTTGTTTTACGTTATAACGTCTCTAAAAATTGTTTTGTTTATTGAATGTAAAAAGAGAAATTTCCAAGATTATACTAACAGATGCATAAAAAGAGTCATTTTTATTTCTAGTACATTCTATAGAGTTTATAAAGACTAGTTATGTTTTATTTATGAACTTACCAAGACAATTATAGTAGTAGCAGAATGTTTGTTCTTTGATGTGAATTATCTGTTTTCTGTACCTTTGAGTTCTGTTTAGAGAGAAAGTTGATGAAAATTACTAATGCGTTTATATGTAATATAAATAATACACATTTGTTATAAAGCATTGTTACTTAATTGCTAAAATGAACCGGGGATGATACATGTATTATGAGTAAAAGCACAAAAAAACATATTTAAGAACAGGAAGATTATACTAACAGATGCATAACAAGAGGCATTTTATTTCTAGTACATTCCATATAGTTTATAAAGACTAGTTATGTTTTATTTATGATCTTACCAAGAGAATTATAGTAGTAGCAGAATGTTTGTTCTTTGATGTGAATTATCAGTTTTCTGTACCTTTGTGTTCTGTTTAGAGAGAAAGTTGATGAAAATTACTAATGCGTTTATATGTTATATAAATAATACACATTTGTTATAAAGCATTGTTACTTAATTGCTAAAAAGAACCGAGGATGACACATGTATTATGAGTAAAAGCACATTAAAACATATTTTAGAACAGGAAGAAAATATTTTTTACACAGCATTGTAACTTTTTTTCCTCAAAAAATTCTGCCTGCACAATATGTATTAAGATTTACAGGCTAAGAAACAAAGTATAGAGTTTTAAATTAGGCCAATAATTGGCAAAGAACGCTAAGTAAATGTTAAACATATGTAGATACCTTTATTAAATGTAAAGTGTCCTGTATCTTGAAGTTGAAGTATAACTTGATTTGTTTGTAGAGTCTGTTTAAAGGTAAAGTACATAAAGAAATAACAAATTAGGTTACAAATCTTGGTCTATAATTAATAGACAAAAAAATTAGAATTAATTAACAGAGCTATATGATTACTTACTTGTAGTTTTAGGACGAATTTTCTTGAAGAGAAGAATATAGATGGTGCTCCCAAAATTGGCAGTATGTGGTCACGAAGAATATTTCCTGCAACTTGTATGGCTGTTTGTGATTGGTTTATATAGTCTATGTGTAATTAAGTTTGCCATCTGATTGGTCAGATATGTAAAGACGAGTTACTATTGGCTAGTTTGAATTTTTTTTAAGTAAAACATTTAAGATATATCTTCTTATATAGTTTATGTTGAGGAATTGAAATGATATATTTATGTAAAATAAAAGTCTTGTAATAAATAAAGTTTATGTAAAATGAGTACTAAGTATTAAATAAGTATGTTTACAAAGAGTTTATATACAAATTTCGTCAGTTAGCGAAAACACAATATTGTACACCAAGGGGCCGATCAGGATCGCGGACGGACTTGCGTCCGTCCGCGACCCCAGAGCAGGAGGGAACCTCCGCATGGGCATGCGGAGTTCCCTCCTGTGCAATTAGGATGTGACCGCCACCCTGGCGGTCACATCCTCTATTTTTAACATTGCGGCGGGTGCAGCTTCAAGCTGCACCCGCGGCAATGTTAAAAATGCACGCATTGCTTTTGCATGCAGAAAGAGGCAGGCACCGTGCGGTGCCTGCCGCTTTCTGCATGCAAATGCAGGGGGGTACCATAGGTACCCCCCATGTGCACCCCCCACCCCCCCCTTCACCTAGGGGGCCCGCAACGGGCCCCCGCAGTGAAGTTCCGTATGCTTTTCCACGGCGGGAAACGCGCCGCGGAAAAGCATAATTCACTGCCCATCCTAATATGGTGGACGGTGTCTGAGAGACACCGTCACCATATTAGAGCTTTTCCGCCGCGGTTGTAAGCCAACCGCGGCGGAAAAGCTGCGGACGGAAACCAGGACCCACCAGCCATCCTAATGTGGCGGTGGGTCCTTGGTCAGTCCGCTGCGGTTTTTCCGCATCCTCGGGGCCGGCGGTGGCTTCCGCCGGCCCCGAGGATGCGGAAAAACCGCTATCCTGATCGGCCCCTAAATGTTACTTAATAATTTGAAAATACATTAGTGAAGTCATTAGAAATGTGTGTATTACTTAGAGAATAGATTTATTGGTGTTATATATAAAAAAAGGAGTATAATATAGCTATCAATATTTTGAAACTGACGAAAATAGTGCTATCGAAATTTTTGTATTCGATATTATTGTAGTGTGGTATATGTAGTATTGAGTGTCGATATTATGGTAATCGAAAATAATGCTAACGATATTTCTGTAGACGATATTTTTGTGCATCGATATAGTTTGCTCGATATTTTTGTAGTTTACATGTTAAGTATAGGGTGTCGATATTAGTGCTATCGATATTATAGACTCGATGTTATAGTAGGTCGAATTTTTGGAAATCGATAATCTGTCAGTGATTCGCTAACATTATGTCCATTTCAGATGCTCAAAAGTCTTGAGATCCTGTGGAACAAACAAGGGAGGTCATGTAAGTTAGAGGAGGTGGTGAGGGCCACCAATCATTGGGGCATATTTACAAGAACTGACGCATCGTCATTGATGTGTCAGATTTCTTGTGCCTGCCACAAATGGACTAACGATGCCGTGAATGATCACTATTTATAATAAAGTGCTCCATGGCAGAAGGATTCACGGATCCCTCCGAAATTCTGATGCGTCTTTTGGCGCTAAAGGGACACATTGCTGGAGATGGTTGTAAGACTGACTCAACTGCAGGAAAGTATCATAATGGGACAGACACAAGTCCCATAATTAGAGCCCAGAGTCAATCCATCCTGTGGTTTGAGAAGGCGTAGGAATTTTGATGCAGTCAAGTCATAGAATGACGTGGTAAAGCATTGTAAATTTCACTGTGTTAGTTCTATGTGGCTTCTAAAGTGGGAACACCTACTCTGCCTATATTATATCTGGCGCAGGTAAAATATGATGTAGGCCCCTACAAACTGAAACATTGGGCCCTATGTGTCAGTTTGTAAATGTGGAGTAGTGTGAAGCACTAATTACACTACCACTGAGTAAAAAAAAAAGACACTGTGGCTGCGCTAGCTCCTTGTAAATATGACCCAGTGAGAGCAGCTTCAAGTTTGTACATTAGCAACAGGGAGTTTTAGTCGAGCAAGTGAAAATGGGGTGGGGACAAGGAAGGGGGCCAGTGCTAGCTGTATAGTTGTGCTGTCAAATCAATGAAAACGTTTGGGGTAGCAAGGTCGTTTTTACATGGTTAGTCATTTCTAGTCTTCAAGCAGGGTCATCTGTTGATATAGATGAACACCACAGGTTAAGAAAAAGTAACTCGTTGGACTGTAGAGTCATTCTGCTGTTTCTTGCTAATTCAATATATATCTTAGTTTGAATAGTTGACTTTGGCATCTGCTACCATAAACCATTATCTGGGAGATGGTAGGTTAGTTGTTGCTCCTATAGTTTGAGCCCAGATAACTGATAAGAGAGCCTGTGGTATTGATATCATCTATATTGCATTGCACAGGAGAGGACGCAACTGTTGAATTAAATGGCTTATTTTCCTTTGACCCGTTAGGGAGGTTTGAGTGAACACATGGAGCTGGGACTGCAGTTATGTTGGTTGTTTCAGACTTGTTGAAAAGACATATGGTAGATAAGTGGTACCTGTATTAGCTACTCTGTTGCAGGCTGGCCATTGGAAAGTATGAAGATCTGAAGTGGTGTCACTATCTGGTATTAAATTATATTTGGGGTGATAGGTCATGTCCTAGGTAGAAGGAAGTGAAATAGTGTTTCGTGGTTCTTGTGGGAGGTAGAGCAAGGCTGCTGATTAAATATGTAATTTGCTCCTGCTTGGTGTGCATAAACGTGTGGAAATGCTGAGGGTTTTTACATTGAAACATTCCAGTGAACCACTGGTATTGGTCCTCAATGGAGAGCTCTATCAATGTACTTATCTTATTCTGTATAAGTAGAAGGAAGAATTTAGCACATTTGGTATACCTTGAAAGGGAGTTAGGGTGAACTGTATAGAGCAGATTGGAAAAGCACTGTCATAAGAATAGATAGGATATCTATCTTATGAGACAGATAGCTGCAAATGTGATGTTTGATGTGTGTCTGAGGGGGCGGGCGCTGGAAATAATAATTTATGTTTTTGCCAGTGGCACTGATAATACATGCACTGTTCCTGAGAACAGGAATGGTTGGCTATGCTTTGATGCATTGTAGGAATAATATTGCCCACAATTTGAAAACCTTGGGGCATATTACCAACAACTAGCGATAATTATCGCTATGTTGGCTTGGAGGCAATATTTTTATCGCCGAGCTGCGGCGATTTTTATCGCTTAGGAACCTTGCTATTATCAAGGTTTATCTCCTAAGCGATAAAAAATCAGCCGAAATGCATGAATATCGCTGAAAAGTCAGCAATATTCATTTATTACCGAGCTAATGCTCTTAGCCATGTTATCCACCTCCCGTTGGATAAAATGGCTAAGAACTGCTCAGGGGCAGGTGTTAGCTTTTGGAGATATTTGCGCTTAGCGCGAATATCTCCAAAAGTTGGTAATAGGAGATAGCGATGTTAGCGACTGTTTCCAGTCGCTAACATCTTGGCACGCCCACTTTGCATGTCATTAGTGATAAATTTCACTGACATGCAAAGCGGGGCCCAAGATGGTCGCTATCTCCTATTAGCTGTCGCTAACTGGTGTTAGCGACAGTTAGGTAATAGGGAGATAATTTTATCTCTGCTTTCTTGGCTTTTAAAGCCAAAAAAGCGGAGATAAACCCCCTTGATAATATGCCCCCTGGTTATTACATATCAGCACCTTTCTTTGTGAGAAATTCACGCAGCCATCAGCCTTGCTTATGAGTACCATACTTTGATCCTCTTTGCTCAATGAAGCCCAGTTTTCCTGATTGTGCTGGTTGAGATTCCCAAGTACCTCCAGTCCCCAAACTCACTTCTATGTCCTCCACCCCATATATAAAACATAAGAGGTATTATTAGCAGTGAGCCTATGAATATCTAGGACTACCTATGTGCATGTGGTAACCTGAGCATGGACCTCCCTATGGGAGATAGTGAAGCTGGAGAAGCTGAAGATAGCTGGGGAAAGCCTAAATTACAATGACATTTCTGCCTGGTCAAAAGTGCAGAAAAAAAGATTGTACAAGCTGAATTTCAAAAAGAGGTCCACCAAGAGGTCCTTATCCCCAAACCTGGAAGATGAACAGACTGAAACAGATAATCTTAACCCTATCCTGAGCATCCAGGGGTTATATAACAGGCATAAATGATGGTTTCAGGGACTAGTAGTCCTTCAGAAAACCTAATTATTTTTAATGATCCTGGGCCAAACTTTCCCAGATATCCAAGCTCAAATCAACAACAAGCCAGAGAGTATCTCATTAAAAAAGTATGCATAACAGAAGTAACATACTGAAAACCTTGGTAATCCACTAAGTAAGATGCCCAATGACATTTACAAATTTGAGCATAGCAGTGCCCTTTTTTTACCTTCAGTGAATTCAAGTTCATCTCTGAACTGAGGACTTTTGGGAACCCCAAACATGAGATGAGATTGTAAAAGATGAAAGTAAGATTAGGAATCTTATTAGTAATTATAATAGATGTTACGGAATCCATGTTTAGCTTTACATTTGAAGAAATTCTGCACCTTAAAAGAATGCTCGATGTTGCCTCCTGTCAGAAAACCAATGCTTTCTCCTGGACAGTTATTGTGTGTATACTTTTTTATGTTTCACTCAAATTATGGAATTTATCAGTTATTAGTTAAGTAAACTCCCTTCTCCAAATAGGATGGATTTTCGATTAAGAAAATGTGCTCGTTGTCTCGGTATTGATCTGTGTGCTTTTATGAGCTGCCATTATGAGAACCGGCACTTATGCTAGTATTCCCCAACCTGTTTTATTAGAATTGCATAGTGTGCAAAAATTGCATGATCATCATACACGTTTGTTCCTTCTTATGCATCAAATGCCAAGGGCTGAAGCATTATTCAATAAACCTAAAAGTAAACTTCAGTTTGACACTGGCTGCCCAGCAAGAGTTTGTGTCCCGTTCAGCCAGGGATATAGGTAGGTTTTCGTGAATGTCTATGGGATCTAAGTGTACGCAGTTTTGAGAGTGTTTCACTTAATGCTATATTATTCAAAAACACCATCCCCAGAAATCCCCACTCTGACGTCACCTAAGAAGCTCCATCCATTTAAAACAATAGATACATAAGAAAAGAAAATATTTGAATACAAATTGTGACACGTGGAATACAAGAACATATTTTCAGTTAATGCTGACATTAAGAACAAACAATGAAAATTGTTTTTTTCTCAAATGGTGTCACTGTTGTGTAGCAGTTAAGTTCTTGAGTGCCAATCACAAAACATAATATGCTCATAAATCTACCCAAATGAATGGCTTTCCCAGTGCAACCTCATCAAAAAAAGATGCCCCGTACCTATACTACTGCACGTTAGCTGCATTTGATTCTGCAGGAGTAAGTACAAAGTAAGTTGTTTGGAGTGGCAGTTTCAAATTGCGGTTAGCTTGAACGTTAAAAAACCTGCTGGAGCACATCAGTTTGTGGCCATTCACAAAGGTCTTTCTGACTCTTTCCCATCATGTCAATGGCTAGTGATTTGCTTCTGCCAAAGACTGGAATAAGGGCTAGATGTACAAAGCAAAAGAATACAGATTCATAAAATGTGATTCTTACTGAATTGCAATTTACAAATCGGTATTTGGTATGTACGAATGTGAGTGACTGGTCATTACCGATTGGGTATGAATCGCATTCGCTGCTTAAGGAATCACAAATAGTCATTCAGTAAATAGCGAATTGAGTCACAAATACTGAATGTTTACTGGCAGTGAGGGATGACATCACAAACAGGAAGCAGAGCAGCTTCAGGCCTATAAGAACAGTGGAGAGCCTTGAGACAGATGATAGCTAGTACAATCCAATTGGGATCTTAAGGAATCACAGCCATCACCTCTGGAAAGTAGGAACATGTCCTACCAGAATCCTAAGAAGGAGAAGGACCTTGGAATGAGGAAGATGAAACTCAGATTTTCTGATAAAGAGTTGGAAATACTCACAGAAGAGTTTACAGCAAATCATGGTGCTTTGTTTGGGAAAATATCCCTTCCTGTGCCAGAGCCTCAAAAGAAAGAAATGTGGCTAAAATTCCAGGAGCATATCAACTTTGTGGGTGTCACACAGAGATCAATAGTAGCAATTCGCAAAAGGTTGGACGACATCTGAGCCAGGACCAAATACATGGTGGTAAAAAGAAGAACTTGCACCAGTCAGGAGGAGGAGTGCCAACCCAGCCACCGCCAACTCTTCTTGAGGAAAGATCAAGTCCACCCTGGAGCCAGAAACTGTGTCTTGACTCAGCAGCATTGACACTTCAGAGACTCCTTCTTCCTCAAAAAGTAAGAATGATACATATACTCACAGTGTCACAGTAACATGTTTGCAGCAATGTGTGAGGCAACATTGTAACCATGCTTAGCTGCAATAGATTACACGGAAAACAGTGTTAGAAATGTTAGGCCTACCCTAGTAGTGCTTTATGGGATATGTAGTACTCCATTATGAACACCTAAAGCACACACCAAACCTATCATACTGTAAATGTAAATGTAAATGCCATTTGTAAAGCGCACAGCTACCTCCAATGGAGGTGTCCCGGCCGCTGTCCATATGTGTGTGTGTGTATGTGTCTTGTAATGCACACTGCTGCCCTGAGGCGTCGTGGCGCTGTAGACCGCTGGGGAACCCGTCCTGGCTATCCCTGTGAGATGGTCTCCAAGGTGAAACCAGGCATCCCCAGCGAATGTGGGGGGCCGTTGTAGAGATGAGGCAAGCTAATGCTCAGAGTTGCCGAGTGTGATCCCAGTTTAGAGTAGGCACCGAGGCGAGAATTATCGAGTTCGCTGACCCTGGTCCACGACCCTGCCGCGTCGGGAATTGAACCCTAGTCCCTGGCCGTTCTCTGCTTCCGGGTCTGCCGCCTCTAACCAGTGAGCCACACCACTCCATGACAGAAACAAAGTGTACATAACAACATATATTTACAAATATTTACACATTGCATCTCTATGCAGATGGTCCAGCACAAATAGAACATGAGTCTGACGGAAAGGGTCAAGAAGCTACATAGATGTGCAGTCAAGAAGGCAGTGAGTTCATTATGTCACTTACATCACTCCAGAGGCAAAGTAGCAGTCCTGAGCATGGCAGTCAGACTCTACCCATTGATGAAGTGCATGACGCAAGGAGTCCAAATGTCATGGAAGAACCTGCAGTGCAGACACAGACACCTGCACAGGCATATTTATGACCAACATTGCAGTGTTGTGAGGGAGCTTTATCCCAGATCATGGTCCACACATGATATGGGCGATATGACACAGGTGTTTGGTGGTCCATGTTGAAGGTATGGCATCTACTGCACAAGCAAATGCACATTATTACCAAAAAACTATCTGGGATAGAAATAAAGCATCACAACTGGCTTCCCACATGTACCAATAATCATCGAAGAATCTCACAAGTCTCTAGAGGCAAATGAGTACTCTTTGACAATGGCTTTGAACAATCTATGTGGCAAAATGCAACAGAACAATGCACAGACATACTCAACATCATTTATTCTCCCATATGGATATGTTGAGTCGGTCAATAAATCATCTTGCACAGGCTACATCAACACTCTCACAACATATTGGAAGGCTGCAGGTCGAAATGGGTCACTATAGTAGCGATTTCACACAGGGCCTTATGCAGGTAACCACTTCAGTAGAGAGTTTTCAGTCTACTCAAGTAGCACAAAACGGAGCAGCCGTGCAAGCCAAAATTGAGGACCTGTCCAGTATTAGCAGTGTCTCTGTGATTGAGGGAATTAATGTGCGTCGTGGTAGAACACAAAGTGGTGTTGTTGGTACAGAAGGATCCACTACACCTGTGCGACAAAGTTCAGTTTGTAGTCCATACAAACAATAATAAGTCTTAGATTTGCACCACATATTGTTTTGCCATTTTTGCTATTCCAGGGACATGTGTCCCGATCTTTTACTTTCATTGGAACATTCCAAGGAGTCAAAAGGATGTTACAACTCCCTTTTAAACCTGAAAAGTAAAGGATAATTTGTTTAACACAGCACTTCTTGTGCTTAGTTTTGTGCAACAGGTAGCACACAGCATCATGCACATACCTTAAAAGTTATTGTTTACGATTGACGTACATCTGGCTCTTTGTTCTGCTGCCAATGCACATTCATGTGCTGCCTGTGCTGATGGTTTTTGGGGTTCATCTTCATCAGATTGTGGAGAAGTGTGGCTCACCGGTTAGAGGAGGCAGTCCCTGATGCAGAGGTCAAACCTGGGACCAGGGTTCAATCCCTGATGTGGCAGGGCTGAGATCAAAATGTCCACGGACTTGATAATTCTCGCCTCGGAGCCTACTCGAATCGTGGGTTCACACTCTGCAACTCTGGGCAATAGCTTGCTTAATCTCCACTACGGCCCCACCGTGATGGGATGCCTGGTCTTCACCTTGGGGATGCCCAGTAGGGGTAATCTCGCAGGGAAAGGCCAGGACGGGTTCCCAAAGCAAGTGCCTTGAGACCTTACGGTGAAAGGCGCTATGTATGATTTACGATTTATTATTTACATAATATCTGGCAATCCTTTCCACATTGCAACATTGTAGAGCATTGGACAAGTAGCAATTACATAGCAACTAGTCTCTGGGGAACACTTTAGGGCACCCCCATTTTTGTGGAGACAGTGAAATCTACTCTTTAGTACATCAAATATCCTCTCAATGATAGACCGGTCAGTTTGTGTGCTGCATTGTAGCGTACCTCACTTTGGTATGATGGATGTAGATATTGTATTAATATCCAAGGCATATGTATTGATACTTACAAGACATTTGGGGAATGTGGTGACAATAAATTCAATGTAAAAATATAGGACATTTATGTCATATGCATAGGCCATATTTACCAAGCAGATAGCCATCTTCAAGCTCTCCTCTGAGAAGACGTGATTAAATTACGCTTTGCTTGAAAATAAAAGTCATGTGTGCTGACAGGGTAATTTACAACAAGATCTGTTAAGCTATATTTTGCATCACATGCCACTTGTATATTGAGTGACTAACTGTTTCTTCTGTTTCTAAATATGTACTCATTGTAAGAAGTGAGACATCTGGGAACATGGGTGCCATCAATACATCCAATTACACGTGGATATTGGGCAATGCACTAACAATTACATTTTGCTAACTGCAACTTCTGTGCTGTGCTGGGAAAAGTTATATGATGATGTATTCCCTGTACCCTTGTATCGAGGAAACCCTTAAAAACCTAGACAGGGCACTCTGTGACCTGCAGCATCAATGCCACCTTGGTAACACCCAGAAACTAAAGGATGGAGTGAGCATAGCACCTGCACATGGGTGGGTATGGCATTGCTTCTGACAGTGTTTCTCTCAAGTTGAGGCCTTATTCACGCAATTGGGTCAAAAATAACTGCATTATTGTAATTTCTGAAAATGTTGAATTGTATTTTAAATGTGCTTTTATGGATTTGCTGGAATCCGAATAAAGATTTTGAATCGAATCGAACTGCATTACTCAGCCTGTACTTATCAAACATTTCCTCCTCTGCTTGTTGGAAGAGGGTCCCTTTCACTCTCAATATCTGTGCCTGTCTCCTTCTCCTAATGACATTGAGAATATGCATCCTCCTCGTAATCATGTAGAGCTCTGCCATTGTGGAACACCCTGATGCAATTTGACCCTTGTTATATATGGTGCACCTGGTTACCACCTGATCAGAGCTGGTGGTAATTTGCACGTGCAAACTCCACATTGTGGCACTAGTTGGTATTTGAGAATGGCTGATACATACTCAATATTTGGAAATCAGATTACAGCGACTCGCAAACACTGGTCACTAGAATACAGATTCAGTAATTTGTTGGTTTCGAAAAACCGCACAGCAAAAGCTTTTTGGTGCATTGGAAAACGACAATTTTGTGGTCGGTAACCAGTTTGCTAATGCTTACTGATTCAATAGCGCTTCGTACATCTAGACATAAGTCTCTTTCCATGGTGGAAGGTAAAACGTACCGCCTCCGCACGTGGAAGGGATGCAGAAGAAGGGGTTGGTTGTTATGCGGCGAGACATAACATGTGCTAATGAACAAGCTGTTTTTCTGTAATAAGAATATGTACACTGAATAAAGTAGAGCTTTCGGAATACTACTACCTAGAAAGTTTTTGAAAATGGCAGAAAAGAGTAATCTCTGAAAAACGTTTATACTTTTTTGTTGATCGGCCACTGACCTTTGAATCTGGGACCTGGATTCTAATCCAGTTCAGAAATGGAATTGTGTCGTCGAATTACAAAAAATCCACTTGATTTACAAGACGTAGAATCATCTTCCAAACACCATGTCACTTAATAGTGTCCAGTACTGAGCGTTTACCTCAGCTAGGCCTCTGCCACATAAATATAAAACACAAAAAAGTGTTCCAGTTTTCTAAAACTCCATGGGCCCTACAACATGCTGAGTAAATGTGATGATACCTCTTGTAAGGCACATCTGAATCTAGACCTGCATAATGTATACTTGGAGGTGTTATGCTGACGTTTAATATGAATATTTCATCTGCAAATGAAAGGGGTCGAACACTAGGGAGCAAATGTAGCGGTGCACCGGAAGTAGTGCGTCATTACTTTTGGCAGCACCAGAGCAAGTCCAAAAGATGCCAGTAAGTGAAATCAGGCTGGTTGACTGATTGACTAATCCGATGCTTGCCGACTTCAGCATGTTGAATTTAGGCTGTTATTATATATATTTTACGAAAAATTGATAAATCACCAGCATTTTTCGAACATGTAGATGTTCTCGAGCCCCTGCTGATGACAGATGGAGCATCCCGCTTAATCACTTGTCTTCTTGAGAAGATGCGTCTGCAGTTTTTTAAAGTCACTCATGTGAAAGCTCAACTCCCCTTTAAAGGGACATTTTTACACTGCACCTATTCCTAAATTCATTGCCTTGGTAGTCATTACCTCCAGTTTTGAGCATTGTAAATAAACAAATAAAAATAAAAAAGAAGCAGTTGAAACTTTCTGCACGCAGAGTTCCATGTGTTGATTGTTTTTCGATTTAAGTCATTTATTCTACTTTAGATCAGGTTCTATGAATGGGGAATAACATGCAGGACCCGGAATTACTGGGTCCAATGTATCATGCGGTCCTGGACTCTGGGCCCCTAGGCCTCATATTTTCTTCCTATTTTCAATAGACAAACAGTGTGTGTAAAAAAACATGATTATTCTGTCTGTTGTTGCGTTTTCAAATTGATTGAACATTAGATAAAAACATATTCATAACTTGTTGAAGCTGAACGAGATAAGGATTTGCTTATGGGTAGATGAAAGAGCAAGTAGTAGCCTGCTGTAGACACCATCAACCTTGAACCGCCCTTTGGAGCATTTAAGCAAAGAAGCACACGCTCTGTTGTAATGACTCTGGGTCTGTGGACTGCGATTTTGTAGTTTACAGGGGCTAGGACTGAGAAGAATGGCCTACATACACAATAATTCTGACATTCTCTCTTGTTTTGGGCGAGAAGGTGGCCTAATGGGTAGGGCGGTCGACTTCGGATCTGGGGAACCAGGTTGGAGGTTTGGCATTCGCTCAACATCCTGTGGTTCTGGGCAAATCACTTAATCTCCCTGTGCCTAACAAAAATGAATGTTCCGTCTGTAATGTAACTGGTGCTCATGTAAAGCGCTCTCAGACCTTCAAGTCTAGTTCAAGCTATATAATCCTCCACAAAAAAAAATATATATATATATATATATATTGTTTCTTCAAAACCAAACTAGCAGAAGCAACTATGAGTATGTTTATTCTCTATGGCTACTTAGAGCTCCCAGTGCTTAATTTGCAAAAGAATGAGTGCAGGTGCCTAAAGCTCTGTTTAGAAGCCCGCGACTTATGCAATTAAATGACGGCTCACCCAATACCAAGCCTTCATAGTCTTGATTCCACCTCATGCCTCACTTCATGGGGCATATTACCAAGCATAAGCGATAATTATCGCTAAGCTTGGTTAGCGGCAATTATTTTAATGCCGTGCATCGACTATTTTTGTCGCTTAGGAGCCTTGCTATTATCACGGTTTATCCCCTAGGCGATAAAAATCATCCGAAATGCATGAATATCGCTGAAAAGTCAGCGATATTCATGCATTAACGAGCTAATTCTCTTAGCCATGTTATCCACCTACCATTGGATAACATGGCTAAGAACTGCTCTGGCTAGGTGTTAGCTTTTGGAGATATTTGCGCTTAGTGCAAATATTTCCAAAAGTTGGTAATAGGAGATAGCGATGTTAGCGACTGTTTCCAGTCGCTAACATCTTGGCACGCCCACTTTGCATGTCATTAGCGATAATTATCGCTGAAAATCAAAGTGGGCCCCAAGATGATCGCTATCTCCTACTAGCTGTCGCTAACTGGTGTTAGCGACAGCTAGGTGATAGGGCGATAAAATTATTGCCGCTTTAGCTGGAATAATTCCCGCTAAAGCGGCGATAAGGCCCTCGGTAATATGCCCCCATGTTCCTTAAAGTCATGCTTGCAGTTATTTACTTTCTCCCTTTATGACAGTTTATTGTCTTTCTCTTCCTCCGTCTTAAATGTCAGATGCAGGAAAAAACTGAAGGGCTCCAAAAATGATTGCCGCTGGCCCCCACCAGCAACTACCAGCTCAAATTATACACTACTCACCCCGTTAGCCCAACTGATGAGATTAATTATATCGAGGTACCCTTTTACTGCCAGCATCCATGCATGTTCGTGTGTATGTATTTGTTATTCATGCTCAAGCATTGATTTTGCTGCTGCCCCATACGAAATTATTTACCTGTATGAGTAATGAATGAAGTAAGTCTATGGTCCTATGTGTTAGCCAGTAATATAAGGATGAGATATATGATGTGGAGTGATTGTTCCCACTATCTCCAGCCAGTTTGTGGCCTTTTTCAATTCCCAGGCCTGGATTGAGAAATAACAAACTGAACCCAAAATTGCTCTCTTATTTTCAGCAGGTGACAAATGTGTGCAGCAGCACGTTTAGTTTTACTGGATCCATTGCTGCGCCAAGTAAAACTTTGAAGGTGCTGGTCGTATTACCCATGGAGCTACCTCTCAGCATGACTCATAATCAGGAGATATAAAAACAAGTGTTATATCCCAAAGATAGCCAAAATGTGGGTCTACATTTGGATGCCACTTTGGAGACAGAGATACTAAAAGATACTGATAGTTCTTCGGCTATGTGTATTTGTTGAACTTAATGACTATCTCTGGATCAATCTAGGTAGAGACCGGCCCCTTCTTGGGTGACTTTAACCTGATCTTTTTTGGTAGCAAAAGCTGAGTTCATAACAAGGTAGTTGTTGAATATGTGTGTTCCCAATCAAAAAGTGAAGTAAATAAATAGGAGGACTTTCCTTTCATCCAGAGACCTTAGAAGATGGATCATAGGCAGGGAGCTTGCACTGCTTTGGCTTTAGCTTACACAGTGATCTCAGGTTGCCTGAATGCATGGTAAGCTATGGAGCGCTGATCAAGGGTGAGGTTCCTGGGATACCATTTAACTATCTTCAAACAGGTATGAATCGCTGGTGATATAGTGTTGGGCCAGTGGCTGCAGGGAAGGACAATCACCTCAACAGGTCCTGAATACAGATATTTAATAGAACATTGGAATGTTGAGTACTCCATTGAAGACAATGGAGTGCTCTGGGCTTCTAATGGCCAGTAGAAGCCCAAAGTTTCCCGATTCTCATGTTGTCGTCGACAGCTGTTGCTGTGAACAAAGGCCTCATGGATCCCGAGGGGATCCAATCCCTTCAGGCTCACTGAGGCCTTTGCTTTATTTGTTGGGACATTCTGCTCTCTAGTGGCAGAATGTTCTAATAGCCTTATAGCTGTCCATAGCTAGACTATTGCAAAAAACACAGTTGATGGACAGAATGTAGACCAATGTCATACATTCACCCCAGTACAAGGATCTGGGTCTAAATCCATCGTTTGTTTGCACTCCACACCATCCTGGGTTAGACAGTGGCTATATGCAAATCAGCTCTGACCCTGTGCCCCATGGGAACAGTCCAGTCCGAACTACCAAGCCATGTCTTCCCAGACCGGAATCAAGCATCCAAGGACCGGTTTCTGGTTATCAGCCTTCATTCAGCCTGGATAGCTTGACTCCAATGGTGTGGAGAGCCTGGGACTTACGTCTGAGTATACCCAGCACACTCGGGGTGAAAATTGCAAAAAACACGGTTGATGGACAGAATGTAGAACAATGTCATACATTCACCCCAGTGCAAGGATCTGGGCCTAAATCCATCGTTTTTTTGCACTCCACACCACCCTGGGTTAGACACTGGCTATATGCAAATCAGCTCTGACCCTGTGCCTCATGGGAACAGTCCAGTCCGAACTACCAAGCCATGTCTTTCCCAGACTGGAATCAAGCATCCAAGGACCGGTTTCTGTCTATCAGCCTTCATTCAGCCTGGATAGCTTGACTCCAATGGTGTGGAGAGCCTGGGACTCACGTCTGAGTATACCCAGCACACTCGGGGTGAAAATTGCAAAAAACACAGTTGGCTTTAGCTTACACAGTGATCTCAGTTTGCCTGAATGCATGGTAAGCTATGGAGCGCTGATCAAGGGTGAGGTTCCTGGGATACCATTTAACTATCTTCAAACAGGTATTAATCGTTGGTGATATAGTGTTGGGCCAGTGGCTGCAGGGAAGGACAATCACCTCAACAGGTCCTGAATACAGATATTTAATAGAACAGTGGAATGTTGAGTACTCCATTGAAGACAGTGGAGTGCTCTGGGCTTCTAATGGCCAGTAGAAGCCCGAAGTTTCCCGATTCTCATGTTGTCATCGACAGCTGTTGCTGTGAACAAAGGCCTCATGGATCCCGAGGGGATTCCAATCCCTTCAGGCTCACTGAGGCCTTTGCTTTATTTGTTGGGACATTCTGCTCTCTAGTGGCAGAATGTTCTAATAGCCTTATAGCTGTCCATAGCTAGACCATACCATATGCATTAAAGTCCTGCTCCCTTGGTAAACGCCCTCACCGCTGAAGTGGGTCTTTAATGGGCGGTATTGACCACTGTGGCTGGCTGTAAGGCTATAAAAAAACATTAGACCAACCGTATTCCAACAATGTACCTGCCTTATCTTAAAGGAAGCAGGTGAAAGAGGAAAACTTTGAGTTACATCACTAACAATACAGGGAAGAGGGGAGGGAGCAGTTTCTGAGTCATTGATAAGGAAAGAAACATGTGGGAACACAATATGTCCGTATGGAGTTAAAAGATCAAAGGGTTTATAAAGATTGGCATTAGAAGAAATATGAAATTATATTGTCAGGGGCAGTATACAATAACTGCTCCATGTTTTAGCACGCAAGGACAGATATTTGAGAAATGAAACTGAAATATGACCTACCCATTTTCAGGTGTCAGGGAATTTTGTGACAAGATATAGTTAAAAAAAACCTTTGCATTTGTGGATGAAAAAGTGGAATATAGACTACTTTCCAAAAATTAATTTTATTCATTCTCTATGTGTTTCTTAAGACTCATTGTTATTTTCACTTAGGGACCATTCTGTATAGTCATTTTCCATTACATGAAGCATTAGGCACATATATAAAATGCACTTTATACTTCACTTCTCAATGTCTACATCTTTTTTACATCTCACTTAAATATAATTAAAAAATCCAGTGAGAATTTATTTTGTTTGTGTGTTGTTGGAAATTTTTTCAACTCCTATTTTTTCTGTTCCATCTAAAGTGTTTCGGGAGGCATCTGGACGCTTTTAATTGTGCCACCGAATCCATAAACATAATGATGGGAGTGAGCTCGCCAATCAAATTTCACAGAATACAATTTTTAGCTACATGCTGACATAATACTTCATTAAAATTACACTCTGAAAGGACACGTTGCATTTAAATCACTAGCAGTGACCTGAGGAAGAAATGTAGGGGAAATGCAGAGGGAGATATAGACCATAAAGAAAGTGGGAGCGACAGTGCTGACGCATTCATTTTCTAATTAGATTATTTTTAATGGAGCAAGTCAATAATTCGAGGTGTTAAGAATGACTGCCTTACTTGCCTCACCTGCATCTGTGTCACAGAGGTCAGATAAGGGTCATTGCACAGCATCACCATCCTCTACAAAGCGCTTAACTTGGCTGACTCATTCAGAATGCTTAGAAAGTTAATATTAGTCACTGCTTTGTGCTTCCACAATAAGATCAAAGAGTG
Source organism: Lissotriton vulgaris (assembly GCF_964263255.1). Classification (NCBI taxonomy): domain Eukaryota; kingdom Metazoa; phylum Chordata; class Amphibia; order Caudata; family Salamandridae; genus Lissotriton; species Lissotriton vulgaris. The sequence goes on from NC_141689.1 coordinate 1,472,185,311, forward strand.
TGTAAAACAGTGGAATAGCACAGGCATGGATTTTTAACTTATGTTATGTGAGATTATCCGTTGATAAAAGACTTATCACCCCACATGCTATTTGGATTTAATAGCTACTAATTGCCCTTTCTTTCATTGTGCATCCTCACCATTATCTTGGGGGGGAGGGGGCAATTAACAGTAGTTAATGCCCTCTGCAGACAATGGTAACCACTAATTATAATAATAAAATAATAAATAATAAGTCCATTTGTAAAGCGCAATGGTTACACTCATGCCAGTTTGTCCAAGCGCTGCGGTAAAGTCAGCCAGAAATCAGAAGCCCAGAACCCTCACCCAACTATACTTGGGGAAAGAGAAACGTTTTTAATTTTTTCCTGAAACATCTCTCCTGAGTCTCCATCGGAGCTCGGTCAGGAGGGCATTCCATTGTTTAGCTGCCAGTAGTCGGAAAGACCGACCCCCCATCCTGGCCTTTTTGATAGTAGGGACGCACACCAAGCCTACCCCACCTGACCTCCGCTGACGTGTGGGAACGTACGGGGACAGAAGTTCAGACAGATACAGAGGGGACTTTCCCTGCAAGATCGGGTGGCAGACGCAGAGTGCCTTGAAAGTGACTCTTTCTTTAATCAGGAGCCAGTCTAATGCAGCCTGAGCTGCCCTAGCTGATGACCTTCTCGGGCGCCTCAAGATAAGGCGGGCTGCTGCATTCTGCCCTCCCTGCAGACAGAGCAAGCTCTTGGCTGGTGCACCTAGATAAAGAATGTTACCATAATCTAGGCGCAATGTCACCAGTGCATGGACCAGAGTCTTCCTAGCCACCACGGGCAGAAGGTCCAAGGTTTTTCGCAGGACCTTCAAATTCCCGAAGCAGGCACCTGCCATCCGCCTAGTTTGATAGTCGAAAGAAAGGCTGGGATCCAACCAAACTCCCAGGTTTTTTGCCTGCACACAGGGCGTATGTGTCACCTCCAAGTCCTGAGGCCACCATGTTGACGACCACACAGTCGGGGCCCGGCCCACCACCAGCACCTCCGTTTTGTCGCCATTCAGTTTCAGGCAGTTCATAGCCATCCATGCAGCCAATTCTTGCATGCATGCCCTGAAGCTGGAGACAGCTGACTCCGGTGCCTGGGACAGGGAGACCACCAACTGCGTGTCGTCGGCATAGGATACGACCCTGATCTCAATCCCCTCTGCAATCTCTGCCACGGGAGCTACATAGATATTAAACAGGGTTGGGCTCAGGATCGAGCCCTGCGGCACTCCCTGGTTCAGCTTGATGACCCTGGAGTAGTGTTCACCATGTCTCACCTGGAAGCACCAATCCGACAGGAAAGATTTTAGCCAGTCCAAGGCACTACCAGACACTCCACCCTTCTTCAGACATTGCACCAGCGTATGATGAGCTACAGTGTCAAAGGCGGCACTTAGATTCAACAGGATCAAGGCCGCCGTTTGACCTGCATCCACAAGTTGCCTGATGGATTCAGTGGTAAAAATCAAAGCTGATTCTGTCGAGTATCTGGCTCGAAAGGCGGACTCGGTGGGATGAAGAAGATCATATTCTTCAATGTAGGCTGTTAGTTGCGCATTCACCACTTTTTCAGCCACCTTTGCGAAGTACCGCAAAAGGGAGATAGGGCATAGATTGTCTAAACGATCTAACCCAAGGTGCGGTTTCTTAGGGAGCGGCAGAACCACGGCTTCCTTCCAGCATCCGGGGACGCAGCACGTACCAAAAGAAGTCGCCACCACATGTCTTATGAAGGGCTCCAGGCATTCCAAACTCCCTTTTAATCTTTTCGGAGGAGCCGGGTCCCTGGGGATCCAGACTTAATGCTACTACAGATGTTAATCAGTTGTTCCGGGCAGGGCATCGAGAATTCCCGCAGCCCTCCTTCCTCCACCACAGGTTCTCTATCTTTCAGCCCCACCTCCACACCCCTTGCCACTTCCAGGAAGGTGGAATACATTTTTTCCACCTTTTTGGAGAAGAATTCGGCTATCTGATTACAGAGCACCTCTGAACCCACGACCGGTGCTGCTAAGCTGGAGGTAGAGGTTAACTCCTTATCAACCTTGAAGAGCTCCCTGGTTGAATTGCTGGCTGAATCGATTCTCTCCAGAAAATGATCAGCCTTGGCCCTTCTGATTAGTTTATGGTAACTCCTTAGCTCCTCTTTATAAAGCTCTTTCCCCTGCTCTGAGTAGTCTATCCTCCAGAGCCTCTCCCGACGTTTACACCCCGCTTTTGCTGCTCTCAGGGTCTCTGAGTACCACGGGGCCGATTTCTGAGTTCTGTACTGTTTTTTCTTAGATCAAGGGGCCGTACAGTCTAGAGCCTCCGTGATACGTCTATCTAAGTTCTTACAAGCTGACTAGGCATCGCTGCCCCCTGGCGGGCCATCCTGCACCAGAGCCTTGTTTAAAAGTCCCTGCGAAAAGACCCCCCACCTCCTACAGATGACTATCTTGCTGTTAGATTCCGATTTCTTAGGCTCTGGGCGTCTAATCACAAATGGTACTAAGTAGAAATCCATCCATGTGACAGGGAGAGGGGTGTTGGCCACAATATCCTCCCAGTTCGAGAACACTGGATCCAGAAGATGTCCCTTTATATGAGTGGGGACAGTGTCTCTAAGTCCTAATTGCAAAGTGACCATTTCCTGACAGAATTCCATGGCCCTGATGCAGGTCCTATCCTTAAAGTGCAAATTCAGGTCCCCAATCACCATGAATTTCTCATAGCGCAAAGCTGGTTGTGCCAGGTAATCCAGTATGCTGGATACAAAGCCCTTGGCATGACCCAGTAGTCTTTAAATTAAGACCCCCTTTACAATTTAGCTTTGGTCCACCGCAAGCGTGAAAGACCCTGCCTCGCAATCGGGCAGGCTAATCTCCTCCTGCGTGCATTGGACGTTGTGTTTATAAATAAATGCAATACCGCCCCCCTGCCACCTATACTATCCAAATGGCTAATCGCATAGCCCTTGGGAACAGCTTCTATAATATCCGGGGCCGCCTCCTCATCCAGCCAGGTCTCTGTAAGAAACAGAATGTCAATCTGGTCGTCAACCAGTTGGTCGTAGACCTCCAGTCTATGCTTCCTCAGGGACCGACAGTTCACTAAGCAGCCCTAGAGTTCACTAGTCATCCCCTCATCCTCCCCGCTTTCACCGAGGGTGAATGAGCAAAATCTGCTGCTTCCTCTTTTGCTGTCGCACACCATACTATGTTTGCAGCAGTCCATATTATGGGTGCGCAACTTGTGAAGTTTTTGGGAGCTATACTGAAATTTTAATATGTTCCGAGCAGGGGTTCGGCGGTCACGAAATCATCACAATAAATAGCTGCCTGTTAGCTACTAGACCGCTAACCAGCCCCCCGGAAGTGCCTGGCTCTCCCTACCCCACCCTCCGCGCAACGTTACTGGTTACCGCGTCGGACCAGGGCGGACAGGTGTCACAATCGAGCCCAGGACACAGCTAAGGTAGGAATTGCCCCCAAAAGAATAAAAAGTACTATTTTGAAAATAACTCAGTGCAAGAGCTAAGCACCCCAGCGTAGACACTTTCAAAAATTAAAATTAAAAGCCAGTAGTGTGAAGCGGCAATAGGGCTCTGCCACCGCCCGAACTCAATGGCATGTTCTGTGGTCAATAAATCAACAGCAAAATACTTGCACATTTTATTTCACAGACTTGGCATTGGTCTTGTAGTGAGTCATAATTAGAGGAATGCATGAAGGAAAAACTGACAATCAGAACTGGATTAAACAACTTTAACAAACACTTGTAAAAGGGAGAGGCATTCTAATTTATACATCTAATGACCTCTAATACATGAAGTAATGTCCATTTGAATAGGTGACTGTTAGACCTGGGCTTTCTCTTTGGCAGAGGAATACACCTTGTCCAAGCTTGAACCATCATTCTAGTCGGGGTAGGCTAAATACACACTAAAAGGTGGCCTGTAGATTGGCACAGAGCAGTCAGCTTCATCTAAAGAGGCAATGTGTAAAGTATAAACCCACAGTAAGACAATGAATACACCTCAAACAAAATCCACACAGGGTTAGAAAAATAGATTATATTTGTATGAGTGAAACAAGATGAAAATGACAAAGCGACAAAAGTAGGACCGGATTTATGAATATTTCAAGATTAAATCAAAATCTAGTGTTTAGAGTCAAATAGCACTAAACGATTACTTGAGGTTGTGCTAGACCAGGGTAATTCCAAATTTGAGGCCGACCACAAAGGAGGGCAGGCTGACTAAAGCACCCATGCTGGTCCCACTGAAAAAGTACCTTGGATAGAGCAAGCAGCAACACAAAGACCCGATGCGTTAGTTCCAATCTGTGCAGGCAATGAAGGCATCATCGACGAACCCCCTTGCAATGCAGCCACTGCATCATCATCGAGCCGCGCTGTCCAATGTTGTTGAGCCGCACAGTCTGTCGAAGCAGTGTCGTTGATCTACTCCTGCATCGAAGGGCAATGCGGCGATCAGCTCAAAATCATCACTGCATCAACTTTGATGGTTCAGGACAGCAGAAATCACCTTTAAAGGGGCCAGGCCTGGATTGGCACCACCTGGCAAGTCAGGACTCACAGATAGCAGAGTCCAGGTGCTGTTGCAGAGTTGAAGGAAGTCTTTGATGGCCCTGAGACTTCAGAACAGGGGACAAGCCAGCAAGCCCTTGAGTCTCTCTGGGTTCAGGTGAGATGGGTCCAGTCCCTGTCCTCAGCAGGGCAGAGACAAGCAGGCAGCAGGACAGCACAGCAAACCAGACAAGCAGTTCTTCCAGAGTAGGATTTAAGCAGAGTGGCAATGCTAAGTCATAACATAACTTAATAATTCTTGCAGCACATCAGTCTTTACTCCTGGCAGAGCTCTTCACAGGCCCCTTAGTGTACTATCTTGGTAGGGTCAGATCCCCAGTACATATACCCAGTTGTGCTTTTGAAGTAGGGATGACTTCAGAGCAGGCCCTTGAAGTGCACAGGTCCACCTTTCTTCCCAGCCCAGGCTCCAGGCTCCAGACTATCAGTAAGGGGTAATCAGTCCATTGTGTGAGGAACAGGACACTGCCTATTCAGATGTAAGTGTCAGTTCCCCTTCTCTAGTCCTGCCGAGGAAGATTTATCAAAATACAGATGAGTTCTCTGTCACACCCGCCCTTCCTGTGTTTGTGGCTGGATAAAGAGAATGCATAAAGCGTAGCTGTCAACCACCCTATACGTGTATTGGAGAAAGGCTGCAAGGCACAAAGGGCAGTAAGAGCAGAGAAATGCCCACTTTCTGAAAGTGTAATTTCTAAAATATTAATATTAAATCCAACTTTACCATTAAAGATTGTTTATCATTACGATTCCAAAGATATGACACATGATGCAACTACTCCTTTCCAATCAATATTTACAGCTTAAAAGTGTATTAGGTTATTCCCAATGTTAACCTATGAGAAGAGTAGGTCTCCCAGCAGTGAAAGACAAATTTAGCTGATTGTCACTACCAGCAAATGTAAAATCTAAACTTGAAAGGATACTTGTGTGGATGGCACAAACAGTACTGCAGTCTCACTACTACCATTTAGATTACAGGCTCTGGTCATGTGGTATACCATGGTTACAAGGGATTTATGTGTAAACTAAATATGCCAATCAGGAATATACCAATGTCACCATGTTTAGGGGAGACATACATGGACATACATGGACTTTAGCATGGGTCAGCAGCATAGAGTGCTCAGAGTTCTAGGGCCAACATACAGATAAAGCAAAAAGAAGAGGCAAGCAGGTAGAATGTTTGGGGGAAGACTACCCTAAGGATGGCAGGCTAGCAATGACATTTAAATATAGATTATGAAGTAAAAGACATGAATACCTTGAAACACGACATATCAAGTTACCAGTAAGATGAACTTAGTCCCATATCCTGCCCACACTCCATCACAGTTGGCCTTGTTGGGCCTGGCCCTTTTTGCAAGGTTATCCCCACACTTTTCTGCATTCTTCCTCCTATGTATTCTGACCTGTTTTCATTGGCTTTAGGATGCTGGGCACTTTAGCACTGGTAATCAGTGCTAAAGTGCATATGCTCTTTTGTCTAAATTGTACTGGAAATTGGTTTATTCATGATTGGCGTATTTGATTTACTAGGTAGTCCCTAGTAAAGTGCACCAGGTGTGCACAGGGCCTTTAAATCAAATGCCACTAGTGCGCCTGCTGCACTGACTATGCCACCCACATGAGTAGCCCTGCTAACATGCATCAGACCTGCCACTGCAGTGTCTGTGTGTGCAGTTTGAAACAGCTATCTGAACGTGGCAAGTGCACCCACTTGCCAGGACAAAACCGTTCATTTACGGCATGCAAGGCATCCCTAAGGCAGGCCCAAGGTAGCCCTGTGGCCAGGGTACAGTTTATTTAAAAGGTAGGACATGTACTGGTGTGTTTTACATGTCCTGATAATGAAATACTGCTAATTATTTTTTTCACTATTGCAAGGGCTATCTCTCCCATAGGTTTGTCATTGGAGCTGCCTTGTAACCTCTTACAAGTCAAACTTCCAATTAGGAAGAGATAGAAATTTGGACTTTGGGGTCTCTAAACTCACAATAAAAAAATATATGTTTTAGTGAAGTTGTTTTTAAATCTGAATGTTTAAAAATTCAACTTTTAGAAAGTGGAGAAAGTGGACATTTTCTTGCTTTACCATTCTGTGCCTCTGCCTACCTGGGGAATCCATGTCTGAGGGAGGGTGATAGTTGGGCTGATTATGCATTCACTCTAGACAGTCACACAAAGGGAGCTGAGGTGTGCCCTGCATAGCTTGATGGCCCATCACTAGGCTGATGGGTCTTCCTGAGCGAGAGTGGTGGGAGGAGTTGTCACTGAGGCTGTGCTTGTCTTCACTAAAAACTGTCTATACCTCCCTGTAGTGTGTCTAGAGCAAGGTCAGGAAAAGGCAGGGTCTTGTGCATTACAAAGACTTTACTTTGAAGTTTGCCTACTTCAAAAGCAGAAACTGGCATAAGTACTGGAGTTGTGACACCATAACCTCAGAACACTTCTGTACTAAGAGGACATTTTTCCAGGAAGGAGAGCTGGATACTGTTGGAGGGATTGACACTCTACTCAATGCTTTGTTGTGCTAGCCTGTTGCTTGCTACTTGCTGCTTGATGTTTCTGTCCTGGTAGTGAAAGGACTGGACTTTGCTTTCTGCATACTGCTTTCAAAGGTTCTCCAAGGGCTTGCGAGTGCTTGCCTCCTGTTAAGAAGTCTCAGGGCCCTCAAAGACTTCACCCACCAGTGCCTGGGCTCTTCTGCTGAGGGCCCTGACTTGCCAAGTGGTGTCAAACCCAGGGAGTTAGGGTGAACTGTATAGAGCAGATTGGAAAAGCACTGTCATAAGAATAGATAGGATATCTATCTTATGAGACAGATAGCTGCAAATGTGATGTTTGATGTGTGTCTGAGGGGGCGGGCGCTGGAAATAATAATTTATGTTTTTGCCAGTGGCACTGATAATACATGCACTGTTCCTGAGAACAGGAATGGTTGGCTATGCTTTGATGCATTGTAGGAATAATATTGCCCACAATTTGAAAACCTTGGGGCATATTACCAACAACTAGCGATAATTATCGCTATGTTGGCTTGGAGGCAATATTTTTATCGCCGAGCTGCGGCGATTTTTATCGCTTAGGAACCTTGCTATTATCAAGGTTTATCTCCTAAGCGATAAAAAATCAGCCGAAATGCATGAATATCGCTGAAAAGTCAGCAATATTCATTTATTACCGAGCTAATGCTCTTAGCCATGTTATCCACCTCCCGTTGGATAAAATGGCTAAGAACTGCTCAGGGGCAGGTGTTAGCTTTTGGAGATATTTGCGCTTAGCGCGAATATCTCCAAAAGTTGGTAATAGGAGATAGCGATGTTAGCGACTGTTTCCAGTCGCTAACATCTTGGCACGCCCACTTTGCATGTCATTAGTGATAAATTTCACTGACATGCAAAGCGGGGCCCAAGATGGTCGCTATCTCCTATTAGCTGTCGCTAACTGGTGTTAGCGACAGTTAGGTAATAGGGAGATAATTTTATCTCTGCTTTCTTGGCTTTTAAAGCCAAAAAAGCGGAGATAAACCCCCTTGATAATATGCCCCCTGGTTATTACATATCAGCACCTTTCTTTGTGAGAAATTCACGCAGCCATCAGCCTTGCTTATGAGTACCATACTTTGATCCTCTTTGCTCAATGAAGCCCAGTTTTCCTGATTGTGCTGGTTGAGATTCCCAAGTACCTCCAGTCCCCAAACTCACTTCTATGTCCTCCACCCCATATATAAAACATAAGAGGTATTATTAGCAGTGAGCCTATGAATATCTAGGACTACCTATGTGCATGTGGTAACCTGAGCATGGACCTCCCTATGGGAGATAGTGAAGCTGGAGAAGCTGAAGATAGCTGGGGAAAGCCTAAATTACAATGACATTTCTGCCTGGTCAAAAGTGCAGAAAAAAAGATTGTACAAGCTGAATTTCAAAAAGAGGTCCACCAAGAGGTCCTTATCCCCAAACCTGGAAGATGAACAGACTGAAACAGATAATCTTAACCCTATCCTGAGCATCCAGGGGTTATATAACAGGCATAAATGATGGTTTCAGGGACTAGTAGTCCTTCAGAAAACCTAATTATTTTTAATGATCCTGGGCCAAACTTTCCCAGATATCCAAGCTCAAATCAACAACAAGCCAGAGAGTATCTCATTAAAAAAGTATGCATAACAGAAGTAACATACTGAAAACCTTGGTAATCCACTAAGTAAGATGCCCAATGACATTTACAAATTTGAGCATAGCAGTGCCCTTTTTTTACCTTCAGTGAATTCAAGTTCATCTCTGAACTGAGGACTTTTGGGAACCCCAAACATGAGATGAGATTGTAAAAGATGAAAGTAAGATTAGGAATCTTATTAGTAATTATAATAGATGTTACGGAATCCATGTTTAGCTTTACATTTGAAGAAATTCTGCACCTTAAAAGAATGCTCGATGTTGCCTCCTGTCAGAAAACCAATGCTTTCTCCTGGACAGTTATTGTGTGTATACTTTTTTATGTTTCACTCAAATTATGGAATTTATCAGTTATTAGTTAAGTAAACTCCCTTCTCCAAATAGGATGGATTTTCGATTAAGAAAATGTGCTCGTTGTCTCGGTATTGATCTGTGTGCTTTTATGAGCTGCCATTATGAGAACCGGCACTTATGCTAGTATTCCCCAACCTGTTTTATTAGAATTGCATAGTGTGCAAAAATTGCATGATCATCATACACGTTTGTTCCTTCTTATGCATCAAATGCCAAGGGCTGAAGCATTATTCAATAAACCTAAAAGTAAACTTCAGTTTGACACTGGCTGCCCAGCAAGAGTTTGTGTCCCGTTCAGCCAGGGATATAGGTAGGTTTTCGTGAATGTCTATGGGATCTAAGTGTACGCAGTTTTGAGAGTGTTTCACTTAATGCTATATTATTCAAAAACACCATCCCCAGAAATCCCCACTCTGACGTCACCTAAGAAGCTCCATCCATTTAAAACAATAGATACATAAGAAAAGAAAATATTTGAATACAAATTGTGACACGTGGAATACAAGAACATATTTTCAGTTAATGCTGACATTAAGAACAAACAATGAAAATTGTTTTTTTCTCAAATGGTGTCACTGTTGTGTAGCAGTTAAGTTCTTGAGTGCCAATCACAAAACATAATATGCTCATAAATCTACCCAAATGAATGGCTTTCCCAGTGCAACCTCATCAAAAAAAGATGCCCCGTACCTATACTACTGCACGTTAGCTGCATTTGATTCTGCAGGAGTAAGTACAAAGTAAGTTGTTTGGAGTGGCAGTTTCAAATTGCGGTTAGCTTGAACGTTAAAAAACCTGCTGGAGCACATCAGTTTGTGGCCATTCACAAAGGTCTTTCTGACTCTTTCCCATCATGTCAATGGCTAGTGATTTGCTTCTGCCAAAGACTGGAATAAGGGCTAGATGTACAAAGCAAAAGAATACAGATTCATAAAATGTGATTCTTACTGAATTGCAATTTACAAATCGGTATTTGGTATGTACGAATGTGAGTGACTGGTCATTACCGATTGGGTATGAATCGCATTCGCTGCTTAAGGAATCACAAATAGTCATTCAGTAAATAGCGAATTGAGTCACAAATACTGAATGTTTACTAGCAGTGAGGGATGACATCACAAACAGGAAGCAGAGCAGCTTCAGGCCTATAAGAACAGTGGAGAGCCTTGAGACAGATGATAGCTAGTACAATCCAATTGGGATCTTAAGGAATCACAGCCATCACCTCTGGAAAGTAGGAACATGTCCTACCAGAATCCTAAGAAGGAGAAGGACCTTGGAATGAGGAAGATGAAACTCAGATTTTCTGATAAAGAGTTGGAAATACTCACAGAAGAGTTTACAGCAAATCATGGTGCTTTGTTTGGGAAAATATCCCTTCCTGTGCCAGAGCCTCAAAAGAAAGAAATGTGGCTAAAATTCCAGGAGCATATCAACTTTGTGGGTGTCACACAGAGATCAATAGTAGCAATTCGCAAAAGGTTGGACGACATCTGAGCCAGGACCAAATACATGGTGGTAAAAAGAAGAACTTGCACCAGTCAGGAGGAGGAGTGCCAACCCAGCCACCGCCAACTCTTCTTGAGGAAAGATCAAGTCCACCCTGGAGCCAGAAACTGTGTCTTGACTCAGCAGCATTGACACTTCAGAGACTCCTTCTTCCTCAAAAAGTAAGAATGATACATATACTCACAGTGTCACAGTAACATGTTTGCAGCAATGTGTGAGGCAACATTGTAACCATGCTTAGCTGCAATAGATTACACGGAAAACAGTGTTAGAAATGTTAGGCCTACCCTAGTAGTGCTTTATGGGATATGTAGTACTCCATTATGAACACCTAAAGCACACACCAAACCTATCATACTGTAAATGTAAATGTAAATGCCATTTGTAAAGCGCACAGCTACCTCCAATGGAGGTGTCCCGGCCGCTGTCCATATGTGTGTGTGTGTATGTGTCTTGTAATGCACACTGCTGCCCTGAGGCGTCGTGGCGCTGTAGACCGCTGGGGAACCCGTCCTGGCTATCCCTGTGAGATGGTCTCCAAGGTGAAACCAGGCATCCCCAGCGAATGTGGGGGGCCGTTGTAGAGATGAGGCAAGCTAATGCTCAGAGTTGCCGAGTGTGATCCCAGTTTAGAGTAGGCACCGAGGCGAGAATTATCGAGTTCGCTGACCCTGGTCCACGACCCTGCCGCGTCGGGAATTGAACCCTAGTCCCTGGCCGTTCTCTGCTTCCGGGTCTGCCGCCTCTAACCAGTGAGCCACACCACTCCATGACAGAAACAAAGTGTACATAACAACATATATTTACAAATATTTACACATTGCATCTCTATGCAGATGGTCCAGCACAAATAGAACATGAGTCTGACGGAAAGGGTCAAGAAGCTACATAGATGTGCAGTCAAGAAGGCAGTGAGTTCATTATGTCACTTACATCACTCCAGAGGCAAAGTAGCAGTCCTGAGCATGGCAGTCAGACTCTACCCATTGATGAAGTGCATGACGCAAGGAGTCCAAATGTCATGGAAGAACCTGCAGTGCAGACACAGACACCTGCACAGGCATATTTATGACCAACATTGCAGTGTTGTGAGGGAGCTTTATCCCAGATCATGGTCCACACATGATATGGGCGATATGACACAGGTGTTTGGTGGTCCATGTTGAAGGTATGGCATCTACTGCACAAGCAAATGCACATTATTACCAAAAAACTATCTGGGATAGAAATAAAGCATCACAACTGGCTTCCCACATGTACCAATAATCATCGAAGAATCTCACAAGTCTCTAGAGGCAAATGAGTACTCTTTGACAATGGCTTTGAACAATCTATGTGGCAAAATGCAACAGAACAATGCACAGACATACTCAACATCATTTATTCTCCCATATGGATATGTTGAGTCGGTCAATAAATCATCTTGCACAGGCTACATCAACACTCTCACAACATATTGGAAGGCTGCAGGTCGAAATGGGTCACTATAGTAGCGATTTCACACAGGGCCTTATGCAGGTAACCACTTCAGTAGAGAGTTTTCAGTCTACTCAAGTAGCACAAAACGGAGCAGCCGTGCAAGCCAAAATTGAGGACCTGTCCAGTATTAGCAGTGTCTCTGTGATTGAGGGAATTAATGTGCGTCGTGGTAGAACACAAAGTGGTGTTGTTGGTACAGAAGGATCCACTACACCTGTGCGACAAAGTTCAGTTTGTAGTCCATACAAACAATAATAAGTCTTAGATTTGCACCACATATTGTTTTGCCATTTTTGCTATTCCAGGGACATGTGTCCCGATCTTTTACTTTCATTGGAACATTCCAAGGAGTCAAAAGGATGTTACAACTCCCTTTTAAACCTGAAAAGTAAAGGATAATTTGTTTAACACAGCACTTCTTGTGCTTAGTTTTGTGCAACAGGTAGCACACAGCATCATGCACATACCTTAAAAGTTATTGTTTACGATTGACGTACATCTGGCTCTTTGTTCTGCTGCCAATGCACATTCATGTGCTGCCTGTGCTGATGGTTTTTGGGGTTCATCTTCATCAGATTGTGGAGAAGTGTGGCTCACCGGTTAGAGGAGGCAGTCCCTGATGCAGAGGTCAAACCTGGGACCAGGGTTCAATCCCTGATGTGGCAGGGCTGAGATCAAAATGTCCACGGACTTGATAATTCTCGCCTCGGAGCCTACTCGAATCGTGGGTTCACACTCTGCAACTCTGGGCAATAGCTTGCTTAATCTCCACTACGGCCCCACCGTGATGGGATGCCTGGTCTTCACCTTGGGGATGCCCAGTAGGGGTAATCTCGCAGGGAAAGGCCAGGACGGGTTCCCAAAGCAAGTGCCTTGAGACCTTACGGTGAAAGGCGCTATGTATGATTTACGATTTATTATTTACATAATATCTGGCAATCCTTTCCACATTGCAACATTGTAGAGCATTGGACAAGTAGCAATTACATAGCAACTAGTCTCTGGGGAACACTTTAGGGCACCCCCATTTTTGTGGAGACAGTGAAATCTACTCTTTAGTACATCAAATATCCTCTCAATGATAGACCGGTCAGTTTGTGTGCTGCATTGTAGCGTACCTCACTTTGGTATGATGGATGTAGATATTGTATTAATATCCAAGGCATATGTATTGATACTTACAAGACATTTGGGGAATGTGGTGACAATAAATTCAATGTAAAAATATAGGACATTTATGTCATATGCATAGGCCATATTTACCAAGCAGATAGCCATCTTCAAGCTCTCCTCTGAGAAGACGTGATTAAATTACGCTTTGCTTGAAAATAAAAGTCATGTGTGCTGACAGGGTAATTTACAACAAGATCTGTTAAGCTATATTTTGCATCACATGCCACTTGTATATTGAGTGACTAACTGTTTCTTCTGTTTCTAAATATGTACTCATTGTAAGAAGTGAGACATCTGGGAACATGGGTGCCATCAATACATCCAATTACACGTGGATATTGGGCAATGCACTAACAATTACATTTTGCTAACTGCAACTTCTGTGCTGTGCTGGGAAAAGTTATATGATGATGTATTCCCTGTACCCTTGTATCGAGGAAACCCTTAAAAACCTAGACAGGGCACTCTGTGACCTGCAGCATCAATGCCACCTTGGTAACACCCAGAAACTAAAGGATGGAGTGAGCATAGCACCTGCACATGGGTGGGTATGGCATTGCTTCTGACAGTGTTTCTCTCAAGTTGAGGCCTTATTCACGCAATTGGGTCAAAAATAACTGCATTATTGTAATTTCTGAAAATGTTGAATTGTATTTTAAATGTGCTTTTATGGATTTGCTGGAATCCGAATAAAGATTTTGAATCGAATCGAACTGCATTACTCAGCCTGTACTTATCAAACATTTCCTCCTCTGCTTGTTGGAAGAGGGTCCCTTTCACTCTCAATATCTGTGCCTGTCTCCTTCTCCTAATGACATTGAGAATATGCATCCTCCTCGTAATCATGTAGAGCTCTGCCATTGTGGAACACCCTGATGCAATTTGACCCTTGTTATATATGGTGCACCTGGTTACCACCTGATCAGAGCTGGTGGTAATTTGCACGTGCAAACTCCACATTGTGGCACTAGTTGGTATTTGAGAATGGCTGATACATACTCAATATTTGGAAATCAGATTACAGCGACTCGCAAACACTGGTCACTAGAATACAGATTCAGTAATTTGTTGGTTTCGAAAAACCGCACAGCAAAAGCTTTTTGGTGCATTGGAAAACGACAATTTTGTGGTCGGTAACCAGTTTGCTAATGCTTACTGATTCAATAGCGCTTCGTACATCTAGACATAAGTCTCTTTCCATGGTGGAAGGTAAAACGTACCGCCTCCGCACGTGGAAGGGATGCAGAAGAAGGGGTTGGTTGTTATGCGGCGAGACATAACATGTGCTAATGAACAAGCTGTTTTTCTGTAATAAGAATATGTACACTGAATAAAGTAGAGCTTTCGGAATACTACTACCTAGAAAGTTTTTGAAAATGGCAGAAAAGAGTAATCTCTGAAAAACGTTTATACTTTTTTGTTGATCGGCCACTGACCTTTGAATCTGGGACCTGGATTCTAATCCAGTTCAGAAATGGAATTGTGTCGTCGAATTACAAAAAATCCACTTGATTTACAAGAAGTAGAATCATCTTCCAAACACCATGTCACTTAATAGTGTCCAGTACTGAGCGTTTACCTCAGCTAGGCCTCTGCCACATAAATATAAAACACAAAAAAGTGTTCCAGTTTTCTAAAACTCCATGGGCCCTACAACATGCTGAGTAAATGTGATGATACCTCTTGTAAGGCACATCTGAATCTAGACCTGCATAATGTATACTTGGAGGTGTTATGCTGACGTTTAATATGAATATTTCATCTGCAAATGAAAGGGGTCGAACACTAGGGAGCAAATGTAGCGGTGCACCGGAAGTAGTGCGTCATTACTTTTGGCAGCACCAGAGCAAGTCCAAAAGATGCCAGTAAGTGAAATCAGGCTGGTTGACTGATTGACTAATCCGATGCTTGCCGACTTCAGCATGTTGAATTTAGGCTGTTATTATATATATTTTACGAAAAATTGATAAATCACCAGCATTTTTCGAACATGTAGATGTTCTCGAGCCCCTGCTGATGACAGATGGAGCATCCCGCTTAATCACTTGTCTTCTTGAGAAGATGCGTCTGCAGTTTTTTAAAGTCACTCATGTGAAAGCTCAACTCCCCTTTAAAGGGACATTTTTACACTGCACCTATTCCTAAATTCATTGCCTTGGTAGTCATTACCTCCAGTTTTGAGCATTGTAAATAAACAAATAAAAATAAAAAAGAAGCAGTTGAAACTTTCTGCACGCAGAGTTCCATGTGTTGATTGTTTTTCGATTTAAGTCATTTATTCTACTTTAGATCAGGTTCTATGAATGGGGAATAACATGCAGGACCCGGAATTACTGGGTCCAATGTATCATGCGGTCCTGGACTCTGGGCCCCTAGGCCTCATATTTTCTTCCTATTTTCAATAGACAAACAGTGTGTGTAAAAAAACATGATTATTCTGTCTGTTGTTGCGTTTTCAAATTGATTGAACATTAGATAAAAACATATTCATAACTTGTTGAAGCTGAACGAGATAAGGATTTGCTTATGGGTAGATGAAAGAGCAAGTAGTAGCCTGCTGTAGACACCATCAACCTTGAACCGCCCTTTGGAGCATTTAAGCAAAGAAGCACACGCTCTGTTGTAATGACTCTGGGTCTGTGGACTGCGATTTTGTAGTTTACAGGGGCTAGGACTGAGAAGAATGGCCTACATACACAATAATTCTGACATTCTCTCTTGTTTTGGGCGAGAAGGTGGCCTAATGGGTAGGGCGGTCGACTTCGGATCTGGGGAACCAGGTTGGAGGTTTGGCATTCGCTCAACATCCTGTGGTTCTGGGCAAATCACTTAATCTCCCTGTGCCTAACAAAAATGAATGTTCCGTCTGTAATGTAACTGGTGCTCATGTAAAGCGCTCTCAGACCTTCAAGTCTAGTTCAAGCTATATAATCCTCCACAAAAAAAAATATATATATATATATATATATTGTTTCTTCAAAACCAAACTAGCAGAAGCAACTATGAGTATGTTTATTCTCTATGGCTACTTAGAGCTCCCAGTGCTTAATTTGCAAAAGAATGAGTGCAGGTGCCTAAAGCTCTGTTTAGAAGCCCGCGACTTATGCAATTAAATGACGGCTCACCCAATACCAAGCCTTCATAGTCTTGATTCCACCTCATGCCTCACTTCATGGGGCATATTACCAAGCATAAGCGATAATTATCGCTAAGCTTGGTTAGCGGCAATTATTTTAATGCCGTGCATCGACTATTTTTGTCGCTTAGGAGCCTTGCTATTATCACGGTTTATCCCCTAGGCGATAAAAATCATCCGAAATGCATGAATATCGCTGAAAAGTCAGCGATATTCATGCATTAACGAGCTAATTCTCTTAGCCATGTTATCCACCTACCATTGGATAACATGGCTAAGAACTGCTCTGGCTAGGTGTTAGCTTTTGGAGATATTTGCGCTTAGTGCAAATATTTCCAAAAGTTGGTAATAGGAGATAGCGATGTTAGCGACTGTTTCCAGTCGCTAACATCTTGGCACGCCCACTTTGCATGTCATTAGCGATAATTATCGCTGAAAATCAAAGTGGGCCCCAAGATGATCGCTATCTCCTACTAGCTGTCGCTAACTGGTGTTAGCGACAGCTAGGTGATAGGGCGATAAAATTATTGCCGCTTTAGCTGGAATAATTCCCGCTAAAGCGGCGATAAGGCCCTCGGTAATATGCCCCCATGTTCCTTAAAGTCATGCTTGCAGTTATTTACTTTCTCCCTTTATGACAGTTTATTGTCTTTCTCTTCCTCCGTCTTAAATGTCAGATGCAGGAAAAAACTGAAGGGCTCCAAAAATGATTGCCGCTGGCCCCCACCAGCAACTACCAGCTCAAATTATACACTACTCACCCCGTTAGCCCAACTGATGAGATTAATTATATCGAGGTACCCTTTTACTGCCAGCATCCATGCATGTTCGTGTGTATGTATTTGTTATTCATGCTCAAGCATTGATTTTGCTGCTGCCCCATACGAAATTATTTACCTGTATGAGTAATGAATGAAGTAAGTCTATGGTCCTATGTGTTAGCCAGTAATATAAGGATGAGATATATGATGTGGAGTGATTGTTCCCACTATCTCCAGCCAGTTTGTGGCCTTTTTCAATTCCCAGGCCTGGATTGAGAAATAACAAACTGAACCCAAAATTGCTCTCTTATTTTCAGCAGGTGACAAATGTGTGCAGCAGCACGTTTAGTTTTACTGGATCCATTGCTGCGCCAAGTAAAACTTTGAAGGTGCTGGTCGTATTACCCATGGAGCTACCTCTCAGCATGACTCATAATCAGGAGATATAAAAACAAGTGTTATATCCCAAAGATAGCCAAAATGTGGGTCTACATTTGGATGCCACTTTGGAGACAGAGATACTAAAAGATACTGATAGTTCTTCGGCTATGTGTATTTGTTGAACTTAATGACTATCTCTGGATCAATCTAGGTAGAGACCGGCCCCTTCTTGGGTGACTTTAACCTGATCTTTTTTGGTAGCAAAAGCTGAGTTCATAACAAGGTAGTTGTTGAATATGTGTGTTCCCAATCAAAAAGTGAAGTAAATAAATAGGAGGACTTTCCTTTCATCCAGAGACCTTAGAAGATGGATCATAGGCAGGGAGCTTGCACTGCTTTGGCTTTAGCTTACACAGTGATCTCAGGTTGCCTGAATGCATGGTAAGCTATGGAGCGCTGATCAAGGGTGAGGTTCCTGGGATACCATTTAACTATCTTCAAACAGGTATGAATCGCTGGTGATATAGTGTTGGGCCAGTGGCTGCAGGGAAGGACAATCACCTCAACAGGTCCTGAATACAGATATTTAATAGAACATTGGAATGTTGAGTACTCCATTGAAGACAATGGAGTGCTCTGGGCTTCTAATGGCCAGTAGAAGCCCAAAGTTTCCCGATTCTCATGTTGTCGTCGACAGCTGTTGCTGTGAACAAAGGCCTCATGGATCCCGAGGGGATTCCAATCCCTTCAGGCTCACTGAGGCCTTTGCTTTATTTGTTGGGACATTCTGCTCTCTAGTGGCAGAATGTTCTAATAGCCTTATAGCTGTCCATAGCTAGACTATTGCAAAAAACACAGTTGATGGACAGAATGTAGACCAATGTCATACATTCACCCCAGTACAAGGATCTGGGTCTAAATCCATCGTTTGTTTGCACTCCACACCATCCTGGGTTAGACAGTGGCTATATGCAAATCAGCTCTGACCCTGTGCCCCATGGGAACAGTCCAGTCCGAACTACCAAGCCATGTCTTCCCAGACCGGAATCAAGCATCCAAGGACCGGTTTCTGGTTATCAGCCTTCATTCAGCCTGGATAGCTTGACTCCAATGGTGTGGAGAGCCTGGGACTTACGTCTGAGTATACCCAGCACACTCGGGGTGAAAATTGCAAAAAACACGGTTGATGGACAGAATGTAGAACAATGTCATACATTCACCCCAGTGCAAGGATCTGGGCCTAAATCCATCGTTTTTTTGCACTCCACACCACCCTGGGTTAGACACTGGCTATATGCAAATCAGCTCTGACCCTGTGCCTCATGGGAACAGTCCAGTCCGAACTACCAAGCCATGTCTTTCCCAGACTGGAATCAAGCATCCAAGGACCGGTTTCTGTCTATCAGCCTTCATTCAGCCTGGATAGCTTGACTCCAATGGTGTGGAGAGCCTGGGACTCACGTCTGAGTATACCCAGCACACTCGGGGTGAAAATTGCAAAAAACACAGTTGGCTTTAGCTTACACAGTGATCTCAGTTTGCCTGAATGCATGGTAAGCTATGGAGCGCTGATCAAGGGTGAGGTTCCTGGGATACCATTTAACTATCTTCAAACAGGTATTAATCGTTGGTGATATAGTGTTGGGCCAGTGGCTGCAGGGAAGGACAATCACCTCAACAGGTCCTGAATACAGATATTTAATAGAACAGTGGAATGTTGAGTACTCCATTGAAGACAGTGGAGTGCTCTGGGCTTCTAATGGCCAGTAGAAGCCCGAAGTTTCCCGATTCTCATGTTGTCATCGACAGCTGTTGCTGTGAACAAAGGCCTCATGGATCCCGAGGGGATTCCAATCCCTTCAGGCTCACTGAGGCCTTTGCTTTATTTGTTGGGACATTCTGCTCTCTAGTGGCAGAATGTTCTAATAGCCTTATAGCTGTCCATAGCTAGACCATACCATATGCATTAAAGTCCTGCTCCCTTGGTAAACGCCCTCACCGCTGAAGTGGGTCTTTAATGGGCGGTATTGACCACTGTGGCTGGCTGTAAGGCTATAAAAAAACATTAGACCAACCGTATTCCAACAATGTACCTGCCTTATCTTAAAGGAAGCAGGTGAAAGAGGAAAACTTTGAGTTACATCACTAACAATACAGGGAAGAGGGGAGGGAGCAGTTTCTGAGTCATTGATAAGGAAAGAAACATGTGGGAACACAATATGTCCGTATGGAGTTAAAAGATCAAAGGGTTTATAAAGATTGGCATTAGAAGAAATATGAAATTATATTGTCAGGGGCAGTATACAATAACTGCTCCATGTTTTAGCACGCAAGGACAGATATTTGAGAAATGAAACTGAAATATGACCTACCCATTTTCAGGTGTCAGGGAATTTTGTGACAAGATATAGTTAAAAAAAACCTTTGCATTTGTGGATGAAAAAGTGGAATATAGACTACTTTCCAAAAATTAATTTTATTCATTCTCTATGTGTTTCTTAAGACTCATTGTTATTTTCACTTAGGGACCATTCTGTATAGTCATTTTCCATTACATGAAGCATTAGGCACATATATAAAATGCACTTTATACTTCACTTCTCAATGTCTACATCTTTTTTACATCTCACTTAAATATAATTAAAAAATCCAGTGAGAATTTATTTTGTTTGTGTGTTGTTGGAAATTTTTTCAACTCCTATTTTTTCTGTTCCATCTAAAGTGTTTCGGGAGGCATCTGGACGCTTTTAATTGTGCCACCGAATCCATAAACATAATGATGGGAGTGAGCTCGCCAATCAAATTTCACAGAATACAATTTTTAGCTACATGCTGACATAATACTTCATTAAAATTACACTCTGAAAGGACACGTTGCATTTAAATCACTAGCAGTGACCTGAGGAAGAAATGTAGGGGAAATGCAGAGGGAGATATAGACCATAAAGAAAGTGGGAGCGACAGTGCTGACGCATTCATTTTCTAATTAGATTATTTTTAATGGAGCAAGTCAATAATTCGAGGTGTTAAGAATGACTGCCTTACTTGCCTCACCTGCATCTGTGTCACAGAGGTCAGATAAGGGTCATTGCACAGCATCACCATCCTCTACAAAGCGCTTAACTTGGCTGACTCATTCAGAATGCTTAGAAAGTTAATATTAGTCACTGCTTTGTGCTTCCACAATAAGATCAAAGAGTGTGTAAAACAGTGGAATAGCACAGGCATGGATTTTTAACTTATGTTATGTGAGATTATCCGTTGATAAAAGACTTATCACCCCACATGCTATTTGGATTTAATAGCTACTAATTGCCCTTTCTTTCATTGTGCATCCTCACCATTATCTTGGGGGGGAGGGGGCAATTAACAGTAGTTAATGCCCTCTGCAGACAATGGTAACCACTAATTATAATAATAAAATAATAAATAATAAGTCCATTTGTAAAGCGCAATGGTTACACTCATGCCAGTTTGTCCAAGCGCTGCGGTAAAGTCAGCCAGAAATCAGAAGCCCAGAACCCTCACCCAACTATACTTGGGGAAAGAGAAACGTTTTTAATTTTTTCCTGAAACATCTCTCCTGAGTCTCCATCGGAGCTCGGTCAGGAGGGCATTCCATTGTTTAGCTGCCAGTAGTCGGAAAGACCGACCCCCCATCCTGGCCTTTTTGATAGTAGGGACGCACACCAAGCCTACCCCACCTGACCTCCGCTGACGTGTGGGAACGTACGGGGACAGAAGTTCAGACAGATACAGAGGGGACTTTCCCTGCAAGATCGGGTGGCAGACGCAGAGTGCCTTGAAAGTGACTCTTTCTTTAATCAGGAGCCAGTCTAATGCAGCCTGAGCTGCCCTAGCTGATGACCTTCTCGGGCGCCTCAAGATAAGGCGGGCTGCTGCATTCTGCCCTCCCTGCAGACAGAGCAAGCTCTTGGCTGGTGCACCTAGATAAAGAATGTTACCATAATCTAGGCGCAATGTCACCAGTGCATGGACCAGAGTCTTCCTAGCCACCACGGGCAGAAGGTCCAAGGTTTTTCGCAGGACCTTCAAATTCCCGAAGCAGGCACCTGCCATCCGCCTAGTTTGATAGTCGAAAGAAAGGCTGGGATCCAACCAAACTCCCAGGTTTTTTGCCTGCACACAGGGCGTATGTGTCACCTCCAAGTCCTGAGGCCACCATGTTGACGACCACACAGTCGGGGCCCGGCCCACCACCAGCACCTCCGTTTTGTCGCCATTCAGTTTCAGGCAGTTCATAGCCATCCATGCAGCCAATTCTTGCATGCATGCCCTGAAGCTGGAGACAGCTGACTCCGGTGCCTGGGACAGGGAGACCACCAACTGCGTGTCGTCGGCATAGGATACGACCCTGATCTCAATCCCCTCTGCAATCTCTGCCACGGGAGCTACATAGATATTAAACAGGGTTGGGCTCAGGATCGAGCCCTGCGGCACTCCCTGGTTCAGCTTGATGACCCTGGAGTAGTGTTCACCATGTCTCACCTGGAAGCACCAATCCGACAGGAAAGATTTTAGCCAGTCCAAGGCACTACCAGACACTCCACCCTTCTTCAGACATTGCACCAGCGTATGATGAGCTACAGTGTCAAAGGCGGCACTTAGATTCAACAGGATCAAGGCCGCCGTTTGACCTGCATCCACAAGTTGCCTGATGGATTCAGTGGTAAAAATCAAAGCTGATTCTGTCGAGTATCTGGCTCGAAAGGCGGACTCGGTGGGATGAAGAAGATCATATTCTTCAATGTAGGCTGTTAGTTGCGCATTCACCACTTTTTCAGCCACCTTTGCGAAGTACCGCAAAAGGGAGATAGGGCATAGATTGTCTAAACGATCTAACCCAAGGTGCGGTTTCTTAGGGAGCGGCAGAACCACGGCTTCCTTCCAGCATCCGGGGACGCAGCACGTACCAAAAGAAGTCGCCACCACATGTCTTATGAAGGGCTCCAGGCATTCCAAACTCCCTTTTAATCTTTTCGGAGGAGCCGGGTCCCTGGGGATCCAGACTTAATGCTACTACAGATGTTAATCAGTTGTTCCGGGCAGGGCATCGAGAATTCCCGCAGCCCTCCTTCCTCCACCACAGGTTCTCTATCTTTCAGCCCCACCTCCACACCCCTTGCCACTTCCAGGAAGGTGGAATACATTTTTTCCACCTTTTTGGAGAAGAATTCGGCTATCTGATTACAGAGCACCTCTGAACCCACGACCGGTGCTGCTAAGCTGGAGGTAGAGGTTAACTCCTTATCAACCTTGAAGAGCTCCCTGGTTGAATTGCTGGCTGAATCGATTCTCTCCAGAAAATGATCAGCCTTGGCCCTTCTGATTAGTTTATGGTAACTCCTTAGCTCCTCTTTATAAAGCTCTTTCCCCTGCTCTGAGTAGTCTATCCTCCAGAGCCTCTCCCGACGTTTACACCCCGCTTTTGCTGCTCTCAGGGTCTCTGAGTACCACGGGGCCGATTTCTGAGTTCTGTACTGTTTTTTCTTAGATCAAGGGGCCGTACAGTCTAGAGCCTCCGTGATACGTCTATCTAAGTTCTTACAAGCTGACTAGGCATCGCTGCCCCCTGGCGGGCCATCCTGCACCAGAGCCTTGTTTAAAAGTCCCTGCGAAAAGACCCCCCACCTCCTACAGATGACTATCTTGCTGTTAGATTCCGATTTCTTAGGCTCTGGGCGTCTAATCACAAATGGTACTAAGTAGAAATCCATCCATGTGACAGGGAGAGGGGTGTTGGCCACAATATCCTCCCAGTTCGAGAACACTGGATCCAGAAGATGTCCCTTTATATGAGTGGGGACAGTGTCTCTAAGTCCTAATTGCAAAGTGACCATTTCCTGACAGAATTCCATGGCCCTGATGCAGGTCCTATCCTTAAAGTGCAAATTCAGGTCCCCAATCACCATGAATTTCTCATAGCGCAAAGCTGGTTGTGCCAGGTAATCCAGTATGCTGGATACAAAGCCCTTGGCATGACCCAGTAGTCTTTAAATTAAGACCCCCTTTACAATTTAGCTTTGGTCCACCGCAAGCGTGAAAGACCCTGCCTCGCAATCGGGCAGGCTAATCTCCTCCTGCGTGCATTGGACGTTGTGTTTATAAATAAATGCAATACCGCCCCCCTGCCACCTATACTATCCAAATGGCTAATCGCATAGCCCTTGGGAACAGCTTCTATAATATCCGGGGCCGCCTCCTCATCCAGCCAGGTCTCTGTAAGAAACAGAATGTCAATCTGGTCGTCAACCAGTTGGTCGTAGACCTCCAGTCTATGCTTCCTCAGGGACCGACAGTTCACTAAGCAGCCCTAGAGTTCACTAGTCATCCCCTCATCCTCCCCGCTTTCACCGAGGGTGAATGAGCAAAATCTGCTGCTTCCTCTTTTGCTGTCGCACACCATACTATGTTTGCAGCAGTCCATATTATGGGTGCGCAACTTGTGAAGTTTTTGGGAGCTATACTGAAATTTTAATATGTTCCGAGCAGGGGTTCGGCGGTCACGAAATCATCACAATAAATAGCTGCCTGTTAGCTACTAGACCGCTAACCAGCCCCCCGGAAGTGCCTGGCTCTCCCTACCCCACCCTCCGCGCAACGTTACTGGTTACCGCGTCGGACCAGGGCGGACAGGTGTCACAATCGAGCCCAGGACACAGCTAAGGTAGGAATTGCCCCCAAAAGAATAAAAAGTACTATTTTGAAAATAACTCAGTGCAAGAGCTAAGCACCCCAGCGTAGACACTTTCAAAAATTAAAATTAAAAGCCAGTAGTGTGAAGCGGCAATAGGGCTCTGCCACCGCCCGAACTCAATGGCATGTTCTGTGGTCAATAAATCAACAGCAAAATACTTGCACATTTTATTTCACAGACTTGGCATTGGTCTTGTAGTGAGTCATAATTAGAGGAATGCATGAAGGAAAAACTGACAATCAGAACTGGATTAAACAACTTTAACAAACACTTGTAAAAGGGAGAGGCATTCTAATTTATACATCTAATGACCTCTAATACATGAAGTAATGTCCATTTGAATAGGTGACTGTTAGACCTGGGCTTTCTCTTTGGCAGAGGAATACACCTTGTCCAAGCTTGAACCATCATTCTAGTCAGGGTAGGCTAAATACACACTAAAAGGTGGCCTGTAGATTGGCACAGAGCAGTCAGCTTCATCTAAAGAGGCAATGTGTAAAGTATAAACCCACAGTAAGACAATGAATACACCTCAAACAAAATCCACACAGGGTTAGAAAAATAGATTATATTTGTATGAGTGAAACAAGATGAAAATGACAAAGCGACAAAAGTAGGACCGGATTTATGAATATTTCAAGATTAAATCAAAATCTAGTGTTTAGAGTCAAATAGCACTAAACGATTACTTGAGGTTGTGCTAGACCAGGGTAAATCCAAATTTGAGGCCGACCACAAAGGAGGGCAGGCTGACTAAAGCACCCATGCTGGTCCCACTGAAAAAGTACCTTGGATAGAGCAAGCAGCAACACAAAGACCCGATGCGTTAGTTCCAATCTGTGCAGGCAATGAAGGCATCATCGACGAACCCCCTTGCAATGCAGCCACTGCATCATCATCGAGCCGCGCTGTCCAATGTTGTTGAGCCGCACAGTCTGTCGAAGCAGTGTCGTTGATCTACTCCTGCATCGAAGGGCAATGCGGCGATCAGCTCAAAATCATCACTGCATCAACTTTGATGGTTCAGGACAGCAGAAATCACCTTTAAAGGGGCCAGGCCTGGATTGGCACCACCTGGCAAGTCAGGACTCACAGATAGCAGAGTCCAGGTGCTGTTGCAGAGTTGAAGGAAGTCTTTGATGGCCCTGAGACTTCAGAACAGGGGACAAGCCAGCAAGCCCTTGAGTCTCTCTGGGTTCAGGTGAGATGGGTCCAGTCCCTGTCCTCAGCAGGGCAGAGACAAGCAGGCAGCAGGACAGCACAGCAAACCAGACAAGCAGTTCTTCCAGAGTAGGATTTAAGCAGAGTGGCAATGCTAAGTCATAACATAACTTAATAATTCTTGCAGCACATCAGTCTTTACTCCTGGCAGAGCTCTTCACAGGCCCCTTAGTGTACTATCTTGGTAGGGTCAGATCCCCAGTACATATACCCAGTTGTGCTTTTGAAGTAGGGATGACTTCAGAGCAGGCCCTTGAAGTGCACAGGTCCACCTTTCTTCCCAGCCCAGGCTCCAGGCTCCAGACTATCAGTAAGGGGTAATCAGTCCATTGTGTGAGGAACAGGACACTGCCTATTCAGATGTAAGTGTCAGTTCCCCTTCTCTAGTCCTGCCGAGGAAGATTTATCAAAATACAGATGAGTTCTCTGTCACACCCGCCCTTCCTGTGTTTGTGGCTGGATAAAGAGAATGCATAAAGCGTAGCTGTCAACCACCCTATACGTGTATTGGAGAAAGGCTGCAAGGCACAAAGGGCAGTAAGAGCAGAGAAATGCCCACTTTCTGAAAGTGTAATTTCTAAAATATTAATATTAAATCCAACTTTACCATTAAAGATTGTTTATCATTACGATTCCAAAGATATGACACATGATGCAACTACTCCTTTCCAATCAATATTTACAGCTTAAAAGTGTATTAGGTTATTCCCAATGTTAACCTATGAGAAGAGTAGGTCTCCCAGCAGTGAAAGACAAATTTAGCTGATTGTCACTACCAGCAAATGTAAAATCTAAACTTGAAAGGATACTTGTGTGGATGGCACAAACAGTACTGCAGTCTCACTACTACCATTTAGATTACAGGCTCTGGTCATGTGGTATACCATGGTTACAAGGGATTTATGTGTAAACTAAATATGCCAATCAGGAATATACCAATGTCACCATGTTTAGGGGAGACATACATGGACATACATGGACTTTAGCATGGGTCAGCAGCATAGAGTGCTCAGAGTTCTAGGGCCAACATACAGATAAAGCAAAAAGAAGAGGCAAGCAGGTAGAATGTTTGGGGGAAGACTACCCTAAGGATGGCAGGCTAGCAATGACATTTAAATATAGATTATGAAGTAAAAGACATGAATACCTTGAAACACGACATATCAAGTTACCAGTAAGATGAACTTAGTCCCATATCCTGCCCACACTCCATCACAGTTGGCCTTGTTGGGCCTGGCCCTTTTTGCAAGGTTATCCCCACACTTTTCTGCATTCTTCCTCCTATGTATTCTGACCTGTTTTCATTGGCTTTAGGATGCTGGGCACTTTAGCACTGGTAATCAGTGCTAAAGTGCATATGCTCTTTTGTCTAAATTGTACTGGAAATTGGTTTATTCATGATTGGCGTATTTGATTTACTAGGTAGTCCCTAGTAAAGTGCACCAGGTGTGCACAGGGCCTTTAAATCAAATGCCACTAGTGCGCCTGCTGCACTGACTATGCCACCCACATGAGTAGCCCTGCTAACATGCATCAGACCTGCCACTGCAGTGTCTGTGTGTGCAGTTTGAAACAGCTATCTGAACGTGGCAAGTGCACCCACTTGCCAGGACAAAACCGTTCATTTACGGCATGCAAGGCATCCCTAAGGCAGGCCCAAGGTAGCCCTGTGGCCAGGGTACAGTTTATTTAAAAGGTAGGACATGTACTGGTGTGTTTTACATGTCCTGATAATGAAATACTGCTAATTATTTTTTTCACTATTGCAAGGGCTATCTCTCCCATAGGTTTGTCATTGGAGCTGCCTTGTAACCTCTTACAAGTCAAACTTCCAATTAGGAAGAGATAGAAATTTGGACTTTGGGGTCTCTAAACTCACAATAAAAAAATATATGTTTTAGTGAAGTTGTTTTTAAATCTGAATGTTTAAAAATTCAACTTTTAGAAAGTGGAGAAAGTGGACATTTTCTTGCTTTACCATTCTGTGCCTCTGCCTACCTGGGGAATCCATGTCTGAGGGAGGGTGATAGTTGGGCTGATTATGCATTCACTCTAGACAGTCACACAAAGGGAGCTGAGGTGTGCCCTGCATAGCTTGATGGCCCATCACTAGGCTGATGGGTCTTCCTGAGCGAGAGTGGTGGGAGGAGTTGTCACTGAGGCTGTGCTTGTCTTCACTAAAAACTGTCTATACCTCCCTGTAGTGTGTCTAGAGCAAGGTCAGGAAAAGGCAGGGTCTTGTGCATTACAAAGACTTTACTTTGAAGTTTGCCTACTTCAAAAGCAGAAACTGGCATAAGTACTGGAGTTGTGACACCATAACCTCAGAACACTTCTGTACTAAGAGGACATTTTTCCAGGAAGGAGAGCTGGATACTGTTGGAGGGATTGACACTCTACTCAATGCTTTGTTGTGCTAGCCTGTTGCTTGCTACTTGCTGCTTGATGTTTCTGTCCTGGTAGTGAAAGGACTGGACTTTGCTTTCTGCATACTGCTTTCAAAGGTTCTCCAAGGGCTTGCGAGTGCTTGCCTCCTGTTAAGAAGTCTCAGGGCCCTCAAAGACTTCACCCACCAGTGCCTGGGCTCTTCTGCTGAGGGCCCTGACTTGCCAAGTGGTGTCAAACCCATCTCCTGGGCCATTGGAGGTTGAAACTGGTAACCTGAAAAGAAAACCCACACCTCAGCCCTCAGCGCCCATTTTCTCCCGATGCAGCATGCCTTTTGGTTGAAAAATCAATACATAGCCATTGTGTGGCTGAAGACTCGACACAGCACCTGCCATGCGGCTGAAAGATCCCCACAGCACGCATCCAGAGCACCAGGTGACCAACGTCTATGGAACCTGCTCTGACTCTGCTGCAGGCCTGTTGTGCACCTGAAGAATCAATGCACCTCCTGCTTCACTGCTGTGAAATCGATGCAGTGTGTGCTCTGCTGTTGCTGCTTTAACGCAGCTTGTCTGGATTTTTGGGCATTGTCCCTGGGTGCTAAGTTCAACAGTAAGGAACCAAGCTCATGTGTTCAAAGCTGGATGCGTCTCCTCCTCTCACAGTAAGGAAGTGATGCATCACCTCCTCTGGCAGTAAGGATCCAACACATTGATTTGATTTTCTGGCGTCTCACCTACCTGCACCTGTTTTCGTCTTAGATTTTGACATATCCCAGCTATTTGGTGCTAAAAATTCAAAATCCATAGTTTACTATGGACTGAAATATTTTGAACCTTTGCCCCTGAGCTAAACCTGAGTACTTGGGTCAAGCTACCAAGGGAGTGAGCAGTGGTTATTTTAGCAGTGTAATCCCTTTACCCTGACTAGAGACCCCATTTCTAACAGGCCTAAGCTTGTGACTTGAACCCAGTCTACAGTGACCACATAATCACTGTTGGCATTTTTTGCTTCTTAGTGCTTGACTTTTACAAACGTTTTAAAATTGCATTTCTCTAGTTCTAATAATTGGATGTATGTCATTTTGGTCTAAATTGGTGTGGTATTTTTTTGATGTTGTGTTTTCAATTTATTACTGTTTGAAGTGCTGCATAAATACTTCACATATTGCCTCTAAGTTAAGCCTGAGTGCTTTTGTTCAAAGCTACCAGCTGGTAAGCACAAGTTAATTTGGGGTTTGCTTGTGTTTGACCCTGACAAGAATTGTAGTTGCTGCTTGAGTAGGGATTCAGATTCCTAAACCAGTAACACAATTTTCTACAACTACTTTTTTGGTGCTGCATAAATATTTTTCACATTGTCCTAAATTTAGCCTATCTTCTCTGTGTCGTAGCTAACAGGGTATGAGGTTAATGTACTGACTTTTGGGGCTATCCCTGGCACACAAGTGTTGTTATCACTTTAGATGGGCAATCACCCACCACAATAATAATCCATTTTCTTACAGTTATCCCCATGCAAATCAGAACTCTCCATCCCAGGGGACTTTCCTTCTCAAGGCAAGACAGCGTAGCAATCTCCTGGTGTTCTGTAATGGAGAAGCCCTTTCATCAATGTGTACCATGACCAGGTTGAAGCAATTAGCCCTTTACTTATTATGACCCATGCACAACCCTTACAAAAGCAAAGCTTATGGTGTACAATTCAGGTAAGTGCAGGGAATAATTCAGATCTTGGTGCAAACAGATATTTACTATTGGATCAGGAATCAGTCATGCAGGAAAACACCACACCTCTCACTTTCCCCTTATAGATTCCTGAAGGTCAGACCCCTGAGCTTTATTGTGGATAAATGAGTGCAAAAATGCACATGTAGAATTTAAGGAGGTGAATACTATCTCTTTATGGTATGTCTAAATCGAAGTAAAATGCTTTAAATAAAGGTTATCCCACTGCAACCAGAAAATGCTGCACTCCACGGTATTGAAATGTTTAAGGTGCCATAAATACCTTTCCTTTTTCTTGCCATTTATAATTAATATCTAGGGGCTATAAAGATTTAGGTGGTCATGCTGAGGTTCTCTCACTCATGAGTGTTTTAATAAAGAAGCCATAAAACATATAGATAATTAGAATTACTTGATAAGCTGTTGTGTCACGGTTACCTTGAAAATCGCTTGACTTTCAAAATTCTTGGGGTCTGACATAGCATAGTTTTGCAACACCCTTGTGTCATGCAAGATAGCACATGGCGATTTAAAACCTAGTTTCAGATTTATCAAGGCACTCAAGGCCACAAGAATAATTGTTTCTGAAGATTATTTTTATTGCATGAAAGTGCCCTTTCCTGTCCAAAAACAATCCTGCCTACAATACAGTCAATCTTTCTCCATAGCACAAGGGTGCCTGCATTGGCGCAAGGCAGCACATTATGCACCAGTGCAGACAGAGAGCAGGACTTTGCCATATTTTGCTAGATATGGAGCATTCCTTCGCTTTCTCTTTCACACAGAGCATCAAGTTGTTTTGCTGCATTATGTTGCGTGAAAGTATGATAAATCTGCCTGTCTGTTTTTAGTATCTATAATGTCCTATGAAAAATAAGGTACTGTGATGTGTAATAGACCTAGACAGCCACATGACAATCATGTCCATCTTGCAGAGCAATAAGGATGGGTGGGTCTAGGAATTTGTAAAAAAAAAAAACAGGGAACATTAATAAGACGTATCGAAATTTAAATGTTGCCAAATAATTTGCATAATTTTGGGATTTTCACATTATGCTAATTATGCAAAATTCTATAAATTGTGCCATTATGCCTCTTCATGTAATTGCGTGGCAATAGTAGTGAAGATTTACAGCAAGTGACGCAATTCACTGTAAAAATTGCCCATGAATGCATGGGTACTATACCACCTCTTTGTCATGTGAGTGAAATATTTTTATAACAAAGGGATATACCATTTTGTGGGGAACCTTGGGAATATGTAGACTCCTGAACCTATAACTGCAGGTTGCAGAGATGCTCTCCATTTGCTTCTCTGACAGAGGATGTTCCAGCAGGCTTCCTTAGACCATGCTGAGCGACTACATGTGATTTTGTTCCTTTATGGCCCTTGTACATTATTTATAATGAGTCTCTTTCCACTCATTGCACGTGTGCTCTGTAGTTTAGCTCAATTTCCTTCTAAGATGTGAGCAGAATAAACATTTTCACTGTCCTCTCTCTTACATGGAAATTTCCAATTTGGCCTTTCCTTTTTTTGTGCAGATCAGATCTGGCTGTCACTATGCCAGCAGCACTAGAAGCTGATTTTAACAGGCAATATATTCAAACAGATTCCAACTGCTTCACTCCATTTTCCTCTGTGCCACAAAAAATGGTATTCAAATACACTAATTATAACTAAACACGTGCCTAGGCAAATTGCTGCACAGTCTCATAATACATCGTCTTAGTGTTTTCTATATTTTTTTAAAGTGCAGATTGTTGTCTAGCAGAATAGAAATAGTACACTTTTAAAATAATGTCTGGCGATTATGTCTCAGTTGGATTTTGGGCCAAAATCGAGCACCAGTTTACTTGTTTACATAGCTGTATCTCCTCCATTACAACAATGTTCCTTATACTTGAGGACATTATCCATCCATCCATTCACCTACCTACATACCTTCCTACCTATCTATCCATCTATCTATCTATCTATCTATCTATCTATCTATCTATCTATCTATCTATCTATCTATCTATCTATCTATCTATCTATCTATCTATCTATCTATCTATCTATCTATCTATCTATCTATCTATCTATCTATCTATCTATCTATCTATCTATCTATCTATATATATCTATCTATCATCTCTCTATCTATCTATCTATTCACAAACACTGTGGCAGGATTATACACATAAATACTTTTTGAAGTAATTATTTTCCAAAGTAAAATTTCCTTTTTTTCCGGTGGATCTTTATTGAGCATTAGAAGAAGTTGGTACATAGGTGCCATGCAAGGCAGCAGAATATTAAACAGCAATGCTGCAATATGACAAGTATAGGGGCCCATTAGGATGGCGGGCGGATCGCCCGCGCCAGGCTGGCGGTAGCCACCAGCGGCCTGGTGAGGGCGATCCACCTGCCATCCTTGCTGCAAAGACCCCCCGCCATATTAACATGGCTGGGGGGTCAGCGGCAGACGGAAAGACCGTCCGCCGCTTTTCCGCCCCGGTCACCTTGCGACGAGGGTGGAAAAGGGTTGTATATGGTGGCGTTGTCACTCAGACACCGCCAGCCATATTACAATGGGCATTCAACAATGCCTTTCCATGGCAGCAATGCTGCCATGGAAAGGCATGCAGAGTCTCCCTGCGGGGGCCCGTTGCGGGCCCCCAGTGACTCCGGGGAAGTGGGGGGTGCACATGGGGGATACCTATGGTACCCCCTGCATTTCAAGGAACAACGTGGCAGGCACAGCGCAGTGCCTGTCACGTTGTGCTTTGAAATGCACAAGATGTATTCTTAGCATTGTGGCGGGCGGTACTTCCAACACCACCCGCCACAATGCTAAGAATTTGGGATGCGCCCGCCACTGTGGTGGGCGCATCCTAATACCCCCCACGGGACCCCCACCCTTATGGCGGGCGGTCCCTTCACACGATGGGATGGCGGGCGGACTAAGTCTGTGCCTCATCCTAATGGACCCCTTAGTGTTTATATTGCTTTGGAAGTGAATAAGGGCCATGCACACTATTGGGAAAACTAAAGCCGTAATATATAAAGCAAGGAGATGAAAGCACAAATAGTACTTATACTTCTTTTATGGTATCTCTGTCCACCACGCTTGTCATTCAAGATCAAAACACAATACCCAAAAGGGTGCAATTGTAGAAAACAACCTGTTGAACAAAACCGAGCATTTATCTCTGCCATAGCATATTATCCCCATGTCATGGATCCTGAAGGGCCTCTGTTTGTAGCCCATTTCAAGGTATGCACATCTCATATGTATGCAAGTGTTTGGGAGGGGCCAGAGCAGGTGATTGTCCTATTATGTCATGGCCCATGCCCTGCTGAGTTACTCCTGTGCAGAATACAAGAATCTCATTCAGTAGCCACAGTGCCAGGTAGGTTGGGAATGCTTGTATCCTCATCAGGTTTCTCAAATCGACTATTCAAAACCCATAGAATTTTATGGCTCTCAATATTGGTGGAAACACATTTAACTGATTTTCAGATAATGCATAAAGAGGAATCTCCAGCTCATTCCTATCTGATTTTGAAGCAAAATTATAAGTGTGATCTAGCATTTTAATGGGCCCACTTTCTTACCATTGGTTCTTAGATGGACCTTTTATTTTCAACCTGAGAGGTGATGGGAGTTAAAATTGTATCAATCAGTTTCAGTTAACAGTGTAACCCATTTGGCTACACAATAAAAAACAGAAATCAGTAACTATGGTTAAGAAGGTTTATTACAAATCAAGAATCAAGTTAAGAATAACAACAGTAATTTAGGAATAACCGCCTAAAGAAATTTAGGAAGACTAAAATCAAGCAAACAAGGAGTTCAGCCACAGCAATGCAAAAGATTGTCAATAGAATTTAATGCTCAGATAAGAGACTCAGATTTTCTCGCCTATACATGGGTAAATCCAAATCACCTAAAGTAAATTCCAAGGTAAAAAATGGTTCTGGATTCTAAAAGATCTAAGAAATCAGGAAATTCTATAAAGGAAAATAGAATTATAGGCAGGGGCATAAGTAGGAAGGTGTCAGCATTTCAGAAGCTCGATTAAGAGTCTTCTTGGGTCAGTGAATTGAGTGTTAGCCTAAGCTACACTCAGCAAAGAATCAAGGGAAGCATAGAGGTCCAAACCTCTCAAAGTCCAAGGAAAAGATCTGAAAGTGTTCTGGGGAATATCTGAAGGGATCTTCTCTCCTACGGTGTGCACAACACTAGGTTATAGTACACAAGAGTCTCCTCGGGGGAACACCCTTTTGCATGCATAATCAGGGGTCTATTGTCTTTCCTCACATCTCAGTTTGTAGACTGCAACATTTGCAAAGAATCCCACACTGGACATGCATGGGAATGACATAATCTTCTCACACACAGGCCAGGTTGTCACATTGCGGAATATGCCTTTCAGTTAATGCTCTGGCTCTCCATTGAAATTTTTTTTTTAAATCTTCTTCTCAGGCTCTCTCCTTCTATCACTAGTACAGTAATATATCTGTTTGCAAACTAACAATGTGTGTAAATACCTGCAAGGAATGTCATATTACTAGAAAATGGAAAATAATATTTTCTGTGGCATGTTAATTAAACCTATTAGAGATGGCTTAAAGTATAGACTCAATGGTGCACATTTAATATGGGTGTGCACATTTAAACACAAATGAATATGAGTGGTCAGTATTTTAGATCCATTTTACACATGGCATGCAGTAAAATCTTAAATGTATACATGCAAGCATGTCTAGAAGCTTCAATTTAATGCAATACACATGAAACATTAGTGTACATATTACATAAACCTAATTTGTTTTAGGTTCACTGACAGAATATCGATGTAAACAAAGAACACAAAAACTATAGATGTAAAAGGTGAGTACAAAAGTATCAGAAGAACAATATAGATGTTAAAAATATAGTTGTACAAAATATTGATTTGTATATATATATTACCTACTGGCGGTCGCCAGTAGGTATATATAGTTAGGATTGTTTTCCATAAGAAATCCCCAACATTCTATTGGGAATAACTTTGGCGCTGGTTGATGAATCTGCGCAAATTTCTCAAAGAAGATGGCTGGCTCCGCTCCGCTCCTCTCCTGAAAGTTTGGGGGGGATTCGTCAAGTGGGGGCTGAGAAAAAAGGGGGGTCCCAAAACGTGTTTTCCCCATGTTAATTTCCATAGGACCTTTAGACTCAGCTACAGCTTGAACCGCTGAAGGGAATGACACCAAACTTGTCAAGATGGTAGTGTCTGGTATGCAGATCATGCTTTTGGTAAAATAGTGTAAATCCCTCCAGTGGTTCCTGAGAAAATTAGAAGAGAAATCAATTATATATCTATAAGCGCGCACGGGTGCGCGCACCCCGCGATTTTTCGCGATTTTTTTTTTGGGCGGGGCTTGGGGGGGGGGCTTGGGGGGCTTCTACCTTTTATTTTTATCTGTTTTATTTAGATTTCGAGGGTGCTCACCCCTCGTTTTACCCCCGAGATCACCGCCGCGGCCCGAGCCGCCTCAAGATGGCCGCCGCCGCCTGGTTGTGGGCGGGGCCGGGAGGACGTGGTTTCCGCTTCCCCCTGCCTGGGGGAAGCCTGTGCCTGCCGGTCTCCCAAAGGCCACAACGAGGAATGCCTCTGGCAAAATGCCATCATATGAGGCACCCTAATAGTCTTCCCTCCGCTCTGAGTCCGGCTGATGCAGCCCCTAGTTCCTTGAGGTACTACTCGCCACCCGGTCCTACTCCAACATGGCCGCCGCTTTTTCCCTCGAGGAATGCCTTTGGCATATCGCTATCTTATGAGGCACCCCTATAGTCACCCCCCCCTCCCCTACCTGAGTCTGGCTGATGCAGCCCCTGCTTCCTTGAGGGACCACTCGCCATCCGGCCCCATTCAAACATGGCCACTGTTTTTCCCTCGAGGACCCAACTTATATTTTTCAATAACCCTATCTTCGTCTCAGTGTCGTCTCTATCCCTACAGACTCCCCTGACCCACCCTTCGTTTGCTCAATTCTTAATTTTTCCCCCTCTCCGGCTTATGTGGCAATCCATTATCGGAACAAATCCACCCATTCCAACATGGCCGCCACGATTACCAGTCTGACCCGGCGCCGTCGATTCAGCCCAGCGCACCTGTTTATCATTTCACCGGCCGACTCCCTATGGGGGCTGGGGCAGTGTGTTGTTGGGGGGTGGGGTGGGGAGGGGGGCGGGGCACACACCTTTCAAGTTCCCCAAAGACAGAGAGGGCTCCTACCTGCTTCCGGGGTCCCGATCTCACCATCTCCAAGAGCAGCAAGAAAGTGAAGAGCGACCAGGAGCTCATCCTCCGAGGGCAGGAGGGACCCGCGAGCCTGGGGGGAGAGAGGAGGCAGAGGCAAGGAGGGAGAAGGGACCGGGAAGACAGGGTGAGACCGGAGAGTGCGGAACAAGACAGGGAGAAGGGGACAGAACAGGGAACGACAAGAGAAAGCGGGGCAAACAGGAGAGGGGCAAGACAGGGAAAGACAGGGGAGAGGGGGGCAGGCAGGAGAGAGAGTGCGGACAAGACAGGGAAATGGAGGTTGGACAGGCAGGAGAGGGCGCAGGGGACAAAACATGAAAAGACAGGAGAGAGTGGGACAGGCAGGAGAGAGCGCAGGGGACACAACAGGAAAAGACAGGAGAGAGGGGGACAGGCAGGAGAGAGCGCAGGGGGCAAGACAGGAGAGAGCAGGGACAGGCAGGAAAGAGAGGGGGGCAAGACAGGAAGGAGAGGGCGAAGGGACGCAGAAAATGGAAAGAGCAGTAGAGAGTAAGAAGAGAGAGGGATTAAAGATGCAGAAAACACTTTTCAGACGCACCACTTACACAATACATATTTTCCCATTAATGTTATTTGTCAAATGTGGCACATTATACGCTCTAGCATCTATAGTGGCCAGTTTTGGTGAGTTACGGTTTTGGTTAAAGATAGCACTTTTCTACTTTTCTTATAAACATAGGAATTTAGGGACAAAATATATATCTGTAAGCGTGCTCCGGCGCGCTTCTGTTACGGGTTTTGTTTGCGCTGCAGAGCCGATACGTCACGGTTATGCGACGCGTCATGAGGCGTCTCACGTGGCTACGTGATACGTCACGTAATAAAGAATATATTTTACAGCTATAGATATTAGCTTTTAAAAAACCAATGAAATTCACTGAAAAAACCTTAGGTTATACACTATATATAGTTAGGAATATTATATATATATATATATGTTTTCCAAGTCCGCTCAAATGTGCTGCCTGAGGCCCCGAGGGAGGTGGCACCAATGCCGGCCGAGCACGCCGGTAATAGTAATTCCAAAGTTTCAAGAAGATGCCGGTGCTCTCAGATCACAAACAACGCGACTCCAGCTGCAACTCCAAGGGTGTTTATTCACCTAACAACATGTTTCGGCTGCGGACAGCCTTGATCACGTTAGGATGTGAGTCAGTTTCAAACCTACATAAAGGCTTCAAGTGAAAGGAACATAGAAATGGGACTTCCACATGCAGTACAAATCATAAGATAAATCACTCAGAAACCAATGTAAATTGAAATCAAATGCAAAAAAGAATGTCTAGCAGGCTACCAAATGGTATTGTGCAAATTATAAGGTAAACATTGCATTAAATGTCAAATTTGCGAACATTTTGTAAATAGACAAAATTGCGTGTCTAAAATTAATGTGTATTCACAGTGCAACAAGGGTACCAGCAACTTATGAAATATCGAGTTGACAGGGGAATACAAAGCTTGATGCACGGAGCAATAGTGCAGTCGGCGCCATGATTGTAGTTTTTTACGCGCTAGCTGTACAGCACTCGAGAACATGATAGAGCGCTGGAATTATGCGAGTCAATCAACACATGGCATTAAATCATGCAATATGATAATGAAGTACACGTCAGGTGGACACTGTGGGGTAAGGTCGACACCATGGTCGCAAATGCTTACGCGCCGGCAGAGGGACACCAAAGAGCAACATGGCGCTGGAAATTGTGCGCATCATTCACAAAACAGCATTAATATGTGCAACATGACAGTAAAATACACGTAAAGTAAAAATCATAAATTGGAGGCAACAGAGACAGCATTACGTCATGGTATGTCCTGATAAGAGCAACATAGCGCTTGAATTGTGCAGCAAGCAGCATTGGTTCATGCATCATGGTTGTGAAATACACATGGGGTCCTGCGCAAAAGTGCAAAGTGACTGACTTGACCATGTAACTGGGTGGATGTTAAATACATTGCCACTGCGTTATAAAAAACCTGGTGAAGGGTGACCCAGGGTGGCACAAAAGGGGCCTGCTAAAGACATGTCATGTCTGGAAGTCCAACAGAGAAAAAAAAACCATATGAGGGCTTACTGTGCTCATAATGAAACTGACGTGCTGGCGGGGGGGTGAGTGGCCGTGCTCGTGAATGAAGTCAATAGTATCCAAGTGACTGGAAAACCTCAAAATAGTGCAGTGGTGACGAGATCCGGTACATAGTGCCAATCTATAAAAAACATGAGAGAACAGGGTCAGAACTCCACATGTTACATAAAAACTCACTACGAGCATCAAAACGAGAATAAACAATGCATTACATGATGAGAACACAGAGGAAAAACATCCTGTTTATGTCAGTTTGCAACCAGTTACACAAAGTACTAGCGGGGCACAAAGAGTGCCAGGGAGTGGGTCAATCTCTAAGATGTACTGCCAATTCCTCATCCTGGTTCAAACCTCCCGGGGCCTTGCTTTGAAATTCAATGATGTACTTAGACTCTTTTTGTCTAAGTTTCAAAGTCCTATCTCCTCCCCTGGGGTTTCTTTCAATTTGCTCAAGGACATGAAAACTCATCTGGGCAGGGTTGGAGAAATGTCGTTCTGCGAAGTGTCTGGCTACTGGGTATTTGTCATTTTTATTGACAACTGCCCGGTAGTGTTCGAGAACACGATTTTTGGCCTGTTTGGTACTGCTGCCTATGTACCAAAGGCCACATGGACATTCAATGACATAGACAACATGCGTTGTACTGCAAGTTAAGAATTGTTTGAGTTCTTTTTTGACCCCATTGTACTCAACCGATTTTTTGTGAGTACTGTATCTGCACGCCTTGCAGTGGCCACAACGAAAAAAAACCAAACAGTCCTAGATTCTGAGCTTTGGGGTAGTGTGTGATATCACTTTTCACTACCATATCCCTAATGGATCTCCCTTTCCTGTAGGTTATCAAGGGTCGATTGGAAATCTCTTTGCCTATCACACTGTCAGACGTGAGAATGTTCCAATTCTGGGATATAACCTTCCGTATCTGTTTAAATTCAGTATTGTATGTGAGGATGAGACGGGTATGTTCCTCCTCGCATGATACACCGGGGGTCTTATCTTCTAGAGTTTCTAACCTAGGAATCCCATCCGCCCGGGTTTTGGCCTTTCTTATTACCCAAGCAGGATAGCCTCTGTCCTTGAATCTGGCTATCATTTCTGAGCTGACTTTCTCATAACCTTCATTGGTGCTGCAGTTCCTTTTGGCCCTGATCAGTTCCCCGTAGGGGATACTCCATTTCAAAGTCTCGGGATGGCTGCTCAGAGCATGCAGGACACTGTTTCCTGCAGTAGACTTCCTAAACAGGCTGGTTTGGAGTTGCCCTCTTGTCACTTCTACTTTCACATCAAGATATTCTGCGAAAGTACTGCTAATGTGACTGGAAAGTACAATGTTCAAATTGTTGTTATTAAGCTTGCTGACAAATTCTTGTGCCATGTCAGCAGAGCCCTTCCAGATTACAAAGAGGTCGTCGATGTAACGCCACCATGTACTGACGTGTTGCCAATACAATGTGAGATTGGGGTCAGAGCGGATGCCTTGCTCCCAGTGTCCCAAAAAGAGATTCGCGAAACTGGGAGCAAAGCAAGAACCCATCGCCGTCCCAGTGGTTTGTCTGTACAGGACCCCGTCAAAGAGAAAAAAGTTGTTGTGGAGACAGAATGTCATCATGTCTATCAACATTTTGCTGTGGTCTCTAAAACGGAGGGGACGCCCTGCCAAAAACCTCTCGCATGCTGCCAAACCCTGGTTATGGTCAATGATGGTGTACAGGGATTGTACATCCAAAGTAATGAGAAGATTCTTGTCTTCCCATTGTACATTAGAGAGTTTTTTGAGAAAGTCTTTCATGTCCTTCACGTAACTGGGAAGGTTGTGTACCCAGTCCCGCAGGAAAAAGTCTACATATTTAGATATGTGTTCAGAGACACACCCTCTTGAAGAGACGATGGGTCTGCCCGGTGGATCTACTGCATTTTTATGGAGCTTGGGGAGTAGGTATAGCACCGGGAGTGTGGGGTGATCGTTCTTGAGATACCTAAATTCCTCCCACTCTAAAATGCCCTGATCCTTCCATAAGATGAGTTTATCCCAAATGTACAAGATACTACTGTTGTAGAGATCGTAGGTAGTGGTGGTATAGTATTTACCATCACTTAATTGTCTTAAGGCTTCTTTAGTATAGGCCTCACGGTCCATGATAACAATGTTACCTCCCTTGTCAGCGGGACGTACAACCACTGACTCGTCCTCCATCAAAGAGGTAAGTGCCTTTCTTTGTTGTTGGGTTAGATTTTGTTCTCTGGGGCCTCCCCTTCCCCTGTTCTTGTATTTGGAGCCAATCTGTTTGTTGACACATTCGTGGAAGGTGTCAATATTGTCGTGTGGCATATTGGGAATGAAGGTGGATTTGGGTTTGAAACCAGAGAGTGAGCTACAGTCCGTAACAAAAGCCGCATCTCTAAGCAATTGTGTGGCCGAGCTAGTCTCTGGTTCTTCATCATTGTCAGATGTTGTACGATCTAACTCTATGATGTTGATGATGTTGTCTACATCCCCAATGCAAAAGTTATCTTCAGGAATCGTATTAGTAGTCCTACCTTTGTGTTGGTTACCACCCAATCTCTTAAGTTTGTGCCATTTCTTTAGTTTTAATTTCCGTACAAACTTAAAAATGTCAATTCTGATTTCACTAAACCCAAATGACATCGAAGGGCAAAAGGAAAGGCCCAAGCTTAAAGTGGACTTTTCTACAATGGACATGTGTCTTTTGGAAAGATTGATAATAGTTTTATTTACCATTTCCTCGTCCATTATTGGCCTTTTTTGGAACGTGTTACCATGTTCTCCGCGTTGCTTTTTGCCTTGCCTCTTTTCCCACCTCTGGAAAAGCCTCTTCCCTCGGTTGTTCCTCCGGTTCCTCTTCCCCGTGCTCGTCCTCTGCCCCTTGGTGTCTGTGTCACTGGTGCCGGAGTCTCCACTCCCGCCCGTCTGCTCCGGCGCAGGTGGCGGTATTCCTCCAAAAAATTCACCTTGGTTGGTCTTGCCTCTGGTATATTTGTATCCTCCATTGATGCATCAGACTCGGTGCCACTTGAGATCAAAGTGGTTTCAACGTTGTGAGTTGAGGTTTCCGCAGCACTGGATTTCTTTTGGTATAAATGATCATATTTGCGACTGAAGGTGAGGATCCTTCCGCTATCATAATCGTTATAGTCGCGATCTAGCTTCCTTTCTTTTCTCGCTTTTATGTCGTCTTCATAATGATTGAGACGTGACTTCATGGGGGTCATTAAAGTCTCGGCAGTTTGTTCATCAACTTCTGACTTTATGGTTTCCATTAATTCTTTAATTTGTTTTAACAAGTATGCATGGATTGATCGGGAAGAATTGTTAAAACAAATTAAAGAATTAATGGAAACCATAAAGTCAGAAGTTGATGAACAAACTGCCGAGACTTTAATGACCCCCATGAAGTCACGTCTCAATCATTATGAAGACGACATAAAAGCGAGAAAAGAAAGGAAGCTAGATCGCGACTATAACGATTATGATAGCGGAAGGATCCTCACCTTCAGTCGCAAATATGATCATTTATACCAAAAGAAATCCAGTGCTGCGGAAACCTCAACTCACAACGTTGAAACCACTTTGATCTCAAGTGGCACCGAGTCTGATGCATCAATGGAGGACACAAATATACCAGAGGCAAGACCAACCAAGGTGAATTTTTTGGAGGAATACCGCCACCTGCTCCGGAGCAGACGGGCGGGAGTGGAGACTCCGGCACCAGTGACACAGACACCAAGGGGCAGAGGACGAGCACGGGGAAGAGGAACCGGAGGAACAACCGAGGGAAGAGGCTTTTCCAGAGGTGGGAAAAGAGGCAAGGCAAAAAGCAACGCGGAGAACATGGTAACACGTTCCAAAAAAGGCCAATAATGGACGAGGAAATGGTAAATAAAACTATTATCAATCTTTCCAAAAGACACATGTCCATTGTAGAAAAGTCCACTTTAAGCTTGGGCCTTTCCTTTTGCCCTTCGATGTCATTTGGGTTTAGGGAAACCAGAATTGACATTTTTAAGTTTGTACGGATATTAAAACTAAAGAAATGGCACAAACTTAAGAGATTGGGTGGTAACCAACACAAAGGTAGGACTACTAATACGATTCCTGAAGATAACTTTTGCATTGGGGATGTAGACAACATCATCAACATCATAGAGTTAGATCGTACAACATCTGACAATGATGAAGAACCAGAGACTAGCTCGGCCACACAATTGCTTAGAGATGCGGCTTTTGTTACGGACTGTAGCTCACTCTCTGGTTTCAAACCCAAATCCACCTTCATTCCCAATATGCCACACGACAATATTGACACCTTCCACGAATGTGTCAACAAACAGATTGGCTCCAAATACAAGAACAGGGGAAGGGGAGGCCCCAGAGAACAAAATCTAACCCAACAACAAAGAAAGGCACTTACCTCTTTGATGGAGGACGAGTCAGTGGTTGTACGTCCCGCTGACAAGGGAGGTAACATTGTTATCATGGACCGTGAGGCCTATACTAAAGAAGCCTTAAGACAATTAAGTGATGGTAAATACTATACCACCACTACCTACGATCTCTACAACAGTAGTATCTTGTACATTTGGGATAAACTCATCTTATGGAAGGATCAGGGCATTTTAGAGTGGGAGGAATTTAGGTATCTCAAGAACGATCACCCCACACTCCCGGTGCTATACCTACTCCCCAAGCTCCATAAAAATGCAGTAGATCCACCGGGCAGACCCATCGTCTCTTCAAGAGAGTGTGTCTCTGAACACATATCTAAATATGTAGACTTTTTCCTGCGGGACTGGGTACACAACCTTCCCAGTTACGTGAAGGACACGAAAGACTTTCTCAAAAAACTCTCTAATGTACAATGGGAAGACAAGAATCTTCTCATTACTTTGGATGTACAATCCCTGTACACCATCATTGACCATAACCAGGGTTTGGCAGCATGCGAGAGGTTTTTGGCAGGGCGTCCCCTCCGTTTTAGAGACCACAGCAAAATGTTGATAGACATGATGACATTCTGTCTCCACAACAACTTTTTTCTCTTTGACGGGGTCCTGTACAGACAAACCACTGGGACGGCGATGGGTTCTTGCTTTGCTCCCAGTTTCGCGAATCTCTTTTTGGGACACTGGGAGCAAGGCATCTGCTCTGACCCCAATCTCACATTGTATTGGCAACACGTCAGTACATGGTGGCGTTACATCGACGACCTCTTTGTAATCTGGAAGGGCTCTGCTGACATGGCACAAGAATTTGTCAGCAAGCTTAATAACAACAATTTGAACATTGTACTTTCCAGTC
Source organism: Lissotriton vulgaris (assembly GCF_964263255.1). Taxonomy (NCBI): domain Eukaryota; kingdom Metazoa; phylum Chordata; class Amphibia; order Caudata; family Salamandridae; genus Lissotriton; species Lissotriton vulgaris. The sequence continues at coordinate 1,472,228,683 of NC_141689.1, forward strand.
ACATTAGCAGTACTTTCGCAGAATATCTTGATGTGAAAGTAGAAGTGACAAGAGGGCAACTCCAAACCAGCCTGTTTAGGAAGTCTACTGCAGGAAACAGTGTCCTGCATGCTCTGAGCAGCCATCCCGAGACTTTGAAATGGAGTATCCCCTACGGGGAACTGCTCAGGGCCAAAAGGAACTGCAGCACCAATGAAGGTTATGAGAAAGTCAGCTCAGAAATGATAGCCAGATTCAAGGACAGAGGCTATCCTGCTTGGGTAATAAGAAAGGCCAAAACCCGGGCGGATGGGATTCCTAGGTTAGAAACTCTAGAAGATAAGACCCCCGGTGTATCATGCGAGGAGGAACATACCCGTCTCATCCTCACATACAATACTGAATTTAAACAGATACGGAAGGTTATATCCCAGAATTGGAACATTCTCACGTCTGACAGTGTGATAGGCAAAGAGATTTCCAATCGACCCTTGATAACCTACAGGAAAGGGAGATCCATTAGGGATATGGTAGTGAAAAGTGATATCACACACTACCCCAAAGCTCAGAATCTAGGACTGTTTGGTTTCTTTCCTTGTGGCCACTGCAAGGCGTGCAGATACAGTACTCACAAAAAATTGGTTGAGTACAATGGGGTCAAAAAAGAACTCAAACAATTCTTAACTTGCAGTACAACGCATGTTGTCTATGTCATTGAATGTCCATGTGGCCTTTGGTACATAGGCAGCAGTACCAAACAGGCCAAAAATCGTGTTCTCGAACACTACCGGGCAGTTGTCAATAAAAATGACAAATACCCAGTAGCCAGACACTTCGCAGAACGACATTTCTCCAACCCTGCCCAGATGAGTTTTCATGTCCTTGAGCAAATTGAAAGAAACCCCAGGGGAGGAGATAGGACTTTGAAACTTAGACAAAAAGAGTCTAAGTACATCATTGAATTTCAAAGCAAGGCCCCGGGAGGTTTGAACCAGGATGAGGAATTGGCAGTACATCTTAGAGATTGACCCACTCCCTGGCACTCTTTGTGCCCCGCTAGTACTTTGTGTAACTGGTTGCAAACTGACATAAACAGGATGTTTTTCCTCTGTGTTCTCATCATGTAATGCATTGTTTATTCTCGTTTTGATGCTCGTAGTGAGTTTTTATGTAACATGTGGAGTTCTGACCCTGTTCTCTCATGTTTTTTATAGATTGGCACTATGTACCGGATCTCGTCACCACTGCACTAATTTGAGGTTTTCCAGTCACTTGGATACTTTTGACTTCATTCACGAGCACGGCCACTCACCCCCCCGCCAGCACGTCAGTTTCATTATGAGCACAGTAAGCCCTCATATGGTTTTTTTTTCTCTGTTGGACTTCCAGACATGACATGTCTTTAGCAGGCCCCTTTTGTGCCACCCTGGGTCACCCTTCACCAGGTTTTTTATAACGCAGTGGCAATGTATTTAACATCCACCCAGTTACATGGTCAAGTCAGTCAGTTTGCACTTTTGCGCAGGACCCCATGTGTATTTCACAACCATGATGCATGAACCAATGCTGCTTGCTGCACAATTCAAGCGCTATGTTGCTCTTATCAGGACATACCATGACGTAATGCTGTCTCTGTTGCCTCCAATTTATGATTTTTACTTTACGTGTATTTTACTGTCATGTTGCACATATTAATGCTGTTTTGTGAATGATGCGCACAATTTCCAGCGCCATGTTGCTCTTTGGTGTCCCTCTGCCGGCGCGTAAGCATTTGCGACCATGGTGTCGACCTTACCCCACAGTGTCCACCTGACGTGTACTTCATTATCATATTGCATGATTTAATGCCATGTGTTGATTGACTCGCATAATTCCAGCGCTCTATCATGTTCTCGAGTGCTGTACAGCTAGCGCGTAAAAAACTACAATCATGGCGCCGACTGCACTATTGCTCCGTGCATCAAGCTTTGTATTCCCCTGTCAACTCGATATTTCATAAGTTGCTGGTACCTTTGTTGCACTGTGAATACACATTAATTTTAGACACGCAATTTTGTCTATTTACAAAATGTTCGCAAATTTGACATTTAATGCAATGTTTACCTTATAATTTGCACAATACCATTTGGTAGCCTGCTAGACATTCTTTTTTGCATTTGATTTCAATTTACATTGGTTTCTGAGTGATTTATCTTATGATTTGTACTGCATGTGGAAGTCCCATTTCTATGTTCCTTTCACTTGAAGCCTTTATGTAGGTTTGAAACTGACTCACATCCTAACGTGATCAAGGCTGTCCGCAGCCGAAACATGTTGTTAGGTGAACAAACACCCTTGGAGTTGCAGCTGGAGTCGCGTTGTTTGTGATCTGAGAGCACCGGCATCTTCTTGAAACTTTGGAATATATATATATATATATATATATATATATATATATATATATATATATATATATATATATATATATATATATTAGCATTTAAAAAACCAATGAAATTCACTGAAAAAGGTTATACACTATATATAGTTAGGAATTAGCCTTTAAAAAACCAATGAAATTCACTAACAAAAACATAGGTTTTAGGCCTTATATAGTTAGGAATTAACATATAAAAACCATTGAAATTCCTCCTATATAGTTTATATGTTTATCTAGTAGCCATGTGACCTTCATACACATGATTGGTAGGTGGTGTTTTAAATTTTGTTGGGTCACTAGTCACTCATTTCCAGTGAGCAAGGCGACTGCTTTCGCCAAAACGCGTCTGGATTACATCACATTGCAGTTCACATGAAAAACCTTGAATAAATGCCTGCTTCAAGAAGAAGGAAACAAGCGTCCGTTTTTCTGTTGTTGCAACATGCAAACTAGGAGTGTTTGACTTGATGTTAATCAGGGAGGCTTGGCTTGATGCCTCGCTCTAACGGAACCCTCTCAGTTCTGAGGCTGCGCGTTGCTTTCAAGCCGTTTGGAACTTTCATATATATAAATATATATACAATAACATAAAATTTATTTTGAAAAACCCATTTTATTATAAGTAATTGCATTATAAATTAAAACATTAAACTATTTAGACATCTTTAAACTTAAATTAACTACTCCAGTCAGTAGCAACAGTAGGGAAAGTGTTGGATAGCGGATTGGTAAAAATTAGTATTCCCACTCCAGTGAGGGCAACAATAGGGAAAGTGTTGGAGAGCAGAGGGGTAAACCGGACTATTCCCACTTCTGTGAGTGTAACAGTAGGGAAAGAGTTGGATAGCATAGGGGTAAAAATTACTATTCCCACTCCAGTGAGTGCAACAGGAGGGGAACTGTTGTATTGTGTACGGCTAAAAATTACTAATAGCACTCCAATGGGTGCAACAGAAGGGAACAGTAGGGCTAGTGCCCTCACCGCATTACAGGTCAAGTTCACGGACCATTTCCAAGACCTGTCCTCTATTTTAAAAAGTGTATGTTGTGCTGCTTTGCTCATTTTAAAATCTACTTTTAAAATACTATTTATTGCTCCAGGCATGCTTCCCTGGTCTGCCGCGGCAAGTGCCGTTTGAGTGGCGGAAGCCAGCATCGCCATTTTCTACCGCCCACAACACCGGAGGTCACTTTAATTGTAGCGGTCCCACCCACCTCCTACTCCACTTACGGAGGTGCGCCGAGCTGACGCGCCGAGCGGATGCACGCAGCGGAGCGCCAAAGGCACACCAAAGGCAAGCCCGTCTGTGCCCATCCAAGCCAGACCGTCGCCAGTCACGCTGCCCGTTTAGCCATTTATATTCTCATTTTCTTCATGGCCATCATTCAGTACTCTAGTTTGGAACTGCACTCATTAAATACTACAACAAGTAAGACTGTCCATCTCGGTGTATTAGCTAAGAATGCTACTGATGTCTTCCCTATGTCCAAACCTACTGCCGACTGTATACTTACACCAGATAAAGAGGCGGTCAAACTCAACCATGCTAATCAGCGAACACACACAAATAAATATTTGATGGGCCTCTATTGCGATGCCCGTTCCCTCGCAAAGCATGCTATAGAAACATGCGCATTAATAGATTTTAAGAAACCAGACTTTTTTCTCATAACAGAGACCTGGCTACATGAAAATTCCCACCCTGACATAGCCACGGCTATCTCACAGGAATATCAACAACTCAGACTTGACAGGAAGGAAAAAAGAGGCGGGGATTGCCATTGCTTTTAAAACTCACATAAGGATCCACAATATTGAGACATCCCAAGCAGACTGGGGAGAGATCTGAATCTTTTCCATAGAGAGTACCAGTCACAAATCTTGGCAGGGTGCTCTAGTATATCACCCTCCTGGCAATAGAGCGCATTTCCCTACCAATCTCATAGAAGCTATTTTCCCCCATACTAAAATCCTTTTAGTAGGGGATTTTAATTTTCATGTGGAGCTTTTGTCAGATCCCTACACAAGCGATCTTATAAACTGTCTTAACACCTTAGGACTCTCCCAACGCATCACCGGTCCTACCCATTCGGCAGGGCAGACCCTTGACCTTCTCCTGACCAACTCCCCACTAGTAGAAATTGACCCACCGTTTCCTATTTTATGGTCGGACCACTATGTGATAAGGTTCCGCCTTCAAGACTCTCTAAGAACACCTCCACTTTCGAATATAAGCAAATTAAGCCGATCCTGTAACAAGATCAATCTGGACTCTTTTTCCCCACATTTTTCCCCCATTCCCTTGTCTGAATTAACCAATCCCAACCATGGCGCCAGAGGTCCTGACCTCGCCATAACCACCGCTCTTGACTGCATTGCCCCCAAAAAGTTAACCAAATGTCCCACAAAACTCTCCTCTTGGTTTACCGCCAAACTCAAAATAGACAAACTTGCTGTTAGGAAGGCGTAATGTAAGTGGAGGAGTTCCAAGGACAGCGGGGTTAAACAGCATTATAAGACCACTCAACGGCTATATATGAATCATATAGCCCAGGCTAAAAAAGAATGCTTAGGCAATAGAATCACCCTTGCAGCTAACTCACAGAGAGAATTGTATAACATCGTTAAGGAATTTACCAACCCTCCCTCCTGTCAACCCCGCTGCCTACTTCCCAGGAGTGGGTGAACTCGCTCTTCACTTATTTCGTAGAAAAGATCAATGATATTCACCAAACATTTACACAACCATCTAACATTATACCTGGTGGGAGTAATCCTGACCCTGTATCTCTTTGTACTGCCCCCCCTTACTAACTTTAACAGAGTCATGGAGGAAGAAGTATTGCTAGCCCTTATCCACATAAAATCAGGTTCCCCCACAGACTCAGCCTCAGCTCAAGTTTTATCTAAAATTGGCCCCATTTTCCTCCCCCAACTTACTGTTTTATTCAACCACTCCCTGTCACAGGCTATAGTCCCAACCCACCCATTTTGAAAAAAACCCTCTGCTGATCCCAAGCAACTATCCCAAGCAACTATCCAATTATAGGCCAATATCTCTCATACCACTCTTCGGAAAAATTCTAGAATCCATGGTTAATGGCCAACTTACCCAACATCTGGAAAACATCTGGAAAACAATAAACTGCTGGACCCTTCCCAATCAGGTTTCAGGGCCTTCCACAGCACCAAAACTGCCCTGCTTGAAATAGTCGATAATATCAGACTTTCCCTGGATACCAGGCAATCAACTATACTGGTTTTGCTCGACTTGTCGGCTGCCTTCTTCACCATTTCTCACGGCATCCTCCTTGCCTGCCTGTGTGCATCTGGTGTCGAAGGAGCAGCCCTTAATTGGTTCAGGAGCTATCTGGTAGATTGTTCATCTAAAGTGCAAATAGGTGACTTCTCCTCAGAAAGCCAAATCATTAATAAAGGGGTCCTCCAGGACTCAATTTTGAGCCCTATGTTATTTAACTTGTACGTGTCCCCCTTGGCTAAACTCATAAAGTCTTTTGGGTTTCAAACAGTGTCATACGCAGATGATACTCAGCTGCTAATCACCATGGGATCAGATGTCACCGAACCAAAAAAACGCTTTGAACTCTGTCTGATAGCTATAAACATCTGGATGATAAACAACCACCTTCTCCTAAATGCTAAGAAAACAGAGATCGTGCTTTTTGGGGATGCAGACAAACTATGGAACAGCGACTGGTGGCCCCCCATGTTAGGTCCTTGTCCCTTAACTACGACAGCTTCAAGTAATCTAGGCATAATTCTGGACTCCAAACTATCTACGTTAATTCAAATGAACAATCTGGTCCACATCTGTTACGGACTCATGCGTAGTCCCAGAAAAATATTCAAATGGATTCCTCTCTCCTCCAGGATGCCCCTCGTGCAGGGACTGATTACTAGCCGTCTGGACTACGGCAATTCTTTACTTGCTTCCGTAAATGTAGGACTTCTGGCTAAGCTCCAGGTCATGCAAAATACTGTGGCCAGGCTGGTCCTCAACCTGCCCTCGCGCTCCCCATCCGGACCTAGTCTGAAGACCCTATACTGGCTCCCAATCAAAAAGAGAATCTATTTAAAATTGTGTTGCCTGGTGCATAAGACACTCAATAATAAAGGACCCCTTTACCTAGCTAAAAACTCAATATATACCAACAGGCTAGATCCCTCAGGTCCAACAGCAAATTTCTTTTGACAGTGCCGAAGATCCGAACCACCAGAAATGGGGGTAAATCCTTTTCCCGGGTGGCCCCAGAAACCTGGAACACCTTGCCTTTGCCCCTCCGTCTGGAGACGGATCATAAGAAGTTCCTTAAACTACTCAAAACTTGGTTGTTTAGCTCAGTCATGTAAATCAAAGCCGTTTCTGTCCTGTCCTGCTGTGAACACTAGCTAGCGCTATAAGACCTTATGGTGATATATGCTCTCTACAAATACCAAATAAAAATACAAATACAAGTGTTGAATAGCAGAGGGGTAAAACTTACTATTCCCACTCCAGTGAGTGCAACAGTGGGAAAAATGTTGTATTGCGTAGTGGTAAAATTTACTATGCCCACTCCAATGAGTGCAACAGTAGGGGATGTTTTGGATAGGGGAGGGGTAAAACGTACTACTCCCACTTCAGTGAGTGCAACAGTAGGGTAAGTGTTGGATTGCATAGGGATAAAAAGTACTATTTCCACTCCAGTGAGTGTAACAGTAGGGAAAGTGTTGGATAGCAGAGGGGTAAAAATTACTAATCCCATTCCAGAGAGTGCAACAGTAGGGAAACTGTTGTATTTCGTAGGGATAAACATTACTATTATGACTCAAATGGGTGCAACAGTAGGGAAACTGTTGGATAGTGGAGGGGTAAAACTTACTTTTCCCACTCCAGTGAGTGCAAAAGTAGGGAAAGTGTTGGATTGCGAAGGGGTAAAAACTACTATTTCCACTCCAGCTAATGCAACGGTAGGGAAAGTGTTGGATAGCGGAGGGGTAAAAATTACTATTCCCACTTCAGTGAGTGCAGCAGTAGGGAAAGTGTTGGATAGTGGCAGGATAACATTTACTAATCCCACTCCAATCAGTGCAGCTGTAAGGAAAGTGTTGGATAGCGGAAGGGTAAAATTTACTACGCCCACTCCAATCAGTGCAACAGTAGGGAAAATGTTGAATTGCAAAAGGGTAACAAATAATATTCGCATTACAGTCAGTTCAAAAGCAAAAAGCAAATAAAATATTTACAGCAAAACTAGTTTAAAAACAAAATAAATCAAAACATAGATAAATATATTTCAAATTAAAATACAAATATAGTTAATGTTACACATTTTAATTATATATATATATATATATTATAATGTTAAATGCAAATGACAAATACCTACAAATAATATATTAAATAAAATAAAACAATATTTTCAAACAAATACATATTTTTAATTATTTAGAATAAAAAAACATTATTTATTACATAAATTTACTTTTTTTATTTCCTACCCTACAACACCACACAATTCACAACCCACATCTACATTTTATTTTAAAAAATGTACTTACGTAATTAACATAATCAATTACCAATTAAAGAAATATTATTAATAAAAAACAGATAGTACCCACTAACCACTGGTAAAATGTAACTGTAAAAAATTCATAACACAATTCAAACTAATAGTATATAAAAACTAATCATAAAGTAAGTAACATTAATTTACACCCCCCTCTTTACCCATAAACAACTACCCTAAATAAATATCGGTCCACTTTCATCAGTACCACTTTAGATGTGAATGTAAGTGTGCAAATGGGTCATAAATAGGTTTGAACACATGGGGCCTTATTACAGTAAGTGCTCGGGGTCCAATGGGCATTTGTGCCCACTTTTTGCATCCTCAGGGCACTTTGGTCTTACAGAACATGGCACAGAAACTTGTGCATCCCCTTCAGTACTACCAACGGCGTTGGTACACTTAAAGTGCCAGCACTACCTTTAGGGGGCATTCCCTCATTTGCATAGAGGTGGGCCCTATTCAAGTGAGGGAAATTATTTGCCTGTGCGCCCATGCCATAATAAAGGCACGGGCTCGAAGACAAAGAAGCTCTCAAGGGGCGCGCTCACGGTGTTCTGGTGGCACACTGTGAGGACGCCCCCTGAGAGCCACCCTCTGCGGGGGAAAGGACCCCGACATCCCCTTGCAGGAGGGTGCAGCCTTGACCATGGAGAGTATAGGATACTTTTCCTCCCTATCACGTGTGAAAAATGTGAACAGAATCAACAAGGCTGGGAGAAGCAAAGTTCCAGAGACAAGGTCACTCATCAAAATAGGTCAAAACAGAAATATTTCAGTTATAGTTACATGTAGGGGCTTAGTATAAGATGCAAGCAGTTCAATCAGGAGAGAGCAGAGGCAAATGGTCCCTGATTATTTCATTTTTAGTACAATGTGGGTTGCAACGTGTTGAGTAGCTATTAGGAGTTTAAGGGTTATTATACTGGGTGTTGAGAAAGTCAATAACTACGGAATGGTGGGGAATGGCAAGGGTGTTTCCTTACATCTAGAACCTCAGTGTAAAGTCATACGATACATACAGGGCTGTTGGAATAATGTAACAGGGGGGCCAAATTATGCGGTAGGGCTGAGTAAATTATAGAGCAAGAAAAAACAAGTTTTCAGTCATTTGAGCTAGCAAGAATTATTTTAGTTGAAATCTGCAGTTTATGCAGCCGTAATGGATTATGTTGGAAATACGGGAAATCTATAATTGTGCAAAAATTGTAGCAACTGCAAAATTGCACAATTACAGTGGCCCTGGATATATATAGTTGGAAGGCTGAGAGCTACATTTTCCATAAAAAGTAATGGCTCAAACATAGAACACAGATTTTGAGATCATAGGGCTGACTCACAGACGTGTATGAGTAGTGGAAGTAGTATTACATGGGTCCTCTTTTCTGTACTCCTGTTTTTTCTGAACTGGCCATGAAATGTCGATCTCTCTATTGGTAAAAGAGCAAAGAGGGCAGAGTCTTTTCTATTTGTACAAATTCTGTAGGAATATTCCTTGAATATTTCTATTTTATTCTTTTAGATATTTTCGGACAATTCGCAAAGATATTAAAAATATGTAAAAGAATACTACACAAGTACTACTTTAGGTACTGTAAAATACCTTTGTAAATAGGTCTTATGTTCACAAATTTGAAGCAGATCCTACAGAGATTACTTGTCCCCTAACCCTGGAAGGAACATACATGACAAAGGTCATAGAGCTCTGCAGTAAGTAAGTAATAGCTTTATTTGCATGATTAATTACAATCATTGCAAAATGCCAAAAGCAACATTCAGTTGCTCAGAGTTGCCGACCGTGATTGTGCTTTGCAGTAGTAAATGTGACCGCCTACTGCCTACTGAGCTCCCGCATTGCAGGTCCTGAGGTCATGCTTGACCTCATGCTTGACCTCAGTCGCCATGATCTAAGTGCCATTTGAGTACTGAGTTGCCTGTTCCCCTCTGGGTTTAGTATGTGCTCCACTTGCCCTAGTATAGGGCCTTTACAGGTTCAATGACTAATAGTTTAGAGTAATGGCAACTGGTGCAAAATTCTCACCCTTCAGAAACCAGTGACAATGTTAGTGTTTGAGCTTTACAGAACCTGAACCCGAGTGTCAGCTACTCATATTTATTTAATGTGTATCCCATTAAAATGCTGGAATGAAATTGGATTTGTCATTTTCAAAAAGAACAGTTTCACTCTGTGCTTTTCCAAATGCCGGGTAAATCTATTTGGTAGTTCCTGAGAAGTGTGTGAAATGTGTCAAGTAGGTTTTAAGGAGTTCACCACCTATTATGCTTAGTCTCAGATTTGCACTTTAGATGATTATTATGAGCTTCGATTATTTTACCTAATGTCATGAGTTATGATGCTACCATTGGAATGCTCTTGACTTAAATATTATGAAATCACATGCTCTTCTTTTGTATGTTGTGTGCTTTTTCTCCTCCTGTGTTTTATTGGGGGGCGAAAATTCAGCAATAAAAATATTTATTTTTTTAAACTAATGACATTGTGTATCCCCAAATCCACTTGGGAATTGACTACTGATTAATTATGTGTATGATACCAAAATAATAACTTTATCACCTCCCATCTTTACCCAGCTTTTAAGGTTTGACAAAAATGGAGTTACAGTGATGATTTTACACACACAACTCTCTCTCTCTCTCTCTCTCTCTCTCTCTTTCTCTACGCCCAGGCATACATGTATTACTACAATGTACAGGTCGAATCCCATGTCGCTAATCCATTGATTTTACAAAGGCTAAAAAATTCTTTAGGCACTCACAAGACCTCTTTTATGCAATTTTACCTTACACATATGCAGGTGTGAAGAGTGTAACATGCTATTGATTTCCAATGTAAAGGGAGGGGATGGGCAACATGACTGACTCAAGAATGGCCCCTACTCACACTCAACATTTGCAATAAATACTGCATTTCTCTCTGTTATTATGCACGTGTAACGTGTGTATATGTTGTATTAATTTATGTTTTTCTTTCCTTTCATAATATTTGCTTCCTGTTTGACAACAATGTTTGTACTTTTTCTATGCATTTTCAGAATAATGTTTTCATGTTTAATTATTTAGCCAAGCAAGAATGCTAATTCTTCTGCAGCCTAGTACTCCGCATTACAAAAGGTTATCCATTCTCCCCTGAATTACAAGGTCTTTCAAAAAGTGCTTCATGTTAGCAGCTCAGAGAGCACATCAATTCTCTTTTATTTTGCATTTCTTACTAAGCTGAATAATGGCCTGTCCTTTCTGTTGCAGGTCGTGGAGACTAATTTGGTTGCAGTAGACTGTCACTGGATCATTATAAATGAGGTAACTGTCAATACTACATTGTTTTCGAGCATTAATCTTATTTTCATAAATGTAGGCTGTGTTCACATTGATCTTGACTTGTACAGCTGGAAGCAGCTGCATTGTGTAGTCAGCAGGATGGCATACATATCCGTTTATCATTCTCTCTGCTTCTCATTCAGATGCAGATGTTTGCAAGGATATGCAGAGCAGGGTGCTTTAGACTGCCCAATCACCTTTAATGATTATTGTTAATTTTACAAATGACGTCCTAAAGAGAACCAAAGTATGCAATGACACTGTGAATGGGAAAGTTCAGAATGTACAGTGATGGCAACACTGCTCACTAATTCATCATTGAAGTGGTAATCTACGCATAATTTCAGAATATTACACAAACGTAGGCATACCTGCCACTCAGGGGCATATGTACAATGAACTGATGGTGCGCGAGTTAGTCCAAAATTACTAATGTTGTGCTCCGTCATTTAAAAAATGCAGGGAGGCACCATCTTTACAAAGATACAGCGCACCATTGCGCTCCCCCCACGTTGGTGCTAAATTAATCTGCCTGGCAAAACGCAGGCATCCTTGCACGATATTTGAGGGAATGATTGTTTATGTGCAGGAATAAACAATCCAGAATGGCAATTTCTAACTCCTATGTGTGTTGCATTGTGCAGTACACATAGAACTTGCAAATCATTATTTTTTTAATGATTGTTTATGTGCAAGAATGGACACAATGCACAATGCAGCACACATAGAAACACCAAAAACGAGGAGACATTAATCATTTCTCCTCATTTCCCCATGTTAAGACCAGGTTTTTTTGGGTCTTATTTTTGGAGCTGCCCCATATTTATACTACCCTTGTAAATACAGGGCAGAATTAAAAACAATGGGTGTTGCAGCAGAAAGTTATTGAAGCAAGTGAAATATTGTTGTTCAATGAACCAGCACCCCTCCCCACCAGGGTCATAAACCAGAGAAGAAATAATACACATACGCTGGTGTCACAAGGACTGGCTTTGCAATGCCTGTTTTTCTTGATCTGTTACAGCTCTAAACATTACATGGTGTACATACCTTTTGCAATACAGGGGCTGGGAGAAATACATGCCTATGATTGACTACTTCACAAACCTCAGTCCATACATTTTAGTGCACCCACCTTGTAGTTGGCCCTTTACTCTAGGCAAAAGAAAATTACAATAGTAATTTCATAACTTGAAAACTCAGAAACAATAAGACAGTCCACTTTTCTTTGGGGTGCAGGCGTTCTTTTATTTACTTATTAAGTTTGAATCATAATTTGGGTTTGTCAATTGCTAGTCATAAGAAATGCACGTCTGAAAAGAATAAAAAACATCCATCATTGCATGCAATTAATACATTAATACATCAAAACTATAGGGCGTTTATATTTACCTGTGACCAACGAAAGAATTATATAATGCTGACGAAAAAAAACAACCCAGTCTTGGAGGGTGGTTATTTACTGAGCTCAGTGTTTTAATCCAAATACCATAGAAACACTTTGATTGAAAGAAGTGTTAAATGCATCCCTGTTAGACCTCCTCTTGATGGCACACTTCATGAAAGTCGGAACTGCACTTAAGTGCACTTAAGTAATTTGGACATTTTAATATTGAAGTTGTGTCTTTATACCACTCCCAAAAAGGTGAGTGGTATTTTATTATCTTATATTCATAACCTTGGATCTACCTATCCACAATGCTGAATGCAAATGTTCTGTATAAAGAATAAGGTTTTTTTTCAAACGTTTCTAACCAAAAGTAATAATACTGCACAATTGTGTGACAATGAATCCCCAATCACCTGATCTGATCTTAGATTGTGATAAGGCTGAAATTATTCTTAGTATTAACCAAGCTCAGGTGATTTTCCAAAAGAATATGAGCAAATTTGCTGCCTTACGGAAAAACACAGACAAAAGTCCATAGATAGCTGGATCACTGTAGGCATGTTGCTTGTGCACAGGTACCAATAATGAGCCCAACTAAGCTTGAGGCACACTGCTTGTCTGAAGGGCATCCATACAAAATCAAACCAGAAAAGAAGCCCAACTTTTTAATAAATAATTGCAAATCTATATGGGCAGTGTTCTTTAACCGTTTGACTTCTATGGGCCCCTACTTAATCATTACTGGAATCCAGGGACCACAACTGATTCATTATTGTAATCCAGGAATCCGGGGTTCCCGGTTTAGGCAATTCTGATGATTTAAACCGCAAAACTGTACACAAAAATACAAAAAAGAAATATGATCTTTTATTCACGACTAATAAACAAATACAAAAATCGTAGATTTAATTTTAATGGAATGCTTGGTTTAAATTGAAGCCATATCAACCTAACTTTTAGCCTCTAATTTCAAATTCATTCACAATTACAAAACATTTGAAAAATTTTAACTTTTACATTTTAGTTATTTATTTATATGCACTTTAATATTCTGGTAATATTATTTAATGTTCCAAGCAACTACATACTCCCTGAGAAGGCATCGTGGTTGCCCAGGAGTTCTCAGACCATAGGTTATGAACTGCCTCACTAGACCACTCAACAGGAGAAAGAGCCTTCTGAAGCCGACTTCCAAGATGACTGCCAACACTTCCTGGTTGAATTGCTGACATCCAGTCAGAGCTCTGCCGATCTCTTTTTCAATTATTGTTTGTGAAGTTGTCACAGCCACAGATATACACATTTGGATGTCTTTAATCTCTCAGAATCTACTGAACAGATGTATACCAAATAACAAAAAGCACCATCTGCAGATGGAAAGCTAGCTTTCTGACACAATTGGGGAAATTCTGTCCAGTGGTTTGGGCTGCAGGTGTGTCTAAGGCCTCTATGGGAATTAACATTTATGACCCACCCCTTTCTCATGGCCCCACGACAGATCACCCCAAAACTTTCCATGCACAACAAAAATCACATGGACACTGTTTTTGGAAAATGTTATGATGATTCGTCAACAGCACCAAATATATAGGTGAGTCAATCAATGCTTTTTAAAGGAAAACTTGGTTTGAATAGTCAGTGGTTCATTTTTCGGGTATAAGAACCAAACTTTTTATATGAAACATTTAGGAAATTTAAATGGTCCCTTAAAAATACAGGTGTTAATCAGCATTTAGACGCAAAGTATTTACTCTATGCCATGAAGTGACTGATCAGACCATTAAAATCAAAGAAACAATGTTGAAAAGTGCTGGTTCTGCCCGTGACTGTTGCCCACTGTAGATAGTTGTAGTCTTGTGACTTTTGCATTTCGGTATCTCTTGCTGTACCGGTGATCACATCCAGTTCCCTACATATATTGAAGGTGACCCAGATTCATTTGATGAAAAGGCCCCTTAAAGCTGTGCTCATGCAAAAACTCATCTACAGGCAGCAGCCGCCCTTTCATAAAGACGAGCTTTAAAAACAAACACGTACTCTCAAAAAGGTGCATTTCATCAAGCATTACTCATTTGTTTGAACCACTCTCCTCCTCTTCAAATAAAGTTAATGCTAACCAGCAAAGCTTTACCGTTGGGCCAGCACAATGACTTATACGGCAACCACTGTATTAAGCCCAAAGAGAACGGATACAATCAATGAAGCAGAAGGCAGTAGAAGGTAAATTTCTATTGCAGTGCAAGCTGCCAATGTGAGAACACCCCAGGGCATTGGCTGCAGACCCAGCAACCTGTTTTATTTTTGGTTGTATTGGAGGAGTAAGGAGGTAGATGGAGGCGGGGCACGTGGACAGACCTACCTCCAACAGCTACCAGCCTAAAGCTTGGGAGCACCTGTCAGTGAGTATGCACTGCTGTGGGGCGGTGAGGCTGAGTGAGAGGTGTGAGGGTCAGCAAGAATTACTTCTTCCAGAGTTTGGAAAACTTAGTAGCACTTAAATAATAACAGATGTGACTGTTACACCATCTCTGCTCTACACTTTATCCTAAGCCTCCTTTCTGCCCTTTGGCATGCTGCACAATTACTCTATTGTAGGGTATGGTTCATGGTTAGCTTGCAATAACTATGCATGTAGAACTATAATTATATACCGAACTATGCACATAGGTATAACAACATACAGAGTCTAGACAAGCTGGCGCCATAAATATTGATATTCATTTATTGAGGAATTCTCTATAGTGCACATATCAGAACACTTTTCTGTACAGATAAATGTGCCTGATTCTTTACATATTTTGGTGATTTACAGTTCCTCATGGGGTAGGTCATCTTCTAGCTCACATTAAGAATGACATGATATTCAAGGCAGTAAACATGTGCTAGATACAAAAAAGCATGTTGTGTTCCGCAAACAGAGTCGGCATTACTCAGTCACTGCCTGTAACAATCTTGGTCATTGCTCATAAGCTTGCTCGGTTTTTCTACGTTTCTTCAGGTTTGGGTCGTCAGGAAGTAGTCTGTGTTCTGATGGCTGGGGAGAGGGCCTTCCAGGGTCTGGGTGAAGGAACTTCTAGACTCTGCATGTTCATGTCTTCGAGCAGACACTCTCTGTGATGGCTAAAACAACCTACGATAACCGAGTGCAAGTGTGCATGTCTATTTAAGTAAATGTGGAAAAAATGCTGCAACATATTCTTTTCCTTGCAAAAAAAATAAATGTGGATAAATACAGATAAAAAGGGCAAAAAATTATTATATATAAATACAGACAGAAATGTAAAAAAAAGAAATACCATGAAACTGGGAGCCCTAACTATAACTACCTACTGGTGATTGCTTTGCCAATTGTTGTTTGTTCCAGTTAAACACTATAACACTGTAACACTGTAAATGAGGTTCTTCATCATTTACAGTGACATAGATGGGGTGGCCTTCACATTTTAACTTTGTGATGCTTCTCATAATTGTAAGTTTATCATGATGCCATATATTAGGATTCACTTTTGCCCCAATGTTCTTTTTCCTATCTTCTGGTGGCTTCTATATTGTCCAGCTAAGAGTGTCACCTCACCAAGATTGTTTTAAGGAGATCATTTGGCCCTATTAGGTAGAGGCATGATTGTCTCTAAAACGTATGAGTTTATTGATCCATTGCTTGACATGACCAAAAGGAGCATTTTGAATTCCCACTCAAAGTCCAGCATGTTATGCACAGGTGTTTCATAATAAACCACCTTTATTAAACAATTCCGTGCCCTGTGTCAATTCGACCGGACGTCTGACTACAGGGTAGGAATTAGAAAATCGCTGTCTAGAGTATGGCACAACCCTCATTCTTCCCAAAAAGTAAAAAATAAAAGTGCATTGACAGTTATTCACTGTTATCGCAGCAATCAGTATGGCTTGCCCATATATACCATAATAATGGTTCCCTAAGGATTAGGTGCTCTTTGCCTTGGCTTAAGCAGCCATTATTTAGATCTGACTTATCAAAATACAATACAGATTTTAGCATGCATACTGAATTCCTCCCAGCAGACTGCTTGTATTTTAATAGCCCTGAAACTTTCAGATGCATTTTGCCCTTACATCTTCAAGGATTTAGAAATACAGAATAACATATTAATATTGATAAACAAGGAACATAGTTTTCATGAATAAATCCATCTGTTTCAAAATCTGTTTCCATCTGCAACAATGCCAGAGATTTTCCAAGGGCAATTGATTACATTAAACGGATACAGTTTACATAAAGAGAATCATAACAGTCCCTGGCAGGTATTCCTGCTAGGCAGGGATGGGAAGATCACGTGACACAGGCTAGCGAAGATTTTCTCATATTATGCAGGAGAAGAACATTTCTAGTGTTTTCCAAGCAAGTGCAATTCAGTATTACTTAAGGACCAATAACCAGATACGGTGCATTCCTGTCCTTTTCCCCTGGGCCAGCGCACAATGGGCTGCTGCGCGCCAACGCAGGCACCTTTGCACCATAGTGCAAAAGGTGCATACGTTGCGGGGATGATTATTTTTGTACGGGAAACCTTCCTGTACAAAAATAATCACAAGATGCTTTTTCCTCTTTCTATGTGTGCTGCAGAATGCAGCACACTTAGAAAAAGGAAAAACAGGGAGAAATAAAGATATTTCTCCTTGTTGTGCCTCCCTTACGCCTGGGGAGGTGTAAGTTTTTGACACTGCCTCAGATTTATGATTTCTCGTAAATATGGGGCAGTGTCAAAATGCCATGGATGTTGCTGGGAATGCCCCTAGCAACACCATTTGCACACCGCCATAACACAGAAAACTGCATTAAAGTCCCAATATTTATCAGGCAGCAATAAGCCACACAAAGTGGCTTAGTGCTGCCTGATAAATATCACACAGGCTACTGCACCAGGGAACATCACAAAAAGTGAGTTTCCTGCGCCACATGGAGCCTGATAAATGAGGCCCTTAGATCTTTAGATCCAATGTGAATTTGATCATTTTTACCATTTCTGTGATGAAAACTTGATTTTTGTTTTTTTTGTAAAACCATTTAGATAAAACAATAAATACACATTGCAAAATTACAGAAGATAAAAATCCATACAAAGTGATCCAAATTAGGACATCAGCATGAACGACCCTCATTAAAGCACTTCTTATTCAGCAGACAATAATACACAATAAGTGTTAGACATGAGATGTGTAGTTGGCACCTTGTCCAAGTAGGGATCACCATACTAGTCAGGATATGCTAGATTAACACCAAAAGATAACCTGTGCTCAATCTCTGGCAGCTTGACACAGAGATGGCAGGCTTATCTCAATAGGCAATGTGTAAAGTAATTGTGTAGCACAATGAAAAGACCACAAAAAGACTCCACACAGGTTTAGAAAGATAGACAATAGTTTTATACATAAATCAAGACCAATACAACAACACTTCAACGTATAGAAGTCGAGTTATGAATGTTTAAAGATTACAAAGAGTTTTAGTGCTTAGAAACACTAAGCCACAAATGGGTCTTATCAGGTTGTGCTGGACTGGGGCAAAGTCAAAAGTTTGGGCCAACAGCGATGGAGCAAAGGACTTACGCAGGTCCGGTGAACAAAGGACTTTATCCTGGTCGCAACAGCGCAATGCGGGACACCATTGAGCAATGCGTCAAGCGATCTGTCAACGGCCATCCCGCAGTAGATGATGCTTCGATTTTCTCCACGCAGTGATGGCAATATGTTGGTTCTGAAGATGAAGCACCGAGATGAGATGCATTGGTTCCGGAGTGCGATGGACTGTGTTTCTCCACACAGTCGAGGAGATGCGCCGATCTCTCCACACTGCAGGGTGGTGATTTGTAGTTCCAATGTGTAAGGCTCTCAAGGCGATGCATTGGTTCTGAGAGCGATGCTCCTATTCTACTCCCAAACAGGATGAATGCACTGGTACTGCTCCAAGCAGACTGGAGATGCGTCAATTTCTCTGGTGCAAGTATCTGGGTCCACTTCCAAGCTCAGGAGAAGTTGTAGAGACTTTTTTTTATTAATTTATTTTTATTTATTTTATTTAAAGAGTTTTATATAGTGCTGGCTAGAACCCAAAGGTATCAGAGCGCTTTGCATGAGAATCAACAATGTAACAGAAAAAGTTCAACAATTACACTATACATCAAAAAATAGGCAATACAATTAGGAGAGGAGAGAAAGGAGAGAGAAAAGTAGTGGAGGGGGCAGGGGAGGTGAGAAAGGGAGGATAAGGGAAGAGACAACAAGGAGAGATGAAAGGAAGTCTGTCTAAAGACTGACAGGGTAGGTGACGACTAAGGAAGGAATCCACAGCCCATCTCCCCTATAGCTAAACCAGGTAGCTCCATCGGGCATCAGACAAAATAGTTCAGTCTCAATACATTGAGAGAGGAGAGAAGGAGAGACATAAATAGAGGGAGGATGCAGGAAGAGATGACAGGAGAGACGAAAGGAAGTCTGTCTAAAGACCGACTGTGTAGGTGACGTCCAAGGAGGGAATCCCAGGCCTGTCTACCCTATAGCTAAACCAGGTAGGTCCATCGCACATCAGACAAAATAGCTAGATCTCAATTGACGAGGGAAAATTCAGTATTTCAGGAGCAATCAGTGTGTGGGGTAACTACATCGCAGCTTTGTTGTCTATCTTGTCCCTGTAGGCTCTGAAAACTCACTGCATACCACTGTTTTTTGGGCTTGGCCACTGTATTCGTGTTGGCCCCTTTACATGCTATGTGCCACACTGCCAGGTTCTATGTCATGCCATGCACCTTCTCTATCGCTGGTTCACAACCCATTGGCTGAATCTCTTGGCAGGGTGAGGGGGTAGGGGGGGCCCATCGCTAATCCCTTGAGCTAAGTTCCTTGTTGTACAGCTGTTGCGCTCCCCGCTCCCCTCAACAGCTCACTGTGCCGGTCTTGATGTTTTCACTGTGATCGCCGGTCCTTCCCCTCTCCGCCGGCCTCCTTAAACTTCACCGATCAGTGACCAATCTCCTCAGCGGCACCTGCCCTGGAGCGGCTGAGTTCTTCCCCGATCACTGGTCCCTCTTTGGCTCGAGATACGCCGTCCCGCCTCTGATGAATCTCAAGCAACACAAGGTAAGCCAACAAGCCCTTGGAGATCATTTCGGTGCAAGGCAGGGTCTAGCTCTGCTCAGCAGAGTCAGAGAGCAGCCAACAGCAGGGCAGCTCACGGAAAAATCAGGCCGTTCAAGTCAGCAGTCCAGCAGAGTGTCAGTCCTTGATGCAGCGCAGCAGTTCTTCAGACAGAGTCCTGTTGTAGATCCAAAATATTCTGATTTGGAGGGGTCAGAGACCTAGTACTTATACCCACCTGTGCCTTTAAAGTGGGCGTGGCTTCAAAGAAGGGTCTTTGAAGTGCACAACTATCCTTTCTTCCTCAGCCCTGGCTTCAGACTGTGGGGGTAATCAGCCCTTTTTGTGAGGTCAGGGCACTACAAATTTAGATGTGAATGTTAGCCCTTTCTTGCCCAGGAAGAGTCATTAGAGTGCAGATAAATGCAGATGAGTACACACACCTAACCTTCCCGTGTTTGTGGCTCTCTAGAGGGAATGAACAAAGTGTAACTCTAACCCACCACAGACGTGTATTTGAAGACAGGCGGCAGGCACACAGAGCAGTAAGAGAAAAATAATTTCCACTTTCAAAAAGTGTCATTTTTAAAATAGTAATGATGAATCCAACTTTACCAGTAAAGAGGATTTATCAATACCATTTCAAAGTAATATAAAATATAAATCCTGATGCAGCTAATTCTTTCTAATCAGGAAATATAGCTGAAAATGTATTAAGGAATTCTCAATCTTCACCAATGAGAGCTGTAGGTCTCACAGTAGGGAAAAACTAATTTGGGTGTTTGTCACTAACAATACATGCAAGACTGAAAAATACATATCCTACCTTCTACTTACACAGCTCCCTTCCCCTAGGAGCTACGTAGGACCTACTTTAGGGGTGATGTATGTGTAACAAAAGGGGAGCTTAAGGTTTGACAAGTATTTTTAAATGTCAAACTGAAGTGGCAGTAAACTGCATGCAGAGGCTCTGCAATGGCAAGCCTGAGACAGGTCTGACAGGCTACTTGTGTGGACGGCACAATCAGTGCTCCGGGCTCACTAATTGCCTTTAGGTTACAGGCCTGGGTATGTGGTATACCACTTCATAAGAGACTTACAAGTAAACTAAATATGTCAATTATGTGGACGATTGTCACCATGTTTAGGGGAGAAGCAAATGCACTTTAGCACTGATCAAGTGCTCAGTGTGCTAAGGACAACATAAGAATCAGCAATAAAAGGAGCTAATCAGGCAAAAGGTTTGGGGGAAGACCAACTTAAGGATGACAGACCTAACAATAAGCTGCATACACACATAAACAGTAATAAATGCCTTAATTATCAACAATGCTATTCTTTGATAGCTTATCGGAATAAAGCCTGTAACAGTTCATAAACATATAAATAGCAATAAAATCAGAACTAAAAAATGATGGATTAAAAGGAGAGGGTTAGATTATTAAATCTGAGTAATAACAGCTACATTACAATTAAAGATTTTAAGAATTTACAGCACCCTTAAGAAAACTTGTAACTGTCAAGCAATTGATCAAATCTGGTAAGATATGAAAATAAATCAAAGCGAGTCTTACTTAATTATTGTTCAGCACATAAATGAAATACCACTGGTGCAGATGCGTTAGAACATTAGAAAAAAATAATAAAATTCATAATAGTTTGGACACATCATGAATCACAAAACAAATCATTCTCAACTGAAAATAGACTACATTCAATCTGAATCAAGTCAGTAAAACTCCACTACGGGGATGTAAGATTCCATAGTAGAAACACATTTGTGCAAGACATATGATCTAGATGCAATTTTTGTCATTTATTTCTCTTGTCTAATAGCACAACTAAAATTTTAAAAAGCTGATTTTATTCACAACAGGTTTTTACAAATTTTATTTTTACCATTGTTTTACATTTGAAAGAGGATCTTAAAAATAAACTGTCAAACCAGGCATGAAAATGTAAAAAGTCAGACAGTCATTAATAATTAAATGATTAAGCTCTGTCTCAGTTTAAATCATCTGCATTGAAAGCATCACATCAGTAGTTGTAATTTGATAATATCCTTATTATAGCCTTGACCCAGTTCTTCAGGGCAAGTGAAGGGTTGCTAGGTGGCAGTATAACAAGGCATGTGTAAAATCTGTTCTGCTCTACATACAAATTATGGGAATTAATATATTACCAAATATTTGCACCATAGGAGGCAATGGGTGCATATGTAACCTGATATATTTTTAAAATGGCGTGGATTGGTTTGCTATCCATCTGTGAGGCCAAGGTATATACAGAACTATATATTTACAGAATTATTGCCTCTTCACAGCCTGCAAGTGGTGCCATTTGCTTAAAGAGTCAAATGGCATACCCAAATAAGAGAAGGGATTTATCTTATTAATGATCCTATAGTTAATCTTAAATGATCTTGTTCTTGCGACAACTGGGTCATCCCCACCATCAGTGCAGAGGTTTTGGTGAGCCCCTTTTGTGCCCTTTATGTCTCCGACAAGAGTCAGGATTCCTAGGGAGACGAGTTGGTTTTAAGCACTTCCTATGACATTCACTTTAGAAGAAGCCCAAAAGGCCATTACAAAGTCTCCATCAAAAATGGCCCCAGGCCCAGATGGGGTCCCTATGGATATATATAAAACTGACCCGGAATTGTGGTCCCCATTACTTTGTAATTCCTTCAATTACTTCACTTGTTGCGGCTTTCCAGACTCATGGCATACCTCTACCATTGTTCCTATTTTCATAAAGGTGACCCACAATCTCCCAGAGGTGATTGCCCAATATCCCTGCTAGAATCCACAGTGAAAATCGCAGGGAGGGTTGTATTTGACTGTTTGCTGTCCTCGGTCATGGAGTCAAACACGCTGTCAGAGGTGCAGTCCAATTTCCGCGAGGGGCTGGGCACGGTGGAGTAAGGTCTTAATCTACTCCTTATTGGCAAGTACACCATTGCTAAGAGGGTTCCATCTGCCTGGCGTTCATAGACCTGTCTAGTGCCTTCGACAGTATGGTCAGATACAAGCTTTGAGACATGCTGAGCAACCTGGGGGTGACTTCAGGGCTCATCCAATTACTGCAAGCCCTACACTTCAATCTATCAACATATGTTAGTTACAGGCATGTAGGAGAGCACGCCTCCAGCTTCTTGTTCGGGAAGGGCATTTGCCAGGGGTGTGTATTGGCCTCAATCCTTTTCCTGTTGTACATCAACCGTCTTGAGGAGACTCTGTCCACCCGTGTGGCTGGTTTACCATTGGTTGACAAATAAAAAGTTCCTAGGTTTACTTCACAAGGATGATGCTGTCTTAACGGGGGGAGCACGCATGGGATTAAACATCCTCTTTCTGAAATGTGTTGGTTTCATGAGGTCTTTGGGGCTAACTACCAATCATTTGAAAACTTACACCATGTTTTGAGAGCCCAAATCTATAAAACATATAAGGGTTTATCTCCAAAACCATCAGGTTGCCTATGCCCAGGAGTTTTCTTATCGGGGAATAGTTCTTGTTTCCAAGGGTAATTTGGGTCCCTGTAAGAACAAAGCATCTGGAAGGTTTGCTAGCTCTGTTTTAGAAACAGTTTAGCCTCCCACTTCCTCAGAACACCCATGGCCCCCTTGTTGGAAGTCTTCAGGAGTAAATGTCTCCCCATTCTTACTTATGGTTCTGGCATTTGGGCTATTCTTACATCTCTGTCCTGCCTCCTAGGTGTACCCCAGCATGTCCTCCTATATCATCCATCAGGAGTTTGGCGTTGAGTTTGTCGAAGACCATATTCAATTGGCACAGCAGGAAATTTGATGTGCTAAATGGATGCAACAACACGCTAACTTGAATAGGAAGGTGATTTCGGACTGCCTCACCTGACACAGAGTTCTAGTCATCCCCTGGTTGTTTTATATTAATAAACAGGAAATGTTTGACCTGGGGAGACAGGAGCTCCGTTCCTCCCCTTCATATATATCCAAGGCCGATCTCAATTGAGTCAAGAAAGCCTTCCTAACTAGGAACACACTGCAAAGAGAGGAATGTCAAAGCTAAAATCTCTATAAGGGAGTAGGTCAATCTGCAATCCACCCCCAATATGGAATCGTATTTGTCCTGGATGGATATCACTTGGGACAGAGTTTTGCCAAACGGGATTCAGGCTGAGTATGGTGAGGTGGCATTTAAGCTTCCCACTGGGCCAATTTCATCTTATAACCATAATCTGTCCCTGTGGCAAATCCTTTCCCCAGAACTAGCTTCATTTCACTTTCTTTTGTAAATATTATGTGGCCTATTCTAAAAGGTTTTTAGTTCCATTAATAAGAACCTGTGCCATCAGAGGATTTGCAGAGGCTTTGTTGTACCTGCAATCATTGGATTCCCCTAACATTTTTTGTTATGTCTGTTCTTTTCTAAAAGGTGCCCTTGGCAGGAGAAAGCAAATGTTTTTTAATAGATTGTAACTGCATATCGCTGACACTTAGCACGTGTTTTACTCTGAGTATTTTATTATGTATTTATTTATTTGATTAGTGATTGTCTGCAATTTAGATATGTTTTATTGATGCTTTCTACACTTGTATTGTGCTTTTATGGCTGTGCTTTACTGCCGAAATAAAGATTCTTGAATAAACAATTTTGTTCTTCTTAATTTGGCCAGTAGCGCGAGGGCGATTGTGCCGAAGGAACTCGTAACTCACGCACCTGTGGTTACGTTTTGTTGTTGCTTTTTCGGGGAATTCACCCTGTGGACTTGACCTGACTTCAGTGAAAACGGAAGCTATAATAAACATATACGGATATTTGGGATTGAGATTACAGTATAATAGCTGTGGCAACGTCTATCGTGATTTGACAGATTTAAAGATACCCCTCCGGGTTGGAAGTATCACCGGATTTGGGTCGAGATATTGGCGATTCAGCATTTGAGCCCTGAAGAGTTGTAGCTTCTGTATATGTACAGTCCTACAACGAAACACGTGTCGGCTGGCTGTGTATAAAGTTACCTATTTTAATGACCTAATAAAAAGGAGAGACACATGATCCTCCATGAAAACGACACTGGTCAAGAATTTCCTTTTGTATTAATTTGCAAATCTAATTTTCACATTGTTGTTGAGATTCTTTTTGAGTGTGCAGGATTTTGTGTGTATATTGTAAGGGTGTGTTTGTTACGCTCTAATTGAGGGCTTCTCAAGGGTCTCCCCATCCTGCCTGCACCATCACCTTTGAGATATACTCTGCACGTTCACTTTGCTTGAGTGCCTACAAATCCCGAATACTTAAAACCCTCTTCTTTGATATAACTATCATGATATTTCTGTTTGGCATAATTAGTACAGAGCTCTACGCTGTCCATAAAAGTAACAAAAGAATGTAATCAGTTTGTAAAGCCATTAGCAGACAGCATAATCAGCAAATAATAAGTCAAATATGGTACAAGGAAACGAATGGCATGTCCTGCCCTTATGCAACCACTGTAGTTTCTAATTGATTAATAAATAAAAAGAAAAGGGGTAAGTATAAAGCCTTCCTGAGCTCCCCCCCCCACCATTAAGATCAAGGTGTGTGAATAATCCACATCTAACTCTAACTGTACGTTTTAACATGTAGTTCACAAAAAAAGTGACAATATCAATGTCAATCCCTGATGATATTGCAATAGACAATAGCTTAAAGTAGTTAACACTGTCAACTGCTGAACTAAGAGCCACATGAATAGACTCTAATTTGGCAAGTGTGTATTTGTTAACCAGGAAGTATATTGAGACATTGCTCAATTGTATCTAATCCTGGTTATTCTGGAGATCAGAACAAATAATATTATCATTTGCCCATATAGATAGTCTATGCATGAGAATATACCCTAACATTTTAACAATGAGCTGATTTGAGATATTGGTTTATAGCCACTAAGATCGCCCTTATTGCATTTTTAAAGTTGGGGACAATCAACAAGTGTGAATACGAATGGGGAAGCTCTGATCCTGAGTTGATTTTGTGATAGGATAAGTCATGACCATAGCCCGATTATGATTATGCAAGTGTAGAAAAATAGAATATGGATGATGGGCATACAATTTCTTATGTCAATTCTAAAATCAACAGAAATATTATATATATATATATATATATATATATATATATATATATATATATATATATATATATATATATATATATATATATATATATATATATATATTACCTACTGGCGATAGCCAGTAGGTATATATAGTTAGGATTTTTTTCCTATGGGACTTTTGAAAATTCTATGTCTAATAACTTTGGCGTTTGTGGACGGAATCGGCTGAAATTTTCAGGAAAATGGCACATTTTGTTTCTGAGCAGCTCCTGAAAATTTGGGGGGGGTTCGTCAAGGGGGGGCCGAGAAAAAAGGGGGGTCCCAAAACGCGTTTTTCCCATGTTAATTTCCATAGGGCGGTTGGACTCACTTTTAGCCCGAACGGCTGAATGGATTTCCACGAAACTTGGCAAAATTGTAGGGACTGTTAGCCCGATGTGCCTTTGCTAGGTCTCAATATATGTGCTTCAGTGGATTTTGAGAAATTAACGTTTAAATCAAGATATATATCTGTAACAGCGCTCCGGGCAGCTATCCGGTTAGCGAACCTTTCGCGTATCGGAACTTTGCAAAGCGAAGCTGATTGGCTCTCCGGTGTCTGTCAACATTCTAAACAGTCCGGTGCGGCCGCCATCTTGTCTCTCGGTAGGATCGAGAGACAAGAGGAGGCCAAAACAAAGGGGGAAATGAAGGAAAGGGGGCAAGGTAGACCCCTCCTGACCCCCTAGGATTGATGAGGGGGATATTATAGAGCCACGCCGGGCCCAAAAAAAAAAAAAAAAAAATCCGATTTTTTCGCCGTAGAGACGCGTCTTGGTAAGCGAACCGGGCAGCTAACTGGGCAGCTAACCGGGAAGCTAACCGGCAGTGTAACGGGAGTCTGAGGAGTAGCTGATTGGCTGTCAACATTGTAAACAGTCCGGAGCGGCCGCCATCTTGTCTCTCGGTAGGATCAAGAGACAAGAGGAGACCAAAACAAAGGGGGAAATGAAGGAAAGAGGGCAAGGTAGACCCCTTCTGACCCCATAGGATTGATGAGGGGGATATTATAAAACCACGCGGGCCCAAAAAAAAAAAAATCCTGAGGAGTAGCTGATTGGCTGTCAACATTGTAAACAGTCCAGAGCGGCCGCCATCTTGTCTCTCGGTAGGATCGAGAGACAAGAGGTGGAAAAAAAAAGGTGTAAATGAATGAAAGGGGTAAGGCAGACCCCTCCTGAACCCCTAGGATTGATGAGGGGGCTATTAAAGTTCCCTGCGGGGCAAAAGAAAAAAAAATTGCGATTTTTCGCGGTAAAGGTGCTTCCTTGTACGTTAACCGGGCAGCTAACCGGCAGCGTAACGGGAGTCCGACATATTGTGTTTTTTGAACGTTTGTGATATGTGCACGTGTGGATTTTGTCTAATTAAGGTTAAAAAAATATATATATATCTTTAAGCGTGTTCTGGCGCCTACGTTTTGGGTTTGGTTTGCGCTGCAGAGACGATACGTCACGGTTATGCGATGCATCATGAGGCGTCTCACGGGCTACGTGATACGTCACTTAATAAAGAATATATTTTACAGCTATAGATATTAGCTTTTAAAAAACCAATGAAATTCACAGAAAAAACCATAGGTTATAGACCATATATAGTTAGGAATTTGCATTTACAAAACCTTGAAAATTCACTGAAAAAACCATAGGTTATAGACCATATATAGTTAGGGATTAGCATTTAAAAAACCTTATTTTATTTGCACAAAACCATTGAAATTCCATATATAGTTAGTTGCACTAACTATATATCGCGGACCCGCAATCCACTGCTAATGATGTCACATATTACATCATTCATGACATGGTCAGTGACATCACTGATGACATCACTGATGACATCTCAAATGACATCACTGATGACATCACTGATGACATCTCAAATGACATCACTGATGACATCACTGACATCTCATTTGACATTACTGATTACATCACTGATGATATCATTTATGTGATAATACATCTTCAGACTCTAATATAACCTTAGATACACTCAGTGTAAACAGGCACTCACAGACTGTCACACATCCATGGAGTTACTCACACACCTAGTCAGTCATGCAAAGAATCAATCACATCTCCATTTCCTCAACTATACAGTTATACACACCTTACTTATTCAAACATATAGTAACACATATTTACTCTCTTATACAATCCCTGATACAAGTTCACAATGATTCATACAGCCACTCACACATTCACTGGCTCTTATGTTCAGTTATTTATATATGTCAACTCTCACATGGAGTGTGTTTTACATATGTACTTACTTTGACATGTAGCACTGAGATATCCATTCACTCACCAATATACTCATGCACACAGTCAACTGTCCATACAGCTGTTTCTACATGCACTTTTGAACCCATACACCTAGGGAATCAACTGCTCACACATCTATGCACAGAGTTATACACCTCCCAGCCACCCACACACATACTCAGTCTCCCATACAAATACTTGGGCAACCATTCAATAACCCATATAGTTACTGATATAGCTACTGATTTAAACATGCAGCAGTTTACAGAACAACATAAATAATGATTGCCAAATTAAGACACTTTAATCACTAACCCATACACTCAGTGAGACACATTTAATCATTCTCTCATACAGTCAGTCATGCACCTACTAAATCCTTCATCCAGATACTTATACATCCACTCATTCTTCAATATGTAAGACATATTTTAACTTTACAGAAACATACAGTCACTGGGTGTTGTCATCAGTGATGTCATCAGTGATGTCATCAGTGATGTCATTTGAGATGTCATCAGTGATGTCATCAGTGATGTCACTGACCATGTCATGAATGATGTAATATGTGACATCATTAGCAGTGGATTGCGGGTCCGCGATATATAGTTAGTGCAACTAACTATATATGGAATTTCAATGGTTTTGTGCAAATAAAATAAGGTTTTTTAAATGCTAATCCCTAACTATATATGGTCTATAACCTATGGTTTTTTCAGTGAATATATATATACATATATATATATATAATACAAATATGGTCAATGATACCCTTATGCCTCCTCTCACAATATAGGGAGAGAAATTTAAGATTGATAATTAAAACCTGTAGTAGTAGAGATCGATAATAGAATCACCATGCAGAATGGGGGGAAACTGGGATACAAGCCTAAATATAGATACATTTAAGGCTTCTGGAAGCTGAAAGTAAAATTTACATAAATACAAGTTCATATCTTCCAGAAGGATGATGGAATAATAGTAATATTTAAACAACAATTGCACTAATTAGAAACATCTTTACAAAAATCAACAATGAGTAATTTATAATGATTTCTAAAGTACAGAAGTATAGTTTTAAAATTAGAAGACTTAGGGCCATACTATGACTTTGGTGGTCATTCCTTGGGCCCCCACTCCAGCATCTTGCAGGAGGACTTCCAAAACCAGTCCCACACTGCCCACTAGATTACAATTGTAATCCATGGTGGGTGGTGGCCTGGCGATGCTACAACTGCGACAGTCAGCAAGGCTCATTGGAGGACCTTACAATCAGACCACTGCAGTGACAGCACCGTCTGCATGTTTCATCACAGTGCGGCATTCCCTATGTGGTGCATGCCGCACCATGCTGGCACTGGGGTGCATAAATGTAGGGGAGCATAACAGGTGCACCCCCTGATTGCACCACCATGCCCTGGAGCAGCAGGGGATTTCATTAGGGCCTCTTTGTTGCCTCCCTGCCACCCTTTTTATGGTGGTTACACCACCATGAAAAGGATGGCGGTTACACAGCCGTGAAAAGGATGGCGGAGAGGCAACCCAAAATATGCTCAACGATGCTGGCTGTATCAACACCCGGGGTGACAAATGCAAAAAGAACAATTGATGAACAGAATGCAGAACAATTTCATACATTGAGCCCAGTACAGAGATCTGGGCCTAAATCCATCGTTTTTTTGCTCACCATGCCATTCCAATTTGGAACCAGCCATATGGAAATCAGTCTTGACCCTGCGCCCAATGGGAACAGTACAGCCCGAACTGCCAGTCCAGGTCCTCCCTGGACTGGAAACAAGCATCCTAGGACCAGTTTCAGGCTTGCAGCCCTCATCAGCCAGGATAGCTTGACTACAGTGACATGGAAAGCACGGGACTCATGTCTGAGCATACCTGTCCCACTCGGGGTGACAAATGCAAAAAGAACAATTGATGAACAGAATGCAGAACAATGTCATGCATTCACCCCAGTACAGAGATCTGGGCCTAAATCCATCGTTTTTTTGCTCACCATGCCATTCCAGTTTGGACCCAGCCATATGCAAATCAGTCTTCACCCTGCACCCAATGGGAACAGTCCAGACTGAACTTTGGTATCGCTCTGTATCACTGCCAGCATATTCTTCCCAGAGAAAGAATGCCATCCCAGCAGGATCCTTGATCTCGGTGGTACTGGCGGTCTTGTGGTGGTCCGACCGCTGCAGTTTTAATATTGTTAGTGGTCCGGTAGTGCTGCGCTTGTCAGATCACCACTGCATCTACAGGGGTCCTATAAACAGCTGTATTCATTATAAGACCCTTAGTCCCCACACAAATGGTCCTAATATGGATGGAAGCGCCTTTCACAAGATATTAGACTTTCCCCTTTTCCCGTTTTGAAGAGGATGGAATTACAGAGGTATAACTATCCATTAAATAATTCTTCTGCAACCAAGTTTCCTGTAAACAAAAAATTATAAAATGCTTAATAAAAGATATCCAGTCTATGGTGTCTGCTTTATACTGAAGCCCTGCATATTCTACAAAATATTGCAGGATATTCAAATTAGATAAGGTAATTGTTGAAGGACCGGATAATGTATGAGGGTTAGGGTCTGTAAATGGATGCATTGAAGTCGGTGTTACAGCTGCCAATGAATGGGAGCCACCTTCAGTGCTCACTTGAGATGGGTTTAAAACATCAGCTGTACAATGCTTTGGAATATATTCTGATATAAGCAACAGTATTTCAAAAGGTAAACTGAGAATACTGTTGATAGATAGAGAGGGGAACATCCTTTACGACGCAGATTTTACTCTGCAGTACTTTTACGACGCGTCCGTTACAACGCAAGTCGTAACCACGACTTGCGCTGGAGGGCGCTAGAGGATAAAGAATAGTATATTTACTATTCCAACACCTTCCCTAGTATCCACGGGGACTGGTGTTAGAATAGTAAATGATACTATTCACTATCAGCGCCCCCCAACGCAAGTCGACTTGCGTTGTTAAAGACGCGTTGTAAAAGCACGCGTTGTGACGGTACGCGTCGTACCGCCATGCATCCAGATAGAGAACCACGCTTTGGGGGAAATGTGAGAAGGGACATATTCAGCAATTAAACTGGAGTATGATTTAGTTAATATTGTAAGAGAAGAAAAATATGAACGTCATTAGTCTCACTAGCAGACTGCCTTTTATGAACGTTTTCTATCATAATAAGAACTAGGCCAGGGAGGAATTTCAATTAAGCCTAGTAATTTGGGTACGTCTGCATTACTCTCTGATGCAGAATTGCCAATAAAAAGTATTTAGGGGGAAAAAATCTTTTTTCACAAAGGTGGGGAGAGGGTCAACAAACAAACTCCACCACCCGAACCCCCTAATCATCACATGTAAACACATAAAGTGGTGTGGAGGACTAAACCCAATAAAGGATGAAGGAAAAGGCTGTGACACATGTATACGTTTTGAAAAACTGCCCTCACTCACATACAAATGTGTGTGACATGCTTCATCATCGGGTCTGCTTACAAAACGCCCCCGCGTAGCCACGCAGGGGGTGGATCATAGGGAGGGGGAAACACAGAACACAAAAAGAATAAGGACAAACACAAATGTGATTGACATTGATCACAACAATACGTGTTACTCTTAAGACTGGGTGAGTGATAGACGGAAAGTGCAGTTAGATAGTGCTCATTAAAACTGGCTCATGAATACCTGATTACCCTTTATTCATAGGTTCCATGGTCAGGATTAAAATATGTGAAGGATGGAAAGTGTTTAGGCAGGAGATCAAGATCCTAAAACACTCCTCCTTAGACTGCGGAGGTCAACATTTTTCGACCGTATTCAGGTGGCCTCTTTTTAGTGGGTCACGTCGGTCTTCTTCAGGACAGTCTATCTGTCCCAGTCATTGATTACCTCCTACCTCAGTTTTGCAAATTAGAGGAAACCCACGTGGAGGGAGCTTCCACCAACATAAAATATCATTACTATGAAGAAAAGAAGAAAAAAATAATAAAAGCCATTCTAACAATATAATACAGTACCGTATATTGGGAGAAATATCCCAGAACATGTAATCATATATATCAATGGTTCTGGAACCCCTGACTCCCATTAGTACCCACATGCAAACTTCATGTTTCACAAAAATATATATATGCGAGAAAGTGCAAGGAGATACGCTGCCATATATCACATATTTGGTAACTCAGCCATTTGAGCATATCACGTCCCCGTATGATTTACATCCCACCACCACCTGGTCGTTTCGGTGCATGAGTGGCTTACCGAGTCTATTGTCTCATAAGGCTCATACTGGCGTCAGGCGGGGTGAGTTCCAAAGAACACAACCCGTGTTCTAAGAAAAACATACTCAATGCACAATTTGTTTCTTGTTCCACAATAATGGCATCCCAACTCTCAATAAACTGCCTTCATTGTAAGTAATTAAACGGCAAACATACAGACTTCAAAAATGCCGTCTAGTCTTTGACTAACCCTCCATCAGGGATCACCCACGTAAATAGCAAATACCAAGCCAGGATCCGCCCAGGTAAAATACCCAAACAGGCCCCCGGTCCACTCTTATTGTTCCGATGGTAACTCCAACACCACTTGCGCCCGCTCTCTGACTCGCCGAGAAGATGTCAGTGTGAGAATACCTGCGCCATTTAAAGCGACTCGTTTGTTGTTCCCGGGCGGCTGAGCATCATGTGTGAGCCCACATGGATGCGTTATTACGTGCGTTGGACCGCCGGGAAATGTAGTTTGTCCTGTGCGTGATTCCCAATGCCTAATCTTAGGCGATTAGCCATCCCACGTTCCTAATTCCAAGCACACACACTCGTTATATTATGTGAACAAAAATCTCACCACAAGAGCACATCTAGTGAGTGGCCATTCACACTACTAATTATTTTCTGTTTCGTTTAGGTCTATTTTGTTAGCGCTAAATGCATCCTCCATCCATTTTGGATGCAAGGGGGCAGATTTTGTACAAAGAAAATAGTGCTTAATACAGAGCTACTCTTCTCATGTAATCTCGCATAATCTTGTAGATTTTTGGGATAATTCCGCATGATTATGCTACACGGAATGACGCAAATGATGCCCTCCCCTACTAATAAGTAGTGACTTTAGGTTTTTGAAGAGAAATATCCTAGAACATGTATTCATATATATCGATGGTTCTGGAACCCCTGACTCCCATTAGTACCGACATGCAAACTTCATGTTTCAGGGGTATTTCCTAAAAGTAATTGTTTTGTATATCGGTGCCCCCAGTCAACGTTTGACTACTCATATTAAAACAAGACACCTGTCGCAAAAATATATATATGTGAGAAAGTGCAAGGAGATACGCTGGCATATCTCACATATTTGGTAAAACAGCCATTTGAGCATATCACGTCCCCATATGATGTACATCCCACCACCACCTGGTCGTTTTGGTGCATGAGTTGCTTACCGAGCCTATTGTCTCATAAGGCTCGTACTGGCGTCAGGTGGGGGAGTTCCAAAGAACACAACCTGTGTTCGAAGAAAAACATACTCAATGCACAAGTTGTTTCTTGTTCCACAATAATGGCACCCCGACTCTCAGTAAACTGCCTTCATTGTAAGTAATTGAACGGCAAACATACAGACTTCCAAAATGCCATCTAGTCTTTGACTAACCCTCCATCAGGGATCACCCCCTTAAATAGGAAATACCAAGCCAGGATCCGCCCAGGTAAAATACCCAAACGGGCCCTCTGTCCCCTCTTATTGTTCCGATGGTAACTCCAACACCACTTGTTCCCGCTCTCTGACTCGCCACGAAGATGTCGGCGTGAGAATACCTGCGCCATTTAAAGCGACTTGTTTGTTTTTCCTGGGCGGCTGAGCGCCACGTGTGAGCCCACGTGGATGCGTCATTACATGCGCTGGGCCGCCGGGAAATGTAGTTTGTCCTGTGCGTGATTCCCAATGCCTAATCTTAGGCGATGAGCCGTCCCACATTTTTAATTCCAAGCACACACACTCGTTATATTATGTGAAAAGAAATCTCACCTCAAGAGCACATCTAGTGAGTGGCTATTCACACTACTAATTATTTCGTTTAGGTCTATTTTCTTAGCGCTAAATGCATCCTCCATCCATTTTTGATGCAAGTGGGGCATCTTGCACAAAGAAAATAGTGCTTAATACAGAGTTACTCTTCTCGTGTAATCTCGCATAATCTTGTAGATTTTTGGGATAATTCCGCATGATTATGCTACACGGAATGACACAAATGATGCTCTCCGGATGGCACTTATGGAAAAAAAAATTCAGTATAAGGACAAGCTATACCTCCAATGCCATGGCACCTCGATGGGCAGTACTTTTGCCCCGAGCGTGGCCGGTCTGTACGTGAGCACCCTTGAAGACACACATATCCTGGATGCAACTAACAACCCATATTATCAATGTATCCTTTTTTGGAAGCGATACATTGATGACATTTTGGTCATCTGGAAGGGAGATCAGGAGAAATTAACTGAATTCCACAACTGGCTCAACCAAAAAGACGACTGCCTCAAGTTCACCTACTGTGCAGACAACAAGAGCATTGACTTCTTAGATGTCACGATCTATGCTGAAGCAAACACCCTCCAAACGCGTACCTTCTTTAAAACCACGGCTAAAAACAGCCTCCTATCCTTTAACAGTTTCCACCCCCGACCTCTACGAGAGAACTTAACGTACAGCCACTTCCTCAGGTTACAACAAAACTGTAGTGACACGATGGAATACAAAACACAAGCTGGAGACCTGTGTAAGAAACTGGAGGCTCGAGACTACCCAAAGAAGGTCATTGCCAAATGCAAAAAACGTGCCAGGAATCAAAATAGAGACGCACTGCTTGAATGCACCCCAAAAAATCAGCCCGACGAGGTCCTCACATGTGTGACCACATATAGTGCCATGACTAATAACATCAAGAAAATTGTGAACAAAAACTGGCGCATACTGACATCAGGTAACCTCACTTGGCAAAAACCCAGATTTGCAAATAAAAGAAGCAGAAACCTGAAAGACATCTTGGTCCACACAAGACCACCACCAAAGACACCGAAACAACACACTAATCTATGGGGAAACCCACAAGTACAGGGACATTACCCTTGTGGCTCATGCTCCGTCTGTAGCCTCACAAAACCGACCAAAGAGCTCCAACTGCTTCCCAACTTCAAATGGACCCTTAATAGCCACACAAACTGTAACACCACACACGTGGTATATATGATCACTTGTCCGTGCAACCTGAAGTACATTGGAATGACCTGCAGGAAAGCCAAACAGAGACTGTGAGAACACAGGAGCAATGTGAAATGTAAAAAGAGCACCACGAAGATGGCCCCTCACTATCTAGAGAAGGGCCACACTGTACAAGATCTATAGTGGGTCATCCTAGAAACCTTACCGAACAAAGATCCCAATGCCGAAAGAATTCTTTTTGAAAAAGAACAAAGATGGGTGCATAGGCTCAAAACTGATAGCGAAGGGCTGAATGACAATATACCCTGGCTAGCCTTAGTTAACAGATAAACTCCCCGTATGCACCACCCCTGTAATCTTGACTCCACATAACATGGGAAACGTCCCTCCATTAACATGACAACTACAACCGACCAATAGGTAGTCACCACCAAGCAGCATCCCAGCCTGATAAAAACGACCCGGAAACACCTCCTAGTGTTTCCGGATCAGTAAGGGCAGAGCAGCGCACTCACGAAGCAAGCTGAGGAACGGGTGCAATAGGTAGCGAGACCAATGAAGGCGTCTCCAAAAAACCGCAAGTATTCTAAACCACCCATGCTAACCACCCCATATCTCTTCCCTTTAGCCCCTTCCAAGAGCTCTACGATCCGACAGGAGCGTGTTAAACCAATGCGCGAGGTAACATTTTCTGAGCACTCGTAATCACTAACATAGTTCGAGTCCGCTCAGTGACCGCTGAACACCAGCACCCACCTATGGCTCACCACAATCACCACTTCACAATAACCGTAGTTAAGATCAGAGTTCTAAATCGACAATGAATACAATGTAACCACTATCGTATAGCACGCTAAACACCCGCTGCATGAGTTCGGAGAGAAAAAGAGAGAGTTGACATTGCCATGATTGTTAACCGGTTCTTAAAGTATTGCCATTTTTTAGTTGTTTATGTATTTTTGTATGGATAGATATAAGCAGCAACGTTCTGCTTGGTGTATGTGTCCCCCTCCCCCCGCCCTGTATGTATGCCGAAAACCTTGTGCTTACTCTTTACAGGTACCATAAGACCTCCAGTCCAGAGAAACAGGTCAATACCTTTTTCTTTCACATTTGAGCACTTATTTTTGTTAAACCTCACGTTTTCCCACCACCGGTCCTGATGAATGCCCGTAAGTCCTAAACCCAGGCAGATAGAGGCAGAAACATGTCGACCTTTTTTTAAGAATACCCCCACAACTCCCCCCATTTTTAACCACTCTGAGTGCATCCAGTACTCGTAACTCAGTCCAGATGATGCACTCTTATAGAGTTTACCGGACCAACAACCAAGTACAATAAAGAATCAGAACTCCCGGCTGTTGTGTCTTTTTAACAGAACCCCTATCACTGGCTCACTACTGCGTCAACCATGGGTAAGAACCTCCTGGTGGAGGCTGCATGAATCGAAATTAGACCTAATGATTATGCACACACGTGATCCATAAGCGGAGAACCAAGATATACCGCTTCAGATACCACCATACCCATCACGTGCATGAGGGTCTTTTTTCACTGGGACATCCTCATTCCTGCATACCTAATGGTTGAGCAGGACAAGTGATCCATTCCCCTTTGATGATTAAATATATAAATATATGTAAATATTATGTATAAATAGTGTAACTACATTAATGAGTTATACATCATATGAACTTTATGTAATAGGTTCAATTCTTTACTACAATCATGAATTAAAATTATTTTAAAAACATATATTAAGAATAACAATTAATATATTAATATATTCCACGGTTTGCCAATACACTTCTCTATACCATTCAGTAAAAGAAACGCGTGCCTTCTGAAGGCCTATTTTGGTGTAGTCTAAAAGGATGAGCCCATCTACATATTGCATAAGGAAGATTTTAATTTGCCTTATCCTCAGAGTAGCTAAATTAGCACCTGATAGTGCTGATCCCAAGTCGGCTGTGTACAAATTGAATAAAATGGGGGGGGAGTACACAGCCTTGGTTGAGCCCACGGTCTGTTGTGAGTTTTTGAAGTGGCTGTGTCACCAGAGAGCTTTACACGAACCCAACATAATGGCTCTCAACAGTTTATTGAGGATGTGCTAGTTCTCAACCTTCTGCCAGAGTGTGTGGCGTACTACCCCCTTAAAGGTAGCAGAATAGTCAATGAAACAAGCAAAAATGGGCAGGCTGTTGTGTGTGGCTGCTTGATGGGCTATATAGGTGAGGGCAGTGATGATATCTACTGTTGATCCTCCCTCACGGAACCCAGGTTGATAGAATGTAAACAGGCCCTCTCCTAATACCCATTTGACTAGATCATCTGATAGGGTGTTCGCATAGGCTTTTCCCTTGATGTCCAATAATGCGATTAACCTTTTATTTTTGGGGTCAGTGTCATCCCCCTTCTTGTGAATCGGCTGGAGAAGAGAGCCCCAACATGACATCTTCATTCATTTTACATTCTGCATACAGCGGTGCAAGGACTGCTGCCCCAAAGTGGGGAATACTCTTAAAATAAATATCTGGCAGACCTTTGGGGTCCGGGGCCCTGGCCTTTCCGGTCTTTTTCAGGACCATGGTTACAGCCCGATTTGCTCTTTCTAATACTGTCTGACTGCTTTTTTTCATCTTTCTGCTGGTTTCTCACATTTATTTTGCCTCTTTCTGCTTGTTTCTGATCTTTATCCTGCCTGTTTCTGCTAGTTTCTGAACTCTATTTTTCATCTTTCTGCTTATTTCTGATCTTTAGATTGCATCTTTCTGCTAATTTCTGATCTCCATTTTCGCTCTTTCAGCTCATTTCTGACATCTATCTTGCCTCTTTCTGCTCATTTCTATCTCTATTTTGCCTCTCTCTGCCAGTTTCTGACATTTATTTTGCCTCTTTCTGCTTGCATCTAACATTTATTTTTCCTCTTTCTGCTCACTTCTGACCTTTATTGTGCCTCTTTTTGTTTGTTTCTGATCTTTATTTTCCCTCTTTCTGCTCATTGCTGACTTTTATTCTGCCTCTTTTTTGCTCGTTTCTGACCTTTATTCTGCCTCCTTCTGCACTTTTCACTCGGGACCTGCCGGCTCCCCGCCTCCTGCAGGAGCCAGCATTGCTCTCACAGACAGGGACCTGCTAAACAAGCAGCTCTGTGTCTGTGAGAGCAATCTTTTCGTCTGTTTCCCTGCCTGCTTGACTGCGGGCATGGAAACAAACAAAACCTCAGCTTCCTCCATGTGAGAGCATTTGTCAGCTCCTGCTTGCTGGAAGTGAGTGTTTATTCTGACTCTGAGATGTCAAACTCCCACCAAGTTAGACCAAACAGCTATGTCCTAGGGGTGGGCACCCTGGGACATAGCATGACCCCACCTGGGATGTGGCGATCCCCTGGGCCATGTATGTCTCAAGGACGTGGGCTGCACACTCTCCCTCCTTCTGTGAACATGGGCCAGCCCCGGGGAGGTGGTTGTCCCTGGGGACGTATAAGGCCTTGAAGGGGGGCAAAATGGCAATTTGGCCCAGGGGAGGAGGTGGTCCCTGGGGCAAGAGGGTCCACGTGGTCCCCAGCACAATTTTATTTTTCGAAGCCCCTTGGAGGTGGTGGACACATGCGCCCCTCCTTAAATGTTATAAAGCAAGCATTTCCCGAAGACCTGGCCCACCTGGGGCTTAATTAAAAACAAGGACAGAAGATCACTTAATATTAAATATTATATTTAAAAAATATATGATACCATTTATATAAATGATATCAACACATAAAATTAATATATTAACTAAAACACAGCACATTCATTTAAAACAATATTTTAATCACTATACTACTGAAAATTATTTTAAAAACATTGATCTTATTTAAAACAATATTACCTCAAGAAAACGATATTCTTGTCAATGATGTCCTTGCATCATGATATTTTTGCATCACAATATTTTGTCCCCAATATTTTTGCCTCCCAATATAAACAACTCGATATTTTATCCAAATACCCAAGCACCAGTTGAACATGGATGGGTGCAGAAGAGCTTGATTTGCACTGGTAGTGGCCAGCAAGTGCACAACTGCAGGGTTCTTCCCAGCAGGAGCAGTGAATGCGCTATAACGCATTCTAGTTATACTCTGACAAATCCTCCTCTCTGTCAGTTCGGTGAAGCCTGAGATGTGTAGTCCTCTCTCACTCAGGCACGAAATTACAGTCCACAAGTGCAGGATCATATTGCTTTTGATGATAATTAGATTGCTCTAGGGAAAAAGACAATGACCTTGTTAGTAAATGTTGATAAGGGTTGGATAAATGTTCTAATTCTAAACCTGCATTGAATGTAACACCCAAGGATCTGCAGGTATTTTCACCATGCTCTTTAGACACTTTGCTAATCTGCCACCAAAAACAAAATGGTCAGAAATTAAAAGTTGATCCTGTAGAAGGAGATACGCAGTGCACATTCAGCCCTCACTAATGGCGACCTCTTCCCTTTATGGGAAGAACAGTTGCAGAAAACTGGATAGGTGATCTTTCCCACTGAGTTGCTATTTAAATCTGTAGTGAAAATGGCTGATAAAGAAGGTTCCTTCCTTGTCTTATCCCTCCCAAAAATGTGATCCATTAACTCTTCTTAATGATGACTGTGTCTTGTCCAAAGACACAAAAGCAGATAATTATTTACTTTGTTTTTTAATCTGTTTATCGCAAAGCAATAGATTGCAGACTTCACTTTAAGATTACAATGTTGCCATTTTACCCAAATAAGTGTCAGTTTCTAACAAGAGGCCCTTTTTCTTCCCTAAGCAAATTGAAAATGTTGTATTTCGATGAAGGTAAACTGCTTGTTGGCCAAATTAGAAAGTAAACCAGTATCTATTTGTCAGGCCTCTATCCCTGCTTCTTCTGTCACATCAAATAATCTAATTGAAGGACAAAGTACATGAACTTTCTCTGGTTCTCTACCAAATTATGCTGGGGTTGGGGAAATAGTCTATGGCAGAGAAAGAAAAGGGCATTTTGGCCTCAACATGTTGAGCACCTCTTTTTCTAGTGTAAACACAATCTTAAACTGACATAATGCCGTAAGAAAGGTCCACCTCTGAAGTGTTTCTTGGAAGAATAGATGCAGAGTCATCCAGAAGGTCCTGAAAAAAGATCAATGCCTGTTATCTGGAATAATCTGGAAGAAGGTCACACTTCTAAGTAAATCTAGAGATGTTTATTTGTTTTGTTTTTGTCTGAAGGACAAAACTTGAGTATGTTATTAAACTCTGACATATTGCCATTAGCAACCATTGCCTAAGTGTCATTCCCAGTATGTCAGTATCTGAGGGTCTGGGTGTCTGAAACTCACAACCCATATGCAAAAGACTGTTGCCTGCTATATCCCCTGAAACAGATCTGGGACTTTCCATACGGTGCTTTACTAAATAAAATAAGCCATCTTTTCTATGTATGCACACAATAAAGTCTGCACCCTACAGGACAAAGTGTAAAATGGAATGTAATTTGATTAGATACGGCTGCCGGAGGGAGGCCGCAGGTCTCGCTATGCCACTGAAGTAATATTATGTATAGCAGCTATTCTGAGCAGAAACATTCAACACAAATAAAATAGTACTTCATGTAATTTCAGTCACAAATGAGCTTATGAACTGTGGCTGTAGCAGAAGCCATGAAAAGACTGGAATATTCTTGAGTAATATTTCTTTAAAGAGGTTCAAATTGTGTAATATTTCTTTAAAGAGGTTAAAATTAGTTGCAACTTATTACCAAGTGCAACTGCACAGAGAAGAGGAGAGCGGGTGCACGCAATACCGTAGCTTCGCCTGGAGACTGCTCTACATGTCAGGAAGAGCAATTGCCTGGAGGCACCCTGACAGGAAACAAAGTAGCAGAAAATGAAGCAACTCTATGTATAGGGGGGAGTTGACTGACAGAAATAAAATTCCCCGAAACCCTTCCTGATGCAATTGAAATCAACGTAAAAAGCTGATTGAGCGAAAACAAGAAGAGACACAATGAAAATGTAACTCAGAGCGGCAACACTGCTCAAGGGTAAGAATTGGCTAGGTCCTTGAGAGTCACATCACATACAGCCATGAAGGGCTGGCTTTAGCACTGGTGGCGCCCTGTGCGAGATTGTCTGTTGGCGCCCCCCCCCCCAGTGACCACCTCCGCCACGGATTCCCTCACTAGCACCCTTTAACAGTTGCCCACAAGTCTCCATAACCACTGTCTCTCAGATTAATTTAGTTTTATAACACCGCTCATACCAGTGCAAGGTGTCAGCGCACTTTACATCACACACACGTGTGTAAATTAGTGTATAGGAAATGTTACATCAGACAGGACTACAAGGTGTATGTCATTGATACTCATAGGCATTAAGTTTAAGAGTCCTTATCCTGATAAAGCACACATTCAGAATAATGTAAAAGGTAACGTCAATGTTAGGGGTTCTCTTTAATAACAATACTTTTTGTCTACTCAATTGAACCCTGTTAGCAAGATTAGGATAATGAAATAGGCAGGTTTTCTATTGGGGCCAGTGATTACTGACGGGTGGGCTTCAATTGTTTCGTTATTGATTAGCACATCCTCAGGAGTCTAGGATATTGGAATTTGTTGGTTCTAACTTGGCTGCTGTCAAAAATAAAGCAGCACACAGATAGATTTAAAGGAGCTTTCAGTCTTGACATAACATCTTTTTTTCACTTGCTTTTTGCAGTGCACTCTTTTGGAATATATATTCCAACTCACAGGTATTTGCTTTCCTTTCTCCCGGCAATGTGATTATTTGCTCGACCTTGCTACGAATGGAGGATGGTAGGTGGACCCAGAACAGTCTCTGAGCCAAATCCTGAGTCAGACACATATGGAGAACAGAATATTCTTAACGTGACCAGTGCTTTAGATTTACTTATTGAGCAAGGCAAGCAGTGGTCCAGGCAGGTAAGCACAGCAGGCGGAGAGGCAGGGTGGGTGGATTTCGACAGACAACGGAATAGGATTTATTTCTTTATTTAATTTTCCCTATTCCGTCATCTGTCGGCTTCCCCCCACCCCGCCCCACCGCGCCACTGTGCTTACCTGCACAGACCGCTGCTGAGCAAGACACAAGGTTTCCCTTAAGAAATGAAGGCACAATCATATATTGTTGACTACAAAGGCATATGTACTTTGAATAACGCTCACAAATGCTCGATAAGAGGCCGATGGGATTGAAAAATAGTTAAAAGTGCAAACATTAATGTACCAGTTGTTAGGAATGTGAATGTCTACAAGAGTGAACTCCTGGTTTTAATCCAGTCCAAACAATCCCCATGTCACCTAAATGCACTAGATGCTGAGAGGACAAAGATTCCATTGAGGTCAAAATTAAATGAAGAAGCCAAATCTCCCCTAGAAAATATAGATATTCATTGAAGGAAGTGACAATACAGGTGTGTGGATGTATCTGCTTAACTGTTACTTATTGAGACTTTTTATTCTTTTTTTTGCTTCAAATTTACTAGGCAGCAATCTGCAGCACACATAGAAAGAGGAAAACGACTCTTGTGATTATTTTGGTGCCGCAAGGTTTTACTTCCTGTACAAAAACAATCATCCCTGCAATGCAGGCACCCTTGCACCATGGTGCTAAGCTGCCTGCATTGGCACATGACAGCCCATTGTGCCCAGCGCAGGGGAAAAGGAAAGATTGAGCCATATCCTATAGATGTAAATAAGGCCCTTAGTTGTTACACTAGCAACCAAGCTTTGAGCTGCATTGTCCTTATAAATATTACCTCCCCACCCATTATCTTCGGCCAGGTCTTCAACCTGTAGTTTTATTTTTAAAGAAATCCTAAAAGGACACCCTTTTGCTTTACTGGTGAACCCAACTGGGAATTCTACTAATGGATCTAAATTTCAATAAATTCTAACCAAACAATCATGGTAGTAGCCCTCACATACCTTTTTTTGGTATATATTTTTATTGGCATTTTAAAATAATACATATCATCACTTTAGTAAGCAATTCCCGGCATACAAGTATATTGTCATCATATATCTGTTATAGTTGTAATCACTGCTATTTTCAGGAACATAAATTGTTATCTTATATAATAGAACATCACTTTGTGGAGAAGTGTGGCTCACTGGTTAGAGCGGCAGACTCTGAAGCAGAGATCAGGCCTAGGACCAGGGTTCAAGTCCCGACGCTACAGGGTTTTGGGCTCAAAGTCCGCGGACTCGATAATTCTCGCCGCGGTGCCTACTCTAATCATGGGTCCCACGCTGCTACTCTGGGCAATAGCTTGCTTAATCTCCACAACGGCCCCTACAACACTGGGATGCCTGGCTTCACCTTGGGGGTGTCCAGGAGGGGCATCTCACAGGAAGAGCCAGGAAAGGTTTCACAGCATTATACAGCACCGGGACGCCCCGTTGGGGCAGCTGTGCACTTTACAAAAATATCATATGCGAGTAGCCCCTTACTGTAACATTGTAGGGACGTATAGAGTCTGTGATAGTGTTATGTGATTTTACTCAGTGTATGCCATATTACTCTCAACATGTAAGAGAACTCACCAATGTGTAAATTCAAGCTGTACAAAAGAACTGAACACTAAAATAAATAGTACCAGGAGGGCTGTGTACATGTACAAGAATCTATCAAAATGCTGTACTCATATTTTCAGCATCCATTAGCTCGGTCTCAGCTTTGTCAAGGCACCTTTCTTCAGGTTCGAGATCCATTGGCCTTAGGGTATGCTATCTTTTTCATAACTATGTCAGGTGTCCTGGCTAAATATCATCTCTTACAATATGTGGTCTCCGTGTTATTTGGCCTTTCTTCCCACGCCTTAGAGCATACATGTGTTGGCTCTACCCAGACATCCAGCAGTCCTTCGTTTCTTCTCAAGTCTCCCCTTCAGCTCGTTCCCTGGGTGCCTCAGTCCACTCCTCCCCTGTGCTATCAGTATCTATGGAGTGTTCCTCTCGCCTAATCTCTGGGTGTTCCCATGTAAGCATCATCTCTGTCCATAAATCTGCAATGGGGCGAAACCGTACCCTCCCCAGACTCTTCTCTGTTTCGCGCCATTTCCTCAGCTTTTGTCCATCTTGTGACATCTTCCTTCCAGAGATGCACACTGGGGCTCCTGGTAGCATTCCAGTTCATGGCTATTTGCCTCTTGGATAATACCAATGCCAGGTCTATAAACCTTGTTCCAATCTTACGTGCAGTCGGTCTCAGAAACAACCCCAAAATACACACCTCCAAAG
This sequence comes from Lissotriton vulgaris, assembly GCF_964263255.1. Lineage (NCBI taxonomy): Eukaryota > Metazoa > Chordata > Amphibia > Caudata > Salamandridae > Lissotriton > Lissotriton vulgaris. Next base: position 1,472,273,375 of record NC_141689.1, read on the forward strand.
TACAGGGAGGAGACCTCCCAAGAGCCTTCTTGAGGATCTCAAATCTGGCTTCCCAGTAAGGTCTTAGGGCAGTGCAATGCCAAATTATATGTGTGAAGTCAGCATCTAATTGATCACATCTGGGGCAAGTGAGGGGTTCACCTCCATTCACCCCCTGTAATCTATGTGGACACCGAAGTATGTCCAAAAAGACTCTTTTACAGCCGCCTTCACAGATTAAGTCTATAGCCCTCACATACCTGCATGTTATTCCAATGTGTTTTTAATTGTAAGTATCTGTGCTACCGTCTGGCTTGTCTTTTCCCTGTTGACAACTTGTTAAACGTTCAGGTATGGAGGTGACACCGATCTGTCTAAGTCAAACAGAAGCATAGACCCAAGGGCATGATCTGTATGACCATTACAAATTTCTTGGCCTTCTCAGGGCCATCGAGTAACACAATAGAATAGTAGCCTTTAGAAAAAGGTTATACTAAAACTGAAGATCCCACTGTAGTACTTTCACTTTTTATTAGCAAATAAAACAGGTGTTCAAACAGCTCTAACCTTGCACCTGGGACTGCGTTGGCTCCAGTTGAGTACCAATCTTTGGAATGTCTAAAATATAAATGTTCTTGGACAGACCAACAGGGTGGATGTATCAAAGTATTCTTTATTGCTTAGGCAAACTTTCGGTTCTTAGAAGGGATGAAACCTTCCCACTGGAAAACCTTGAAGAGACATGGGATGTTTTATTTTCTCATTTACAACTTTATTCATAAGAAAATGAGATAAAAGAATTGGGTATTCACTGAGCTTGCTTTTTTTCTGGACCAATCACAGAATCAGCTTTTGGGTCAGGGAATTTGGATGGAAAAGAGGGAAGGGATTTTGCTATGGGTGTTTACCCCACATGAATTCTTTCAATTCAAACTTAATGCATGGTCCAGAACAAAGATGTTTAAGATGAGATTAAAAAAGAAACTAAAGAGGCTCAAACAAGCAAAACTGAAACTTAGTCCCTCAATATTTCATACACTTGCAAGGTCTCGAAAAAAGAGACAAGAGTAAAGAGGAAGAGAAGCAGAAGTAACTCTGGGTCTTGTTTAGAGTTTTCCAGACTCAATACCACTTTACAAACACAATGGATGACTCTTCCGCCATATTTCAATAACATTATAATCTGTGGGACAGGATATCCACCATATATTGATGGAGCATCTCATCTACCAAACTCTAAATAAGACCCTCTGTCTTTTTTTACACATAAAACACCAAGCCATAAAACGCCTATTTTAACCATTTTTATTATTAAATATCTTTATTCGATATCATTTTAAAATCATAAAAGAACATCAATGTGCATACATTTGTCAGTACATCCTAATAAAGTAGTGGGGGAGTGTGGGGAAAAAAGAAACAAATAATTGTTTGATGGAAGATAATCCCCTCTTCCATCATTCCTAATAACATCCCTACTACCAATCCTTGTATGGGAAACTTTAGGCTCAGCAATAACTTTCAGTTTACTATCATGCTTGCATTTTGGGATTGCAAAAAGTGCCTAGTGCCTTTACTTTTAAAACATCCATGAAAAAAGGCATGATAAAATTACGATATATACAATAAAATCACAGTTAATATTTTGGTCTTGATTGAAATGTACATTAAAATCGTAATTATCCTTTTAGCACAAATATAATAAAATATCAATTCATCATAGAAAACAATAGCAGGATATTAAGTTCAAATTCAAATTTCACATACTAAGTCATATCACATGTTTCCGACCAAGGATGCATTATAACCATTCTGTTTGAATATGGCCGGGTAGTGGGAACCCATTATTTCTCTATTCAATGTAATTCTGTCCCTTGAGCATTGGTCATCCTCCCACAAATATAATTCTTTCCATAATTAATATACTCACTGCCTAACTCCGGCTTGTTGGTTATTCTTTACTACTTTACTTTGTATCATCCATGCATGGAGTAGTTATCTAGATAACCCAAACACTAGATATTCTGTGCTGTTACTTTTCAAGATTCTGACAATCTTTATTAGGTGATTAGCTGCCAGAATTCGTTAAATTGGAATTAGCCAAGTTCTTCTCGGTTGGCTACACATGAGACAGAAAAAGACGAAATTAATTTCTGATTCAAGAACCTCTTTACATCCTGGACAGCTAGATGGAATATCAACACCATTTCAGCTACTAACAAAACTATTGACCGGGAGGATGCCATACCTACATTTTAGATAAAGAGATCTTGCAATTGGTGGCTCTATTCCGTTCAGAAAATCTTCTTGCTGCATATTATCTTTAAAATTAAGGAATCTACTTGTTAATCCCCCTACGCTGTTCCTGTGTAACCAGCTATCCTCAACTTGACTCCAGTATTTCTTTTTGAGTTCAATTTTATTATGCAGTTGAAGGACTTACGCCAATTAAAAACCAAGAATTTCGTTTTTTGAGTGTTAATTTTTAATCCATGGTCTGAACAAGCCCTCCCAAACTTGTCCACTAGATTTTGGAGCCCCATTTGTGTGTGTGAAATGAGTAAGTTATTGTCTGCAAAGAGCAAGGCAGGCACCTCTTGGCATACAACCTGCATAGGGTCACCCCAACAGCCTGTTAACGTTGTAATCAAACTATTTATATAAAGCTTAAAAGGAGTTGGTGCAAGAAAGCACACTTGCCTCACTCCGTGAATCACCCCTATCTGATTTTTGAGCCTGTCTTCCTCCCCCCATCTACTTTGGGCGTTGTTATTGGTATGCAATGTCATAATGATTTGTAAGAGGTTTTAATCGGATCCCCAATTTTCCTCCGCTGCACTAGATTGAAAGCGGTACAGAGATGCACAAATACCACATATAATGTGCCCTTTACAATTGTCACATATTTCGACAAGATCAGAAGGAAGCGGAGCACCTGGTCTAGGGTGCTTGTCTTCCCTTTGAATCCTGCCTGCAGGGGTGATGGTACCGCTACCTTGATTAGCTTTAAGTATTCTTGCAGCCTTGTGTTCCACCTCCTGTTCCTCACGGCTTGCCACAGCTTGCCACAGACTAGGCATTTGCCTGAAGTGGCAGGTGAAGAGAGGCTGCAAACCCCTTCCATCCATTAAACCTGTTTCATGCTGACTTTGTTGCTTTATCAACAGTATGAGTGTTCTCAAACAACATTTAAAATTGATCAGTATTCAGAGTGCTGCTTTTTAGGTGGGTTGGTATCAGAATATCATTGTCAGCACATTGTTTGAAATAAATATTGCACTCCAAATATTGTTTGCAAATATATCATCCCACTGGAGTTACCACAGGAAATTTGCAGATACTATCTGTAATAATATTTAGGACACAATATTTGTGTCAATGGTTGCAACAAGGGGGGTACTGGACTGTTCCTGAGCGTGACTAGAGGGAAGACTGGTTGGCGTGACCAAAGGTGTGAATTTGACACCCAAGGGCATCCATTTTGTTGGATGGATTGGCCTCACACACCCCGAAGGATGTCATGCTTCATCATCGGCGGTTGCTCCTCGTCGGGGAGGCGGTGCAATCCCCGACGGGCTCACCTCAAAGAGGGGCTCTTTGGCGGAGATCTTTTTCCAACTGCCTTATGGTGAAGTGCGGGTGTGTGGGCAGGGTGGTGTGTGGTAGTGAAAAAAGGGGATATTAAAATGTAGCTAAGGGTACCTGGAACGAATTTTATTCAGGGGGTCCCTCGCTGCAGTTAAAAACAGGGGGCTAGCTCACTAGGAATCAACGAGTAAATTCAGGTGAACCTAGATGGGGCTAGTAGTGTACAACGGTCGACATGTTTCTCGCGGTGGGCTGTAGTAACCCGCGATTCATCAGGACCTAAAAAAGGTGATTAAACCACATGCTAGTGTCATGTGTGGATTTGTGTTTGTGTTACCTCTGTGTTGGTTGTCCTATACCTAATAGTTAAGAACTACCTGCCACATGAGGGGTCGGCGGGGTGAGGCATCAGGGATGAGTCAAATAGTCAAGACTCTAGTCTCCTGCGCCCCGGCTGCTTGACCTACCCTTCACCGCCGAGCTCGAGTAGTAATTGGTGCCCTTAGATCTAGCGATCTACCTTCTCCCCTCTATTTCAAACACAATATTTGTGTCAGCCATACAATCATTGAGACACATATGTCTGTAAACACCAGCTTTCAGAGTGCTGTCACTGAGTAAATAGAATGCTGTTTGCCTTTTTACATAAAAAACTTAAGGTTTTATGAGGCATTCCTCAGTCTTAGCACACAAAAACATTGAGTTTTTAAATAATACATATACACATAGTGTATTTTATTTACTCAGTAACAGTGAAAAGTTTGTTTGTTTCTACACTGTTTTCACTTTCAGCCTGTGCTTAGCACAGGTATTCCATTATATGTGGAAGAGTGGATGTATTTTACAATAGGTAAAAAGGGGATTGAATGTGTTTGCATGGTACTGGTATTTGTACATAAATGTGTTTGTGCAGGTCAGAAAGGGGGAATTGTGATATGGCACACTTGGACATTTTCACACAGGGCTAAACCTCCCGGTGCACGTGCACTATATAAATTATTTTTAACATTAACATTAACGTATTTACAAGCCACAATTGCCACTGGAGTGTCACTTTTGTTGACGTTCTGGTGGTGTAGTGCCATTATTCATATTTACAGTGTAGCTCTAAGCCACTTACCGTGGCTTACCACCACCTCATAAATATGCCCCTTTCCGCCGCAGTCCTCTGCAGCAAAGTGCCATGCAATGGGTGTTGCAGTGGGCGTTCCACTGCAACAGCCATTGCTTTTTCACGCTGTGTCAGAACCCCACAGCAGATCGGTCACTTTGTTTCAGCCCGTAAATGGAGATCACATTGGAACCATCACAGAGTTTTCCCAGTTCGCAATGATTGGAGATTGCGGAGTCATAATCGGATCTCCAAAATGGCCGCCATCCCTAAATGCAGGTTAGCGGTCTAGTCACTCCACTTTCTACAGGTGTTTGACTTGATGTGAAGCGCGCAAGCCCAAATGGTTGCGCACTTCACCTGATTATTCCCCGGAGCCGGTCGAGTGTTTTGAGCCTTCAGTAAAATATTAAAATAGTCATAGTTTTGCCGCGCTATTTCTGCGCACTTGAGTTTCAAAGTAGCACGAGTAGTCAGAGCATATCGGCTACCACACGCATGTGAGGAGTTGTACTTGCCTGTCAGGTCAAGACGTCCGAATCATTCTTCCGAGGCCTCCACCGGCAGAAGCATCTACGAGGACGACATGAGAGGGAGAGAGAGAACACAGAAGAAAAGAGATAAGTTCAAGAACTGTAAAAACTGTAAACTGAATATTCTCGAAAACTATTATAAATAGAGCAAAAGTTCCACTGAAAAAACAGAACAGTACTTACCTGGGCGTTAACCAGCCAAGGCATCATGAGAGAGAGAAAAGAAAGATATAAGGTGTACAGAGATTATTGATAACTTAGATTAGAGTCACACACATAGAGTAGACATAGCGATTCTGTTTAGATATAAATAGTATGTAAGTAGGCCTAGGCAGGATACACATAGGTATATATAAAATTTGTATTTAGGCAATTAGAACAATTAGTATTATCCAAAAAGAAGCATATTGGAAGAATTACCGTCAACAACAAATGAGAGATGGTAAGAGATAAATACAAATAAAGATTGTACGAGTTAAGGATAGGCAATATAACTAAAATCATAATCTTATTCAATAGGTTTGCCTCATTACCAGAAGATAAGAGAATTACTAAGACAAAAAAGTGAAGAGAAGCAATATCTCTGGCCAACTAGGTAAAGAAAGTAATAGAGTAGAATTGGATAGAGGCTGGAGTAGAATAGGTAATATGATTAATTTTTTGTTACTATAATTTAGGTTTCTCTGAATACGAAGTCTGCAGGACGGACTACACAAGGGAAGCAGAAGAAGAGTTCCATAGCAGTCTCTGCAGTATTGTTTATTATTTTATCCACTCCCCCTTCCCCCTTGGGGGTCTCACAGAGTCAAGTTTCATAACGGGCTCTAGGGAATCCTTGAGAGGGAGTTGGGAACAAGTGACTTCTGCTCCTGGGCAAGATTCAGCGGTAAGAATTCACTTTAGTCCTTGACACGCTGCCCCAGATTTACAAGGCTGAGGCAGTGTCAAAAAGAGTGTCATTCTAACGCCATGGATTACCAGTAGTTAGAATGGTGAGACGAGGAGAAGTCTTTATTTTCTCCTCATGTTGTCCTCTTTTCATGTGTGCTGCAATCTACAGTTTACATAGGAAGAGCAAATCACCATTAATGATTCTAAGTGATACACAGGGGTGCATTGCATTCTTGTGAATACAGTGCATCCTTGATTTTTAAAAATGGCAGAGCGCGGGGTTGGTGATTTTGGCACAGCTCCGCGCTCTGACTTTTTTGTAAATATGCCCCTAAGTTTGGTTTTGAAATGCTGTAATACAACACTGTAGCATTAGGTATTAGGTCCGTAGCTAAAGGGATATTTTGTGAATCCAAAAAGACAGTAATATAGTAAAGCATTTAAAGGTACTACTTTATGAATAAACCTATAGTACGAGAGAAAGATTATGATTTGGTGTTATGGAGCTTCTCGAAAGCATTGCAAAAGCTCATCTTGTACTGTTTCTTTACCACTCAACATTTAATCACATCCCATATATCCTACATAGCACTTTTCCTAACAAAATCCACAAGATAAAGACAGCTCATTTACCTCCCTGTGTGCTTGAACTAAGCATCTAGAAGCAATATGTTTTAGGAACTGTTCGGGTGGGCTTACCATATGACCCTATTAAGTCAGGTTTCCACTTAAGTCTTCCTTCTTTAGTACAGTTGAAGATCAACATGGGTAGATCACCACTTCTCATCATGGCTTACACACACTTAAGTCTTCAAAAGCAGACTGTCCTTACTATAAAAACAGCCAGCATGTCACAGTTGTGTAGTGACCCCTGAAATTAAAATAGTTATTTAGATAATACATAGGTAAATAAACCTTAAAAAGTACTCACTGAAATGGAAAAACTTGCCACTAAATAATACCTTAATAATTTATTAGGTCTCATGTATTCAATAGGAATATTTCTAGAACTGAGATACCCTCCCACTCAGGGCCGGCCCTAGGTTTGTGAGGCCCTGGGCGAAAGGGAAGATGTGAGGCCCCTCTAATTTGCATGTGACATTGCAAGAAGTGACATCATAGAAAACCAACATCTCAAGACTATTGATCTTTGTCATTGCTGAAGAGGCATAGTGTAGCTATCAGTCACATGAATTAAAATATAAATATCCAAATGAAATGCGTTTATCTATTTTGAAACTGTATTAAGTGGATTACATAGTCACATTGGATGGGAAAGCTAGACGCAGGTCTCACAAAGATGGCTATTCTAACTCCAAGTTAACTGTGTGTTAACAAATTAGTGCATAGTAATAAGAGTTTTGCAGAAAATACATTGAATGGCATCCCTGGTAAAAATGATGCAATAGGGTATAGCGAGATGAAGTTGAATTCAGATACAAATACCTTTTTTATTCTTTTTGAGAGCTTCATAAATCAGACTAGAATAAAAAAGGATACCAGAGTTCTGTGCAAAAAATAGCTTTCGGATTTAGAATTCAGAATAATTATATTCTCCTCACAGGGGATGTAAGCCATGTGAGGAATATATAAATTTCTTATAAAAAAGCAGATAAAAGGAAACATTACAATCTGACAATGAGGAGATAAGTAAATTGATAAGTGCATAAAAAGACAATTCCAGTGAAACATAAACAGTGTAACTTTAAAGTTCTAGGTTATTCTCATTGGGTGGCTCCCTGGTATTTATTCATTACGTAAAGTTGTGTGTTTAAAGTAAAGGTATGCTGCAGATTTAAGGGGTTTTCATACCAAGGTTTTTCATTGGTGTCAGACCAATTGAAAGTGGTAGTGGCAAAATGGCATTATTCTGATGAAAATCCATCAATCGCCCCAAAAAGATAGTCCTATTCTTCTATATATTTACTACTTTATGTGGTCATCCAACTTGAGAAAAATATGGGGTAAGACAGGAATGTTTAAAAAAAGGAAATTTCCAGCTTTTTACTATGTCCTGTACACATCTGGAAGTTATTAGTAGAATGTGTCCTGTTTCGCCTAGGACCAGTAATAAATAGTGTAGTGTAGTGTAGTGTAGTGTACAAGTGTTGGGGGATACTTGCCAACATACGGGCTGGCGCCAGGTCGGGTAGATTCTGAGAGGTGAGATACTATGAAAAACTCCCGTGAAGATATGGGATTACCGACCCCCTAAGCCCAGGAAGTACTTCTCCATGTGACTCTTAGGTAACGTCTAGGAGCAGATCTACTGACTAGTTGTAGCTAAGCTATAGTTTTTCACAGCCTGAGGCTGCTCCTTTTACACCGGGGGCTAGTATTCCTCAACACTTGTACACCACACTACACTATTTATGACTGGTCCTGAGGAAGCGCCAAGGATCCCTATGACCATCTAGGCGCGAAACATGTCGACCTGACCGTTCGAGTTACCAGGGATACATTATTGCCCATAGTCATAACACACAACCTTTTGTTTTTTTAGCATGGCAAGGGGACAAAGCAATAATAGATTCACTCTGGTATCCTTTAGCCATTTTTATTATACACACACACCTTCACTGTGCACATAGGACCCACTTCTCTTAAAAGATCTCCGCCAAAGTGACCCGTAGGGCATTGCAGCGCTGGCCCAACGAGGAGCAAAATGCCCAATGGTGAAGCATGACATCTTTGGGGTGTGTGAGGGGAACAAAAGCCAAGACCTTCTCTTCCCCCTGTAAAGTGGGTCCGAGACCTAGGTTTATCCTTCCCCCACTCTCCTCCCTTCCTCCTCTCCTGATGAACAGGTGACTCTTTAGTACCTACATCAAAGGAACAGTGACGCACTTTTTGGTCTAACGACTTGATAGTGGAGCATGGGCACTGGACCATAATTAGCTCCTGGTCCCCAGTCTCCTTTTTGATATAATCATTTTTTATGCACTTAGCTGCATATACTAGACAGCCCTGTTGATTACTGGTGGCCTAGGCTGGGAAGCAAGCATGCTAGTCTTTCTGGGAAATAAAATATTATGATCTAACAGTATAGCGATGTCAGGCCAAGAACAGGGCCCCCCTGTACTGGGCCACCAACCACTGCATAATGGTTAAAAAGCCTTGCGGCAGGGGCCCCACATCTGGACCTTGAATCCTGATGGAGAGCTGTGAAGCCCACCTTCCCTGGACTTCACAGCATTAGATATTTGCTCAAGTCCCAGTGAAATGGGTCCCACACCTAACTTTGAAGCCTGATTCAGGGCTTAGAGGCTCAGGGGAAAAGGACCACCTCCTCTGTGCCTCAAAACAGTAAGGAGACACTTTACTACATACTGCCCTTCTGTGCCAGTCTGAGATGGATGCTCACTCCCTTCTCCCCTCATCAGTCTCTCCTTACCTGTTAATGTTCGTCTCATCGTGGAAGCAAAAGAGTCTTCTGTCAGCTGGAAACAGAATACACAAAAGGCAGACAAGTTCTTTGCCACAGGTTTTAAATAGAGGTGCTGCCCCTCCCTTGTCCATGAGAGCCGACATATTTCCTGACTTTGCTGCTCCCACGTCCTCTACCCCTTTTTTACCCTCCCCACATTTCACACCCAGGAATGGCGCCATGCCATGACCATCAAGGCAAGGTCAAAACACCTCGCTTATAAACACATTAGCAATGTAAACGAGTTGGGGAGGCAAGCCTGGGGGAGTAGACAGGCTGACTGTGAAACTGGGAACGGGAGCCCCCTGTTATTGAGCTGACCACAGGGCCCTGGGCATCTGCCCACACTGCCCATGCCTAGCGCTGGCCCTGCTCCCACTGTCACTGCAGCTACACCTTAGATAAATCATTCAGTACATTCCTTATTGTCAGTCACATCTCAAGACTGCTTTGGCCAAATAGAGTGTGGTTATTTCGAAGTCATTGAAAACAACACAACCTTAACCTTCCAAATTGTGGTTGAATGAGCCATCTAACTCTCAACGACAAATGACTGGATCCCTCCCAAAGGGAAGGCAACAGTTTTTGCTGTGATGCTTAACAAAATATTTCCCAGCAATTGAACCTTTAATTTCTAAACAGAAAGGTACATAAGCATTGCTCTTATCTGTCAAAATATGCTTTTCTCTTTGACATTTTAAAGGGGTGGAATCAGCCTGACTAAAGCAAATGCCAGACAGATGAATACACTTCACCACTGGAAGGATGAAAGAAAGGTTAACGTTCATAATCTCATAGTACTGTGATGGGTGAAGTAAACAACACATCCAAGCAGATTTACAGATTGTAAAAATGTTAATTAGATGCATGCTTTCATTTTCACAGTGAGAGAATCAGCTGACACCAAGGCAATGTTGATGCTGCAGAACTACATTTGTAAAGGCAAAACCACACGAGGTTTGAAGTTTACTGCAAAGCTACACTAAGCGCAGAAATGACATTTAGATTCATCAGAAAATTATTAGTACAGCCATAAGGAGGATTCTGACCAGTCCTATCTTATGTCACCAGTAATAGCTTCTCTCTAAAAAGAGGTTAGGCCCAGATTATCAAAGATTTTGCACTGGGTTTGCATCAGTTTTTATGTATTTTACAGTGCAAAACGTATTTTCCACTAGAGGTTACCTGGAAGTAAAGCAAAGCAGTGCCAAATGCTGTTTTGTGTTACTCTGCATCAAAGGGGCATTGCATGAGTGGTACGTGAGTACTCCCAAACAACCAACTATGGTTTTTGATGCCAAACCCTATCTACTAACAATAGTAGACAGGTGTTTCCACCAAAGAATGACGCCACTTGAAAGCAAGCATTAAATAGGAGAAATGCTTTTATTTCTCCTAGCGTTTCCCCCTTTGATTGTGTGCTGTGCTGTACAGCACACATACAAAGTAGGAAAAGATGTAAAGTTTGTCTAGACATAGTATTTTGTACTGGAAGTTTCAAAACATATGCTAGTGAGGAAGTGTTATAAAGATTTTGAGAAACAAAATAATACCGTTAAAAGTTATGTGCAGAAATAATATCTAGGGTTCAATGAAAAATAAAATGTGTTTAATGCACAAATTGTAGTTGGCAACTATATGTAACCGTACTAGGCTTTAAATGGCTGAAGCAACATTGCCTGAAAAGCTGACATTACTACAAAAGGCCTAATATGCATAAAATGTTTATTTCTTGACCTTTCCATGAACATATTTTTCATAATGAATAATAGTTGCTTAAATGTTTTACTCTACTTTTGCAAATGTTTCTTCTTACAAAATGTTCCCTGCTAATAAATGCATACGTTTTGGTATTTAAAAAGATAGAGAATAAAATATCTTCAGGGGAAAGTAATTTTGAACAAGAAAATGTATTACCAGTAGACTAGATGTAACTGCTAGATGATAAGAAAAAAGTGACATTTGAAAGATGCTATGTAGAGCCATTGTGTTTTCTGTGAGAAGATAGTGATCCTGTTCCCATGAGAGCATCAGAAGATGATTGGCTGGCTGAAGAGAGAAGAAATCACAAGCTGCAATATTGATAAAAATATGTTGCCAATATTGGTGCATGTTCCTAGAGTAGACACAGACCTCTTCTTTTCACTTGATCCATATGTATCTCCATTCCATGCTGTTCTGAGACTGTACTGAGTTTCTTATGGTAAGTGTGGCTTGATTGATTATTGAATTATTGAGCTGAATTTGATACTAAAGCTGTATGCTTTTCTTCCACTCTCCCGCTCGAACTGGAACTCTTTATGGGTTCTGATCTATACCTTTTCCCAGATTCTTAGAATAGGGATTTTTTTCCTTTATGGAGCACCCTTGATGCATTTTTATTGCAATGTATTGACTACCTATTGATTTCGAAGGCGATTCTAACAATTGAAATTGATAACATTAATTGGTGACCTTAATAAAGATGATCTACTAAAGATTTGAATAATAAAACCATTTCACTCATACCAAACTGTCATTATTGACTGTAAACAGATTAGTGATTGTCAGTATATTTTATGTGAGCACTAGACTCACACAGATGCCTTTGCACTATCATGCAAAGGTATGTGTTTGGCACTCAGCAACCTCATTATGCACCAGTGATAGAAAAAGAGCACAATATATATTTATGGCACTTTTGTTGTCACAGAATGCAGAGAAGCAACTGTAGGTGCAGCGGTGCATGGGGTGACAGTTTTGTTAATCTGGGCCAAAATCTTTTAAAACTGAAGTTCATGAGAGAGTTCGTCGGACCAAACGCTAAGCTGAGGTAACAAAAAAACCCAACATGCTATAGAAAAAAAGTACAGTCGAGGTGAGTACAGTCGAGGCAAGAGGACCATCTGCTCATGTTTGTGAATATTAATTTCAATTCATCTTTATTTGGTTTATAAATAATGAACCTTAAAAGAACAGCAGTAAGACAGTATTTAAAAACAATTATCAAAATGTGTGCAACAACCAATTTAAAACATCAAGTGCTTTTAAATTCTTGACCTGCCAGTACATTAAACATATTTTCCAGTTACAACAGTCAATATAAAACATCAAATGAATTAAAATTCATATTTTCCAAGTAAGTTAGAAATTTTCTAATTTGGATTGAGTGTAATAGGTAACTAACTATAGCATTCCATACCAATAATTCATCTAAGTTACTAAGAATCAAGGAAAGGGTAATGTTCAAAGCCCTGTGTATCGGACACCCAATTCTACCAGGAAAAGGGCCCTCATATCTCCACAAACTGATATCCCCGTACCACCCATCCTGACAGCTTAGGTCCAGAGGGACAGGACAGGTCAAATTTCCTAATTTCAAAAGAGTGAGAATGGGAGGACACTCCTTCACGGTACTAGCAGCCCAACAATGGAACAGACTGCCGTTGAATCTCCGGTTGAAGACGACAGAGGCAGCATTCCGCAAAGGCCTGAAAACGCATTTATTTCCCAAAGAGTAGGCAAGGCTAGTTAGGACTGTGAGGAAGATGAAAGCAATAGCAGGTGAAGGGCTCAGGCTTTACGCTGACCTCTACGGCGCGGGGACACACCAGTTGGTGTAACCAGGCACAATTCAGTTATTATTATTATAGTTATTATATATGGGGGGCGTGGTCTCGCCAGCGGCAAGATGGCTGCGCGCTGAGCAAGCTCCGCCAGCCGAACGAGGAAATCTGCTAACATCCCTAAGCAGCGTGGAGGTACAGCTGCACAGATGGCAGACCCAAGCTGCTTATTGCAGCGTTCACCGACACTGTTGTTTCTGGCGATTTTGGGACTCAAGGACACCAAGAACACTGAGGCCCGCAGGCTGCGAGATGACGCTGTTGAGACCATGCTGCGACAGGGGCCCACAAGAGTAGCAGTATGTCTCGGGTCAAGACACGAACCGAATCACAGGGGCTGAGCTGACCCCAATGCCTGAGACCTGGGCACCGCCTATGTATGTGGTGGGTCACGGCCGGTGCTGGGCGGAGGGGGAATTCGGCCACCCAGTGGTGCGGCCTGACTGTGCATGCAGGACCGGAAGCCCTGCTCAAGCGGAGGCTGCGGCATCAAGGATCCACTGTGTGCTGGGCGGCCGCACAAGAGAAAAACTGTGGTGCAGTGAGCTCCCCATCATCACACAAGTAAGGTGATGGCGTGGGGGAGTCGTACCACTACACCTTGATGATCCCCATGACAAGGTCTCGCACCCATGGCAGACGCAAGTCGCTGCAGGTGAGACCTCCTAGCTGGCCAGTTGGACAGTGCAATACCAGGCAGCTAAACATCATGCTGGAAACAAATCTGCAGTTGTGCACAATCTACTGTCTCCTGCATGGGGATGGAACTCCCCCTTTCCTTTTTTCGCACTCTCGGACCTTCAAGCTCTGAACTGGCCGGAGCACGCCAGTCTGCAAGCTAGTAAGTTGCCCAGCACCGCTGGCCCTGCCCTGGCTAGCAGCTAATAGATGGATCAACCATGCTGGGCCCCACACTGAGTGACTAATGGCCTACAGTGCAGAACTCCAAGCAGGCCCCTGATAGAGAATCCAAGGTTGGCATTCTCCCCACTGCCCACTGCCAGGTATGCCTGTAGTGTGAACACCGACTGCTGGGTGGATCGCATATGCTGTGAGACCCGGACCCCCAGTGGGCAGTGGAAGTGTGCAGGGCCTGCTGGGTGAACCTCATCGATCCTGCCGCTCTTCTGCGAATACTATACACTGACAGAGCTGACAATTTCTCTGGCAGGCAGGACCTCCTGTACGTGGCAACATTGGGGAAAGCGGATTCTAAACAGTCTAAGCTCATCTTCAAGGGCTGCAGGGCTACAAATTAGGTGACCCACCTCATGAAGCCAGAGAGCAGAACACACAGATGGACTCACCAGATCTGAAGGATGATAGCATACATTCTCTCCTGCTCGAGTTTAAATCCAGCCTAAAGACCATTGACTCTAAAATTGATCATCTAATGTCTCTTCTTGACCGGGTCAAACAGCAGGTCAACACACGTGATACCCGCATAATGCAGCTAGAGGACAGGGTCTCTGACGCAGATGATACTGGTGCAGAGAACAAACAATGATTTCTGAAGATGGATAAAGTCCTAGAAATCATCTGTGCAAAGAACGAAGATCTTGAAATCCGCTCCCGCAGGAATAATATCCGTATCATTGGTATCCCTGAATCTACCGCAATTGCAAAAATGGAAGACTATTTGGAATCTCTGCTGTGTGACCTTTTTGGCACAGATTTGTGGAATGGGTGCACAGATCTCTTGACCCCCGGCCTCCAATGGGGGCCCCTGCAATACCATGAATTGCTTGTCTGTTAAACTATCTCGATCGCCATTCTATCCTTCGGAAAGTCAGAGAAATGGGCAAAGTCAGGCACCAAAGCAACACGCTCTCATTCTACCCTGACCACTCTGACTGTTCAGGAGGTTGGGAAAGACTTTCTTCCCACTAATCTGATACTTCAACAATTGCGCATCACAAATACCCTATTATACCCTGCAAAGCTACACATCGACTCTGGTGATAAACCCAGATACTTTACTGACCTGAGGCTGCTTTGACATTTGCCAAAAAACTGCAGAAATACCTCTCCCATGACCGCCCTGCACCTTCTGAAGATGGCCGCACTAATGACAATAATTGACCTTGATGGCCGGGACGCAGTTCTCTAGGCGCTGTCCTGCTTATGGTAGACCTAGAAACCAATATGCAAGAATGTTTCAACTAAACAATATGGCCTTGCTCCTGTTTAATTGTTGTTGCTCAAAATCATAAGCATCCCTCCTCACTGCGAAAGTCAACGTTCGGCCTCCTTGCCTTATTGGCAAGAGAGAAGTCTGGAAGCACCCATGCACCCCTGTGTTCTATTGGCACTCTCCAAGTTGGGGTTCCTTGGGTGGGGGGTATAATTTTTAACCTAGTTTGGGACTTGGAGTGGGAGGGGGAAGGGACAGGCTGCTCTCTGGGGGGTATAGTGCAGGAAACATAGGCTCCCGATCTTTGTTCAATTGTTTCACTTGTTCGATTTTGAATATGATATTGATTGCATTCATTAATACTCAAACTATTTTATATGACTCACTGTCTCTTGGCACTACGACGGACACCTGACAGCACAACATTGCACCCCCACCAGAGTTTGCGCTTGACTGAGGTGACTTTTTAACGTGGAACATCAGAGGTATGACCGACCATCATAAAACATGTCTCATACATACATATCTCAATAGGCATAAGGCTGACATCTGCTTTCTACAAGAAACACACCTCACAGCTGCCAACGCTGCTAAACTGAATTCAAGACGCTAGGAGGAATCTTACTCTTCAAATTACTCCAATTACGCTAGGGACATTACTATGCTATTCAAAAGAGGCCTGCCTTGGTGTGCTACGCAAACTCACATAGATGCTGAGGGTAGATATGTCATTCTGGCCGGGACTCTTTAGGGCCAGCCGGTCCAAATACAGATGACCCAAAATTTTACACCTACATGCGGAGGCTAATCTCCTCAATCGCCCCCTCCCATTGGTATGGGATTGAGATTTTAACATTGCACCTCTAGGTACACTGGGTCACTTGGGCGCGCATATACAGCACCCTCAGGCCACCGGTACAGTGGGAACACTTATGCAAGACAACATACTGATGGATACCTGGTGCCACACTCACCCTGATGAGTGCGATGGTACCTGCATCTCCACCACACAAGATTCCTGGTCCCACATCGACTTGTGGCTGGTCACTCGGAATGTCACATGCTGGGCCACGTCTGCTGAACCCCTTTCGTGATCCCTATCAGATCATTCCCCAGTGCATTTGGTTCTGCTGATCCCGCCGACCCACCACCGCATGTTCACAAGGCGCCTACCTCCCCAAGCGCTGCACCATTCTGCATTCAGAGAGGAACTGTGCAGCACTATTATTGATTTTTTTTAACTAAACACCAGCTCAGTGGAATCGCCCCGACCCTCTGGGAGACCTTTAAGGGGGGAATGCATCGCTAGGCAGTCTGGGGTGCTCAGATCTATTAGAGGTAACTTAGAATGGCTAAAGGCAGATATTAAGCTGCTCGACTAATGACATATCATTGTGGCAGACATCAGATTAAAGCTGACCGGATACCACACAGAAGCAGAGAGCAAGATGGCATATCACAGCAGCAAGGCGCAGGCCTGTTGGTATGGGGAGGTTGACCGCCGGGGTAAACTCTGGTGAACCTATTAAAGAAAGCTGCATGACTCCTCCTACATAACAGAACTGTTGGATGACACTGCGGGAAGAACCAGATCCCCTAGAGAAATAACCACCAGAGTTTTTGCATTTTATTTCCAATTGAACATCACTGGAGCGGAGACACCCTGTGATGTAATAGATCAATATTTTGATTCTATCGAGCGTCTGTGGCTCAGTGACAATCATTGCCAACATCTAGACGAGCCATTCACCACCGAAGAGATAGCAAAGGCTATCGTTGGCTTCCCGGGTGATAAGGCACCAGGACCGGACACCCCCGTTCTATAAAGAAAACGTGCCTATTCTTATCCCTCACCTTGCCGAAATGTACAATGAATCAGTCACTCTCAGCCAATTTCCCCCAATCTCCGAGAGGCATTGATCACTCTCATTCTCAAACATGACAAAGAGCCTGAGTGCTGCGATTCGTATCGCCCCTTATTATTAATAAACACAAATAATAAGATATATGCCAAACTGCTGGCTAATCGGACTCTCCTCCTTATGTCTCTAATAGCTCGCCCATACCGGTCTGGGTTTATTCTGGGCCTTGCCGCAATGCACAACCTGTGCACCATCTTTTCTATAATGCACCAGATCAACCCCTCCTTGCCAGCGGTGCCGACCCTGCTGGAAGCCACCAAGACATTTGATTCACTAGAGTGGCCCTTCCTCTTGTTGCTGCTTAGCCATCTGGGCTTTAGCCCGGCCTTCATTAAAAAAATCAACCTACTCTACACAATGCCAGTAGTATGCATTAAAATGAATGGACAAATCACAGTTCCTATGACTATCACTCGGGGCACTAAGCAGGGCTACCTGCTATCGCCAATTCTATTCACTATTGCTATGGAGCCCCTTGCAGAGCGGCTGCAACAGCATTATACACAGTGTGGCATTGGGATCTCAACCCGCAGTTTGGTAACCTCCATGTATGCGGATGACGTTGCATTGTACATATGCGAGCGACAGGAGAATCTGGCACCAATGACAAGAGAGTTGATACGATTTGGGTGCTTCTCTGGGGTACAAATAACTCTATTCTTTTTCCCCCCTAATCGAAACAACACTGACCTTCCCCATGGAATATCCGATAAAATGGGCCACAGGACCCACTAAGTATCTTGGTATATGATTGAGCAGGGACATGGAAGAGCTCTGGAAACCAAACTTTGGTAAAACCATTGAGTGGCTGGAAACAAAAACACTTATGTGGAAAACATTCCACTTTGCTTGACGGGCGAAATCGCGATACATTTTTTTTATTTTTGCCTAAATTCCTATCACTGTTTTTAAATATCCTGCTACCACTCACCTCATATTTCTTTAAAAGGTTAGGCTCCAGAATGATCACCTTATAATGGCTGACAGACAATCCTGCATTGCCTATGAAACTTTGAAGCTGCCTTTCTTGCTTGTTGGGATGGGTGCTACAAACTTTAAGCTTTATGCACACTGCGCACAGGCCAGTTTCCTTCATTTTTGGTTGCACCCAATGCCCTTTCAGCCACATGTGGCGGTTGAGATGGATCTTTCATCCCCGTGGCCATTACAAACTGCTCTGTTCCTGCCATACAAGGCCCCTCAGGGCAAAATCAACAAAGTGGAAAATGTGAGCTGGGCATTGGAGGTGATTGGTAAACACACAGGGGACAAAGCCCTGCATGCACCGGCAATGCAACTTGTGAACAATCACTCCTTCCCTCCATAGCAGACCAGTGGTACCGTCTAATGGGCTGCGACCCTGGGCATACAAACCGATGCCGACGGCTACCCCAATGAAAAGTTTTTCCCTATTTCTCTGAAAACACAACTCCACACGACAAACTGCTATATTATCAAATCAGAGCAACCTGCAGAAACATTAACAACACGGATATATGACAAAATATTCACAGACAAAATATCGACCACAGAAATATCGAGGCTGAAATATCGAAGGCAAGTATATCGACATCCTATCTACAACATGGTAAGTACAAAAATATCGAAAAAGAAATATTGATGTTAAAAATATCGTAATTAAAAATATCGTTTTATATCTGTTAAAATATAATGTGTAAAAAAAAGTAAATACTTATAAATAAAATAAACATTGTTAAAAATATTTAGTAATGTTTCAAATTAATAAATAATAGATATATAATATTATAACATTAATTAAACACATATGTAAAATATATATTATATATTTACTTAATAATATATTTTAATAATTACTATAAATACTTATAAATTATTTAAAAATACTATTAGTTACAAATAGAACTCCACAAATAAAATAATTACATAAAAATTAAATAATTATTTTTAATAAATTAAAAAAATTAAATATACTTTCAACATTTTTAAAACTAATAACATAATACAATATTTAAATTGATTCAAAACAATAAATAAAACTACTATTTAAAGTCTAAAAAAACTTACAGTATTAAAAACATTGGATAGCGTAAAATGCAAAATTACTATTCCCACTCTAGAAAATGGAAAATTAGGGAAAAAATTGTATAGCATAGAGATAAAAATTACTATTACCACTACAGAGAATGAAACAGTGAAGAAAACATTGGATAGCATAGCAGTAAAAATTATTATTCCAACTCCAATGAGTGAAACAGTAGGGAAAGCGCTGGATAGCGTAGGGATAAAAATGACTATTCAAACTCCAGAGAGGGAAACAGTAGGGAAAGCGCTGGATCGCGTAGAAGTAAAAATTACTTTTCCCACTCCAGAGAGTGCAACAGTAGGGAAAGTGATAGATAGCGTAGGGGTAAAAATGAGTATTCCAACTCCAGAGAGTGAAACAGTAGGGAAAGCGTTGGATAGCGTAGGTGTAAAAATATATGGGATAGCGTAGAGGTAAAAATTACCATTCAGACTCCAGTGAGTGAATCATTAGGGAAAGCGCTGGATAGCGTAGGGGTAAAAATTACTATCCCAACTTCAAGAGTGAAACAGTATGGAAAACATTGGATAGCGTAGGGGTAAAAATTACTAATCAAACTCCAGAGAGTGAAACAGTAGGGAAAGCGCTGGATAGTGTAGGGTTAAAAATTACTATTCCAACTCCAGAGAGTGCAACAGTAAGGAAAGCATTGGATAGCGGGTGGGTAAAAACTACTATTCCCACTCTAGAGAGTGCAACAGGAGGGAAAGTGTTGGATAGCGTAAGGGTAGAAATTACTATTCCAACTGCAGAGAGTGAAACAGTAGGGAAAGCGTTGGATAGCGTAGGGGTAAAAATTAATATTCCCACACCAGAGAGTGCAACAGTAGGGAAAGCGTTGGATAGCGTAAGGGTAAAAATTACTATTCCAACTCCAGAGAGTGAAACAGTAGGGAAAGCGTTGGATAGCGTAGGGGTAAAAATTAATATTCCCACTCCAGAGAGTGCAACAGTAGGGAAAGCGTTGGATAGCATAGGGGTAAAAATTACAATTCCCACACCAGAGAGTGAAACAGTAGGGAAAGCGTTGGATAGCGTAGGGGTAAAAATTACTATTCCAACTCCAGAGAGTGAAACAGTAGGGAAAGCGTTGGATAGCGTAGGGTAGAAATTACTATTCCCACTCCAGAGAGTGCAACAGTAGGGAAAGCGTTGGATAGCGTAGGGGTAAAAATTAGTATTCCAACTCCAGAGAGTGAAACAGTAGGGAAAGTGTTGGATAGCGTAGGTGTAAAAATTACTATTCCAACTCCAGAGAGTGCAACAGTAGGGAAAACGTTGGATATCATAGGGGTAAAAATTACTATTCCCACTCCAGAGAGTGAAACAGTAGGGAAAGCGTTGGATAGCATAGGGGTAAAAATTACTATTCCAACTCCAGAGAGTGAAACAGTAGGGAAAGCGTTGGATAGCGTACAGGTAAAAATTACTGTTCCCACTCCAGAGAGTGCAACAGTAGAGAAAGCGTTGGATAGCGTAGAGGTAAAAATTACTATTCCATCTCCAGAGAGTGAAACAGTAGGGAAAGCGCTGGATAGCGTATGTGTAAAAATTACTATTCCAACTCCAGAGAGTGCAACAGTAGGGAAAGCGTTGGATACCATACAAATTAAATAAAACATACTTAGAAATAATTTTTAGATTTAAAAATGCATTAATGTTGTAATATTTTAAATAACTAAACAACATTTAAAGAAACCCGTAAATATTAAAGAAAAAAGTAGATTTGAATAAATAAATAACAATAAATTAATAATAAATATCAATTAATAAATATTAGTTACCAAATAATAAATATTAAGCAATAAAATAATGTAAACACAAAAAAAATATTATTAATAAATAATTAACAATTAAAAAACATTAAACAATAATAATATTTCTATACCAAAAATACTTTTTATACCACATTAATTACAAATTATTTACAAATAATTCCAATAAAAAATAAATTAATTACCAATTAAATGAATTAATTACCAATTACAAGAATTAATTACACATCAAAGACATTAATTACCAATTACAAACATTAACTACCAATTACAAACATTAACTACCAATTGCAAACATTAATTACCAATTAAAAAAAATTATTACCAATTACTAAAATTAATAACACATCAAAGGCATTAATTACCAATTACAAACATTACCTACAAATTACAAACATTAACTACCAATTACAAACATTAATTACCAATTAAATAAATTAATTACCAATTTCTAAAATTAATTACACATCAAAGACATTAATTACCAATTACAAACATTAACTACCCATTACAAACATTAATTACCAATTAACTAAATTAATTAACAATTACTAATATTAATTACCAATGAAAACAATGAATTACTAATTAAAATTATTAATTGCCAATTAATAACTAATTAAAAATACATAATTATCAATACCAATAAATAAAAATAATTCATTACTTAATTACAATTAAAAAACTTCCCACCCAATTCCCCTATAAACCCACTACCCGCTACAGACATTAAACGCAAAAATTAACTATAATGAATTTATAATTCCTAAAAATGAATAATAAATTAATATAATTCAATTACTTCCCACCCTATTCCCCTACAAACCCACAACCCGCTCCGGTACATAAAATTAACTTAAAAATAACATTATTATTATATGAAAATAGTTCACATATAACTTAAAAAAAGTAAAATACTTAACAAAATACATATAACACATACATATTAAATGCATACTAAAATACATAACAATAGTACAAATATCGATATTAGTAACATCGAAATTACTAACATCAATATATTTGATATCGATATTACTGACTTCGAAATTACTTACATCCATATAAAAGAATCGATATTACTTACCTTAGGGTCGATATTCTGTCCCACTATATTTTTGAAATCGATATTCTTCAACTTCGATATTTCTAACTCAATATTTCCATAGGTCGATATTTACAACTCAATATTTTGACTGTGCACCTAACAACACATTTCCAGACTCTCCATTGCCGAATGCAGCACTCGAAGACATTCACATGTGGTTGTCCCCACGCAAAATTGTCATTAGGCTGTATGCACTCACCCTGCCAGCTTCCCCTGTGGACAATGAGCATGCACGCTGTGCCTGGGAGGCATACTTAGTAGTGGGACCTTCACCACCACAGTGGCAATATTGCTTTAATCAAATTAAAAGACTCTCCCCCAACTACCAGCTGCGACTGATACACTTTACATTTCTGCACCGGCTCTACCGCACTCCATTAGCACTTCACAAAATGGGTCCGGCTGAGGATGCGAGAGGTGGATGTTGTACGACACCTGATGCAGCATGTACACACCAGGCCTGGTCGTGCCTAAAAGCAGCGAACTATTGCCAATACGTGTGCAAAATCATTAGTAACATAACCTTTGAAACCATCACTCCTGACCCCCTTACATATTTATTGGGACATGTCAAAGCCGTTTTGGATACTAGTCACAGACTGGTTGCTATGCTGTTGGCTCTGGCCTAGCGCAGCATGGCGATTCATTGGGGCTGCAAACGGGCACCACTTTCTAAACTGGCTAGCAGACGCAGCACACTGCCAGACACACTTAAGTGAATATTGGAATTTAGAGCCCCTGGCAAGTAGGCCACACGACATTGGGGCTCCCCTGGTCACATACCTCTGTCAATCAGCCGACACTGACAAACTCCCTGACCAAGCCTTTAGCCCTGTGAACCTGGGCGCGGAGAAAATCCCAGATAGAGACAGACCTACAAATGTATGGCAGGCGATACCACACCTTATATATATATGCCAGCGTAAAATGATTCTCACATGCTGGGAAAAGTATTGAGTTACCATGTCGCTTTAATTTGCCAATGTCACGATAACATTCTGCCAGGGTCTAGATGTCAAACTATTTAATTGAATGCATAACTGTAACATGCTTTATTCTCAATAAAAGTTTAAAAAACAATTAAGATATGTAATTGCTGGCTTTCAACTTATGATGTTCCCGGTTATTAAAATTGGTTTTAAAAAACACTTTATTGGGTTCAAATTAAATTTACAAAATAGAACAAAATGCATTGTTGTTTGTAATGATGTCTCGTCACAGGGGCATGGGAGCTTTTCCTTGTTCCTTTCACTCATTCTAAGAAAGGTCACCCACCATATGATGTACTAGGCCTAATCAAAAGCATGTGAAAATAAACCTATTTTTTTAAAATTAAGAAATTAAGCATGTGTGGTTCTATTCCGTCCAAATATTAAATAGGAGATAGCTATTTCAAACATGGTACATTCTGCTCCAAACCATCTCTCTCTTGATCTCTTCTTTCAATAAGTAATAATTTAACATTTGTTTTGAGTAGCGGGTTATGGCCATCGGGGTCTGTAAACTGAACTTGAATGCCGAAGTAAGAGAACATCGGGATTAATGCTACATGTACTCCAGGTATTTAGTGTGGATGTATTTTAGGCCTTCCTTTCCCACAAATCATTGAAAGGCATTTCATCACTTTACCCATAGGTCTCTTTCCTCCATTTATGCAGCCAAAAGAAACTGTCAATAAGACTATATTGCCTGCATATAGTAAGACTGGGACTTTCTAAGACTTCACTGTCAGGCAAAGTGCCTGAAGTTCTGCATCCACCCCATTGATATAATGCGAGAAGAGGAAGGGTGCCAATACGCAACCATGTTTTACACCACTCTTTATCCTGAAATGTTTGTGCACTCCCCTTATGAGCCATAGCATACCCTCGCAGTTATAATTGTGTGCATCCTGGAGAGTAAAATAACCAATTCCTCACTTCATCTCATGGTGATCTAAACCTTATTATGACCAAGTCGAATGCGCTACTCAGATTCATGAAACAGACATGCAGAGTACCACCTTTCCCTCTTCTGTATATTCCTACTAACAAATTAAGATTCAATTATTGCTCTATGGTTCCCAGTCCCTTTCCTGAAGCCAAACTGGGCTTAAGGTAATATATATTGTTTTCCCTTCCAGTGCTCGAGCCTCTCAAGAAAACCCCTCCCTAATCGCTTGGTCAAGTAGGGATATAGGACAGTTACAGGATAGATCTCTGTTACCATTCTTAAAAATAGGGAATATTACTGTTTTCTGACCATGACAATGGGAGAAAACTTACACCTGCCACATGTGAAACCACGGTAAGAAATGGAGATGAGAGTTTAGCAAGATTTTTATATATGTCTACTGGGACACCTTCTGGGTCAGTAGCATTTTCTTTGGAGCTTTTATTTAGAGTTAAAGTGATTTCCTTAACTTCAAATAAACCTTAGTCTATATGAGTATCAGTAGCCTGCAACAATATAGACCAAGCTTCATCTTGTAATTTTTTTTTCCCCGAGCTGAACATGTATGTTTATATTTTGATCCTAATATTTAATATTGACCCTAACCATTATTTTTGTATATGGGGCCATTTCTCAATTTTCTGTTATCAGTTGTGCATGTCTTATCAAATTATCCTTTGGGACCTCGGTGTTACTTTGTCCTGGTTTCATTAGCAAGGAGTTAATTGCTCTCAATATATTTACACAAGCTTGTTTTACAGAATGATCATCAATAGCCGTTTCTAAATGGGTCATTATATCCCAATTACAAATAGTAACTATAGTACCAGGAAAGTCATCCTCACTAACTCCTGCCCATTTGATCCTGTTCCCATTTATTTTGGTATTCTGAACACTCAGGGCCTCATTTATGAAGGCCTTGCGCCACTGGTGCGTCACTTTTTCCCATTTTAAAAGTGACGCAAACGTGGAGCAAGACCTTTATAAATAAGGCCCTCAGTGCAGTTGGATCCTGGCATAATGTAGCCTGCAATGTTAGTATCAAGGGATTATGGTCACTAGTATAATTTTCTTCAACTCAAATCTCAACACAAGTAATTAATGGGTTTGATGGGGAGATGATATGAACTATTATTGTTATAGCACCTCTACCAAAAATATTGGGAGAGGAGTTAATGAGAGAGTGGGACTCAGCTCTACAATGTTCACAATACATTTGGCTATCATGTAGATTAAGGATTCCCCATAATCATTATGCCCAAATGAACAAGTCCATCGCCTTTATCATCAATAACTTCATGTACTGCCTTAGCTGGGTAGGCACATATGGTAATGTTAATGATTGCCATCACAAATTATAATAGAGTCCCGTGTGTCTTTATGTATAAAAATATATACATTCTTTTTAGAGCAAGAACCTCCTCAAATCGAGTATAATCAAAAATATTATTAGAAAAATGAATGATAAGAAAATCAGTAGTGCCCTTTAATGTCAATAATATAAATTGGTAAAAAGGAGAATCTGTAAATATCTTAGAAATTAAGGGGGTCATTAGGATGGCGGATGGACGCACACCCCCGAGGTAGAGGGACCATCCGCATGGGCAGCGGCGGTCCCTCCATGCAAATTAGGATGCGACCACCACCCTGGCGGTCACATCCTGTATCCTTAACATTGCGGCGGGTGCTGCTTCAAGCGGCGCCCGCCGCAATGTTAAAAATGCATGCAAAATGAATGCAGCGGCAGGCACCGCGCGGTGCCTGCTGCTTTGTGCATGCAAATGCAGGTGGGTACCATAGGTACCCCCAATGTGCACCCCCACCCCCTTCACCCTGGGGGCCCTTGTGGGCCCCCCAGAAGCAGAGGTCCACATGCGTTTCCACGGCGGAAAAACCGCCGCGGAAAAGCATGTCTACACATGCTTCCTAATCTGGCTGACGGTGTCTTGCAGACACCGCCACCAAATAGCCTTCCAAAACCCGCGGATCAGCGGCGGACGACCTGCCATCTGCCGCTGGTCCCACCGTAATCCCACCTCCATCCTAATCTGGCGGTGGGTGTTTTATGTGGCCGCGGCTGTGAATCCCCATCCTCCGGGCCAGTGGTGGTTTCCGCCGCCCTGGAGGATGCGGATTCACCGCCACCCTAATGAGGCCCTAAGTCAGGAAATAAGGCTACAACTACAATTAGGTGGCCACCTTTTCTTCTGCCTACCACTGAAAGATGTATGCATATAAATCTGGTCCGTGGACCCGGTTTTTTGTAAGAGGAATATATGGGCTGATTCCACGTATGTCTGCCAGTCTATTGAGCTGGTTTTCCCAGTGATTCCTGGCAAATTCGACAAAGCTATTGTGTTCTTTGTAGAATTACTAGTAGAAATCATACATGATTTGCTTACTACTCCAGGGTCAAAAGCCATATTACTCACACATTGTACACCAGAACTATTAGTATGGCATTCCTCATTGTGTATATGGCCTGTTGTTACCAACTTTAAATGTCAATCTATATCACCGATGGATTCCAGGAGAGAAAAACTGTTACTGCTTTGCACATCCTCAAATTGTGAAAGGCAATTGATTCTCGCATTGGGAGAATACTTGTCATGCAAATCCACTGGGTGACAAGGTCTATAAAAAAAAGCCCAGTGGGACAACCTCAGTCTTGCCTTCCATGGAAATATTAAGACAATGATTTAAAGAAAGTGTTTTTAACAGGAATAGAATTGACAGCAATAGAGTCCCCTTTAGTTGTTTTCTTTATCCTGCCTAGCCACTTATCCCTCCTTACCATGATTATTTCATTGTATAACACCTACGCATAACTGACCCTTTGCGAGAACCAGTGAACTGTCTTAATTTTCCAAGTCCACCCAGGATTTCTACTGTGACATAGTACAAGGAGGAGCAGCTTTCAATATTAGCACGTAGGGGGTAAATGTAATATATCTTTTGCACCCAAAAGAAGGCTCTGATTAGAGACTTAATGCGATCCATGATGATGATGATGTAGACCCTCTAAAGTTCTCTCTTCAACATCTTTACTAAGACGCCTAGAATGTATTAAAACATCTTCTGGAGTCCTTTTTTGAGGTGTTTAGCTATTTATAGTACCACTCTTTTCTGATGAACTTAACGAGCCTGAAGACCTCTTATTTTGAAAATCACAGTCATACCCATTAGAGTCAACCAATGTCTTAGAGAAGAACAAAACATTCTTTAATGTGGAGTCAATGTCTTCAAATTTACTCCTCATGGTGTGTAAACATGTTTTAACAAAACAGCCAGGTGAATTGAGTTTATGTAAATGTGTTTGAGCTTGTATAGCTCACAGCTACCCGCAGTGGGTTTCCCGGCGCTTGCTTTGGGAACCCGTCCTGGTATTCCCCTGTGAGATAACCCCGGCAGGGTATCCACAAGGTGAAAGCCAGGCATCCCGCCGCAAGGGCCCGTTGTGGAGATTAAGCAAGCTATTGCCCAGAGTCGCAGAGTGTGAACCCGTGAGTCGAGAAGGCACCGGAGCGAGAATTATCGAGTCCGTGGAATTTTTAGCCCAAGACCCGCCGAGGCGGGGAATTGAACCCTGGTCCAGGGCCGATCTCAGCTTCCGGGTCTGCCACCTCTAACCCCTGAGCCACACTTCTCCATCTTTGCAAGTGAGTCACATTCAATGCCCTTTTGATCAGCGGGGTTCGAGACAACCTTTTTAGGTCTTAATGCAGGAGTGCCCATGCTATTGCTTTTGTACATTGGGGTCTGGGTTGCACTTTCCTCCTTTTAGCAGGAAGGACATTTTCTTCCATCCCTCACATTCAGTGGGGGTGTGATACACAAGGATTGGAAAAGGGGTTAATTGTTTCTAGATTGGTCTCAGAAGTTTGCTGAAGAGCCGACCCTGCCACCCCATCCCAGCCGCGGTCAGCAGTAGGAGTTCCTGCAGGGCGGTGACGTGGGGAGGGGGAGGGGCAGGGTTGGGGGGCAGTAATGTATGGATCACGGAGTTTAACAGGTGAGTGAACATATAAATAAACCAAATGAATTTCGTTGCGTACTGCATCGCATTTGGTGATGGAGTGCACACAAAGAAATTTGTTAAATGTATTTATATGTTTACTTACCTGTTAAACTCCGTAATCCATACATTACTACCCCCCACCCTGCGCCTCCCCCTCCCCATGTCACCGACCTGCAGGAACTCCTACTGCCGACCGCCGCTGCCCCCTCCACTTTACAAGGATTCAGAAGAAAGATTTCATATAGCATTGTTTACCAACCGTTCAGCAGTGACAAGTCGCTCCTACCACGTCTGCTATTTCATCATTAATCATACCCATGACCCCAGATAAATGGTTGGTAATTGAACCAGAGGTCGTAGTCACCTTATAAGAGGCTGAACAGGACCGGCCCGTGCAGAGCGTTATACCGGGGCGGTGACATCAGGCGGGGGAGGGGCAGGGTGGGGAGTTTGAAAATGCGGGATATGGACCATTACAGATAAGTAATGGAAAAAAAAAAAAGAATTTTGTTGCCTACGCTGCAACACATTTGGCGATGCAGAGCGGGCAACGAAATTCGTTTTATTCATTTTTTTCGTTGCTTACCTGTAATCGTCCATATCCCGCATTTTCAAATCCCCCATCCTGCCCCTCCCCCGCCTGACATCACTGCCCCAGTATAACGCCCTGCACAGGCCGGGCCTGCTGCTGAGTTGTTTTTCTCTCACTTCTATCTAACAGATGTGCAGAACCTTGTGTTAGTAAAAGCCCAAAATCAGAGGGGTGTCCCTTTCCCGGCCTTGATTGGACATGACAGGCATATATGGACCCACTCTTTGCCTGGTCTTCACCTGGGCACTGCCCACGTATGCCCAACTCGTGTCCAGACTCATGGGAAATGAAGTGCAATTTAGTGCACTGCAGACTAGAAGGAATGGCTTACTGCATCCTTCCTCCTAGCTACCTGAGGCCATGAGAGTCGAAGGTTTGTGGTATCCTAGGGCACAAAGTCCCAATGTGTGGTGTCCCACCTCTTCATCATATTACCTGTACTCTTCGGTCAAGTCAATATTTAAATTGCCTCATTTTTGGAGTGATTTTTAGCCAATTTTTGGTTCAATTTCATTTGTATTATAAACTATTGGATTTAGCCCTTGAAGATCATGTTTCTCCTCCTTATAGTTCACGTCCGTGGGCATGCACAGAGAGAATAAATTAAGCTTTTAACTCTGATCACCTGTAAAATATCAGGGACACTTTCTAAGTGGATGTCATGGTCCTTCTTTACAAAGCAACACATTTTACAGCACAGATTAGAGATCCATGAACTTGGGAAGTTCAATAAATGATGCACAATCTAAGAGATGAAAATGAATAGATATTTGAGAACAGAGTCTAAAAGGGACATGGTTTCATCAAGAGACAAAGGTACGTCTGCCACAAGATATTTCTTGACTATTTTCCAATGTCATCATGATGATCTACGGTTCTGCAAATTGAATCCAAGGAGTGGCATCCAGTTAGCCTCATGGCCTGCAGTAAAAATAGTTCATTGTACAGTGAACCATTTAAAAACAATACTATTGACAGAAAAAATTCTAAAGCAAGGATGACTAGAGGACTTGGAGAAACAGTACAATAAACAGAACATATAAAAGACTAGCAGCCCATCCCGACCTTGTCCGGGAGCAATCATGCTTCAGGACCCCCGCCCGCCCCGACGTTGTCCGTGGGTCCCCCGGATCCTTCCTTCATATATTGCAGTATTATACCTCTATGTTTCCTTTGTACGCTTTTGTAACCTGCACACGTCACATTTTACTTATGTAATGCACCGTTTGCTAGCTGTTGTATTTTGTTAGCTCACGATTCTCACTTTTGTAATGCACTCACTTTTGTAATGCACGGTTTGCTACCTCTTTTGCTTCATTTAATGCTCACTGCTCCTCCCCGCCGGTATTTCACCTACGCTCACCGCTCCTCCCCGCCACTTTTTCCTCATGTAATGCACCATTTGTTACCTCTTGTATGTTGTTGGCTCACGATTCTAACTTTTGTATGATTCTCACTTTTCTAATGAACTCACTTTTGTAATGTCCGTGGGTCCCCCGGAGCCTTCCTTCATATATTGCATTATTATACCTCTGTTTTGTTTGTACACTTTTGTAACCTGCACGTGTCACTTTTTCCTCATGTAATGCACCGTTTGCTAGCTCTTGTATTTTGTTGGCTCACGATTCTCACTTTTGTAATGCACGGTTTGCTACCTCTTTTGCTTCATTTAATGCTGAACGCTCCTCCCCGCCTGCATTTCACCTACGCTCACCGCTCCTCCCCGCATATATTTCACCTACGCTCACCGCTCATCCCCGCCTGTATTTCACCTATGCTCACTGCTCCTCCCAGCCTGTATTTCACCTATGCTGACCGCTCCTCCCCGCCTGTATTTCACCTACGCTCACCACTCCTCCCCGCCTGTTGCTTTTGTATCTCACCTACCTCATCCGCCACTCACTGCTCCTCCCCGCCTGTCTGCCGCTCCTCGCCACTCCTCACCGCCTGTCTGCCGCTCCTCCCCGCCTGTTCGCCGCTCCTCCCCGCGCTGATGTCCGCCGCTCCTCCCAGGGTCCTGATGTCAGCACGCACGTCGCGGCCGGCCGGCGCTACTTCCATCGGTATCGGTGTTTGGGTTGGTGCTGTGGTTCCCGAGTTTACCCGCCTCAGTGATTCAAAGTTCTTCCTTTATAATAGTAGTATAGATAACTCTTTTCTGGAATTCAGAATTATTATGCTTCCAGAAGCTGATGATAGATTACATGTGGTCATTTCAGAGTCAATATTCATAACTAGTGTAGTTTCCACATGGTCCTGTTCTGGATAAAGTGGTGGACTGCATTTACCACAACCATCAAGTTGTGAGCATTCACCAGAACGGTTACTGAGCATTTCTGAATGCTCCACCTTCTGTGGGGAACATCGTTTACAACAAAACGTTTACCATGCACTACCATTACAACGCAGGAATTACAATGAAAGTCGTTACAATGACTTTCGCTGGAGGGCGCTGTTGGATAGGGAATAGTTTCATTTTCTATCCAACACCTTCCCTACTATCCACGGGGACTGGAGTTGGAATAGAAAATTAAACTATTCCACTACCTAGCGCCCCCAAACGCAAGTCGTTGTAACGACTTGCGTTGTAACACCTGCGTTGTAAAGGCATGCGTGGTAAAAGCATGCGTTGAAACGTCATACAACCCCTTCTGCATGATAACTAATATCAGAGACCTTATTTTGCGGCTAAGGGGTACTGAAGAAATTTTCAGTTGCCTTTAATGTTTTGAGACATCTATAAGACAAGTGCTTATTTCTCCAGTGAAATTCTGTAGATGGGCTAACATTAATCACCTTGCACAGGTGTGAAAATTAGGTAATTGCTATATTCTGGCAGCTCGTGGGTAATGCCACATACCTTGTGACCAAATGCATCAGGTATGTGACTGGAGGTGGCCTAAACGTTCCTAGCTTTGCCACTCTGTAACACTATTGAGTAAAGATGGCTTGATCTATTGATTTGCTCCAAACTGTTTGGCATGTGACATGGTTACTTCAGGCCTGGTTAAGAAACACCAGTTTACATGCTCTTGTTCTTAAGTTGCCTTCTCTCCCTAAACACACTGACATTTGACACACATTCATTGGCATGCACATGGAGGATTATATTCTTCAAACTCAGTTTTGCTTCACTACTATAGCCTTATAGCCCGCCGTAGAGGGCTATACCGGCTATTAAAGGCCCTCTCCAGCGTTAAAGGCACAGAGCCGAAGACGAGGGCCTTTCACAAGGGAGAGGGACTTTAATAGCGGTATAGCCCATCTACGAAGGGCTATAAGGCTATTAGAACATTCTGTCACTAGAGGACAGAATGTTCTAACAAAAAAACCAAAGCCTTTTGGGAGTGTGAGGGGATTGGAATCCCCTCAGGTTCCCTGAAGCCTTTTTTCACAGCCAGAGCTGTGAACAAAGAAACATTGGAATGTTGGAGCTCCAGGCTTATACCAGCCATTATAAGCCCAGAGCACTCCATTGTTTTCAATTGAGCTCCCAACATTCCAATGTTCTAATACTTCGTTGGCACTCTATTAAAGCCCCTTGAACTTTCTGTAGAAGGGCGAAGTTCATCTTGCAATATGTTTTTTGTTTTGGCCACTCAGCAACAGAGCTATTACAATAGAATAAACAATAATAGCCTGACTGGGGCTTCGGCATGTTCATATGGCTGATGGTATTATATATATGCCATCAAAGCTTTGTATGTTTACCTCATGTGAGGGTTTCTGTTCAGCTCTACACCAAGACGAGCAGCTTGATGATAGTAACCCACAGGTAAAGAGAAGTTAGATCACCCTACAGGGATTTGGCAGACTCACTCACCCTGGACGTAATAAGTTAAGATGTGCTAGGTAGCAGTACATTATATTAAAGTACGTGTATGCAAGCATATCTTTTCTGTGATCAGCAAAATGGTTGAACCGTTGATCTTTTTCACAATTCTCGTAATGCTAATATCATTATTCTGTTTCCTTCTATTGGTAATTACAGCACAAGTATTTTACTCAAGAATCACCATGCTTCCACAAATATTGAAACACTTTGCTGGGAATTACTTCTGTTTCTCTTTAGGTATGCATAAGTAACTAAGCGAAAGCGTTCTAGATCTGATTTCCTTCGGGAGAAAGGAGTTGTCATGTTCCGATGTTACACATCCATGTGTTACAGTGTAAGGTTGCTGGTGCAGATGATGCACTGCGAGCTAGCAGGACTTCGGCCAACATATTCGGACAGTGTGCAGGGGATCAAACTTGCACAGTTCTGTTATGTTGTCCAACAAATGCGCAGTTTTACTTAAGACAGTGTAAGCTGTATGACAGGCACTTATTAAGAAGAGTGGGGTGTGTACAGTATGTTTTAAAATGGGCACTTGACTAGGTGATCTATTGTTTATTTAGGGGCAAATTATGAGTTCGTGGGTCTTAGACTGCCAGACTCACGATGGCGCAGCAGTGGCAGTCCTGCAGTTGCACTATTCCGGTGCAGGCAGTGGACACGGGTATCTAATATGCAAGGCAGGACTGCCACGGTCCACTGAGAGTTCTATAAGTCCCTCCAGCCTTTTCTTGGAGGTGAGCTCTCCATGGGGATGTGGAAACAAAGAGGGCCCTACAGGGACCCCATGCTCCTGCAGCCATGGGGATGCATTCAGGGGGGCACAAAATGTGACTTTACAATCCATGCTGTGTTGGAACTTCTTTTGCGTTCCCATTGCAGGCCCGTTTTCAGGGCACAGCCATGGGAATTACAAAAGAAAAGCCTGCCAGACACGAGCTGAGCTCATAATCTGGCGGGTGGACCATGCATGGCTTTGGCTGATGTGTGCAAACGCAAAGGACATACTCTGGCCCTAAGTCCTTAGAGCCCTACGGTTCCTTGATAAAGATTTCAGTAATAATAGGTACAGCTCTGCACAAAAAAATCCTGATTGGGCAACCACTGAAATCTGTAAAAGCAGCTTTTTGGCATTTCGCTGATCTTTATGAAAGATACGATGAAAAGCACTTTACTTCCACCTTTTAGCATTGTGGTCCTTGTCAGTGTAATTTCTGATTGTAGAAAAGGATTAACGTCAATTTGTTTGGACCCCATAGCAGGCAGGATAACAGCTGTCAAACGAAATCAGAATCAGTCTCTTCTTAATAAATAGATTGAGTGTACTTAGCAATGTCTTCCGTGAAGCGTTCAAGTAATTTTCCAATCTAAATCAAGTTAACTCAAGCTGTAACTCAGAACTCAGCACTCAGAACAAAAGGCACACATATCTACACAGCACATTACCGGTCTCTGCAAAAAGACACTGACCTTGATTACAAGTGGACCTGTAAATTCATATCCCTGTGAAAACGTGTGTTACTGCTGGAATCTGAAAGTAGAGTACCGTGGTAATTACCATACCCACGTAATTTGCTCATTGGGAGTTTTGATAGTTCAAACTTGCCGAAATGTACATTGTCAAAAATATGGTGTTATTCCAGTATTTGTAAGAAGCTGTACAGAAATTATATAAGTCCTCATTTTCAAGAGGAAAACTCAAAATGGGAGGACTTTCCAGCACCAGGAGAATGCCTGTGGTGCCCTGTGGTATTTACTGGGCAAAGTAAATACCTCGCCCAGTACTTGCCCACTGACAATCACTGCCCATGCGTTAAAATGCAGACATGCCTTATAGAAAGAGCGGTAGTACAACATTTCTATCTTCCCTTTAGAGCTTTCACAGTCAAGGTGATGTCAGAGCAACAAGTCAGAATTTGCTTTAGTGGTATAACTGTTTTGTTACTTGAAAAGTGTGTTTTTGCATTTCAAAAAAGACATATACACACGGGAGTTGCGTTTCACTTTACATGTTTTTGTTACCATTCCGAATGGTGAAAAGATGCACAATAAATGAAAAGGCTGCATCTTAAGCTGAACGGAACCATTATCTATGGTACGTTAGGGGCAAATCGACCGGAAATGCAGAATATTATACTGTACACAGCTGATGCCAGGTGCTACCCTGTTTGTAGGAAATCTATATTTCATTATAAAAGCATGAATAACAAATGTTGCAAAACCTGAGGCAGTGCGTGGGAGGATTTGATGCAGGCGTTATTTACAATGACTGATAATGATCTTGTGACTATTTGGAGCTGCTTGTACTTGCTTACCCTTCCATACATCATGGATGATTCAGTTGGGTCCTGAATAGACTGTGTTTTACCATGCTGAGCATGTGAGGAATATGTGAATAAGACAACGTGGGGCATATTATCAAGGGGGTTTATCTCCGCTTTTTGGCTTTAAAAGCCAAGAAAGTGGAGATAAAATTATCTCCCTATTACCAAGCTGTCGCTAACACCAGTTAGAGACAGCTAATAGGAGATAGCGACCATCTTGGGCCCCGCTTTGCATGTCAGTGATATTTATCACTAATGACATGCAAAGTGGGCGTGCCAAGATGTTAGCGACTGGAAACAGTCGCTAACATCGCTATCTCCTATTACCAACTTTTGGAGATATTTGCGCTAAGAGCGAATATCTCCAAAAGCTAACACCTGCCCTGAGCAGTTCTTAGCCATGTTATCGAATGGGAGGTGGATAACATGGCTAAGAGCATTTGCTCGATAATGCATGAATATCGCTGACTTTTCAGCGATATTCATGCATTGCAGCCGTTTTTTATCGCATTTGCGATAAACCTTGCTAATAGCAAGGTTTATCTGCGATAAAAATCGCCGATGTGCGGCGATAATTTTTGTCTCTAAACAAGTTAGAGACAAAAATTATCGCTAGTTGTTGGTAATATGCCCCCGTATATTTAATGCATAGCGCTTGCAAAACATCATTAATAAAATAAAAATGCAGAGACAATCTAAAATTGCTAATCTGATCTATAAGTAGGGCTATCTAGAATGGTAAAAAAAAAATAGGGCATAGAAAGGGTTTGAGTTGGGCCAGCAAGACACATCCTGCAAACGTATGCCCTAAAAGGGACTTCAAACAATGATACGTTTAGAGATATTACCGGCCATTCCAACTTTGTCGGCTTCTGTTCCCGCAACTACTATGACCAGTAATCCCAGGCCTGGAGTCACCTGGCAAGGAAGGACCTGTCGTAAGAGCTGCTTGGACTTCCTGCAACTGCAGTATTTGTTCTCAGTTCTCCTGAGCCACAGTGGGAGTTACAACATAGGACTGCGCTGCTGTGCCACCTCCTTAGCCCCCACAAATCCTGTCCCTGCTCCCGACCCAGACAGATTCCCTCGTTCCCATTTACCACCTTCTCCAAGCATTGAAAAAGGGAAGAAGGGAATCCCCTCTTAATGTGGCCTCACTTTACCTCCTGCAGTGGTAAAGTGCTTGCGCTTTCCTCTCTAAACATGTTAGAATTTGCACACCCAAATTGGCAACTTTAAATTACTTCTAAGTCTCTAGTAGATGGTACCCCATGTACCCAGTGCCTGTAAATGAGATGCTATTAGTTTATCTGCAGCACTTACTGTGCCACCCACTAAAGTAGCACTATAAAACATGTCCCTAGGCCTGCCACTGCAGCCTGGGTGTCCAGTTCATAAACATTAGCTTAACATGTTCATCAAGTATGTAACTGTATTACTACCACCACACCATTATACTCTGCCTCACCTACCCATGTACCACAAACAAATGCAATGTTTGTACATCACATGCTGGCTGCAGTACACCAGATGTAATGGATACCCACCTTATGCCAGGATGTCAGTATAAACCAGAGATGGGCAACATATGTCAAGAGTGGTGACCTTCATGCCTAAGATGGCCTACCTAATTACAATGCCTAATAGAACTACCTTCTCCTGGGACCACATTATACCTGGGACGGCCAGCATGTTGTTTTCTATTCCCCCAACATGCCAACGAGGGACACTTTATGCCAGTGCCACATTAATGACCTAAATGCCCATAATATAATTCACGATAAGACCTTTATAATACATACAATGCCCACAATAATACTAGGGGGGCCACACTATCACATGGTCAACATATTTCATAGATTGCCTACAGTATTCCAAGATAAGGCCATCATAATAGCCCATTTGAGCATAATATCTCTAGAACTATCTTCTTACAGGACCAAATCTTGAATCAGGTTCATACACCCATCTGCAGCAATGTCACTGACACGTAAGTCTCTCAGGGGTATATTATCAAGGGGGTTTATCTCCGCTTTTTTGGCTTTAAAAGCCAAGAAAGCGGAGATAAAATTATCTCCCTATTGCCTAGCTGTCGCTAACACCAGTTAGCGACAGCTAGTAGGAGATAGCGACCATCTTGGGCCCCACTTTGCATGTCAGTGATATTTATCACTAATGACATGCAAAGTGGGCGTGCCAAGATGTTAGAGAATGGAAACAGTCGCTAACATTGCTATCTCCTATTACCAACTTTTGGAGATATTCGCGCTAAGCGTGAATATCTCCAAAAGCTAACACCGGCCCTGAGCAGTTCTTAGCCATGTTATCCAATGGGAGGTGGATAACATGGCTAAGAGCATTAGCTCGGTAATGCATGAATATCGCTGACTTTTCAGCGATATTCATGCATTGCGGCGATTTTTATCGCATTTGCGATAAACCTTGG
The DNA here is from genome assembly GCF_964263255.1 of Lissotriton vulgaris. NCBI lineage: Eukaryota > Metazoa > Chordata > Amphibia > Caudata > Salamandridae > Lissotriton > Lissotriton vulgaris. The sequence continues at coordinate 1,472,310,660 of NC_141689.1, forward strand.
TAATACCAAGGTTTATTTGCGGTAAAAATCGCAGCAGCTCAGCGGTAAATTTTTGTCTCTAACCAAGCAATAGCGATAATTATCGCTATTGCTTGGTAAAATGCCCCTGAGTTTCCCTCTCACTTCGGTCTTTCTCCCTTGACCACGGCTGAATGTTTTTTTTATTTCTTCTTACCTCCATTTCGCCGGCTTCTCTTACATGAATCCTTTTTCTTTCATCTCGATTAATTCCTTATTACCTTCATATCTACCAACCTGTTATTTCTGCACGAATTCTGGGGCATATTACCAAGCATTAGCGATAATTATCGCTATTGCTTGGTTAGAGACAAAAATTTACCGCTGAGCTGCGGCGATTTTTACCGCAAATAAACCTTGGTATTACCAAGGTTTATCGCAAATGCGATAAAAATCGCCGCAATGCATGAATATCGCTGAAAAGTCAGCGATATTCATGCATTACCGAGCTAATGCTCTTAGCCATGTTATCCACCTCCCATTGGATAACATGGCTAAGAACTGCTCAGGGCAGGAGTTAGCTTTTGGAGATATTCGCGCTTAGCGCGAATATCTCCAAAAGTTGGTAATAGGAGATAGCGATGTTAGTGACTGTTTTCAGTCGCTAACATCTTGGCACGCCCACTTTGCATGTCATTAGTGATAAATATCACTGACATGCAAAGTGGGGCCCAAGATGGTCGCTGTCTCCTACTAGCTGTCGCTAACTGGTGTTAGCGACAGCTAGGTAATAGGGAGATCATTTTATCTACGCTTTCTTGGCTTTTAAAGCCAAAAAAGTGGAGATAAACCCCCTTGATAATATGCCCCTCTGTCTCTCTTTCGGTGAAGGCCTTTCATGACACTCCTACATCAGTTTCTCGCTTCCTGTTTCATCCCATACTTTTTCCCACCTGTTGCCTTCCTCAAGTACACCATACCCCTCTACTCCTATCCTTTCTTAATCTGCCTTTTCAACTTCCTTGGTTATCTATTCCCTTAACATGTATAATCTAGTCCTATCCTCTTCCATTTTCATCTACTTTGTATTTTACCATAATACTTTCGCTTTCTTTTTCTTTTTTCTTTTGTTCTTTCTCTTCCTATTTCTTTCTCTTTTGTTCCACCTTCCTCTTGCTTTCTTTTTATATCTTTCATCTCTGTTTTCCCCATACTCTTAATTAACTTTCCTTCTTTGTTCTTTATTTCAAGGTGAAAGTGAGCAATATCACACACAACCTAAAAAAAGATTCTATACAGGGAAAACATGTTGGCTTATAGCGAAATCCTTTTTTAATGAAATCCGGGTTATATCCATTTTGTTCCCGCCCTAGAAGTGACTCACTTTAGCTCTTTGCTGGAGGGATAGGTCAGCATGAGAAAGGAAGTCTACAACGGTCTCAAATCACTTTTGTTTACACAAATAAGCTCCACTCGCCAATAATTACGAAACACCTTTTACAAATGCAGTCACTGCTTTCCACAAGTGGTCATGACATGAAACTTATTTTCTTGATAATGGTTATGGATTTTTGGAATATCAGTGAACAATGTTGTAGAAAATTGCACTTACCTCAATTTGGGAAATGCAAATCTGAGTTTTCTCACTGGTCTCACTGCCCGACCACGTGTCATGAATCGCTATATTGTCGCTTCAAACTTATTCCAGTCCTGCCAAGTGTCACGCATCAGACGTGACACTATTTCATTTCAGTGCGGTGGTCCGCATCACCGCACTGAAATGGAATGTCACGCATTATAGCTTCTCCTCCACTGTCAAAGGGCGGAGTGCTTCTAATGCAGCTTCAACTAGTGTAGAGGCGCGGGGTAACTGCGCACAGCCGAGGAGTGCTCTTGCAGGCTTGGCGCCTGGCTCAGCTGCTGTTACAAAGTAACAACACAGGGACATGGCGCACTGCACACACCTCAGGATTTCACACACAACTTTACTTAAGACGGGTCGGGTGACGGTCCTTTCACCTGCCGCGGCCGCCCGAGGCACAGTCAGCACATTTCCCAAGAAAAGATTTTGCTCGCACCATTGTGGAAAATGTAATAATCACAGAGTCAAACCCACACCGACATCCGAGTGAACCTGGCCGCTGGAGTGCTTCTCAGCTGCAGCCTCAGCCTCAGCCTCTACAGTGCACACCAGCAGCCCGTATCTTTAAATCATGCACAGAAGCTGTGTTGAGGTGGGTGGGGCGGCGGGCTTCCTGGGAGAGTCCAGTTATGGGCACCGGCTGCCAGAAGGTGCCGAGTTACAGCTGAAAAGAAGTAAGTGCTTGCAGTACCTGTCCCTAATTCATCAACTGAAACGATGTGTGATGACTAACTTCCGAAACAAGGAAGTGTTCATTATCTTCGAGGCTTGCGAATGTCTTCTCTGTACCTACGTTTTGCAAGGTGTTTTAAGCAGAAATTGCTGTTGCACTGGTATATCTGAACGGTTCTGTAAAAATGTTATTTTTTCATCGTTGGAACAGGATCAATCGAGTAAAATTGCTGGAGGGCGGGGGGGAGAGATGTTCCAAACGAACGTCCAAACACTCACAAACAGGTCTCTGCAAACTCTATGGCTCTTGAGTTGAGGAGGTTGTTCAAATTACATTAATTTGAAAAGCGCCTGTGAGCCCTCCAGACTCCCTTATGCTGCAGGTGCCCTGGATTTTTCTTTTAATAATCAGCACTGTCTCTTTGTTCAGTTTGACCGGCTAATCCAGACCGGTCAGCACTACATACAGCTCCTGGAATACATTATGTAGTTAATGAAAGTGAGTCGAGCAGTGCTGGTTACACTGAGTTACCTGGCAGGAAATATGCAAATATTTCTTGTTAAGGCCTAAATATAGTGTTTCAGTTTATTCAGCCTCAGCGTCGGGGGTGGGGGGGTACGTGTACATGTTAATTAGCAAATTCCTTTTTGGCAGAGCGCGATCAGGCAGCTGCCTGCAGTCAGTGGGTGCTGGTTGTACAGCGTGTCAGATTATATTACATACAGTTACTTACTGTGCTAAGGTGAATCAGGCCAGTATCAGACCTACGTTGCCCCAGTGCAAGAAAATGTGTAAATCAAGATCTACTGTTGCACTGACTTGCTATGCTATGAACATTTCTTTTTGCTGATGCAGTCACGTTGCTCACTTGGTGTAAATTCAGATATTTGTTTCCTTCATCTCATCTGCTTGATTTTTCCCGTGAAAAAGTGTCACTCGTAGTCGGTCAAATGTCACTCATAATTTGTCTGAAATTATGGAAATGTCACACATAGCAATCTGAAACCTTGGCAGCTATGTTATTCTGTCCATCAATTTTCCATTTGTTCATTACAACACTATTGTTTATTTGCACAAATACGATGCTGAGTTTTTTACTCAGATATTTTAAACCCTGTTTTCCGGAAAGTGGTCTTTGCGAACAGGCAATCTCCTCACAGAAAACGAGCGTGACCTCTTGAGTGGAAAGGGACTGCTGGGAGATCGATGGAGTTCCCTAATCATGTCTCCCACATGCTAGCAACTGGCCTAGAAACTCTAATTGCACAGGAAAATGGATCATCGAATATTCACCCTGACAACGGGGAACAATAATATTTTTTACAAGTGGCATATTTCAGAGCAAATTAGTGGTGTTCTTCCTCGTTAGCTAATGTGTCTGGGGCCTTTCGTAAAGAACTAAACCTTTTACTTTAATCAAAACATCTCTGCTTTATGAAATTGTGATTATTTGCTAATATCTTCTCATTCGAGGCTAAGATACTTTACCCACAAGTGGCCATACTCCAGGGAACTAGTTGTACTGTAGATAAAATGGAACCACTAATACTGCAGCTTAATCCAGGACATGGGAGCAGAGACACTATTGACAAATGTTCTCCTTGGAACTTTGCAGTTGCCCTTTGAGTGCATTGTTAATTTATGTGACTTTGTTTGAGGCAAACGTTTTTTTTATAAAAAGCTATATTAGTGGGTGGCACAATGAGTGCTGCAGCCCACCAGTAGCATTTAATTTACAGGCCTGATGACATGTAGTACCATATATTAGCGAAGCACAATTAAATTAAATGTACCCATCAGGTGTATGCTTCAAGGGGGAGCACACTTTACCACTGATCAGTAGGGAAAAAGTGCACAGAGTCCTAGAATTTGTGTGCTGGTCAAACACACTTTACCATTGCTTCTAAGTTAAGCTTGACTGCTTTGTGTCAAGCTACCACAGGGTAAAGCACAGGTTAATTTAGTGACTTTTATGGCCCACCGTGCCAAGGATTGTGGTTGTTGCCTAAGTGGGGCTTTGATCCCCCTCTAAAGCTAAGCCTCATGCCGGGTTAAGTCCTCTGTGGGCAGCAGGGCCCTCTTGGAATCAGGAGTCCTTCTGTTTTTTGTTTCTGAAACAGGAGGCCAAACACTTGACCCTTGTAGAACAGGTAAAACCCATGGGCCTCATTTATGAAAAGTGACGCATCGCTGCGTGAAAACAGCGATGCGTCACTTTTCATTGCGCCCTCCTTGTGATACCAATGATGCATCATATTTACAGTATGACGCATCATGTCGCAAGGAGTTACAGGTACGTCAGTATTTCTGACGTATCTGTAAGCACAAAAGTGACGCATTGCTGTAGTGTGTCACAAAAGTGACGCGACTCCAGCAATGCGTCCTTTCACATGGGGCAAGCCCCATGTGAAAGGGCCTTGCGTCAGTCTTACCCCTGCTGTGAGGCAGGCGCTAGATTTTGATGCAACAGCGTCTTAAAAGTGACGCAGTGAAATATCATAGATTTCACTGCATCACTTCTACGACCCTGCCTTGCGTCAATACGCCCCTCTTGCATACATTATACCTGGCGCAGGTATAATGTGGCGCAGGGGTTTACAAAGTGACAAGTCTAACTAGATGTGTCACTTTGTAAATATGGCGTAACAAGGCGCTTTTTTTACGCCACTGGTGCATCACAAAAAGTGACGCACCGGCGGCGTAAAAGTGATGCACAGCCTGAAATAAATGAGGCCCCATGTGTGGTTGTTGGACCCAGTACTCTTTAAGTGAGTCCTCTTCTGGCAGCAGAAGTGAGGATTGATTTCCCAGCACAGCTTTCTTCATCGGGTGGAGCAGGACCAGATCCAGGAATGTCCAGAGGAGATGGTATTTCAGGTGCCATATTGATCATGTGCACTAGGCAGTAATTGAAGAAATGGTGTCACTTGAGCCTAACTCATTTCTCATAGTCCCTCACCCCTTTTTGCAGCACTTGCTTTTTGCCTTTCTGCATAATTGCCCAGAAGCCCCTCTTTCATTATAGCAAAACAGATCTGTCTTCAGCTCCTCAGCCACTCCTCATATTTAGATTAGGTTTACTACCAACTAACATGGTACAATTTGGTTCTCTCTCATACTGTGACTAATGCAAGGCTGTCTAGGAGGGTCATGGGAATGAAAAAGAAAAACCCTCTCTGGCATCTCCAAGTAAAAGGAGATTACACTAAGGCTACTTTATGTTGTATCAGGTGTCCCTGTCCAATCTCAGGCAGCTAATCTCTTCTAAGTGGTCAGCAGTTAACTATACCCTGCCCCTCCCGTACTCGGAGGCCATTCACTCTTCAAGAAAGGGATGTCAATGTTATCTCTGGAGGTGTGATGAAAGGCAGAGATGTTTTTAATCTAGTCCTGACTTTTACACTCAAATTATCAATTCTGATTTCACCATGAAATCAGGTTTTGAAAATTATGTAGGTAATTTCTTTGAAGGACTTTACTAGCATTTTTCCAGACAGACATACTAAATTAAGTCAACAGGACCCAACTCTTGTTTATTTATTTATAAAGTTTTGTATAGCGTGAACATGACCCCAAAGGGTATCTGAACACTTCACATTTTGGAACAGGAAGAACATAGTACGGGAAATGGCAAAGGGGGTAACAGAGAATAACTTATGTAGCTAATAACATAGAGTCCCAAGATGAAAGCAAACATTACTTAATAGGGTATAACAGACAACCCTGAGCTTTACCGTTGAAGGAGAAGAAGACGAGCCATGAACAATTAAGGCAAGAACTTATTCATTAGGATTGTTTTTACTTCATGTTGGAAGGCAGCCATGGGTGGGATTCTGCGAACGTCCAGTGGGAGAGAGTTCCAGATCTTCGGTGACGTACCAGAGAAGGCTCTGGACCTTGTTCTCTTTTTGCGAAACGTCTGAAGTTTCAATATGAGTAAATTGGCACTTCTTCATGGTCTGCCCCCTCCAGATAGTTCTAGCTTTTGAGCTAGGTACATAGGGGTTTCGAAATGGAGGGCTTTGTGTGTCATAACGGCACTCTTTAGCTGTATTCTTGCTTCATAGTTCTTATGTTATTATGTTGAATTGCTATTGAATTTGGACATTGATGTAGCGACTGTAAATTTTCTTTACATTCTACATGAAGATCTATCAACTGAGGTGAGATACAACCCTGCCAGGGAAACTTCCATTTAGCCCTTGAAGGCAGGCAGGGGTGTATTCTGCCTCCCTTCTTTTTATCCTATATGTTTACAACTTATGTCCCCATTTAGGAGATGTCACCCTTGATGTACAAAAGATGGCAAATAGGCAAGTCACTGCATTATTGTATGCTGATGTACCATCTTGATTGCGAGGACATGAAGAGTCCTGCGAAGCTTAGTGGAGAACTTTGACACGTTTATGGGCAGTTTAGATTTATTGACTAATTTTGGGTTATCCCATATTATGGCACATGGGCCTAAGAAGAAAAATATGGCCTCCATATCAGTCAAGGATAGGTCTATGAGTAGTGTGAGCAATTAAAATTATCTTGGGGTCTCTTTTAACTCAAGTTGTTCTTGGCAGCCGCAGCCTATTATTTCACACATAAAGCTGAGGAGGGCAGCCAGGGCCATTCTAAATCGCACACACTCAACTTTTAAGGGCTCAATTGCACCTTTTATAAAAAATTTAGAGCCATCAGTGTATTCCATCGGCTGTATACGGTGCAGGTATCTGGGACTACCAAAATCCAGTGGCTCTACAGATAGAAAAAAAACATATCTGTAGGCAACTCTTGAACCTCCGCGATCGAGTTCATGTTTTATCATTGAATTTGCCAGACATTTCAGACATAGTGAGGCTGGGTCCACTACTCTTGTGGGTTAACATATGGACCAACACCAAGGCCAGTTTAATAGGTTAGTATTAGATTGCATTCAACTTGGCATATGCTTTTCTATCCCCTGGTTGAATTATGAGTGCAGATCTCTCAATGATCTTAGCTATCTCAACCAAATTAGATAAATTGTTAGTGAAGAACAGCTTCTGGGTCTACAGTCTAAACCAGTGTGTGGACTGGGAGCATACAAAAATGTCTGTGAAGAATTATTTTATCACCTTGGCATCTCCATCCCTAGAACCTTACCTCGCCTTGCAGCTGACAAAATGGGAAAAATAGCTCCTTTGTCATTTTAGAAATGGCACTGTGTGGAGATTGCTATGTTTTTAGGAGATGCTCATCAATGGAAATCCAGTTTGCCTGTCTGCCCTTGATATGGGATTTATTCTCCGTCTTTGCAACGTTCTTTGTTTAATTGCAAAGATTACTAAATGTGTGTTATTCAATTTCTTAAACCATTTTTAAACGACTCAAGGATTACGAAATCGTTTTACTGTATTTACAGCTCCTAGGGAGTCACTATGTTCTCAGGGTATGTTCTGACTTCAAATCTGCAGTACTGTAGGAAATTAATGGAGGGTTGAGTATAGGCGAGGAAGGAGCATTCAGCGTGGGGCTGTGTCATTCGCCTGGCCTTTGGATAGAAACCTTTAATGCTTTTTAAAGCTGTTGCAATTTTTAGAAGATTAATTTCATTGCAGGAATTATGATTTTAACTATTTATTATTTTTATAACTTCTTGTATAAACATTAATTTTCTTTTATGGTTTCTTGAAAACCGAATAAAGACTTGTTGTACTTGTACTTGAATTAATGAATTAAATACTTTAATCGGGCATGTCCCAAGAAAATTGTAACTGACTCTATACCTTAAAATATCTTGTAACGCTTCAGCCCCAGTGAGGACACTCTTTTTAAATGCAGAGTGTGCCACTCATATTAGGCACAATGCATTATGGGCGATTGAAGCACACGTAATTACTGCATAAAAATTGGCATTGGTATTAATATACTAATACAATACATAATACACTGCAGCCAAAATGTAACTTTTAACCTTGCATGTGATTCATTTTAGGCACTGTTTAAAATTAACTTATATGGAAGTTAAATAGGTCAAACAGGGAGTTCCGATTGCACAGTGCATATTTTAGGTGTGAAGCACAGGCTTTTTACTACTGTTTAGTAATGGTAAAGTGCAACTTGTCCTAAAGTCAAGAAAAATCACAAGAGGACTAACAATTGGGAAACATCAAACAACATTTTGTAATTCCATACAAAATGGTTATACAATATGATAACAGCTGATACGTGTCGTTCCTAAATAGACCAATCTATAAAAATTATTTTTAAGGAGCAGTGTTCACGGGTCAGTTGCATTCATGTATGAAGGTTTACAAACAAGTCACACATCATGCTATGTGGATGCCAATTACAATTTTTGGGCTGGATGTAAAGGACTGATAGCTAAGCACAACTACTTGAGATGAGAAAACAAGAATGAAAATATACTAAAAATTCATGAAAGCAAAAAAATGGCAGGTTGATGTTTACCTGCTATGCTTTATAGGGATCAGAATCAACAGCAAGGGGTTTCTATAATAGAGTCCAAGTGGGCAAAAGCTAAGCCCAATATCTACATACCCCTAATTTTACAATCTGTAAGAACTTGGAGCATTATTTGAAGGGTGTGAAACCTCACTTCAAATGATAACCACACATTTCGTCAGGTTGAACCACTAAAGTCACTCTATATAAACCTGTGCCTAAACCTTTGGTAACTTGGCACAAAGCAGTCAGGCTTAACTTAGAGGCAATGTGTAAAGTATTTATGCAGTACTCAAATGGGAGTAAAGTAAAAATACAACACATTAAGAATCCCAAACCAATTTAGAAGAATAGAGAATATTATAATAAACAATACTACACCAAAATGACACAAATTCGATAAGCAGATTCAGAGATTTGAATTTTTTAAGTTTGAAACAAAAATAGCTTATAAAAGCAGAAGGCAAAATCAAAAGATAAGGCCAACTGCAATGAAGCATGTCAGCTACAGGGAACAAGTTTGTTCCAGTTGAATGTTCAATCAATCAATCGGGTACTTATAAAGCAAGACTCCTCATCCGTGAGGGTCTCAAGGCGCAGTTGTTTACCTTCACACTTACAAACCTGTTAGGTGACGATTCAGCATAGGGGGCAAACTAATTCTGAAGCAGAGCTCGATGATGATGGGTTGCTAATGAGTGTGGTAATGGTGTGGTTCAAGAGGTGTAGTCCAAAATCCGTGGTCAGGAAAGCTTTGATGTTGATGAGATACTGCTCGGAGTAGTTCCCAATGACCCTCTCTACATTTTGACTTAAAAAGTGACTTAAAAAATCTAGACGTCAGATCTCTTTCAGCATGGCAAACCAGCAAGTTAAATGTTACCCTTCATTTGACATTGGCAGATTTGGCTGTCCGGGTCTCCTTCTATTTTCTAGAAACAAAATTGGAACAAGTTTATAAGTTGTGACTTTTGCAGTTGTCAGGAGGAATACACTCTACCACCAGCCAAGATGCCAGGACTTTGGAAGCACCACTTAGGGGTTAGGAACTTAAGACTCCAACAGAAACCAACAGCTGAGTCCAAGGCAGGTCCAGTAGGAACTGGTCACTTGGGCAGTTGCAGGGAGAGAGACTTCTGGAAGCTTGTTGTGTTCCTGTCACTCAAACAGGCTGTCAGCCAACTAACCCTTGCAATCACGTCTGGGGTTCTGGGTTCAAAGCAAGCAGGCCCAGTCTTCTTTCAGGTCCTGCAGACAGCCGGGCTGTCCGTTTCGGATTCTCCACGGGCTAGGAGTATTCTGATGAAAGTACTGAGGGTGCCATCTTTATGCCAGGGGCAGCCTGAGGGTGGGGAAAAGTCACGGCCATTCCTTTTCCAATTAGATAAAAGTTTCCAGGGGTGACCCTAACCTCTTTTGCAGTTATCAACAAGAGGAAACAACAAGGCAATCGATTTTTTAACCGCTATTTATTTGAGCTAAGACTCATCAGTTCCCAAGCTTTAAGTGTCATAATCACATCTTTTTTATCATGTTTGACACATTTTTATAATCATTTGTCACATGTCAGAGTTAAAGAGTTAAAGTTAAAGAGTGTATTGTAGTGGAAGAAGTGTGGCGCAGCGGCCAGGGCGACTGACGCTGGATGCAGGGGATGACGGTTCGATCCTCGGCTCCGGCGGCAGGGGTCTGCCCAGCACTATGTGACTCTGGGCAATAGCTTGCTTAATCTTCCCGATGGCCCCCAGCACCTTGACACCTTCGGGTAATTGTTCGCGCTTTACGAATACTGGACATTTACATTTACATTTATTTAACTCTGACATGTGACAAATGATTATACAAATGTGTCAAACAAGATAAAAAGGATGGGATTCTGCTTAAGCTTAAGAACTGATGAGTCTTAGCTTTGATCAGCTCAAATAAATAGCGGTTCAAAAACTCGATTGTCAGGTTGTTTCCTCTTGTTAATAACTGTATTCATATGTCCATACCAGGCGTCTTCTGGACGAAAGCCCCTTCTTTTTTTCCCTAACCTCTTTTGCAGCACGTTCTGTGTGTTTAACTGTAAACTATCCTCCGTACCCCTCTTTTCCTAAAACCAACATGGCAGAACTCCCCTGTGATCAAAGCACCCTCTGCTCATCCAGAGGTGTGGCCATGAAAATAGTCATTCTAAACCAGTTCTGGTGCAGCTCTCTCCTCCCACTACTTTAGAGTCAAGCTAACTTGGAAGAAAAAGGGAGGCAGACCTAGGTGTGAACTACATCTGCCATTGACAGTGAAAGCACCCTTTAAAGCTCAGGAAGGGACAGGACACAACCCCACGCCAACCTATTCAAGGAAGAAAAACATCTCATCACAACCAAGCCAAGTGTCCATTGTCTGGGAGCAACACGCATGATACCACAGGAGAGCCATTAACAGTCAGGTGGCACTGGATACTGGCAGAAAGGCACACTTGGTTTAAGCATTGAAATGGCAATTATCTAAAAGTTTAATTTCTAAAATATATATATAGAAACTGACTTGTCCATTATGCTGGGTTTTCAATTACTATTAGAATGAGCCCTTGAATGATGGTTCTAGCTGCTCCCAAACTGTAGCGAAGCAATATAAGTTGTTATGATATGGGTATGTATGTATCCCTTTATTATATTTTTATACTTACTAGAAAAATAAAAATAAATAAATACATAAATATATTTAAAAAACATAAATAATGACAATATTATATACATGCATACCTATATGTATAACTATAATTATATCCATTTATAAGTAGATCAATACATCAATAAGATAAGATGATAAGTGTATAATTATGGGTTTACTATCCTACAACAAGACATGTCTGTCACATTGTGTAAATATGATTATAGCAATTGTATCTATAAGTATTTCACTATCGAAATATGGAGGGACAAATATAAACAAAAGCATAATAATAAATCAAAAAAAAAATGTTTTACATCAAAAACTGGGTGTGTGGACAAAATATCAAAAACACAAATATCGTGGGACAGAATATTGTGTCAAAAATATCGAGGACATGAATAACATGAAGGTCATTTCTTATGGGTAAGTAAAACTTTACTTACCCAAGTTTTACCTATATATACCTCCACATATATGTACTTTGACAATATATATATCTTCAAGGTATGTAGATCTAGCGATAATAATTGTAAATTTATACCTATCTATTTGCACTTACCTACTCGATATTCTTGTCCTCAATATTTTTTACACAATATTCTGTCCACACGATATTTGTGTGTTCGATATTCTAACAGTGAACCCAAAAACTGAAAGCCTGTGTTTGTAAATATTTATCAATACATGTACATATGGAACTTTATTCAGTGCAATTTTATATCTCCTGACTTTTTTCTATATGCTCATCCTCTTAAAATCTCTGTGTATGTATACCTCCTATGTGTGGGTCTGTATCTATATATTCATATATTTCCTCACACTGCAGAGAACAAAAACAATACCAAACCTCACCAAATCACTACTTTATGAGTCATCCTATTACTCTTTCAAAATATCCCCTACCTCCACTCTCTGACTCATCCTAATCCTCTTTTACTACTATGAGCTCCAAAACAACTCTCTCTAAACTCTTCCCTCCTCTATCCTTCCTTTATCCTACCCATCCAACTAAAAGGCTCTCTCACTCATCCTAATCCTCTTTTACTACTATGAACTCCCAAATAATCCTTTCTCAACTCTTCCCTCCTCTATCCATTCCCTGGCCGAATCATCCAACCAGTAAACTCACATGTCTGCCATACTACCACTCTAAATAACAGTTTATGGGGCATATTACCAACAACTAGCGATAAATATCGCTATGTTGGCTTAGCGGCAATATTTTTATCGCCGAGCTGCGGTGATTTTTATCACTTAGGAACCTTGCTATTATCAAGGTTTATCTCCTAAGCGATAAAAATCGGCCGATATGCATGAATATCGCTGAAAAGTCTGCGATATTCATGCATTACCGAGCTAATGCTCTTAGCCATGTTATCCACCTTCCATTGGATAACAGGGCTAAGAACTGCTCAGGGCAGGTGTTAGCTTTTAGAGATATTCGCGCTTAGCGCGAATATCTCCAAAAGTTGGTAATAGGAGATAGAGATGTTAGCGACTGTTTCCAGTCGCTAACATCTTGGCACACCCACTTTGCATGTCATTAGTGATAGATATCACTGACATGCAAAGTGGGGCCCAAGATGGTCGCTATCTCCTACTAGCTGTCGCTAACTGGTGTTAGCGACAGCTAGGTAATAGGGAGATAAATTTATCTCCGCTTTCTTGGCTTTTAATGCCAAAAAAGCGGAGATAAACCCCCTTGATAATATGCCCCTCTATTTCCTCCTGACTAAAACAACACTAATCCAACTTTGGGTTCTGGAATAGTGTGCTATTCTCCGAAAAGCACTTCAAAGCCTCATCAGGCTAAGTAAGCACTATATAAATGGAATTACAATTATGACATAATCCAGTATTCTCTTATGGGAGAGCCAGCCTAAAATAATGGAAAATAACTTTCGGGAGGGTTTCACTGCCATGACATGTAAAACATGAAATATACATATCCTGCTTTTTAAACACTGTGTACTCTTCCCTATGAGCATTTGGGGCCCATCATAGGGGTACCTTATAATTTTTTTAAAGGAAGGTTGGGCCTGGCAAATGGTCTATTTTGCCAGTTTGAAGTGGCAGTTTAAAGCTACACCCACAGTCTGTAAGGGCAGGCCTGGAGACCTGTTCTAAAGTGCTAGTTTAGTGGGTGGCACAATGAGAGCTGTAGCTCACATGTAGCATTTAATTTACAGGCCCTATATACCACTAGTTAGCAGTAGTAAAGTGTGCAGAGTCCTATGGTAAAAAAATATAGGTTCAGTTAAAGAAGGCAAAAATCAGGGGTAATACCATGCAAAAGATGGCAATTTCCGATGCATTCCATGAATCTAAATGAAAATACATTTTACATTGGTGCTTATTTTGTAAATCCGATATGGTTAAATTGCTCATTCTCGATCAAATGCATGTGTGTAACCAGGTTACTATAGTTCAAGGCATACAGAAATGTGTCTAGCCGTGAATGATGAAGTGGGTTCCTCCATTAAAAAGCAAAACTCCTCACAAACGTTAACCTAAGCATTATTTTAATGAATTCAGAAAAAGGCAGCTTGTTAATACTCCGGCCACTGTCCTCGCTGTATTAAAATTGCAGTCCAGTCCAGGCTGCTTAATTTTTAAATATGGCTCCCTTGTTCTAAATATAAATACCAAGAGATCAGACAGGAAACCCGTGTGGTGCTGTCAGCAGGCATCTTGCTTAAAAGAACCATTGAGTATTTGAATGTGAAATATCAAAGACACCAAGATGTCATTGTGCACAAATTCGCCCTGAAGAATTCTCCAGTGCTTTTCTCTTTTCCAAATGCACTTCATGAGATTATGAAGCAGGCCTGTGGTGTTAATTGAAAAGCATGAGTTCTGATGACTGTGGTAATTGTAGCACATCCCCTCCTCGCTCGCCTTCCTTCCCACTTCTTGTGCTATTCACCTAAGTTTGACATGCCCCATGCTTTCATTTTCTATCACAGGAGATCAATGACGCAGACGTGCAGGAACTCGTGAGAAGGTCTATTGGAAGACTAACAATTGTTCGGCAGACATTCCCAGTCCCTCAGAACCTGAGTCAGCGTTGTTACCGTGGCAACCACCGGATATCTTCATCAATATGTGATCCCAAGGACCCCTTCTCTCAGAATATGGAGGTACTGCATGATTACCAGTCTCCCTTGCTGTGTCTGACAATCAATTGTGGAATAACTGCGATATGGGAATTTGTTAGGCCATCACTTTTAACATTCCGGAGGCCAGGCGCTGATGCATGCATGCTCGAGGCCTCACTTACAAGGGAAGCATCCATTAAAGTACCAAATGTGCAAACACTATTATTATCACACCTGGCAAAGGTGCAAACACATTGGAATTTGCAGTTGATGCATATTTGAAGTTACATTTGATGGTACTGTTTGCCACACTGATCCTGCTTAAATGTCCACAGCAACGTGGTAAAGTCAGTGGTAACATCGCAGGCATGAAGTCCCAGTTTTGTAAAGATTTATGTCAGGTTTCTGTTACTTTTTTAACACACAGCTGATGCATAATCCTATTTGGATTTACAATCCAATGCACATCGTAATTTATGTTGTAACATAAAGTAATGAAATGCAGTGCAGTGCAGTGTTAGTTTGCATCAGGGAGGCATTCCATATGTATGGGCATTCCCTTGCAATCATCCATGGCTTTTGCTACAAATCCATATCTAAAAATACCTGTAGACATGGATGTATGCCACAATTCTGCCCCTACCTGAGGCTGGCATAACAAGGAACAACATATGTATTTCTCCTATTTTTCCACCTTAATTGTGTGTTGCATTTTGAAGCACACATATATTCAGAAAATAGCTTTAAAGCATATTTTTAGCACAGGAAGGCCCCCGTTCCAGTACAAAAGCTATGCAGACCACAATGGA
Organism: Lissotriton vulgaris; assembly: GCF_964263255.1. Classification (NCBI taxonomy): domain Eukaryota; kingdom Metazoa; phylum Chordata; class Amphibia; order Caudata; family Salamandridae; genus Lissotriton; species Lissotriton vulgaris. The sequence goes on from NC_141689.1 coordinate 1,472,325,933, forward strand.
GACAACCTTGCACTATGGCATAAGGGTGCTTCCACTGGTGAATGGCTGCACTAAGTGACCGATTACAATGCTGTTGGAAAAGGCTCCGGCCATCGGTCCGAGCCTTTACGACAGCATCGTAATGTGCTAGTCAGATTCCTTTCCGACTGCCTCATTACAATAGAGGTGGTCGGAAAGGAATCCGACCAGTCATTCCGACTGACTTCCGACAGGCTCAGAGAGCCCATCTGCCAGTCAGAAGGGTGTCAGTAATACCAAGGCTGTCTCTTTCTGCCTGAGGGATTACGATGTTGGGTTTTGACAGCCTTTCTGTGTTGCCCTTTCCAGCACAGAAAGGCTGTTGGAACTGTACTTTGAGGCCACCAGCAGGTCCCCATGGGTGCACGGCCTCTGGTTGGAGGCCGAGGGGGCACATGTGGTGCCCCCCCTTGATCCATGCACCAAGTGGCAGGCACCTTGAGGTGCCTGCCACAGGGTGCAGGAATGAACTGCACCTCATATTTTACAATGGGAACATGCATTCCAGCCAGAATACATGCTCCCATTGTATACTGTAGGCATGCAATTGAACAGAGTTTTGTCGCATCCTAATTTGTCGGCCAGGACCGCTGACCGAGAGTCGGTTGGTCCTTTGACCGAGACGATGTCAGGAGGAGGAAACTCCGCTGACATTGTAATAATGCCCTAGGTGTGCCAGTGCATGGTGAGATCAGAACGGTGCCATTACTTTACTAATATTATGCAGTTCTCCTCTCTCCATTTTATACAACACAGTGTAGCAACTTTGTTTCTTGCCCTGTGTTGCATTAACTCCTAGTAAATCTGGTCCTGAATGTGTGCATGGTCCATGTACTGGTGGCCAATAATTACATTAGCTGGATATAGTACCTATAATGGCAGTGTTTAAGAATGTTATCAAAGTAGAAGCCAGCAAAACGAAAAATGCAAGGGCTCAACCAAAATAACCCTGCATTGAATGCTTGCCTATAGTGAAATAAGCCTATTATGGTACAGCAGAGAAACGTTAACTGCACTCAGTGAGAACCTCAAAAAACACCCCTAAATATAGTCAGTTCTACATGCAACTAGTGGTGTAATAAAAAGAGGAAGGAGACACCTCACATAAACATCAAGGGAGAAGTCATACACATGCTTCTGATCACTACTGGGCTTCTCAGCATTGGTGTATCCAATCAAGACTCAAGATGGGGTAACCCAGACCAACTACCTCTGACTAACCATTATCTCTATGCAAAAAGAACATTTGATGGACGGAATGCAGAACAATATCATACATTCACCCAGTACAGAGATCTGGGCTTAAATCCATAGTTGTTTTGCTCACCATGCTATTCCAGTTTGGACTCAGCCTTATGCAAATCAGTCTTGACCCTGCACCCAATGGGAACAGTCCAGCCCGAATTCTCAGGCCATGTTCTCCCTGGACTGGAAACATACATACTATGACCGGTTTCAGGGTTTCATCCCTCATCAGCCAGGATTCAACCCAGATCTGTGACTGAGGATGAGTGTCTGAAAAGTTTCAGCTCTCCGTCCATCATCTCCTTGTGGTTACTTTGTTCGACCTAAGTTGGCAGCGTATACCCTGATGTGGGTCCCTTGCTCACTTTGCCACTGGATTCAAGCTAGCCTGGCTGATGAGGGCTGTTAGCCCGAAACTAGTCCCAGGATGCTTGCTTCTGGTCCAGGGAAGACATGGCTTGGCAGTTCGGGCTGGACTGTTCCCATGAGGCACTTGGTCAAGAATGATTTGTATATAGCTGGGTCTGAACTGGGGTGGTGAAGTGAGCTAATGAACGATGATGGAATCAACACAGATCTCTGACTGGGGATGAGTGTCTGAAAGGTTTCAGTTCTCCATCCATCATCTCCTTGTGTTTGCTTTAACCATTATCTTTAACCCACTCGGTCAGACACTGGCACTGCCTGACAGTGGCACACTCTTTAGAATGTTCCTACCCATTGAGTGGAGGGGGTGTCTCAGTTCAGAGTCCTAAGTGAAGTGAATGAGTTAATCTAAAAAATAAGTGCGCATATCACTCCTCTAAGAAATTTTAATCCAATCTGCAGAGGCAGAATTGAAAACAAAATACACATGTATGTACTTTGTTGTAAAACAAAATAGTTTACTTTACTTCTGAGTAAAACTAGTATGACTAAAAGTAAATTTTTCTCACAAGGCACACTGCACTTCCAATGAGTTAGAGAGGTGTCTCAATGGCTTAAAGCACTTTCTTTCGCAATTTCATGTGTCAGTCACTCTAGTGATTTAAGTAAATGCCTGCACTAATGACTGCAGTAATAGAGGATGATTAAACATCGTATTCACTAGAACAAATCTGGCAAAATACAGAAAAAATAGCTGGCATTCAACTCTGTAGGATTCTTTGAGTCTTCCACTTGAGAGGACCTGCCGCCACTCGTGAAATGGTTCACTTCTGAGGAATGAAATTGTTATCAGACTTGAATGTGTTTGTCTGCGTATATTTTGTGTCCAGAGTTCTTCAACAGATAAAACATACTTCTCATTTTACTTCAAAGCTCTCAATGACATTTTTCATGATAATATGACAAGTACACAGTTAGGCTCAAATTAGGCAAAGGAACTATGTCTTATTCCGTGACCTACACAGGCACAGAAACATACAGTTACACATGCATCCAAACATTTTATCTGCTTGTCTTATATTCTTTTGGGAATAGGACTACCTAATAACTATTGATCTTTGGTATTTTGCTAAAATAAAACAAAATAATGCCCTAATTCCTGGAGAAAGTGCTAAGTCTGGATGAGAAGGAACCTGCAGAAGTTACTATAACACAGTGATGGGATGATGGAGGAAATTCTGCCTGTGGATTTATCTCCAAATGTAATACTTATTTTTCCCTTAGGATGTTTTTTCCCTACCACCCAAGTGTAAACCAGGTCCTTTATCCTCTTGTTCCCTGCTATATGCTATGATGTTCCTTAGCAATAGGTTCACTCAAAATAAAATGCATAACAATATTTCAAGGTTTGCAGTTGAGTAGTGGATGATAGAACATCTTGGTTGCTTCCCCAGATTGGTGGATTAATACTCTCCTTCAAGTATGCTTTATCAGTGTAAGGTTTTCTAGTAAGCTGTTGTTACATGGACATGGACCACAAGGTTTTGTATAGTTCACATTTTGCTATGTAATCGATTTCACTGCCGTGGTCAAGCAAATTCTCTGTTCTGCAAAGCAGTTAATGGGTCTAACTGACAAAGGAATAGTTATGGGGTGTAACATAGTTCCTAAAGATATATTCTAAGAGATGCAAAGATTACGTTATTAGGAGCCAGATGAACAGAGTGGTCGGAAACAAATGTATGCAAATTGTGCACCAAAGCTTTGCGTACAGACTTTAAATTTGTGATGCATGATATGTAATAATCTGTCACATGCTAAGTCTTCCTATAGGGATTGGCAGAACATATCTGTTTACTGAATGTTATTTACACAAGTACCTGTTTGACACCCTCTGTGATTGGCCACAAAGACAGAGATGGTGGCCTGCAAGGAATACCAGACCTACATCCCTGTGTTTGCATTCCCAAAAAGGAGTTCTCTGTTTTTTTGTAAAACAGGCTGTTTTAATTAAAGGAACTGGTGGTGCTTTAAGAAATCCCATTGGGAATATAGTGGGGAAGACAACAGAGGTACTTCCCCAAGGCTGGGCTGTTCCTAAAGGGAGGAAAGGAAGGTCACTACGGTGTAATGGGCAGTGCTCAATGGAGAACTAACCCTGGGTATCCATTGTGCCTCACCTACAGCATCCATTTCCGGGATACGAGCACAGCAGTACCCATCCAGTCATTCCAGATCCACCTGATCATACATGCCACCCACTACTGGCTTGACACACACCTGGATGTCATAACATACTACATCAACTGATTAAGTAGTACTGGTTTTCCCCCTTCAATGTCATGTTATTACGTTTATAATTCAGGCACGACGGTTGTCCATATTACAACGACCGATAACAATATAAGCCTTTTCCCCTTTGACTCAGTTCTTGTAATCCAAGACGCGTTATACCTTTGTGTTTCTACACCCCTTTCGAGTATTATCCAGGGATACTTACTCCACTCTGTCATTGCCAGTCGCAACGGTAGTCACATGACTTACAAACAGCGTGTGTTTCCGGATTGTGAACACAGCGATGCCCATCCCGCTATATCTCTACGGACGCCGCACCGGCTCTTCACCATCCGGGCCCGGCAGCGTTGGTTAGGCACGAACTATACTGACTCAGGCCGATGAAGTAAGTGGAAGTGGGGGTGAATATGATCTTGAGACTGGGTCTTCCTACCACGGGGTGTACGGGGACTTTCTTGGATCCTTATGCCTATTGAAATGCGGGTTCTACACCAATTGTTAACGACTTTAACGACCCGCTTCAGGTTACAGGCAGACCCTTGTTTTGTGTTCTGGTTGGTCCTGCAGTCATACAGACCTCATGTTTTGTACTGTTTTCACCTTACAGTTTTTACATAACAACTGGCACTATGTCGACTTTCACCCAGTCCAATTTTGACGCTGGATAACTTTACTAGCCCATATCTCCATTTGTTAAGTAACACATAGGGCAACTTGGTTGAGATGAGTCTTACTAGCACAATTACAACACACATGGTGGTTGACAACATAATCAATCCCTTCAGCCTGGATCTAAATGCACGGCATTCCCAGAGACCGTGCAAGTTGTTTCCATAACTTGCAGCCTATTTGGCTGTTGGCTATTCCTAATTAATGTTATAAATACACCCGCTTTTGACGCACCCTTTGAGGCTCTCTAACACCTATATATCTCTCCCCAGCCTTATTTACAATGGCTTCTCCCCTGATGTCAGACCTGCTGGCACTGTTGACACCTATTAACTCTAACTATTAGGTGAGTAAATTGCTGCTGCTCATCTAGATACCCTGCCAGGCATGAATGCTGCTGCTATCAAATGTTTTTACTGTTTTTAAGACATCCATTTTCGGATTTGCCACTTTGGGTTTAGCCACATACTAGCTGCACCTACCACTAGTATGTCACTATGTCACTTTGTGCTCACGGTCACTACAGGAAATGCATTTTTGTCACTTACCTGTGGTAACGGTCCCTTTTGTCTCTCATTTAGGCAAGTGCAGGTGCTAAACAGGTAGTACAATTTGTGTGCTTTTTGTAAACTGACACTGTTACAGGTCATGTTTCTGTAGATAGTAGTTTTGATATATATTAGGGACTGAAGAATCGCATGTCAATTAACTTTAAGCGAGAAACATGTTGACCACACCTTTCACATCTTAGTACTGTCTTGATTTTGGAAACTTAAGTTCCAGCGAGTACAGACTAATCTTTGTTTTATTTGCGGCAGAGGAATACCAGAATAACATTGTTTTCCGGTACCTTATGCCTCATTTTATCCTCACCCACACCGTCTACTTTTTTCTGGCCCCTCACCCACACTTCACCCATAGGCAGTTGGATAAAAGATCTCCGATAAAGAGCCGCGCATTGAGGTGTGCCCGTTGGGTATTGCACCGCCTACCCAACGAGGAGCATTGCCTATGATGAAGCATGACACTCGCAAGGGTGTGTGTGGCCATTATATCCAACACAATGGATATCCAGGGTGAGTTCTCCACTGAGCACTGCCCCTTACACCGTAGTGACCTTCCTTTCCTCCCTTTAGGAACAGCCCAGTCTCCTTTTTGTTGTCCACAATTCCTAAGGCTGCGATGGTGCGCTGGACCTTCCACTCACCCTTCTTGAGTGGTAATCTCAGCCCTTTTGGATCATAACCGATCCCTCTCCTCCCCTCCTTTTTGTTATATACTTCCCCAAGGCTGCCAAAAATAATTACCGAAGGGGAAGCTGTTCAACAGGGAGAGGTTAATCTTTGTAAATCTGTTTTCACTTCCAGTAAGAAGTCAGTAACATTTCAATGGATTGTGACCACAATTGTGTTTGCAAACCTTTGATGCATCTTTTTAAGAAATCACAAATAGGAGATGCCTTTTTCACACCACCTCATATTTGCTATGAGGAATGAGTCACTAAACATATTTTGTGATTCAAAAGGGCATTACAAAATGCGTGGAAAATAGGGCAAGAATGCATTTTGTGGTCGTAAACTCTATGATTTTGCAAATTGCAGACTTTGCAAACACATAGTGGTTTTGAATGTCTGGCCCGAGGTGAACAAATGATCTACTGAAAGATACCCTCATAAACCCAGTTTTTAGAGCACTTAGCACACTCCAAATGGAGTGAAGGCAAACATTCTAACCCTTTCACACTATCTGCAGAGTGTGGTGGGGCAAGTAGCTGGGTCGTGCTCCAGCTGGGAAATCTACTCTTGATTAACTTGCACCTGATAGAACAGCAGCCCATCAGGTTCCTGAGACGACCAGTCATTTAGCCTGCTGTTCAGTGCCCCAGACATTGGAGCACCTTTAGCATCAGCTTTAAAGAAGAACCCAAACACATGTGGTTCAGCAAACTCATGTATACTGAAGTTTTTAGGATGAAATTCTCTTGAAGACCTGTGATGAAAATGCAGTGACAAAGAAATACCGGACTGGGGCTCCACTTGTTGCATTCATTTGAACTGTGCCCTCTCCATTAGCAGTTCTTGTTCTCGAAGGTGAGCATCCATGGTTCTGGTTTAGCCTCAAGGTGACACAGTGAAAATACCACAGATCAGCACCACACCAATGTAGAAAAATATGCATTCTTTATCTAAACTGAAAAAGACCAAAAGGACAAAAGGACAAAAATCCAACATGCAGAACTCAAAATATCACTTTTCAAAGGTTTAAGCAACTCTGTCCATAGAACTCTATGGATGCGTTGATTTTAGCACAAAGTACCTTTAGTGCATCAAAATCCACAAGGAAAAATAGCGGCAGAGGAGAGAAGCAGTGGAAAAAACAGCAATGCATCGGTCCTTGAGTCCCTGGGGAAGTGATGCGTCAGTTCTGCTGCACACAGGAGAAGTGTTGCATCGGTTCTGGACTATAAGGAGAAGCGATCTAACAAACTCCGAAGGCAGATCTGTTCTGCAGGTGATGCAGTGGAAAACTTGATGCCCAGGTGAGATGCTTGGAACTCTGGCTGTACTGGAGTAGATGCAGCAGGGGTGAAACGAGTGCTGGGGCTATTCTTCTAGCCTCAGATGAATGATGCAGTGATTTGTTTAGCCGCACCGCAGGGCCTGCATTAAAGTCAGAGGGGAGTCTCGGACATCGGAGACTTGGTGCTCGGGACTCGGGCTGCAGTGGTTTCTTCGGCCTTAGATAGGCGTTGTTTGGATTTCTTCAGCCGCATGGTGGCAGGGTGTGTAAATTTCACCCGAAAAGGAGTGCTGCATCAGACCAACAGGTGGTGGAAGGGCAATGCATCAAATTTGGAGTCTTTTACAACAAGACCACCTCCAAGGGCATAGAACTGGGAATGGCACCAATTGGCAGGTCAGAACTCCAAGCAGTGGAGGTCAGGGTAGCCAAGACGGAAGCAGCCACTGCATGCCAACACAGCAAAGTAACACATTAGAGGGGCAGCACTGAAGACTGCATAAACTAGTCTTGAATATTCATCCTGGCTCCTGGTGTCTTTCCACTAAGGATACAACACACTTCCTCATGCTCCACTCCAGCTCTTCCGCTTGGCAGAGTCTCCTCTTGATCTGAAAGTGTTCTGAAAGTCTGGGGTTTTAGATCTCATACTTATACCCCTTTTAGCCTTTGAAGTAGGCATACGACAAAAGATAGTCTTTGTAGTGTACAAGTTCTGCCTTGCCCTGTTTTGCCTATAGACACACTCCAGTGGGATGAAGACTGCATTATGAGAGGGCAGGCACAGCCCTATTTAGGTGTCAGTGACAACTACTCCCACCACTCTAGCTCAGGATGGGCCATTAGGATATGCAGGGCACACCTCAGCTCCTTTGTGTGACTGTCTAGAGTGAATGCACAAATAACCCAGCTGTAAGTCTAAACTAGATGTTGATTCCACAGACAGGCAGTGGTACAGGATGGTAAAGCAAGATAATGCCCACTTACTAAAAGTTTTTCAAATACATAATTTAAAAACCACCTTCACTAAATGTATCCATTTTTAATTCTGAGCTCCGGGATCCCAAACCTTTATATTTCCAAACTGAAAGTTAAACTTGTAAGATATTACAAGGTTGCTCCAATGATAGCTTATGAGAGGGATAGCCCTTGCAATACTGAAAAACAAAATTGGCAGTATTTCACTATCAGGACATGCAAAACACACCAGTGCATGTTCTACCTTTCACATACACTGCACCCTGCCCATGTGGGTACTATGGGCCTAACTTTGAGGTGCATAACATGTAGAAAATGGGAAACTTTGAGCCTGGCATGTGAGTGCACTTGCCAGATTGACATGGCAGTTTAAAACTGCACTCTCAGACACTGTAATAACAAGCCATAGACAAGTTTACAGGGTTAACCAGGTGGGTGGCACAGCCAGTGCTGCAGGCCCACTAATAGCTTTTGATTTACAGGCCCTGGGCACATACAGTGCACTTTTCTAAGGATTTACCTTTAAATCAAATCTGCCATCATTTATAACCAACACATTTTGTTGTTGGATAGCTTTGTCATTTAGGTTTATCAAATACACCAACATATTTCAAGCTCGTGCAAGTGACATAAATTATTTTTCTGCCTCCTAGACTGTCGAGAAAATACCATTTACTTATTTCCATGCTAGAGATAATGATTCCTGTGTTTCTGCTGAGAAACATGGCAGCGCCAATAGTTTGAGAACATTGCAAGTAAGGGAAATCTCTAAATGCATTGTTTGAATATTTCCAACATGATTTCCAATTCCGCAGAGTGCAATCTTAATGAAAAATAGTTTTTGTTCTGTGAGAGTCAAACAATAATTACTTTCCATTGTTTCTTTCTAATACGCTCTTGTCCTGTGGATTTGGAGAAAAACTTATGAAATGCGAATTTCAAGCAACATACTTTAAGTATGAATTCCTATTAAGTTAGAAAAAAAACACAAAAGTGATTACAAGTGTGACTGTACCATTATTCCCAGGTGTGATAATATTGCATGGAAATCTCTGCATTTATCTGCATGCTAGTAGGTGGAAGATATTTCCAAAAATATGTTTGGAATTATATATTTACATGTTGAAATTGTGCAACAACACTAATTTCATTTTGTTATTCTTCTTGCCACAAGGTTTACCCTGTGATCCTACAAAAATACTGGGGCCTGGAGTTATTTATACTCATGGTACCATATTACTTCAACTTAATTCCAGGCCACTGAAGAAAAAGTCTTTCCTATGTACTAAATACTTTTAGCAATTCGGAAAAGTTTTTTCGAAGCGCTAAATGTGTGTAAAGATGGATACGATTCAGTATTTGGAAGGGGCGTATTGTAGGCATGCATTGCTATGTATTGCTATTTTACAGGCACCTCAATGGAGGTCCCATTGGCACTCCTTCCCCTTTTTGAACGTGAAATAATAACACGTAGCTTTTTAAACTGATCTTGTTTCCCTCCAAGAAAATTGGGCGGCATTTAAAAAAATATAGCATTATTTACACAGACACATTGCATTATTTACACAGACATGGTGCTCGGTGGCCCCAGGGAGCCACCATCCCTGTGATATCAAGAAATCATAGTGGGTTGCAATTTGCTACCTCTTCATTATTATTAATGAGGTAGGTCGAATGGCGACCCACTACGATTCTGTATCTTGCAATCTGACTTGTTAGCACATAGGTTGGTTCGAGAAAAATCACACTGGTGGCAAAAATTCTGGTCGCAAATTGTGACCAGTATTCTCCGCCCAGTGTTTAGTACATCTGGTCCCATGTGTGTTAAATAAAATGGCATAATACCTCAAAATTCTGAAAAGACCAAACCACCATCTATAAAAAACAAGAGGAAATAACTAGCCAAATAGAGGTTGAAGTGAGAATAGTGGCCAAATGCCCTATAATCATGCCTCTACAAAGCAGTAGCAAAATATCACTGTCAGAAGATTTTGTTCTAAATAATGCCTACAAAAATATTGCCAAATGTTTTAAAAAAAAGGAAAATCTACACCAAATATTTGTGTAAATGACATTAAGGAGACTATATTTATGTCAGACACTTTTTTTGCATATGTAAATATACACAAATTATCCCTGGGGCAAACATGGGCACAAGTACAAACCGTGGGCATTTAGTTTTACATAACACAACGGGTACCTAGTGGAGTATGTACTTTCATTTCCTGCTTCCTCTCCCTCCCTTCAGACATAGATTGTGGGACAGTATTACAAAAATAAGGTATAGGTGCTCTGCTATGGACCTCCCAGTTAACTTTTGGCATGGTTGACACTTTTCTTCATTGGTTTATGAGATCAATGCCTAATTCTTTAAAATACTGCATGGAAATGCAATAAAAATGAAGCACATTGCAAACCAGGTAATTAATATTGAGTATAGGATGCAAACAAAGGATGATATAAACATCATTCATTGGGAGCTCTGAGCCTTGCCTAATTTGAGCCAGTGGTTACCAGTGCTCAGCACCTGCACTTAATCACCAACACGGGTGCTTTTCATGAGCACCAGCTAAGAACACATTCATTTATGGGGAGCATAAGTGATTTGACTAAAATCACAGTATGTTGAGCAGACACTGAGACTCAAACCTGGTTCACCAGCTCTGAGGTCAGAAGCTCTCGTCATTATGCCACATCCTCTCCCCACTTTCATGGTTAGTAGTTGGTTCTGTTTATGCGACACTAACAGTAGAAATGGGCAGCGGCCTCCTGAGAAGATCCCCAGCAATAATTGTTTTACAAATTAACCACTGGCATTGAGGGCATCATTCTAAGAGGTGTGCAAATCCCATTTGCACCATGTATGACAGAAACGGTAATAGACTTTGGGTGCGAATTACATATTCTGAAGATTTTCACCTGTAAGTGTTTCACCAGACGGAACCTTTGTAAATTTGAGTACTTGAGAACCATGACCAAAGCACAGTTCACACATCCCCCATTCTGAGATGCAAGGCTCAGAACGGCGAGCCAAAGTCATTCCCAGTAAGTACCATGCACCATAAAACAAATATTTACTGGATGAGCAATTGCCTGTTAGGGTTTCTGCACCCTAGATTAGGAACACATTTCCAACTCGCGCATTATCCCCATTTTCGAGAAGCAAGACTCTGAAAAGTGAGTTAATTACATTCCCAGTGACTGCTACCCAATGTAACGAGTAATTACTGGGTGAACTATTTGCACACACAATATAATCATTTCATGAAATGAGGGCCTACATACATCAGAGTGATGGCAGTAGAAAGCAGGGGTAGCACTATACATTAACAAGCAAATAAAGGTTTTGTATTGTGGCCTATCCTTGAAGACCTCCTCAATCAAGTGCCACTTCCAACCCTCAGACACTCCGAAACTCCCCATGCAATGATGGTGATGTGATGATCATAATGGCATGCAATATCCATCAGCATTATTTAGCGACAAGCAATGTTTCATCTACTCATTCAAACAACATGTATACAAGATACCAGAGACCTCACATCATTCACAAATATGATAAAAAACTCAATTAAAACCTAACCTAGTTCCAAGGTTCCACTGCCATCCTGGCTCATGATTTCCCTGTAACTTCCAAGGCCCCAATTCTGGTTGGTGAATCTGAAAACAGCTGTTAACAGGAATTTCTGGCACAATCAATATTACATGTTTTGTGAGAAAACCATGACTCCCGGTTATTTCACATCAGATCTTTCACAAGGAAAAAGTGACAAAATGTGCCATGAAAGCCTATTATCATTGGCTCAACTTAGAATGGCTAGGCATTGCCTGTAATATGAAACTATAATTCCCTGTGACATCAGTAATTATGGATAAAAACATTTTTGGTGTTCCGAAGGACCGGCTGAAAAGGGCCATCTAGGCATAATTATGTAGAAGCAGTACAGCAAAGCGCAGCAAGTAACCTTGCTGGACTGTGTGCCAGGGAAAGGGCAGGAATGTGCCGTATTTAACATGAGACAGCACATTCCTAGCTTTTGCTGGGGCTAATGCACAATGTGCTGCCTAGCACCAATGCATCTCTCACACCATAGGGCAGAATGCTCCACCCCTAGAAAGGCTGAGCATTTGGGTTCATTCCCAGGTCCAGCAGAAACTGTGAATGCATCAGAATCCATGTGTTTTGCATGGGAACACCCAAACTCCACCCATGGATTGCCTTTCCAGGGCAGAATAATGCAATGCCGCGTTTTGCACTGCGTTATGTTACTCTGAATTTATCAAGCCTCTCAGGGGTGTGCAAAGTGGCCTTGCGTGGTTTGATAAATTCCATTTTAGAGTTGCGCCATGCTTTCAACCCATTGGGTGGTGCAAAAGCAGCTGAACCCATACATAAATTCGGCCAATAGTGTCCAGTTTCGGACTTTCACTTCCGTTCACTCCCTAAATTTCACTATTCTTCAGATTCCCAAAGAAAGCCCAACAAAAATCATATCTCTCCACGCTCCTAATTCAAATCTTTGATACCTTTTTGGCATTCAAAATACAACCACCCTCTGCCCTCAAATCAGCATTACAACCAGTCTCAAAGGTATAGACTAGCCTCATACACTCCTTTTAGTCTCCAGCGGGGTCAAACCTGCTGAAATAGGTTGTGGGGGAAACGTATTGTGACATGCAGATTTAGATGAAGTAAGCATCAAAAACACATGGTATGCCATGCATTAATGAGGTATACCTGTGAAATGAAGAATGTATTGCCATGATAAAGTTCAAACCTAGAGTATCAGAATTCTTGGAGAATGATAAATTCCACTGTTAGAAATGGTGGTCTCTAGTTGCCAGTGGTATACACCCTGTCCAAGTAGGGACCCTTCCTTCTAGTCAGGATGAGGAAATTGCACCCACAGATAAGCCCTGCTCAACCCCTTGGTATCTTGGCACAAACAGTCAGGCTCATCTCTAAGGCAATGTGTAAAGTATTTTTACATAACACACAGTAACACAGTTAAAACACTACAAATTGACACCATACCAGTGTAGAAAAATAAAGTATCCTTATCTAAACCAAAAAAGATAAAAACAGCAAAAATCCAACATACAGAACTCAAAATATGACCTTTTGAAGGTTTCAAGCAATTCAGTCTATAGAACTCTATGAATGTGTTGATTTTACACAAATTACCTCAGATGCGTCAGAATCCACATGGCAAAGCAACCGCAGAGGAGGGAAGCATTGGAAAACAGTAAAGCACTGGTTCCTGAGTCCACAGGGAGGCAATGTGTCAAATCTGGACTGTAGGGGGAAGCAATGCATCGAAATCCAAGACGGCTCTGGTCTGCTGTTGATGCGTCAGAAAAATTTGCTGCACAGGTGCGATGATTGGAAATCCGGTCATGCTGGAGGTCGATGCAGCAGATGCAAACAGGCACTGCATCGATTTCTCCAGCCGCGGTCCAATGATGTGTTGATTCTTTCAGCCGCAAAGCAGGGCCTGTGTCAGAGTCTGTGTGAAGGTCTCCGACGTTGGAATCATGGTGGCTGAAATCAAGCTATGGTGGTTTCCTTAGTCGCTGACAGGTGCTGCGTCAATTTCTTTGGGCGCATGGTGGTGGCGAGTTGAAATTTCTCCCGGACAGCGGTGCTGCGTCAGAAAAATAGGTGATGGAAGGGCGATGCATCGATTTTGATGACTTTAAACAGGTCGTTGCAGCAGGTACAACGTCCAAGGGCCCATAACTGGATTTGGCACCACAAGGCAGGTCAGAACCTCCAGCAGTAGAGTTCAGAGATGCTGTAGATGGGCCTCAGACGTCTAACAGGAAGCAAGCACACACACAAGCACTTGGAGAAACTTCATCAGCTGGATACAAAGCAAAGTCCAGTTTTTTTCCTCTCCAAAGCAGACGCAGCAACTGCTGATCAACCCAACAAAGCAACATACAGCAAAGGGGCAGTACTCTTCAGCTCTTCTCCTCGGCAAAGATTCCTCTTGAGCCAGAAGTGTTCTAAAAGTTAGGGTTTTTAGGCAGTAGTGCACAAGCTCTTGTTCTGCAAGGCTTTGGCTCCAGACAAACTCCAGGGGGGTGGAGACAGCATTGTGAAATGCCAGGCAGAGCCCTAGTCTGATGCAGGTAACAGCTCCTCCCACCACTCTAGCTCAGGAAAGCCCATCAGCCTAGTGATGGGCCATCAGGATATGCAGAGCACACCTCAACTCCCTTAGTGTGATTATCTAGAGTGAATGCACAAACAGGCCCCTGTCAGTCTAATCCAGATGTTGATTCCAAATGCAGGCAGAGACACAAGATGGTAAAACAAGAAAACGCTTGATTTCTAAAAGTGCCATTTTCAAACATATAATTTAAAAACCACCTTTAATAAAATATGTATTTTCAAATCCTGAGCTCAGAGAGCTTGAACTACAATTCTCTTGTTGTTTCCAATTGAGAGTTACACTTGTAAAATGCTAAACTGCAGTTCAATTGATAACCTGGAGGAGAGCTAGTCCTCGCAATAGTGAAACGTGAAATTGGCAATATTTCCCTATCAGGATATGCAAACCACACCAGTACATGTACTACCTTTCACATACACTGCACCCTGGTCATGAGGGTACCTTTAGCCTACCTTAGGGGTGCCTTACATGTAGTAAGAGGGAAGGTTAGGGCCTGGCAAGTGGGTGCACTTGCCAGGTCGACATGGTAGTTTAAAATTGCACTCACAGACACTTCAGTAGCAGGCCTGAGACAGGTTTACATGGCTACTCATGTTGGGGGCACAATCATAGCTGCAGATCCACTAGTAACAATTGATTTACAGACCCTGGGCACACATAGTGCCCTTTACTATGGACTTACCAGAAAAACAAATATGCCAACCATGGAGAACCACTCCTAATTGTAATGTTGGGGGCCCTGGGCCCTCATACTGGAAAGGACTGACGCGGATACCAACAGCTACATGGTACAACTGGCCCAGAGCACGTGCGCTCGGCCACTTTTATTTAAGCTGTGTCACCTGACCAGTGAAATCAGTGGTGGGTGGGTGTTTAGTGTAGGGCATACAAAACACTAGACTGCTGACTGTGACTCTGGGTCACTACACTAATTACAGAGCACTTGCACTTTAGCACTGATCAGCAGTGGTAACTTGCCCAGAGTAAATAAACCAGCAAAAACAAATTCCAGCACACAGTCAAAAATACAGGAGGCAGTGGGCAAAAACAATGGGGAAACCATGCCAAGAATGCCAGGTCTAACGGTCGCGTATCATCGTAATGAGGCTTTTACTATATAGGTATCGTCAGGCAAAGCAGCAACTAAATCGTAGATACCATTAAAACATTCTACTGGCATTTTGGCTCATACAACAAATGACTTTTTCTGCCCCACTGTTGAATTTGCCCACCATATCACCTTATGCTTCCAAATCTGGTGTCACACTCCAGAGGGAATGCTGTTATGAGCAATCTGTTTGTGTTCCCTCTAAAGAGTTATGATGCCTGAATATTCGCAACCGAGCCCTCGTCTAAGAGAATCTGCATCAAGATCACAATCCTCTACGTGCATGTTTTTTTAAATAAATAAATCATCCACAAATGGGACAAATATGAAACGTCCTATTTTAGTTACTTTACGGAGCCATAAATACAGAGTCATCTTGGAAACTGCAGACTTTCATGTACGCAGGCCATGATTTATGGAAGCCATGTTAGGAGAAAAAAAGGTTTTCCAGAAACACGAATTAACGGGAAAACACTTAATATTGTATTAGCAGTGAGTGATTATGCCATATATGCTGAGCTGAAAATTGGTAAAGGACTAAATAACCACTTAATGGCTACTGAACTCTATTAACCCATGTCCTATTAATACTTGGCTGCGGAATAGCTCTATCCGTCCATAATTAATTAGCATATTTGTGGACGAATAATACTCATCACTTATTATTGCTGTAGTAATTTATAAAAGAGGACGCCCTGACAGTCATGCACCACTCTTTGGAGAAACCCTGTCCTTTGTGCTTTTCATTTATTAATTTCACTCTCTGTAGTTCTGTGATTTGTCTAACTCCTCGGTGGAAGGATGAGAGCAGTGGGGTTAGGCGTCAGTTGTGGTTTGCACGGTTTTCGATTGACAACCACTCTTACTTACTACTGGCAAATAAATACTTACTTTGAGATGTGGAGTAAATAAGCACAAAGAGTAAACGCCAAAGCAGTTAAGAGACATGTAGTGCCAAGGCACAGTGGGTTAAATGAAGCAGTCTATAGCAAACTGGCTCTAGGCAACCTCCCAGAACAGCACTGACTTACCGACTCAAGAATATGCAAGAACATTCCGCATTTTGTAGGGATCTCTTTCAAGTTTATACTTATGTATAATAAAATAATGGTATTGTTACGGGAACTTCTTCACATGGTGAGCATCCCATGTCTAAGGAGTGGAGAGGGATGAATGAAAGCAACCCACTGTCAGCTCCAAGAAGGGATCAACTCTTCACATGTAACATCGCTGGCATGATCAGCCTTCCATTTTGTATATCTCTGCCTTTTCATGGTACATGGGTGTTATTAGTCAGGATTATAAAATGTAATAATCTAACTGCTCATTCTTGCCTACAGAGAACAGGTAGCCTCGCAATAGTGAAAATCGAAAATGGCTGTAATTCACTATTAGGACATGCCACACAAGAAAAGGGAAGGTTTAGGGACTGACAAGTGGGTGCACTTGTCCAGTCAGCATGGCAGTACCAGACTGCTCACAGGCTATGCAATGGCAGACCTTAGACACACTTTTACAGGCTGCTTCTGTGGGTGGCACAACCTGTGCTGCAAGCCCACTAGCAGCATTTAGTTTAAAAGCCCTGGGCCCACTCGGTGCACTGTACTAGGGTCTGGCCAGTAAACCAAATCAGCCAATCATGGATTCACTAATCCATACATTAATTTATAATAGGGAGAGCATATGCACTTTAGCACTGAACAGCAGTGGTAAAGTGCCCAGAGTCATAAAACCAATGAAAATAGGTCATACAAAATACATGAGGAAGGCAAAAAGTTCCGGGCTGACCCTGCAAAAAGGGCCAAGTCCAACAATGGGTAAGTAGAATATGAACAACTACTTTTTGGAACATGTATTCAGAAAATGGCCATTTCACCACCAAGCCTACAACATTACAGTTCTTGCAAATGTCAGTAGAATAGCCCATCTTTCCAGTGCAGTCAGAATCCTGTTAATATCCACTAATCTCATATATTTTATATTATATATAGCAACATTACACCTCTCAGTAATCTGGAAGCATGTCCTTTTCCTGGCTCAGAGAGAAAATAATCATTGAGAGTTTCTAAAATCAAGGTTAAATTCAGAGAACAGAAATCCAAAGAAAGTGGATCTTCAAACTATTTATTCCAAAGTCAAAGAATTACATCGTTCCTCTTCATAATCCGAGGGTACTATTACAAAAAAGAGGAAAATTGGTACATCAAAATAAGAGACAACTAACCAATGAGAACTGACAATTGAAAATAAGCAAGGTTGTACATTAATTTCATTTTCTTACCTCAACCGTGCTCTATTTTACCCTTCCACACAGGTATCTACTTGAGGAAAAATATCTAGCACTCATTTTCATTTACACAAAAATTCATATTTGTCACAGGTGGTGTTCTCAAATGTCAGTCAAGATTAGAAGATTTGAGATTCTTCCATTAATTTTACAATTCACATTGCTGGCCAGAAGTGAACCAGCCCATTTGAAGCAGGGTGACACTAGTCATACAATATTCATAAGCCAAGAATGTCAGGTTTTTAAGGGTAACTACTTCCATTTGAGACACAAGGCCAGTCACAAATTGCAAATCCCAAGCAGAAAGTCAATAGGGGGAACCATAAGAAGACAGATCCGATAAGGATCTCCTGCAGCTGACAGGGCCTTTCTGCAACCTGAAAAGACATGTGCTGGTGGCTTTCAAATCGATGCATCTGTGTGTCTTGAACAGCTCCAAAAGGGTTTATGTTGGCCCTCAGTGGAATTTTGAAAAGTCGGAGAGAGATGCCTTGAGTTCCAAGGAATATTCTTGCTTACAGCAAGACTAAGCTGGTCACTGTATCCAACCCGTCCTCCATTGCAGTTGGCCTGAACTCGTGACTTTCTTCCTGTTTTGCATGATCAGAGTGAGTGGCACTCTTAGCCCTTTTTGGCACTATTCCCAATTACATCTTTAAAATTGCATATCTACGGATCTACTTATTGGATTTATGCTGTGTTGGTCTTGGTTTATTTATTAAAATCTACTTTATGTTTCTAAATTGGTGTGGGATCCTTTTTGTGTGGTGTTCATGGGTTATTACTTTTTGCAGTGTTACACAAATACTTTACACTTTGCCTCTAAATTAAGCCTGACTGCTCTGTGCCAAGCTACCAGAGGGGTGAGCACAGAATATTTTGAGATTTGCTTGTGACCTCACCCTGACATGGATTGTGGCTGCTGCTTGAGTAGGGTTTTACCCGCCTCAACCAGTAACCTAATTTCTTACATGGAAGATATGTTCCCTTACAGTACATTTATACTAACCTCTCAGCCTCCCAGACATTTCCAGCCTAAGGATGCATGTCCTTAATTAGCCCTCCTTTCATCTTGCTGGTCTGCTGCTGCCTAGCAGGCACTGCCATGAGGCAGTGCTCTTAGCTGATCAAATGATCATGAGATGAGAATGGCAGAGAGGGGAGGAGCAGTCAGATGAGCTTCATGGGCAAGAAGGACTATCACTTGCCTAAAGTGCTGTAGAAGCATTTTAAAGATTTAGAATCCACTGAAGGTCTTCCCTGTTATACCTTGTAATTCCAGGATGGAAGAACACATTTTAATGCATTCCTGCTACTGCAGAGTTCAGATAATTTCCTGTTCCGGTTGGCTCCCTATTTAAGGATGGCTTTCTTTTGTTACTGGAGGGATCGGCTGCTGTGGATTACAACCTCAAGTTACTTATGTGAGGCTGCAGACTGCCAGTGGGTACCCCCTTTATGGTTACGCAGGTTGCACAAGCATGGGAGAAGGGGGTGACTCAAGTTCTGAGGATAACGTCCTATGCTAAGATCCTCCCATCTGGTGGTTGCGTTCGTTCAAGCACATATGAAACTCCATGGATGTTTTACGTTGAGTAAACGGTGGGTGTCAGAGAGCGGGACATCTTTTTCTGAACAATACCTTCAGGATGTTGGAGGAGGCAGGGTTACACTTTGGCATTCCTGTAATATGCAAATGTGTTCCTGCACGGTCCGGGAGCAGTGGATGACCTTCCCAGATGAATCCAGTGAATCACGAATTCTGAGAGTGATGTTAAACCACGGGTCCACCAGGGATTTCATCTTCCGGTTATATATTACCCTAAAGAACAATAGGCAGATGGATGGTAAGTCCCCTCTTTCAGAGGGATAGTGGAGACATGCCTTGGTGAAGGTGCAGGAATGGCCAGCAATGGAAGATTTAAGTTGACACAATTTTACTACTTACATGGGGCATAAGTAACACCGCAGAGTCTGCATAAGTTTATCCAACACGCTCTGCTCTGCCGGTGTCCCCGGTTGACTTTGGACATGTCACATGGATATGCAATATAGTGAGACCTTTTTGGGGGGAGATATTGGGGGAGGAACAGAGAGTGGCAGGAGCAAAAGCTGAAATAACAACACAGCATTGCTTACTGGGACTGTTGTCACTCCCTACACAAGGTAGCAAGATGAGATACAGATTTGCTTGGATTGGTACTTGCCAGATGAGGTATTGTATTTGCTGGGTAAGCCTAGTACCACCAACAAGAGGTTAACTGAGGGCTGATCTACTGGAGCGGGCAGTAGCTGGAGTGTCAGTTCCAGAAGGTCCACTTAGATGATAATGCGGAAAGAGACCTAGAGATCTGGGGCACAATGGTAGATGTTCTGGGAGAGGACAGTGAGGTGGTGGATGGTGGCTCTGCCGAAGCTCACCGGGGCTTCAGCTGCAGCCCCCACACAGAGGTTGAATACTGAGTTGAATCCTAGACCCCGATGAGCCACCACACCCCCTTTGTGAAGGACAGATGACTCTAGTGACTGGATTTGGGAGTGATGTGCTTAAGACTTGTGATGGTTAGCTGATACAGCACTGCTGAGCACCTGCCTCCTCTTTGTACTGTGCTCCAACAGACGGTCTGACACAGCTTCAATGTAGGTGGAGTACCCATATTGGATAACCTGGGAAACAAAATACTACTCTGCTGACGATCTGTTTGATTCTATCTTCGTTTTGACTCAGGACGTTACCCTGATGGTTCTATCTTACACTTTTCTATTGACCGTATTATTTGCAAGATGTGAATAAAGAAATTAGAAGAAAGAATGGCATTCCTTTCCTTTCACTATGCCACGGCGCATTTTCAGTATTTTCCATTGGTTCTACACACCTTCAATCTTGTATTTCTATTTCTGAATAATGTCCGTTGGAAAAACATACCACTCTCTCTTGTAGATCCACCTGCAACGTCCATCCTCATTGGCTTTAATGATCATCGATCTCCAGGGTCCAACGTTCTGGAGATTTTTATGTTGCTGCTTTTTTCTTGAGTTTGCGACATTTCCTCTGGAAGCCCATTTTCCATGTGGATTCACATTTTGGTCAGGAAACATGGCTTTTAGAAGGAATTGTCTGTACTTTAGACAGACCAAAACAAGGAATTGGAACCAACATCTGCATCCAGCCCCTGTCAACTATACATAACTATACCAACATACTTGTGATATATGTTCAGAAGATTTTGCGTAATAAATTAATTGCAAATCAAACCAAACATACATTTTGTGGGTGATTCCTATGGATACAGAAACAGTGGTAAATGCAAAATATCAAACATTTAACACATAGTTGTGTCCTTTAACACTCACTATTGTCATTTACAATATACCTACCTTCCTACATTTTTGTTTCTCCAAATCAATCAATCAATCAATCAAGTATTTTTGTAACATGCAATGTTCACCTAAACGTCTAAATTTGAGGCTTATTGAGCAGATAAATTATTGATTGAACAAGAAAGTTTTAAATATTTTCTAAAATGAGTAATGGAAGGTTGACTATTAAAATCTATAGGCAGCATTACTCTATATGGCTGTGTGCAATTAGGGGACATATAATGACATTTCTCATTGAACCTCAGACTACTAAAAGACTTATGCCCGCAAAATCAATTAGACGTAAAATCAGTTGATTGAAAAGAGGTGATTTGTGCACTATGCCTTAGCCCTAAATGACAGTGCCAAAAACTTGAAGCTAGTGTCAGGCTGTGTTGGATCCTTATACTGACTCCGTTTTTATTCAGACCAAAGATAAGATTCACACTTGAGTTTGGTATCAAACTTGAACTTCCTTAGGAGCTGTCATGAGGGAAATTACAATTATTTGTACTCGTCTGACTAGTAGAATTAACCAATGGACTCTTAAAATGGGGGTTTTAGAAATGGGAATATCTGTTGCAACATTACCCTTTCACAGAACTTGTGCCAAAAGCATCAGGGATACTGGGCCTCATCATTAAATGGGATGTTGGAATGTTGGGATGTTGGAATGTTAATGAAACCCTTGGTATGTGGTCAAAATATCCACAAATAAAACCATGTTACTGAAATGATGTGATAAAATGACATTCTATCATAATCACGCCTTTTAGAGATAACAAAAAATTGATTGAAATATGATCACATACATTTTTTAGGTGCAAGAGCCTGCACGCTATCCATCTCTTTCTTTGTCCTTTGACGTTATGTTTATTTTTGGAGACTAACAACCCAGCCATTTCTGTTAAGAAAAAATAATATCCAAGTGGTAATGCCCTTGAATCTAACGCTTTAAACACACCTTCTGAGCTGCACATGCTTAATTGGGCAGATCAGCCATCAAGTGTGAAACTGTTTTCAAGGCATTATCAGAGCATACAACAGGGACAGGATGCAGGGGAGAAAGACAGCATGCAGAGACTATGGTTTAACAACAGAGGTGCTGGACAGCTGGCAGATACTAACGACTATAAAGAAGAACACCTGCTGGACAGGGCGCGATATAGGTAGGAGCAGAGGTGAAATGGGCTATTATATTTGGATTTCTTTCTTCAAACCACAGCACAGTATGTTCACTGGATTAACAACATTTAGAATGAGTTATTAACAATAATGTTAGCACATCTGCTTTAATAAATTTTGACATTTATGTTTTGTTATTTTTATTTTGTACATTTAGGTATCATTGTTTTATAACTGAAATAATTTCTCATAAATTCTAAAACAGTTATGTGGGGTTGGTGGCAGACCATACTCACTTTGCAGTGATTGTATTATCCCAAACTGTGGTGTGTGACAGGGAGACAATGATGTTCCATAAAATGATAAATATGATTTCTAGATGCCAAGGGCTCAATTAAAGTATAGGAGGCAGCAGACAGCCTTTCATTGTAGTGCACCTCCATCCTCCCACAAGAGGTCTACTCACCGTAATGAAAGATTCCTGCTGAGGTGGCAGGGATTATTTTTCTAAAAATGCGTCTGCTGACATGGCAGGCTATTGTTCAAGGCAATCCATTGAGGCTGATTGCCATATGTTTGGTTAGGAAGAAAGAAAAACCTAAAGTTGGGTGCTATTTCTACAAAACAAAAGATAATTTGCACTGATATGTAGGAAGTTTTCTCCCCTTTCATGCCTATCATTAATTACATTTTCTGCCTAGGACTTCCTTTGCTTTAGTTCTGGACTCAGGCAGGAGAAATGTGTTGGAACGCCTGAGCTAAACAGGGCGGGTCTTCCCACACTTTGACCCAGCGAATGTGTGATGGGTGCCTAGTGGAGTCAGAGGTTCTGCCACTTCTTAACACCTTGGCCTCTATAGTGATCCTCCTTCTATTCTGAAGGTCATTGGAAATGGGTGTGGTCATGACGAGCTCAGCTCGTCATCAGTGCAGCTCAACTGTGCCTCATGACGAGCTGAGCTCGTCATGAGCATGGAAGGGGTTAAATGAGGTGGGGGAGCCATAATTCTGACAGAGTTGGATCTTCGTTCATCTGCACCGGTTTCCACTCTGCCATACCTTGCATAAATCCCCACATTTCAGACACCAAATGTAGCATACGCTAAAGCCAAACATAAGTTAGATTTTCACATAAACGATGAGTTTTGGTTAAACGCTGGATCCTTTCAAACATCATTATTGAAGGAAGGCCTTCATTGGAAGTTAAACCCGTGGGCAGGGCCAGACTAGGAAACCAAAGCAGCCCTGGCAACTTTCTGGACCAGCCCCTGGGGAAGCACTGCCAGGCCCTCGGAGGCTGGAAATGCGTGCGTACTTCTTTTGTTACTGGGGTCCAATATTGCAGCACTGCTGCAAAACCAGCCCCCACCTCTACAAAACCGGGCCACACCCTTCCAGCCTCCCGGGATAAAGCTTGTGGTCCATTACAACCAGTCCTGCTCTGCCCACGAACCAAGTGCTTAGAATGTTTAAGCACCTATCTAGTCATCCAACAGCTAATACATTCAAGTTGTTGTGAAAGCAAAAAATATATTTTTTTCAATGTTTTATTTCTCTCTTTTAATAAAACACTGTTTCAAATGTTTTGCAGATCACAAATCTCTACATTTACGACACTGTTCTTCTCCTGGCAAATGCTTTCCACAAGAAACTTGAAGATCGAAAATGGCATAGTATGGCCAGCTTGACCTGCATAAGGAAGAACTCTAAGCCTTGGCAAGGAGGACGATCCATGTTGGATACTGTGAAGAAGGTGCTGTATTTGGTTGCCTTTCTTTCATTTTCATTACTTTTATTATATGATTGTTCAGCACATTAGTCCACAGAAGTGCACAGCCTATTTTTTTTTAGCATTCTCTTATATTCTCGTATATAATCTAATTGTTGTTTCAATTATGTCTAAGGTCTCTTCATATCTGGGTTGATCATGTACGTACATATATTCTCTCAAAAATTAAAGGTTAAAGTAACATTATAGTTAAGGGAATTTGTCAGTGTGAGAATTAACATTTTGAACAAAACAAACAACAGAAATTCACCATTTATAGTTAGCAGGACAAACTATATAACTTGCACCCCGCCAAGCACTGTGTAATGACCTAACTTATGACTTCACACATGACATGTGGTATGATGTCATTTATGACATCACTGATGACATCTCAAATGACATCGTTGATGATATCATATTCAGGGTGATCTGTCAAATGGGGGTTAAGAAAAAAGTGAGGCCTCAAAACGTAACATCTCCATGCATTTTCCATAGACTACTGTGAGAGAGGTTTTAGCAAAAACCGCTGTACTGAAATAGACCACATTTGACAGAATGTTAGATCTTCTTTCACAGATTGTGCTTCTTGTGATTTGATGTAAATCAGTTCACCAGTTTTAGAGAAATTTAGGGTGAAAAATATTTTTATATTTTGGCATTTAGGTCCAGAGTCTCATGAGTGTCCAGCAAGAGCGCAAATTAAAAAATGGAGCTCTGTGATTGGTTTAGATGCCACTTTTCCTTAAGCCTACAGGCTCTCCTGGGAGCAAGAACCTTTCACGAGTCCCACAAGAGCAAGTGCTCCGATTGGCTGGCTGGATTGGACATTGAGTGGCAGCCATTACTGTGTACTGAGAAAAATTGTTGGTGGTGTGGAAATGAAGTAAAAAAATAAACAAAGGAGCAGGAGAAAGGCATACTGTCCCCCTAGATTTGGAGAGGAGGGCTCTAAGACATAACTACTGTGATGAAAATAAATGTATATTGTTCTAAACACATTTTTACAATCTAGTGGGATTCTCCCAGTATCATGAATGGTTAAAAAGAGTTGGTGAGTTCTGAATACATTTTAGTAGTAGAAATGCATATTGTGGCCTTTGTTATTGAGAGGGAGTGTGCTAGACATAGGTACTGGAATAAGTGTAAGGTTAATTATTATTTTTAAAATACTGTTATGGTCTGACTAGACTCTTGCAGGATCGTGAAGAATAGGATGTAGTAGGTGATCTATGAATACACTCTGGCATGCACATTTGTTACTATAGTAAGGAGTCTTAGTGGAGATGGTGTTTATCAAAGTCTACTATTTACACCCATCAGCTTGGGAAGAGTTGTGAGAAGAGTTAAGGTGTTTCCCATACCCTACTATGCACATCCATCATGCAAGAGAGTGGTCTCAGTGGAGATACCAGTGCCTAAAGACCCTACTACACACACCAGTCATTCAAAAGATTTTTGCCTTATGTATTGTATAGATCAATAATATTTTATCTAAATTAATGTCTTACTTTGTTGTTAACTTAATTCTAAATATGCAATCTCACAAGTGGTTCTCGAGAGCCACAACGGAAGAACATCTCCCTAGTAGTCCAGGCAGGGGACTGTGATTTCGACTCACGTCTCACAAAAGTTTGCAAAAAATAAAGTAAATATAACAAACATATCAAAATGACTCCCTTATTATAGATTATCATTAAACAATAACTGAATACATGAAATAAAACTCTATACAATTCTTTAAATGAAATGTATAACTCTACGATATCACAAGTGTCCTGCATTCGGCTTACAAGCCTCTTGCAAGAGTAGTGAAACACGTTAAAAATGTATTTTACATAGTGAAAATTAATACTACATATTATTGCAAAACCTGATCATTCTCTTTCTGAATTATAATTACGTCTCTAATGTAAAGACGAATACAAAGCCTATGAAAAGTATTCTATTCTATTATTAATGGTCTTGCAGGGAAGATCTCTCGATGTGACAAATATAAGATGTGAGGAGATAAACAATCACAACTTAAATATTGTTGTATTACTCTATGTTATACTCAGACAGGCGGTAGCCAGTAGATTGGTACAGTTAGGACCATGTTTCTGAAGGAAAAGTGTATTTTGACTTGCCTGTATCTTGGCGCCGTTTGACAAATCTTCAAGAGATTTCTCAAAAAAAGTGTCCCGGGGAATGTTGTTGTACATGAAAAGTTTTTGGATGATCCATCAAGCGGGGGCCGAGAAGAAAGGGGGTAAAAAAAAAGTATGTTTTCCATGTTAATTCCCATCGACTCTTAAGACACGCCTTCAGGCAGAACTGCTGAATGGAATTACACCAAATTTGGCATAAAGCTAGCTTTTGGTACGCAGATTGTGCTTTTTGTTATTTGGTGTAAATTCATTAAGCAATTGTATTTTGATATTTCTATGTGTGCTGCATTCTGCGGTACACAGAGAAACAGCAAATCTCCTTTAAAGATTGTTTATATGCAGGATGGTGTCCCTTCCGGCACATAAACAATCGTCCCTGCAGCAGAGGCACCCTGGCAACATGAACTTAAGGGTGCCTGCGCTGGCGCTAGGCTGAGTTTTTCAGCTCCAGCGCTAGGGGAAACACAGAAATGCACCGTATTTTTGTAAATACGGTGCATCCCAGCGTTTTGAAAATGTCAGAGTGGGACGTTGCCAAATTTGATGTTACACTGCACTCCGACATATTATTGAAACATATTCCCCTAAGAATCCTGGATGCCGTTTAGCAAACATTCTGAAAAAGTCAGGGAAAAATGTGTGTGGGGGCAGCAGACATCTCTAAATACAGCAGGTGAAGTACTCTCACCATGGAGGTAGAAAAGAACTTAGCCATGGCAATTTTAATTACTCCATCAACTATTAATTAAATCAGCCTCAAGACCTTGCATTAAGTACAGTTAAATTACGAGGATAATGCATTTTTTAAAAAAAATAATTGTAACCAAGACAAGACCATAAGATAGAGGGAGCTTAAACATATACTAGGAGTCAGTGCAGCAAGTCAAACACAGAGTTTTAATCAAGTTTTACACTGTAGCATAGAAAGGGTACCATGATCACTCAGTCAATCAATATTAACTTAATTCAATTTTCTCATAAAATCATAAAAGTACATACAAAATAGTACAATAAAGCCAAGTAAAAAAATAAAAATAAAGGCAGCTGCGCCCACAACCTAAATGCATTTATCTAAAATTAAGATCAAATGCATGTATGCAAACAGAAAATACTGTGAGGGTATAAAAAGAGTTTTCAATGCTCATGAAATATACCAGAAAAAAAAGAGGGAGATCATGTATCATATTGTAGATGATTGTAACAATTGTATATACAGAAGACAAGGTCTCACCTGTCTAAAATTCAAAGGAAGAAGTAATGGGTGGATATAACTATGTTGTAGTCTATTGTATCTAGGGAAAATCTTGACGATATGTAAGGTATCTGACATGGAAATATTATCACAGGTACAAGCTTCAGACTCTAAGGTGGTGGAACAGGGTCATACAAAATAGGTTAGCAACTTAGGATGATAGGTGTCCATTCCCCAGTTCAAATATGGTTCCATCTCCATAACCGTTTTGACTATAACAAATTGTCACATTGTGCGTTACACACAAAGCAGAGGCCCCTCTATCATCTGCCATCCTAGAGAGAAAGGTATGATTCAGCCATACTATATCCCTTAATATGATCTGCTCCCGGTCAACAAGAAGTTCAGGATGACTCAAAATGGCAAAGTGCTTTGAATAAATAATAACCAATTGTCCAGGTTTAAACAATTAAGGACCACTGCTCTATTGGGATTAAAATCTTCCTTGAGCAAGATAGATAACTACAAAAGGAATGGATCTAAACCAATTGAGTCATCAATATACCTCAGGACCAATTCACCATTGACATTCTCACTAGGTATTCCCTGGGAAACTTTTAGAAGACCTCTTAAGAATGTATTCTTGACTACCTGTAGTGGTGCTATAAGACAAGCCACTGTGATGAATTTGGCCTCGTAAACTGTAAGTAAGTTCTCTACATGCGATTGGCTTAAACATATGGAAAATGAACTAATGCTGTCAATTGCCCTTTAAAGTAACTTTACATTTTTTTGCAATGAAGGCCGTCATGTGAGATCTGAGTCCAATGAAATCTCCATAAAAGTAAAGTGCTTAACTTTTCTAATAACATTACCTTCAACCACAAATTTCCTTGAGCTGGATTTTTGGCATCCAATCACCATAACATGGCCCTTGTTTAGTTAGTTGACAAATCAAGGTCATCCATGAAAGAGACGACTCAATATAAAAGATGCTGCAATCCCATTGCTGTACGATCTATCAGGACAGCATCATCCGCATATAGGAGAGCTGGAAGTCGGCGATCCCTCATCCTTGGTACATTCAACCCCAGAGTGGAAAGGGCTGTCTCCAAAACATTGATGAAAATAATCAAGAGAAAGGGGGGCAGTATACACTCCTTGTGAACCTCCCTCTTCAGAAAAAAGGCTGGGTACATTCTCGATTTGTTCCGTATCTCACGGATGCTGTGAGTACCTAATGAAGAACACACAGGAAGGTGATCGATGCAGGCACAACTCCCATGGACCCCCGCACAGCCCAGAGCTTAGCTCTTTAACGCTATCAAAAGCCAAGCTGAGGTCCATGAAGGTCAGACCCTAGTGTCTTTGAAGATCAACAGGAAGAGGTTCAAGTTCTGCTCTACAGACCCTTGCCCTGCACTAAAACAATATTGGATCTCCGAAAGAACATTGTTGTCTTTGGCCAATGTGCTGAGGAGGTCAGAACACCCTGTATGATAATTTTTATCGCACTATTCACCAAAGTGATAGGACAATGGCAGGCGTGATCTGTTCTCAATCCCTTTTTAAAAATGGGTATGATATCAGATTGGAACCAGCTAGAGGGAGCGAAACTACAGGTAGCTGCGTTAAGGTGCTGGATCACTATGGGGTCCACCTCTGATTTAAACACATTCCCCAGTAGCCATTTAAATCTGGGCATTACTATCTGAGAGGGACAGGATGTTTTTTTTTAACTTCCACACAGTCACAACTCAATCCATGATCCAAATAGCCCCTGTCTGGTAGATTCTCACCATTCTCAAAATCATAAATGATTTCAAAGTGGTCATGCCAGGCCTCAGAGGTAACAGTGAGGGCCTGCAGTGATGCCTGTTTAGGGCAGAACTGGGGATGGCTCACAACTTTCCAGAATGCTGCACTGTCCTGAAACTCACAGGCCTCCAGTAAGCTTTCTCAGAGCTCCTATTTTAGATTCCTCTTTCTGGCATTAGATGCTAAATGATAAGAGGTCCTAGCCCTCCTCACCTACTCGCGAATACAAGGCTGTCTTTGCAGTGAGGCCATAAGCACCCTAGGGGTCTGTGAACATGCTTGGTTAAACCATTTAGCAGGGCTGCCTGCTGGGTGGTAATGGGCAGGTTAAGACCATGGACGTCATTTGGAGGTCCATGGCCAGTGGATGCAAAGGAAATGTCAGGAGTAGCAGGGAGTACGTTAGAAGTCACAGCTACAACCCTTGACTACCTCAAAATGACACCATGGGTAAGAGCATCCTTGATACCCTCTGTAATATACAAAAAGGCAGCCAATATATTCAGATCAGAAGCTCTATCATCAAGACATGTATTAAAATCAAATTGGCAGAAAGATAGAAAATAGTGTTGCAACCAGACGGGACAGCTTTGGTGCAATTAACTCTTAATCGTTAGTCTTGACTGGTTCTTGGTAGAGGCTATCCTCCTTAATTGGCTTCTGTGACCAACAGACGGTAGCCTGAAGGGGATTATGAACGCGCAGGATATGCCAGCTAACTACAAACCTTACTAAGGAAGGGAATAAGTAGGTCAATAAAAATTATTATCGATTATCGAGCAGGACCCTGCTCCCTTAAAGGTTGGAATTTGTTTTTTGCAATGAACATCCTCTCTGCTAAAAAGATTAACAAGGGTATGGTCTAAGATCAGACTATTAAGCAGGTACCATGGTTTCTGTTACAAACAAAGCGAAAGATCCCTTTGAACCCCAAATACATAGTTCAATACTTCATAATTTGAGGGAAGTGGACTCCTATTGTCCATACATGGTCCCGGGTGCCACAGCATCTGGTGCACTAATTATTCCAGTGTCCCAGCTAGTAAAAGAATAAACTTTACCTTTGAATATCAGAGCTTTATTTTCATGCAATCTGCCTTGATATTCTCAAATCTTTCTTTGACTTGACATTTAAAGGGAGTGATTAATAAAGAGAGCTCTACTATGACATTTAACACATAACTTGGGTTATGTTTCTCAGCTATCTTTTGAACTATTGTTCTCGCTTTCTTCTGCAACGAAAACGCCTATTGCAAATAAATGGTTGATGCAGAAGATTTAGCTAGAGGGAGAGAAAAAGGGTAATTGCTGAAAACATGTAGAAGTTTAGATCAGCAAAAGCAAAACATTATGTGCAAACCTTGCTTCATTGTGTCCTTAAACAAAGTGGTACTTTCAGAAACCTGCTCGGGTGACCAATTTTAAGGAACTCTTTTTAAGTATTTTTTTCAGAACAAACGCATTCGGCAGGTTGATGTATTATACAGATGGAATGTGTACAGTTTTACATTAAAAAAAAGATTTCTACTCGAATGGTTTTTCGCTATTAAAAATTAAATAAATACATACATTTCTTCATCTACCACTTTATTATTTTGCTTGCAATTCTGGGGAAATCGTGAACCCAAATCATTTCATTCTTCTCCATTGTACCCTGAGGCTCTTCGTGTCTTTGTCTTATTCCTTTTCTCTATCGTTTCTCCATCTTCCTTTCCCACTTGAGGGCAACACTCAGGCAGAAGTGTACAACACCCATTGCTCTTCTGCATGCCTTCCTCTGCAAGCCCCACTAACTTTCTGACCATGTCCTTCTTAAAAGCTCATAATGGTAATCACCACCCCGTCAGCCTCTCCATTATGCCCAGATTTCTGATTCACATTGTGTTTTTATGGTGAATATAGTCAGACAACGACTCGGCGCTTCACATTTTGAGATATGATCAAATGGTTGACAATGCTACTCTGCAAAGTTTGGCCTCTTTGTAAGGTGAAATATAATTGGACAGTGTTCAGGAATAACCCTGTGCAGTTATACTGACATGTGACCCCCCCCTTTCGAATGTGGGAGGAAACTGACATCAATTGATATGGAAATCCTTAAAGATGAAGAAGAATGTGATATGTGTTAAAGTGATATAGAGGAAGCACAGAAAAATAAACCAGACTTAAAGTAGTTTGGTAGAGTTTCTTTAAATGTCAAATCATTGCAAACATATTTTAAAACACAACATGGTATCTCTCTATATGTTTGGATAGGTATTGGCGAGATACAGACAACATTATTTTTAGGTAGCAGAGAATGTCCAATGCATCTTCCTGTTACTTTACCTTTATATTTTGACACAATGCCCTCCCTCTGTGATTACACTTGAGAGCTGGTGTACTCGGACACCCTGAATTAGCACCCACGCGACTGCTGGAAAAATTCTCATTCAGGTGCAATAGGACTCTTAAAAGGCGAATATTAGCCCGAAGACATTCTGAAGAAAGTAATCTTCATTTCTTTATCTATGCTTTGATTTGTTATCATTTGGAAGCAGTTGAATTTCCTTAGAACCCTATCTGCCTTAGCAGTGGTAAATGCTCTTTGTAGCTAAAAGCCACCTAATATTTCCTATATCAACATTTGGTTATGATGTGTTAGTTTTTCCTAGGTTTTAAACTGACTGTTTTTAGATTTGCACCACTCATTTAATTTATTAAATCTGTGGGCATACTAAACACACTCTCTTTCACCTCTACTGATTAATACTATGCAAGGCATTCAGTCTAATAGGAACATTTGCTTTTCTTCATGTTTCCCTGTACAGTTTGTGGGTTAAGTACAAAGCGTGCTTTAAATATCGTTAGTATAAAAATCAATGACAGAGTTTCTTCCTGCCACAATGGTGTCTGCAAGAAAACAGCTCAAGCAATGCACCTTTATTGGAATAACAAATTATAAGGTGTTACAAGGCCAATAACAACTACTGTGTACTGAAAATGCATTCTTAGATATATCTTGAAAATATATTATACGCGCAGCTGCATGACAATTAAGCAAGGTAGAGATGCAGAATCATTTCCATTTTAAATCGCCACCTCAGATAATAAAGTTATTTGATGACTGACTCCTAATACAAAGTAACCAGTGCAAATCAGGTGCCACTATTTATGAATGGAATTATTCCCTAACAATCGTTTCTCTTTGCTCGGTGGAAGTACAATATAAGTGGCTCAAGGTCAGGTTTGGATAATGATTGCAGTATTTTAAAGGAACAGTCAAGACACCATCCTAGCTTTATAATAAAAATAAGAATACTGGGTATATGTGGCAAACCCCACTTTTAAGAGCATTACAAAAGATGCTGCATAAATGAGAAATATTTAAATCAAGTTTACAAAGAGCAATAATTGGGCCATATTTACAAGCCCCTATCGCCACAGAGTGTCACTTTTTTCGACGTTCCTGTGGTGATTCTGGCTTCGCCTTATTTACAAGGCAGTATTAAGCCACTTAACATGGCTTAACCTTGCCTTGTAAATAAGGCACCCTTTTACACTATACTAGCTTGAAAGGGGAGGGAAATGTGTGTGGCGGTTGGCATTCCGCTGCAACACCCATTGATTTTGACACTGCCCCAAATTTACAAGGGTGCCGTAAATATGGGCCAGCACGAAAATTAAGAATAAAAAACCTGGTCTTAACATGACACAACGAGGAGAAATGCTTTATTTCTCCTAATTTTTGCTGTTTCTATGTGTGCTGTATTGTGGAGCACACATAGAAATAGCAAACCACCATGCATGATTGTTATGTGCAGGAAGGTGTCCCTTCCAGCACATAAACAATCATTTTAAAAATGATTAGTTGTAACTTCTATGTGTACTGCACAACGAAGCACACATAGAAGTTACAATTCGCCATTTAATATTGTTTATGTTCAGGAAGGGACACCTTCCTACACATAAACAATCATTCCCACAACGCAGGCACCCATGAACTATGGTGCAAGGGTGCCTGCGTTGGTGCTAGGCAACTTAATTAGAGCCAGCGCAGGGGGAAATGCAGGTCTACACCTTATTGTTGTAAATACAGTGAAGCCCTGCATTTCAAAAGTGGTGGGGTGCAGCGTTATGCCAAGAAGGCTATCGTAGGACTCTATCACTTTTCTTGGAAATATATCCCTTTGTGCCTCCTGATCCTGTACGTGTTCTTCAACTTGACATTTATTTTGATTCACATTCACATCGAACTGCGGTGCCAAATTTACAAAGGTTTTGCATCTGAATTGTGTTACTTTTATAATGCAGACATGACTCAAAATCCTTTTCAGGATTTACAAAACAACATAAATTGGAATTTGCATTAGATTGTAAGAAAAGTAGCACAAAGTATTTTTCTGTACTCTGAGTCAATATGGCATCCATTGGTGCTATATTGGCATTTCTGTGGAACCACCAATGATTTTTGATGAAAAACCCTATCTACTAACAATAGCAGACAGGGTTTTGTGCCAAAAATAAATGCCAGTTGAAAGCAGGCATTAAAAAGGAGAAATGAATGTTCCCACTTTGCATGTGTGCGACACTGCGCATAACATCTACAAAGCTAGGAAATGTTCTATTTTTAGTCTCAGCATAATACTTTACACTAGAAGGGAAACCTTCCAGTGCAAAAACTATGTTAGACTCACGCAGATTCCTTTCCATTGTGGTGCAAAGGTATGTGCCTGGCCCTATGTAGCATGATTTTGTGCCAACACTGGGGAGGGAGCATGAAACTGTGATATCGCTGTAGACATTGCGCATTTCTGCTCTCTCCCTGTAACGCAGCACAGTGCTTCAATTTTGGGTGCAGCCTTGCTTTGTGGGACTGGTTCATAAATGTGGGTCTTATTATTAAAAGGAAAAAAGTATATATCGACTCGGCCTAGACAAAATATATATTACGTCATCATAATTCAACTAATTTTGAGAATGTCACAGAATGCTTGTTATGGGAATTTACCAACATTTATGTCATTACACGACGTGGCAAATTATGTGTGGAACAAATGCAAATGGCCAGAATGTGAGTGGCTGTTGCTCATGCCACTTTTGTTTTTTATGCTATATTTTATACTGTGAAATGCATCCCCACATCAAAGCTTGACATGAGGAGGTAATATTGCGCTATATTATGTATTTTTATTTTGCATATTTGTTCTTAATTTCACATAATTTAAGGAAAATTTGTGGAATTACATGAAAAATTAACATACATATTGTATTCCCCTAGTATCAGTGTATAGAATTTAAAAAAAGCAAATCACCTAGAACTAAATGGCATCCCAAATACAATCTAAATGTTGGTACAGATAAGTAGTTTAGAAAATAAGGAGTGTATTTTCTAAACTACTTATCTGTACCAAATTACATTGAACAAGATCATTCACCACTGAGCACACAAAAATATAATAACTATAATATCTAAAACATACAAAAATTAGTTTGTGCAAACTGCCTGATCTTTTTAATTAAGACAAATACTTGTCAAGATCTATGCGTCTAGTCCTAGAGTCAGCAAGTTAGTATGCATGCTTTAGCTCATAGAACCACTGACTTTATCCTCTTCACATGGCCCTCAACATTAATGCTCAGAATAACTTTTATAGGATTAATTCTGACAAATGTAATAAGTTATGGATTTGAAGATCATTTTTTAAAGGGCGTTGGATGACTTTTGCATCGAAACAGAGTTTCTGCAATTATCCCCTAGTGATGTTTCTGTATGGATTTGAGTTACAATGAAGCAAAAGACAGGTTACTTTGAGTTCTCACACTTGGTTAACCTAATGCTTAACCCATTAATGGTGTTCAGCACCATTCTGTTTTGCTATAAAAATGTGATTATATGTGTAAACTCCTCCTTAACAGCGATGACATGGAAACATTAAATTCAACTATTTAGTAAAAGTTTTGTTAAAGCCACTCTCTGTACACATCTTTGAACTTTCTGCAACTAAGTTGAGTGATAATATGATAAAACTAGAAAGAGTGGATAAGCTACACGTATGAAGTTACATTTTGTTTTAATATAAGCTGAACATGAATGGAAAGAAATAGGGACATACATTGACACTGAAGAATGAGATTAAATGTGTAAAGAGTTGGCAAATTGGAAAATTGATTTTTTAATATCATAAAAGAGTAAAATTATTTTCAGTATAAATCAGTCTGGAAAATGTGCCCTATAGCCTGTATTTCAAATTAATTCTGGGTACGGGATGAATCACTGGAAAAAATGGCATATGCTATTTAGTTAAACAGAAAAGACCTTCAATTCATGAATGTGTTTTGCTCCTCAATCTAGAAATTAACCTAATGAGTCCATCCACCGTTAAGAATGTAAAAGGCGTAGATAGAGGTCAAATATTGTAGATTCACAACACTCATATACTTACTGGGAGAGTGATCATTAGACTTAAAAATAAGAAGAGAAGAATCAAATGAACGTAAAGTTCTTCTCCGATAGTAGTTATGAAACTGTTGAAATTTCTCCTTTCATGAAGACTAGCACAGTTTTAGTTCTTCTGCAGATGTAGCTTAAGTTACAGATTAGCTATCCTGACATTGGTCGTCCACAGCCAGATAACCCACACAGGCTGGAGAGAATCAGCTATCTGGTGGAAATAGTTTTCCCTGCTACTGATTAGAAAAAACGTATCCCTCAGTGGGTTGAGGAAATGCTCTCTTACCCATGTTCCAACCATACTGTGCCCACCATCAGTGTACCCTAAAAAGGATGCAATGTTGCAAAACCTTTGGGTTCATAAGTATATGAACCCTAAAATAAGCCATTGAATTTCCAAATGTGGACTGAAGAAAATTGCTATGTAGCACATGTTTAATTATTTTGTACACGAAGGTTGAACATGCTCAAAATGTTACATTAGCGCCTGTAAATATTAGATCCCAATTTGTAGTATCTAATCTGTGGATAAATATAGATTCAGATTGCATTCACTATTGAGGAAAAAGCACCAGTTGTCTTTAACTTACACATGGTTAGATGAGGTGGCATAATCATTTTTTCCTCAAGCCTGGTATGAAATGTGACATTGCCAAAATGATAAAGTTATGAGAATTCACAAAAATATGTACTGGCTTTCGTCACACTCATTACACTTCTACCCTGCCAGCTTGGTAAAGTGATTGTAAATTGTGCAGTGAGTGTGGCAAAGTTTTTCCTTTAAATACAGATTTCATAGGCTATGTACTGGAAGAGAGTATTTCATATAGATAATTGCTCTCCATAAGGATACAGGAAACTTAATGTATGCACAGTACACGTTTACAGGCAAAAAATGACTGTGAATTGTCTACGCTTCAGGTGACTTCACTTACATGGTTAAGGTTGAATACTAAGCTGATCATCAGTTTTTGAATGCCTAGCAATTAGTAAAACTATCAAAATCATATGTGTCTGCCCATACAAGCATGGTTTGATTATATTTCATAAATCAATCCTAGTGTGCCCTATCCCCTTATAGGAAGTCAAGTTTTGTAGAGCAAAACTGCTTCCAGTACTCTTCATGTATCTTTTTGCGATGCCGAATTTTCTGGTGCCCCTCTTTTTAAACACTTTGAAGGTTCAATTGCTTATTTATTTAGAGTTTACGTAGAACATTTAATGTAAAATGTTGTTTTCTCCAGGGCATTTGTTAAACGAAGACTGGGAAACAGGGTAAACTCAGTGATGAGAGGGTCCTAGTCCAGTATTTTGTCTGGTAGCGCTTGGATGAGTGGGCATGGGCATCTGCAGGGGGGTACTAAGGCCCGCCCTCGGATGTAATCAGATTGAGAAATTTCCCTCACAAATGAGCTTCATTTTCCTCATTTGTGCAGAAAAAGCACCACTCACCACCGGGTCGCTTACTGGCTGTCTGGTGGATTTAGAAAGTGCAGCATAACCCTACGCCTGTTGTAGTGTTACGCTGCACTACTAGTACAGCACCAAGAACAGTCTGTATCACAGTTGGTGAGTGGGTCCCGGTGGCAGGCAGCCACCACTGTCATTGGTAGCTGAGTGCTACCAATGACAGTGCGAGTGTATAGCTGGTCCCCTCACTACCCTGCCGAAGTCACCTCATATTTCCAGAGTAGGACCAATCTGTGTCCAACCTCCATCTCCTCCACATGCTCTCCTACTAGTGCCCACCATGGCATGGCTCAAGCCCCCAACATAGTGGCAGGCTCGCGCTTCAGAGACAGATGGGACAAGAAGAAGAAATAGTGTGTGTAATGTGCTGCAGCAGCACTCTGCACATGTCCGTTTCATTGTGGCTCACATTGCTTTTGGCCCCTGACTTGCTGCCTCTTAACAAACTTCCCTCATAGTTTGCTACCTGGCACTAGCAGTTGTAAAATTAGGCTGCACTCAAGCAAATCACAAGCAACAGGTTTTGCTGCAGTGGGAAGTTGCCAATTAGCTATGGCTCCTAAAGCTGTGTGATAATGAGATAAAGTTGGAAAGACAGAATGAGATAAACAAGATAAAGCAAGACAGGGCAAGGCTGAGAGAGAGCAAGCAAGAGAAAGCAGAAAAAGAAATTTGCAAAAGCATGAGAAAGCACTCAGAAAAATGGGAGGAGAGGAAGGAGGAAGCAGTAAAAAAATTAGGCAAAATCAGGAGAAAGCAGTGGTTTATATCTTGTGCCATGGGAGATTATATCTGGTGTTAGGGTGTTATATCTGGTGATGTGAGATTATATCTGGTGATGTGGATGCCATCCAGTGCCAAGGCAGGTGATTTGGGTTTATAGTTGATGTTGTGGCAAGTGTTTTGGGTGCAATATGATGTGGGGGTACAATCTAGTGCTGTGGCAAGTGAAATCTGGTACGACTGTATATTCCCGTCTTTGTAGAAAAAACGGGTCTGACACATGCTTTGAGCTGCATTCAGATTATTTTATTGCCACCATTCAGCACTTTTGCAAATTTACGAAGTCCTTTCTCCCAGCTCCTGGCAGACGCGTTTTAGCGGTTGCTTTCATCAGTGCCGGTTACATGCTGGAAGGGTGAGTTTTGCCGAGATTTTTGCAGGCAGTTTAAATGGCCAGGTGAGTGAACCCAATTGGACAACAGATGTTACCACAGAGAGAGTGATAGAGCGCGCAGTTCACCCGGGTCACTAGTTTACCAATTTCCACGCACTGGGCCCTGGCGTGCATAAGATGACTGAGTTTGCGTGAACCGGGTGATTCATACACGCTACTATGAGTAATTCAGGGGGTGACTCTCTCACCACTTACTATACATGTACCTGACTTACCACAGGCACATTACTCCTGATGGATCAGGAGCTAGCAGTGAACAGGTAACAAGATTCCTATCAGAGCAGAAATACCTTACACATTCAGTACATTTAATGACACTTGGTGATATGTAATGACCACAGACACCTGATGGGGTTTCAAAAGTTTATATGAAGTAAGTTTAGAATGAATATGCCATGAGCAACAGGCAGATACAAATCAGAACAACAATGATCAAGATCAAAACCAAAATGTAGTTATGGATTAAGGCAAGCACCATAGAGTACTAAGGAATACTACAGGGTATGCGCATTTGGGAACATGCTAATCAGTACGAACTATAAACTAAGGCAGAGTGAGTGAAATAGGACTAATATGGGTACTTAATATTCGTGTTCTAATTACTAACTCTAAGCTATCTTCACTAAATTCACAGCAACCATACTAAAGGGAAGGGATAATGGATTAAGCTAAAATATGCAATCAGTTTTAATAATCTCCTATAGGTAGGGGAAAAAGTGGAACATCACTAATAAACAATTTCATAAACAGTCACTTTCGAAAAGGTGATAGGAAAATATCACAGGCAAGAGTGCTTTATTAAGAAGAGGAAATGTAAGAGTATAGTTGGACAGACACCCACACATATATTTACCTAGGACAGAATGAGGACTAACCCTGGCCACGGGTCAGTTTGGGAATAGGCGGGGACAAGGACCCTCAAGGATTCAGAATGCCAGTAGGCGAGCAGGTACAGCTCAGGACAGTCAGGACAGGATACCCCTCAGGTTTTGGGTCAGGACTGGGCTCATCAAAGGGCACGACCAACTCCTGCAGCTTCGGATGCAACGCCTGCGTTACTCCCCCTCTGCACGGAATCCGCCAGTAACCCCGATTGGGTTTTCGAATCTCCCAGCAAAGTGCTTCGCCAGCACTTAAGACTATTTCCACCCCTTGGAGCTTGTGGAAAATACGGACAGAGTGCTCCGCAGCACTCTGTATCAATCACCTATAGAGTTCGTAGGGTCAGTGACAGGTCAGCTCCTCGGACAAGTCGGACAATTTTCTCTAACTAAACTCGGCTAGTTATACTCTATTTGGACCCCCAGACCACCCACAAATGTTGCAAGTGACAAGGTCCCCTCTTTCGATTGGTCAAGAGAGGTGGTTAGGTCATTGTCACCTCCTAAATTCTGCGTTCCCATGTTTTAATATTCAAATGACAGTACCCACCCCTTAAATTCCTGTTCCCAGGCATACGTGTAGAAGAGTACAATAGAGCATACAGTAGAAAGAAACAAATGTAGCATTTCAGGTGAAATTCAGCTTCTCCTCTCTGGGTTATGGGGCAGGT
This sequence comes from Lissotriton vulgaris, assembly GCF_964263255.1. Classification (NCBI taxonomy): domain Eukaryota; kingdom Metazoa; phylum Chordata; class Amphibia; order Caudata; family Salamandridae; genus Lissotriton; species Lissotriton vulgaris. Next base: position 1,472,365,643 of record NC_141689.1, read on the forward strand.
TCCCAGGAGCATCTCAGCTTCGGTAGCCAGCTGGCTGATTTCCACAGATGCAAGGCCCAGTCCTCATGTCAGGTGACCAGGTCCACACGAGCTTCTAAAATGGCGCAGCTCCCCAACTCCCAGGCCCCCAGATACGCGGTACATGAAAAGTAAGCGAAAACAAATTAGAAACACAGAAAAAATGAATACACTGTATACCATGAAAAGCTTCACTGCACCCCTTACTTTGTAATATCTATAGCATTGAGGGTTAATGCGGGAAAGACAGATATGCAAAAGCAGCATGAGCTAGCAGAGAGCATGGTTAAAGACAAGCGGCCATATTTAGCAATAATGCGCATGAGCGAAAACATCCCTCCAAATTTGCGAGTGCGTCACATCACGCGGGTATGACCGACGCATGCGCAGACTGGATTTCTGCGAAGCGGCCATTCAGTAGTGCAAGCATCATTACAATTAATAAACACAGATGCGAGCTTCTCTCGGGTACCCGCGTGTATTGCAAAAGGTGAAAATAAAGACGGACAGGATTGGTTAATGCTTATTAAAGGTTAGACGAGGTTCATGAATGAGAGCAAGTCGCTTTGCGTGCGAATCCTTGCTCCATCAAGAGGACTGGGAAAGTTCCACAAGAAAGTACTTTTCCCCTCTCTGACTCCAAGTTCCCTCCAGTGCGCTGATCGCGCTTAAAGGATAGTCTGCTTTGGAAATGTGAGCTAGATGCAGTGATCTGCTCATGCATATTATTATTATTATTATTAAAAATATTTATAGAGCGCGTAGTCACCCTGAGGTATCCCAGCGCTGAAGATCCCTACCTCTGTAGGTCCGGGGGCAGAAAGAAAAGGGAGGGGGGGGCAGCGGGTTCAGGTCGGGAAAATGAAAGTTAGGGGAACAGGAAAGTTTTCAGCCGTTTTTTGAACGGTAAGTAGTTGGGTTCCGTTCTCAGGTCTCGGGGGAGAGCATTCCAGAGACGTGCGGTGTGAACCGAGAAGCGTCTTCCACCTGTGCGCGTTTTCTTAAATCTCGGAAGGATGATAAGGGATTCCTAGTCTGATCGGAGGGATCTTGGGGCCTTATATGGTCTTATGAATTTCCTAAGAATCGGGGGGCCTTGATTCTGTAGTAGTTTATGCGCCAGGCATAGGACTTTGAATGTCACTCGTTCCCTCACTGGGAGCCAGTGAAGGAGCTTCAGCGCAGGTTTTGCTGAGGCTCTGGCAGGGGTGTTAGTGAGGATTCGGGCGGCCGCATTTTGAATTCTCTGTAATTTGTTCAGAGTTGCTTCGGGCGCGCCCAGGTAGATGAATTACTATAGTCGAGCCTGGAGAGTATAAGGCCTTGGACGAGAAGTCTTTGCGAGGTGGGGGGAAGAAGGTGCAAGATTTTTCTCATGGATTTCAGTAGCCCAAAGCAGGTACCAGTTACTTTTTTTGCTTGGGTAATAAATGAAAGATCTGTTTCGATCCATACGCCCAGGCTTTTTACTTCCTGTTTTGGGTCGGGGGGAGGCCCAAACAGGGTGGCCAGATGTTCTGGGGCAAGGTGAGTCCTTTCTGACCCAGGAGGAGAATGTCCGTCTTTGAGCCATTCAGTTTTAAGGCTGATCTATTCATCCACCCTTGTATCTGCGTCATGCAGTTGAATAAGTCCGCAGGTTGTTGACTGGGGTGGGATAGGGAGACAACTAATTGGGTGTCATCCGCATAACTGACGATGCTCACTCCGAACGGGGAAACGACCTCCTCCAATGGGGACATGTAGATGTTGAACAATGTGGGGCTCAGGGAGGAGCCCTGAGGCACCCCACATTGGAGGGCTGTTTCGGAGGAGCAGGTGTTATTCTCCCAGATCTGGAAGGAGCGTTGGGCCAGAAAGGAGGAAAGCCAAGAAAGAGCAGTGCCTTCAACTCCTACCCTCTTGAGCCGTTTTATCAGGAGTTGGTGGTTGACGGTGTCGAAGGCCGCACTCAGGTCGAGGAGGATCACTGCCACTGATCCCCCATCGTCTAAGAGTGCTCTGGCCTCCTCCACCGCCGCCAGGAGGGCGACGTCAGTGCCCTGCCCCGGACGGAAACCTGTCTGTGAGTTTTTTAACAGGTTGTTGGATTCAAGAAACTGGGATAGTTTCTTGTTTACCAGTTTCTCTGCAATTTTGCTAGTCCCGGGGAGGAGGGATATTGTTCTGTAATTGGCCAATTCCGCTGGATCCAAGGAGGGTTTCTTTAGAAGTACTTTCACAACTGCCGCTTTCCAACTAGGGGGAACTACTCCCTGTTGTAAAGATGTGTTGATCAGCTGGGTGAGGGGCGGGATGATGATGGGAGCTACTTCCTTGAGGATTCGTAGTGGGGCAGGGTCCCTGGGATACAATTGTGCCCTGACTCAGTCAGCCATCCAAGCGTCCTATTCCTTTTGTGTTGCGCAATCCATATCCATATATATGTGTATATATATATATATATATTGTGTGTGTGTATGTGTATCAGTGTGTGTATATATACTCACATACATACACTTTTCCTTTTTCAAGTTTCTAGTACTGCAGACACACAGGGCTGTATTCGATAAATAGTGCATTATAGAAGAGTTATTTGAAGTTCAAAAATCTCATCTTACCAATATAACTGTGCATTAGGCAAGGAAAGCTTGGTTCTCCTTGCATGAGAAACGCAAAGGGATTTTTGAACTTCCTGCAGCTCATCTACAACTCACAGTGTATTCAGTACAGCCCGGTAATGAGCAGCGTATTTAAAGGTTCTTTTTAGAAATGGACACCCACAGTTGTTTTTCAAAACAAAAAAAGAATGATGTAGAATCTGAAAAGGAGGCAAGAAAAAAAAGGCAGGCAGAAGAACCAAGCATGAGCAGTTCTGCAGGTACAGTTTCGGCTCCAACAGAATGTTGCTGTGATGTTGATGCTCCTGTAAATGATATTGGATTGTATTTTAATTCATCAAAAAAAAAGATGACTTTAAATACAATCTTCTAATAAATAGTATACCCCACCAGAAAAGCATGACTTCAAGAAGGAGTTAGAAGGACCACGTTGTTTCCGTCATGTGTGGATTAACCAATATTCGCCATTGCTTAGCTGTTCTCCATAACTGAAAGGTGTGATTTGCGGATATTGTACAGTTTCTCCACAGCCAGTTCATCGTGGGACACACTGAGCATTCATAATTATGCCTTTGACTAAATATAAAGACTTCCATGAAAGTGCATGCAATCATGTTTCATCGTCTCAGCATAAAAGCACACAAAAGAATGCAACTTACTTTTTGGCATTCAGAAAGGAACCACAAAAAGGTATTATTCGCCAGATAGACAGCACTGTGAAAAGGCAAGTCGAAGAAAATCAGAAAAAGTTATTTCCAATTTTGTCCGCTATCTTTTTTGGTGTTTAAGCCATATTAAAGAGAAAATATCTTAAAGCTGCTTTTGCTCACTATGCTGCATGTAAACGTAATGTGGTTGTTAATGAGCTGAGACCTGTTCCTGATATACAGAATTCTATTGGCACACTGAAGCCATAATCAAGTTTTTCCATGAGAGTCCAAAAAGAAGATATCTTATTCCCAATTTGCCATTGCTGAGTGAAACACGATGGATAGCAGAATGCAATAGCTTTTGAATTTTTAACTTAAACTTTGAAGAGGTTTTTAAGCAATTCATCTTACTGGTTACTACAGCATCAGCGAAAACATGTCAAGATGCATATCAATTGCAATGTTCCCCAAGTACAGTGATCCTTATCTTTTGCTTGTCCAATATTTCAAATTACTGATCAAGATTGTAATCGGTAAGACAGGTTTTCCAAGCTGTTCAGCTTGATATCCTCAGGAAGCGTAATCACATGCAAGACCTTCTGACTGTGTTCTGTGATCACAGACAAAAATCAAAAGAGCAATTTAAGGATTTTTTTTTTAAATGATCAAACAAAGGCAGAAAAGTTGAACATCAAACTTTGTGCTCCCAGACGTTGTGGGCCACAAGTATTTTGTTCTAATTTTGGTTCCTCTTCTGTTGATGAGTACCATCGCCAGTCTTTCCATGTGCCATAGCTGTACTGTATCATTGCATTATTAGAAAGTCGGTTTGGCAATGAAAACAAGAACAATTTAAGCCTGTTTTCACTGTACCCAAAACATATGGAAAAAATAACACTTGAGCAATACAAATGCCAGATTGCAAGAATTCAGAGAAATTACGAAAACCTGGAAGCCAACGCAGTTGCATGATTTGAGATCTGGTCAGCAAAGGATGAGCAGTTTGACAATGGATTTCTGGATTTGCTGATCAACATAGATTTATTTCCATTATTCCAGAAAGCAATTCTCATTGCTCTCACATTTGATGTGACCACTTGAACAGCGGAAAGGTCTTTCAAGTAAAATGAGAAAGGTGAAATCCTGGTTGAGGTTGACAATGGCAGATGATCGCTTATCGGGTTTGTGCATGATGAGCATACACTGCTCAGAAATTGGTGAAATAACAGCTGATTAAAAAAGTAATTGATATATTTGCACACGACCGCAGACATTTACAATTCCTATTTTGAATTCACCAACCAGTGAAGAAAAACTGTATAAAACAACTGTGATTATTAAATTTGAGCAAGAGTGTAGAGGTTTACAGTTCCTAACCTGCAACAGTTATACAGTTTAAGTTTATAAGTTTTATTTTCCAATTTCAATGAGAACAGTTGTTATTTTGTATAAGTTAATATATATAATTGTATTTATTTAAATATATTTAAGTAAATACATTCTGCATTTTTTTTATAATTCAGTTATTGTGCCTTGATCATGTGTGTATGAATACTGAGGTGCATTCAATAGTTGTAACATAAAAACAGATTAGAAAATTAATAATCAGACAATGGCAATTTGATCCTTACATTTAGCTTTTGCATTAGGTTTATCAACCCTTTGCTTGCCTGCGCTTTATGTGATAATGACTATGCCCCTGTCCATTGTCAGAAAGGGTCAGGGGATGGGTGATGATAAAATGATGCCACCCTGAAAGGATTGCTGTGGACACCCATGCAAGTGGGATGTAGTTAAATACATGTTGAAACAGGTCTTTCCTGAAATGTTTCTATTTTGGTTCTATTGTCAAAATAGAAAGGGTCCAGTGAATCCAAAGATTTGGGAGCATGGCTCCCAAAGTTCTGCCCCCATTGTATTTTGTCTGAAGGCACATTGTTAGATGAGGTTTTCTGATGCTGATCACAGAATGTTTTGAACATGTAGTGGGTAATCAGTCTCTGCATGTATCCTGGGTGCCACCATGCATGCTCTGATGTATGGTGACCTTAAGCTTTAATATTGCATCTACTGTGAGCTCAGGTGTAGACATGTTTTGGCCACTTGGTCGACGATCGCTTGGAACCCTGTTGAAGAGTTTCTCTGAGAGACCAATGTAAGGAAAAGCCATCACAAGTGCTCATGTCATGTCCATCTAGTTGTCAGCATGTTGAAGGGTAGGATTCTTGGGAGTAGAGATATGTAGGGAACTATGTACATATTTTTTATACTCCTAATTTAAAATAATGGTTACAGTAATATTCTTAATTTGAAGTGGTGCTTTTCTTGGTTTGAGAATAATTTGAATTGTATTGATCTACATTGAACTGTTTTGATTGACTTATGAAATATTGGCATTTTACTGTATGACTACAATTCTTATATCAGGTTCATATAAAAAAGTGTGAGAAAAATTTCAAAGGGCTCAGAGTGTAAACCACAAAATGTTGGGCTCCTGATCGACTCATTAGGCTCCATTATTGTGCACTTCACAGCCATCTATTAGTCTACAAACTGGTGTTAGTACATGATCAATATAGCTCAATTAATTATTAAAATGATTATTGTGATGTGCCTGAAACCACCAAAAACCAAGAAATGAAAAATTTAGGAAACATCTGCTGTGGACAGAGGATGGCTACACTAGTTTGCGTACCAGATAATGGGCTAAAACAGTATGCCTTCATTATCCAGTACGGATACTACCACAGTAATACATAAGAAAGTATATTAGTTAAGAATATATGCTTGATATCTGTCATAGCGTTAATAAACCAGTGGAAGTGTTGGTGGTGACAGCTTAGGGTCGAAGTAATCCAGTTCATTCATCTTTGTCGCACACATCCTTCGAATAGGTTGACTATGGATGATAAGACCATCACGATCGCCAAGTAAGAGATGGGTGATGAAGTTATCACATTGAATAGCCTTAGTAGCTAAACGACATGCAATGGATTGGGGAGAGATAAAAACAGGGAGTTTGGGCTCCTAATGCACACATCACTGATGAGGCCACAGTCTAAAACCTGTTTACAGATTTGAACGCCCCAACTCAAAAAAGTATGCATATTTCATATGGACAAGAGATATGCTACTATAGTGAATATCTTTAAAAGATCTTGTGAAGAAAAATGTGCAAGAGTTGAAGTATATGCACTGTGAAAAAAAAGAAAAATGCCACTCAAATTACCAAAATGATTCAGTACCATACATGTTATGAGTAGCACTCAACAGAAAGAGGGCCTTATTTAGAGTTTGGTGGACAGGATAATTTGTCACAAACATGGTAGTTGTCCCATCTGCTGTATTACAAGTCTATTATAGCCTGAAGCAGTTGTAATACGGAGGTTGGGATATCTGCGCATTTTGGTGGAAAATCCAGTCTGTGAAACTCTATTTGAGGCCCCAAGATCGTATTAAAAGTCAAGACGTGAACTATGACTTACTTGGGGCTGGACTGGCCTATCGGACAAACAGAAAGTTCACCATAGGCTGGTCTGACAAATCAGTGTTTGGGTTGGTTGCTGGTAGGAATGTTTTATGGTCTGCTATGCCGTTTTTACTGTTTACTTCAATAATATTCAAACAAACATTGTCTGCAGCAAGCTCAAGGCTGTGCAGTGTTCCATACCTTGCAAAACACTTAGACAGTGTGCCTTTACAACTTCAAAATGGCCCCAATTTGGAAACATTTCCACTTTCTAGCTATCTAATTCACTAAGCGGGGCCACTTTTATTTTGGTGCATGTCTAAGTCTGCCCTGGGGCTTAGGAGTAATATGAGCGAATGTTCTTGAAAGAAAAATTGTCCATTTATGAAGAACCCTTCATCTTCCGCGTGAAAGGATAGATTGAAAACCAATAATTTAATTTAAAAGGGACTGGGACTTCGACAGACTAATGTGAATTATTAGAAAATGACACCATGGAGAGGCTATGTGCAATGCAAAGGCAATGCAATGGCAGAAATTACTTGATGGTTTGTATCGCCAATGAATTATTAATGGTTTTGTGCTGGGCATCCAAAAACTTAAAAGGTAAACTGCATGCCTTAATCAGCACATATTTTTGCATTTTTGCATGTGTATGTGTTTAAATTATGTTTATGTAATGCAATTTCTATAGCATAAACTAGCTGGGAAGTAACAGAGCACTGCAGTAGTAAACACGGCAGTTAGAATTGTTTGTGAGTGGGAAGAGAAAGATTCAACACTGTAAGTAAGAGTAAAGAGCGGTTCATGTTACTGTGGCAGGAGTTGATAGAGTGCTTTTTGGGAGTTGATGAGGTTCTTCTTGAATGTGTTTTTGTGCACCAAAATCTTAACTACCAAACGGGGTGGTGGGGTGGGCGGGAGGGAGGGGAAGGGGGAATACAAAACAAAAATAAAAGCACTTTACCGGGGTGCTGCCACCTCGCCTCTGTCCTCTTCTCCAGCAGCTGGAAGCACATAGCCTTCCAGAATCCCTTAGCCAATCACAATGCTGCTGTGTTTCGGCACTTAGGGAGGGACTGGGAGGCTCTGCAAGTTCTCCACCACAGATGTGCAATACAGCCTGGTGGAGAACATGCTAAGTGCACATGACTGTTTGGCCGGCCCAAGACAGCTGGCCAAACTGTCATGTACACTTATGAAGGGCCTACCACTACTCCCACAACTCTGAACAGCCCAACCCCGCTTTGCCGCGCCAACCTACTGAGCCAGGACGCTAAAATAAAATTATAATAATGTTGCGTTAGTATCATTTTCTTTTTCCATTTTGAACTATTCACTGAACAGTGGGGCACCACTTTAAATCTGCATTACAATATTCATTACAAGCGATGGGAGGGTCACTGCCTGATATATTTTCTCCAGTGCATACCGTTTGAAACTTATGTTGTGCTGATTAATTCAGAAGCACAGACTGTTTTGCACAACACATGCAATGGTGAAGTGGGTTGGACTGTGCAGCCGGAATATCATTTTACAACAACCAACTAAATTAAAAAAGTGCACACCAAGGTTCAGGTGAGCTAAATATCACAAACCCTCCTGTTTCCAATGGATTAGTCATTGCTAACAATGAATAGCTGCTTCGGGCTTCATAAAACATTTGAGTGGGAAATGAGGGAAATTCAGAAACATTCACTTGAAACAGCAAAAGCCAGTGAACTTGGAGTGAGAAGCAACATCAAAAAGGCATTAGAGAACAAATGGGTTCTGGCAGACAGGCACTGCAGATTCCCAGCTGTGCAAAGGCTGTGGCAATGATAACAGAAACCTGTGCTAATAAATGATTCCAGAGCCAAATAATTTGACTTTGTGATTTGCTTTGCTTCTTGCTGCTGCACAGACATCCCAGGCAGCGCCTAATTTGTTTTAAAGAATAACTGCTGGTGCACATAATTTTGCTCAGAAGCCCTCGGCTGGGGTTATCGATGGTCAGGGTGCTGAATACCAATGCTGTGTAGCCTTGATTCCACCTCTTGCCTCTTTCATACACCACCTTATACTCCCTGCTTCTTTATTTCACTCTTAAAAGGTTTTTTATTCCCTCCCTTCTTCCTATGCCACTGTTTTTTGTCTACCTCTTCCCCCTCTTGTGTTTTTATCTCTCTTGCTGCATGACTAAGCCTGATGAGGAAAAATAAGTGCTTATCCATGAAAGGTGAGGGGGATGGGTCCCACCTGCAGCAACCAGCTCAAATTAAGCACTGCCAAGGCAATTCACCAGCTACTGCAGATCTGAAGATTTAACACCTGCAGTTCATTTGCATGAATCTAAAAGCTCATGCGAGAATGTAAGCACTACCTATTGGGTGATGTCAAGTTCACTCCACAGAGACTCTACTCCAAACCACATGGCCTGCTGTTTGTCCTTCACTAGAAATGCTCTGGTGTCATTCTGTCCTACCTGTCCCTTTTAATTTCAGAATACTTTTAAGGTTACTGAACCTCTGACAAAGAGGATGTCACATAGCCTCTCTCTAGCATTACGCTCCAGCTGGAACACAGTTAGAGATTGGCAATTAATACAATATTCACAGTAAGCCTGTGATGCTGATTACCGGCCCCCAATAATAAAACCTAAGTTTAATTATTTGTGCCATAGCTCATTAATTTAACTCCTCACACACATACACACACACACACACATTCCCAGGGCAAGACCAGAAACCTGTACCAGCCCTTACCTCTTGAAACCAGCCCCAAACTGCAGGCAGCTGTGACTGGAATCGGTGTATATAGACATGTGTGAGTCATGGTCGCTCAACCTGCTCTAAAACAAGCCAACTAGCCTTCAGCCAGGTAAATGACAGGGTGACAGAAAGTCCGGTCCAGACCACCTAATTCCTGAGCGGTGTTCAGCCAAACCTCCTCAGAACAGTGCAAGATATTCATATAATAAATCAGAAAAGGACAACTGGTGCAAATTGGTCTTTAGAGCCTTTCCAACTTTACCACAAATGACATGAAGTAACATGGACAATGCAATTTAGTTTTGAGGGCTTGTCACTTCCAAAGGCCGCCACTGTGATTTAAAACATAAGCTATATATGGTGGTTTGTAAGTTGCTAATTGACTGTACAATGTACTTCTGGTCATGACTGATGATAAAATGCTGTAGATAGATTTGTATGATACTGTTAGAACTGGTATCCTTGACATGGTTTCCGCTGTTGTTTTGCCTTATGACCTCCTGTTTTGCTGACTTCATTTTTGCTGGCTTTAGGATTCTGGGCACTTTCCAACTGCTACCAGGTGCAAATGAGCATATGATCTGTAATCAACATATGGTAACTTTGGCTTATCCACAATTGGCATATTTATTTTACTTATAAATCCCTAGTAAAGAGCACTATATATGCACAGGGCATGTAGATTAAATGCTACTAGTGGGTCTGCAGCACTGATAGTGCAACCCCCTTCAGTGGCCTTTTCAACATGGCTCAGACCTGCCACTGCGGAGCCTGTGTGTGCAGTTTAAACTGCTATTTCAACCTGGCAAGTTAAACTATAGGTTTGTGAAAAACTGTTAAACTTGTTTTTCACTACTGCAAGGCATATCTCTCCAATAGGTCAACATTGGGATTGCCTTAAAACATCTTTTAAATTCAATTTAAAATTAAGAAAAGATAGAGATTTGGAGTTTGGTGACTCTGGACTCGTGATTTAAAATCACAAATTATGGTGACGTCGGATTTTAAATTGAAATTCAGAATTTTGCCTCTTTTAGAAAACTGGCATTTTCCTGACTAGGTTTGTGGCTCCTGCTAGGACAAGGTTTATAGTCTGCAAACCAGAAACCTCAATTTCTAACTAATACCAAAGAATACAAAGAGGTACCTTTTTTTTTTATTCCATACGTTCTGATATCATGGGAGCTATATGAACTAAGAGAACACTAACTTGACAAAATTGCTCCCAGATTAAACCAGGCCTTCAAACAGGGATCTCATAATTTTATTCATGTTATATTGACTTCTCTAACGTAACAAATCCTTCTCCTTAAACCACCCTTCCGATTACATTTTTAAACATAGCACAAATGGAGAAGAGTAGAGCCCTGACTCCCTTCTTTGTACTGCAACACAGCACCCAGATCAGTCGCAGGTGTTTTTTTTTCAATATTGCCTCTCTGTATAGTAATATTCTTCCTTCCTCCTCAAATGCTTCTTCCTCTGTCCACTTTTCTTTTGCACTTGTTTTTCTTTATTTTTGTGGGCGTCTCTCAGAATTTCCATTTTGATTCTGTCACTCTCCCACTTCCCCTGCTCTGTCCCAGTGTACCTTTTTCTGAAACAATTTCTGCCCTCCCTGGATGGAACCCACGTTCTCTTTCATAACGGGTGCATTTTCAGCATTGGACCTTCAGTCAGCTCCTCCTCTGTACATTATCACTGTTCTCTTTCTCTTGGCAGTAGGATTAATAAAATACTTTTGACAGAGAAATACTTTTTGTTTGTGATGATTAGTTTTTCTTGATCCAGTTTTTAAATAGGTTTTAATGCTTCAGTTAATATACTTTCTTATTCCTGAACTTTCATGAAACAGTAGTTATTTTCTGGACTTTTGTTAGCTGACTTCTCAGTCTGGACTTGTTATTAAATGCCAGGTTATTTTTTCATTAGATAACAATGTTATTGATTTTTGTTCCGCTGAGTTATTTTGCTGTTTTCAATATCAGTTGATTACATGGTCTTTCTATCACTTGTGCATCCGTGCTTCTTTTGATTGGTGCCAGTGAAACTAGAAATTCTACTTCCCTGTTTAATATATCGCTTTGCCATCTTGAAAATGTAGTAATTTTTTTCTGTGTATTTTTTTCTTCATATTTACTTTTATCATGAACAGTATAACTGAGGACCTAGAATTTAATTAAACACCGAAATAGGACCTCTTAACATCTTTAGAGGTAGGATCCTGTGGACTCGTGGGACAAAGGCAGCAGTTGCCTGCCTTTATTACTCACAGTAACCAGAGAAAAACGGACTTTGTGAACCAGTAAACTAGAGCCTAAGGATCTGGTCCAGAAGATTTAAGCATTTACCTTCAAGTGATACTGTTGAAGAAATTAATTTTGAAATGTGGTTCTTTGAAAAAACTTAGGGGTCCATTACGATGGTGGGCGGACCTTAAAGGTAAGTAAAACAAAAGATTTTCCCGCTGGGAGATATTATAACCTGTTACTAGATCAGGATCCAAACTCACAACCAAAAATCACACCATTCATTTTGTGGAACTAAAACACTTACCAAGAAGGAACATGTACAAACAACCTTAAAGGTACACAGGACCGACTGACAGCGGTGCAGGGCTCCCACCATGGTAATTAGGATGCCACCTCCACGGTGGCAGTGGCAGCCCGCATTTATTGTATTGTGGCAGGCGGTGCTGTAAGCAGCACCCACCACAATGCAATATATGCATGTTGTGCATGCCGTGCAGTGCCTGCCACCTTGTGCATGCCAATGTTGGGGGGTTCCATGGGTACCCCCAAAGTGCATCCACCCCCCACCCTCCCCCGGGACCCTCAATGGGCCCCCAAAGTGAACATTGCATTCCTTTCCGTGGTGGAGTCTCTGCCATGGAAAGGCATTAAACCACCAATATCATAATATGAATGGTGGTGCCTGCAAGGCACAGCCACCATATTGCAGGCCTTTTCTGCCTGCTAGGCAATCGTGATGATTGCCTACCGGCAGAAAAGCGGCGGACAGTCATTCCATCTGCCGTGGTACCCCCGCCATGTTAACGTGGTGGGGGTAAAAGGCCGTCCGGCGGGGTGTTTTGGCAGCGGATCGCCACCCCCAGTAACCTGAGAAACAGAACATTGATGTGCTAAACTTTGCCAGTTGTCCATTCTGAAGATTTTAGCACCAATGTCGCTTTATTCTTTGCAGGATGTCACTCCAACTCAAACTGACCCTTGCTGGGTTAGTGTGCATGCATGTCCAAATTGAGCTGAAAAATACGCCTACAGATTTAATCTCCAGATTAGCTGACTAGGCACTAGCCTGCAGAGATACCTAATGTCTTTGCATTCAGGCTCAGCTGCCATTACCTTCCTGTCAAGTTGACCTAAATTGTTAGGTTAATTAAAATCATTACAAAGTGCAAAGTGCTTGCTCAAATTAGAACTGTCATTTGAAGAAAATCAGTGCAGAAAGCAACCAGAATGTGGTTTGTTAAAGCATTACTTAGCAGTTAAAACGTGCTGGTACAACCAAAATATTCCAATGTACTTGAAGTCCGTTTTAAAAAGGAGTATGGTTTGATTTCTGTTCAAGCGACTGTTAAATACCTGTTGCCCTCTTTATGGCCCCCTGGACTCCTTGGAGGTATTTTGTAGTCCGGGAGATTGTTTGCTGGTCTGCTGTGTGGAGGCAGGCCAATATGGCTTGTCTGCAGGAGCGCACCCCTATCTGGTTACAGAGAGAGTGCCACCATTGTGGACGTATGAGCCGAATTGCAGAGGCAGATGATGTGCACCAAGACTTTGGTTGCGAGGCTGCATAGTTGACAGGTGATTTCCCCTTCTACCCTCAGCCAGGGCAAATTGTGCATGTAGTAGGGCAAGATCCCAAGCCAATATTTCATGTATTTGCTTTTTGTCTTACAGTTTAGAACTTTTCCCAGGTATGGCTGTGGTATCACATTTTTGTAGCTGTATGATATTGAACAGGTATGGGAGCATTTTACTACAGTTGCCTGTCTTCTAATGAAGCTTTTATTTTAGATCTTTTATTGATGGCTCTTTTGAAAATATTGTGGTTCTCTGCTGCCGGCCATAGTTCTCCTAGCCTAAGGTCGATCGTTTGATTAAAGGTAGTATCTTGACGGTGAGCTTGATTTTTTAGAAATCTTCTCCTAAATATAACAGTTAATTGAATTTTACCTGCATGACATAGGTCTGTTTTGTTAGTCCAGACTCCAGCCTTATCTTGGCTGGTGTTGTGTAATGGGGAGCTGGAAGATATGCCTGCATATTCTTGTAAACGTGGTATCCACAATAGTGTCTCTTTCCCGAAGAGCCTCACAACCCGAGGCCAGAGTTGGGACCACTTTAGCCCTGGTGATTTCTTGTATGAGGCTGTACGAATTCCCGTTTAGGTTCCAAAACATGACCATGAGCCCTGCCTCCAAGGTAATCCCTTTCTTTTTTTTCTCCTTGTGTGGTTTGAATGAGCCGTTCTTATTGAATAACAGGTCAAGGAATTTATATTTGTTTGTTTCCTCAAACTTGCTCTGATCAAGTTGCCAACTATTGTTTCCTTTGAGTGTGCTCCTGGAGATTATCATGATTTTTTTCGTTTTGCTGTTTATTCTCAGCTTGTTCACCAAGGAGAATGGATGAGTGGCTCCCAGGACACGCTGCATGCCAACCCTGGCCCGGCTTAGTAACACAAGGTTGCTGGTGTTGGCAAGGTTTGATAGATGAATCAAACCTAATTTTGGAGCATGTGTGTTTACAGAGAACAGTACTGAAGGTAGATCTGCCAGGAACAGATTGAACAAAATGGGTGCCAAGACACACACCTGTTTGAGACCAATTGTTTTTGGGATAACCTTTGATTAGTTAGCTCCGCTCCCAAGCTTGATTCTAACCCATGTGTTGGAATATAGGTTTTAGATTGCTTTCAGAAGAAGCAGGGGGATGCACCCGTCTTTTAGTTTTCTCTAGAGCCTTTTGCAATTTACACAGTCAAAGGCAGCTTGGTATTCAATCTTACAGAGGTAGAGAGGCAGCTTTGTAATTTTAGAGAAATCAAAAATGAGTTACAGAGCCATAGTGTTTGTCGAGGATATGGTTTTCCTTGTGAAGCCTGTTTGGTTAAGGGGGATAATTGATTTTGTGAAGGCCCAATCACTTAGATGTTCCAGTAGAATTCCAACATAGTATTATGCCTTGTTATCAATGAGAGCTAATAACCTGTAATTCCCTGGCTCAAGTTTGTTGATTCTTTAGAAAATAAGGTAGATAATAGACCTTCTCCATGAGGCTGGAATTGTTGCTCCTGATATTTATGTATTTATTTATTTATTCAATTTATAATGCGCACAGCTACCCAAGTATGGTTTCCCGGCGCCAAGGGACAACCTAAAGGAGGAGGCAGACTGAGTTTACTGCGAGAAAATCCATGTTTTCAATCACACTGATAGAGTTTGATTGAAGAGTGGCGCAGTTGCTTCTGCCTATGTTTTCAGCTCTCTCTTTTTAAATTGCCTGGGGGATACCATTTAGGCCTGGAGCTCATTTGGTACACCCCTTTGTTGTCTGACAGAGTACATAGTTTGCTTCTATGTTGGGCATACTCCCTGAGACTGACCCTGGCTCTGCTGCTGAGACAATTCCCTCAGGGAGGTCAGCCCCTGAGTTTTCCAAGACTGCGCTTGTGCCGATTTCCGAGTTGAAGTGTGCATATAGAAAGGCGTTTTTGGAGATGCTGAATTCCTGCCTGCAATGAGCAGGATTTTTCAGAATATTCACCATTTTCCAGAACATGTTGGAATTCTGGTGCTTGAGGTCCTAGATAAGTTTGGCCCAGAAGGTCTCTGTGTTTTACCTCTTGATAGCCCATATTGCTCGTTTCAATTCCTGTTTAGTGGCCCTTAGGTTGGCAGTATATGTTTCATTCAATCTTTATGTTACACCAGTACTCAAGCTTATAAAGGCATTTGGCTTTAAAGTAGTATCTTACACCGATGATACACAAATTGTAGTATCGCTGGCTAGTGACCTAGAGGGCACGCCTCTCAGATTTCACGTTTGCATGCTAGAAATTGATAACTTGATGTCAGATAACTGTCTTAAATTGAATTCCGGTAAGGCAGAGGTTCCCTTGTTCAGGACGGATACCTCCTTTTGGTCAGCAAATTGGTGGCCTTCAGAGATGGGCGAACTTCCCACCCCGCTCAGGAATGTGAAAAATTTGGGAGCCTACTTTGATGATAAGTTCTCCTTTGAGGGCCAAATCAATTCTATAACATCCTCTTGTTTTCTAACATTAAGAACTCTCTGGAAAGTCCTTCCACTTGTTCCCCTGGACTTGTTGAAAGCTATAATCTCTGCTTTGATATTGTCAAAAACTGACTAATGCAGTGTGCTGTATTTTAATACCCGGATCAAATTTTTAAATAAACTCTAAGTTCTTCAAACTGCACCTGCTCGGCTGCTGCTTGCGGTACCAAAACATCAGCCGGTATTCTATTTTCTGAAATAACTGCACTGGCTTCCTATAAAAACACATATTCAATTTAAGTCCCTGTGTATCACCTTTAAGGCACTGCACGGTCACGATCCTGAGTACTTCAAACACAAATTCCTCTGACATGTTCCCTAGAGACATATTCGATCTTCATTCACCCTCAGTCTTTTGATTCCAAAAGTCAAAACAGCCTCTTGGGGGGAGAAGTCTTGTAGTTGGTACAGCTAGACTTTGGAATTATTTGCCAATCTCTATTTCTGTTTTTGCTTTAGTTGGAGCTTTGACACCTAGACACCTTTGGGTAGTAGTTTGCTGTCTACATTTTTATTTCATTTGATTGAGCAGGCACCAGTGAACGGCGTGAACAGCTTTATTGACTTTTCATTGTAATTGTTTCAGAGTACCAGCTTTGTGAAGTTTTTGGGATCATTTTGGGTGCTAGCTGGATTTACTCTAGTGGCAATTGGTTTGGTGAAGATATCGGTACATGCCTCCCAGTGTTCTCTAACTGAGCGCATTGGTTGTTGACTATTTAGTAGGGGTAATACAGTTTTTTGTGCCAAAGTTCTTATTGTCTCAGAGGACCACTTCACTCTTTTTAGATCTGTTGAGTAGATGGAGCCTCCAGGTTCAAATGTGCATTTGTTTTTTATCAGATCGAAGGCGAGTACCAGTCTCTGGGGGAGGTGATTGATTTCCGGTCGTGACCACATTTTGAAGAAGACAACCAAGTGTAGCTGGGGGTGAGATACCAGTGTGTAGTCTATTTGTTGGTTTCTATTTGTGGAGAGAAATGAGAGGTCTAGAGGGTTTTCCCCTTTGAAACGGACATTTAGGACCGACAAGCCTAGGTGCTCTAGTCTGGCAAGCAGGTTTATGCCTATTGAGTCCCTCCTTCCTAATTTTATTTGTGCTTAGTTTGGAATTTCCCATTGACATTCCTGGGCCTCTATAATTTTATTCCTTATGGATTGGCCGAGCTGTTTCATGTTGAAGTCTCTTGTTACTATTAGCGGTGAGCTTGGGTGAGACCCCCTACTTTAAACTTGTTATCTATCAGTTTTTCTTATGTCTCCCCATGGTCGCTGCGTGTGGGCGCCGCTTAGATATTTATTAGTGTCCTCACTTGTTCCTTCCCACTTTTTACCTACATCAGATGCAAAATTTGAGGGTTTCAAGATTTTGTCAGATTCTTGCCCTTGACTTTGGTTGCTGTCAATAGGTATATTCCTAGGCCTCCACTACTTCGGCCAAATTTTGCGTCTTCGGTGACCTGGGTCAAACTGTGGGTGAAACCAAGAAATGAGACTGGTTCTGAGGCCCCTGTTTCCTGTAGGGCTATAACTGTGAAGGATTAGTGGTATCTTAGTACTTCTGCATCTTCTAACTTGTCCACCAGGCCATGTATGCTCCATGAGCAAAGTCTAAGGTTGGATGATCTTTGGACTGGTCCTCCTTGTATAGCTTGGGTTCACTATGATAGTGGCTGTCAGTTTATTGTTCTAGTGATCTACCCCCATTCATTCCTTGAGGTCTCCTTTCTCATTGCGTTATTGAATAGATGTTTGTATCTGGAACTGTGACTTTGTTTTCTTTTGGTGGCGATGCCCATTTTGCATTCCTATGGACTGAGTACGGCATAGAGGAGAGATTCATGTTCCCCACCTTGGTGTCTATGAGCCTCCTCAGGGGGTGCTGATACCCCAGTTCTAGAAAGGTTTTCACTACGATCCCCCATGTATTGTTTACTCTCATTTAAGACTTTCTGGGCAGTTTCTGTGAATCTCCAAGTGACTTTGGTTGAATCGCTGTGATGCCCTGGTGCTGGCCTGATGAATTGGACCGATTCAATTTCTGTAGTTGGGATCCCTTCTAGTGTGAGAATCTGCTTAAGCAGCCTGATGATATTTCCTCGGTTTAAAATATCTTTGTTTATCATTGAACGATATGTTGGGTGAAACTGAGTTACACTTGGGGACCTCTTTAGGAGGTTCGCTGATGTGTTCCTGTCAACTGGCATTGTATAGGTTGAGGCTTCTTAGGCCAGGAGCCTGTTAGGGGCAATTATACTTTGTGTGGGCACGTGTTGTGGGATCTGTTTGCATAAGGTGACCTATAGGCAATATGAGCTAAGTCGGGCATAGAACGTTCTGAGATTTCTCCCATACCAACAGTGTTCTTGTCACTTCTTTTTTCCTTCTGTGCCCACTGTGTACGTAAAACGGAAAGTAAGGCCTGACAAATGGTTGTACTTGTCAGGACAACATGCTAACTTAGCAAACTGCATGCAAGCCCTACACTGCAGGCCTGAGTACCCTTCTCTGCACACATTTGCTTTACTAGCCCTGGCACACACCTTGCACATCACTAGGGACTTTACTATTAACGCAAACATACCAATCATGGCCAACCAATTACCATTACACTTTACACAGAGAACACTTGTACTTTGACACTGATCAGCAGTGGCAAAGTACAAAAAGCATCTAAATTGGCAACTCGATGTCAGGAAAACGGTCTAGGGGTAAAGCAAAAAGTTTAGGGAACTTTAGCCAAAAAGGCCAAGTCCTACACTGGTCCATTCTACTCTCCTTATTCACCACCTATCATCATCGTCTTCTTCCCATATCACCTATATGTTGTCAACACCCAAATCTTATTCTTCCCATCTTTCACTCCCCACTTCCACTTACAGACCTCTGAATGCATAACAACTATCTGCTATTAGATGGCATTACAGCCTCTCATGCTTGAATTGAATGTAATGGAATGGAAATTGGACTTGTTTAGCGCGAAGCTACCCGGAGGCCTCGCAGCGCTTGTGAATGATAACTTAGTGCGGGCTTGGGGTAGATTAGCAGGTGTTAGCAAACAGGTGCGTTTTCAAGGCCTTCCTGAAAGACATGTGGTTGTTGTGTTCCCGAAGAGAGAGCGGGAGGGAGTTCCAAAGTCTCGCCGCCGTATGAGAGAAAGAGCGGCCTCCCCAGTGAGCTTTCTTGATTTTGGCGGACGTTGCCAGCTGGAGGGTGCAAGAGCGAAGGGAACGGGACGGGACATATGGCGTAACCATAGGGTGTAGAATTACAGGGCCCATTCGATGGAACGATTTGTGTAAAATACACATGGCTTTAAATTGCACTCTTGCCGCCACAGGGAGCCAGTGGAGCTCCCTTAGGGCGTTCTTAGCTGATTGCCAGCGGGGGATGTTATAGAGTAGGCGCGCCGCACTGTTCTGTGTGACTTGGAGCTTCTGAGTAACGGAGGTCGGGGCTCCCATATAAAGAGCGTTCCCATAGTCCAGGCGGGAGAGTATCAGGGCCTGGATCAAGATCCTCCTCGCCTGGAATGGGAGTAAAGGGAGCACCTTCCGCAGCATCCTCATTAGCCCAAAACAGGTGGCGGCCGTCTTAGTGGCCTGGACCGAAAAGTCAAGTGCTCTATCGAGCCAGATCCCAAGGCTCTTTATCTGGGGTTTAAGGACGGGGGAGGGGCCTAAACATGGTGGCCAGATGGATGCAAGGGCAGAGGGAGAAGGGTTGCCCAGTAAGATGATGTCTGTCTTCTCCCCATTAAGCTTTAAGCAGGAAGATTGCATCCATCTGGCAACAGCCTCTAGACAGGGGCCTAAGGTGGGGGACGATCCCTCAGAGTGGTCTAAAGAGACCACCAATTGGGTATCGTCCGCGTAGGTGACAATACGCACACCAAAGGGATGGACTATCCTGTCCAGAGGTTCCATGTAGGCATTAAAGAGGGTAGGACTTAGGGAAGAGCCCTGGGGGACCCCGCACCTAAGTGGGTTTTTTTGGGAGACACCGCTTCACCCTCAAAGACTTGAAAAAATCGCTCATCCAGGAAGGATGTCAGCCATTCTAGGGCCGCGCCCGACACGCCCCTGCCCGCCAAACGATGTAATAGCGTGGCATGGTTAACCGTGTCGAACGCGGCGCTAAGATTGAGTAGAATAATGGCGACTTTTCCTCCCCGGTCCAGCACCGCTCTTGCTTCTTCCGTTACCGCAAGGAGGGCGGTCTCAGTTCCGTGCTGAGGACGGAAACCTGTCTGAGAGGCACGCAATAGACTATTGGACTCTAAATAGTCCATTAGGATGTTATTCCTGTGCCTTTCAAGCAATTTACTCAGCCAGGGAAGAAGAGAGATGGGGCGATAGTTTGACCAGTTGCTCTGGTCGAGGTTAGGTTTTTTTAACAAAGCCTTCACCATCGCACATTTCCAGGATGGTGGAACAGATTTGAAGAGATGGACACGTTGAGAACGTCTAGGATGACTGGACGAACAACGTCCAAGACCTTGATGAGGGTCTGGGGAGGTGCCTGGTCGTTGGGGGAGCCGGAAGTAATCTTAGGGATCAGTTTGTCAAGTCCAGGGGTGTCGAGAAGTGGGATCTCCTCAAGCTTACAAGGAACAGAGGGATCAGAGGTGATGGGGGATTTAGGATCATCCGTGATGATATTAAAAGAGGAGTATATGGCCTGAATCTTTTGAGAGAAAAAGACGGCCAGATCATTACAACGATTTTGAGCGCCTTCAGCAGAGGGACGCTCAGCAGAAGGCGAGATAAGGGATTTAGCGATTTTGAAGATTTCCCTGGGGGCATTCGCCGCCGCATTGATTTCCCTTCATAAAAAAGAGCTTGTGCTGTCTTTATTTCCATTTTATAGATTTTTATGGCAGCCCTATACTCAGCTTTCCTAGGTTGAGAATAATCCTGCCTCCAAGCTCTCTCGAGTTTTCGGCAGGCTAATTTCCTGAGTCTGAGGGCGGGTCATGGGGCAACTTTAGGTCTTCTTATAGTGTTGCAGGCATGTTTGGGAAGGACCTGGTCGAGGGTACTGGAGATCCAATGATTAAAATTATTGGTTGCCTTACTAGGATTGGTTGCCCTTGCAGGTGGATTTTTGGCGAGGGCCACTTCCCAATCAGGCAAGGAAAGAGAGGGCCATTTCCTACCTCGATGCTTGATCAGGTTCTGAGAGGAAGGGGGGGGTTAGTGCACCACGTGAAGGGAATTAAAAAATGGTCGGTCCAGAGTAAGGGAATCGGGGTCTCCACCAAGAGGTTGTCTATGTTGCTGTAAATGTGGTCAAGAAGATGCCCTTTATTGTGTGTAGCATGAAAGCCCTTCTGGCATAAATCCATGGCTTGCAG
This sequence comes from Lissotriton vulgaris, assembly GCF_964263255.1. Taxonomy (NCBI): domain Eukaryota; kingdom Metazoa; phylum Chordata; class Amphibia; order Caudata; family Salamandridae; genus Lissotriton; species Lissotriton vulgaris. The sequence goes on from NC_141689.1 coordinate 1,472,386,809, forward strand.
GTTGGAACAGAGATTGTTAGCCGATGAGTTATAGGGGTCGTCTAAATGCAGATTAATATCACCGAGCAAAGTGAGATTGGGAGAGGTCAGGACGACACTTGCGACCAGATCTGTTATCTTGGTGATAAAGTTATTGAGTGGGCCAGGAGGGCGGTATGCTAGGATGCCCGAGAAGGTGGTAGTGGGAGAAAGTTCCAGCGAGAAGTGGAGACTCTCACAGGCTGGTGTGGTGGTAGGAGTGACCCGGCACTTATAACCGTCCCTGTATATAATAGCCAGTCCACCACCCCTCCCAGTCTGGCGGTCAGATCGTTTTAGGGTGTACCCTTGAGGGGTGACCCATACTGCCGTAGGGTCTTTATCTAGCTGGAGCCAGGTTTCTGTTAAAAACAGGGCATCAGGGTTAAGGTCTTCGATCAACATGTACAGTTCGGTAAAGTGTTTCGGTAACGACCGACAGTTAAGGAGAAACATTCTCCATTTGTGTCCAGAGGGCGGATGCCCGCAGAGTAATGGAAGGGGGCGCCAATAACAGAACTTACAATGATAATCAGTATTGGTTGGAAGGAATGAGTGGTTACAGGACGACTTGATGGGAGGGCGTAAGGAGAGAAGCATAGAAGAGTTGTAGACGAGGGTACCTGCCATGATGTAGATCTAGGCCAGAAAGCGCCAAACGCGTCTGGACGCGGACTGGCGCAGACTGGCTTCTCTTTGGCGCCTCTTAGGCGCAACGAAGGCGCTCCCGCTGCGCGAGGGGGCAGAGAGTATGTAGATTGGGAGGTGAGGGAAGACTAGAGCGTCACCCTCTAAAGATGGCCGCCCGCCGAGGGACAAACAGGAAGTAGGAGCGCTCTTTCTCCCTCCACTCAATCAGCATCAGATAGCTGCGGTGGACCGGGGAGTCAGCGCTATGCCTGGCAAGGTAACAGTAATTTTAAAATAAAATTTGCAGTTTTAAAAATATCCCACAAGTTAAGAACACACACTTTTGTAAAAAAAATCGTCCTCAGTAGTGCAGACACGCTCCACACCCAAGCGCTAACGTGCTAGTAGTCATTCAGCACGAGCGCCGGTGTTTACAGCCCTAAATAGTCAGGGAGGGAGGGAAGACTAGAGCGTCACCCTCTAAAGATGGCCGCCCGCCGAGGGACAAACAGGAAGTAGGAGCGCTCTTTCTCCCTCCACTCAATCAGCATCAGATAGCTGTGGTGGACCGGGGAGTCAGCGCTATGCCTGGTAAGGTAACAGTAATTTTAAAATAAACTTTTTCTAATAAAGGTTTTCTAAACCCAAATATTTTTTATGCAACACTGCACCCACTGCCCTTACAAATTCCATCATATTCCCCTTGAACTTTGCACCATAAGCAAGATACCTATGGGTTCTATTGAGTCCATCTGCGATCCTTGAAGCTTTCATCAAACATACATCTATAGCTGCCTTCATTCAATTGCTCAGTATATGCAAAATACAGGCACTGTTGACATGAAATACAGCAAAAACATGCATCACATCGTTGGTCCTCAGTAGGCTTGTCTATTTCTATTATGCCTTTTGGGCCTTCCCATCTACTACACACCACAAGGCAAATTTCCAAATGTTTGCTTCTCACACCGTAATCAACATATCAAAGGGAGCCATACCCCTTCCATCATGTCTCACTCCCAGCCAAGAACATAAAATATATTGTTTCTAATCTTCGACTTGATGAACAAATTGGTCCCTACCTATCCAACAGTATATCATGTTATCATTATTTAAAAACCTCTGTTCCACAAATCACTACCTTCTGATAATATCATATTTACCCTTTGCTGTAAACATCTTCTAAGCCTAAATATTACTGGAGCTCCATAGCAACTGTCATCTGTGCCTTCTGACCACACAACGAGCTGAAAATCGTACTCAAAAGACAAATGCAGCAGCAAGAAACTCACGATGAGTAACCAACCACCATCACCCATGTAAATAAATATTAAGAGCCATATGTAGGTAATCCAAATTAACCGATTCTAAAATACCGAATTTTACTAATTCGGTATTTCAGAATCGGTAAATGGTATGTAGGTATTGATTCGGTAAATTTTACTGAATCAGTAAAATTCGGTAAATACCGACTCTGTATTTACCAATTTGGTAATTCCCATTCATTCCTATAGGCCTGGAGGCCCATAGGGATGAATGGAAATTGACACCCTGCTGCACCCCTGAATCGTACATGTGTGCACATGTGGCACACATACATGCCCTAAGGTCATGTATGTCTGCCACATGGCACTTTTGGAAAAGCACAAATGTGCTTTTTCTAAGGTTTTCGATATTTTCCACCAATTTTTAGTTGGTGGTAAATACCGAATCCTTAACTCCGAAATACACTCACTTGAGTGCTCCCTACATTTCGGATTCAGTAATTTACTGAATCAGTATTTTAAGGATTCAGTAATTTACCAAGTCCTTAAATTACTGATTTGGTAAATTACAGAATCCTTAAATTTGGCCTCTACATCTCAAATGCCTAATACCGGTTGGTAACGGCCGAAATTCTGTAATTTCGGCCGCTACCGACCGGTATTGGGCTACCTACATAAGGCCCTAAATAATGTAAATAAGTCTTTTCTTTTGCCCTTCGTCGTCTCCCAGCTAGGAAAAGGTTACATCATTTTGTATTGTGTTTGCCTTTCCTCATACCATGATTTTAAACTGTTAGTTCCCCTTACTATGCAAACAATCAAATTCTCATTACTTATGCATAGCCATCGAAATTATGTAAAGCATTTTCATAATGCTTTGTCGCTACACATTTATAATTTGATAAAATAAAAGATCCCCACTGCCCGTGGATTATGGAAGGTATTATACTATCTGAATGTGAAAAGTATAGTTTGGTTTCGTAAAATGTACATATATTTAGTAACATATTAGCGTCTAAACATGAAACAGCAAGGAGAGGGTTACAAACAGTTCAAAATAATCATATAGTTTGTCTGGTGACTGTAGAATATAGTGACAAGACATGAAATGGCATGCTTTTTGCACTTCGAATTGCAAGTGCACTTTTACGTGCATTCTTTCAAGTATCCGATTGCCTAAAGAGCAAAAACACATGACAACTCCCCCCACCTCATGTCACTTAAGAGGTTAATTTTGTGGTGCATGGTGTACTCTAGTTTCCCAGCATTCTGCCTATAAATAATTTATAAGTTATCCTGAATTTCTTTGAGCTGTTTTTCTCAAAAACTGTATTATAAGTTTAGGCACAGTAAAAAAGGAAAGTGTTTCCATTTTGGAAACACACACATTGGGCCTCATTTATGAGGCCTTGCGTCAGTTTTGCGCTGAGGATGCGTCACTTTTTGTGACGCATCTGCGGCGTAAAACATGCGCCTTGTTGCGCCATATTTAAAAAGTGACGCATCTAGGTAGATGCGTCACTTTTTAAACCCCTGCGCCACATTATACCTGCGTCAGGTATAATGTATGCAGAGGGGGCGTTCCCCCGCAAAAAGCCTCGTAATAGTGACGCAGTGAAATCTATGAGATTTCACTGCGTCACTTTTTGGATGCTGATGCGTCAAAATCTTGCGCCTGCCTCACAGCAGGCGTAAGACTGACGCAAGCCCTTTCACATGGGGCTTTCCCCATGTGAAAGGACGCATTGCTGGAGATGCGTCACTTTTGTGACACACTCCAGCAATGCGTCACTTTTGCGCTTACAGATGCGTCAGAAATACTGACGTATCTGTAAGTCCTTGCGACATGATGCGTCATACATTAAATATGACGCATCATTGGTGTTGCAAGGAGTGCGCAGTGAAAAGTGACGCATCGCTGTTTTCACGCAGCGATGCGTCACTTTTCATAAATGAGGCCCATAGTATTTAAATCAAACTCAAAGCTATTTCAGGATGTTAGCAAGCCAAGGCCAGCTGAGCATACCAGCTTTGACAGAAGTGACGTGGGAGGCTGAGCATTCTCTTCTGATGCGTCTAATTTGTCATGCTCACCGTGCTCCAAAGCACGTGCGATTTTATGCAAATTCACATTACCAACTAACCTCTAGGAATGAAGCTTCAATATTAAGAAAATATGTTGCAACGTGGACATATATGGCCTGTGTATAGTTTGGTTTCACTCCAGCAGCGTAATGAAATCCATTAATGAATGTTGGAAATGGCCCTTTCTACAGTGCTTTTTCTCGACTTTATGCTTTTGTCCCTCGTGTTTTTTCTGCTATCTATGTGTTAGCCATAGGACTTTGAGCCCTTTTGACACTGCCATTCATGGTCAAAGTGCTGTGATTGTCATATACATACTGGTGATTGGTGTACACATGATTGGTTGATTTGAGTTACCTGTAAGCCTCTTAACTAAGAGTAAGACATATACCTAGAGCATGTAACTTAAATGCTCTTCAGTGGGCCTGCAGCCCTGGTTGTGCCACCCTCGGTAGTAGCTCTTCAAACATGCCACAGGTTTGACATGTCAGGCCTGTTTGTGCAGGTTACTATTACTTGGGATTTTAAAAGTTACGTGCCAAGGTTCTGCATGTCTCTCGCTACATCAGAGTTCTCCCTGGGAGCAGGGTCGGTGTCTGGAAGAGGTTGGGCATATGCGTGTGTGCACTACATGCCCGTTAATAAATGGCACCAGATGGTGTGTTCAGTACAGTATGGCCTGCTTCTTGAATTGGTTTAACATGAGGGATATGTGAAAAGGTTATTGAGCTGTATTTCCTACATGCAGCAGGGTGGCAGTATAGTGTTGGATATTGATGACTTAAAAATGGCAAATTGTCTCTGGTGGTGCAAGTGGATTCGCATTACTAATGTGGAAATCCCACTTTGGGAGACTGCAGACCTCTGACTCAGAGGGACCTTCATGGGACAAATACAAGGGGTGGAGTTGGCACCTGCATTCGAAGGGGCAGAGTCTTGGGCCTACTAAAGATATTAATCAAGTCTTACGGGGAAGGATGGCAAACAGGATCAAATTTAGAGAGGGCCGTGCATTTCAAAGGTGGCCTTTTGAACTGATATTATCTTCAATGGCCATTGTGGGTATAACTACTTGAGTTCTTTCCTTGGGAGTTAGAGACGCTTGTGGGATTGGAACCATACTATGTTGGTTTGATGCTGGAACATCAACAGGAGGAACTATTGGGGCAGGAGGAACTGCAACTATATTATCCACAGACTTGTAGTTGCCTGGGGCATGTCGTACTCTAGAAAGGGAACTATCACTTGGTGGATTTTACCTGGATGTTGCTGGCTTGCAGCTAATTCCCAAATGTCATGTCCCGGGTCCCTAAGCACTTTTCACAGGCTGGTTGGCTGGCCTTCCCTCCACGAGATCCCAGAGAAATAAATGATCTCCCTGTTAACGTGAAATTGTAAGAACTACACAAGGTGCAGCGGAAATGGGTTGAAGTGATCGTCGGTTGGAATAAGGACCGTCCCAACATGTGCAGTAATCACACTATGCCAGGGAGTGTGATCATAATGATCAGGGGCCCATCTCGGGGTGTGTTGACCTGGCATCATTTGTGTGGGTTTCCCCTGTATTTTTGCCTTTGCCTCCTGTATTTTTACTGTGTGATTTCGTGTTGCTGGTCTAGATGCTTTGGGCACTTTGCCACTGCTGTTCAGTGCCAAAGTGCAAGTGCTCCTCTTGTAAATTGTTATTATGGATTGGTGTTTCCCTGATTGGGTTATTTGGTTTACTATTAAGTTCCTAGTACAGTGCACAGTGTGTGCACAGGGCCCGTGAACCAAATGCTGCTAGTGGGCTTGCAGCACTGATTGTGCCACTCATATGCAGCTTTGCAACAAGGCCTCAGGCCTGCCATTGCAATACCTGTGTGCAGTCTAGTACTGCCATGGCGACCTGGCAAGTGTACCTGTGAGTCACCCCTAAGGTAAAACCAAGGTACCCCTGTGGGCTGGGTGCAGTGTTTGTGAAAGGTAGGACATGCCCTGATGTGTGTAACATGTCCTGATAGTGAAATACTGCCAATTTTGTTTTTCACTATTGTAAGGCTATCTGTACCATAGGATAGAATGGGGAGTTTGCTCCTAACATCTTATGAGCATTACTGTCCATAGGAACAAGATAGGAAAATAAAGATTGATATGCCTGAGGATGATTTTTATATTGTGGGTTAGTAAGTACCAAGCTTCCAACCAGAAACCTGTGCTAGCTCGCACTCCATAGTGTGTGGTCTCTGAGGGGTGTTGTGGTAAGTCTGAGGGGTGTTGTGGGAAGTTTGTGGAGTCTCCTGGACCCGAGCTGGTAGAATAGACTGTCTCAGGACCTCCAGATTGGGAGGACGACAGTTCCTGAGTTTGAGTTTGCCAACGCCCTCTCCTGGAACCCATGCCACAAGGTAGTCTCATGTTGAGAATTAAGTGAGTGAACCAGAGGGGTCTCATTGTGCCTTGGGTGCATCCAAGGCTGGCTGTCTGGAGGAACTGCAACTTGCAAATCTGCAGGAGGGTAAACAATTCTTCAAATTGGAAGAACACCCGCTTCCGGTGTCACAGTCTTTTGCCTATGGAAGATAGTGATCCCACACTTAGGAAGGTGCCATTAAGTGCCTGAGGACCTAATCTAGATGGACAAAAACATGTAACTTTTCTTCCTCTTAGGTAGTCCCATCTATCTAATCAAACTTTCGCCAGTGTGTGCAATGTGTATCGGTGGCTAGTGCCGTTTGAGTGGCTTTGGGGCCGGTTCACGAGGCATAGTCAAAGCCTTCTGATTTCTTGACCATTACAATTGTGCAGGGTGTGTTATATTGAGAATGTTGTGTTTTATGCTAATGTGTTAGCAGGAAGGTGGAATACCTCAGAACAGCCTGCATAAACGCTTTTGATATTGGAGGGATTGCTTGGATTGTGAACACCTAGGGGAAGTATGCACACGGGTTTATGATTCGCTGCTATGGGTTTAGATGTACAGGAAGAACAGGGCGCTCAAACAGTGCGGGTAGGGTATGATGATAGATGTTGATAGTGTAAGACGGTGCAAACAGTGTAGAGGAAAACCCTATAACCTCTAACTAATGTTCAAGCAAGGGATGCTGAAACACTATAAACCGTACATACAAGCTGTTGTCTTGAAGAAAGCTTTTTATGGTTCTTTTTATAGAATGTAGACGCCAGCCGACACGTGAGCACCACGGACTTCAGTTACGATTCTGCTATCTACGTCCATGCGAATCCGGAAGACAGTTGTACCCGACTGCTCCCGCCACATCTCATCCTGCATTAAGCCTAGAACACGGCTTCTGTTTTATCTTACCACTTGATTCTTCAGTTGATGACCTGCCACGCCATTTTTCAGCCCTGATGAGTCACAGGCTTTGTCCTGTTGATGAAACACGTGTCGGCTGGCGTCTACATTCTATAAAAAGAACCATAAAAAGCTTTCTTCAAGACAACAGCTTCATCTCCTTTTTGTCCTGTTATACAAAACTTACACAATTGTTTATCTAACGTGTGCACAGTTCTTGTATGCACATGGGTTTATGTTGCTTACGAGACTGAGGGGATAACGGGGTAAGTGAATACCTAAGACTAGTACAAATATGTTCATGCCTTTCTTCTGCTAATGGAAGAGTTCGAGAATTGCATATAACTGAAAAGTATATATCTAATGTGCATGTAGTTAGTTTTGATTTTAATGTGTGTGTGATACAAAAATTATTGTTTTATATGTATGGTGTGGAGTCTTTCTGAAGCATACACTAGGGGGTCGATTCCGATTCGGGAAAAAAACGTCCGTACGATTTGTATCCGGAGCCCTCTCCGTACGAATTGTATCCGTCCATCCGAGTCGCGTAGTACGATCGGTATTCTGTGAATCAGTCCGAATAGTCGCGATCCGTACGTATTGCAAGGCTGAAACCGTGAACCATATGACTCGTACACATGCCGTATGACTCATACACATGCCGTACGATCCGACAAGTACGATCCGGACAGGGGTATGAGGACGCGATTCTTACGGTCCACGTCAGGTAAGGGCGAGTTGTACAGAAAAGCACACAAACACATACACACCGTACGGTCCGTACACCCCATGATCGCAGGGGTATGGTGCGTACCCCTGCGATCATGGGGGGTACGCACCGTACCCGGGGGGGCCGTTCCGTACCTGTTTCTGCATGAACTCTGCTTTTAAGGCTGTTTTCAGCTCCCGTAGAAAAAGGGTCGTACGGTGCGTACCCGACACGTATCGTACTTGCTGGGTCGTAAAAACCAGCTGTGAACCGTACAGATGTCGCATACAGCGGGTTCTGAGGGAGAATCGTACGGCGATTAGAGTTGTACGGTCTCTGTACGACTCGTAAAGAGTACGGCTCCTGGTACAAATCGTACTTCGTCGTACGTACGGGGGACGTTGCAGGGTACGATTCGTATGGGAAAAACGCTCCGAACGGCTATTCGGAGCGGTTTTTCCCGAATCTGAATCGGCCCCAATGTGTTCGAGGGTGGTGTGGATGACAATACTTTACACTTTCAACCTGAGGATAAGCCTGACAGCTCTGTGCCAAGCTACCAAAGTGTGAGCACAAGTGATTGGACTAATTAATCTTACTCATTCCTTTCTAGGATGGCAGATTCTGTCTGGCTTCAATGCATCCCAACCAGCCAGAAAAGTCTGGGTCTAACAATGGAGGTGAAGAAAATACCAGCCTCTAAGAATGCTGCATATGCTTTTGTCTTATAAAGCGATAACACTGAGCATAAAGTCCACATGTTTGTGTGTTTTAAAATAATGGCATTTATTAACTTAGAAATATTTTATTGAAAACATGCCTACTGATGCGTGCTAATAATTAATTGTTTAAAAGAAAATATTAATAATTCAGAGATACTTGTGCCTCAACCCCTCAGCTCAACAATCCCACCAGTCAAGAGGAGTGGAGCACGCTGCTTGGTATAGCAGCACCTATTCTCCCAGATGCATTATGGTTTCTGGTGTCCTGTCCATCATCATCAGAGAGATCCTCACCAGTCAAAACAAATAGGAAAAGGAGATAGTGTTGCATTAGGAGAATGTGGACCAGAAACTCAATGGCAACTCAATATTGCAAGGGGAAATATGGGACTTTCCTGTCAGAAAAGTTCAACCTGCTTGTCTGGGTTCCTTCCCTTCACTGCCTAGAATGTCTTCTGTGCACTGCTAACAGTTAGAAGGGAATAAACTAACATGCTTGTCGATCTCAGCACATCCACCAACACATCTACACAACTCTAAATGAGAACACAAAGGATCATCACATTCTCTCTCGGACATATCAAATCAGAATGGGAGCAAAGTGATGGTAAATAGGGACATGAAACACACAAACAGTGGTGATGTTGATTCATTAAAATACCAAATGCAGCAGAAGTTACATCACATTATTTTAACGCAATTACATCACAGGAAGTGACATCAAATGACATCTGACCTGTTGTCACTCTCATTAAGCTGTCTGTTTCTCAAATGTCACACTTTTCTATTGTCTCTATCATCAGTTTTATCACCTGTTGCAGTCTCTTTCTTACCCCTCCTATCTCCTTTATCTCAACTGTCTTTCTCACTGATATTTTATCTCACATCTTTCCCTCTCTTAACTGACATTATCACCTGCTCTGTCTCTTTTTCACCTCTTTTTCCTCTGTCTCCCACATTTCTTACTCCCTTGCCAAGATAAAAAAATCCTTTGTCTATTTCCTACCTATCTACATTAATAGTACTTCCATATCAACCACATTTCCTTCTCCCTACCTCTCCCTCAGCTGTCTAGTCTGTTTCTGTCTTCATATCACACCTTTTCTCTCTAAGCTATATAACCACTGTCTCTCAATCAACACTATCACTTTATCACCACTTAGTCAATTGGTCCTTCTTTCAGCTGTTCATTTCTCACCTGCCCAACTCCCCACCCTTGACAGCTGTCTTATTACCCAATATATTTGTTTTCCTGCCTCACTCTCACACCTTCCTTCTTTTCTATCTGAGATGTCTCTCTCATTGTTCTCTCTAGCACCTCTCTCAGTTTTCTCCCTCACCCTCTGCCCCTCTTTCTTTCTGAACTTCTTTCTCAATAGTCTCTCACTTCTTTCTCTTGTCTCCCTACTGTCTCCAGCTGCCTATTAATTACTTGTCTTCACCTGTCCCCTGAGCTGAATCTTTCCAACAAGTCTGATCTCTCTCCCTCTGCCTCTCAGTTATCTATCAATGGCTGTCTCTGTATCACTTTTCTCACACCTGTCTTATCGCTTTCTCTGCTGCTGCTGTCTGTATCAAATCTCATGTTGGCATGCCCTCCCACTGGTCTTCCCCTGAATCTCACTCTTGAATGTCTCTTTGTAACCTGACTGTGTCTAGCACCTATTGCTCTCACCTATCACACTCTCTTCCACAAATTTATAAATCTCTCTTACATCCATCATCTCTTTCTGATGTTTATTTTATCCCTCGCTGTCTCGCATGACTCTCTCTCTCTCTTACATGCACACACACATAAACACACAACTGCATCCCTGTCTTTGTCTCTATCTCTCATTCAACTTCCTCTGGAGTCCTCTTCTTTACCAGCATTTAACTATTTAGTCCATCCCCTATCCCCGCCACGTGTCTCCTGTATTTCTAGCTACTTTCACATGCTTAGTGACAGCAGGAAACACTGAGGTACATTTTTACTAAGGTTCACACAGGATATAGATGTGGAGCACAGAAAATGAATATAGTTCACGAGAGCTTGTTTAACTTCTTTTCTGACACTGCTTTTATTACTTCTGAGGTGAGAGGTCACAAATATAGTACCAGGGGTTTGAGATGGGAAGCCAGGGGTTACAGCCTTGACCAGAGTGACGTCCTAAATGACGTCCATGCAGGTAGACATACACATCGATACAGTAAATGCACCAGCAAGGCAACAGAAAACACTAGGACTGCTGTCTGAGAGACAAATATGTTGAATCAGCATCCCAATTGAACGCCTTAAGCTGACTGCCACAAAGGTGGCACCCCATCTCCTAAACATGTATGATGAAAGCAAGTGAGTGGGGGAGCTGCCCAAAGATTAGTGACTGGCGTCCGTGGTGGGTATTCATACAACTGGCATGCCAGAAGAGGAGTGCTCCTCATATAGGCCTATTTCCATTCTTAATGTGGAGGTTAACTTTTTTGCCAAATATCTGGCCCGACGACTGATCCCAGTGGTGACCAAGCTCATACATCTGGACCAGTACGGTTTTATGCCGGGTCGAAACACCGCCCTAAACCTGAGGCGGCTAAATGCAGTTTTAGGACAAAGGGATAGCATACAGGAGGATGCTGCAATTCTATTATTTGGATGCCTGTATGGCTTTCAACACAGTGATTGGCCATATAGGTTTGCAGTCCTAAAATGTCTGGGTGATACATTTCTGCCATGATTTCAACTGCTATATACTGCCCCGCTGGCCCAAGTGGTAGTCGATGGGCATACATCTCATACGCTTTGCTTGAATAGGGGAACAAAGCAGGGGTGCCCTCAGTCTCCATTCCTGTTTGCTTTGATACTGGAGCCTCTGCCGAGCTGGATACCGGGAGAACCAAGTATCCAGGGACTAAGGTGGACAGCGGGGCGGGAGGACAGAATCTCACTGTATGCAGACAACATTCTGCTGTACGTCGCATCACCAAGATCTTCCATTGCCAGAATCCTTCAGATCTGCTCTACTTTTGGGCGGTACTCTGGCTACACCATTAACTGGTACAAGTCAGTGGTGCTCCCCCTATGGGGTGCTGTTCCGGCCCTGCTGGTTTGCTGAGGAGCAAAAATCGTGACTGAAGGTTTCACCTACTTGGGTATATATGTCAATTCCCGTGAGGATGCCTTTTACGAGCAGAACCTTCTCGCCTGCTCGTCCGACTGAAGGGTGCAACACTGGCGCTCCCTGCAACTCTCCCTGCTGCTTTTTGAAATGATGGCACTGCCATGATTTTTGTACGCCCATCAGAATATTCCTTACGTGATTCCTGATTCATATTTTAAAGCAATTGACTGGGAGGTTCAAAGCCTGTTGTGGGATGGGAGACCGCCTGCTTTGCCACCCATACACTTGTTCGGGGGTGGTATAATGGTAGTATCACACTTCACAATATCCGTGTATAATATTGTGTAGGACAGCTGGGGATCATCAATAGATGGGCCCACCGTGAACAGGTGGATCCGGCATGTTATATGCACGAGAGGCTCATGGGATTCCGGAGGATCAATGAGGCCCTATACACCAACCCAAAGAAACAACAGCTTACAGGGCCGACAGCACAGATGGTCGCAATCTGGCACAGAGTCACGAAACAGCTGGGATGGAGCAACAGGGTGACTTGCTACAACCTTATTGTGGGCAGAAAATCTGGGTAAACTTGGTCAGTGCTGGCGGTTTCATATGTGGGATACCATTGGTACATCAAAGGATAAAGACCTGTGGGTAAGGGGACAATGATCCCATTCACGGAACTGCAAATATATTATGAGTTAGCAGAGAGGGCACTCTTTAGATACTCCCAAATAAGACACGCTCTCCAGGGAGCGGTCTCAGGAAGGGAGGACTTGCCAGAGGCAACTCCTCTGGAGGATAGGCTCATTTCTCAATATATGCAGAGCAAGGCCATCTCATTGACATATAAAAAAAATCTAAGTGATCCAGGGGCAGAGTCAGCACTAGGCACGAAATCCGGGCCGCATGGTGAAACTCCAGGAGCGACTCCCAGTCCCTGTTGATGCCTAATAACTCAATCAAAAAGCTTGGAAATTCCATGCCATCAGCATTCGTACACACAAATAGTGTGTGTAATTCCATGTATGTTTGTTTCTTGTCTTTGTCCTGACGAAAGCTCCCCTGACCCTGCAGGGCCCCGAGAGCTGAAACATGTCGACACTTTTTTGAAAACGATATGGTAGTTCAATAACTCGACTACCAGAATATCACAATGGTTTTTAAGCTTAGTGATTAGTCTTTGTAAATAAAGTTCACTTTTTTGATCTATTCATTAATTTTAACAGTTTTTCTACCCACTTTTTCATTTCTGGACACTTCTGTAAATACCAGAAGTAGCCTCTGGTGAGGCAGGCACCCTGCACGTTAATCGTTAACCCAATGACTATGCCATGACTCCTGAGGGGGCGGAAAAAAGATATACCGCTACGACACGATTCCAGGAAGTCTATGAAGGTTCTCGATAAAAAAACTATTTGGTTTTTGCAGATACCAGTGTCCATTCTCTTTTTGATTAGTGATCCAGGGGCAGAGTCAGCACTAGGCACGAAATCCGGGCCGCATGGTGAAACTCCAGGAGCGACTCCCAGTCCCTGTTGATGCCTAATAACTCAATCAAAAAGCTTGGAAATTCCATGCCATCAGCATTCGTACCACACAAATAGTGTGTGTAATTCCATGTATGTTTGTTTCTTGTCCTTGTCCTGACGAAAGCTCCCCTGACCCTGCAGGGCCCCGAGAGCTGAAACATGTCGACACTTTTTTGAAAACGATATGGTAGTTCAATAACTCGACTACCAGAATATCACAATGGTTTTTAAGCTTAGTGATTAGTCTTTGTAAATAAAGTTCACTTTTTTGATCTATTCATTAATTTTAACAGTTTTTCTACCCACTTTTTCATTTCTGGACACTTCTGTAAATACCAGAAGTAGCCTCTGGTGAGGCAGGCACCCTGCACGTTAATCGTTAACCCAATGACTATGCCATGACTCCTGAGGGGGCGGAAAAAAGATATACCGCTATGACACGATTCCAGGAAGTCTATGAGGGTTCTCGATAAAAAAACTATTTGGTTTTTGCAGATACCAGTGTCCATTCTCTTTTTGATTACTAAATATAAAAAAATCATCAATAACCTACCAGACCCATTGCTTAGTCTCCTGGAACGATGGTAGGCAGGTGTTGGAGCTCTGTAGGAAGAAGACTGGAGGGAGGCGCTTGCATCGCCTTGTGAGACTGCAACTTGTTCAATTAAAAATACTCCATAGATAATATATTACATGTACTGCATTTGTTAAAATGGGCAGACTCGAGGATGCGGGGTGTTGAAGAGCATGTGGACGTACTGGCACCTTCGTCCACACTATATGGGAGTGTCCACCCACCAACGATTCTGTAGTGCAGTAGTCACATGCATGAAAGAAGCAAATGGGGATACAATATCACTGTCTCCTACGGTGTGCCAGTTGAATGTGTGAGAACCTACTGATCTCGATCGTGCTCAACAGCTCTGGACTACCATGGGACTAATGATTGCAAAACGCAATATCGCTCGAAGATGGGGGATGGCGGAGACACCAACTATGACTGAATGGAAGTGGGATATGGATTGGTGCATGATTGCAGAAGCGAAGGTTTACAAAAATAGAGGTTGCCCCCAGAAATGGGACCGGGTCTCGGGAAAATGGGACAAATTTAGGGGAAATATACATAATCCTCCACATGCCCGGAGGTCTCCTGCTGGGAGGGCAGATGGCAGAGTGGAGGACCTAACTCCAGCCCTATGAGGTGATTCAATTGGTCATTGTTAAACTGCCTTGGAGGGTGTAATGGAAGATTGTACCGCGCGGGCTATGTGATGTATTGCTGCTAAACTGTTTTAACTCAAAATGTTCTATAAAAAGATTTTGTTTTAAAAATATGTTGAATCAGCAAGAACCAATTCACCTGAGATATGTGATTTAATGCTAGTGGAACATGAGGATATATATTTTGCTAAAGGAATACTAATTATGCAGCTATTGGCACAATAAACTCCCACATTAAGGAAGTAGGGAAACAAATACACAATGGAATAAGGAGGCAAACACAAGGTCATGTAATACATAGTACTGGGGCATGGGAATGCAGTGGATCGTAGCTTGAATTTTAAGTAGTAGAAGAACTGCACAGAAAGAGCAATAACAAACTAACCACTGTTCTGCAATAGGTTTGGGAGTATGTCAAGTGGGAGAACAATGCACAGATACTATGGCATGGTGTCACTCATGCAGATGTTGTGGATACACACATAAAAGGAAAACATGGCCCTAAGAGATGGGAAAAGTTACTCTCAGACCAAAAAGAAGTCAATGATATTGGGTAAGGAAAATATTCATGATAATAGGAAATTCACCAACAGTGGGGAAGGTTAGTCAACAACTCCAGACGGAGAGAGCATGCAGGTGCCATAGACAAAGGCACCTGGAAAAACACATACTGGGAAACATGGATTGGTAGGCCGGACGTTTTGCAGAAACACACCTCACAGTATGCCTATAGTTATTCAATGTAATTTCAAAGACAGTAGGTTGCAGCACAAATAAATAGTAACATACAAGACCATGAATTACACCTCCCCGATGGAGACAGAAACCAGCCCACAATGAGATACAGAAACACCAACATCTGCACTGGGATAAGGAATCAATGAAACACATTGGGAAATTTGACAAGAAAACTTACACTATGACCTAAAGTCTGGAACGCTAGAAAACACATGCGATCACACGTGAAAAAGATACACTAGCTCAGGGATAACGCATTCAGGTAGCTAGGATTGGAAGTTAAGCAATCTGAAACAGGGTAGCCACTGGGACAAGCATGGAAATGGAATTTGAAAATACAAACATAGAAAGTGACAATTGTACCTTGTAATCACTCATAACTTGAAATTGGAAAGGATTTGTACTGAAATTGCAGCTTTCAGCAGCAGCAGAAGCAGAAAGAAAGACCTATGATCATTTTTAACCCGTTGCCTGCGCCGCAAATTCCGCGCTAGTGCAGAACGTTCCATTGAGCGAATGAGATAGGAACGTTCAGCGGACGTGCGCAGCACTAGCGAGGTAGTGCACGCAACGTCCGCCGAACGTTCGCAGCACTAAAAGGGTTAAAGCTAGGCATAGGGAGATTACAACATAGAATCTAAAAATAGAATCTAACAAACGGAGAAACAAATGTTGAAACAGTAGCTTATGTTTCTGCCCGCCTCTGTTATTGCACACAGTACACTGGTTTGAAGAGGAGGTGTTTGTGGTCCCTCCCCATCGGAGTGTGTGGTACAGTGGATCCTCCCCATGCTACATAATGTCTCAGATGGTCCTCCCTTGACTCCTGTAATACCTCCACATCTCCATTGTTTTATAATACTTATTAATGCACGTGAATGGTGGTGACTATCAGGAGTACATTGAGAAATTTGCATCTGGAGGGTCTAGGGCAATAATAGGTTATTGGATCCCAAATATGTCAACTCGGGTCTGTCATCTATGGTGTCTTGGGGCTCTCATATTTCACATCATCAAACTGGGGGCAAGATACTTGTTTTAGCAAACGTTACTTATGGTAGCGAGGCATACCAGTCCAAGGCTGAATCATTGAGTTACTAAGGTTTAGAAACTCTTATCTTAACAAAGTGTCAAATAACACTCAATAAATCATTGTCGAGTCAGGACTTCTTATATTAAAAAGGAAAAGTACTTTAATACACCCAAAATACTCCCACTAAATGTAAATATTTACAATATGGCAGGTGAAAAAACCACATTGGAATTTCTCTGTATGTTGCTATTCTTCTCATCTCTCTTCATCTCCTTCCAGCGGTTTGAAAGTGGGAGTGGAGAGTTCAAGAACAAGGGATTCGCCTAGCTAATCCACAATGTTACATCATTCTTCCATCCCTCACTGCCACTTCCAGGGATCAATCCACTGGCTGTCCCAGCCTTGGCACAGTATTCTGGAAAGAATCTATGAGGATGCCTTGGAGTGAAAGTGGTTAAGATCTCCCTCACAGCAAAGCTCAGCCCACCCAGTCCTGGTTTCTATCCTCTAATACTTCAATTAACCTCATGTGGTGACTAGAGCCATAGGTACACATTTCCTCCCTTTATCCCACATGGGAACCTCCTGTAAGCCAATTTGCCAGGTGATACTTTTAACAGATACAGCGATTCCATCAGTGTTTTTTCTCTTCTGCCAGAGAAGCTTAATCTCCACATGATGGACATATTGTGTTGTGGATTTGATCTGCCAGCTCATGTAACAGAGCAATTAACTGGCCCAGCATGGAAGGTCAGTGCATGAATCTCCCTAAGGCTGGCACAGGAAACTGCCAAATTATTAAGTATGTGAATAAGCCCAGATTTATCAAGTTTGAATTCATATTTGGTTCCAGCAACACAAATTTAAACACATGGTAGAAACGCAGGCTTTTCTATCTTATTACAAGATGGAATTACAGTAATACACAACGGAAATAAATAATACACAGTAAAAAGAATGACATTATATTCCAAATGGGAGGGTGCATTTTCTTTTGGTCTCCAACTTATGTCATGTTAGTTTATTCTTGGCCCCTAACACCACAGCGCTACCTATGTGAAGATGACAAGTTGAGTCAGACAACAGTATTTCTCACTCAGCATGTACATTCTTCCAAACACATAGTTGCAGGTGATTTTGTGCGATATGTGATTGGCCTCTTACAACACCCGCACAGCAGCTGACCATGTTTTAAAACATGAGCTCTGGTTGTAACAACCCTAAATCATTTTCATATAGATCTAACAGTAGAAGAGATTCCATGATGCTGCTCCACATTAAAGCAGAGGTCCAAAAACAGAATATTTTGGGGTATTCATAAGCTAGAATAGTATGTGATGCCTTTCTGTTATATTTAGGGTAAATGAAGGACCTGTTTAGTCTAAGGGCCTTGTTATGAGTTTAGCAGTGCTGGAGTTAGAATACCTGCTCTCGCTCCGCCAAACCAGTGTTTGAACTGCCCGCCAGATTAGGAGTTTTCTCCTGTCTGATAAGCTTTACTTTGGCATTCCAGCGGCGGTGCCAATGAAATAGGCACCACAATGGGAATGTCAAAATTAGTACCTGCATGGCATGGACTGCTGCAGTCCATGTTGTACAGTTACTGTGGTGCAAGCAGCCACGTGACACAACATGTGCCACCTTGCATGCACCTCATGCCTTGAGGCACAAGGGGCCCTGTAGTGCCACCTTTCAGTCCTCACCATCACACTTTGCATGGTTGTTGCACTGCCATGAAAAGTGAGGCAGTAAGGAAACTTGTAATATGCTTGGAGGGGCCACAGACGCCCCACCCAGCATATCGGGGTCTCAAGACCGTTGCGTTGTGCCACACCAGACCATGGGTTCTCTGATCCCTGGCAGTTGCCATGCTCACAGGGCAGCCTGAATGCCCTGGTCATAATAGGGTAGTCGGAAGATCACCACCGCTGGGTCCCTGTGAGTCTGGCGGTCCATGGACCGCCAGATTTGTTATAAGCCCCTATGTTTAAATTCACACTGTTAAGATGTATGGGCTCATGCATTTGTTCTAGCTTTGTGTATGCATGCACAATTACTTTTGGTTAAAGGTGTTGTGTCCTTTTCCCTGTTTGTGATCTAACTAGCCATTCAGAGTCCCCTAATTGCTTTTCTGCATTCCCTTGCAACCCTGTTGGGGTTTCCAGTCAGGTGAACTGCCATTCTTCATGTGGCTCAAAACCTAGCTACCAATTTTTCAGTTATCTTGACTTGCAGATCGCAAACATCTCACCAGAAAAAAGATATAATACTTTAAAATTCTGAGCTTAATGCTTCAATGACAGTTTTGTCACTCTCTTAAACTGAGTCTACCTCTGGCCACTGCACATTTTACCTGTTAATTGTTACTCAAGTGAAGTTTCATTGAGGAAGCAATCTTCTGTGGGATTCTTTAAGAGACTGAAACAGAGGTGAAATAAAATCAAAATAGAAGATTAGGGTCACTTTAAAGTCAACAAAGAACCTAATAAGTGGAAATAAACTTAAACAGGCATTGGCAAAACCATCAGTTCCAGATTTACTGCGCTAATGCATGGAGCTAAGAACATTGAAGACAAAGAACCAAAAGGTAGACTGTACTGAGGGTTTCTTTTTCTTTGATACACACATTTTTTTGTTTCTATGTCAAATGACAGATGGTAAGGCATCTTTTATTATATCCTTCTTTATTGAACCTGATGTTTATTATAATAAAAAGAATGGTTCTGTTGCCACATACATTTTTTTTGATTTAGAAATAAAAAGAGGACCATAATGAAGACAGGTGAGGCTTCAGTATAGCCTTCTTTTTTTGTGAAACAAAGAAATCAAATTCTAATAGTACTTAGGATGAAACTGTCATGAGGGAAGGGCGTGAGGGGGCAATGAGAAGGACAGTGGGCAGGTAGCAAAAGGCACACAGGGCAGTGAGTGAAGTGGGAGGAGGAAGATGCGAGAGAGAGGGTGGCAGGTTGGTGAACAAGGAATGCACAAGGAAAGGAGTGAGAGAAATATGAGGGTATATTAGCCAGGAAATATGGAGGGCACTAGGAAAGTGGGGTGAGACAAAGATACAGGAAAGTGGCAACTGTTGTAAACAGCACCACCTATGGTAGTATGGAGGGCCAGTACGGAGATATGATAGGGTGCGGGTCGAGGGAATTAGGAGTGCATAGGGAAAGAGTGAGGGGCAGGAAGTAGTGAAGAGAAGCAAGAGAGGAACATAGGAGGAATCCAGTAGCACTGGAAAAATATACCTACAATTATTAATTAGTACCTCATGCATTTCAATGAATTAGTACCTCAGGCAGTTCAGTAAAAGCACCTCATAGAAGGTAGAAAGGTGCACCCTAACAGACACTAACACCATTAGTTGAGGAATAATCTGGCATAAGCCAAGCTGTGATTAACAAGTCAAGCCAATAGATAGCGGGGCTATTCAAAAAACACCATTGAAGAAAGGAAGTGGACCAAAACTTCTAAAAAAAAACATTTAACAGCTCTCAACCCACATCTAAAAATGGCTGCTCACTGTGTCATAAGTAATGATGTGTGTGGCCTGCCGACTTTTTATGTTGCTTGCACTGGCATTCCTCATTGACAGGAGAGTCAGGCGGGTAGATTAACTGTGAGAGAGGGAGGCAAGAGCCATGACCATTGTTTTGCCACAATGCCAGTGAAAGTAACATCACACACCATTTGACCTCAATTAGGTGACAGGAATTTACATCATGGGACCTTTACCCTGAATACCCAGAAGTGACGTCATAAGACCGTGATTTTGATGACATCTCAATAATTGCCATCACTGAAATCTAGTGTAGACTTGAAAGAGGAAATGTGTTTCCAAATCACTAGGAAATTACAAGACGATTTAAACAATCATAATGGTCAGCCCCACTGGTATGTAATGTATAAGCACCATTTATTACATATGAGCTATATTGTTGGTTTGATTAATTCTTTATCATTGTTAATAAGTTTTGATTTGTGATTACTGGTGGAGCACAGATGTGATGTTTCTGTTCAGCATTTTTGTGTTTAAAAGACTTCATTAAATTAATTATGTACTGCAAACAACAACATAAAAGATCAACAATTATAATCTGAAATGCATATGCAGTATTAGACACCATTAAGAAAACCATAAAAGTCTGTATAATTTTATGAGGGAAGAAAAGGGAGTAAGAGAACGGGATGGAGAGTGAGAAAAAAAAGAGATCATATGGCAAATTCTAAATGTTTGACAGAATCAACAACAGACTGCCTCTAAGTTAACCTTATATAATATACATTATATCTATAAACACATCATAAAATATTCTCTAATATAAAAGGAGGACAGAGAGAGAAAATTCATGGAGGATGAACACTTTCAGAAGATACAGTAACAATACTTTATACATCACTATCAACTTGGCTGAGATATGAACTAATAGGTAACCATAACAATTGCACATTATGAGAAGATGCACATTGCATAGTATACATAGGGGCAGATTAATGAGTTCTGGCGCATCTCTACAAATCAGCAGGGATGCGCCAGAACTGATGCGTCACGCAATTCCCTCCTTGCGGCACCACAGATGCGCCGCATTCACAATGCGGCGCACCATGGTGCAAGGAAGGGCAGATGCGTGACGCATCTTGTGGTGTACGGGCGGCGCATTGCTGGAGTAGCGTCGCAAGTGCGACGCAACTCCTGCAATGTACAGAGGCCACCCATACATAACTTGGTGCGACACTCTTTACGCCTGCTTCAAGCAGGCGTAAGGATTTGACGCAGCAACCTTGTAAAACTGACTCAGTGAAATCTTGTAGATTTCACTGCGTCAGTTTTACAGGGCTTTCCTACGAGGGAACGCCCACCCTGCGACAGAACGCCCACATGAAACCTGACGCAGGTTTCATGTGGCGCAGGGCTTTACAACGTGGCACATCTGCCTAGATGCGTCACGTTGTAAATAGGTCTCAGGGATGCGCCACATTTCCGCGCCATTGCGTCACGCAACGGTGGCGTAAACGTGGCGCAAGTCCGTCATAAATCTGCCCCATAGTGTCTAACTTATGATGAGAACTCAATGAATACCACCATACTTTATAGAATAACTTATCTGATGTTTTCCAATTCAAACTAATCTGGTGAAAAGCTATCACTAGTTACCAAAGTAGAGAGGAAGGCAGAGGTAGAGGCTAGGTTTAGCCTCCTGACAGTTACGTAGTTAGACAAAAATTGAGCTTATCGATAAAAACCTGCCCCTAGGGAATGAGATAGGATACAGCAAAAATGCGCTGTAATCCCTTGTCTAGAAAAAATACTTTTTTTCTAGAGACCCCTCATGTGGCATGCTTCATCATTGGGGTTCCTCTCAATCCTTATCAGATTGAGGCTTGCTTTGACTTGCAAGTTACATAGGAGCACTTTTTATTGTAGACTAAGTGTAGTGAAGTGATGTGGAGTGGAAAGGGAAAGAAAATCTAAAAATACCTAACTAGTTGGCCACTCTTTTATTCCTGCCCCTAGTAGGTATGGATAAAAATCAGGGGTCTTTTGGAGGTGAACCTAACTCCAGTGCTGAGGGAGATGGTCCGGTTTGGTGCGCTCTCTGGGCTTAAAATAAACTGGACTAAATCGGTTTTATTCCTGCTGACCCCAGTTACGGAACGTTTTGACATGGAATACTCGCTACATTGGTCTACGGACCCTGTGCGATATCTAGGCATTATGATTCACACGGATGCCCAAGTCCTGTTTGCGGCCCATGGGGTTGTAGGCTGCGAGCTGTGTATACCTTAAGTTTGCAAATAAAGGTGTTAAAAATAAAAAATCAGGGGTCTTTTACTGAGATTAAACCTGATCTTAATGAATCTGGTTGTCTCAGTAATGTGTTTTTGTCAACATGTTTCGAGCTGTTCCCCTAATAGCTCTTCATCAGCACTCCACGGGGTCCAGCCCTGTGTGCACCACTCCTAGTGAATCCTGTAATAAGGACACAAACCATGCCCACCCAATGTGCACTGTATAAATTAGGTTCCAGTGATTAATCCATTTCTGTAATTAGAAATCAAAAAGATATATTAAAAACAGTGACCTGTCAGCCGTGCTGGCGGGTCGCATTAGCATGATTGTGCATGCAACTATCAAATTATCGCACCCATATATTGTGGGTGCTCATATGGTCTATCCTATGTGCCCATATAGTGTGTCATGGACATGCCAGACACTGTAATGGGTGAGATCACTCATAAAATAGCACTCATGAAACAAGACACTAAGTGACAGTAAAACATAAAACATAGAAAAGATAATCCATGTGATGTGCTTCTGTAGATGATATATTATTGCATCAAGGTCAAGGCCAGGGGTAGAGGGGGTTGTAATCACACTCTAAAAAAAAGGGGGGGACTGGTCTATATATCATGTCGTCCTGGTGCTGCTTAACAGGTGGGTAGAGTACTCCATCTGTAGGGAAAAAAAGCCACAGACACTTACTTTGTCAAAGCTGCCTCTGGTACAGTAACCTACTTCTCTCCCTGGAGACTGCACACTAACTGGTGCATGGGCTGTTTCTGTGTATAAGGTCCTTTCCTAACCATGAGGTGGAAAAAAAATGCCCTTGCATTCTGCTTCGTAGTACTAGAATGCTCGGTTAGTTCAAAATGGCCGCTGTTGTCGGAGTAGTGGCAGCGGCATGTTGGGAGAATTCCCAACCTGCAAAACATTAAGGGGGTAATTAGGAAGACGGGCAGACTTAGTCCGCCCGCCATCCTATCGGATAATGGGACCGCCTGCCATAAAGGCGGGGGTCCCGTGGGGGGTATTAGGATGCACCCGCCACAGTGGTGGGAGCATGCTAAATTTTTAACATTGTTCCGGGCGGTGCTCTCAGCACCGCCCGCCACAATGCTAAAAGTGCATGCTAAAAGTGCAGGTACCCCCCTTGTGCACCCCCCACCTCGCCTTCACCATGGGGCCCGCAGGGGGACCCCGAAGTGAAGACCACCTGCCTATCCGTGGCAGCATTGCCGCCACGGAAAGACATCTGTTTTGTCCCATTGCAATATGGCTGGGGGTGTCTGATAGACACCCCCACCATATTAAACCTTTTCCGCCCCGGTCGCAAGGCGACCGGGGTGGAAAAGCAGGGGTCGTCTTTCCGTCCGCCGCGGTCCCCCTGCCATAGTAATGTGGCGGGGGAAATGGGTGGCAGGCAGGTAAGGATGTCTGGTGGATCGCCACCGCCCGCATGGCGGTGGCGATCCGCCAGACATCCTAATGGGCCCCTAAGTTACTGGAAATGTATGAGGAAAGGAGTTGGTATTAAAATGTTTCACGTAATGCAGAATTGAATTAGGCGATATGCATACAAATACAGTGAGAAATACACAGGTTTAGTATTTCACTGTTTCCCTGCCCAGAAAGCAAGTCCTACTCTGGGGTGGTTAGATGTATTGGCTAATACCCAAGTGTGATATTACTTCAAACAGGCTACTCACTTAGGATATATGACGTTACAATGCATACTTTTACAACGCCTACCTTTACAACGCGGTTTTTACCACGCATACCATTACAACTCATAATGCTTTTAGGCGCTGGATAGTGAATAGTTTAATTTACTATTCCAACTCCAGTCCCCGTGGATAGTAGGGAAGGTTATTGGATAGTAAATTAACCTATTCCCTATCCTAGAGCGCCCCCCAGCGCAATGCGTTGTAATAGTTTGCGTGGTAAAAGTTGCGTTGTAATGGTAGGTCGTTGTAAAAGTTGCTTTGTAAAGGTTGTATACCACTCACTTATAATGTAGAGCGGATGCTTCCCATGTATGATAGTTTTATTCTTATTACTGCATGCATGTACCCGTTGACACAGCGGTCGGTATTTTACTATACACATTTCAACTAATGATTGCTTCTTGGGTTCTTTTCAACCGCTGAGATGTCTCATTATCGGACAGATGTTATCTGAATGATCTCTCAATGATGCATTCCCGGTGAATAGTAACGCACCATTATCACCCTAAGATGTACCATTGTTAGACAGATGTATAATAGAAGAATCTCTCAATGATACATTCCCGGTGTTATCCCGTATTACTAATCATGTGCAAGCAGGTGGTCACAGTTTTAAAGTGTCTAGTCTTTATAGCACAATTTTTTGGTGTGGGAATGTTACACTGTTATTGTTAGATGGGTCTCGAACTTTTATGTACTTGTATGATCATATACTCGAAAACAACAGGGTGTTATACTTAGTTATAGAGACTCCTAAAGATGTCACCACTAGTCTCAATGTTGTGCATTTTCAATGTAAATGGCACCACAGGATATTGTCATTAAGTTCCACGGTGTCAGTGTTGAGTTTGTACACCCACCGCTGCTCTTTTTCCAGAACCCTGTGTTCCAGATCATCACTATAACACAGGTGGTCAAGGACAACCCACTTCAAATCATTAGGTGTGTGTTTCTGTTCATTGTAATGTGAGGACATTTTTGTGGTGATGCGCTGACAATGGATGTTACTGTGGTGTAAGCACACTCTGGTGCTTACTTTTCTCTTGGTCATACCCATATAATGTAGGTTGCAGGGGCAAGTGATGAGCTTTATCACTCCTGCTGTGTTACAGTTTGTTAGCTTTTGCAACTCCAAATTCATACCATTATGGAAGGACACATTTTTTAGTGGCGGCAGTAAGATGGCATACACTGCAATTCCCGCAGGGATAATGACCCGTAGGTGGTGTGCCTAGCATAGTTTGGTTCCTTTCTCTGTTGGTTTTTCGGGCGCGAATGTACCAAAATTGTTCTCAAATTCCTCCACCTTCTGTGGGAGAACATTGGTTTTGGGATGTTAATTGGCCCACTGTTCAAAATACGCCAAAGTTTTCCAATGATTTTGGTGACTCGATCAGAGGCTACGTTAAAGGTAGTTATGCAGATTGGTCTCTTGTCTTCAACAGTGTTCTGTTTTTGAACAATGAAAAATAGAACGACCGGGCAAGGTCTAGCTCAACCAAGACGCATGTACCATCAACAATCATAGGTTGGTGCAACACACTTCCCGCACCCGTCTTTCCAAGGTGCAAAGCAAATCAGAATGTTCATCGGAAGATGGAAGGTGCACTCGTTGAAATTAGACACCCGCTCTTTTAGTCCAGTAAAATGTATTTCTTTTATTCAGGTAATCATAGACAAAAACGGCACACAGCCAACGCCTTTCGTTCCAAAAAGGAACTTTGTCAGGGCTGCAATGATCACAAAGAAAAACAAACACTTACAAAATACGTATATAACACACAATTATAAGAACACGTATCATACATCAAGACAAACTTAAGAGTGACTGGCCCAAAATAACAAACAGAAAGATAAAAACATTCCTATGCACATAAATAATTACATATGTACATACAAAACTCACTAAAACATTACATTTAAAAGTAACAATTTAGGCAAATCGTTGACATTTAAACAAAACTCCATTGAATATGTAGTTCTTAGAACTATGACAAAAAGTTTAAAAAGTGTAATATCTTCCATATGGATAAGGGAAAAAAGTAAAAAAGAAGAAAAAGGAGAAGAAAAAAAAGAAATGACATTAGTGCGGGAAAGAGAGAAAGCTAAAAAGATAAATAAAAAGTGTAAACCACATAGTGTATACAAAGGAAACCCTGAAGGACTCGATCATTACTAAAAATCTATCATTAAATGGGGAACCACAGGAAAAGTACCAAGACCTAAGAAGTCAAAACATAGGCCAAAAGGCACCAAGTCAAATAATACAAATTCTAAGTGCAAGCAAAAAAGCACAAAGGGCGATCCATTTCGGTAAAGCACTACGTCCCAAAATAATCGAACGACAAACCCTCCCTCCGCAATACAAAAAGACAGCCAAAGAATGAAAAGAAAATTAGTATCTCATCTCTACGTAAAGTGGACCAATAGGCGATGAGTAAAATCCAACAGAAGTACAAATGGTAAGTTCCAAAATGCACAATATACAGCGTCAATAACAATGGTAGTAATCTGAATAAACAAAAAAATAATAAGGGGGGAGGGGAAACAGGCAGTACTCCTGTAAGTAGTTGCAATCAAAGCGAAATCCAAGAGTATAAAACACCCAAAAGAACCCCCAAAGCCCATGGTTGAGCAACCACGCAGAAAGAACAACTAAATTTGTCGCACCTATTTAGTTCATGGGAAAATCAGCCAAAATTGAGTATACAGAATTCACATGGAGCAGCGTCTCATCTCTTCAAGCGAAACCAAGTCAATTTCCTAAAGCTGAGAAACAATTAACCAAAAAGCCGGAATGAGTATCCAAGCATGCATAATATAGGCCAAAAAAGCGGGCAGTAACCCATAAAACAATCTCACGACCTATGGATCTCACCTGATGGGTGTACGAGCTAGCTGCATTAGAAGATATGGGGCCAATGTAATAAATGGCCAGATGCAAAGTACGATTGTGTATCTGGAAAGGAAGAAGAAAAAAAGAAAAACCATACATAATAATGAGGGTCCAGAAATATATCCAAAATATTTTTTAAATAATAAGTTCAGTCTTCAAAAGACATATTGCCATCATCGGGCAAAATCGAAAATTTTATTTATAATATGAAATATGCTGAAATTCATGTTGCAATATTGTGCATGTAGGCATTTTCAAACCAGTCTAATCAACCGACATTAATAATATAATATCTTGATGTGCCTCCTTTTAGTAAGTGGTATAAAGGGTCATACACACTGTGTTCTCAATAAAGAAACCAAAAAGACCCGTGACACAAAATTGCAAACTAAAGACCAAAACGGAGCGAAGGTAATACACTCACCTTTTGATTTAATTCAAATGTCGATATATATTTCTCCCGGTGATAATGTACACAAGGGATAACGAGACGGGCGAGACGAGACGAATAGCAAATATCAATCTGTATACACACAATATCAGAACAGAAAAAGAGAAATAAATGTACATATATGAAACAAATTCACTGTACCGATATTGACGCATGTAGTAAATATATGTTCCACATTAAAAACATCATGACCAACATGAGGACAAATACAATGCATGAATGTGACATGAATAAATAAGATGTAATGGGCAGAACAAATTGTAGCAAACACCTATACGGAAGCTGTGCCCACTGCATAAAAGCCGACTTAGTATACTAAGGACCTACTTCGTTTAAATAGAAACACACAAACCCCACATTCGCAGTGGAACCTAATAGGCAAGAAAACTTTACATATATAGCGTATTGTAGTTAAAACCTATATACGTAAACGCAGCAAAGAAGCAAAAAAAGGAAGTCGATACAGGTTATAAACGCCCATCCACAACTTAAGATTAAAGAAGCCGGGTCACGGCCAATTCGCAAGGGTTGTAAATGCTCATCCACAGCTTAAGATAAAAGGAGCCTGGTCGCGGGCAAATCGCAGGGTTAACCGCTATTTATCCACAATGCACAGCATGAAAAGTATAACCTCCTCCTACCTTCGTGCAGAACGACGATTCCCGGCATGGTAGCTGGAAGATCCCGACCGCTGGCAACAGTAAAGTGTACCTTATTTAAAGCACCAGCAAGTTCCCACGTCTGGACGTAAACGTCAGTCACGTGGGGTATGGCGATGACGCAGCCACCACCTGCCTAAAAGAAATAGAAAGAGGACGCGTGCCCCAAGAAAACACGCGGCGGCCATGTTATAATGGAGTAGTTCCTATAAATGGCGATCACATGGGGATGGTAATAACGTGGCCACCACCTGTATCAAAAAGACAAAAAGAGGGCACGTACCCCAAACTAAGGCGGCCATATTATGGTGAGGTATTTTCTTGTTTTAAAAAGAAAAATTACAAAAAAATATATACAGAAGAAAAAAAGGAAAGAAAAGGAAAAAAGTGAGCAGGACCGCCGTAGCGGCCCATTAACAGGATAGTATCCCAAGGTCAATCTGTGAAACTTAAACTACATGTATTCAACTAAAGTTATATATACATATATGTAAAAAGCGAAAACTGTCAACAAACCAAAAGTTAGACTAGGCGCACTCTGCCAACATGTATATGAAAAGGAAGAATCTATTCAGAATCAGATTTTCTCAAGAGGTATTTACAAAAAATAGTGCAATTCCCTATCAGTATTATGTCCCTTCAATGTTGCTTGAAGCCGACAAATCCATATAACTTCTTTTTGTCTTACCAGAAGCTACCGATTATCACCCCTATTGCCACAGGGGACATGGTCAATTCCATGGAACCAGAAGCTATTGTCGTAGGGGTGAGTGTCCCTATAATGGTCACTAAAGGGGTAGCGGCTGTCCCTATTGATGATGGCTTTCTGGTTTTCCTGTAGCCTTACCTTTAGGGGGTGTATAGTACTGCCCACATATATTGTGCCACAGTCACAACCAAGAACATATATCACATGGGCATTATTGCAATTTATGAAATGGTTGGTCTTGTAAGATTTGGGGTTATTGTATGAGAAAGTGCATGTTTTGTTGCGATCAAAAGGACACATATTACATGTACCACAGGTATGGAAACCTAAAGGTTTTGGTGGCAGTCTATTGGAAAGACCCTGCTTATTGATTACATAGCTCAGGCATAGAGTTTCCCGTAAGGCTCTACCTTTCCGGTATGTCAGTACCTGGGTATTTGAGATACTTTTTTTCAAGCCCGGTACCTCCAACAGTAATTCCCAATTCTTTTTCAAAATGTCCCTCACTTTACTGCAATTCATGTTGTATTGCGTGACCAAACTCACTGATCTATCTGGGACAATATCCTTCCTTTTTGGTGGCTTGTCTTTTAGGGTCTCTTCCCTTGTTAAACAATTTGCTTTACCAAGGGCCTTAGATAAAACTTTCTCTGTATAGCCTCTTTTTAGAAATCTCTGCTCACAGTCACACAAATTCCTGTGATATGAATCTTCCTGACTACAATTTCTTCGGATTCTAGTTATCTTTCCGAAGGGGATATTGTTGATGACTGATCGCGAGTGAGCAATTGCTGCATGGAGGACCCCATTGTAGGCCGTCTCCTTCCTGTATTGGGTACTCTCTACCTCTTGATCCTGGACAAAAAATTGAATGTCAAGGAAATTAATCCTCTCCCTGTTACATTCCATAGTAAATTTGACATTGAAGTAAATGGAATTCAAGTATGTATGGTACTGCTCTAGTTGTTCCCTGGTTCCAGACCAAAGACAGATAATGTCATCTTTGTACCTCCCCCAGTACATAATGTAATCTGTCCAGGGGAGGCACAGTGGCTCCAGACAAACTCCCTCTCAATCCAGCCCATAAAGAGACAGGCATAAGAGGGAGCGAACCTGGAGCCCATTGCAGTACCAAGTATCTGTTGGTAACAGCACTTGTCATGTAAGACGAAATTATTGTCCAAGATCAAGGTGATCATCTCAATGATCATTTCATTAAATTGGTCCAGATTGGCACTTTCCTTATTCAAGAATGTCCTCACCGCACGTACTCCAAATTCATTGGCGTTGCAGCTATACAATCCTACAACATCCAAGGTCACAAACATAAGATCCTTGGACTATTGGAAATCCCTTGCTATCTTTGATAAATGACGGAAGATTCATAACGAATTTCTGAAGCCTGATATCCACAAATTCCGCAATCCGTTCAGTGGGGAACCCCACCCATGAAACAATGGGACGACCAGGGGGGAACTCGCCCCCCTTGTGCATCTTTGGCAAAACATAGGTACAAGGGTATGTAGGGCAATACACTCTAAGGTATGTAGATTCTTCTTCTGTAAGGAGACCAATTTCTCTCCATTCACTTAATTTGAAATTTATAAGGTGCTGTAGTTCAGGAATTGGATTAGACAGAAGGGTACGATAACAGGATGTGTCATCTAGTTGGCGTTCGATTTCTGACATATAATCACAAAAATTCATAATCACAACATTACCGCCCTTGTCTGCCTCCCTAATTACAATGCTGTTGTCCTCCCTCAATCTAATCAGGGCTTTTCTCTCTTTGGCGGTAATGTTGTGGCTATTGGGTCTCACATGTTTTTTGGTTGTCTCCATCTTATGAAGATCTCTTGTGACTCTATCGTAGAATATGTCAATATTCTTATGGTAATTGACTGTGGGTATGAATTTAGATTTTAATTTTAAACCACTGTCAGTCTCCGGTATTTGATCAATATAAAGATCGTTCGGATGGTTTGGCATTTCAGGAGCAGTATCTTCCTCTATGCTCTATAGCATCTGAACATTGCGGATCTCTCCAATTGTTTGTAATGAACCACATCCTGTATTACTGCGCCCACAATCTGTGTTTGTATGCTGTGAGAAGTAATCCTGTAGCTTCAGTGTTCTTACAACTTTATACATGTCAATGTGCACATTTGTAGGATTCCCACTCTGTGTTGGACAAAAGTTCAATCCCTTACTCAAAACTGACATTTCATCATTGTCAAGTATTTTATTTGACAGATTTACAATTTTCAAATTATTTTGTGCAATTGCAATTGCATTATCACATGCTGCCATATCATAAGTAACATAAGTAACATTAGCACCCATCACTTGTTCGCTTTGGTCACAAGGCTGCGTCCCTTGCCTGTACCTGCCCTTACTCCTCCTGCCTCCTTTGCGGGTTTTGGCTGTTCTCTTTTCTGTTAGAGTCTGCTGCTAATTCTCAGCTTCGCGAGCTCCTTCTGGAACGAAGAAACTCCTTCTGCTAAAGGGATGTCAAATGTCACGTTTGATGCTATGCTACTCAAGGTTGTGGTGGAAGCACCACTAGTAAATCCTGCTTCATCATTACTTTCTTTTTCCTCTCTAGGTATTTTCTTTTCCTTAGTATTTTGGATGTTGTCAAATTTTATCGCGAATGTATACACTCGCCCGTCCCGGTAATCCCGGTTGTCCCTCCTCACTTTCTTAAGTTTTTTATCCTTTAGATATATCTGATACTCATCCATAACTTGTTTTAGGATGGGAACATTTTTGGTGATCAATTCTTTCTGTTCCATTGCATTGATTTCATTCTCAAGGTTCTCTATCTCTTCCTGCAGTTTTTCTCCCTTCTCTCTAGCGTGACAAATTAGAATCTGCATCATTATTTGTGATGCATTCTCCAAATTATGTTCCCACTTATTGAGGAGATCTTCCCGTAGGTCCTCTAATGTAGGAAAAATTTAAATTCTTAACCCCCATGGGACTTTCTTGTTACCGAGATATTGTTGTAAAGTGATCCCGTCCCACCATCGGGATAATTCTTGTTTCTTGAGTCTCTCTAGTCTGAGAAATAATGTTTTTAGACTACTCGTGGTGGGCTGAGTTTGAAGTATCAGGGTGTTAGTTAAACTCATATTGAACAAGTTAAGGGCCATTTTCTCTCTACCGTCCTGGAATCTCGACATTGCTATTTCTTAAAGAAATAAAGATTTGTGATGGGTGCTAGACAGCTAATATATAAATTAAACAATGAAAAACAGAACGACCAGCCAATCTCTGTGATTACTCACTGCTCTTTTCTTTGCTTTAGACACCAACATTTTTGGGTAGTTCCTTGCCAGAAGTTTGTCTGTCAGCTTCTCGGCTTCTGTTTTGAAATCATTGACTCTGTGCAGTTCCTCCTTAACCTAAGGAACTGGCCGAAGGGGAGATTGTCTTTTAAACGCCTGGGGTGAAAGCTATCATATAGCAATAAGCAGTTCTTTGTAGTGGGTTTCTCCTGTGTTGTTGTTTTTAGGTTGTCTTCAGCTGTGATAATGTTGAGGTCCAGGAACACCAATTTAGATCTGCCCAGAGTATGAGTAAATTTAAGGAACGTGTCCTGGCGAATCTGCCAGGTTATAAACTCATCTGCTCTGGATTCGTCTCCCTCCCAATTAAGCAGAATGTCATCTATGTACCTTTTCCAAAGTGTAATGTGTTAGAGATAAGGGTTGGTGTCTGCCAGGGTTTTATGTTTCTCTAGATGGTGTATTTGTATGTATGATCCTGCCACACTAAGAGCAAAACTACTGCCGATACTAGTTCAGTGTTGTTGACGGAGCAAGGTATCTACAAAGCGAAAAAGAATCTCCGTTAGAGCCCATTGGACACATTCTAACACCAGGTGTCTAGGTGTGTGGTATGTCCAGTTCCATTCATAGAGGACTTCTTTGATGATTTCTAATATTTCCTTGTGTGGGAGGTTGTGTACAAACTTTCAAGGTCCAGCACTATGAGGATCTGGTGACAAGGCTAAACTGTAGGTCCTTTGGAAGACACAGGACTGCCTTAGTGTCCTGTAGGTATGTGTATGTTCCTTGTATTAGAGGACGTAAGAAGGCGACAGCAAATTTTGAAAGAGGTTCCAGTATCAAACCTATACCGGATACAATCGGTCGCGCAGTGGGTTTCCAAAGGTTTGTGTATTTTAGGTATTGTATAGAAATAGGGGTCACCGGGAGTGTGTTAATCAGGAAATCCCCTTCTTTCTTAGTGATCCAATTATGTAGTGTCTCCTCCTCCATCATACTCGTGATCCGTATCCTTAAGCGTTCTGTCAGATCGTCTCTGATGTGCCCGGATAATGCCTCTCGTCTTCCAGTAGTCACATGCACTCATGATGATAGGCTTTCGTAGTTTGTAGGTCAATGGGGCCCCCTTTGTCTGCTGGTTTCACTACTACATCCTAGTTGTTAGCCAGTTGTTGGAAGGCTGACTGTTCTTCTTTGCTTGTATTACGGAAGATGTATATGGTTCTCGGATCGATTGCCACTATTTCTTTCAGAACCACTTTTTGAAAAGCTAGGAGTTCCACGGGTAATGTGGCCGATGGTGGAGTGAAATTCAATTTCAGGTCTAGTCCTGTGTCACCGTCACTGGTTTCAATTGCTGGTTTGTTGACAAAAAAGACCTGTAGTTTAATTGTGCAAATGAATTTGTTGATCTCGCAGCTTAATTTGAATTTATCCAAACTAAGTGTCGGGACGAATCCTAGGCCTTTTTCCAGCATTTTGAGTTGGGTTGATGATAGAGTCTTGTCTGTCAAATTGACTACTAGGCTGGGTGGTTGCTGGGTCCCGGGTCGTTCTGGGGGTACTTACTCCTCGTTGTCATCCTTGTGAGTTCTAGTGGGTTTGACCACTGCACTTGTTGTCCTTTCTTCATCCGTCCTTTTTGTGCTCCTTTGTCTTTTTTAGAGTTTGTCATGAGTTCTGTCACTTGGTGTCTTGTTTCACAAGTGCTATTTTACAAGTGGTGTCACCCTTTACAGTGTGTGTCATGTTCATGACACACTATATGAGCACATAGGATAGACCATATGAGCACCCACAAAAACAGGTGGGATATTTTGATAGCTGAATGCACAATCATGCTAATGCTACCTGCCAGCACGGCTGACAGGTCACTGTTTGTAATACATCTTTTTGCTTTCTAATTACAGACACAGATTAATCACTAGAACCGCATATATACAGTGCGCAATAGTTGTGCATGGTTTGTGTCCTTATTACAGGATTCACTAAGAGTGGTACACACAGGGGTGGACCCCGTAGAGTCTTTATGAAGAGCTATTAGGGGAACAGCTCGAAACATGTTGACAAAAACACATTACTGAGACAACCAGATTCATTAAGGTCAGGTTTCTTCTCAGTAAACAACCCCTTATTTTTAACCATACGACTAGGGGCGGGAATAAAAGAGTGGCCAACTAGTTAGGTATTTTTAGGTTTTCTTTCCCTTTCCACTCCACAACACTGCACTACACATAGTCTACAATAAAAAGTGCTCCTGCAAAATTTGCAAGTCCCAGCACGCCTCAATCCATGGAAGATTTAGAGGAACCCCAAAATGAAGCACGCCACCTAGGGGCAACCCTGGTTAGTGAGGGGTCTCTAGAAAAAAAATATTTTTTTCTAGACAAGAAATTACAACGCATTTTTGCTGTATCCTTTCTAATTCCCTAAGGGCAGGTTTTCTTCGATATACCCGATTTTTGAAAAACTATCGCTAACAAAATATCTAATAATGTATTTTTAAGGGAAAGATGGAGTGAACGAATTGGAGAGTGTTCCCCCCAAAAAAACACATAATATTGAAAGGGCTATTAAAATTAAAAATCCTCCAAATCTGAGCCCACATTTTCTACCAGAAATGACAGGGTATTGCGACAATTGAATAAGATATGCATCAAATCTGCATCAGGAAAATCGCAAAACCAGCATTTAGAAGGTGTATCGGAGGAGAATTTGGAGCAATGCAAGTGATTAAAATATAGGCCATCATAGACAAAAAAAAGAGATTGTGTAATACCAGCAGACCGTGAGATTTTATACCTGTTCATTATTTTTAATCAAATGTGGCAATATATTTAAAGATGTGAATTTTTTTTATTTGCTTAATTTTATTTTGTATTCTAAAAAGTGCACATTGCATATCTGAATGTATCTATTTTAAACTGAAAGTGCCCTCTCACACTGCAAAATGTAAACAGTGTTAATCAGAATACAGTTTTTGCCACCTCTGAGGCCAGGGTTGCAAAGACAGCTATAGGGTTCGAAAGATGCAAACCAGGGACCCAGCTAAGACTCCATGGTGACCCCTCAATGATGTGCATGGTAAGGGCAGGGATTTGCTTGACAATTAGACACAAACAGGGTTTCTTTAGTGTAACAATGAATGGCTTAAAGAGGAAGCGGTATCAGTAAATCACTTCTTTAACTCTAGAATAAGGGCAGTAATTCAACATTTGACCAAACAGGATTTCCAAGAGATGTATCATGTTTACAACATATGAGAGACAACCACAACTAGTATTTTACAGCCAGGCCCTCCGCCAGTTAAATTTTAACAACATTTCTGGGTTGGGTACAGGATGAAAATTGGGGATTACCATGGGAATAGGGTATGTTAAACCCAATTCTGATGGGAATTCCTAATTACTAAAGGACTTCTCAGAGTCCCACTTAGAACGCAGTGGTATACTGTTATCACTTAAATATGGATACCAAATGTGGATTACTCAGGGGGTATTCCCCATCTGGTTACATGAAGTTCTCACAGACTTATTTACTAGGAAAAATTCCAAGCATTTAAAGCATGAGGCATAGCATTTACCTTATGTGTTGTAGGGGTGATCCAAAAACAATTAAACGTACACCAGGCCTAACCTTTGCAGAGTGTAGAATGTATTTTAGAAATGCGCATGAATCGAAAATAAACAAGCATGAGCAAAGTGAAAAGGTCTGGCATTAGCTGCCAGCCTTTTGGCCTTGTCAATGTTTGTTTTGCTTTGACATGGTTTTATGTAAATCTTCATAGTCATGAAAGCTGCCAGACACTCCATGATATATATAAAAAATTACTAAGAGTAAACATGTTTTTGATCTTCAAAAGCCCACATTGCCACAGTAGTGTCTAGCACAGAAGGGAACTTCTTTGTGTATGAAGGTGATCTATGTGATAGAACAGAATGCAAACACTCACAGTGAAGCTATGCAATTACTGAAGTGGGCTGATCCTGTATCTGTTTTGATTTGACTAAATTTAAAAGGTCTTCGAAAATGCCAGCACTATATTGTATGTCATAAGTTCTTTTGAAATGTAAAAAATTGAGAAGAAATGTTAAAAATAGTTCAAATGAAGTAAAATAAAATAAAACAAAGGATTGATTAAAAAAACTAAGGTCCCCTCACTTTATGTTCCAGTCAAAGGTGAGATGAAAAACAGACAGTGAATTGAGATAGGCAGCATTGGCGTTTCTTTATTATATAGTACATAAGGCAGTGGCTTGGCCTTGCTGCTTGGGAGCCCATACCCAGTGGTGTTTAGTAGTGATGAGGCTATGGTAGGAGCGGCGGGAGCAGCAGCGGGTACCGGGGGCGGAACGGTTCATCACTGAGAGCCGCAAGACTCTTTGCACGGGTATTGCCACAAGTTTCCTTATTGTGGTGACTGCTTTTGGAGGACCAGAGGGTCGTCACTGACAGCCGCGAGATCCTGTGCACTGATATTGCCCCAATAATTGCCACAATTATTGCCACAACTATTCCTTTTGCGGGGACTGCTTCTGGAGACCAGAGGGGGTTACAACTCACAGCACCGTTCTGGTAAGCGAGGTGCTGACTCACGGCCATCTGACCCCGGAGGCTGGGCCCCTTCTCTAACATCAAGAACTTTATCTAAGGTAAAGTGCTCATTTGACGTTTTAGACTGCGCTCACAAGTGTTTATTAGCTAATAACAGATTCCAAACCACTGCCCTCTTAGACATTGACTCCGCCAATGCCAGCTAAAGGGCGCTGCCCCTGGTCTTGGGAGACCACAATGTTTCCCCTTGCATTCCCACCCCTTCCGCTGCCCACCAACCTCCAGCATGGACCGGGGGTCCACAAGTCCTGGCATCCCCCTTGTGGCGCCGGACATTGACGCCATCAGCCAGTGCCAGGAGGCGCTAGAAAAGTGGAGTAGCGCCGGGCGGGCCTGTCTACACCAGACCGTGGCGGGGCAGGGCTGGGCCACACCGTTTGATGTTGAAGCTCGCGCCGTGCCAAGAGCAAGTTAAGTTGCAAAGGGCAAATTGGATGTGGAGCCTGCCTAAACAGTCAGAACTTATTCGAGGGACTGTGAGTGGTGAGATGATATTAGCTGTAACACGCCCTTTCTAATTGTGTGCTTCTCAATAGACTGTGTTACATATTTGTGGTCTTGGTGTTATCATAAGAATATCAGTGTTTTCAGCAGTGCATTTTATATCATTGGCATTCTGCATACTATGGTATTATCCTAGCGATTTAGGTTTTGTGATAGTTAGTATGCTAGTTGTTTTATTTCTGACATAACCATATACTTTAGTGGTTGTACTTAACGCCATTAATCTATAAAGGAAATTATAGGCCCCCGTACAGTGCACATACTGGGATTAGGTAATAAGGTGATCTATTAGACATATAGTGAAAAGATGTTGAAGCGTAAGATATTGAAAACCCCTACAAACCGGGATCCTCCTTGTTCAACAATAGATGCTTATTTAGTTAAGGCGGTTAGCACCATTAACGTTGAAATCAATAGGGCGGAGTGTCGCTTATCTCTAGGAGTGGGCACCGGTTCAGAGAATACACATGCCCCGAAGGTAGAGGTCACCATGAATAACGCTCAAGAACCTATTCCTCCTGCGAGTCTGGTGAGCACTACCCATAACCAAGATTTACCATTGCAAAATGAGACTCCTCTATCGCCATTACTTAGTGGGCCCCCACCCTAAAAAGGAAAAGGAATTGTAGGAAAGACCAAATTAAAGTAGGGAATATTAGCAAAACCAAAAAAGGCCCCCCTCGAGTCTCACAAACAAGGCATCAGAGAAAAACCTTGACACATACCCGATGCCTGATGAGCAAGTTAATTACATTGTAGGCTTATAACCCAATAACCATTGGTTGATAAAATAAATAAACTTAATGGAGAAGTCACTAAACTTAGCAACACTCTAAAATATGTTAGCGGATACATAAGGGTGAAGGCAAATGAAACACGAGGTGGGCAAAATTTAAGTTTAATAAATACTGTAGCTACAGTAAATACAACACCTAGTAATATAAACAACACACATAGCCCTAACAAGAATGGTATAGTCCAAGGTACCACTAACCCAGCACCCATGGTCACTGATAAATCGATCGTTACAGGTGATAGACAGATAGGACCTCAGTATAGACATCCGTGCCCTAGCAGAAAGGACAGGCCTGTAAGCCAAGAATCAATACAGGCCCCTAACAAATTTAAGGAGGGGGAAGCGCTAGTGGGCCAGCTGACCTACAGATTAACTTACCGCCCTAATGTAGTCCATATGTGGCAGTATTGGTTAATGTACCATCACTAGAGATGGGACAAAAGGAAAACTATGACACCTTAAAAAATAAAGTGGTGCACTGGTGGACCAAAATTGTGATTTCCCAGTGGGTTGAACAGATCTAGTACTCTTGACTAGAATAGTTAATTGGATCGGGCCCTCAAGAAAGACATTGCGAGGGGATTGTATAATTATTAACTTTAAGAATCCCATTTGGGTACGAAGCTCCCTCGAAAGAGCAGCTTTTAATCTGCATAAAGATCGGATTGCCTCTCTCTATCCCCTTTGGTACTTTGACAGACACCTACTTCCTCTACATAATGCTGGCAGTTATGTAGATTTTAAACAGTAGTCAATCTGCACCCACATTTTGTTTTACCTACATTCGATAGATTCCAAACTCTAAGCACATTAGATATTAACGATTGACTGGATACAGCTTCCCTGCCCCAGGGGGAGTGGGAAGATATTGGGTTGATGGGCCCAGGGTTATCAGTAGGAAGTGTGTCTAACAAGGACACAGATGTTTCTACTGTGTTAAAATACCTACCAAGTGACAATAAGTTAATTGTCCATCTAGGAGAGTGTCAAGCTGCAAATAAAGGAATTAATCCAGACGGGAGTACAGGGTATGGAACAGTAGTGAATCCAACCCTCCCTGTATTGGTAGGGGATTTAAGTGAGGAAGCTACCAGTGCTATTACCAGCCCAGGTAATGATTTACCTATATATCACCCAGGAACCCCCTTTGTCGGTGGATATACTATTGTCACGT
This sequence comes from Lissotriton vulgaris, assembly GCF_964263255.1. Taxonomy (NCBI): domain Eukaryota; kingdom Metazoa; phylum Chordata; class Amphibia; order Caudata; family Salamandridae; genus Lissotriton; species Lissotriton vulgaris. The sequence continues at coordinate 1,472,425,763 of NC_141689.1, forward strand.
GGAGCATAGCTGGAATCGCAAGTAAGAATGAAATGTTAGGCTGGAAGGAGTTTATTAATCTACATGATATAGTTTGCTTGCAGGAAACCTGGGGCCTTGTTTATGAGAAATTACGCATCGCTGCGTGAAAGCAGCGATGCGTCACTTCTCAGTGGGCACTCCTTGCGACATTCCTGATGCGTCATATTTAATGTATGACGCATCATGTCGCAAGGAGTTACAGATACATCAGTATTTCTGACGTATCTGTAAGCGCAAAAGTGACGCATTGCTGGAGTGTGTCACAAAAGTGACGCAACTCCAGCAATGCATCCTTTCACATGGGGCAAGCCCCATGTGAAAGGGCCTGTGTCAGTCTTACGCCTGCTGTGAGGCAGGCGCAAGATTTTGAAGCAACGGCGTCCTAAAAGTGAAGCAGTGAAATCTCATAGATTTCACTGCGTCACTTCTACGACCCTTCCTTGCGCCAATATGTCCCCCTTGCATACATTATACCTGGCGCAGGTATAATGTGGCGCAGGGGTTTACAAAGTGACGCATCTACCTAGATGCATCACTTTGTAAATATGGCGCAACAAGGTGCATTTTTTACGCCACTGGTGCGTCACAAAAAGTGACACACCGGCAGCGTAAAAGTGACACACAGCCTCATAAATGAGGCCCCTGTAGCTCTGTTACGATTCACTATGATGGGTTTACCTCATATGATTTTCCCGCAACCCCTTCTCCTTTTGGTAGAGAAAAGGGAGGACTGTTAATACATTTAAAAAATGCCCCTGAGAGTGAAAAAAACTATCAATATAGGGCATCACTCGCAGTTACTTTGGCTACATCATAGGGATGGTTAGGATGTCCTACTGATTAATTGTATAATAATATATTTGATTCCACCCGTCATTGTGTAGTTACGGAGCTGAAACAGGAACTAAATAAATTGGCTATTGTGGATATTACTAATTTGAATATTGTTTGGCTCTGTGATTTTATTACCCCTACCTGCCCTCTGTCTATGACTAAAGTTTTTGGGTTTCAAACTGATGAAGGTGATGACTACCTACATTTCCCACACACTTCCTATGGTGACACCCAAAAAGCTGTTCTGGCAGAACTTGATCTAGACTTTGTGCAGTGTGCAAAGGATAGGAGCGGGCAGGAGATCCCAACCTTTACAGGAAGACAGCACATGTAATTGTCTCTGCCAATATTGTGAACCTATGTTCAACCCCGTGGATAGTTGACTTGATGATGAATGATCATAATTGCATTATTATGAGAATGCATGTATGGGGGAACAAAACTGTCAAGCTATGTACGGTCATCAATAACATTGCTCCGTGCCGTCCAAACGGCACTAGAATTAAATGGAAGGGCACCAACTCCTGTGAAATGACAAAAAAATTGTACAGGCCTGCTGTAATGAAATTGAAGTTCGTTTATTGGCTGAGACCGAGCCAGATAAGATCTTGACGAATTTTAGTACAATCAATGATTCAATCTCGAAATTATTTATCGCGCCGCCATCTAGGAAACAAGCACAGGCCAGGGGATGGTTCAACCATTCATGAACTGTTTCTTTGAAGCAGCTAAAACGAGCACTTGCTAATAAACCAAGAGATTATGCATTAGTTCATGATCTAAGAGCGCAATACAATTTTAACCTAAAACACAGGAAGAGGGAGCTTCAACAGGAGGCGTGGGATAATCTTGCACTAGCGGCAGATGCATCCAACAATAAACTGTTTTGGGATACGGTGAACTCTAAATTCCTTAAAAACAAATCCCTCCCAGAACTTTTATGTCATGTCAGCTGTGAGGAACGGGTGGCTCACTTTACCAGTATTTCTAACCCAAGGCATTTATCTATTATGGACCCAACAAACTTACACAAATGGCCCATTATCCCGTTAGATATTACCTTGGATGAGGTCATGATAGGCATAGGAAGCAGCAAAGGGGGGAAAGCACCAGGTACGGATGGTGTTCCTAATGATGTATATAAATCAGTACAAGCACTATGGGGACCGATATTAACAAGAGATTTTAACGCCACAGTAACCGAGGGTTGCCTGTCCACTTGGGCGGAATCTGTTATTATTCCTATTTATAAAAAGGGTGACAAATCTATAGCAAAAAACTATCGGCCCATTTCCTTGCTTGACTCCTCAGTTAAAATCATGAGTAGGGTTTTATTGTTAAGATTGGAGGAGTGGGTCATGGCCAATGGTATTCTGGTTCAGGCAAAATATGGTTTTAGAAAGGGGTTAGGCACGTTAGAACAGTTTATTGACCTGGAGCTCTTAGTCAGAAAGTGCACACGTGCCAAACAGGGACGGCTCTTTTTATGTTTTGTTGATTTAAGTAGCGCTTTTGATTTAGTGGATCACGCTATCTTATGGCCAGTCTTACTTAATCTTGGCGCCCCCAAACCCATTGTTTACTTTTTAGCCAGGCTATACGAAAAACTATCTACCAAAGTACGGTATGGCCAGTTAGGCGAATGCAGCTCTAATTTTAACGTAAAACGTGGTTTCCACCAAGGCTGCGTTCTAGCACCGTTGCTTTTTACCCTATTTATTAATTAGGTTGACGCAGCCCTCAAATTGATACAGGCGGATTCCCCATTAGTGGAAGGCAAGGAAGTCCCAGTCCTGCTTTATGCGGACGACGCTGTGCTTTTATCTGGAACGCCGGTAGGCCTTCGGAAGTTAATTGATGGGTTTGTGTTTTTTATCAGTAAGAGGAAGCTGATGATTAATAAGGCTAAAACATTTACAATGGTATGCGGGCCGAATTACAAGAGTTTGAAACCTTTTTTATTGAAGGCAATAAAGTGCAAAACGTGGATAATTTTTGCTATTTAGGCATTTCCTTATTATCTGACGGGAAATGGAACCACGAATTGTCTCACTTTCGGGCCAAAATGAGCAAAAGTATATATGGTGTTTTTAAATTTGCTTCTAATCTGGGGGACCGTCGCATTAGAGACATGGTTAATATTTATAAAGCACGATGCACATCAGTTGCACTTTATGGGGCTCGGCTTTGGGGACTCCAGCCTTGCTGTGATTTACAAACGTAAGAGAATTATTTTAAAAAAAGCTTTTATGTCTCCCGGTTTCAGCATCCTCCGAACTCATTCAGTGTGAAGTAGGTCTTAACTATCTGACGGATTTGATAGCTCTGAGACCCCTTCTGTTATGGAGATCCATATGGTCTAAGGAGGAGACTATTTTTACCAAGTCCATTATTAATGACTGCCTGTGATTGGATAATTGCCTAAAGATCCTCAGGCTTAATTAATTAGCTAACTGTTTTGGGGTTATATTCAATCGTACAATTTTGGAAAATCAAAATAAAGTATCTGGTTTGTCCAAACAGGAGTTAAAGAGTACCTTCTTGCGCTATAAGAACGAATGCAGGCTGGAAATATAGGAAAGCAAGCCACGGTGCAGCTTTACCATCTGCATATAGATACAGAGGGCTTCCAAACATACCTTTCACTTGTCACGAGACCTTCCCATCGCTATGTTTTAACTAGAATGAGGTTAGGCCTTGTGCACTATTTAGTAGCATTCCCCATGATGAAACAGGGCCCTGTCTCCCCATGTCCTTGTGACGGGATTACAAAGCAGAGCACCATGCACTTTTTACTTTTATGCGATTTGTATCTGTCTTTTAGAATTGCTTATCTTAAACCATTGTTTAAAAAGTATGATGCCAAAACCACTAATGCTGCTATGACCCTACTTTTTACGCTAAGAGAACCTGAGATTTGTTTTTATACTGCAATATTTATTTTAAGCTCAATTAATGCTAAGAAGAGTATGTTGTTCTAATGTAATTAACCATCTCCCTTATGGTTGGGGATGTTCCCACTAATTAAGCACCTTGAACTTTACACTTTGCGCTTTCTGAAGCCCATGTATTGTGGAACTTGTCACCAAAAAACTATGTAATGCTGCTATGAGTCTATTGTTTACATTAGGAGAACTGATGTGGTGCCATCACTGAAAAGCTGCTAGGAGTCTATTGTGTACACTAAGAGAACTGATGTAGTGTATGATGTTTTAACACCTTAGCAGCTATGGAACGTCCAGCTCCAGTGCTGAACGTTCCATTGCGCAGGTGAGGTTCGAACGTCCAACGGCCGACGGCAGCACTCCTGAGGTAGTGGTGCCGTCGGCCGTTGGACTAGGCGCAGCACTTATGAGGTTAATGGAATTAGTTATTTGTTGTTATTTTATCATGGATGTCGACTCTTTTATCAATTGTTCTTTTCATGTATTTTGATTATGTATTGTGCTTTTATGGTTGCTTGTTTCCACCGAATAAAGCTTATTGAATTGAATTGAATTGAACTCCCAGATTAGGGGTGCATACATTAAAGAGTGTAAGCTAATCAAATACTACATAGGTTTAGTCAATTGCATGTCATTTATTTTTTTGCTTTTGTGATGGAAACACTATTTTGTGATTACACAAAAGATCCTTCAGTTGTCGAGAAGTCCACTTGGGACCAGGAAAAAATCTTCATACACTCCCCCAAAACGTCCCAGGTAAAATTGATCTTTGAGATAACTTCATTTCTAAGGAAGATATTCAAATTGTGGCACATCTAATACATCACATTTACAAAAGGTTTCCGTGTTACATTCTGTTTTGGAAAATTATTTCCTGCTTAATATAGTGATAACTCATGTCAAGTGTTATAAATGCACATTAAAAGTGTCTAAGGATCACCTAAATACCTGTACTATTTCTAGATCAATATTGCATTGTTTTCTTTCAAAACATTTACAGTATCTTCTTTCGATAGGGTGTGGTAACTGGTTTGACCGGCACACTGGAGTTTGGGGAAAATGGAGGAAATCCAAACATATTTTTTGAAATTCTGGGAACAAACTATGGTGAAGATCTTGGAAGAGGCATGCGAAAGGTGAGTGGAAAATGATCAACTCTATTGACGTTATAAATGCCAGGCAACTTAAAACACTGAAACTTATTTTATTCAACCCAAAATAGTATTCCTTAAAACCTAGCCTCAAGGTCTGAAATGAGTAAGGATGCGATCCTGTTTCTCGTGAAGAACATGGTGTAGTGTGGACATAAAGACAAGGTTGGCATACACAGACTCCGCCCAATAAGTAGAGTAGTTGGTTGTTTATATGTTTTGGAATAGAGATTGGATTAGTAATGAGGTTACACAATTCAAGATGCTGTGTGCGTAATGAGGCATAAAGAGCTGTTTTGGTTAGTTTATTGGAATTACTGCGACCAAGCTGAATGTAGAATATGAACAAGTTATGTTACATGTTATACAGCGAAAGAGATCATTAAAATGCAACCTACATAGTCATAAATATTTATATTGCGAAGCAAAAACAAGTCTTGAGTGCAAAACCAGAGTCTGACACGTAATATATCACAGAGAATGGTAAAATATCAATTCACCTTTTTATTTGTTTTATGTATTGATGAGAGGATATTTTATAGTGCTGCCTTCCTCCATGCAGAGTTGAAAGTCTAGAAAGGAAGTGTCAGCTTTGAGTACAAAGTAGGGTCATTCGAGACTGATATTGAAGGTGGAGCCTCATTGCTTCTTATAAAAACATATTTCTATGTCAACTTGAAAAGATTTATCTTCATAAGTTGTATTATGTGCAATTGTTTTGATTTGGTTCTCAGATTTGGATCCACATAGTTCCATAGCTGATGGGCCCGGACATCTCAGGATCTGTCCCTTAGCTTAAAGCATTTGATTAATCATTGTGTAATGTCAGTCGATGATTGAAGTTGCCTGGTTGTTGAATAATGAGGATGAAAAATGTGCCAGTATTTTGGGCCTTTTTCCCAGTAATCTTTCTGAAAACATAATCTTGCATTCAATAGGAGGCAGAAATGGTGTTTCATGGCTGGTTTGGTTTAGACACTTTTGCGAATGATTAACCAATTCTAGCAGCCTGGTTTTGCAGCCTTTGCGGTCTCATGATACGTTCCTTTGGGAAACCTGGGTAAATAACTGTTAGAACTGGCATCCTTGGTATGGGTCACCCTGACTTTTGTCTTGTCACACCTCCTGTTTTTGCTAGCTCTATGACTCTGGGCACATTACTACTGCTAACCAGAGCTAAAGTGACTGTGCTATCTGCTTAAAATAGGCCAACATTGGCTTATCCACAATTGGCATATTTAATTATTAATTAATATTAGCCTCTAGTAAGGCACACCACAAGTGCCCAGGACCTGTGAATTAAATAATATTAGTGGGCTTGCAGCATAGATAGCAAACACAAGTAGTTGATGGACAGAGCGCTGAAACGTTTCAGACACTCACCCCCAGTCACAGATCCGAGTTGACTCCATCATCGTTCTTTAGCTCACTTCGCCATCCCAGTTCAGACTCAGCCATATGCAAATCAGTCTAGACCCTGTTCCTCATGGGAACAGTGCAGTCCGAACTGCCAAGCCAGGTCTTGCCAGGACTGGAGGCAAGCATCCTGGGACCGGTTTCAGGGTAACATCCCTCATCAGCCAGGCTAGCTCTAATCCAGTGCCAAAGTGAGCAAGGGACCCACATCTGGGAATACCATGCCAACTTAGGGCGAACAAAGCAAACACAAGGAGATGATGGATGGAGCCCTGAAACTTTTTAGACATTCCCCCCAGTCACAGATATGGGTTATCAACATAATTATTCTTTAGATCACTTTGCCACCCTAGTTCAGCACAGTTTGCGCCACCCTCTTATGTAGCCCTCTAAACATGTCTTAAGCCTGTCACTACAAAGCCTGTGTATACAGTTTTAAACTGCCTTGGTGACCAGGCAATTTGACCCTCTTGCCAGGTCAAAACGTCCCTTTTAATTACATATAAATCACCCCTAAAGTAAGCCCTGGACAGCCCAAGGGCTGGGTGCACTGTATTTAAAGATTAGGACATGATTTGGTGGTGAGTAATTCTTCATTTTGTTTCTCACTACCGTAAGGCCTATCCCATAGCATAACATTGGGATAACCTTATCACATTTCATAAGTGCAGTTTCCAATTGGGAGAGATTAGACCCCCACGTTTGGGGTCTCTAGAATCATAATTTTAAATTGCAACTTATGGTGAAGCCGGGTTTTAAATTGTAATTCTGAAAATGCCACATTTAGAAAGCTAGTATCAACAAGGACTAGCCAATGGTGACCTGTATAGGACTCTAGGCTGTATTTATCAGCAGGCACCTAGTAGGCGTTCATGAAGCCCTCACCCACCAACCTAGTTGATGGCATGCTTCATCATCGTGCCCACCCGGTGACACCTAGCGTGTCCCGGGTGTGCTACGACGCCTGATTACAGCGGAGCAGGTATGTTACTGAGAGTGCAGTGTGGTGAGTGAAGTAGTGAGAATTAAAATGGCTTAGGGTGATCCCAGTACCCAAGGGTAAATACAATTTTAATGACTGGATCTCCGTGGGCGGTTAAAAACAAGGCAGTGGGACATTATGGTGGTGAAGTTAAGACCACCTACGTCCAGTGTAGGTCAACATGTTTCAGCCAGTGCCTTAATTATGCTGGCTTTCCTCAGGACCATAGGATAGTGAGTGCAATGATTAAAAGTTATTCTTAAGTGAGTGTAATCAACTATTTGTCGCACTCGCTAAGGTGCTCTTAGTGTATGAGGGGATTCTCTCATCAAGCATATGCTGGCGATTTGCCTCGTATGCCTCCTGGAGTGACTCAGCAAGGCGATTGACCGAGAGTGTCAGTCAAAGCCTGCAGGATACCTGTTGTGCCGCCGTCAGCGTAGTAGGTAGTGAGGGGATTAAAAATGTCTTTAGTGTATCCAAAAATGATTTAATATGTGATCACTTAGGACATATTATTAAAAATTATGTGTAGGAAAGTAGTCCACAATTAATTGCGTGGTTATTTCCTAATCGTCAGTCAACATGTTTCTGCCTTTGAAACGGTGTAAAGTTACCAGGCATTCACCAGGACTCTATAAGTGTACTAAACCCTGGCGGTATGGACACGCTAAGGCCCACCCTTAACTAGGGACGTGCAAGTGAAAAAGAAAGTGAAAAAAGTGCAAAAAAAGGGGAAGAGAAATTGTCTTCCTAGTAACTCCTGGTTTAGGAGGCTTCCTGCATTAAGGTTTCTGCACCTGTAAAGAGAAAATGATATAGACATACATACAGGACAAGACAAACAGTTAGTGGTTGGTCTTAATCACACTTGTAGATCTATGGTGCTCCAATGGTAGTGGAAAGGCAGATGTGGCTCTATAACGATATGTTTATCACCACCTCTGTCCCTGGGTTAATAAGCACTAATCACTGGGCAGTGCAGGGTGCTATAAGTGAAGAAATAGTATGGTGATTGTGGGTATTTTTTTTATAAAGGAAGCGCATGCTCCTAATAGCGATCAATATGTCTAGAATTGCGATCGCTAAAAAGTAGAATTAAAAAATGTCTCACTTTGATGGTGTAATAGGTGTACACCATGGGTCACGTGAGGGGGGTGGTAGCGTAATTGGCACACCCTTTGTAAAGGAGAGAAACATAAACCAAATCAGAAAAGCGAAGGAACGGTACTTAGCTTTGTGATATGCCGCTGAGATGTGAAGAGCAAACGTACAATAGTTTACTTACGCCGTTGACGCTAGGCACCCTCAGTATCCCTGCGATACCCTCAAACCCTACCCCGGCGATCAAGAACGGGGCCGGCAGAGCAGGTTATCAATGTTTGTCAGCGAGGGGCTGGTTGCATCCGGGGGCGGTGCCCACGTGGATAGGGGGCGGCGCCTTATCATGTTAGCCTATCAGGGCCTGTAGCGTGGTATGACTCGGTGGGTCACGTGGGCCCGCGTCATAGAGAGAGGCTGGGGAGGTAACCAAGGAGACCGTGTCTCGAGCGTTTCAAGACTGGTAGCTTTATTAGTTTTGAGCGCTCGTATTGAGACAAAACACTACCTGATGCTCAGAGTTAAATGGTGGTGCTGAATCTAACATGGATGTGTGCACTTGAGTGATGAGATCAGGTTAATGTGTTTGTAGGGTGGGTTGCCAACTAGTTCCTTCGTAAAATAGGCACCCAGCAGGAATTACATGCATTCCGATGAATACATAAGTTGGTTCATATATAAAAAAGTTGGACACATGCAAGGGATTTATCAGGAATGCCCATAATAATAAGGGGGTCCAGGTCAGATGTTACTGCAAGCCTAATGAGCACCAAGCAGATAATGCTAAGTGTTAGACTGCACTGGGACCTGAGTTGATGAGATAGCCACTAGTATATCTAAAAACCAGCCCAATTTGAAACGGTACACTATGATCACTGCCCCTTCATAGTCCCGTTACCTGAATAAACTACTAGGTATCTCATCAACTCAGGTCCCAGTGCAGTCTAACACTTAGCATTATCTGCACGGTGTGCTGATACATGACGTTGTAACGAAGCCATGCAATCTGCTTGGTGCTCATTAGGCTCGCAGTAACATCTGACCTGGACCCCCTTGTTATTTTGGGCATTCCTGATAAATCCCTTGCATGTGTCCAACTTTTTTATAAATGAACCAACTTATGTATTCATCGGAATGCATGTAATTCCAGCTGGGTGCCTATATTACGAACGAACTAGTTGGCAACCCCCCCGCAAACACATTAACCAGATCTCATCACTCAAGTGCACACATCTATGTTAGATTCAGCACCACCATTTAACTCTGAGCATCAGGTAGTGTTTTGTCTCAATACGAGCGCTCAGAACTAATAAAGCTACCAGTCTTGAAACGCTCGAGACACGGTCTCCTCGGTTACCTCCCCAGCCTCTCTCTATGACGCGGGCCCACGGGACCCACCGAGTCATACCACGCTACAGGCCCTGATAGGCTAACATGATAAGGCGCCGCCCCCTAGCCACGCGGGCAACGCCCCCGGATGCAACCAGCACCTCGCTGACAAACATTGATAACCTGCTCCGCCGGCCCCGTTCTTGATCGTCGGGGTCCGGTTTGAGGGTATTGCAGGTATACTGAGGGTGGCTAGCGTTGAGGGCGTAAGTAAACTATTGGACGTTGGTGCTTCACATCTCGGCGGCATATCACGAAGCTAAGTACCGTTCCTTCGCTTTTCTGATTTGTTTTAGGTTTCTCTTCTTTACAAAGGGTGTGCCAATTACGCTACCACCCCCCTCCCGTGACCCATGGTGTACACCTATTACACCATCAAAGTGAGACATTTTTAATTCTACTTTTTAGCGATCGCAATTCTAGACATATTGATCGCTTTTAGGAGCATGCGCTTCCTTTTTTTAAAAAATACCCACAATGACCATACTATTTCTTCACTTATAGCACCCTGCACTGCCCAGTGATTAGTGCCTATTAACCCAGGGACAGAGGTGGTGATAAGCATATTTTTATAGAGCCACATCTGCCTTTCCACTACCAATGGAGCACCATAGATCTACAAGTGTGATTAAGACCAACCACTAACTGTTTGTCTTGTCCTGTATGTATGTCTATGTCATTTTCCTTTTACAGGTGCAGAAACCTTAATGCAGGAAGCCTCCTAAACCAGGAGTTACTAGGAAGACAATTTCTCTTCCCCTTTTTTTGCACTTTTTTCACTTTCTTTTTCACTTGCACGTCCCTAGGTAAGGGTGGGCCTTAGCGTGTCCATACCGCCAGGGTTTAGTACACTTATAGAGTCCTGATGAATGCCTGGTAACTTTACAACGTTTCAAAGGAAGAAACATGTTGACTGACGATTAAGAAATAACCACGCAATTAATTGTGGACTACTTTCCTACACATAATTTTTAATAATATGTCCTAAGTGATCACATATTAAATCATTTTTGGATACACTAAAGACATTTTTAATCTCCTCACTACCTCTTTAGTTTATTTTCACTGCACGCCTAAACTCACAATATCCTGCTCCGCATTAGATCTGGCGTCGAAGCACACTAAAGAGGCACTCGGCCTCTTTAGTGGGGCCCAATGATGAAGCATGTCATCACTAGGTGGTGAGTGAGGGCTTTCCTAACCAACCTAAGTGAGGCCGTTGTTTCATCTCCTTTTGCTCCTTCGTGTGGTCTTGTTAAACCTCATGACAATCTTTTTTTGTTTAAAAAAAAAAAAAAGTAAATAGATAATCTTCAGGAGTGTTAAGAATCATGTGATGATGATAATGATGATGATGGCGATGAGAATGCTTTCTTTGTTCAAGTTTTTAATTTGAATATTTACCGTCTATGGGGCATATTACCAACAACTAGCGATAATTATCGCTATGTTGGCTTAGCGGCAATATTTTTATCGCCGAGATGCGGCGAATTTTATCGCTTCGGAACCTTGCTATTATCAAGGTTTATCTCCTAAGCGATAAAAATCGGCCGAAATGCATGAATATCGCTGAAAAGTCCGCGATATTCATACATTACCGAGCTAATGCTCTTAGCCATGTTATCCACCTACCATTGGATAACATGGATAAGAACTGCTATGGGGCAGGTGTTAGCTTTTGGAGATAATCGCGCTTGCGCGAATATCTCCAAAAGTTGGTAATAGGAGATAGCGATGTTAGCGACTGTTTTCAGTCGCTAACATCTTGGCACGCCCACTTTGCATGTCATTAGTGAAAAATATCACTGACATGCAAAGGGGGGTCCAAGATGGTCGCTATCTCCTACTAGCTGTCGCTAACTGGTGTTAGCGACAGCTAGGTAATAGGGAGATAATTTTATCTCCGCTTTCTTGGTTTTTAAAGCCAAAAAAGCGGAGATAAACCCCCTTGATAATATGCCCCAATGAGTTTAAATGGGAAATAAAAATAGGAGCTGCATCTCTGAACAATGATGCGCCCTGAAAGAAAAAAAAATTACTTAATGGTACTCACAGATAAAACCTTAGCCTTAGCTCGACAGAGTAATTCATTTTATAGTTTGTTATTTACATTGTATGAAAACATGAAATAATTCATTTATACTAAAAGATAAAGTAGAATACTTAAGCATGAAATTGCGCAGACTCCGTAGCTCAAACTTTGAAAATATATTTTGAAAACATTGACTGCTCACAAACTGCACGATAAAGTCAATAGAATAAGAACTTACCTTTAATTAGGATTTTTTTTAAATCAATTTGAACATTTTCGTCCACTATCAGTATGTATTTTGAGCAATTAGAAAGTTCGCTCATTGTCAACATTTGCAGATCCAAATGTAAGTGATAAACTAACAATACATATATTTTTTTTACCAATTAACTATTACCAATTTACATGCCATGCATTTTAGAAATGTGAGAATTCTCCTAGTGTTCATTAACTTCGTTCGCGCTGATTGTCCTTGCAGAGTTTTTCTTCCATTTTATCTAGAGCCTTGGAGTATTTGCAGTTGTGCCTGACAAGGATTTTATTTTGCAGCAAAAATGTGTCATGTGTGGTGTAGGTTTTATATTTTCTCAAACTTTAGCACCACAGGAGATTTGATTAGCTAGAATACATTTCAGGAGTTCCTCTTGGTTACTGCAACGATGACACTTTCCAGTCAATATTTAATACACACCAGTAAATGCAAGACTTGGTTGGTGGGAATCAGAGTACATTTCAATGACAACATCGTATCTGCTTTGTACGAAAGCGAATATAGTATAGTTATGGACCTATACATTGACTTACTGCTTGTCCTTGTAGCTGTCACCCCCTATAAGATTAAAAGAAATATACCTACGTTTGTCACCTCTGTGAGAAATGTAGTGCATTGCTTATCCGCCCTTGAGCTCTGCTGTAACATTTACCAGTGAGGTTTAACTTGAATTTGTTTTGTGGAGGGCTTGAGTCTTAACCAGCTCCTCATGAGCATGTCAGAAATAATTTATAGAAAAGTAATAACTAGGTCTAGCGCCCTCAGAAGCCCCTGCACCCCAATGCTTTAGGCTAGCCGGGAGCCTGCACTGGCAACTGTTATGGCAGTGACCCAGCCACGGGCCCGTGCAGTTAAGAGCGGTGGTGCCGGGTGTGTGGGGGGGGAGGGGGAGAGGGGGGGGGGGGTTCAAGAGACGACCACGAGGGAAAATTAAATAAATAATTAATTTTCCCTCATGGTCGTCTATCGAAATCGTCCCCACCCAGCCCCACCGCTCTTTCCTGCACGGGCTGCGACTCTAATTACCTCTCATCTGGGGCTGACAAGACTAAGATGATGTGTGGGTGAGTAATCACAAGCAATTGAGTCCTGGGCCCGTGACAGTCAATGCTGTCTGACTACTTACTGCCTGTGGCTGTGGTGGGCCATGTCAAGATTAGTGAGATATTGAAAAAACATGTGATGCAAAATAATGAATTTTCCAAGCAGAAAGCAGCAATTTGCAATTTATGAACAGAATTTGCGATTGTATATGTATGTGTTCTTTTCAAGAAACTAAAGTGTTGGCACATAGCATAAGGAATGGATATGAGTATAAAAGTGAAAAATGCACCATTATTTCAATGCTTGTAGTCAGGCCAAGATGTGTGAGAATTTTGTTGTTTGAAACACCTAGCCAAAAAATACCCGAAAAGTAATTTGCAATCCTGCAGTATTAATGTAACTTACTCTTCCCAGCTCTTGCAACAGGTTCGGACTGGAACAAAAAATAAACCCAGAAACCGAAATAAAAGTGGCTCCCTTAGTGAATTTGATAGCTAAAAAAGCGGTACAAATTGGGGCAGTTTCTGATCTTTCAAAGACATACTTTTATAAGTGTTTTGCAAAGTATGAAAAACTGTATGGATTTGAGCTTGCTGCCGGCAATGTTTGTTTTAATAGCAGGGAAACCAACAGTAAAAATGGGCCCAGCAGACTATAAAACATGGCCACAAACAGCGGGAAAAACTCCCCACACTGACCTGTCCGACCAGCCCATCTAACAGTACACTCTGTGTTCCTGATTGCCCTATGGGCCAGTCATACCCTGCTCATGTACAGCACTGTGGACCACAGAAACTCATCTTAAAACGTATTGTGACATTTTGTGATGGTGCTCTAAGGAGAGAAAGCATCAGAATGTGGAACAAACAGTAAAATACACATTAGTAAAGTCAGTAGGTCTGGCATTGGCTACCCGCCTTAGGCTTTGTCAATACTTGTTTAGTTTTACCAAGGTATTTGGATACATTTATTGTGGGGGAAACTGCTGAGCCCTCAGCAAATAATATTTAATAAAATTAAAAAAGCAAAATATTTTTGGTCTTGATAAGCACACACATTACCATTGTAATCCCTGTAATATAAAGGTACTACTTTGCATGTGGATGGCTCATTGTAAAAAGAGAAATATTACATTGTGAGAAAATAGCTCTTTTGTGTGGTCAACCCCATTTTGTTGCTGGGTTTTAGATTCTTCACACTGGGGCATTGCGGTCCAGTGGCCAGTTTATGTGCTCTGACCCTTAAAAATAAACCCCCAAAAATTGGCTAATCACTGATTGACATATTTAACCCTCCTGAAAGGCCATAATATATGATGTACTTGAAACTTCATCCCTGAGATAGAAAGTTAAATGTCACCTTGGGACTGTAGCACATATTGTGCCTTCCACTAGGGTGATGGGGAAAACATAGCTTCAGGCCTTATAGAGTGGCCTTCCGGCTTCAGTTTAAACCTGCAGTCCGACCTGCCAAAATTACTTTTTATCACTGGGATAACTCCTCTTTTAAATATTAATAAGACATCATTATATAGGCCTCGTAGCCTGCAACATAGGGTGCATAGTTTTTAAAAGTGAGACCTGTAGAAATATATTACCATGTCCCCACTGCCTCAAAGCCTCAGTAGTTAAGTTCATGTTCTATACAGAATGCTAGAGTACAGATTAAAAAAAAATTCTGCTAACTTGGTTGTGGGACAAGCAATACAAATAGTACAACCACTGTTTTTAATATTTACTAAGACCCAGTTCAATGGTGAAGCCGGAATTTACTAAATATTTAGGAAAAGTAGCTTACAGAAAGTTAAAAGGTACCTTTTCTGTGCCTGGGTATCCTCAATGATAATGTACATGAGCTCGCCTGCAGCAGTCTTATAATGAATATTATAGTGCAGATTAAAACATTTATTCTGCTATGTTGGGTTTGGGACACGCAAGAAAAAAAGCACAACCACTATTTGTAATATTTATTAAAAGCTCAGTTCAGTGGTGAAGTCTTGTTTGACTAATTATTTTGAAAAGGTGACTTATAGAAAGTTACCTTTCCTGTGCTTGACGCTACTGGACAATAATTTACATCAGCTCACCTGCAGCTGTCCAGCAAGTGCCTGACCTTAATGAGGTGTGAAAACTTCTCCCAGAGCAGGGACATTGACCTGGGTATTGGGAGGTAATTTTCTTCTCTAGGCTTGAAGACCAGTTGATGACCAATTTGAGTGGGCCCAGGAACCTAACTTCAAAAGACTTAGCTCTGCCACAAGTAAATGTCAGATGACATCTGGAGAGAATTAGTCGTTGTCTTCCTAGTCAGGTTGGTAACAACCCCAGTAGAAGGAGAGCTGCATCCCGAACTGGTTTTGAGTGACCACAGAACTAAAAATTGTTTATTACCCTGACCACAATGTTTGGTGGACACACTGCCACAAAGGGAGAAAGGCTGCCCCACTTGGATTTTGGGAATAAGGTTTACAGTGGGACTGTTTGAAATAGGGCAAGCAGGAGCTGCAGGAAAAGTGGTTAGGGTTGCCCCTTGGAATTTTACCCCATTGGTCAGTGAGGAGCCAGTAGTCACCCCCACCAACTAGATGGTGCCTAACATAAAGATTCCACCCAAAAGAACCCTCCTTAGAACACTATCTTGCCCTTTGGAACACCAGAAGAAGAACACACCTGCTATTTGAGAACTGTAAGGAGAACTGGGACTACTTCCACTTGTCTTACTTCCTGTGTGACAACAGTGACACAACACACTGCTAAATACCTTTTTCTTGAGGGCCCAGCTGACCAGTAGCAACTGGACTTGGACTGAAACCTGCTGGTGGCCTCTGCAAGAGTGAGCCGTGACTGCTCAAGTGCTGCTCCTGAGGTTTTAGTAGCTTTACTGTGTCTAACTGTACTTCTACTAACAACTCTGAATAGTTGGGACTTTGAACGTTTTTTAATCTCTAGCCCTCCGGAGTGCCAGGATCAACAGCCCACCCAAGCCAATCCACCCAAGGCATTACCTTGTTGGGCTTAACAAACAGGTTCCTCCTACTAGGACATTATCCACAGCAAATAATCTGTTTCAGTAGGCCTTGTGGAACACATCATTGGTTACAGCTTACAATTTTGTCCCACTGGACAATTCTGAGCTCTAAAAAAGAAAAAACTAAGGGGTATATTCTCATAGCGGGTGTATCACCACCACCCGTATGGCGGTGGCGATCTGCCCGCCAAAAGTCTGCACACGCATGACTTCCCCCCGCCACATTACGATGGCAGGGGGACCCCGGCGGACGGGAACACCCGTAGGCAATCCGCCCGTTATTTGGAAAAGCGCAGCAATATCAAGACACCGCCATGCATATTAGCAACATAGCGGGGAGATGCCTTTCCATGGCAGAGACTCCGCCATGGAAAGGCATGCAGTTTTTTACATTGGGGGCCCTTTTGCATCCACAAGGTGGCAGGCACCGCGTGGTGCCTGTCACATTGCATAAAAATGCACATGCTTGTTTTGGATTGCGGCGGGTGCTGCTGACAGCACCGCTAGCCGCAATGCACAACATACGGAATGCACCCACCAGTGTGGCAGGCGCATTATAATTGCATGTCCGAGACCACCGCAAGCATAGCAGGCGTTCCTATTGTCCGCCAACCATGCTAATCACCCCCTAAGTCTAAACCTAGAAACCTTAATTGGCCAAAGGTGGCAAAAATATAAGGCTGATGGGAGGGCTTCCCTGGAGGTGAAATTTTTATTTTGGCACCAGAGTATTTTTCACCAAAACGAACAGCGTCAATGGGACCTTGTCCAATTGCTATCTGACACTGAGAGGACTTCTACAGATACAGCCTGCAATCTTGCCCCTCTGGAGAATTTCGACTTCTATTTCACAGGCTAAGTCCAAAGGTAAAATCCGGGTCGAACCTGATCCATCTTGGTTAGCAGGAAAGTGTGCTTCAATCCTGGTCTACCAGACCCATCATTGGTGCTTTGTGCTTTCTGGCTCTATTTTATCTTCAGTCTTTAAAAATGCATATCACCAGTTCCCCTTAATGGACTTTTGTTGTTTTGGTGTTCCTTTTTAAAAAAAAGAAATGTTTCTCTGTGTCTCTAATTTGGCTTGGGTTTTAACATGTTAATGCAGGTCAATACACATTCGGGGTGTGATTGGGACATTTTAGTAACATACATAATTCTGCTAATAAACAATGAAAGATTGGAGGAAGCTATCATGAAAGGTAAAGGGGGATATGATGTGCAGAATTCACCAAAAGAGCATGAGCTCAGTTGAAAATTAAAAGAGCTTTAGGTTTGCTACTAGTTCTCGCAATTTTATTCTTCTTGTATCCAAACAGGGAGGACATTTGGAGTAGAGTAGGCCTCCTAATGGTTAAGGGAGAAGGTTTTGAATTTGATGTCAGGTGAAATATGGTGTCATTGTAGATTGCTACTTTCAAAATATTGGTATTTTTTGTGAGTTTTTTAGCATATCTGAGCCTGGCACAGGGAATCAATGTAGGAATTGTCATTGTTCAGTAAGGAGATCATGGAGGAAAATAAGTAAGTGAAATAGTGAGACAGGTTTAGGTACTCATTTGGGTAGTTTGGATGTGGAGTGATGATTTTCAGTCAAACGTAATCAGTATTGAAGTGGGGAAAACTGAATAAAGCCATTTACAAGTATTGTGGTTTTACATTTGCTGAAAGATAATTTATATGTGCAGAAGAATTTTTTGGCTTTGTAAGCTGAAACATACTGATATAGGTACCAAAGGTACTTGTAAGGTGTCTAAAAATATGACATGGTATCATGTGTTTTTTATTAAGTTGCATGTATTGCTCGTGTCATGTTTTACACAAAAGTGTAGTTGTCCTGCAATCAACAGTCTCTTGATTTTACTCACTTGGCATTTATTTTCATTAGTGCTTCCAAGTAGAACCTGGTTAGTTAAAATGATTAAACCCCATTAGATAACTAAATTGTATTGCTGCCACAAAATGTAGGGCCTGATTACGATGTCAGGCAGACTCATGTCCGCCCGAAATTGCCGTGGTCTCCGGACCGACCGCCCTCTGGTCGGGATCCCGACACCACCATTACAATGCGACCGCACATGGTGTGGTCGCATACTTCGATTTATCTTTGGGAGCTTGTGCTACGGCCATAAACTGGCCGTAACACAAGCTCCCACGGAGAAATGGGAGCCTGTGTAAATCCCTACACCATGTGGCAGGCAGCTCACAGTGCCTGCCACATGGTGGGGGGCCTTCTAGGGCCCCAAAAGTCACTTTCCGACAGGCTTTTCATGTCGGAATGTCTGACATGAAAAGCCTGTCAGAAACCGACATCATAATCCCCATGGCGTAAACATGGCAAATGGTGGCCTCCGATTGGCCGACGGGCTCCTTGAGCCCATCGGAAGCCAGTCGGTCCAACCTGCCAGTTTAAATTCTAACAGCCTTCATCATAATAAGGCTGTCGGAGTTGAATCCTATGATACGAGTCATGAAAGCCTCCGACCTGTGGTCAGAGGCTTTCCGATTCACATTGTAATAGGTCCCCTAGGGCCTTATGTAGGTAATCTCTATTTACCGATTCTTAAATACCGAATTTTACTGATTCGGTATTTAAGAATCGGTAAATAGTATGTAGGTAATAATTCGGTAAATTTTACCGAATCGGTAATATTCGGTATTACCGATTCGGTATTTACTGATTCGGTAATTCCCATTCATTCCTATTGGCCTGGACGCCCATAGGAATGAATGGGAAGCCATTCACTAATCCCGATTCCGTAAATACCAAATTGGTAATAGGGGGAACATATTCAACGGTGGCAGGGTGCTTGTGTGCACATGTGGCACACATACATGCTCTAAGGGCATGTATGTCTGCCACATGGCACTTTTAAAAAAGCACAACATTGCTTTTTTAAAGGTTTTCGATATTTACCACCAACTTGTAGTTGGTGGTAAATAACAAATCCTTAAATCAAAAATGCACTCACTTGAGTGCACCCTACATAGGATTTTAGGATTCGGTAATTTACCGATTTGGTATTTTAAGGATTCGGTAATTTACCGAATCCTAAAATTACCAAAGCGGAAAATTACTGAATCCTAAAATCAAGCCACCTACATTAGAAAAAGCTTAATACCGGTCGGTAATGGCAAATTTCCTGGTTTTCGGCCATTACCGACCGGTATTAGGCTACCTACATATGGCCCTTAGTCTTTTACACCTCCACCCATGCTACTCTTTCCTATATAGAATTTCTGTTCACTTTTCTGTCTTTTTTACACTATCTCTCAATACCATAATTAGATGTCTAAAAAGCACATTCATGTCTTTTGCAACACTGGGAATGAAAGCCTATTTTTTTGTTTTTTGAAAGTTGAACTGATCATCATGTAATTTTACACAACTTTGGGATGTTTTTCACTGAGATGACTAATGAACAGAAAGTATATGTGAATTATCAGTGCCAGCAATAGATCCTTGGAAAGTTTTATTTCTGGAAGATACCAAAGGTAAAATCTTCCAGTTATATGAAAGTAATGATGGTTGTCTTGTTATGGGATCTTTACTATTTCAAATGAAAATAGCACCACATTTATTGCATTAAATCCTCTCTACATTCTAAGTTAAGAATATAATTACTGTTATTTACTCTACTACTACCTATATCCCAGGGTAACCATAGGCTGAGTTAAGAATAGTAAATACATACCTATCTCTCAATGTAGTGATAGATGTAGAGGTTATGACGGTAAGCACAGATTGAGTTAGGAATAGTAAATACATAGCTACCTGTCAATGTAGTGACAGATGTAGAGGATGTGATAGTAAGCGAAACTGAAGGTAAGAATAGTAAATGCATACCTATGTCTCAATGTAGTGTTACATGCAAAGAAAATGATGGTGAGCATAGGTTGATTTAAGAATAGTAAATGCATATCTATCTCTCAATGTAGTGCTTGATGTAAAGGATGTGACAGGAAAAGCATAGGTTGAGTTACGAATGGTAAATATATAGCTATTTCTTAATGCCGTGACAGATGTAGAGAATGAGACAGTAGGTATAGGTGGAGTTAAGAATAGTAAATACATATCTATCTCTTAATGTAATAATATATGTAGAAAATGTATAGGTATTTTCGATAGTTTCAACTTTGAAATAGTGACTGGCATACTGACTTGAGCATTTAGGTCGATAGTAAATATATATTTACAATTCAATGTAGTTGTCTGTCAATGTAGTGGATGTGACATTATGGAGGGGCAATATTGTTGACCTTGATATAGTGAGATACAACAATTTTCTGACATGAGGATTGAGGTGACAACCCACAAACAGATATTATACCTGGCCTGTACTGCTCCATGGTGAAAATTCAAATTTTCAGGGTGACATGTTCTTTAAACAGCCATCTATTCATCAGTTGAAAAAAAGAGCACTCTTCACAATTGATGCAGCTGACAAACTTTCCCGAATGTCTCGGAAATACAAAACCTCTCTTTCCATCAACAGCACAGTCGAAGAAAATAAAACAATGATCGTCTTCAAGATAAAATACACATTCATCAAAGGAAGTAGTGCTTTTTTTAAGAGCATGCTTTGTTTTTCAAGTTTATTTTCAGGAAAAGGTATCCATTTACCTTTAGAAATGTTGCCAGCCAATGAAGTTTTTACTGACTACTGGAGATGTTCATTGGCAATTCATATGAAAATCCTAGTGTCTTGGACCCCGAAATGGAGAGCAAATGGAATATGCTTTCCACGCCATATGTTTTATTCTCTGCTCTGATCCACTTTAATTCAAATGAGTTCTCCTCTAAGTGTTACACCCAAGCATAAAGCTCCTTGCACACATTGGACGCCAGTGAGTGACTAATATACATTGCGGTTCTTTCAGTAGAACATATCACCAATGTGTAGCCTCTAGTAACCCACTTTTGAAACATTGTAAAAAGCTAGTGTGACCACATGGATAATATATCTGTACCCAAACGATCGCAATCATATCCAGGATACAAACAACATGCAGGCATTAATCTCAGTCCAGAGGGGGAATGCAAAAATGTGTCCTTGGTCTTGCTTCTGATATGAACAGATGGGGACTAAAGGCCAGAGTTGGAGTTTTGCGGACAGATTACTCCATCACAAAAGTGACAGATATTTCATCTGTCATTTTACAAGTTCCATAGAATATATTGTGCGTAAAGCAGACAAGATATCTATTCCAATTTTGATGGAGTATCCCTTCTACCAAACTCTAAATCAAGCTCTAAGATATGTGCTGGTTTATCTTCACATTGAGATACTTTTTTGCACAGTGGTATATCCACTTTCAATTATGCTAAATTATGACTAACATCTTAGCTGCTGAGGTTTTTCAGTCCCCACCTTTTTTCTGTTCTTTAGGGCAAGTCGCATTTAGGCCTCCATACTTTTTTTCTCACAAACATACCAAAAATAGAGCAACATTTTGGTCAACTATTGAAATATGTGCTGTGCAAGAAAGTGCAGATTATTTTCCCCCTAAAAATGGAATTGACCAATGGTTTGCTGTGGAGAATCATCTCAGCTGTCAGGAAAAAGTATAGACGCAACCACACTACTCGCACTCAACACCGGAAGAAACAACAACTGCCAGATTTCCACGCCAATCATGGCCAGTTCTCCTGCTGCTTCTGCCACCAGACCTTCACCACCTCTCTGTCAACACCGCCAACGCCAACACCGTCGATGCCCGAAGATGCCTCCTCCTAAAGGTGCGCTCCGTGCACCGGCATGCAGTAGAAATCTGGAACCTCCTGGACTCGCTCTCACCCGATGACGCCTTCTTCACAGCCACCTGGACCAACGCCTCCTCTGCCTCTGACATTGCCATTGCCATCCCCGATGGGTACAAGATCAAGAGGAAGGATCGCCTCAACCACCCAGGAGGAAGCCTCGCCATCGCACACAAAAACTTCCTCCGCCTCACCATCTCCAGTGAAATCTTCCCCGCTGCCGAACACCTGCACTTCCAAGTCCAGACCAGCCCTAACTCTACACTCTGCGGCACCTTCACCTTCAGAGCCCCGGCCTCCAAGCACTCTTCTTCGACACCATCACCGACCTCATAGCACCCCATGCCATCACCATCACAGAACATACTCATCGGAGACCTGAACTTCCACCTCGACAACCTCAGTGACCTCCAACTATGCCACCCTCTGTGACAACCTTGCCAACTTCGGACTGAAACAACTCGTCACCACACCGACCTAGAAGGCAGGACACGCTCTCGAACCCATCTTCTCTGGAGGTAACAGCGTTCACTTCCGCTACACCACGCAGCCCCCCTGGACCTACCACCATTGCGAACACTTCCTCGTCAACAAACCCATGCCACCCGTACCTGCTCTGTGCCACCGCGTAGGAACTGGAGCTGAGTCACTGAAGAACAACTCAACTCCACGCTCAATGACAACACAGCTCCTCTTGAACTGACACCAACCTCACACTCATGGAATTCTACACTTGGATCACCAACTGCGCACAAACGCACACCCCAACAAGCAACACCCCAGGAAAGCCGCCTGGTTGACTACTGATCTCCAAGAAGCCAGACACACCTGCAGATGCCTGGAAAAGAACTGGAGAAACAACGAGACACCCGAAAACAATACCACCTACAAGGAAACTATTAAGGAATACAATCAACGCATCAGAACTACCAAAAGGACCTTCATCCACAACAGAATCCTCGCCATCTTCAGCAACTCCAAGGAACTTTTCAGCATCATCCAGGAATTCACCAGGCCAGCAGCGAAGCCACAGACATCATTCCCTCCCAGGACCTTTGCAACAAACTTGGATCCTACTTTCACCTGAAGATAAAGAACCTCCACAACACCTTCAACGACCACACCCCTGACCCCGCAGGCAACCCGCCCTGCGGCAATGCCAGCCAGACCATCATCTCCGCCTAGATACCAATCACGATCGAGGAGACTGCCTGGACCATGAAAGGTATCCACTCCGGGGCCATCAACAGACCCCTGCCCAGCCCACATATACCACAGAGCCACCACCACCATCGCACCTGTTTTACAATGCACCATCAACACCATCTTCGAGACCGGCTCCTTCCCCGACAACTGGAAATGTGCAGAAGTCAGGCCCCTGCTCAAGAAACCCTCAGCAGACCCGATGGACCTAAAGAACTACCTGTCCATCTCGCTCCTCCCTTTTGCGGCAAAAGTCACCCAGAAGACAGTCAACGCAGAACTGACGATGTTCATCCAAGACAATGCCGCCCTTTACCCTTCTCAATCTGGATTCCGAAGCAACCACAGCACCAGGACTGCCCTACTCGCAGCCACCGACGACATCCGCACCCTCCTCAACCAAGGCCCCACTGCAGCCCTAATTCTACTCGACCTGTCAGCAGCTTTCGACACCATCTCCCACCGCACACTCGCAGCCAGACTACACGAAGCTGGCATTTAAGGCATCACCCTTGACTCGATCAGATCATTCCTCACCAGCAGGAGCCAAAGGATCACACTGCAACCCTTCCTCTCGGAACCCACTGAAATCAACTGCGGGGTCCCACAGGGATCATCACGCAGCCCAACCCTCTTCAACATCTACATAACTCCCCTTGCCGTCATTGTCCAACAGCACGGCCTCAGCATAGTCTCCTACACGAACACCCAGCATATCCTCTCCCTTATCAATGACCCTACCACCACCAGACTTATCTTCCAGGAAGTGATTCAGGACATCGTTGCCTGGATGAGCAACAGATGCATAAATCTCAACTCAGAGAAAAAAGAAGTTCTCATCCTCAGAACCACCCCTCTGCATGGACCAACACCTGGTGGCCACCGCCCTTGGCAGCACTACTACCTGCACGAACCACATCAGAAACCTCTGCATCGTACTGAACTCCTCCCTCTCCATAAATTGACAGGTCAACGTCGTCATCTCCAGCTGCTTCAACACCCTCCGCATCCTCCGTAGGACCTTCAAATGTAATGTAGTAATGTAGTATACTTGTAAAGCGCACAGCTTCCCCAGCAACGGGGTGTCCCGGCGCTGTATAACGCTGTGGAACCCTTCCTGGCTCTCCCTCTGAGATGCCCCTCCTGGGCACCCCCAAGGTGAAGCCAGGCATCCCAGTGTTGTAGGGGCCGTTGTGGAGATTAAGCAAGCTATTGCCCAGAGTTGCAGCGTGGGACCCATGATTAGAGTAGGCGCTGAGGCGAGAGAATTATCGAGTCCCATACAGCAGGCTGGTCTACGGAAACGCCCTCTATGCCGGCATCAACAAGCCTCTACTCCGCAAGCTCCAGACAATACAGAACACTGGCCCTGGAATCATCCTCGGGGTCCCTCAACACAAACACATCAGCCAGCACCTACTCAAGCTCCACTGGCTCCCCGTCAAGAAAAGAGTCACCTTCAAGATACTCACCTATGCCTACAAATGCCTACACAACACCAGACCCCAATACCTCAACAACAGAATCACCCTCCATGTACCAAAACAAAAAATCCGCTCCACCTACCTCCTCCTCGCTGAAATCCCGCACATCCGCAGAGCCAGAGCAGGGGCAAGATCCTTCTCCTACATCGCAGCCAAGACCTGGAACGAGCTCCCCACCAACATCAGACGTGCCCCCTCCCTGAACACCTTCAGGAAGGCTCTGAAGACCTGGCTTTTTGAATAAAACAGAACTGCAGACCCCCCAGCGCCCTGAGACCTTCATGGGTGAGTAGTGCACTTATAAATCCCCTGATTGATTGATTAAGTGTTTAGTTTCAATACATTCCTGACTTTAGTAGGTTTCATTGGTTGGCGGCGGAAACCTGGCCAAATAGTAGAGTCATTTAGCAATGCAAGAATGAGGAAATTTGGATTTATTCCTGTTCTGCTGTTCTGACCGCACTTGCCTGAAAATTGTTGTTTTGTCTTGTTCCTTGTGGGTTACAGGCTGTGCCCCCTTGACATTACTTCTGATTCATTGTTATTGGTTGCAAATCCCAAAAAATAATTCCTGTCCGGCTGGACAAAGGACATATTGACTATATAGCGTATGTTTATTTTTATCCTGATTCCTCAAATATTAGGGTCCGCTGTCTTTTGTAATAACTTTTAGAAAGTTGGTATTTTTCTGCCTAACACCTCAAGTAGCCCTTTTAGAGGCAATCCCCAGCTGTTACCAGGCAGCATGCTCGGAGTTGTGAATTACTCTCAGGAAAGAGAACAAAAGGTTCTTGGCTGGGAGGAGATGTGACTTCCTCCTGACAGGATGGTCTGGGGATGTGCCTACCAACTGCAGCAGCTTGAAAATGGAAAGCCCCTGTCACAGACACATGTAACGCAAAACAAAACCTGCCACTGCTATTGTCTAAGTAGCCAGGGTGGCACCAAATTTGGTGGAGGGAAACCCTGTCACAGAACTGGTTTTGTGGAGGGAGTACCTTATTTCTATAGACAAACCTCATGGGCTTTGCATATTGCGATAGCCCAGGGTAGGAAGATTCTGACATCTTGGATCTTGGTAGAGAGATGTAATGTGGGATTGTTAAATGTCAAACTGCCAGGAAGTGATGTAAGAGTGGGCAAGGTTGCCTTGGGAATTGTACTCCTATTGGTGAGAGGAGCCTCCCTCGCCCACAGGCTAGTGCCATGTATACTAGAGACACCCTTGGCTGCCTTCTTCATAACACTGCTAGGCCTGCAGAAAACAGAAGAAGGAATGCACCTGCTGAACCAAAGGACTGCAACTTTGAAGAAGGACTGGGAATGCTGTTTTGTCTGTGGGGAGAAACCCAAAAGGCTGGACCCACTCCCAGCTGACCTCAGCTCAGAAGAGTGGAATCCAAGGGCTAGTTGACTAGACTCCTGTTAAGCTCCAATACCACAAAAGCTGCAAGAAGTCTGTAACAAAGACGAGCTCAGCTGACCAGTTCCAACTGGATGTGCCCTGGGCATGCTACTGGCTTCAGTCGAGTTCTAACTCATCAAATGGTGCAAACAGATTCTGGACCCTTGGCTGGTGTTAGAGTGTACATTCTACCCCTCATCATTGCAAAAATGGACATTTAGAAATGTTGAGCCATTTGCCCAATCATGCTGGCTGTCCGCCCAGCCAGTAAACACATTACTCCAGTAAAAAGACTAAGTCAGAAGTTACATTTTTCACCAGGTCAAACCTAGTCCCTGTATTTGACCCACGCTTTATTGCAGTCAGCCTTACATTTTAACTTTGACTCGGTCTAGAGAGACCAGATGCCTGTGGTTGGGGCTTTGCGCTTTTTGGCGCTAGAAATGTTAAAACTTCTGAAAATCATATTGCCAATTCACCTGATCCGATTTATGACATTTTAGAGTCTATTTGTTTATTAAAATGTATACTATTTTTTATAGGTGAGTGAATTTTATTGTGTTATGTTTTCGAATTATTAACTGGTTGGGACTGATAAATGCTTTACATTTATTTCCTTTGCGTTAAGCCTTGGTTCTGTGTGCCACAGCTACCCAGGATCGAGGTAAGGTTTAAATGAAAACGGCCTAAATGGACCTGATACAGAATAGTGACATTATTACTTGGGCATGTCACATAACCAACCCAGCTAATTATTACTTGGCAAGGTTTCACAGCCACCCCAAATAATAATCCACTTTCTCACATGTACCAATTGAGAAAGCAGAAATATAGTCATTAGCTGTGTCTTCTCCTTACATAGCCATCATTGGAAGTTGCATAGAACTGTTAAAAGAGGTGAAGATATTATTTAGCAGCATCATATCTGCACTTTTCACGATCCAGGGTACAGTGCCACAGTTCTGATCCGTCCTTGGCTCCCCACAAACCCATGAACTGGGTGTGAAGTTGTTTGGGAGATGTTAACTGGTAATTAAAAATTACACATTTATCAATTATTACTTAAAAGCTTCCTAGTGTCACTTTCTCCACATCTTCTTGCTATTTTCAGGGAGTATGAACCTCCAGACTGGTAGAATTTGAGACATCTATCTGATACTCTGTCATAAGACTGTAGTATTGAAGCATTCAATCCTGTGCTTCACTTGTGTGCTGCATAGGCATTGCCTGGAAAAAGAAGCAGGCTTATTAAGACCATGGTTTTAATAGATGTTTTATTATTTACGAACTCCGCTCAAAAAGTAAACCTTAGACTCGAAATTCATAAGAGCATGTTCCCTCAACCTTACTGTGCTTTATATTGGAATTCAACCATTCAAGACCCCCTACTGTGAATTTGTTGTAATACAAATGTTAGTTTGGTGTCGGGCAAATATTGTTCCAGTGTTATTCTCACTAGGGGTCCTTTTGAAAAGCAGGCTGGGTGTGAGATTACTCATTCTGGAATATCTCCAATAATAAAAAGTAATTACAATCTTCCTGTATATAGCTGTAGATATGCTTACAAGTCTTCAATTAGGTCAAGATGTTATTATCTCTATGCATAATCGGCCACTTAAAAGATTTCCCTATCAACATGTGCTGAAGACAACATTTAGCAAACATGCATTGGGAAACTAATATCAACATTACTTTATAGACATGCAGACAACTATAAGAAATCTATAGCTCTTTTGCTAGTGAGAATAGAATGCATGGATACAATCAATTAGCATAAAGGTAATGGACATATAGGATGCTTTCTACTTCTCTGAATAAAAGTTATCATGAGCATTCTCAGTGAAGCTTTAACCGCTTCCGCGCTACCGCGTTTTCCCGCTGTGCGCTGGATTTTTAAAAATCCCGCGTTACATGACAAAGCCAGCTCGTCATGCGCGTAGCGCAGGTAACGCCCATGATGAGCTGGCTTTGTCATTCTCGCGGAAGGGGTTAAGTATGTAAACAGATTTTTAATAAGAAGAGTTTCATTATGCAAACATGTTAACTGCACAATGCAGTGCTCATCAACACGATGTGCTTGATTAAGTCACATAGTGTGATGGTGGATGCATGGACATTTATATTTATGAGTCTATATGCTTGTGTGTGATTCCGTGTGTTGAGGAATGCATTCACACGCAACAAACATATGTAAATGTAAAGCGTGTGCTTATAGCAAAAAGGTGTCATCCAATGAAATACCAGGAGTAAGTAAGAGTAGAAATATAACTTAATTTATGACATGCCATACTGCCTTTTTAGTGTACTGCCTAATTTGCCCTTGTGGATTAAAATATATAGGCAGCATGGTACACCCAATGATAATCCGCATATTAGAACAAATGCAAGCAATAGCTAAAAGGGATGTTTCCAGTGGCCAGGCACTTTTGCCAACAACCATCAAAGTAACAGGGATCTGTTACGGTACTTTGACATTGATCAGGTACCAAATAACATCAGGGGAGGAGACAGGATTTTAAGGTTGCGAAAACTCGACTCGCGCTACATCATTGATTTACAAACACGAGCCACCAAGGGGTTGAATAGTGGGGAAGAATTGGCTGTTCATTTAGGAGATTAAGTCCCGGATGGGGTTTGGTCTGTAGGGTTGTAAACATGATATATCAAGTATTGTAAGGTATCCATCTATGGGGTTCAAGTAAAGAAAATTGGGATATATGAAAATCTATTATCGGCAAAATTGTTTTATATGCCGATGCACGGGTTGATGAAATAGGACAAATGTAATTAAAGGAATTATGGTAATAAAGGGTTGATGCAGCTTTTATATAATGCAGATACACGGCTTAATGAACTATGTAAATGAGCAATGTAAACAATATGATTGCTGGTTAGGTTGCCAATATACGGCGCAAGACCAATTTACTGTAAAACGACAGAATTATTCATTACATTACATACAATACATTGCTTTAATTGTACATTGTATATAATCAATGCATTTGAACCATAACAATCGTGGTTCACACTAGGTTAAAATGTCTCTTCCCTTTGGCTATAGATGAACTGTTCTTTGTTTGTTTTGTTGCCTGTATTGCTATTTCCATTTCCTTTAAAATGAAATCCGTTTCCGGGGAGCTTCGTAACACCGACAAAGGCATCCACAGAAATGCATTTGCTGCGCATGTTGTGTTGCTAATAAACTAAACGCAAAGGTCCCCATGATTGCCGCTTCTTCTTGAAATTGAGAGAAAAGGAGCTGCAAAATATATATATATCCATATCTATATATATCTACATCTATATATATCTATATATGTATCTATATATATCTATATCTATATATAAATATATATATATTAGAGTCACTACCTTCTCAATTCAGAAGATATACAGACAACACCAAATGGTACGTTGTAAACTTAGTTTATTTGCATTTACACAGGAACGCGTTTCATCATTACGCCTTGATCACACTAGGTGACAGGCATGTTTTGTACATTTTTATAAAAAAAATTCCTTGAATGGTGTAAACATAAAAAACAGACAGGTGAAAAGTGTATAAAAAGAAATAGTGGTGGCCATCTTATAGTGGTAGAAAAAGGTTTCAAGTCATACCAATGCCAGTCATGTAAATTACATATTCAAACATTATACTTTCGCAATTCATAATGCAATTTAAAATAAAGTTGCAAAAGGAGGAAAAATCAATCCAAACACAGGGAAGCTGATCATTGATATGTACATATGATACAGTGACCATAATACATTGATACATCATCCAATTTTACCTACAACAAATTAATTTGATATTTACGCAATGAATAAAGTTTATTTAAGGCATTTAGGTTCTATTTGCTCACACTGCCCAAGTGGGCAATGTGTTGAAGATGATGCTCCTGAAAACAATGAGTGGCATGTTAATCGCAATCTTGCCCAAGTGGGATATTTCAACCAATAATTCGTGTAGCCCCACGTGAAACTAGTGCACAAAAAACCTGTGAGTAAAAGAGAATAAAAACACTGATTAAAAACCAATCTAGTTCCAGATATACAGCAACAACCATATCCTACTCATTCCTCTAAACTAGTAATGCAGGTGGACCAATAATTCTTCGCTAGAATTAAGCCCCCTTGGGGCCATGGTATCAAGGTCTATTATGTATCTCGACTCCAATTTGCGAAGAGTGAGTAATCGATTGCCCCCACGAACGTTTATTTCTACTGAGTCAAGTACAACCATTTTTAAAAGATTCTCATTTTGCATGTGGTTCTCAAAAAAGTGCCATGCAATGGGGTATTGTTTGCTATTGTGCCTAATCGCCCTTACATGTTCTAGTACCCGTTTCTTGGCACGGTGGATAGTACTCCCTATATATGCCTTGTGCCAAGAACACATTAGGGCATACACATAGTACATGGTGTTACAGGTTGAAGCCTTTCTGATGACCCATTCCCTTCTACAGCTATTGATGTTTAAGCTGGTACAGTCAACACTATTGCTGCATGCTTTGCAATTTCTGTAGCATCTAAACCCAGGTTTACCTCTCATACATGTGTTGTTTTGATTTGTAATCAGATTCGGACTGAGCTCATCCCTCAATGAACTATTTTTAGAAAAGGTTACTTGGGGTGTGCTGTTGAGATGTTTTTTGAGATGTGGGTCAGTCAAAATTACATGCCAATGTTTTTTTAGTGACATTTTTACATCATTAGATTGCCCAGAATACATTGTAATACATCTGAGCTTTTCCTCCTCACTGGTCTTAATCTCTGGGTGTAAAATCTGTTTTCTAGTCACCATTTCCAACTTGTTACAAGCTGCTGTTACGATTTTTTGCCTATATCCCCTCTCTAGGAATCTTTGGAACATGATCATTTTCTCATTTTGATAGCCTTCCTCTGAGCTGCAATTGCGTTTAGCACGCAGCAATTCTCCAAAAGGGATACTTTGCACCAGGCTCTTGGGGTGTGCATTCGAAGCATTCAATAAACTATTTCCGGCAGTACTCTTTCGGAATAATTTAGTGTGGATGGAAATGAGTTTGATTTCAATCTGAATAGTCCAAAAATTCAATTTCTTTTGTACTCATGTGTTCCGTGAAAGCCAAATTGTTGGTATTATCATTTAGCTTGGTTACAAAGTTTTTGACTGTATCAAAGTCACCATCCCAGATGACAAAGATGTCATCTATAAATCTCAGCCACAGGACACATTGATCGAATTCTGCCAATTGGGATACCACCTGCTCCTCCCACCAGCCCATGACCAAATTGGCATAGCTGGGGGAGAAGCAGGTGCCCATGGCTGTGCCCTGTTACTGGTGTTAGATGACATCATTGAATAGGAAAAAATTATTGTTTAAACAGAACTCAATCATGGTTAAAATCATCTCAGAATGCCCCACCAAAGAGACTGATCTTGATCTTAAAAAGTGTCTTATGGCCTGTAAGCCAAAATTATGTTGGATGCAGGTGTACAAACTGCACACATCCAGAGTCAGCAGTGTATATGTGGGCTCCCAATGGATCCCATCAATGATGGTCAAAAAATGTGTGGAATCCCTTAAATATGAAGGCAGATCGACCACATATGGTCGTAAATAGTGGTCGATAAATCGAGAGGTGTTTTCTAGCAAAGAGCCCACTGATGACACAATGGGCCTCCCAGGTGGATTAGTGGGGTTCTTGTGTAACTTTGGCAACAGGTATAACATTGGAATTCTGGGATGCAGGCATTTCAAGTAGTTATACTCATCCCACTCAATGAGACCTTTTTCACACCATTCAATCAGCATTTATCCATATTTTTGATTAGCAATGGTAATACTCTTCCTATCAGATACTGAATAACATATCCCATCTGATAATTGACACATGCCTTCTTCCAAGTACATGGTTTTATCTAGCACAACCACATTACCACCCTTGTCAGGGTGTCGAAT
Organism: Lissotriton vulgaris; assembly: GCF_964263255.1. NCBI lineage: Eukaryota > Metazoa > Chordata > Amphibia > Caudata > Salamandridae > Lissotriton > Lissotriton vulgaris. The sequence goes on from NC_141689.1 coordinate 1,472,457,771, forward strand.
TACAATAGAGGAATCCATTTTTAATTTATCCAAAGCTAACAGTTGTTCCTGAGTCAGATTTTTCTTGATACCTGGAGTTTTTTATATCGTAAGGCTTTTAAATCATGCATTATTCCACGTTCGAATACATCAATTGCATCACACTCAATACTAGGCAAAAATATCGATTTGAACCCACTTCCCAGATTAACATTCCCATCAAAACCATATTGCTGAACATCAAACAACATATCATTGTCATTAGTTAATTATTCACTTTGTGAATCTAAGACATTCATGAATTCAACATCTCTATTATCAAGATTGCTAATGATAGTTTCCTGTATGTTACCTTTGCTAGTTGTACATTTAGTTTTAAAGCATTTCTTCAATTTAAGCTTACGCACAAAGTAAAATAAATCAATTCGCGTTTGCGCAAAGTTAAAATTGGTAGTGGGACAAAATGGCAAACTCAGTGATTGGAGTTGAATTTCCTCCGTCATTAATGCTCGTTGGGAAAGGTTGACCACTGTCATACTTGTGCTGTTTTTCCCGTGTCATCATTCCCATGGAGTTTGTGCCTTCTGATTTTCCTCCTATTTTTTGCTTGTTTATTCCTACACCTCTGCCTCTGTTTCCTCGCCCTCTCCCTCTCTGTGCCCCCTGCGGCGTTTGTTCTTTCCTGCCTTGGTTTATCATTTCAAACTGGGCTAAAAAATTGGCCGATTTTTTCTGTGCCACATTCTTAGAACAGATTGCAGATGTTGATGCATCAGACAGATTACCCTCGGATACGTCACTTTCAGAGATTTCTATTCTTGAATTTTCCACCAATGTGTTAACTGGAGCACTCCCATCTTTTTCAAACACATGATCGTATTTTATGTTTTTATGGAAGGTTAGGGTGCGAACTGTTTGATAATCTTTGGAGTCTCGCACACATTTTCTTTGCTTTTTAGCTGTGATTTCCTCCTCCAGTTTGTCCATTTTTTTCATTAGATTTTTCATGAAATCTTCGATAACTTTTTTAGTTGCCACTTTTTCCAGTTCCACCATTAATGTTGCAATTTCAGCTAGCAGTTTGCTGCGGTCCTTTTGAGCATATTTTACTAAATTTTCATCATGGTCATAGAGCAGGCATTAGAGTTGTTTAAGCAATCATCGAGCATTTCAGGGTCAGGGTCCTCGTAGGTAGGCACAGTGAAGATTCTTAAACCCCTAGGTACTCTTGCTACTTCAATATACCGTTGCAAAGACTCTGCTTCCCACCATTTTCCAAGTTCTATTTTGTGTAATTTTTCGATCTGGTGAAACAATGATTGAATTTGACTTCTTCTGTCAATCCACCTGAAGCATTACTTTGCACCCCACCTTCATCTGTGGGTGCAAAAAATAGTCTGTTGGCTGTGCTCTTTCTCTTAGCCTCCAAAGCTGCAACTGACATTGCACTTGGTATTCACTCGTGTTAATATGGGTCTTCAGGTGTGCACAAATTACACAATGTTGGTAGCAGGACCTGTTGGGCTCCCTACTTCAAACCAGCTTGTATGGCTGACGGGTTATTCGCAAGGATCTTTACAAAGTCAGGAAAAGAGTGTCACCGCTCGCAAAGCAGAGCGGGCTGCAACCGTAAAAAAACGTAGTAGCCATGCCCACTCTGCTCGTGGTAAAATATTCAACCAACGATGTCAGCGATATCCCGTTTCAAATACCACTGCCTGCTCAGAGCGTATTTCGGTAAATGCCCTTCTAATTCCCGGCAGTCCTCCGGTTATTTACTGACAATCACCAGCTCACTTTTGCATTATTAAACAATAGCGGCAGTTCGATAAAATCAAGCCGTCAGTTTTCCGTTGTACACATCCATATGAAAACCAATTCCAAAGAGTGTTATACTTAGTGTGCTTAAGATTTATTCTTTTACAACGTTCCACTGGGCTGGAAGTACGACCCGTTGGTCTTATTTTTTAAAACCAGCTCCCTTCATGTTACGCTGCATGGGTACCATGCATCCGTTAATACAAAGTCAGGACCAGAGTGGCTAACACAGCTGAATGGAGTCAGCCACAGCCACAGAAAGCCGTGCGCTGCCACAAACACCCGCCAGAGATCGCTCACTCACCTGACAAAGCCAGCGATGTCCCCTTTCAGATTTCAATCGTCTGCCCACGCATTTGTCCTATTTCATCAAGCCGTGTATCGGCATATAAAACAATTTTGCCAATAATAGATTTTCATATATCCCAATTTTCTTTACTTGAACCCCATAGATGGATACATTACAGCAGCTACTTCCGGTGAAATAGTCCCCTCGGTGGGATCTCGCAGGTGAGTATTCACTCGGTGCAGTATGGGCATTGTGGTACAGCTTTGATTAACAGAGGCTTTCAAGTCTAAGCCCCAGTGTGTGGCCACAGTGGCACAGTAAAACAGAGCTATTCTTGGATGACAGAGCCCACCAGAGGGAATGAAGAAATGTTGAAAATAACGAAGCAGTACCACAATGCCCATATTGCACCGAGTGAATACTCACCTGCGAGATCCCACCAAGGGGACTATTTCACTGGAAGTAGCTGCTGCTCCGCAATGCCGTCAATCCTGCTTGTGATCAAGAGTTTTGAGACTCGAAATGCGTAAGGCATAGAAATCTGCACATCCTTGAAAGCCTCTGTTAATTAAAGCTTTGGTAAAGCGCCTCCCTGTGTAGTGCTCTTTCGTTTTTGGACAAACTTTGGTGATATATATATATATATATATATATATATATTACCTACTGGCGGTCGCCAGTAGGTAGTTATAGTTAGGATAATTTTCAATGTTAAATCTCAACATTCTATTTTGAATAACTTTGGCGCCGGTTGACGAATCTGCCTGAAATTTTCAGGAAAATGGTCTCATGGCGGTCCGGTCCTTCCCTGAAAGTTTGGGGGGGATTCGTCAAGCGGGGGCCGAGATAAAAGGGGGGTCCCAAAACGCGTTTTCCCCATGTTAATTTCCATAGGGCGGTCGATTTCACTTTTAGCCCGAACGGCTGAATGGATTTCCACCAAACTTGGCAAAATTGTAGGGACTGGTAGCCCGATGTGCCTTTGCTATGTCTCAAGATATGTGCTCCAGTGGATTTTGAGTAATTAAGGTTCAAAAAAATATATATATCTATAGCAGCGCTCCGGTAAGCGCACCGGTACGCGCACCGGGCGCGTCACGCGACTTGCGCGGAGAAAGCTGATTGGCTCTGGGGTGTCTGTAAACATTCTAAACAGTCCGGAGCGGCCGCCATCTTGTGTCTCGGTAGGATCGAGACACAAGAGGTGGCCAAAACAAAGGGGGAAATGACCATAAGGGGGCAGAGTAGACCCCCCTTGACCCCCTAGGTTTGATGTGGGGGCCATAAAAGGGCCCCACGGGGCAAAAAAAAAAAAAAAAAATTTTTTGATTTTCGCGGGGTGAGCGCCCGGTACGCGCACCGGTAAGCGTACCGGGGAGTGTACCATGGGGAAAAAGAATGACAGTTTTAAAAGTAGCTGATTAGAAAAAAAAATGTTTAGTTGTTTTTTTTATATATACACATACATATATATAAATGCATATGCACATATATATATGCATATATGTCTATATGTGTGCGTGTAGAGAGAGGTAGAGAGGTAGAGGTGTAGAGGTAGAGAGGTAGAGAGGTAGAGAGTAGAGAGTGAGTAATAGAGAGTAGAGAGTGAGTAGTAGAGAGTAGTAGAGAGCAGTAGAGAGAGTAGCAGAGTGAGTAGTAGAGAGTAGTAGAGTGAATAGTAGAGTGGTAGTAGAGAGTAGTAGAGAGTGAGTAGTAGAGACTGAGTAGTAGAGAGTAGAAGAGAGTAAGTAGTAGAGTGAGTAGTAGAGAGCAGTAGAGAGTGAGTAGTAGAGAGTGGGAGAGAGTAAGTAGTAGAGAGTAGTGGAGAATATTCCAAAGTTTGGCACAGCACCACTTTCACAATGAGTCCAATCAAATCATATCACTTAGAGTACTTATTGAAGCGCTGAATCTTGGTGTATATTCAAATGCTTTTATTTTCCTTAAGTTTATGTACCACAGCCAGCCGAAACGTTTCGTTCTGTACAACAGAACTTCTTCAGGGCGTTCTTATTTCCTTCAAGTTATGTCGGTATCCCGTTGTCATATAACTAGATATTTCTTCCAAATGTTAGACGAGACATAAGTATATTCTTATTAAAAGTGACTAGGTATCAATTTTACCCACACAATTCGGGCAGACTTGAGTAATTTATAGCATCCTCAAAGTCAGTCTTTCAAAAATTCCAAAGTATAGGACATGATAATCCAAATCCAAATGTTTCTCAAGAAAAGTCATTTACAATCGTTCGGAATATCGGTGTTTGGGCAGATATGATCCAGGGACCCCCAGTATGCAAGGGGAATTAGTCCCCCCTCTGCAAAGGCGCCAGTGGCCTGCATTGCAGAGAGGTGTAACAAGGGTGTGGCCTCATTACACTTCTCTGCAATGCAGCTCCCTCGTGCATACTGGAGGCTCCTGGTGGACTAGTTGACCCCAGGGACCCCCAGTATGCAAGGGGAATTAGTTCCCCCTCTGCAAACGCGGCAGTGGGCTGCGTTGCAGAGAGGTGTAACAAGGGGCATAGTCTCATTACACCTCTGCAATGCAGCCCCAGGCGCATACTGGAGGTTCCAGGTGGGCTAATAGGCCCCCAGGGGCCCCCAGTATGCAAGGGGAATTAGTTTCCCCTCTTCAAACATGCACGGGGGCTGCGTTGCAGAGAGGTGTAAAAAGGGTTGTGGCTTCATTACACCTCTCTGCAATGCAGTCCCCTGGCGCATACTGGAGATTCCTGGTGGGCTTTCAGGTCTTATATAGTTAGGAATTAGCATTAAAAAAACCTTTGAAATTCACTGAAAAAACCACAGGTTTCACACCAGTTATAGTTAGGAATTAGCATTTAAAAAACCTTTGAAATTCACTGAAAAAACCATAGGTTTCACACCAGTTATAGTTAGGAATTAGCATTTAAAAAACCTATTAAATTCACTGACAAAACCAGTTATAGTTAGCTGGAAATTTTACTGATATAAAACCAATGAAATTCCACGTTATAGTTAGTTGGACTCACTATAACTTGCGCGTGCAATGCACTGCTGATGACGTCACATATTACATCACTCATGACATGGTCAGTGACATCACTCATGACATCACTGATGACACCATCCTTGTGACATAGTGACAGACCTCCTTTCAGTGTAATGTAACCCTTGAAACACATATTCAAAAATAGAAACTGAAATTTAAAAAAAAATGGAGATACCCATATCAGTTACAACAAGCAATTCAGTAATTCCACCATCTATATGCACATCCAGTCATTCACCAACAGTTCTATATAGTCACTCATACATATACTCACTTATCATATGAAGTGATACACCTATACATCCTGTTACACACCGACAGTCATCCAAAAGTTACTCACACACATACTCACACGTGCAAATAAACTATTGAACATCCATTTATTTGAATATAGAGTTATACACACACTTCCACCTTACTTGTATTGAAAATTACACATATTTATTCTCTTAAACAATCACTTATAGAAACACATACTTATTTAAACAGGAACTCTTACAATCTCTTACTCTCACATATACTCACTTATATACATCAATATTCACATATACTAGATTAAAACATATGTAGTTACTGATAAAGACACTAGTGAGACAGTCATTCACTCACTAACAAACACATATACACACTCATCCATCCATACAGTCCTGCACATATGCTGTCTTCAAAACACATACAAACAGCGAGTCAGTCACTCATGCATCTATGTGCTAAGTAATACCCCCACCAAACCATATAGACACTCATACTGATACTAAGAGAAACATCTAATAACCCATATACATACGCATGTAGCTACTTACCAACACATGTAGCCACTTATAAACAAAGTGAAACAATAATATATATATTTAAATATTTAAACATTACTCACTAATATTTATTTTTCAGAAAGACACATATTCACTGGATGGTGTCATCAGTGATGTCATGAGTGATGTCACTGACCATGTCATGAGTGATGTAATATGTGACGTCATCAGCAGTGCATTGCACGCGCAAGTTATAGTGAGTCCAACTAACTATAACGTGGAATTTCATTGGTTTTATATCAGTAAAATTTCCAGCTAACTATAACTGGTTTTGTCAGTGAATTTAATAGGTTTTTTAAATGCTAATTCCTAACTATAACTGGTGTGAAACCTATGGTTTTTTCAGTGAATATATATATATATATATATATATATATATATATATATATATATATATATATTATATCTCTATATCTCTCTCTCTCTCTCTCTCTCTATATATATATAATATATATATATATATATATATATATATATATCATAATTGATCAAAACAGATGAGGAAATAGACAAGTAACCAAATGGGTCATACTGAGCTGTTTGAACAATTTAGATATTGGTCTTGCTGATGGAACCTAAATAAGGGATTTCAAAGTTGTTGCTTAATCAGCGGACTTGATTCATTAACTAATAAATCGAAATCTGAGCAGCCCCTAAAAATTTGGGGGGGTTTCGTCAAGGGGGGCCTGAGAAAAAAGGGGGGTCCCAAAACGCGTTTTTCCCATTCATTTTTCCATAGGGCGGTTGGACTCACTTTTAGCTCGAACGGCTGAATGGATTTGCACGAAACTTGGCAAAATTGTAGGGACTGTTAGCCCGATGTGCCTTTGCTAGGTCTCAATATATGTGCTCCAGTAGTTTTTGAGAAATTAACGTTCAAAACAAGATATATATCTGTAACAGCGCTCCGGGCAGCGATCCGGTCCGCTTACTTTTCGCGAAACGGAACTTTGCGCGCAGAAAGCTGATTGGCTCTCCGGTGTCTGTCAACATTCTAAACAGTCCGGAGCGGCCGCCATCTTATCTCTCGGTAGGATCGAGAGAGAAGAGGTGAAAAACGAAGGGGGAATTTATTGAAAGGGTGCAAGGTATACCCCTCTTGACCCCCTAGGATTGTTGTTGGGGTTATTAAAGGGTCCCGTGGGGAAAATAAAAAACAAATTATTTTTCACGGTAGAAGCGTTTCCCGGGCCGCGGACTGGGCCGCAAACTGGTAGCGAAACGGGAATTCGCCATTTTGTGCTTCGTTTTAATTGTTTAGAGACAAAAATTATCGCCGCACATCGGCCACAATGCATGAATATCGTTGAAAAGTCAGCGATATTCATGCATTATCCAGCAAATGCTCTTAGCCATGTTATCCACCTTCCATTGGATAACAGAAAGCTGATTGGCTCTCCGGTGTCTGTCAACATTCTAAATAGTCCGGAGCGGCCGCCATCTTATCTCTCGGTAGGATCGAGAGAGAAGAAGAGGTGAAAAACGAAGGGGGAATTTATTGAAAGGGGGCAAGGTATACCCCTCTTGACCCCCTAGGATTGTTGTTGGGGTTATTAAAGGGTCCCGTGGGGAAAATAAAAAAAAATATATTTTTCACGGTAGAAGCGTTTCCCGGGCCGCGAACTGGGCCGCAAACTGGTAGCGAAACGGGAATTCGCCATTTTGTGCTTCGTTTTAATTGTTTAGAGACAAAAATTATCGCCGCACATCGGCCACAATGCATGAATATCGTTGAAAAGTCAGCGATATTCATGCATTATCCAGCAAATGCTCTTAGCCATGTTATCCACCTTCCATTGGATAACAGAAAGCTGATTGGCTCTCCGGTGTCTGTCAACATTCTAAATAGTCCGGAGCGGCCGCCATCTTATCTCTCGGTAGGATCGAGAGAGAAGAAGAGGTGAAAAACGAAGGGGGAATTTATTGAAAGGGGGCAAGGTATACCCCTCTTGACCCCCTAGGAATGTTGTTGGGGTTATTAAAGGGTCCCGTGGGGAAAATAAAAAAAAATTGATTTTTCACGGTAGAAGCGCTTCACGGGCCGCAAACTGGTAGCGAAACGGGAATTCGCCATTTTGTGCTTCGTTTTAATTGTTTAGAGACAAAAATTATCGCCGCACATCGGCCACAATGCATGAATATCGCTGAAAAGTCAGCGATATTCATGCATTATCCAGCAAATGCTCTTAGCCATGTTATCCACCTTCCATTGGATAACATGGCTAAAAACCGCTCTGTGCGTGAGCTTTTTTTTTTTTTTTTTTTTGCTGTGTGACGTTTGTTAACGTTCGATTCGATGGAAATCAGGAAGTGTTGAACACCATTTTGTCACTGCGAGTAAATATTTTGTTATAAATGAATCCTTATTGATAAACATTGTCTGCGCCATCTTGCGTTTTTGTCCAATGCCACAATTTTGTCGTGCACGGCAGCCATTTTAGATGCCTTGACCAGGGCCACTCTCTGCACGCCGTCGATTCTCAGCATGGCTCCCCACCCTCGCACGCATCTCCCCCACGCAATGGTCACCCCCGCTCTCTCTCTCATGCATGGGCCATATACTTCCCCCATCTGCGCTGCTCTTCTCTGAGAATCACACCCTGTGCCCGTTCGACACCTCCCTTTCACCCTATTCACTACCGCACCCTCTGACACTTCTCTTCCTCTGTGTCCGATTGTCCAGGCCGGACCTAGGCTATCACCTAGCCCTGCGGATGTAGTTTATGGCTCCAGCTGTAGAGTATCCAGACATGCCAACCCTCCCGATTCAGGTGTGAGACTACTGATTTCAGTGCTAGTCTTTCGCTTCCCGATTCCTGCAAGGAAAAACCCGGGGGCATATTTCCAACATCTAGCGGTAATTTTTGTCTCTAGCTTGTTTAGAGACAATAATTATCGCCGCACTTCGGCAAATTTTATCGCACATAAACCTTGCTATTAGCAAGGTTTATCGCAAATGCGATAAAAAACGGCCGCAATGCATGAATATCGCTGAAAAGTCAGCGATATTCATGCATTAGTCAGCAAATGCTCTTAGCCATGTTATCCACTTCCCATTGAACAAGCGCATGGTCTTTTAAAGATTTGTGAAGTACTCGGGGCGGCGGTGTGTGTGTGTCCTCTTTCAGGAGCGGGCGGGGGGGCACTGGCAGCAATTTGCAGGCCAGGCAGTGTTCAACACGTGCATCACCTTTTCTCTGCCTGCTATTGCGCTCCATGCTTCGGAAAGGTAAGAAAAAGAACGTGCATTTGAGTTTGAAATGTCCGATCTTGTAGTAGTACACTTGCAAAGCCCACACATGACAATAACCCGATTCAAGGCCCCATTCACCCGATTTTTTAAAAAAATATAGTACTCCAAGACAGTTACATTTTAAAACTTTATTAATATTTAAATATAACGAACGCAACAAAAACTGTAAATATATTTAACCATTTTTTGAAATTAACCAGAACTATAACGATAACAACAACAACAACAATAATATAACTTTTATGCCTAAATTACGCAAACATTTAGCTAATCTGCTAAAGGGGGGAGTCGCCATTTCTTTACAATAATCAATAATGAAAAATCCACATCAATAGGGTTGCCCGTTTTCTCGATGCAGCACTATAGTGCAATATACACAGCACCTGGGGTGTCAAGAGTGAACAGGTCTTTCTTTGTTCCTTAAGATGTTATCTCCGAGAATGCTGATGCATTGGTGTCTGTACACTTCTTTGTCAATTCTGTCAAGATGATAACTGCTTTATAAACAGACGATATCTTTGTTTCGTCATTAGTGTTAAGTGTGTCTGAAACTACAGTGCCCTTCTGTTTTTTTTTCTTCAGGCTCTACAGAGTTTTGTGTGTTATTCTTTTGAGCGACAATTATTCCAGAGGTTTCAGGTTCACTTGTTTTGTTCTGCAGTGAGTTAACAGCTTTAGAGAGTTCATGTTTATTTGCTATGTCCTGCTGTTCGTGAACTGCTTCAGAGACGTCAGCCTCATTTTTTATGTTTCAGTAGATCCTGGACCTGCCCGGCCGCGCCCAAAATGGCGCCGGTGTAAATGGGACTCGTAACTGCTTGTTCTGTACTGGTTGCCCAACCTCGATATCACGAGATACATATGCAGTTTTGAAGCACATGGCGGAGGCTTGTCTGCTGTAGTGGGGCGCCCCTTTATCGTTTCAGTCGCCATTCCGCCCGCTTTTGCTACACTGTGCCTCATCCGCCATTCAGCTGTTTACCGCCCGCTCTTACGGCTACAGCGTCTCGCTCACCATGTAGTTGAGTTGTTCCCACTCTTGCGGTGCAGCGGTAGGCGGCTGCCACAGGACTCTTAAAATGGCGGCCGGCTCTTCGGATTTGGGCCTGGTCCAGTAAAATGGCCCTGGGACACCTTGGAACTCGGACGCTTGTCTGCCAGGGCTTGGGTTCCATTCTCGAAAGCGTCCCCTCAGCCTTGAAGATTGTACAAAAGTCTTGGGGGCCCTCGACTCCCGCAGGCTTCCGGTGGGGAGCGGCTGCCATGATTGCTTGCGGAATGGCCACGACGGAGCTACGAGATGGTGGTGCTCTCATGGTGACGCCAGCTTCAGTCTGAAACATCCAGAAACAAGGTGGGGCTTTCATCGTTTGGGGAAAAAAAATGTTTTAATCCAATGAAAAGTGTTATTTTTAGGTCACATGACCTAGTCTTACATAATTAGGAAAAGAAAAGTAAAATGAACCAATGAAAAGTTTTATTAACAAGTCACATGACCTGTTATGCTTACGTTACGCGCTGCGCGGCGCGCTCTGGATCGTTTCCGGGAAGCTGCGCCTTGCGCACCGGAGCACTTCCGGGTGCGCTAACGCGTCGCGTCATATGACGCATTACGCGACAATGCAGGTGCCGAATATAGTCAAAATGTCTCCACCAACCAGTGGTCGGAATTCCACCGCTTTCAGCAGTCCAAAAAGTTCGGTCAAATCTTAAGAGCGGGAGCAACTCAACTACATGGTGAGCGAGACGTTGTAGTCGCAAGAGCGAGCGGTAAACAGCTGAATGGCGGAAGAGGCACAGAGTACCAAAAGCGGGCGGAATGGCAACTAAAACGGTAAAGGGGCGCCCTACGACAGCGTGTCTTCAGGTGAAACGGATTGTGGGACAAGGTCCAGAATGAAAGATTCTTCAAAAGGGAAAAAATTCCGCCGGACCCCGGGAGCCGGCCGCCTATGCCGGGGGCGATCTCAGGCCTCACCAGGGCAACACGACTTGGGGAGGGGGCAGGAGCCAAGCGCCCCCTCTCAGTCCCGCCATCTCACCGCCCCTCGGGGGCCTCCGTCAAGCGGTTTAGGGAGGCACCGTATCACATTATTTTCCAATGCAGTCAGGTCCACAAATGGACCCCACTTACTTTGAATAGTGAAGCTGCAGCAGGTGCAAATAAGGTTTAAACAGTGTTACAAGAACTGCTTAGAATTCTGAAGTATGGCACTCAATAACCAAGACTTATGCCATTTATGTAAGGCAGTGACATGGAAGCAACTCAGGGACAAAAAGCATGAACGAACATTCACGTATGAAAATCTTATTTGGAGAAGGGGTAGAATCCAAACGCCCCCTGCCAGTTCGCGCCACTACACCGTATGTGGAAAATCTGAAGCCATCATTCTACAAACTCTCAACGCTTGTTATCAGTGCATGAGTTTCATGCTCGATCGATTGAGCTAGCCGGATCGGGCAATAAAAAGTATAAAATAGTTATGTAAATAGTTATTTAATAAAATGTTTTATTCTGTTTCTTTGGTGGTGTGTTGTGTATATTTATAATATTTGCATAGGGTTTGCCGTTATTTTGGGCGGTGTGGGTGGCGGAGTCGAGCTGTTTTGCAGCCCTCATGGTGTGGAGCTCAATTCATTTCACTATTTTCGTATTTCTCATGAAGGGTTATTCCTAATGTTTGTATTTTACCGAGGTTAAAAAGAGATCCAATTAGTGGCCTACTGATTTTGCTCGATTACTTTTATTTTTTTACACGATTTTTCACTATCTGCAAAGACTAAACAGAGTATTGCGACTTTGTGCTTGTTTGTAAATAGAGAATGATCCAAAGAGAACCAATTGTAAAACAGTAAATGCTTGGATAATAATCAATCAAATGGAGAGACAAGCAGGTACGACGGATTACAACAGGGGTAAAGGTCTGCGTTAACTACCGTTCACTATCTGCAAAGAGAGAGTACTACTAAGAGAAAAGAGGGGAGTGGGGAGGGGGGGCAGCGTTCAAAGCACATCAGCGTGCATAAACACGAAAACGTTTTTACCTATCACGTACTTGACATTTGACAGCTTTTGATATTTGCTATTAAAAAACCATTGAAATTCACAGAAAAAAACATAGGTTATACTCCATATATAGTTAGGAATTTGCATTTACAAAACCTTGAAAATTCAATGAAAAAACCATTGGTTTTAGGCCATATATAGTTAGGGATTTGCATTTAGAAAACCTTATTTTACTCGCATAAAACCATTGAAATTCCATATATAGTTATAAGCGCTAACTATATATCGCGCACCCGCAATCCACTGCTGATGATGTCACATATTACATCATTCATGACATGGTTAGTGACATCACTGATGACATCACTGATGACATCTCAAATGACATCACTGATGACATCACTGATAACATCTCATTTGACATGACTGATCACATCACTGATGATATCATTCATGTGATAATACCATGAACCTCTTCAGACTCTAATATAACCTTAGATACAATCAGTGTAAACAGACAGTCACTCATCCATGGAGTTACTCACACACCTAGTCAGTTATGCCAAAAATCAATCACACCTCCATTTTCTCAACTATACAGTTATACACACCTTACTTATTCAAACATATACTAACACATATTTACTTTACTCTCTTATACAATTTCTGATACATGTTCACAATGATCCATACAGCCACTCACACATTCACTAGCTCTTATGCACAGTTATTTATAGATGTCAACTCTCACATGTACTGTGTTTTACATATGTACTTAATTTGACATGTAGCACTGAGATATCCATTCACTCACTAATACACTCATGCACAGTCAACCGCCCATACAGCTGTTTCCACATGCAGTTTTGAATCTATACATATAGTGAATCAACTACTCACACATCTATGTACAGAGTCACACACCTCCCAGCCACCCATACACACACACTCAGTTTCCCATACAAATACTTGGACAACCAATCAATAACCCATACAGTTACTCATATAGCTACTGATCAACATATGCAGCAGTTTGTAGAACAACAGATATAATGATGTACAAATTAAGACAGTTTAGTCACTAACTCATGCCCTCAGTGAGACACATTTAATCACTCACTCATACAGTCAGTCATGCACCTACTAAATCCTTCATCCAGACACTTATATATCTACTCATTCTTCAATATGTAAAACATATTTTAACTTTACAGAAACATACAGTCACTGGATGTTGTAATCAGTGATGTCATCAGTGATGTCATTTGAGATGTCAACAGTGATGTCATCAGTGATGTCACTAACCATGTCATGAATGATGTAATATGTGACATCATCAGCAGTGGATTGCGGGTGCGGGATATATAGTTAGCGCTTATAACTATATATGGAATTTCAATGGTTTTATGCGAGTAAAATAAGGTTTTCTAAATGCAAATCCCTAACTATATATGGCCTAAAACCAATGGTTTTTTCATTGAATTTTCAAGGTTTTGTAAATGCAAATTCCTAACTATATATGGAGTATAACCTATGGTTTTTTCTGTGAATATATATATATATATATATATATATTTATATATATATACATATATATATATATATATATATATATATATATATATATATATATATATATATATATATATATATGTAACATCAAGGAACCAACAGCACCAGAGAGCAATACAAATTTGCACGTGACAAAAATGATTATGAAACTGGAAGGATATTCACGTTTGCAGGTAAATTTGATAACGCTAAGCGACAGGCCCTGGTACCTAAAAGCAGTGATCCATCATCCAAGGAGAATCCTGTTGTAGAGTTATTGGAAAATGAATTGAGTTCAGCCATAAGTAGTTGTGATTCTGATGACGGAGCAGCTGGTATGTCTAATCAAACAGTACCCACTAAGTATACCCCCTCCAAAGAATTGGGTTTTCTCGTAGAGGACAGATTCAAGACACTGTGACTGCTGACCCGACAACAGCGGAAAATAAACGAAGATCAAACAACAAAAAACGTAGTGCAAGGAGGAAACTCAGTAGGCAGAGGCTTCGTAAAGAGAGGCAGGGGGAAGGGGAAAAAGTGGTAACAACCCTGATGGTTCCTTCCCCCCATCGGAGAGAGAACGAAAATCAAAATGAGGTAGTGCCAGCTATTGATAATGACACCAGGAGCGTTGATAACAATACTGTGATCAATCTTTCAGATACAACGCTCACTACGGCAGTGACGCAGCTCTTCTCTTTAGGGCTTTCATTTTGTCCAAAAAACTCTTTCAATTATGTACAAACACGTGTTGATGTTTTCAAGTTCATCCGAAAACTTAAATTGAGGAAGCACTTTAAATTATCCAATGCTCAGGTGCGGGCAGCTGATATCATTGACAATTCTCAACCCTCCAATGTATTTCAAATTACTGATACTAAGGCCCTTAGAGTTGCACATGAATTGGCGCGTGATGAGGATTTTGTCACTGCACCACTCAGGAAAATCTTTCGAACATGGGCATTCCTATTAATCGACCGTGTGTTACCAAGTTCAAACCTCCTTCAACCTTTTGTCCAGTGATGCCCAAGGACAACATTGATGCATTTTGTGACATTGTGGTGGAGGATTTAAAAGGATTACAACATACAATTTCACGCAGGAATAAAAGAATCAGATACATGGAAAAGCAGTATAATAATCTGATTAAGAAACTAAGAAGCAACTCCAATTTGATAATCAATAAGGCGGATAAGGGAGGTAACACCGTTATTTGGCCCCGCCACTTGTATTTGGATGAGGCAGCAAAACATATTAATGACTCCACGTGTTACAGAAAAAGCAGCTTCAATGACATTAAGGGCCTTAAGGACAATGTCCACAAGGAGCTCAATCAATGGAAGCGCGAGGGCCTGCTATGCAAACAAGAACATGCGTTTTTGAAAAATGATTTCCCTGTTACACCCTTCTTTTATTTGATTCCTGAAATCCACAAGCAAGTTCAACCAGTCCGTGGGGGACCCATCATCTCTGCCCAGGGTAGCTTATTGGAATCCATCTCCAGATATGTGGATCAATTTTTGCATGAATTTGTGGAAACCTTACCTTCCTACATTAAGGACACTGGACACTTCCTCTCAAAAATCAATGGTGTAAAATGGGAAAAAGAATATGTTCTAATAGCTTTGGATATTAATTCCCTTTATACTAGTATCTTTCATGCAGACGGATTGAATGCAGTTAAATTTTATTTGGGGAAACATAGCATTGCTTACAGTCAACATACCACCATGCTGCTTAGAATGTTAGAAATATTCTTGAATAACAATTACTTTTTGTTCAACAAAGAGATCTTCCAGCAGTTGAGGGGAGTGGCTATGGGGGCATGATTCTCCCCTACCTATGTATGTTTACATGTAGGGTGGTGGGAGGAGCATGTCCTCATGGGCACCCTTGCCAGCTCTTTCCCTAATTGCATTGTACATTTTTGGCGCTTTATAGATGACATCTGCATGATATGGAATGGTTCGGTGGAGTCAGCCACAGAATTTGTGAATAAAATCAATGAGAACCAACTTAATTTACAATTCACCTCACAAATCAGTACTCAAAAGATTCAATTCCTTGACGTAGAAATCTACGTTTCTGAGGATAAACTACAGACCCGACTTCACAGAAAAGTAACAGCGGGCAATGCGATACTGCATGCCAGCAGTTCGCATCCCAACCAACTCATTAGAAGTATCCCGTATGGGGAATATTTGAGAATGCGCAGGATTGTAGTTCTGAGGTAGATTTGGAGAAGTGTCAAAATGATGCATTCACAAGATTCTGTGGCCGTGGCTATCAGCCGTCTTTGTTACAAGAAGCCAGAAATAGTGCTAATGAGTTTAACAGAGAGAACTATCTTGCCTCCATATCCATAAATTCAACCCAGTTAGCCAGTAACACTGAGTTAGGGGATTTCAGTAGTAACATCAGTCTGATTACCACCTTTAATGGTGATGAGAGGAAGATAAGAGGGATACTGAAAAAATATTGGCCATTACTCAAAACCGACATCAGCTTAGCTTCTCTGATACCAGATGAACCTTCGATTATCTTTAAGAGGGCTCCCTCGATGAGGGATGCCTTGGTTAGATCTAGTCAAGAGGTAATCTCTAAAACTAACTGGTTGTCAGATAAATGTGTTTTTTTCAAGTGCATCTCTTGCAGAGCATGCAAGTTTGGTATGAATACCAGGGAATTCCATTCTGCATTTGATTCTAAACCCATTAAAATCAGGAATCATTTCACCTGCCGTACTGATTTTGCGGTTTACGTGCTCCAATGTACCTGCGGACTCAGGTACATTGGGAGCACCAAATTGCAGGCCACTTTGAATTGGTCCATAATAAGAACTTAAATGACCTGAAATATTTCATCATTGACGCTGAACCCAAGAACATCAGGGGAGGCAATAGGGAGTAAACCCTTAGACAACTGGAAAGCGAATACATTTTACTTCTAGACACTAGGATCCCGAATGGGTTGAACACAGGGGAGGATTTACACTGTTTCTTATGAGTTGTTCTGTTTATCAGTGTGCTGTGAATCTCCTGGTTTATTATTCCTAATGACATTTTCTGTTTCACCCAAGATCTTTTACACGTGTCAGTATTTGATTATCCTGTTGTTCATACTTATTACTTTTACCTCACTCCTTTGGTTAGTTTTGACCTTAGATGTACAGTTGTTTGGAATATGCTCTGCCCCTGTTCATGTAATAGTTCACCATGTATGGTCTCTACATTCCTAGCTAACTTGAGTAATATGGACGTAGTTAGGCTATCGAAGAACAGTTTCTAAACTTGACACGAAGAACTGATGTAATTAAGGCACTATGCCATAATGTTTCCCGTGTGTTATGCCACTTCACTTATGCCATGTATTTGGTTTTAGAACAATTGGTTTCCACGTCATGTAACCCTCTTAATCAAGGGTCTTAACGTGCTGTCCCAATTGCTTTTTTTAAATGTTTGTATCCTAAGCTGAGTTCAGGGTCTGCACTGTGTTGTATTTTGCACGATTTGCACTGTATGAAGGTTTTGCACTTGCACTTTTTTTCAGATTGAGCCATTAAGCAATTTTTCGCATCAGCACTTTAACATAAGACTGTTTACAATATAGTTTACATAGTTGTAAATATTGCCCCCGATATACCATTTATGGTTGGATAATTATATGATATGTATATAGATACATTTTGAATTTCAACAACATCAAAGTAATTTATTTATTTATTTATTAATGTTTTCTCTGAGAGTAACTGAAAGTATGCCTTTTATGTTAATTACTGCTGACGTTGCACCAATTGGCTTTTGCACTGTATTTAAGCACTAATATTGGTTCCTCGGGTCATGTGATCAAGGCTACCGGGTTGTAGCCGAAACGCGTCATGCTGGTGACAAGGGAGCAATAAACTACCTGTGAAAGGATTTTGAAGCGTTGTTGTGGGCTGTTCCTGCGTTGTGGGATCGGCGTGAACGGATATGTATATATATATATATATATATATAGATACACACACATATGTATATTATCTACTGGCGGTCGCCAGTAGGTAGTTATAGTTAGGACCTTTTTTCAATAGGAAAAGTGTTTATTTTTATTTGCCAATATCTTTGGTGCCGCTTGACGAATCTTCGTGACATTTTACAAAAATAGGGTTGGACCGCTCAGTTTGTTTGTTGAAAGTTTCGGGTGATTTATCATAAAAAAGGGGGGGTCCCAAAGCACGTTTCCTCTATGTTTTTTTCCATAGGAACTTTATTACAGACTACAGCCTGAACTGCTGAAAGGAAATACACCAAATTTGATAAAAAGGTAGGTCTTGGTTTAGACTGTGCCCTTTTTGTTAAATGGTGTAAATCTGTTCACTAGTTCTTGAGAAATTAAAAAAATGAAAATAATGATATTTGAGCACCGAGGAGGGTTTGCGAACCCTCCTGTGCACGAGCTTCACTCAGATTTGATGGCAACACTCCAAACCAGGAAGTGTTGGCAACCATCCTGTAACTCAGTAACTGAGTCCAAAGAAAAAGGGTGAAACAAAGATAAAAAAAACATGAAAAGGGTACAGGGTACAAACACCCTGATCCCCTAGGCCTGCTCAGAGGGTCGCACAAGGACCCCCAGGCCCAGAAAAAATGCATTTTTTTTAATTGTCCGTATTCGCGCAGGGGTCCTGAATCTGTCCAAGAAAATGTTAACGCTTTGTTGAATTTGAGCCCCTAGGTGGGCCAGGTCCCGGGTGCATGATTAATTATGTGGCAGGGGCCTCCACAGCCCCGAGGACCACCACCTCCCCGGGGCTTTATTAATGATGTGTGGTGGGCATGCAGCCCTCCCTGCAGCCCCGGGACCGTCACCTCCCCGGTGCATTGTGGAAAACGTATGGTGGGCCTCACAGACTCCCCCAAGCCCCGGGGACCGCCACCTCCCTGGGGCTTTGTTTTTAAAAAATAAATGTGTGGGGGGGTTGAGCCCCCCCCACATGCGCCAGGGACTAGCACCTCCCCGGGGCTTTGCAATCATGGGGAGGAGGGCCCCACGGCCCCCTTCCAGGATCCTTTGATGGCCCTGGGGACCGCCACTCCCCAGGGCCAGCTACTGCAGTGTCCCAGGGTGCCCCTCTCTGGTACATTGCTGTTTGCTATGGAAAGGCGGGAGCATGGATCCCGCCCTGTCATAGCAAACTGCTTTGCTTCCTTGAAGCGAGGAGCAGGAAAACCTGCTCTCGCTTCAAGGCAGCAAAGCAGGATTGCTTTTGAGCAAGGGGAGCTGTATGTTAGCAGCTCCCCTTGCTCAAAAGCAATGCTGGGTCCCGCAGGAGGTGGGGAGCCGGTGGGACCTTGGGGGCCTTGGGGCTCCCACCACGATTCCCATCACAGAGGCCATGCCCAGGGGATGGGGTCCCAATGCCAGAAGAGGCCCGGGAAGAGGTCACGTGGCCCCCTCCCCTACAATAATATTTAAAAAAAAGGAAAGGCTGGCCCCAGGGAATGCGGTCCCCGGGCCATAGTTAGCCGGAGGAGGTGGACCACATGTCCTCCCCACCAAAGTAATAAGTACAATTTTTAAAAAGTGACTTGCCCTGGGGTCCCCGGGGCCCAAATTGGCTTTGGGAGGGGGGCCACGTGGCCCCCTTCCCAATATTCTTTATACAAAAAAATTAGAAAAAGTGGTCAGGACCTGGGGGATGGGGTCCCCAGGGTGCTCAAAAAAGTAAATAAAAGGAGGGGGCACACAGCCCCCCTTGTTAAAAAAAAAAGGGGAAAAAAAGCTCAGGACACAAGTGGACTTCATCCTCTGAGCAGCAGTGCACCAGAAGCCGCATTTGCAGCATGGTGTAAAAAGGGTTGTGGTCTCAGAACACCTCTCTGCAACGCAGCTCTGTGGCGCTTACTGGAAGTACCTGGTGGGCTAGTTGGCCCTCAGGGACCCTCAGGATTGAAGGGGACTTAATCCCCCAACTCACAATACACCAGGGGGTGCGTTTGCACAGTTGTGCAGGGAGGGGGTCAGGCCTGATATAACAAGTGTGCAAACACATCCCCTGGTGTTTTGTAAATTGGGGGTTAAGTCCCCTTCAATCCTGAGGGTCCCTAGGGGCCAACTAGCCCACCAGGTACCTCTAGTAAGTGCCACAGAGTTAAATTGCAGAGAGGTGGTCCGAGGCCACGCCCCCTTTTACACCACTCTGCAATTGTGGCTTCTGGTGCACTGGTGGTGGGGTGATGAGGTCCTCTTGTGTCCTAGGCACCTCAGGACACAAGTGGACTTCATCCTCCGAGCAGCAATGCACCAGAAGCAGCGTTTGCAGCATGGTGTAAAAAGGGGCATGGCCTCAGAACACCTCTCTGCAACGCAGCTCTGTGGCACCTACTGGAAGTACCTGGTGAGCTAGTTTGCCCCGGGGACCCTCAGGATTCAAGGGGACCAAATCCCCCAAATAACAATGCGCCAGGGCCGCGTTTGCACAGTGGTGCAGGGAGGGGGCAGGCCTGATGTAACAAGTTAGAAATACTGTTGTGTGGGACTTACTGGAGGTAATAAAAAGGGTAGTTGGTCCCCAAGTTGATGTTGGGAGTTAACGACCCCCCTGTTACCTCCGGTAAATTCCACACAGTGGGGTTGCTAAAAGGTGTTTGGAGGCTATGTTCACCTTTCTCCACCACTCTGCAAATGCGACTGTTATTTTATAGGGGGAAATTAGCATTTAAAAAAAGTTGAAATTCACTGAAAAAAACATAGGTTTCAGGGACGTTATAGTTAGAAATTAGCATATAAAAAACCTTTGAAATTCAAAGAAAAAAACATAGGTTTCATGGACGTTATAGTTAGAAATTAGCATTTAAAAAACCTTAGAAATTCACTGAAAAACACAGGTTTCAGGGATGGCATAGTTAGTTGGACATTTTACTCGTACAAAACCAGAGAAATTTGTCTGTTATAGTTAGTAGAGTGAACTATATCTCGATGCCCCCAAAATGCACTGCTGATGACGTCACATATTATATCACTCATGACATGGTCACTGACATCACTGATGACACCTCAAATGACATTACTGATGACATCATCCATGTGATAATCTGATGCACCTCCTCACAGCCTATTAAAACCTTTAATGCACCCACTCTAAAATACAGACTACCAATATTGAAAGCATAGACAGACCAATAGCAGTTAGTACATACCTCAGTGATTCATAGGTCTACATACATCCACTCCAGGGCCTAAAGAAGCCGGGGTAGGGAGCCACGTGGCCCGACTCCCCATTAACAAAAAATGGCCCAAGGGATGGGGCCCCTGGGGCCCAAAGGCCAATCCGGGACCACGTGGAAAAGGCTCAACCTTCCTGCATAGGGTTGGCTGCCTGCGGAGGGATGGCCACAGAGCTTGGCTGGAGGCCAAACCCTGCAGCCAATCACAGCTATACCCTGCCTTGCCCTGCGCAGCGTGAGGTTCAGGTGTCTTTGGGGGACTTCGGTTGTGTGCTACAGCTCAGTCCTCTGGCCAACCCACCATGCATGGCCAAAGACCATCCGCAGCAGGGGTTGGCTGCATGCCGGGAGTTGGCTGCAGGGCCTGGCTGTAGTACATATCAGAAAGTTCTGCGCAGCATAGGGTTGGATGCCTCTGAGATGGTTGGTCTCAGGCCTTGTGGCCAACCCCATACGTGCACATTTAAAGGCCGTGCACTGTGTGAGATTGGCTGCCTTTGGGGGGTTGGCCGCAGGGTCTCCAGCTGTTCGTGGTGGGGTGTTGGATTTACTTATGGTAATAAATGATTAATGTAAAAAAGAAATGTACTGAAAACAATGAAGGTTGAAGTAATGCTATAGTTAAGTGAAATGTTCAATAACAAAGTAAGGTTTTAACTCTAAAAACCACAGAAATTCACCAGTTTTAGTTATAGTTATCTCAAATAAATATGATTTGTGCCGCTAAGAAAACTATAACACGTGCCTACACTGCTAATTACCCCACATATTACATCACTAATGATATCTTCTAGAACATAATTGATAATGCAATGACATTATTGATGAGAAAACTGTACATGGTGGGAGCACAAATTATAGTTTCCTTAGGGCACGGATCATAGTAACTTGAGATAATTCAAGGCCGCTCTCCTCTTTTTGGAGCATTTTGTGCCTCCCCTCATTGAATATTGTGGTCAAGGTGGTGGGCTCCCTAGGACCTACAATGGCTCAGGGAGAGGGGCCAGATTTTTTAAAAATGTTACTGCAAATTCATAGAGGATCTGCAAATTCATGGCAAGTTATTTTTTAATTAAGCAGGGCTCCTACGCCAGTTTTTGAAAAAAAAAAAGGTGGGCCAAAGAGAAGTTTGTTTTTTGGGGAGGGGCATGCATAGCCCTCCTCCTTAGGCCAATTTCGGCCCCAGGGACTTCATCCCCTGGGGCCCTATGTGTTTTTCCAGGGGTAGGAGGGCCTATGCCCCCTCTCCCTGGGGCCCCCATGGACTCCCCAGGACTTTATTTTTTTAAAAGGAGTGGGCTGCGCTGACCCCCCCTAGGGCTGTTTGATACCAAAGGGATCACCATTAGAGGCCACATGAGCCTCCCAGGCCCCGGGGACCACCACCTCCTCTGGGTCTACAAAATACGTAAAAGTGGGAGAGGGCTGTCCCCTCCTGGAGTCAATAAAGAAGCTGGGGGCCACCACCCCCAGGGCAGGCTCCTGCTATGTCTTGGCGTTCCCACCCCCGGGACATAGTTTTTCGCTTTTGCTTGGCGGATGTTGTGACAGCTCCTGCCAAGTGAAAGGAAGCACTCCAGTTTAAGTAGGTGGGAGCGGTCAAAGTGCACCCGCCCACTGGAAGCGGAGGCTTAATTTCTTCCCCTGCCCCAGCCACGGCCCATGGAGGGAGTTTTGGTGGGGCGAAGAGGCGGGGCGGGGCATTTTGCGATGCAGGGTGCGCTACGAAATTTGTTTTATTAATTAAATTGTTTACTTACCTTCAATTATCCACCCCCCGCCCCGCCTCTCCGCCCCACCGAAACTCCCTAAAAGGGCCGTGGCTGCCCTGCCCTGAGATAAAATGATTGCTGTCACATGCAGGGAGCTGCATTTCCAGCAGCTCCCTTCATGTGGGAGCAATGCCGGCTCCCTCAGGAGGTTGGGAGCTGGCTGGGAATACGGAGGTCTTGAGGCCAGGGGAAAAGAAAGCAGAAAGGGGCAAGGAAAAGGTCAGAAACAAGCATTAAGAGGCAAAATAAAGGTCAGAAATGAGTAGAATGTGGCAGAATAATGGTCAGCAATGAACAGAAAGGGGTAGAATATATGTCAGAAACAAGCAGAAAGAGGGAGAATAAACCAAGGCCAGCAACATGCAGAAAGAGGCAAAATAATGGTGAAAAACGAGCAGAAAGAGGCAGAATAAAGGCAAGAAATAAGCAGAAAGAGGCATAATAGACGTCAGAAAGAGGCAAAAATAAAGGTGAGAAACAAACAACTAGCAGCAGAATAAAGGTCAGCAATGAGCAGAAAGAGGCAAAATAAAGGTTAGAAATTAGCAGAAAGAGGCAGTATAAAGCTCAGAAATGAGCAGAAAGATGCAAAATAAAGGTGAGAAACGAGCCAAAGGAGGCAAATGGAGGTCAGAAACAAGCAGAAAGAGGCAAAGTAATGGTGAGAAACGAGCAGCAAGAGGCAGAAAAAAGGTCAGAAACAAGCAGAAAAAAGCAGAGTAAAGGTCAGCAGCGAGCAAGAAGAGGCAGAATAAAGGTGAGAAACGAGCTGAAAGTGGCACAATAAAAGCCAGAAAGTATCAGAAAAAGCAGAATAAAGGTCAGCAAAGAGCAGAAAGAGGCAAAATAAAGGTAAGAAATGAGCAGTAAGAGGTAGAATAAAGGTCAGAAACTAGCACAAAGAGGCAGAATAAAGGTTAGAAAGGAGGAGAAAGAGGCAGAATAAAGATCAGAAACAATCAGAAAGAGGCACAATATGGGTCTGAAACCAGCAGCAAGAGTCAGAATAAAGGTCAGAAATGAGCGGAAAGAGGAAAAATAAAGGTCAGGAGCTAGGAGAAAGAAGCAAAATAATGGGCAGTAAGAGGCAGTAAGAGGCAAAATAGGGGTCACAAATGAGTAGCAAGAGGCAAAATAGAGATCAAAAAGGAACATGATGCAGAATAAAGATCAGCAGGTAGCAGAAGGAGCAAAAATAATGGGCAGAACAAGCAGAAAGAGGCAAAATAGAGGGCAGGAGCGAGCAGAGAAGAGAAAGAAAAATGAGCAGAAGATGAGCAGAGGTGGAGCAAAAACGAAGGCAGTAGAGCATAGCAGACTTCAAGCAAGCTAAACATGAGGAAATACTTCTGTGTGCCCTCTCCTTTTGTTACCGCTCACCCAATACCAGACTCACTCATACACTCATACACCCACTCACAGACCCACTCATGAACTCTCTCAGAGACCCACTCAGACACTCATGCACCCACTTGCAGACCCTCTGAGAGGCTGACACACCCACTCACGTACCCACTCAGAGACTCATGTAACCACTCACAGACCCACTCACAGACTCATTCACCCACTCGCAGACTCGCTCAGAGACTCATGCACCCACTCACAGACTGACTTAGATACTCATGCACTACTCACAGACTCACTCAGATATTCATGCACCCACATAGAGACCCAGTCAGACACCATCCACCCACTCACAGATCCACTTAGAGACTCATGCACCCACTGATTAACTCACTCAGACACTGACTCAGTCACTCACAGACCACCTCAGAGACTAAGACAAGCACTCACAGACCCACTTACTCATCCACTCAGAGACTCATCCATTCAGTCACAGACCTTCAAAGATACTCATGCACCTACTCACAGACCCAGACACAGACTGATGCACCAACTCACAGGCCCAATCAGACATTCATACACCCTCTCACAGACCCCCTCAGACATTCACATATTCAATCACATACCTACTGAGACACTCATGCACCCAAACACAAACCCACTCAGCCACTCACGCTCCCACTCACAGATCCACACAGGTACTCATACACCCACTTACATAGCAATGTGCACACCCATATAGTCCGTCACAGACCCACATCTATACAGCCACTCACACACCCATAAAACCCCTCATATACCGACTCAGAAACCCATACAGCCACTCATATACCCACTCTCAAAGGTTACAGATTACAGTTAGGAAGTAATATTTTAAAAATCTAGGAAATTCACTGAATAAACCAAAGGTTACAGGGACATGAGAGTTAGGAAAAACGTGAAAATTCACTGAAAAGGGTTACAGGGATGTTATAGTTAGGGAATATATTTAAAAAACCTTAGAAATTAATTGAAAAAGCACAGGTTACAGGGATGTTATAGTTAGATTTCACAAATACACTACCAGTGAAATTCAGCAGTTATAGTTACCTGAGCTAACAATAACTTATGCCCCGCAGTGCACTGCTCATGACCTCACATATTCCATCACTCATGACAAGGAAAGTGACATCACTGATGGCATCCCTCATGACATCTTCCACAGAACCACTCACACACCCTCACTCCCCATAGAACCTCTCATACACCCACTCCCACTCTCAAACAACCCCTCACATACCGATTCACAGACCCATATCAGTACTCACCCAACCAATCACTAAACCATTGAGGGTGCTACTCACACAATCACTCACTCATACTGCTACTCACACATCCACTAACTGACCCATACAGCCTCTATTGCACCCACTCACTCAGTAATACAGCCACTCACACATCTAGTCATACAGACATGCAGACACAAACACACCCACTCATATACCCTTACGGACAGTCACACATCCATTCAATCACACATGCAGAAACTCAGACAGCCACTAACTCGCCAATAAAGGGACTCATACACCCACACACTCACCCATACAGCCACTCACACTGCCACTTCCTCTTCAAAACAGCCACTCGCTCATCCATATAGCTGCTCACATACCCACTAACACATCCATACAGCCACTCATACAGTCATACAGCTCATACATGTCATCAGTGATGTCACTGACCTTGTCATGTGTGATGTCATTTGTGATGTCATAAGTAATGCATTGTGGGGGCGTACGTTATAGCTAGCTCGGATATATATATATATATATATATATATATATATATATATATATATATATATATATATATATATATATATATATATATATTACCTACTGGCGATAGCCAGTAGGTATATATAGTTAGGACCTAGTTACCATAGCAAATGCCGAACATTCTATTGGGAATAACTTTGGCGCCGATTGAGGGATCTGCCTGTAATTTTCCTTAAATTTGCCTCGCTGCGCTCCGCTCCTTCCCTGAAAGTTGTGTCAATGGATTCAAATATGATACTCTGTATTTTACAAAGATGATGAAAGATTTTACTAGTGTATGAAAAGGTGTATGTGATTGTCACATGGACGATGTCATCAGTGATGTCATCATTGATGTCATTTGAGATGTTATCAGTGATGTCACTGACCATGTTATGATTGATGTAATATGTGACATCATCAGCAGTGGATTGTGGGTGTGCGAAATATAGTTAGTACAACTAACTATATAGGAGCAATTTCAATGTTTTTTTAAATGCTAAATCCTAACTATATAAGGCCTGAATCCTATGGTTTTTTCAGTAAATTTCAAAGGTTTTTTAAATGCTAACTTCTAACTATATATGACCTGAAACCTATGTTTTTTTAAGTGAATATATATATATGCACACCTCCTTTGAAGAAAAGAGTAGAAGCCACAATGGGGGGGTACCAGGGAGCCATTTATTCTCATGAGTGCATCAGGCAAATGCATTTCGGCCGTGAGGCCTTCTTCAGTGCCCAGTAATGCTGAAATGAACAGGCCCCTTCCCCTTGAGCTACTATAGTCATCCTGCTCAGTTCTGATAGGTTGTGACCCAATCCCTCCCACTCCGGCCGGAGCGGGATGTCCGACGTGTAGTCCCCGAGAGTTCAACGGACTACACGTCCCTGAATGCTAGGTTCCAGCAAAAGGGATCCGCAGGGTAGGGAAACACCACACTGAAGGAAATAGCTGGTAGGTGAGTCAAGGAGCTAGGCGTGCCACCATATCTCTGTATTCTTGAGTTAAAACCGCTCCCTCGGGTCCCCACAACGCAACAACCTTAGTCACCCAGGTGTGCTTGTATGTGACTCAATTCCATGGTGGGGGCATGTACGCATAGTTGTCTATATATGTGTATGTACGTTATTCAGTGTGGCAACAGATGCATGCATGTATTAGTCTCTGCGTGCTTGTGCCATGCACATATATTTGTTTATGTGTATTTGTTTGTGTGATTCAGTGCAGAGGTGGATGCATGCACATATATTTGAATGTGTGCTTCTGTGTGTATTTTGATTGAGGTGGTGCTTGAACGCACATATGTATTTCTATTTTTGATTATGTGATCATCCCGTGAGCAAGCTTTGTAAGAAGCGAAACGCGTTGGGTACTGGTTACTAAATAAACCGCTATCACTTAATCTGAGGCGAGAGAGTGCGTTTTCATTGCCCCCTGGGGTAACTTCAGCTATATATATATATATATATATATATATATATTACCTACTGGCGATAGCCAGTAGGTATATATAGTTAGGACCTAGTTACCATAGCAAATGCCGAACATTCTATTGGGAATAACTTTGGCGCCGATTGAGGGATCTGCCTGTAATTTTCCTTAAATTTGCCTCGCTGCGCTCCGCTCCTTCCCTGAAAGTTGTGTCAATGGATTCAAATATGATACTCTGTATTTTACAAAGATGATGAAAGATTTTACTAGTGTATGAAAAGGTGTATGTGATTGTCACATGGACGATGTCATCAGTGATGTCATCATTGATGTCATTTGAGATGTTATCAGTGATGTCACTGACCATGTTATGATTGATGTAATATGTGACATCATCAGCAGTGGATTGCGGGTGCGCGAAATATAGTTAGTACAACTAACTATATTAGAGCAATTTCAATGTTTTTTTAAATGCTAAATCCTAACTATATAAGGCCTGAATCCTATGGTTTTTTCAGTGAATTTCAAAGGTTTTTTAAATGCTAACTTCTAACTATATATGACCTGAAACCTATGGTTTTTTAAGTGAATATATATATATGCACACCTCCTTTGAAGAAAAGAGTAGAAGCCACAATGGGGGGGTACCAGGGAGCCATTTATTCTCATGAGTGCATCAGGCAAATGCATTTCGGCCGTGAGGCCTTCTTCAGTGCCCAGTAATGCTGAAATGAACAGGCCCCTTCCCCTTGAGTTACTATAGTCATCCTGCTCAGTTCTGATAGGTTGTGACCCAATCCCTCCCACTCCGGCCGGAGCGGGATGTCCGACGTGTAGTCCCCGAGAGTTCAACGGACTACACGTCCCTGAATGCTAGGTTCCAGCAAAAGGGATCCGCAGGGTAGGGAAACACCACACTGAAGGAAATAGCTGGTAGGTGAGTCAAGGAGCTAGGCGTGCCACCATATCTCTGTATTCTTGAGTTAAAACCGCTCCCTCGGGTCCCCACAACGCAACAACCTTAGTCACCCAGGTGTGCTTGTATGTGACTCAATTCCATGGTGGGGGCATGTACGCATAGTTGTCTATATATGTGTATGTACGTTATTCAGTGTGGCAACAGATGCATGCATGTATTAGTCTCTGCGTGCTTGTGCCATGCACATATATTTGTTTATGTGTATTTGTTTGTGTGATTCAGTGCAGAGGTGGATGCATGCACATATATTTGAATGTGTGCTTCTGTGTGTATTTTGATTGAGGTGGTGCTTGAACGCACATATGTATTTCTATTTTTGATTATGTGTGTATTTGATAATGTATCAGTTTGCATAAGTTTGTTTGTGAGCAAATGTCCACTGGAAAAAGTATTTAAGTATGCACGGTTCATCCATGCCATGCAGAACAAATATAAATATTCTGAATAGACATCAGACTGCCTGCTCCCAGTCGCTCTTTAAATTCACAAAAATACAGCCTTGTACATTGCAGTTGCAAGTTATTTTGTATAGTACTGCTTCATCGCTGCTGCAATAAGGGCAGATAGTCTGCATAAATCAGAATGATCTACATGGTTATCTTGGCGGCTTTTGTGTCAAGCTGTTATGGGCCTTCTGGAAAATCCTTTTGTGATTCTAATTCCTTCTCAGACTGCCATTTCAAGATACAGGCCTTCTTGGGAAAAGCAATGCTACAAAAGAGTCTGACAGAGTTTAGAGTAATTGTATCAGAACGGTTGATGTTCTAAATTCAATTGAGTGGAGACTTTAAATTGTCATTCTGTCTATTTCTGCCTGATCTTCCCAGTGTCCCTCGAGGTGATTAGAGGTTTAAGTCAGAGTATTTGACTTTCAAGAGAATAGCGGAGCTATACTTAACAGGCGTAACACCTCAGGGCCCTGAAAGAGATGAGGATTACACTGGATTTGAGCAGAATGTACCTCAAGGTAGGTGTGCACTGGGAGACAGTCCTTATTAGGCTCTTTCTACTTTAGTCAATATAAGCTAAATTGTCTCTTACGCTTCTCTGCCGAATGCACTGGCGCTTTACCTTACAGAGCCAATGGGCAGAGCATGATTAACAAAGCTGATATTTAAGAGTAGTACAACACCTCAATAAGGAGGCAGTGTTCTGTAGCTGGCTCACCAAAGAGTAACATGGTCAAAGTTCTAAGACTAAGAATCACAGTCCATCCTTGCTCACATAGTTTGTTCTTGCTACCAGCAAAAGGTTCATTCAGTAGAGCATAGTGCACTGCACCGTATAGCTGTTGTGGTTGCATCTTTTGCAGAGAACACCAAGCGGCAAGACAATCCAAAACGTATTATATGTATTCTGTTTAATGAGGAATTAGTGGCCCTTTAAATGAAAATGCGGTACATCACACGAATCCGAACATAAAAATCTTAGCAGCTAAGTGGTCATTTAATGGAATACCAATGACAAACCGTGGTTCGACTAGTGTGATGTAAAAATGATTCAAGACTCACAGAAGGAAACACGATAATAAACTTATTGAGGAATGCTTTATCTACACTGTGTATATATTTTTGCTTTATTGGGTTAAGGTTTCACATCAAGCACTTCAATGTGCACTTGAATTAAATTACTTCATCAGTGATAATACTATCTCTCTCTTTTTAGGTCTGCTACAATCACTTTTAGTTGTATCGACAGCCTCATGTTGGCAAAACATTCTTACATAAAAATACACACATATATACATAGGGTGGAGTTCGGTAAGCCCTCTTATTCATTGGTGTGCTTACCTGCCCTTAAAATGTTGCTTCCACCAATCATAGCTTACCGCTTGGGACAATTTGGCCAGCCCATTTTAGCCATTGGCTCTGTTGCACCGTATGGTGTGGCGAGTTTCCTGATTACATTTGTGCATCTGATTAAAAAGAAATGGACTTCAGTGGCAGGTGTGGTGGGACGATAGTTTCAATGTTTTTGCCTTTCCATTCTTTATCCTTCTTAGCCATTCATTTGTAATAAAGCTATAGATTTAGTTAACAAAAGTTAAAAGCCTATAGCATGCTTTCTTTGTACCGATAAGAATGATATTACCTCTGCTTTAAGTACATATTCCAGCTAGGAAACATCCATAATTCTTTCAAAAGTATTTCCGAAGATTTTTTTTGCATTATATATTTTTTATTGCATGTATCTTGACACCACATTAACGTGGCCGCATCATTTCTTTTTTATTCTTTCTACTTTTGCGGTGTATACTTTCTTTAATAAAGTGTTTATTAACTGTCAGTTCACTTTACCAAGGCCAGACTTATTGATTTTGTCATTGCTTGTTTGTCTTTGGTGGATTCCTGCCTACATTCCAGTTTAGGTGCCAACTGCAATTCCCCATGACCGCCTCAGGCCTAAAGTACAGTTTATAGCAATTTGGAGCAAATTGCAGAAGCACTGGAGATATTTTTAAATATGACTGCAATAGCATAGAGAATATAGCTTTTGTTTTGTTTGGCGGCAAACGAAATAACGATTTGAGTATAGCTTCTGGGGAAAGAACCTGAGTGAAATACTAAAATGTGTTGATACCTACTCAGTCGCAATGACGTGTCTAAAAAACTCGTTTTTTGTAATCCTTCCCTTTGTTATTTTTCCACAGACGCTTTCATGCATCAAAGACAAGAATGTTAACTCTTATGCATTTTTTACACATAAAACAAGATTCAAAGACCATAATTTGTACTCATTTTTTTACCGTCTTCCTACATCCCTTGGCAGAAATGGATACCATTTGTGCAAATGCACTCATTCGTATTATCATATTTCCCCTACTTTTAGTGGATATGAAATGGAAGAGTATTCTGCTATTTATATGCAAAAGATGCACAATGTAATGACGGTGGTGTTCGAGTACAGGCCATTGGAGACATTTTCCAAAACTAAGCATGCATAACATGTTTGTGATTGAATTTCTCACACTTTGCAACAGAACAAGATTGCTCAGTGCAGTGGCGTAAGGAAACTTGAGCCCCCCATGCAAAGTACATGGAGCGCCCCCCCCCCCCATTCTTCGGACTGAGTCAGTAGTTCTCAGGCCTGGCCTTGCACCGTGCCGTAGGTAGGCATGGGCGGAAAATCCGTTCCGCTCGCGGATTTTGCGGATTTTCGGGAAATCCGCAATCCGCGAGATTTGCGAATTTCCTGCAAAATCCGCAAATCCGCGAGCAGCGGATTTTGCTCGCACTGCTCGCACTGTTCGCGTGAGTTCGCGCCCCGCGAATAAGTGCGAAATTGCAGAAATACGATCTAAGCAAAACTGAAAGTAACTACTTACCAGGTTCAAAAGTTCAGGCACATCATTAGTAGCCATTTCCTGTAGTGCTTCCTGAGGGGCCCCTCCAGAGTTCAGTTGCCAGTTGAAACTATTATGTGACCCTGCTCTGAACCTTAGAATAGTTACACATATGCCACAAAGGTCATGAATTACAGCTAAGGGAGACAAGCAGGAGCCAGGCTGGAAGTTAAAATCCATTAATCAGCCCCTAATTCATTATTGTCAGTTGGGGCAGGGCAGGTGTTGTAACTAATTTTGCAACAATGAAAGCACTTAGCAAGTGCAAAAGATCACTAATCAGGGCGCACTAAGGAAGCAGGTGCCAGCTAAAAAAATATTCTGTGACACATTAATCAGCCCCAAATTAATTCAGGTCACTTGAGGCAGGGAAGGTGTGCTTTGCTTTGCCGAAAATAATGTACACTGGACAACCAGAGGGTGTGGTGATGAAACAGAGGGTGGCATGGGTGGGCCAGAGGGTGGCATGAGTAGTCAGAGAGTGGCAGTGGTGACAGAGAGTGGCAGTGATGAAGAAGAGTGTCCCAAACAGGTTGGACACGTAGAAACAACAAGTTCGCAAAACTTGCGACCCGACAGGTAAGTTCGCAAATTGCGAAATTGTAAAAACCCTCGCGAACTGGCAGAAACACGGGCGAACACAAAAAAAAAAAAAATCCGCAAATTCGCGGGAATTCGCGGATTTTGCGGATTGCGAATCCGCAAATCCGCAAAATTCGCGAACGCGAGATCCGCAAAATTCGCTCATGCTTAGCCGTAGGGGCTTCAGTGAGATACGCACTATCTGCTGGTAATTGTCTTGACCTACAATTCATGAGTGTGACCCTGGCAGTGCTAACTGACCATTTTATCCTTCCATTTTTTGACTGCCGTTTTTGATACTTTTTTCTTGATTGTAGAAGCTTTAATTTTTCTTGACAATGCCTATTAACGGCAGTTCATTTCTCAATAATTATTACCTCACATTTGATTATTTCAAGTCATGCAAGTTGAAAGGGGCTTTTGTCTGGATCACGAAGGGTTAATTCTTACATGTCTGCTATTTTGGGTTCTGCTATAATCAGGGGTGTTTAGGGGTAGTGGATGTGGCAGTTGTTTGAAGCTGGCTTTTTATATAGTGGACCAAAATAAAGTACACTGTGTAAAATGTCTAGGCAACCCTTATTGGTTTACAGAGGCCAAAATGAGAAAACTAAATGCTCTCTTTTGTGGTAGTGTGGGCAAGCAGCTTAGGCTTATCAGAGCATTGTACAGAACATTTGTTGTACTCACAGAGGAATTCAATTAGACACACAATCAAAAATAAATCTGAGACTAATGTTGAAAAATAAGTCACATTTTTATATAAAGTTGATACCAAGAACTTCGTTATCAAGTAAGCCCTTTTTTAAATATTGAGGGCCACATTTATGAGGCCCTACCTGGACATTTATGCCGCTGGAACGTCACTTCTGGTGGTACAATGTGCCACAGCATATTTACAAGGCCACATAAAACCACTTTACATGGCTTTTCATGCCCTTATTAAAATGTGCCCTTTCACACAGAAAACTGTGTGAAAGGGGCATTCCATGGGTGTTGCTGTGGGTGCTCCCATGCAAAACCCATGGAACCTGAAGTATTCCCAGATATACGAGGCATCGTAAACCTGGGAATGAGTCAGAACCTAACTCCACCCCTTGGGTGGTGTCAGGGAGGCGCAGCAAGGAGAAATGTTTTCATTTCTCCTCATTTTTTCTTTTTCTATGAGTGCTGCATTCTGCAGCACACATAGAAAGAGCAAATCGCCTCTTGTGATTGATTTTGTGCAGGAAGGTGTGCCTTCCTGCAAAAAAACTGTAATCCCCGCAACCCAATGCAAGGGTGCCTGCATTGGCGCATGACATCCCATTGTGCTCTGGAACAGGGGAAATGGACCAGAATGCGCTGTATTTTATAGATACTTGCAAAAAAGGGGGGTAGGCCCAATAGACAAGACCCAGGTAGGGCTTTATATTTAATATGATAGAGAAAATACCTGGTATCCTAATTATTTGTTCAATGCTTATACAACAATCACACTATATGCTTTCGGTGATTGGGTTATTTATTCACCCTATTTTAAACAACTCTTTTCTTTAGGAAGGACTTTATATCCTTCATGTGGAACACATAAATACCAAACACATATTTACATACATGACAATTTACACAATACTTACAACAATATACAAAACCAACACTTTTTTTAACATACACAATCTTCTTTACACAAAACTTTACACAACCATGACTACATTAAAACAAACCGATGTGCCACGTATAGTCAAGCAATGGCAATTTGGATATCAATTAAGCGTCTTGGTAATTTTGATTTGAACTTAATCCTGAATCAATTTATTTCTTATTTGATCCTTTTTCCACTTTCTGCTAATTTAATAGCAATTCCTGCCCTTTTGTTTTGACACAGGGCAGCGAGGCAAGATTCATTGCAGCACTGCTCTATGCCTAAACCTCATAAATGAGGCCCTGAATTTCACAGGAAAGTAAATAGTTCACTTAAATGCATCTTTATGCAGCAATGCTTTCCAATGAGAGAAAAGGCATATATTGCATAAAGCTATTTACAGTCGGTTTCAGGAAATCTTCTTCGGGCATTAGGGTCATAGGCGGCCAAGGTCCAGAGTAACACTAGCAATTACTTGTTACCTGCCCTGGGGTGTCCAGGTGCAGAGGTGTTGGTCGAGTTGGTAGCTTTGCATGCTATATTCTGATAGGTGGAAAAAGGGAGGCCATCAAGAAACTGGCTGCAGAGGGGACTTGGGGACAATTTAGGAGCTTCCAACGAGGGGACAAGAGGGCACAGCAGGTTCATTGGTACCTGGGCTGGGACACGGGGATGCAGAGTGGATAGGTTGGCTGGGCTGTGCGCATCCTTGCGGTTGTCAGTCTCGCCGGTGATGGGTGCAGAAATCTGGACTGCTGGGTCACTCTGGAAGTGGGTCTCTGTGGTTGCTCAGTCTGGGTGCTTTTAGAGTCCAGACTGGACTTAAACAGGCTTTGGCTGCTTTAAGGAGTTAGGTCCCCCGGCTATTGGTCCTCTGCAGCTCAGTTTGGTCCTGGTGTTCTCTCACTTGGTTGGGGGACAGGTCTGACCTTCAGGAGTACAGGTACCTCTTCCTGGGAAGCTGCTATATCTGCCTGGCTGGGAAGCAGCAACTCAGTAAACTGGACATTGCTTCCTCAGTGCCTGCGGACTGCAGCAGAGTAGCTCCTCTACCCCAGGGGAAATTGTTGGCTATTTGCGAAGGGCTGGCAGTCTACCAAGGTTCTTGGTACTTGTTAAGCTGCAGGATGAGTCACTCGCTCACAATTGTCAAGACTGGTGCAGGCAGGCGCGTGTGGTGCCAAAAGTCCACAGCAGTCTTCAGTTCTCAGTCTCGTATTTATCCTCTTCTTCTTGTGCCATAGAAATCTTAATTCCTGGCATCAGGGATGCCCCTAAATACTCAATTAAGGGGCATTAAGGGGAGTGACAGGTATTAGCCAATGGGCTACTTCCCTTCAGGGTGACTACACCCTCTATAATATCACTTCCTATGGGAAGTGCACATAACCCTGAACCAGGGAGCCTAATTTCACCCAAAATAAAGATGGTTTAATTCTCCTTTCGTGATCACATCAGGCAGCCCACCTTAGGGGTGGAACTAGCCTGATAGGCTAATTATCCCACCTGTCCTGGTGCCAAATGGCTGCAAGGTAGGGGGTGCCATCTACTAAATCTGATGGAAGCTGGGGTCACATATCGATGGCGGGAGAGGCCTCTTAAGCCTCTTGCCTTGATATGCTAATTACTTAGCCATTCTACTTGGAGGCGGTGCCAACACCTCCGGCTGGAGCAGGCTTTGTTTCTGCCCTTAGAGAGCATGAGATTTCACCTTCAGGGGGTCAGAAACCTGTCTGTGGTGGAAGGCTGGTCTACACCAATCAGCCAGTACACTAGTCAGTTGGTTTTCTGGGGGCACCTCTAAGGTGCCCTTTGGGTGCATGTATTATTACATCAATCACTGGAATCATTGTGGACTTATTAATATGAGATGCTTGATACCCAACAACTTGGGTTTCAGTGAATCCATCATGTAGATGGGAAACCCACAATAACCAGTGTCAAGCGCTTGTACTTAAAATGGCTTCTTGGTTAACTTGTGATATTCTAAGAATTAACAGGGGCATATCTCCTCATGCAGATATGTCCACACATGCAGCTCTGCTAAGGGTACATCTTATATGGCATTCTCCTCCTTTCATACAGAAGACACCAGCGAGTTGCAACTTGCCTCATTTCTGTCTTCGATAGCCTTGTTTACTTGCAGCATTTCTCAAATATTAGTGTTGTTGCTCACCTTCTTCAACATTGCATCCTGACCGGATTGTCTTTCATTCTTATGGCCTGCAATATCAAGTCAAGTATCACGTCATTTGATTTGAACAGAGTAAATCATAAAAATACATAAAATCATACATTTCATTAAAACTTAAAAGAATAGACAGTATAATTGGACCAACAAAATCATTACATCTTAAAGAGGTGAATTTAAAAGACCTGATAAGAACCATGAAAGCTAAAAATAAACATCCAGTGTATATAAAAACATGACTAAAATTGATTAGGTCTGATTCACAAAAGTAATCTGAGACAAAATCTTAACTTTATGACTTTCGGTATTCACAAAGGGCATTTAGGAGTAGTAAAGCTAGGATTTTGTCTCAGTTAAACTTACATTTTACTTAAGTTAAACTTAAGACCAAAACCTAAGTTTAAGTGAGACAAAATCCTACCTTTACTACTCCTAAATGCCCTTTGTGAATACCGAAAGTCGTAAAGTTAGGATTTTGCTCAGATTACTTCTGGGAATCGGGCCCATTGATAATAAAAGAGGCTGAATAAAATGATGTTGTAACATATTATTTTTGGGGCAAATAAAAACAATGTGAAGAGTATTCAAATCAACCATACTGAGAGCCACAGTAACAATGGGCAGGTTATGGCCTGTGATATCAGCATCCAAATGCACATTCACAGTAACGAGCTATGTATTAAGCTGCAAGAGAGCAAGGGAGGACATAACATTATTGTTGATGTCTTCTACATTACCAAGGCTGTGTTCTGGCTTATTACCTGTACCAGAATGGATTCAAAATGACTGGGCCCACTGGAAATGTGCCAAAAACATGTTCATATCTTGGCAAGGTTTATTCAGCCTCCAAACCATGTAAGATTGACTCATCTTCTAATGAGATCCAACCACTTCTTTTAGATCAAGAAATCTATTCCCATGCCTGTCCCCCATAGATCGTACTGAGCACATCATTTTCTGCCTGATGAACAACTTCTCCAAAAGCTGGTCATCCTTGCTTTATAAGGATACTCCTGATCTACTAGACACACATTCAACCAACTCTGACTTCCCAAACTGATTGATCACCCTCTAGTCAAAGTACAACTATTTTGGCAGAAAATCGCCTCAGTATAAAGACTCATGACTCAAGACTCTAGAACTCACACTGTCAACACTCCTGCCTTGATCCTGAGAACTTAAGAAGAGATATGAAGAATCATCTATTGGAATGACATGCATAGACAATTGGCCAGAAGTAGGACTGGTTTTAGCGGTTGCAAACAGATAATTGGGCTATTTGTGACAGCTAAAGATGCTTTTGCAATGTACTAAACCTTTTTTATGAGTTGGTCACCTATTACCGACTCACAAAATAGCGTTTGTGGGCTGGTTTTAGAGAGGAGCATTTCAAGGGTGTCCCTTCCTAATAGCGAGTCATAAGGGGGTGCATTAATATTTGCAGTTGCAAAACATTCAAAGTTTACCAACTCTGTGAAGGAAGTGGTAACCCATTCACAAACGGGAAGGGTTCCTCAAGTGAACCCTTCCCCTTTGTAAATGTGGGAGCCAACATTTTTTAAGAGCAGACAGTTGTCCCACAAACCACTGCCTACTCCTAAAAAATGAAAAGGAAACTTTTAATTTCTTCTTTCTAAATGCATCCCATTTACCTTTAAGGAAAATGGGCTATATTTCCGCCCCCAAAAATTGCTGAATTTAAAAAGCAATCACAGACATTGTGGTCTGCTGACCCCAGCCATTCCCAATGGGTCGCAAATTGCAACCTACCTCAATAAATATCGATGAGGTAGGTTATTTGTGAACCCTTTGGGACTCTCTAAATGTGTCTGAGACACATTAGTACATCACAAATAGTGAGTCACTATTTGCGAGTCGCAAAATATTGCAATCAGAGACTCGCAAAATTAAATGAATTGTCATACACCTTGTCCCAAATTATCAAACCTGTCCTTAATCCTCCTATTTCAATATCTAGTTCTCCTTCCTGTCAGTTATGTCTGATTCTCAGGAGTAGTGTTGTATCAGTGTAAGTGATATACAAGAATAACAAATAAAATAAATACTTAAAATCTAACTTTAAAACAACAAATCATAATGTTTTAGTCGTTCTTCCCAAGTCATATTTAGACATTAGCAAACACAGGTGAGGAAAGCTCAAATTAGCAAAATGTAACATCTTAAAATTAAATTTGACTTTCCATTGATTTAGAATTTTTCTTGACTTAAAATAAATGCCCAATATACTTCAGGAGTACATGACGTGTTGGATCTCTTAATTTTATATTTACTGATTGGTACGCATTTGAAACCATGGTGCTTTTTTTAATAAGATTATTATACTGTAGAGAGGATCTTCTTTTTAAAGTGTGCATGATAGAAAAGTCTTGGTTCACAGACCTCCTTTCTGAAAAAGAAAGTAAAATCGGCACATGAAAATGTGCATGAAAGAAGTACACTTCCAAAGCCAGACATTTAAACGTCCTCCCATGTCATTTCTTTCTCTCTCAAGAGAGCAATCTACTAAATACCTGTGTTCTTAATCGTCGCTATTGATTTTGCGCTCAATGGAGACCCGTCAGCTATTGAAGACCAGGCAGCAGCAGATTCCACAGGGCAATGAATGACAATGATCTGAAAAGAGTTAACATTCCACAGTTGAAAGATCAGGTCTGGAATGTGGAGCCAAGCCACAATTAATAGAAAAGCGGAAGTAGCCGGTTGGTGTAGAGATAAGATGTCAGCATTGGGGGCTTTCGGCACAAGAGGCTGTGTGTTAGCAGCTATGTAGGTAAAAGTGAACATATGGGGCCTGATGCTCCCACCCTGCCATAGCAAACTGCAGTGTTCCGGGGTGGGCACCCTGGGACACTGCAGGAGCCGGCCCTGGGGGGGGGGGGCGGTCCCCAGGGCCATCGAGGACTCCAGGAGGGGGGCTGTGATGCCCTCCTCCCACCATTTACAGAGCCCTGGGGTGGTGGTCCCCTGGGCTTGTGGGTCCGTCACGGAACCCCCGTTTAAATATTTAGAGCCCCGGGGAGGTGGTGGTTTCTGGGGTATTTGGGGGCTTTAAGCCCACCACACAGGTTTTTTTTAACTTTTTTTAAAATACAAGCCCCGCGGGTGGTGGTCCATGGGGCTTGGGGGGGCATATGAGCCCCGAAACCAGTTAATTCATAAGCCCCAGGGGGTGGCGGTCCCCTTCAATCCTGAGGGTTTCTGGGGACTAACTAGCCCACCAAGTGGTTCCAGTAAGCGCCGCTGCATTGCAGAGAGGTGGTCCAGGCCATGCCCCTTTTTATACCTCTCTGCAATGCAGCTCAGTGGCACCTACTGGAGGCACCTGGTGGGCTAGTTGGACCCACGGGACACTCAGGATTCAGGGGGACTTTATCCCTCAAATTAAAACGGTTACAGGGCGTGTTTGTACACATGTCACCTCAGGCCCCCTCCCTTCATCAGTGTGCAAACAAACCCTGTTCTGCATTTTAAGAGGTAGTTTTAATCCTCCTGCCCTATTATGTACTAGGGTCTTACAGAAGAGGCCATGGTAATCACAGGGGTACCCCAAAGCATAGTGTTCCCTAGTGTATGTAGGTGTTTTCACTGTATTCTAAGTGTCTTTTAGCATAGCGCTGGCTCTAGGACTGGTTAGTCAGAATCAGTTACCACCGGTACCCTTCTGAAAAAGTTGAGGGTACAAGATGATTTTGCAACAAGGCCTCTTTCTGCTCCTCGGTTTGTTCTTTCTGCACATCTTCCTTCTTCCTGCACTTTTCTTCGTCTTTGAGGACTTCTGTTGCTTCTTTCTGCATTTATTTTTCTTCTTTCTGTGCATTTTTTCTTCTTTCTTCACATGTTCTACCTCTGTAGGCATAGTTAGAAACTAGTATTTAAAAAACCTTAGAAGTTCACTTAAAAAAAACATAGGTTTCAGGCACATTACAGTTGGAAATTAGCATTTAAAAAACCTGGAAATTCACACAAAGTCCCACATTCGAAGGCACAACCAATGGCAGGCAACTCAGCTTGTGCAGCAGGGTTATCATTTATTTAAATACCAGAGCCTCTCCCAAATATTTCATTCCGACCCTACGCGTTTCGGAGCTCCTGCCCCTTGCTCAAGGGTCAGTTGCTGCCTAACAGCACTTTTATTCATGACTCTCCATAGAGCCTGCGGTCACCTCCCCAGTAAAATCCTCTGCCTGCCATCCTGTTATACAAAGTCAGGAATCCGGCTTCAACAGTCTATTTAAATCTCGGGGTGGTTCTACCTTCTCGACCAAGAGGGGCCAATAATAATTCTTCCAAAACTGTCCCGCATTCGAAGGCGCAACCAATGGCAGGCAACTCAGCTTGTGCAGCAGGGTTATCATTTATTTAAATACCAGCTCCGCTCCCCAATATTTAATTCTGACCCTACGTGTTTCGGAGCTCCTGCTCCTTGCTCACGGGTCGGTTGCTGCTGGCAGATATGTAGGAGAGAGTCCCTCATTTCCATTATATCGCCCCCAAGTGGGCACGTGATATCATCGGGTTTCTGGGACTTGGAGTCCTCATGTTGAAATATTACCTATATGGGTCCTGCCTAACAGCACTTTTGTTCATGACTCTCCATAGAGCCTCCGGTCGCCTCGCCAGTAAAATCTTCAGCCTGTCATCCTGTTATACGAAGTCGGGAATCCGGCTTCAACAGTCTATTTAAATTTCGGGGTGGTGCTGCTTTCTCGACCAAGACGGGCCGATAATAATTCTTCCAAAACTGTCCCACATTCGAAGGCGCAACCAATGGCAGGCAACTCAGCTTGTGCAGCAGGATTATAATTTATTTAAATACCAGCTCCGCTCCCAAATATTTCATTCCGACCCTACGCGTTTCAGAGCTCCTCCTCCTTGCTCACGGGTCAGTTGTTGCTGGCAGATACGTGGGATAGAGTCCCTCATTTCCAGTGTGAGCGAGTTTTGGACGAATTCCTACTGCCCGGTCCGGGTCAGAGAAGCAGCACCACCACGATGGATTTCGGGGACTGTGGGCTCAGATCCTTGAGTCCGGTGCAGATAGGCTGGTTGCGAGGATTATTACCAGTACAACGCACTGAAGGCTCCATTCGGAGTCTTTTGACTTTTAACATGCTGCCTAGCAGAACCCATCATGGTCACATTTTATTCAACAGGACTACAAGTCCCATAAGTATCACAAGCCCATTGGAGGGTTTTAAAAAGCTATGAGGGACATGTGGGCTGTTGTTTCTGCTGGCGCATTCCCCTTAGCAAGGAGCAGGAGCCCTGAAAAGCGTAGGGACACAAACAGGAAATGTTCAGTGCGCTGCTGGTATTGTGGAATTAAGGACTCTCCAGTTGCTGTTGGGTCCTCCTGCCTTTGTGTGCGCTTTTAAATGTGGGTGAGTTTTGGACGAATTTCTACCGGCCGGTCCGGGTCGGAGAAGCAGCACCACCACGATGGATTTCGGGTACTGTAGGCTCAGATCCTTGAGTCCGGTACAGGAAGGCTGGCTGCGAGGATTATTATTGGTGACTCTGGCAGTAGTAGGAGGGAAGCTTCGGGGTTCCTAATTATCTCTTTGAGGCTTTTTCCGATCCTCTTTCATCTTTTAATCCTGATAGGGGTGTCAAGAAAAGTTTAATAAAGGTTGTGTTCCGGTTGACACCCTTAATCAGTTTTAATCACCATTCATACTGCACCTTTCGTCGCACTTTTCAGTTGTGATCACTTGGCGTCACACAACTTTCACCAATATTTGTGTTACGTGTTGTCTATGTCCATTTGTCCCGACTGTATGTCTTGTTAAGAGGAATTTATTATTTTTTCCCCCTCCCTTATGCTCCGCCCTGTGTGTGGATACACCAGGGCGTATTGTAAGCAGGCCCGATGATGAAGCATGTCACATACCTTGGTATGTGAGTGAGGGCAGTTTTTTCAAATAGAGCGATTTGCCTTATTGGGGCCCGCTCTGTTTTTATATTTTTTATGTGTTATCCACTCTATACACCCCCTATGTGCGTATATCTGAGTTTCTTTGGGGTCTGGGATGTTAGAGTATAAACTGATTTGACCCTCACCCCTTTTTCGTGTTAAACATTGCGAGGATTATTAACAGCAAAACGCACTGAAGGCTCCATTTGGAGTCTTTTGACTTTTAACATCCTGCAAAAGCAGAACCCATCAGATTCATATTTTAATCAACAGGACTACAAGTCCTATAAGCATCGCAAGCCCACTGGAGGGAGTTAAAAAGCTATGAGGGACACGTGGGTTGTTGTTTCTGCTGGCGCATTCCCATGAGCAAGGAGCAGGACCTCTGAAACCCATAGGGACACAAGCAGGGAATGTTCAGTGCGCTGCTGGTATTGCGGAATAAAGGACTCTCCAATTGCTGTTGGATCCGCCTGCCTTAGTGTGAGCTTCTAAATGTGGGCGAGTTTTGGATGAATATACATATATATATATATATATATATATATATATATATATATATATATATATATATATATATATATATATATATATATATATATATATATATATATATATATATATATATATATATATATATATGTATATATACATATAGCTTTGAAACGCGTTAGGCAGGATTTATAAACCGGGAGAAAATGTAACCTTCCCTTCAATAATTGGTGTGAAACCTACCTGTAGTTGGAGTGCGTCCTCACTTTTGGGCACAACTTGGAAACAATTAATCACGGCAACCCCGGCCGTGAAGGAGCACACCGCCCATAAAATCAATGAGGGTTTGTAGGAAAAGGAACCTCCCTTTTCGTGATGACACTACAGTGAAACAATTGACAAGGTACAATTCCCCCCCGGGGCCCACTGAAGGGCTGAAAAACCAGTCCTGAATTAACATCGATGTGTCCGACTCACTGGAGGGTGATTAAGTTGCATAAAAAAGACTACAGGTCCCAGCGTACCTTGCAAAGGATTTCAACTTGAACAGCACACTAGAGGCTGATGAATTAAGGAAGAAGCTGGATAGCTTTGAAATGCGTTAGGCGAAGGATTTATAAACCGGGGTAAAATGTTACCTTCCCTTCAATAAATCGGTGTGAAACCTACCTGTAATTGGAGTGCGTCCTCACCTTTGGGCACAACTTGGAAACAATTATTTATGGCAGCCCCGGCCGTGGAGGAGAGCATCGCCGATAAAATCAATGAGGGTTCGTAGGAAAAGGAACCTCCCTTTTCATGATGGCACTACAGTGAAACAATTGGAAAGGTAAAATTCCTCCCGGGGCCCACTGAAGGGCTGAAAAACCGGTCCTGAATTAACGTCGATGTGTCCGACCCACCGGAGGGTGATTAATTTGCATAAAAGAGACTACAGGTCCCAGCGTGCCTTGCAAAGGATTTCAACTTGAACAGCACACCAGAGGCTGATGAATTAAGGAACACGCAGAAGACCGTGCTCAGCAATAATGGGACACACACGTCGCCTCTGAAGAAGAAGCTGGTTAGCTTTGAAACACGTTAGGCGAAGGATTTATAAACTGAGAGAAAATGTTACCTTCCCTTCAATAAATCGGTGTAAAACCTACCTGTAGTTGGAGGTGTCCTCACCTTTGGGCACAACTCGGAAATAATGTGAGGGCTTTTGGATTTGGGTCCACTCTGTTCTGCATTTGGGCTGTCTGAGTGTCATTAACATTCTGCTTCCATCCATGACTGTGAACTGCATGTGGTAATATTTCTGTCTGCATCAGATATTGGTTCGTTTGCCCTGTGAATATGACATCTTTTGATCATGTGTGTACATCCACCTAAAAATAAGTGCCCTTCATTATCTGGGCTGATTGACCAGTCCTATAGTTTTTTAATTTTTACCTTTATTATTTTCCCTTTATATTATTTATTCTTTGCATCTCCTCTTTTTATGTTAATGTTTTTAGGAGCAAACTACAGCTCTTCGGGAAGTGCTGATGGGTGCTCTCTTGCCACTCACTTCATCTGAAGTGTGCCACATTCCACATGGCCACTTCCTTTAAATCAGAAGATCATTATGGAATGCTGTTGTCCATAGTGCATGATTGTTTTACTATTCCAAAAAGGCCAACAAGTTGATTCTATATTTGACAGACATGCTTTAATACAACAATAGCCTATGTATAATACCATTGCAAGGCACACACCCACGGTTACGTTTTGTTTTGTTGTTGCAAACATATGCCCACTGTGCTTTGCAATTTCAATATCCATTTATGTACATTGACAATGGGAATTTGGCCATATTGTTTTCATTTCCTGTACCTTTTAA
The DNA here is from genome assembly GCF_964263255.1 of Lissotriton vulgaris. NCBI lineage: Eukaryota > Metazoa > Chordata > Amphibia > Caudata > Salamandridae > Lissotriton > Lissotriton vulgaris. The sequence continues at coordinate 1,472,502,079 of NC_141689.1, forward strand.
CTGTTCTATTATTTGCCAATTAAGTTCTCTCCTGTATGTTGCATCCTAATATAGCGGGCTACCAATTGAGTAAGAGCACATCTGGTGGAAGTATTGTGATCTATTATCGATGTCTCACCTTGTAGGTTGACATCCATATATTCTATAAAGTACAGGAGCATGTTATTCTGCAGATTACAAAGCTGCTATTACAAGTAACAAGGGATTGTTGTCGCCTAATGGTGGCCAATCCCAAGTCTTTCTCTTATGTGTGCATAGTGTGTCTGCACTCGCTGCACAGACCATGTTGGAAAACACCTTCTGCCTGCAGCATATTCCACAGTGTAGTTTGGGTTATTTTTTTATTTGTTCCTTGGCCTTCTATGCACTATTTGATCTCTTGTTGCCACCTCCTTTAAAGACAAATAATGGCACTTCCAACCACTAGATACCTATGTTTCAGATCTGCCAATGTTTGTTAACTATCTCCTTAACCTGATTGGACAATGTAGTGTTGTTCATCATGTGGATGTCATTCTGCTGTTATTTGATTTCACATGGGTCTCAAGAAGGAAATCTCTATTTATTTTTATGTTGCTCTTTTCAGCATTCTGAATCAATTCTTATGGGTAATGTCACTGTTTCACTTTTTCAGTCAGTCACAACACAATTCCTCTTGATACATAGGAATTAACATTCTGGAAGGATGTCTTATGAAGGCATTCATGTTGAGGAAGTTTCAGTACTCACCAGTTAGTTATCTTGGATACCTTATCATGGGTACTATTTAATGCAACACATACAATGGCTATTAACATTCTGTTCATCGGAAAGAACAAAAATCCTTGTCTTTTGGGGAGTCCACCTATAAATAGTAGGCATTCCATATGACTTTCACAGACTGGTCCAAATCACACATCTCATTGGCAGATAAAGGATTACATTGCTTTACTTTTGTAAACCTTCTGGGACATGGATTCAGCATAAAGCACAAAGCTGCTAATTCTTCACCTTGTCATACAAGTAGAAAACAGTGATGGACTTTCTAGAGTGCATCTCCTTTTTATATACTTTAAGGTTTTATTGCTCTCTTAAAGTCATTGACCACATATATCTCTGCATACTCAAATTCCCCTATCCACTCACTTTTCTGCAACTACATATGCTTATGCGCAAGGAATAATTTGGTGTGCCATGTTCAGACTATATGTCAAAAAGTCAAACACCTCACCCACTATCATTCAAAAGACCATTATTACATGTTGCTTGTAATTTGGTGTAGAGATTCTAGGGGGTGCTGAGGAGACAATTCGCTATCAGACCTGTGTCTCACACTAAATTCCAGCTGTTCTGCGATTCCTCCCCAGAATTGAGAATACTTACATGGATGGGAAAAATTGGGTTATTTACTGCATTTTTCCCATTTCGGATGAAAACCACTGCCATTTTCCATCTGCTCTTAGAAGGTGAAAAGTATCAGTAGGAGATGCATGGGATAATTAGCAGGGGATAATTAGCAGGTATAGTATGTACAAATATGTGGGATACACGGCGTAAATAATAAAATCACAACTCTCAATTTGTCCCAAACGAAATAAAGAATTACTTATATAGGTTCCAATACAGTTGTTCAATCCCACAAATACAAGAATACTTGGTTACAGACAAAAATAATATTCTTTATTTCTTTGCTTGCAATATACAGACGAAGACTTTATAATCTGAATAATAATCACAGCCAACTCATTTCGTCCCCAAGTTATCGGGGCATCTTCAGGGCAAATTGATAGTATCCCGAATGGTACTTGGTAAATTCATATGGAGTTCAAGCTAGAGTCAGAAAGATTATCTCAGCAGTCCCCTGAATCCATTAATATATGATGAATCAGCACAGCATACACCAACACATGCTGAATGGGGCAAGGCTATGGATTGGGCCCTGGTAACCGAGAAGGCAGTCTATGTAAGTAGGGAATGCCCCAAGAAATGGGAACAGATATGGGGAGAACGGAATGCCTACAGGAGTGAACTATGTACTCCGCCCTCTTGGGGCCCGTTGCCAGTGGAGATCTGAAGAACACACCAGGACAATTCTGCAGTTAATGCTTCAAAAGAACGACATATGAGCAATATAAGGGATGAACATAGCTTTTTACAGATAATTAATAGAACAATTGCCAATGTTGTTTGTATGGTATTAATAATGTGTGCTGCTAAAAATAAAAAGTGTTCAAAAAATATACGATGCAGCATAGCGTCATAGTTGCGTGTCGAACAGGTTTGTCGGAAGTAGGAAGCTGGCTCCAGATATGATATATCAAAATGAGGTATGTTGTGCAAGGTGTCAAGGGGTTTCCTTCTGAGTGGACAGGGGCTTGCTCTAACAATCCCATGATGCTCTGCTAAGGGGTAATGATGTCAAGCAGCTTTAAGCTTATCAGAGAGGAGTGTTAGACATTTGGAAATACACACAATAGTCAATAATTATAATTTATAAAAATACAAAAGTATCTTTATATATGTTTAGGCACCAGAATCAATATGATTAGGTAAGTGCATTTGTAAGAGAAATATGTAGTGTATTTTTCAGAAGCTGCAATGTTATCCTATGGGAGGAAAAAAGAGAACGGCATTCAGGTACAGTACAGTGACTTACGAGACCAATCTCTGGGACATAAGGTGAGTATCCGGCCAGGTTGAAGGCAGCACAAGCAGGTTACCTCCAGTGGCACTAGGGCCGCTGGGTGCAGTGGTGCAGTGATGCAGTGATGCAATACTGCGTTAGGTGCCCAATGTTAATCAATGAGGATCAGTCTTCATGAAAAGAGGTTGCAGGTTTTGACTGGCAGACCAGTTGGGTTGAACCTTACAAAGGGCTCAAATCTTGCGATGCTACCAGACGTGGGGACCCCCGTCGGCCTCTTCTCTTTAGATCGGGTGTCCTGCGGCAGACGTTCTTTGGGGTGTCAGATTTCTTTGCCTGGGAGCCCTCGTAGACAAGGGGGGCCTGCAAATAGAAGCTGCCGGCGATGTCGGGGAGTTCACGCGGGGAGAACCCAAAGTGTTCTTGCTCACTTGAGGGCTTGGGGACCACACTGACACCATTGGTCCACTTCAATATGGGCTGGAGGGCTAGGGTGCAGAGGTGCTTGGTGGCGCTAGGTTTTGACAGTTTCAGAGTCCTTACGGTTCTTCTTGGGGTGCCTACAGGATGCAGGGTAGCAGCTCAGTTACTCTACAGGACTTCTTGAGTTTTTATTGAAGGCAGTCCGCCCTCCCAAGCCTTAGAGGCACAACAGCTGCAGGATGAGACATCTTTGGCTCATGTTCGATGGGGAACAGTAGACAGGCCAGCAGGGCTGGTACCAAGTCAGTTGCTCTTCTTCAGTCTTCTGCTTTTGTGGCTCTTCAGTGTCCTTCTTCTTTGTAGGTTATCAGGATCTGATTTTCTGGTGGCAGGGCCTCACCTAAATACTGAATTTAGAGGTGTTAGGGGACTGTAGGGCAGAAGCAATTGGTCACAAACCCCTGGGGACACTATGCCCCCTATACGACCACTTCCTGTGGGAGGTGGGAATAACCCTGTCCCATAGGTCCCAAATTTGCCATCACCAAGATAGCCAATTCTGAAAAGTCGCCTCCACTTCAGGTGGCTCACTTTCGAAGTGGTGCTGGCATGAGAGTCAACATGCATATCTGACTTGCCCATTTCTCTGCCTGTCCCGGTGCCAAAGGGGTCTGGACATAGGAGGTCTGCTTCCATTCCTGTGAGAGAAGCCAGAAGAGCATACCAAAGGCAGTGGGGGATTTGAAGCTCCTCTGTCTTGGAATGCTAATCTGCAGGTCATCCAGTGGTGCGAGGGTGTGAGCACCGTCTGCCAGGGTAGGCTTGGTTTCTGGACTCCTGAGACCAAAGACCCACACCCTAGGGGATCAGAAACTTGTCTCTGGTGGCAGGTTGGTGAAAACCAGTCAGTCACTTCACCAGTAGCTGGTAGGTTTTCAGGGGGCACCTCTAGGGTGCCCACTGTGAACATTTCTCAACAACTCCTACTCTGTCATCAATGTGGGTTTATTATTTTGAGCTGTTTGATACCGAACATCACTATTTTCAGCAAAGGCATAATGTAGCTGGGGAACTTGTTTTCACCAGTGTCCAGCACATGTCCTAAAAATGGCTTCCCTGTCCATTTGAACTGGCAGCAATGGGACTGACCAGCACTAGGCATTTCTGCTCACGCAGTTATGCCCTCAAATGTAGTATAGTGCACCTTGCCTTAGGGCTGCAAGGCCTGCTGTAGGCGTGACTTACCTATACTGTACGCAGTGTCTGCAGACATGGTACACAGGGATGTGAGCCATGTTGTGTTTTCATTTTTGTCTGCACCAAGACACGTAGCCTGCACATGTTTAGTGAGCGGCTCTTTAGGGTGGCACAATTTGCACTGCTGCCCTTAAGGACCCTCTTTATCCTCCTTGCCCTACGTCCCAGGGGTACCTTTCACTAGGGACTTATCTTGAGAACCAAAGATATTGCAAATTGGTGAAACAATTCTACAGTATTGGGAAATGTATCTGTCTGTTGGGACCTGGCCAGCAGGAACCCAGTGCACTTCTAGTCAAATTGCGTAACCTACCAGGCAAAAAGGGGCACTTTCCTACAGGGTGCCATATTGCTATTCTTTCAAATCAGAGGCAGAAACCTAGAGGCCACGCCGATAACCGACCAGAGCACAAAAACCTCTAGTCTGAGCCCTTCAATGGGAGCTGGGTTTTAACATCACATTTCACATGGCATATGGGATGGTTGGCAGGTGGCTGTGGTCTGGAAACAGGTGTGCAGGACAAGCTTCTGTCTGTCAGATAGGAGAATGGTCTGCTCCCACTGTGCTGTTGCATGGGTCAGGCAGTGACCATGCTGTGCTGCTGCTGTAGTCCATAGGACTAGCTGAAGCATATTAAAGTCTCTGATCTTGGCATTATCCTGTCTGGTGGTATGGACCTGACCTGATAATTCTGTGCCCAGAAACATTTCTAAGTGCAGGTGGTGAAATTCTACCCTGCCAGTGCACTACTACCAGCAGTGTTGAAGAGGTCCTCTCTAATGTTTGCCAAACAATTTGATACTACATATCACGTAATTCTAAGGTCTTACGAGTAGAATGGACTTTAAGCTTGTTATGCTGATGAAATTTAAATTTGACAGGCAACTGTGGAGTATTTTACGTATTTCATGGATTTCTGTGAAATATTGGCTTTTATACCACTTCATGCTGCAGGTGAAAATGCACTATTTGTAGAAAGGGCTATAGTCTTACTACAACCAACACACTACAAAGCATGCATTCCAAAAAGGACGCCTGGGAATCCGATGTCAATCACAGTCCATTATGGCTGTGGTCAGTGGGGCAGATTTACAAGCCCCTTGTGACACTTTTGTGCCGCCTTTGTGTCACTTTTGTGACGCAGTGTAAAAAATACAGCCAATTTACAATGTGACGTATCTAAGGAGATGTGTCATGTTGTACAGCTCTGCGCCATATTATACTTTTGTCATGTATAATGTATGCAGGGTGGGCGTTCCCACGCAGGAAAGCCTTGTAAAAGTGACTCGGTGAAATCTACAAGATTTCACTGCTTCACTTCTAGGATGCCACTGCGTCAAAACCTTACGTCTGCTTCAAGCAGGTGTAAGGAGTGATGCAGTGTAGTGGGAGTAAGCCTCAAAATGCATTGCTGGAGATGCGTCGTACTTGCAACATGTCTCCAGCAATACGTGACTTTTGCCCCTACGGATGCACCAGAATTTTTGACGCATCTGTCAATCTTTGCGCCATGGTGCGCTGTATTGTAAATACAGCTCATTCATGGTGGCGCAAGGGTTCCTCAGGGTGGCGCAGGGAAAGTGACGCATCTCCACAGATGCGTCACTTTCTTCTACACTGCCCCAGTATGTATATGGGAGTATATTTTACATGCCAAACAGAATGGTGTTTTACTTCCATGTCTACATGGCTCATACTTAAATTTTGAAGTTGCCCTTTAATTCAACCTTATACAAGTACACTACACAAATGATAGAAAGCAATATAGAAATTGACTGTCCAAAGTTTGACAAAATTATTTAGCACAGTGTGAAGATATTTTACTTTGAAATGTAATTACAGCTAACCGAGAAACAAAATTAGTATTTGCAGTTTGTGATTTAGCCATGCAAGATGTTTAAGGTATACATAAAAAATCTTGCATTCCATTTTAAATGGCATCATTCATTACTTTGTAGCATCTTTCAGCTGTGATTGTATTTAAAGATAAGTAACAAAAACAGAGTTCAAGATGGAAAACATAAAAGAAATGACAATCAGATGGCTTGCTATTTTTATTTTCCATATGCTGTTATTTTCGCTATTATCGTCCACTTCTCAAAATAACTTAATTAAATATGTCATGTAGTGTAGATGCATCTGCCTTTGCAGAGCTATTAATCTTGCACGCAGGTGTTTAATTTTGTTTCACCCAGCAAACCAAAAGATTATTGTTTTCGTGGAAACACCTTTTTTTTAAATAAACATATAATTAGGAACCTCAGAAAGGGAACTCTTCAACATCTTCAGCAATCACAATTACTTTGTCATCAGTGATGCCATGAGTGAAGTCACTGACCATGTCATGAGTGATGTAATACGTGACGCCATTAGCAGTGCATTGCAGGCGCTCAAGTTATAGTTAGCTGAACTAACTATAACAGGGGAATTTCTATGGTTTTTTTACGAGTGAAATGTCCAACTAACTATAAGCCCCTGGAACTTATGGTTTTTTCCAGTGAATTTCTAAGGTTTTATAAATGCCAATTTCTAACTATAACGTGACTGAAGCTATGGTTTTTTCAGTGAATTTCAAAGGTTTTTAAATGCTAATTTTGAACTATAACGTGCCAGAAACCTATGTTCTTATGTGAATTTCTAAGGTTTTTTAAATGCTAGTTTATAACTATGCCTACAGAGGTAGGACATGTGAAGAAAGAAGAAAACACGCACAGAAAGAAGCAAAAGAAATGCAGAAAGAAGCAACAGAAATCCACAAAGACGAAGAAAAGTGCAGAAAGAAGCACGACGTGCAGAAACAACAAACAGAGGAGCAGAAAGAGGCCTTGTTGCAAAATCATCCTGTGCCCAGAACTTTTTCAGAAGGGTACTGGTGGTAACTGACTCTGACTAAACTGGCCTAGAGTCAGTGCTATGCTAAAAGAGTCTTAGAATACAGTCAAAACACCTACATACACTTGGGAACACTATGTGTTGGGGTACCCCTGTGATTAGCATGAGCTCCTCTGTAAGGCCCTAGTACATAATAGGGCAGGGGGGTTAAAACTACCTCTTAAAATGCACCACAGGGCACGTTTGCACAGTGGTGAAGAGAGGAGGGGCCTGAGGTGACATGTGTGAAAACACACCCTGTGAAGTGTTTTAAGTTTGGGAATTAATTCCCCTTCAATCCTGAGGGTCCCTGAGGTCCAACTAGCCCACTAGGTACATCCAGTAAGTGCCACAGAGTTGCATTGCAGAGAGGTGTAAAATGGGGCATGGCCAGATGTGCCCCCGTGCTTTGTTTTTTTTATTTTTGCGCCCAGATCCGCGGATCCTCGGCGCAATCTGCGATTTTAAATAAAAATGCTTTTTTGGACCTGAGGGTCCTTGTGGTTCCCCCTAAGCAGGCCTAGGGGGTCAGGGTGTTTCTACCCTGCCCCCTTTTCTTGCTTTGCACATTCATTTTTCTCTTTTCCAGTGCCTCGGTTCTACAGAGGCACAAGATGGCTACCAACACTTCCTGGTGTGGAGTGTTGACAGCCAATTAGAATGCAGCTCTTGATCGGCAGCGTGCATGGATCCACCGCTCCTCTATATATCGATATGTTTTTTATTTTGATTTTCTCAGCAACAACTAAACGGATTTACACAACTTAACGAAACGAGTTTTTTCTGAACCAAGGGCTACCTTTTTACCAAATTTGGTGTAATTCTGTTCAGCAGTTTGGGCTGTAGCTGTGTCTAAAATTTCCTGTGGTAATTAGCTTGGAGAAAACACGTTTTGGGACCCCCCATTTTTCTCGACCCCCACTTGCCGAATCACCCTGAAACTTTTAAGATAGGAGCGGACTGGAGCGAGCAATAAGTTTTGAAAATTACGAGAAGATTCATCAACCAGTGCCTAAGTTATTGGCAAAAGAATGTTATGATTTTCCTATGGATAATAGGTCCTAACTATAACTACCTACTGGCGACCGCCAGTAGGTAATATATGTATATAAATTATATATATATATATATATATATATATATATATATATATATATATATATACATATATATGTATATATATACATATATATATATATATATATATATATATATATATATATATATATATATATATATATATATATATATATATATATATATATATATATATATATATATATATATATATATATATATATATATACTAACCTGCTCTGGAGTGCTGCGCCATATGTTGGAGTGAAGAAATTAATTGGGGGTCAGGATCCCACCCCAGTGCTGGGCACCCGCTGGTGAACGCTCACTGACGTAAACAGGATCACATTGTGGCCCATATATATATATATATATATATATATATATATATATCAGGTAATCCGCTTTCAAATGCGCTGAACCAGAATCTCGCCAGCCGGCAAAGAAACTCGGACACGGACCAAATGGGCTCTGTAGTTTCTTTATTGCAGAGTTACTGTCAAAGACGTTTCGGAGCCTTGTTCACATGACAACGCTTTGTCAGAAGGACAGCCCTTTTAAAGTGCTAGTGTTAACAAATAATAATTATAACCTGTGATTTCTTTAGCATGAACATAGAAGACATACTATGTCTCTCAATGATGGATTTGAGCTAACATGACGCTCGTTTTGAATTTTGGATAACAGTTAAATACCCTTAGTAAAGACACGTTTTTATACATATATATAAATATAAAATTATATACATATTGGTATATACAAAAATATGTTTAAACGGAGCACAACAACAACAATCATCAAATATATATATATATATCTTATAAAGTTTCTCCCATTTACCAGGAAAAAGAGACAGCACTCGCAGGATACTTTAGCAAAGCAATGTTCTTTATTTCGCTGGCAGATGCATTTCGGTAATTCCCTTCTTCTGTGTCTACGCGTAACAAGCAGCGTGGCGCCATTTGTAACTCCCAAATTATGGAAACAAAAATAGGACTATTAGTGACCCGCAAAATTGTGGGCGCCATTTTAGAACATTATTCAATTTATTCTTTGTGTATTGCTATTGTTTACACAGATATATGGCTTACATTCAACAACATATATATAAATGCCATTTACGTTTATCAAGTGTATTCAAAACCATCAATTTGACAGATTTAATCTTGCCGTGGATCGGCAATGGCAACCATTGTGGTTGCCTGCATGTCCTATTGTTACCATCTAACAAACGAGTTATATTTCTTACATACTATACCAAACATTTTGGCTACCTGTGTCTCAGTTGTTTGATTCAATACTATTTATGTCCCATCTTAAGCAAAAAAGGAAATTCAAACACCTAGGATGTCAACTCACATAATTTCAAATACTATTACTCTTCAAGAATACTCGTCTTACAGTACAAGAAAATCTTAACCATCATTGTTTCTAAAGTTCATATCTTCCTATACACCTAAGTGTACTGCCAATTCTTCCCCACCGTTGAGGCCCTCAGGGCTTTTTGTTTGCAAATCCACAATATATCTGGACTCTAATCTGCGCAACCTTTGCAGTCTGTCCCCACCCCTAGCATTTTCTGGTACATGGTCCAGGCAAAAATATTGTAACATATTCCTGTCACTCTTGTGCTTGATGAAAAAATGGTGAGCCAACGGATAAGTAAAATCCTAGTTTGTGATGGCACGCATGTGCTCTAAAATTCTCAGCTTTACACAGTTGATGGTGCTACCCACGTATCTCATCCCACATGGGCATTTTAAACAATAAACTGCGAAAGTGGTCTGGCAAGACATGAATTTGTTGATCTTTTTACCATCTTTCAAGCCCTTAATTTCGTAGGACAAAGTGCGTTTGCTGGCCGAACACGCTTTGCACTTTCCATAGTCACCTAGAACCAATTGTAAAGAAAAAAGGTACATTGCACGATGCAAAAAGGTTCTTTCCCTGTGGAAAGTGCAAAACGTGTTCGGCTAGCAAACACTGCTTTGCTAAAGTATCCCACGAGAGCTGTCTCTTTTTCCTGGTAAATGGGAAAAACTTTTAAGCTTGAATATTACGCGACGCACCAACGCGTGACGGCACCCGTCCATAGAGTGACTCGCTACCTGGTGTCCTTGGAGCAGCAATATATATATATATATATATATATATATATATATATATATATATATATATATATATATATATATATATATATATATATATATATATATATATATATATATATATATATTTTTTATTTTTTTATTTTCTCTTATATATATATATATATATATATATATATATATATATATATATATATATATATATATATATATATATATATATATATATATATATATATATAATTTATAGAACCATAGTGTATAGTAGCTAACAAGACCAGCTTCACAGCCCGACCAATAATAATGGTATGAAGTTGTGTGTATACACAACAAGAATGTTAACCTTAGTATTGTCACAGATGCCTTTACCAGGTGCGTTAAGCCCCTGACAAAACGCTAAAGTTCAGATTTAGCGAACATCCTTCTGCTGTTCCTGTGCCTACCAAAAGGCCCATCTGTGCAGGGGATGCTCCTGTGTCTCTTATTCCAGCTCATACGGGGGAGAAACAGCAATAAAGGATGTACCTATGGTGAGGGCATGAAACACATGTTATGTTCATGGGAATTCCTCAGAAGTGCGTATGTTACATTTTTCTCAGCAGCGCTAAAGGTAAAGAATACAGTCTCTTCAAATGTCTGACTTTATGCAAAAGGAGGTGGACTATCTGAACTGAAGACAAACGTTCTCCTCTACTACAGCCTGAAGGCCAATTCAGAAATCGAAATTTGTTTCTACGCATTTCCTTATTATCTTGTAACTTCATGCTAGGGTCATAAAAGCCCTCTTGTACTTAGGTTCATAACAACTTGGAAGAATAAGGAGTGCCTTGGGGGCTGTATCTGATTCACACAACACCTTAAATACAGCAATCTGCATTGCTTGAAAATCTCTTTCATAGTAAATTCATATTTATTTTTATATCGCAAACTCAAAATTCAAAATGCAGCAGACAGAAAGTGTTTAACACAGCAATCTAGTCTTCTCAGCAAACAGCGATCCAGGTTGCTCGGGATTTCTCAGAACCAGTCCTCTCAATACTGGTGAAGGCACTTTATTGTGTAACCTCTGAAAACCTAACTTTACTGCTTCCATGCAGTGGGATAACATCAAATAATTGGGTCCCTCTTCAAATGGGATTGAGAGACCCATGACACTCCCCTAAGTCAAAAGTATTGGTAGTTCTGAGGCTGAATGGGGGGCTGTGAGGGCCCCCATTCACAGGGCAGCAAAGGGAACACAAACCAGCCCTGGCAATTCTGCCAACTGGCCCTTGGGTGGCGGGCGGGTTGGTGCTAGGGAGAAGCAGCACTGCTGCCGCTTTAGCACTGTTGCCGGTTTAGTTAGAGGGGACTGATATTGCAGCACTGCTGCAAAATTGCCCCCGGTAACAAAACCATCCTTCAGCACTTGAAAACCAGCCACCACCCTTCTGGCCCACCGGGAAAACGCCTGGTGCCCGCTACACCCTGTCTGACCCTCCCCATGCACCACCACAGGGGCTGCAGGGTCCTGTGTTACGCCCCTTTTTCGAAGAAAGATGAGATTGTATAATATTGGTCAATGCATTTTCCTTTGGGAACCTTTAAAAGTTTGTGAATGGGAAGCACTCCATTTGTAACATTTTGGAAGATGGTTCAGTCTATAATAACTGGCCAATTATAAATTGCCAATTTTGCAGGATTTTTTTTAAAGTTAAACTCTCTAGCCATGTTTCTGAGATTGGCCTGTTAACATCATACCAATCTGTTTACTTTCGGCTCCAGTATCGAATCTCCATATTCCCAGTTCTTGATAAAGGAGCTATACATAATGCATGCTGTATTTGGTTTACTTATCCTACATTTTAGTGATATTTGCCTCCATCGATCATGCAGTCATCCTTGACATACTGGGCCTGATGTCTTCAAAAGAGCAATTAAACAAAGCTATATGTTAACTGGGAGAACTGCTGTCCGCCGAGTCTCTGGAATTTGGACTGTATTTAAATTTAGATACCTTAGGGGCATATTAGCAAGCTGAAGTATTGCCGCTTTCTCAGCACAATTCGCCGAGAAAGCGGCGATACTTCCAGCGCCCTATGAACAAGGGCATTGCAACGCCTTCCACAAACCCACTTTGCATGTCAGCAAAAAACATTGTTAATGACATGCAAAGTGGGCGTTCCCACATCCAACTACATGTAAAATGTGGTTGGAGGTGGGACCACCCTATCACCAAGGCAGGCGTTGGGAGGAAAAGACCTGCGATAAACTTGTTTATCGCAGGTCTCCCAACGCCTGCTCTGACCAGGCGTTATGCATTGTTAACATGGGGGTGTGGATCATAAAGCTGAATCCACCCCCCCATATTATCAAGGCACACATTAGCGCATGAAAACAACGCTTGTTTTCACGCGCTAATGTTCACTATCACCGTCTACCGCAGGATTTACTATTGCCTACGTGTTGCGCGTTGATAATATCGCACTAACACGGCGAAAAAATCTGGCGATAGTGAAGTGTGCGATGTGCGTTTTTTAACGCACATCTTGTTAATATGCCCCTTAATTCTTCATTAAGAATGATGGAGATACTGATTAATTCAAATATTTCAGTGTTATTTTAAGTTAAAAAATTGAGTCATAACATCTTCAGATTTCCATTTCAAAGATCATAAATGTCATTCAATCTTTTGCTTATTCCATGATTAGCCATAGTTAGACATGGTAAATATATTTGTGGCTAGCTTTCGTGTCTCTTTCCATCATGAATACTTTTATAGGCTGTAGTATAGTTTAACTCTGGAACAAGGAGCTTCAGATGTGTTTGTTACCATAGTGAGCATTTTCACTGCCTACCTTGATGTCCATACTTTGGCCATGTTATACCACTAAAGCATGTTTCCAAGTGCTAAACCAGGTGACAAAATATCCTCTGCCTGAGTTAAATGCCACATCACAGCAAAGGTTCTCCAACGAGGAAGAGGACAATACCAACTATTAGAACAATGAAATGTGCGAAGCTTCTTTGATGACAATGTAGTGGCTTAGTGCCAATAAGGGCCTGTACAGGTCTTATTCAAGATTCCAATTCTTGTCTTTCTATATCTCCCTGTTTATATTACGTCATTCTCCTCTCAGTGAGTCAAATATTCAGACTGTATTATAGCCCTTCTGCCTCATGCTATAGAATTTGTCAAAGGCCCTCTTCCTTATCAACTTGGCCAGAGGGCATTTAACAATCGTTATAGCCCTTCGAAGTGGCCACTAATACTATAGCGTAGCCCAGAAGGGTTAAAATGATATACAATTGACCATAGAAAGTTCTACAATAAACACTGAGGGGCAGAATATTCAAAGAGTTCTGTCCTCCTTGCGCCCAATTGCGTGGCACAAGCGCGACGCAACTGCTAAGTTAGATTTATCAAGCCAGGCAAGACCACCTTGCGTAACCCAGTGTGATTTGATAAATCTAGAATAGCGTAATACAGCGCAAATTGCTGTGTTGCTGTACTCTGTCCCAGGGAGGTGTTCCATGGGTGGACCCATGGATTTTGGCGCATTCCCAGATTTATTATTGCACCTCTCCAAGTGAGGTGTAACCAGCAGAAATAGCTATGTTTCTCCTCGTTTTTTCCTCTTTCTATGTGGGCTGCATTCTGAAGCACACATAGAAAGAGGAAAATGCCTCAAAGGATTGTCTTTGTTCAGAAATGTGACCCTTCCTGCAAAAAAAAATCCTGTCTGCAATGCAGCCACTTACCTCTGTTGCACTAGACAGCATTTTGTGGGCCATCGCAAGGAAAGGACAAGAATGCATTGGTATAAATTTAGATATGCTGCATTCCTGCCCTTTCCCTTTCATGCAGGACAGCAAGGTGGCTTCCTGCACAATGCTGGCCCTAAGAGAAATGGCCAAAAAGCAGAATGTTGGAGCTAAGGGCCTGCCCTAGCTGTTATTGTCAATAGGCAATTATACTAAGACTGGTTGCACCGTTGGCTGAAAGAAAACAAGAGCAGTGTTGCAAATGCGGTAACTGCTCGTCACTAGAAGCTGCAAAGGGTGTGGTGGATTTATTATATTGTTGTATCAGAAAACCTTCTACTGTTGCACAGTCCAACTCATATCGCCCTTAAAATGTATATTGCATGGGGGTATCTGGAGAGTGCCATTAGTTCATTTGGACAACGCTTACTTTGCATGAGAAATGAGATGGTAAGCACCAGCTCTAATTATTTACCAATTGGCCGTATTTTAGAAAACTGTACTGGTGTGCAGCGGGCCATATATGCACCCGCTTTGTGCGCCTCCAGGGCACTTAAGTATTGCAGAAGGGGCCGCAGATGCTTGGCGGCCCCCTTCTGTAATATAGATAGCACTTGTGCATATGAGATCTATCTCGAGATGGCATTCCCTCATTTGCATGGGCACATGGCCCCATCCATATGAAAAATTCTCTTTATCTCTGGGCCCGTGCTATATTATAGAAGCGGGTGCAAATAAGCTGCCAGGAGGCACACTGACAGTGCGTAACAAAACGGTGGCACACTGTCAGTGCAGTCCCTGATGACAACCCTCTGGATGGGCTCAAGGGGGTCCTATGGACCCCCCAGACATCCCCTTGGAGGGAGTGCAGTCACTCACTGCATTCACCTGCAAGGGAATCTTTTTCCCCTCTTAACCACATGACTGCTAAGGCAATTCCCCTCCTGTGCTGCAGATCCTTGAAATACATTATTTCCCTCTTTGTGCATGGCATACCTGTTTGAAGGTGCGCTGTGGGGCAAACTTGGAAAGTAACCCATGTATGTAACAGGGCCTCTGTACCTATTTGTCTTCATCAGACTTTGTCTCAGAGCAAGTGAAAAAATGCTGAAAATTGATGAAGCCGGAGGAAGAGAAAGAAAACAGAGACAATGAGAGACAATGAGGATGAAAAAGAACCTGCAGGAGTAAGATAAAGAGTCAGTGAGTGTAGGATGGTGGAAGAGAGAGGTATATGGTGGGAACAAGAATAGGCAGACTTGGCATTGCAAGCTGCAGGATCTTAAGAAGAACTTTGGGTCCCTGCACCTATATTTCTTTATTTAATTTAAACACCACGAAGGTATATTTGAAATTAAAGGTCCTTTCTGATATAAAATATCAACTCAAACAAAAATGAAACAAAATCCTCAAGCCGTGCTGATATTATTGAATGTCTTTTCATGTATAATCGGTTGAAAAAGAGGCGCATCCAACTGCAATAAAATGCCAGCCGGTTAATGAGTCTGCTGTGTCTGGATGTCTTCGCTCAAAATATGAATTAATTTAGCTGCTAGCGAGCCTAATGCCATTTCTTTTGAGAATACGCACTTATCTTAATGTTCCAGTGACAGGTCTTCAGCCATGTGCCCAAAATGGAAGCCATAATTCATGTTATAA
Organism: Lissotriton vulgaris; assembly: GCF_964263255.1. NCBI lineage: Eukaryota > Metazoa > Chordata > Amphibia > Caudata > Salamandridae > Lissotriton > Lissotriton vulgaris. The sequence goes on from NC_141689.1 coordinate 1,472,517,842, forward strand.
TGAAAAAAGTAGATGCATAATTTCGAAAGTCAAACAAATAATAGCCAAACAAATAAAAACAAATGAATTGACTCTCAAGTTTCAAACGAAAACCTATTGTTTGCACAAAGCATAGACTTCTTAGCACTGCTTTTTATGTGACACAATTGCTTCTGGCCTAATGCACATGTCACATGTTCTATGTGGCTTACAAAAGTGATAGACTTGGAGATAAAAGCAGTGCTGGTAAAGGTGTTTATCAGTTCTATAATGAAGCGAGTCAGTATGTCAAGCGTTTAAAACACCTGTCGGCAAGAAATCTATATGTGATCCCTCAGGGCTGTTTGCCTGGCTGTATCCCTGCGTCCATCCACCCCTAAAGCAGCCTCCTGTTTGTCAGCCTACCAGGGGGTTTCCCTGTGTCTCTTATTGTCAGTCCGCTGGCTCACAAATATCCAAATAATTAGGCCCTATAATGAGACAAAATAAATTTACAGCAAGCTCATTGTGAACTGTAGAAAGATGTCTACCTTATTAGACCACCTATCGCCCAGCACTGGCCACTGTAAAGCAGCTTATGTCAGGGGCTGGGCTTCCATTGGTGCAGCAGGTGCAATGGCACTGGGCTCAGAGGTGTGAGGGGCCCACTTACCCCTTATTATTTCTGCATTACACAACAACAGACGGTCCCTAGCGCGACCGGGATGAGGAAACTGCTCGCTGTGTATTGATTTTAAATTACACGACGCCAGATCTTATTTTAAATATTGAATGTTGACATTGACACTGTCTTTTTAAATTGATTCAAAAGCACGTTTGCACTTTTACCTCGCTGTCTGTGGTGTTAACTGGCGCTCCTGCTACCCCGGTCCACCGCAAGCACTCGGCTTGATTGACGTGGAGGGTGCAGGGCGCTTCCTACTTCCGGGTTCCTTTGCCGGTGCAGGACAGGGATTGGTTAGAGGGGAGGGAGGCAGTGCTGAATGCTAGCGCGGCCCCTACAAAGCCCCAGAGAATCCAGACACTCGTCCTAAAGACACGCGCATGCCACAGCTCCTAGCGCGACCGGGATGAGGAAACTGCTCGCTGTGTATTGATTTTAAATTACACGACGCCAGATCTTATTTTAAATATTGAATGTTGACATTGACACTGTCTTTTTAAATTGATTCAAAAGCACATTTGCACTTTTACCTCGCTGTCTGTGGTGTTAACTGGCGCTCCTGCTACCCCGGTCCACCGCAAGCACTCGGCTTGATTGACGTGGAGGGTGCAGGGCGCTTCCTACTTCCGGGTTCCTTTGCCGGTGCAGGACAGGGATTGGTTAGAGGGGAGGGAGGCAGTGCTGAATGCTAGCGCGGCCCCTACAAAGCCCCAGAGAATCCAGACACTCGTCCTAAAGACACGCGCATGCCACAGCTCCTAGCGCGACCGGGATGAGGAAACTGCTCGCTGTGTATTGATTTTAAATTACACGACGCCAGATATTATTTTAAATATTGAATGTTGACATTGACACTGTCTTTTTAAATTGATTCAAAAGCACGTTTGCACTTTTACCTCGCTGTCTGTGGTGTTAACTGGCGCTCCTGCTACCCCGGTCCACCGCAAGCACTCGGCTTGATTGACGTGGAGGGTGCAGGGCGCTTCCTACTTCCGGGTTCCTTTGCCAGTGCAGGACAGGGATTGGTTAGAGGGGAGGGAGGCAGTGCTGAATGCTAGCGCGGCCCCTACAAAACTCTCAGATGCATAACACGCGCAGCGATGACGCGCAGCGAACGCGCCAATCCCGCGCCGAAGACCCGCCAAAGACAAGCCCGTCTGTGCCCGTCCGGGCCTAGACGGGCCCAGGGCGTGACACTCTGCCGAAATCTACTACCCTGAGGCGCGCTTATGAGCGCAACGAACTCTTGGCCCTTCGGCATGCCTTGCCTCAGAGAGCTGATCCGCCTATTCATTTCCATCCCCCCCTCCTAGCTGAGGGAGCTGAGAGGATTCACTCCGCTACTAAAGGGAAGAATGACCTGGTTGTAGGGCTACTGAATTGCAGATCCCTCCCACGCCATGCTATAGAAATCAACCTACTCATCCAGGATCTGGCATTAGATATCTTGTTTCTAACGGAAACATGGCTAACTCCCAGTTCCGATGCGGATATCGTGGAAGCTCTTCCACCGGGCTACCTTATCTGTCAGGTGGACAGACCAGAGGGACGAGGGGGCGGCCTCGCCATTGTATACAGGAGCCTGTTTGGTTGCAGGACGTATAGTGGCCAACTCTCGGATTGTGAGAGTTGTCACTTCGCCCTCAGGATATCCCCGACAACATCAATATCGGGTCTGCTGATTTACCGGCCTCCGGGCGCACTGGGCAATTTTGTGAGCTCCCTGGTAGAATCAGTGACGGCCCTGGCCGCAGTGACGGCCAACTTCATGGTGTTGGGTGATCTCAATCTTCACTTCAATGAGCCCACTGACCAAACGGCGCAGGACCTCCAGAGCGACTTACAGGAGCGCGAGTTGGTCTTAATTAACGCAGGCCCCACCCACGAAAAGGGACACCTACTTGACCCGATGTTCTCTAACATTCCCCGCTTCACAGCTAAGCCGGCCCTTCCCCTCCCATGGTCAGACCATTTCCTGGTTTCAGCTTTGTGGCAAATCAACCTACCACCCACAAGGACCAAACAGGCCTTCCTAGTGGATAGAGCCTGGGCCAGACTATCAGTCGATAACTGGACCTCTATACTGGAAAATTCGCCTCCCCCTCCTGAGTCGGATCCCGTTAAGGCCGATGCCAATATCAACAGCTGGTTTTCCGCCTCTTTGGACGCTCTGATCCCTAAAAAGAGAGTTCCTAAGAGGGACAAACGAGTTGGCTCGGCTCCGTGGTACTCCGGAGAACTTCGCACCCTCAGGAAGGGATGTAAAAGGTTGGAGAGGTTATGGAGGATGAACTGGGAAGTCTCTAGGAGAGAAGAATATAGGGCTGCAATCAGGGGCTATAAGTCCGCCCTGCGAAGCGCGAAAGCCCTATTCTTCGATGATCGCATTAAATCTGCTTCAAGCTCTTCCAGGGAGAGTTTCAAAGTGGTCAAAGAACTGCTCAAAGTTCCGGAGCCGGATGTGTTGCATGATAAACAAAAAAGCACACAACTGGCTGAGTTCTTCCACACAAAAATTGAGAAGATCTTAATCTCTCTGCCCCAGCCGAATCCATCTCAGGACATTTCCAAGCAGGACGTGGGACTTCGGGCCAGAGAGAACGTTTTCCACATTGACACCTTTGGTCCAGTATTAGTGAGCGACGTTGCCAAAACTTTATCGTCGATTAAAAGTGGTTCTCCCATGGACCCGGTCCCCATGAAGTTTCTCAAGCAGGTAATAGCGTCCATTGCAGCTCCCATAACAGACCTTATGAACGCCTCTTTTGCTCAGGGTGTGGTGCCACCCACTTGGAAAATGGCTGTTGTTAAGGCTCTTTTAAAAAAGACCAATTTGGACCCCAAAGATCTGGCGAACTTTAGACCTATCTCGCTCTTGCCGGGCCTCGGCAAAGTTGCTGAACGATTGGTCAACAGGCAGTTGTCAGCTTTTTTGGAGTCGAATGGACTCCTTCGACCATCACAAACCGGATTCCGCCCAGGGCAGGGCACAGACACGGCCCTCTTGGCAGTAGTCGAGGAGGCAAGATGCATCCTTGACTCAGGAGGGTCAGTGGCAGTGATCCTCCTGGACCTCAGCGCGGCGTTCGACACTGTGAACCATCAGGTGTTGATCCGACGGCTGGCTGAGGTAGGGGTCTCCGGGGCGGCCCTGCAGTGGCTGAGATCTTTTCTTTCGAATCATTCCTACCAGGTGTGGGATGGCCCCGAGAGATCCAAATCCATTCCCCTCCAGTGTGGAGTGCCACAGGGCTCGTCATTGAGCCCTACATTATTTAATGTATATATGGCCCCCCTGGAGGACGTAGTATCCCCATATGACATCAAAATCGTCAGCTACGCTGACGATACGCAGCTAGTGGTTTCCTTATCACATCTGGCCGACAATCCTGACATCTTGAACTCCTGCCTGGCAGATGTTCACACTTGGATGGGAGATTCCTCCCTTAAGTTAAACGGCTCAAAGACGGAAATACTGCTGCTGGGGAGTAAAACTACCCTTCTCCCGCCGCTTAGTTGGCCGGGATGTATGGGCGATCCCCCGGCCCCCAAGGATGCGATCAAAAGCCTTGGAGTCTGGCTGGAACCAGACTTGTCTTTCCGCACCCAAGCCAAGAAAACAGCAGGAGTATGCTATGCCCTGCTCAGGTCGGCTCGGAAAATCTTCCCCCTACTTCCGGTAACATCGAGGAAGCTGTTGATTCAGGGTCTCATAACATCTAGACTCGATTATTGCAACGCCATCTTTTTGGGCGCCCCTGAATCAACCTTTAAGACTCTTCAACAGGTCCAAAATGCAGCAGCAAGGCTGCTCACGGACATTCCGAGGACGCAATCTGCGAAACCAGCATTGAAGGCACTGCATTGGCTCCCCGTGCGGGAGAGAGTGACTTTTAAAGCACTCTGTACCGCTCATAAAATTCTTGCAGGCAAAGGTCCCCTTATTTTAAAAAATCTAGTGACTCCCTACAAAGCTGGCAGAAAGCTGCGGTCAGACACGAAACATCTCTTGATGGTGCCCAGAATCAAAAAGTCCCGCACTGGTGGGAGAAGATTTTCATTTAACACGGCAAAGCTCTGGAACTCGCTTCCCCAAAAACTCCGAGCTGAGCCCTGCACACTGCGTTTCCGCAAGGGTCTTAAAACCTTCCTGTTTCCGGCATAACGCCTCGATGCTGTTCCTTTTACCATCCGATGTTGTCTTGAAGCGCCGGGATGCCCTAGGGTAGCTGCGCGCTATATAAGATTTTAAAATAAAGATGAATGCCCCGCACTAGGCCCTATGACACACTGGCTACGCCACTGACTTATAGTGCTATAAAGACATTAAAATAATGTCCTTATTCACTAAATCATTTAACTTTTATAAACTTAGATGACAACAGTCTTCCGGTGTGACTAGTTTAGCTAAATGCATTCTGAAAAACAGTTATTTTCTCGTTTACCTGTGCTATTGAAAAACCGTTAGCTATAGGTCCATCAGATTAAGCAGTCAGGCTGTCAACAAAGCATTATCGTGTTAATTCACTCAGATGTCACATGGAGTCACGACATAATTAATGTAAGAGTCACCCTCAGCCAATATATTTCATCAAAGAGGTAATTTTCCGAATTCTAGAATTTGTAACTTCGGATTTCCCATATATGCATAGGGTTAGCAGCCCTAAATGCTGAACAACGCTGACTAAAACGTGTGGGGCTGTGTCAGGACAGGCTTTGCCGGCTAGCCAGTTCTTTTGCACCTCCCGCGGTAAAGTGAATTCATTTAACCAGATACTTCACTAAGTTAGGGCCTGATTTTCAGACAGTACAGCTCGTAAACTATTAGCGATTTTTGCCAGAGACGTGCTGTCTAAACGCACTAACCCCGAGACATACGAGTCTGAACGCATCTACATGTGCATAATAACAGGTGCTCAGCTCTGCGCTGAACCAGAAAAGGCCCATAATGATATGGTAAGTGGACTGGAAGAGGGTGGCCCTATTGCCACGGAACCAGCCTGGAGGCCTAAACTGAGAAATGGTCATTATCATTTTTGTCATTTTTGTTACATACACCTTTTATCAGGGCCGAAGCGGGCACGGGAATTGGGCCGGAAGGGTGGGAGGGTGTTTTTGTTACTGGCGGTCGGTTTTGCAGCAGTACTGCCATATTGGCCTGCGTAACAAAAGCATAGGACAAAGTGTTTCCCAACAGTGCCCCCCGTCCCCGCCCCCCCCCCCCTTATATACACCTTTTATCAGGGCCGTAGCGGGCACCGGGCATTGGGCCGGAAGGGTGGGAGGGTGTTTTTGTTACTGGCGGTCGGTTTTGCAGCAATACTGCCATATTGGCCTGCTGTAACAAAAGCATAGGACAAAGTGTCTCCCACCAGTGCCGCCCACCCCCCTGTAATTGCCAGGGCTGGGTTGCTTTCCCAGTCCGACCCTGCATTTTATCCAGGACCATTGGAATTCGATCATTTTGAGCCCGGTGAGATTTCTATATAATTATGGATTTTGCTCAGCTAGCCCCACAGTCTGCTTCATGCTCTGCCTATTTGAACAAAAAAAATAGTTTCTAGCTCAAACAGATCAAAAGTTACTAAAAACGCGGCAGCAGATGTTGCTGTGTAATAGAAGTCCCTTCACAAAAGTTGACTGGTCATTCTTCGGTTGCTTACTGCTCCATTTTGTTTTAACCTGGTACTAACCAGTCAAAACTTTTGCCCAGATAGTGTTAACATGCATAAAAATGGCAAAATAATGAGGTCATATGATCAGAAAATGAGCCTCATTATGCTGCTTAATGTTCTTTTTTCTTGCCACATAATGTGTCAACCCTGCCACATAATTTAGTCCTCCTCTGCCGCATAATACCAGGGGCCCTGCTAGTCCAGCAGACGTTGTGGTGTGCTAGAAATGGACATTAACTAGCCAGTCTTCTTTGTGCAGTGCCTTGGCACATATACAGTAGTGTGAAGAATGATAAATGCCAACCGCAAACATGAGTAATGGCTAACATTGTTTCTTCCCGGGCACAAGGTACTCGCCCATCTGTGACTCCAAACTCAGAGCGTCCTTCCTCTGTGTACTCGCTCGAGCAGGGAAGAAAAACAATACGATCTGCAAATCTGAAAAGAACTGAGCAAACGCTGTGGTGTACTCTCATTTATTGTTCGGCCTAGGCCACGAGCCATCTTATGCCAGGTACCTATACATCATATGGCATGGTTAATCGACCAAGGTAATTCTATAATAAATCAGGTGAGAATGTCAGCTTTACATACTGCATGAACTAATATATCATAAACAAACCAATGTACAGAGCAGGCAGGATGATTTACACAAGCCAGCATGATTTTCATATAGCAAGTGAAAGGCCACTGTCATAAATTATACACATCAAACCTCCATGGAAGAAACATAACAACATATGCTCCAGTCACTGTCTGAGCTGTATTATTGCACCATAGGCCCCCTTCAACCAATCTTGTTGAGAAATGGAACACAATAGTTAACTAACATTGAGGAACCCATCCGTCTGGCGTTTTCTGAAGTGGGATCACTGAGAAACTGGTCCCCCCCCCCCCCAGGTCCAATGATTAAGCCATTAACCTCATTCCTGGGCATAGCCGTGTTAAGATGCTTGTACCAGCATCCTGGTTGCACTCCTGCAACCTCCGTAAGGTTTTATTCCGGCGATCATTGGTGGTTGAAACACTATTGCTGAGGGATGAGGTCTGCGCTCCATTTCTGTCCCTACCAGTTGAAAAAAACTGAGGCAGCACGATGTTTCCAAACTACAGATTGCACATAAAACCTAGGTGGCAAATGAGGACTAAAAAAAAACAAAACAAAAAAAAAACATTGAGTAACCCAAGGTCGAATAGTGGTTTGCACTGGGACAGAGTCAGGCGAACAAACTGCCTATGGAAATTGTGCCTACCTAACATAATGTCAGGCATAATGGCTAAAAAAGACAGTGCCAAGCCTGTTGTTTGGTGCCATCAGAAGGTTGGGAAAGGCGTGCTATCTGGCTGTTTTGGAGAATATTTGCAGTAGCAAGGCATTTCTGCTTTCTACATAGAGCTAGTATGTAATACAATAAGGAATTCAATTTTTTGTATATATTTCAACAAGTTTAGACTTACCTCTGATGTACGGGGCTGGATATCCTTGCACAATATTTAGAAGCATTCGTAAAATTGAAGGGAAGGGTCCTCAGGAATCTCACCCGGAACAAACATCCGGTGTGTGGATCCAATCCCTGGATTTATTTTTCCTTAAAGTTCTTTTGATGCAGAGATGCTATCAGCCTAATTCATGAAGCCGTATTCGGCTCGCAAAGGGCCAGATTCTCAGAATATGGCCCTTTGCGAGTGCGATTTATGCATTTGGGATTCATCATCCCAATTGCAAAAATCGCTATTTAAGAATTCGCATATTTGCGAGGAATAGCATTTAAGGAATTTCTATTAGAGATTCCTTAAATGCTATTCTTGAAACATTTTTAAATTGCGAATTCGCAAAAATTTCCCGCTATTTACCGCAAGGTCAAACCTCGTGGTAAATAGCGGAAACTTAGAAAAATGCATTTAAATGCATTTTTCTAAGTTTCATGTTACATACACACATGTCCTTGGGACATGTGTGTGCGCAACACCAATGTAGCATACATTTCAGGGGTGCTACAGGGTGTCCTTTGGACACCCCTGCACCCTTGAAATCGCAATTTCAATATGCGAATCGCTAATTGCGATTCACACATTGAAATGTCTTCCCATTCATTCCTACGGGCCTTTGGGCCCATAGGAATGAATGGGGAGATATTCCTTAATTGCGATTAGCAATTTGCTAATCGCAATTAAGGAATAATTAGAAATCGCAATTTATTTAGCGATTTCTTGGTGAATAGCATTTTGCTATTCCTTAATAGCGATTCCTTAATAATCGCTATTAAGGAATAGCAAATACTCACCTTGATGAATCAGGCTGTATATTTCCTCTAGTTCTGCTCAGAATCAGAAATTGTGGTCTATACTTTGTTTTTTATCAGTAGTACTACTACATTGTGTGGACTGAAAGTTAGTGTTAGACAAGTGCTTCAACCTTAGTAACAAATACACGCTTTCCTATATTCACTTCAACAAATATTAACTGTGATCAGCTCATCCGGTAGTAGAATGAGAGCTCTTCCTTTCAATATTTAGGGCTTGATTTAGAGTTCTGTGGACTGGTTAGTCCATCACAAACGTGACGGATATCCAGAGGCGTGGTTTAGTCACCAAGGGGCATATTATCAAGAACGGCCTTAAGAATTATCGCTGGTTTAGCGTCAGAAAACTGAAGCTAAAGCTGTGATAATGGGCTCGATAATATGCCCTGGAGAATTCCAATCGAAGTCCATGTTCTGGTGTGAACATAGGCTTCTATTGGAGTTCTCCAGGGCATATTATCAAGCCCATTATCACTGTATTAGCGGCAGTTTTCTGCTGCTAAACCGGCGATAATTTTAACGCCGTCCTTGATAATATGCCCCTAAGATTGTGGGGCTCTGAGCTTCAGATTTACCAACAATCACGCTGGTATATCTTTTTAACATGAATAATCTGAGATGCAGGACAGGAGGGGGGGTTTAAGGGGTGGTGGAAAGTGAAAGCAGTTTGGATTGTTAGCAGTACTTAAAACAAAATATTTTGTAAAATAAGCAACATTTTTTAAGACCTTGAACTGAGGAAAGATAGTGTGTGTGTATGTGTTTTAGTCTGTGTGTGCATGTAAAAATCCTAGGTGAAATCCTACAGACACTTCATTATACCCAACTGAAAGCACTTGTTCCCAACTATTTGCTAACAAATGCAAATATTGGGGGAGGGACTGTACTTTTGGTCCTTTTTATAGAACTTCAGCACATCAAGTAGGCTTCAAAGATCTTCAGCATATTCTCAGTTACGCGGATCATGAAGAGACGTATATCTCAGTGTAAAGGTGTTTATCTGCACTGTTCAGTCTTGTACCCCTTAGGATCGAATTTTACCCTAAGAAGGAGGCAAATGTTCTAATCCAAGCCTGGTGTTGACCATGACTAACAAAAGATTGATTTTGAGTTCATTTGCTTATGTATTCCTTTAATTCATTTCAATTTCTTCTTTCCATTGTAGCTTGACTTTCTTCTCTCCACTGTAGCTTGACTTATTTTGTGACAGCTGTAGCTGGTTCATCAGTGAACATTAATCTAGCATTTGTGACCCATTTGTATCCCATGGCAGGGTGTAGTTATTTTCTGACTATGAAGTAGATCCTGCTATTAAGCAGGGCGTGACGCTCCCTGTGGGCTTTTATCCCTCAAGGGGACTCATCGGAGTTGATGAGTGGGCCACACAGAGGGCCCGTCTTAACAGCATTATTGGCCCTCGGGCAAAGCAGTGCACTGGGCCCTGCCTACACAACTACTCAAAGGAATAAAAATGTTTAACGGAAAATTTGTGTTAAATTCTGGTCTGCATGGGGCCCCTATGTTTGTGGGGCCCAGGTTCTACTGCCCAGCATACCCATGCGTTAAGACGGCACTTCACACAGGTGCAGGAGGTGACACCCTTGCTCTGGAGTGACCTGGAATTGGAGATTGAAGGTTTTAGTTTCATCAAAGAAGGCGGCGTGGTAGTGTCTAGATGTCACTAAATGGTATGAGATAGCCTGCTTTTACACTATTGCACTGAAACACACTTGGCAGGGTAGTGGGTGACTTTTTTTCACAGCCTGTTGACATCAGGTATGATCTCGATCTTCTGAATGTGAGCATTATAATATTTATTAAAAATTAATTCAATCACATGTTAAATACATGAAACAACCTAGACATGTCCCATTCTCTCCCTCTCTCCCAGGTGGATTAATGGTTGGATGAATAGAAAGATTGATCATTTAGTATAAACAGGATGAATAGAATTTTGTATGAAACATAAACTGATGCAATCTGCAGACAAATAGATGGGCAGTAGCTGTAGACAGACAGAATGTCATGTTACTTGATCCACATGTAAAGAAATGAATGGATTCATGGATGGATGGATGGACGGATTGATGGATGGATTATGCAGAGCTAGATACATATGGACATTTTGTATAATTAAACTGAAATTCTCAGGGAACCTCTCTTATGATTCAGATCCTTTTCACCTCCCAGAGCATCCAGACTGCCGCTTAAAAAAACATTCTTGCATTCGAGTTCTATTAAATATAATTTTCACTGCCCGGAAGGTAAATATTCAAGAAAATGAGCTATGGAAAAACTTGAATCTAACCTAGTTGAATGATGTACACAGCCACCTGCGTACCAGCAGTCAGAAGGAATTTACAGATTTGTATTGTGCTGTGTTTGGCAAGTACTCACAACAGCTCTGCAGTGTTGTCGCTTCTTCACCATCTGTTCAGCCTTTTTAAGATTCCAACTTGATTCACGAGAAAACAGCAGCAGACATTTTGCCAGTCTATGCCAAGTGTTACTTGCAGCAGGGAGACTCATTCTTTAGGCAGTTTCACAGCAGCATTCTTGGCTGCTGGCTCTTGGCAATGTAAAGTGCTGTATGTTCAAACAGAATTCCTGGGTTGAGATAGCTACGGGAAGCAACACAAGGACACTTCAAAGATTGGTTTCGGATACTTTGCAATATAGGACGAACAGTACACCGGGCTTTGAATGTCAAGGCTAGGGCCAGATGTATTAAACTGGATCTGTGAAAAGCGGTTGCAAATTTTGCACCAACTTTTTGTGTCAGTCAGTCAAACAAAACTTTATTTGATTTGTTAAAACCTTAAAAGTACATTCCACATTCCGTGATAAGAGAAAGGACAACAGCAAAACATGGTAATATTCAGCAGGAAAAAGAGCAGCAGCATAACAAGATAATATTAAAACCACAATTACACCTCAAGATACATGAAAATTAACTTCTCTTGTTCCTTTAAAAACGGAGTATTATAACATTTATTTGTTAAAATCGCAAAAATGTCCTATATATACCTTCGTCAGAATGCAGTTTTTACTACTATTGTCCCTTAGTGTCTCTACCTTTATTCAGGGATAAGGGCTACACTATACATGTTCTTCTGCGCATTTGAGGAACCACCTAACTTTGTTCATATATTTCCCCAACGCGCAGGCTATATCTAAAGTCTCCATTTCCACCAAAAGAGTGGCAGCTTGCATTCTGTGCGTAATCTTATATTTTTTAAAAATCGGACATAAAAACTCCTTTCGAAAGTCTAAAAATCTCGTACACTCTAATAAAATATGTAACATATCACAGGAGGTTCCTAAAGTGCAAGTGCATTTCCCATTACTTCCAATCATTAAATTTCGAACCCCATTATTTGCATAGCATGGGTTTATGCCAATTCGCATTTTCAGGACTTCTCGCCTCAGACTATGACTAGGTAACCGGTCCACGTAAGGGAAGTATTGACTGCTCTCCCAAGCCACTTTCATGTGTGCTACCGAGGTCTTTTGAGCAAGGTATTCCCGGTCATAACTACGGGACATATTGACCCCCTGAGTCTTTAATTCTTTTTTCCCAAATATTATGGGGTCTTGCGGCAAACATACCTTCAAATCTAGCACCCCATAAGCCTTGCTTATTGAGGCTCTTACCTCTTTTGCCCAGGGGAGCTCACTATTGATAATTTCCTCCTTAGCCCATTGGGAGATTTTAGCAATTTCCCCTACTCCCAACCGCTGCCAGAAGCGTACAAGGCTCATACAAACTGTAATAGCCCAGGAGGTTATTCCCAGCTCCAGTCGTGCTGCCTGCACCATAGAGGATTTTGGCAGAGCGAATAAGCTTTTTAATATATTTCCCTCTTCACTATCCCAGGAGGTCTTACCACTGAGATAAATAACCTCGGCTCCATACAGAAATTGTGGGGGAACCATTGCTTGATAAGCTTTTAAGACCGGTCTATCTGACCTTTCACCATAGGTGTTATTAAAGCTTTTTAGGCCTTTGACCGACGCCAGTGCCCTTATTTTTAATGCTTGCAAGTGTGTATGCCATTTCAGGTTACCTGAGAACCACATTCCCAAATATCTATAGTTGGTCACCCTCTCAAGCAAGGTTGTGCCAAGTTACCACGAGAACTTCACTTTCCTTCTCCCAAAACATACTATTTTGGTTTTATCCATATTTACCACTAGTTTTTTACTCGTACAGTAATCTTTAAACCTATTGAGTTTTCTCTGGAGGCCTATCTCCGTTTGATCCATTATTACTAGGTCATCGGCATAAAGGAGGCACGATATGTGCCTTCCTCCCAACTTTGGGTTCGCCCCTCTGACATCTCTTAATACTTGGGGTAAGTCAGCTAAAAACAGGGCGAACAGCAGGAGGGCTGGAACGCACCCCTGTCTTAGGCCATTTCCAATAGGGATTCTCCTGGTCAGTCCTCCATCCGTGTCCAATATTATCTGTGCCCAATTTTCTGTATGTAATGCTTGGACAAGGGCCAGCAGGTCATCCTGTAATTCATACCCTATTAGTGTTGACCACAGCTGATCCCTGTCCACAAGATCAAAGGCTGCACGGAAGTCAACGAAACAGCAGAATAGATTACTCCTTTTTTGTGGATTCAATCTCATTTTGTGAACCGACTGAGTACTAAAGGATTTGTTTTCAAAATATAGAATCGCAATAGGTCACAGAATGACCTGCCTATTAAACATCATTAAGCATGTCTCAATTTTTGAACTTCTTGGGTGACTACAACAACACTATTGATGGGCATCAGGGGATAGCAGACAACCATTGTAGGAAGCTAGCCCATTATATAATATACCAAAATGAGGTATATTGTGTAGGGATTCCAGGTATCTCTTATGAGTAGACATGGGCTTGCTTAAGCACAGGGGCTTGCTTTAACAATCCCAAGGTGCTCTTTTTGTGGTAGTGTGGTCGAGTAGCCCTAGGCTTATCAAGTAGGAGCGTTAGACATTTGTTTCAAACACACAGTCAATTAATGATACATACACACTCAATAAGAGGATCCACACCAATTTAGAAAAATAACTTATTTTTATATAATTTTTGACACCAAAAACTAAATTATTGGGTAAATACTTTTTAAGTTACCAGTTTTGAAGAAAACAGGACAATTCACTTGTATTGTTTCTAATGTGGAAATATTACCCTATGGTAAAAGGCACATATACTGCATACGGATACTTAGCAGCAATTTACAGGATTAATCTTCTGAAGTTAAGGTAAGCATGGGGCAAGGTCCAGGGCAACACCACAGGACACCTTGATCGGCTCGGGTGTTCAGGTGCAGAGGTGCTTTTCTGGGTCGGGTACCCAGTTGGTTTCAGTGGAAAGCAGTCCTGGAAAACAGATGCTGCAAGCCGGAAGTGGGAGGACAGTCCAAGTGAACCCACAGAGGAGTTCTGTCCTGGAGATGCTCGGGCACGTAGGAACACAATTCTTCTTGGGCTGTGGAGCTCGGATGCGGTGGTGCTTCTAAACATCGGGCTTGTGTTGCAGGAGACTCTCATGGTTGAGGGGTCTACACAAAAAGGCTGCAAGCAGTGACTGGGAGTCCAGTCTCGGCAAACCTAAAAGTGGGCTCAGCCTTTAAGGGTCTCAGGACCTCGTTGGCACTGGTAGAGGTGTGACTGAACTGGTAGAGAAGCATGCTGCACTGCATATCCAATTTCCTACCAGTCCTGGTGTCAAATGGACCTCAGGGCAGGAGAGTGGCCTCATCCAGATCTGAGGGAACCGGGGTTGTATATCAAAGTTGGCCGAGGCCTTTGAAGCCTCCTTCCTTGATATGCTTGGAAGAGCTGACTACACCTCCCGCCAGAGCAGGCATTGTTTCAGCCCCCAGAAAGTGTTGGCTCTCATCTGCAGTGGAGCACAAAACCTGTCTGTGGTGGCAGTCTGGTCTACACCAGTCAGCCAGCACATTAGAGGCTGTTAAGTTTTTTCTAAGGTGCCATCTGAGTGCATGTATTAATATATCCATCACTGAAATCAGTGTGGGTATATTATACAAGGTGTTTGATACCAAACACCATAGTTTCCGTGAAGCCATCATGTAGCTGGGAAACTCATTTTCACCAGTGTCTTGCACATGTACTTAAAATAACTTCCAAGTTCACTTGTGATATCTAAGAATTGACATAAACATTACAGGGAATTTTTGCTCATGCAGCTATGCCCACGCGTGTAGTGTAGTACACACTGCCTTAGGGCTGTAAGGCCTGCTGTAGGGGCTGCTTACCTATACCCCTTACCTTACTCATGCAGACTGCTATTGCAGGCTGCGTGTCTTGGTGCAGATAAAAATGAAAGCACAACATGACACAAATACCTGTGCTCCATGCCTGCAGATACTGCAGATGCATGCAGTATCTGCAGGAATGGAGCACAGGTATTTGTGTCATGTTGTGCTTGCTATTGCAGGCTGCGTGTCTTGGTGCAGATAAAAATGAAAGCACAACATGACACAAATACCTGTGCTCCATGCCTGCAGATACTGCAGATGCATGCAGTATCTGCAGGAATGGAGCGCAGGTATTTGTGTCATGTTGTGCTTTCATTTTTATCTGCACCAAGACACGCAGCCTGCAATAGCAGTCTGCATGAGTAAGGTAAGGGGTCCCTTCAGGTGGCACAGGTGGTGCAGATAAAAATGAAAGCACAATTGTGTCATGTTGTGCTTTCATTTTTATCTGCACCAAGACACGCAGCCTGCAATAGCAGTCTGCATGAGTAAGGTAAGGGGTCCCTTCAGGTGTCACAATACATGCTATATACAGTAGAGGCCTTCTTTAGTACCCATGACCTGGGTACTAGGGGTACCATGTACTAGGGACTTACAGGGGTGCTAAAGGTATGGTCAAATGGAACAACTGTACAGTTGTACAGTTCTAGGGAAAGAGATCTGGCACTGGGAACTCTAGCCAGCAGGAAACCGGTGCACTTATGTAAAAATTGCATTGAATAACAGGCAAAAAGTGGGGCTAGCCATGTCAAAAAAGGGGCACGTTCCTACAACCATCCCTGCGATTGCATTTCCAAACTAAAAATGTTGTTTAAAGCTGGGCAGTTCCTTTTAAGGAAACAGGGGTGTTTTAAATACAAGCATTTGGAAAGCCACTACAACCAAGACTTGGCATTATGTTTTTTTTTTTTTTTTTTGCCCGGATGTACTATATAAATGAAAAGTGCAAAATTATTAATTACATATTTACCATGTCGCAATCAAAAGGTGGTGTGCATATATATGCAAAAAAAGATGTAAGTAAAAAAGGGACCCATTGCAAATATGTTTTCAAACATACAAAAAAATGACATGGGGGCAGAAATAGAAGCAGGGATGAGCCTCCCAGCTTTGGCACTAAAGTGGACTAATTTTAGGCATATGGTATGTACAAGAGGAAATTGCCATCACTCACCCTGAAAGGAGCCAATGACTGAAGTGGGCTGAAATGGCCCAAAGTTGAGAGCCTGTGTCAGTGTGTTTCTGTATGGGGGTGTGATCATATTTTCTTACGATGATGTCTTTATTAGAAAACATGAGGCTTGCATAACAGCTAAAGCTATCTTTAGTCCACACCTAAAAAAATAAACAAAAAAGGAGTAAAACTATCTACTGGCACACAAAAAGTATTCTTTCCTGTCGCTAGTGTGTATTATTAAAAAATGCAGGGGAATACTATGATCCTGCTATGTGGTCACGTTTTCACCCTCTGTTTTCACCAATAGGTCTCCTCTGCAACAGCGCACACACACGTAGGGACATTAAAAGCTTAAATAAGGGTAGCAGGCCACCAGGGCCGGGCTGGCCATAGTGGGCACCGGGCGATCCCCCGGTGCGCGGCACTGGTGGGGGCCATTTGTGGGCCCCTGGGGGCCGTTTTTGTTACAGGGCTGTTTCTGCAGCATAGCTGCAAAATCGGCCCTGTAACAAAATCGGCCGAAAACCAGCCCCGGCAAAGAGCTCGGGGTGAGCGAGGGCTTTCCTACAAAAGGAATCTTTTCTTTATCTACATATTGGAATTGACAGATGACTTCTTCCACAGGAAGTCATGCCTAGAGTTCATTTTGGAGCACAGTCATTTGTACTGACAGCAGGGTCCATCACCCTGTGATTACTTGGTTTCGAACAGCATGGCACCAAACTTAGACCTGAGTCATGCTTCGATTTAGACTGCATGAAATCAAACTGACTTCACATGTTTGTATTTTGGCAATAACGAAAAAACATGGAAGGGGTGTGAGGGGCTCTGCTATTAGCGATGCATTTATCGTTACATTTAATGCATTTAATGAAAGCTATAGAATCAAAACACGTTGCTAGCAAGGTCGTTGAGTAAGTGAGCTTGAAAGAAGTGAACAGTACTATTTTTATTGCATGGCATAGTGTCGAGAAGAAATCCTATTTCCTGTCTTGAGTTTTCATATGTCTCATCAGTGCAACCTGGGAGATAAATCTTGAAGCAGCTAAATTGAAATAATTTGGATTATCATATCAGGAAGGGGTGGCCCTGGCATAAAATCACATGGTATACCGGGAGCAATCTAATACTGGATGAAAAATGTTATAAAAATGTTATTTACAAAACAAAATGTTGGAAAGATTTGTAAGGACCATGTCAGGACCTCATTTCATGAATTGAATCTGGTTCATATCACCACATTGTATCAGATCACAATCTGTTGATACTAGCATTAGAGACCAGAGTAAAAACTGGACCTCCACGCAAATGGACATTTGAACGCAGGCTTCTAAAAGACAAACAATATGTTGAGCACATGGAAAAGTGGATAACAGATTATTGGGCGATCAACTGGCATAGCACCACCACGGGTTTTACTTGGGATGCCAAGATGGGATGAGGAAGGGTGTTGTCTCCATGTTCCTTTAGCCAGTCTCAGTGAGCGTCTTTCTTTATTAATGTCAAGGGTGAAGCATGATTTAGAGGGGGCATTTTTTAGCGTTTTAGTTTTCAGAGGGGCAAGTTGGTCTAAGACTTCAGAGACCGTTTTGTTAAAGTGCTCAGTGAGTTCATTTGCATTTGAAGAGGGGAGGTGAGACTGAGTTGGGATTGGAGTTTATGTTCCAGTCCGCCGGGGGGATTCGCTTAAGATTTCTGGTCACAATTGTAGTTTTATTGTTTTTTATAGTGGCGGGTGGGGCTGGAAGGGAGATTGTGAACAGACCAGTTCATAGGGATGATGCTGAATAAGGATCTCAGATCAGGGTTGGAGATGATGGCGTCTAGAATAGCTCATTTTGAGTGGGTAGGGTAGTGGCAAAGTTGCTAGAGGTCGCTAATCTCAAGAAGTTTATTGAGAAGATTGATTGTAGGATCAACTGGTTCATTCCAGTGAAGGTTAAGATCTTTTTTTGGGAGTTGGAAAGAAGCGATTTAGTTAGAAGGTCCGATAGCTCATCGGCAAAGGGAAAGGGGTTAACCAGGAGGGTGGTAGATGTTATGAAGTCGTATTGGGGGGGAGGTTTTCATTTTGAGTTTCTGCTCCTAAGTATTCAATGGTTGTGTAGTCAGTGTTATTAATTGGGGAGAGTTGTAGTTTTTCTTTAAAAATATTAACTAGACCACCCCCTATTTTTCCAGGTCTATCCCTTCTGAGAATAGAGTTGCCTGGGGGGGGCAGAAGGTCAATGATGGTGTAGAGTGGTCTTTGAGCCAGGTTTCAGTGAGGAAGGCAATGTCGGCATCTTTGTTAAGAATGGTTTCTGAGATTTCGGTCACATGCCGGACAGCCGGGCGGGAGTTTACGAGCATGCAGGTAATTGGCTTGGAGTTGGTGATCGGAGCGGGAGTAATTGAATGCTGGTGAGTTGAGGTGGGGTCTGGGGGAGCTAGGAGACTATGGGATTCTGCTGGTTCCCAAGATAACTGGGATATTGTAGTGAGAGGGGGAAAGATCTTTAGGTGGGGGTTGTTAAGGTGGGCGTTGCAGAGGTCAGAGAGATTGAGGGCGGAGTAGGTGTTCGAAGTTCGGAGGGGTCTGTGAGAGCTGGTGAGGAGAGGCATTGTTAACCAATGCTTGGGATAAGAGTGTTTGCAAAGGTTATCACATGTGGGGGAGGGCCAAGAAGGGCGGGCAGTGGGATTGTAGAATTTGAACTGATTTAAATCTTTTCTGAGTAGGGTACGTTCAGTAGCTAGGGAAGAGAGATTGTAGTCCAGGTTACCAAGTGTCTGGCTGAGGATGAAGGGGAGGGAAGTGGGAGTTGTTGGAGTGGAGATGGAGTTTGGGACAGAGTGGCTAGGGAGAGAAGGTTGACAGTTTGGAGTAGGCGGTTCGCCAGAGGTGGATAATGTGGGTAGTTTTGTGTTAGAGGGAGGAGTGGGGGGCCAGGGGAGGGGAGGGGGATGTGGCCCGGTGTTGGGATGGAGGGATGGTCGTAGTGTGCGATAGCCTGGAGGGAAAGGAGGGGGAAAGGGGGAGAGGTGGGGTGGGAGTGTGAGGTGTGAGAGGGGATGTGGTAGTAACATAATGGGTGGAGGTGTAGTTTGAAGCAGATGGGGTAAGGACATGAGGTGTTATGGTCGTTATGGGATGGTTTAGAGGGAAGAGGGGTACTCGGGAGGTGATAAAGTGTTGGAGGAGGATGATCATTTGGGGACATGGGAATTTGGCGGAGTGTATTAGAGGAGTAGTAGGGGGTTTCCTTTGAGGTTTGTAGAACTAGAACTTAAGGCTAAGGATGTGTTATTACGGATAGGAGGGTTATGGGGGAGTGGAGTTTGTCTCAGGGAGGTGGAGGAGAGTTGGGAGGGAGTAGGGGAGTGGGTTGGTGTGGGGAGAGGGAATATGATTGAGGCCGGGGAGAGTTCAAGTGAGGGTGACAGAGTAGGAGTTGGTGTATGGGGATTGTCGTTAGGGAGAGGGTTGGGAGATGTGGCGAGCTCAAAGGGGAGTGGGAGGGTGTTGGGGGACGAGTAGGTAGTGACAACTGGTTAGAAAAAATGCTGAAGAGGAGTTCAAAAATTGTGAGGTGGTGTTCTGAGGCTTGAATCAGGATGTTTCCAGTTTTGTGGATGGAAATGATTATTTCACCAGGGAAAAGAGAGGTAGGGAAAGTGGCAAGTTTGTGACCGTGGGGGATTTTAATTGCACTAGATATTGGGAGGTGAAGTAAAAAGGTGCTCTTCCATTTGGAGGGGCGTTTGGTGTAGAAAATATAGTTAGTTTTATTGAGGGACGTGGGGCTGTGGTAGTTGTCTTCTATTAGGGTTTCATGATGTCTGATTAGTAATTTATGTTTAATATTCTTTTTGGCATTTTTCGAAAGGTTGGGAGGGTATGGAATGGTCCAGGAGTTGGGTCCATGTTTGGTGAGGGTGGTAGTGTGGAGGGACATGGTGGTGAGGTTTGGTCAGGGTCGAAGAGGGGAGCGGGAAAAAAGGGGGGGAGAGGTTTAGAAGGAGGTTTAGTTAAGAGCGCGGAGGGAGAAGGAGTGGGAACAAGGGCAGAGTTAGATAAAGGGAGTGTAATGGCTGGATTTTCTGAGTAGGTGGGATCAGCCCCTAGGGGCCCCTCCAACCCAGCCAGAACGTGCTCACCTTCCCTCCTCAGGACTAACTATCCAGGCACCTGGTACCTACCTGAGGATGGGGAACTCGCAATATACAAGCTCATATTATTAAAAACACCACTAAATCTATAGGGATACTAAGAATACTCACTGATTACTAGGGATATCCATACCCTACACCACACTTATTCACATCAGTTGGTCTCGCGGCCACCCTGACCCAGACCGTTCTACCCTAGGGCAGATATGACACAAAATCCGGTGCGTCTACACATGGGCCTGCAGAACCCAATGCTCCCTTTTCCAAACTGTTCGCAATCCTGCGAAACTACACACTAGTTCGACCTCCTAGTGTTCTCACTTATTCAAGCCACAATCCAGTGGGTATAAGCGTTGGTCTCCCACCCAACGTTCTCACTAACGCCGCATATCAACGACGACCACATTCCTATGAACACCTATACATATATATATATATATATTGGGAAGTCTCTTCACTAAGGGTCTGCTACTACAATATTAGGAGTTAGCCAATTAATATCGTGTGTTCCCTATTCTCGGCATCATAGGTCCACTCACTCCCTATTTATGTGATCACCACTTACCTGATTGGGATTACTCATCCATTCACGTACCTAGTAACTACCTAGGAGCTTTGTTCACCTGGATTGAACAAGAATACAAGGGGACACGTGCCAGTTTTCTACAAACTGGGGGTTGTTTTATTACAACAATATAAACATTTACACAGATCTGACAAAGACTATAGGTAGAACACACCGCTGAAAGAGAAAAGATTAAACATAACAGGAACACTCCGCTGAAAGGGAAAAGATTAGACATAAAGTGTAAGTGTAACTAATGTGATGAAAACAATATCACCTGATTAGTGTGAAGTCTTGTTCTAGCTGTCATCTGGGTTCCTCTCTCGTCTGTGCCTTGGCTCATCTCAGACTCTCTCTCTCTCTTGCACTCTTGGGTACACCTCTGCGCTGATCGCTCTGTCTCTGGACTCCTCTCCCCCACACGAACTGTCTCCACCTTCTATCTTCAATCTTAATGGTTCCTGCCGCTCTGATCACCGTTCATTCCACTAGCTTATTCACTCTGTCTCTGCGCCAATGTCCAATTAACTCCATCTGCTCCCATAGGTTAGTCCACGATCTCTCCTCCGTCTCTTCTAAAAGGCATTACTTCAGACTCCAGCTATTCACACCTCCTCCTGATAAGCAACTGCTTCTGACTGCTTCCTTCAGTTCCAGCTCACTATTCAACTCAGCTCTTCTCCAGCTTGAACCCTCTCTCTCTCTGCCAACTCCACTCCACTGCTTTTTACTCCTCCACCTTAACACAACCCTCTGGCTTCGCCACCTTCACGCGACTCCCTCTCTGCTTGACTCTCTGGCTGACTGACTGACTCCGCCTCTGCACTTCACTGATATAGAATGCTGTTTCCTCATGGAAAGTTCCAGCCAGCAGCTTCCTCCCACCAATCCCATGCACCAGGCTCCTTGCGCTAGACGCTCCCACAGTGACCAGTCTGCTTGTTTCGTCTAGAGACCTGAGCCCGGGAACAATTCCTGATTAGATTCAGCTCTGGCCGGTTCTCTCCGGTCCGCTTAGGGCGAACAACAGTTATAACTATAAACTTTGCCTTTGCCCTGAAAAGCCTCTCAGCTTCATCAAGATGGAGTCCCTCTAGCTCTAGGCCTGTAGGCCTGAAAGGGGTGAAATGCTCCTTAGCTCTGTCAGAATACCTACATAAACCATACCAATGTGTCTAATATGTCAAAGCCAATAGGCAATAGACAGGTTAAAGTCAAGAATAAAGGCATATTAAGCAGCTATCCTCTTCTAGGTCTGGAAAAAGGGCTTAAAAGGGCCAACACAGGCTATGAATACCTATACTAGATGCGAGCAAGATTAATGATCTATATCACTGCTAAATAAAGCCAAAAACTTTGCCATTACATTGCACCCCTAGATCCTTATCTTGCGAGCATCAGTAAACAACAACAACCATCTAAACAAACATCAACATAATCTATCCAACATAGGCTAAAAATACCTATCCTAGATGTGAGCAAGATTAAGATCTATATCACTGCTAAATAACTCTGCCATCCACCCTTAGATCCTTATCTTGCGAACATCTTATAAACAATAACATCCAGATAAACAAACATCAACACAATCTATCAACAAATCAAAACCTAAAAAACTCCCTAAAAACAATAACAACTCAAGGAAATACCACCTGAAACTCAATTGTAGGGAATAGAAACCTAAAAACAAATCAAAGCACCCTTGACTTGAATGCCGAAACATATCTGAGATTGGATCTGATAACAACAGAAACTAACCAAAGCATCTTCAAACTAAATGTGCCTCAACTTCTAATGATAACTGGTGAAATCTAGTGATGTAGGGACTTATGTGTTGAATGAAAACAGCAAGGGGCCTAAATGGGGCCTACTTCGGACAACTTAAGGCTAAATGAGGCCTACCTACTATTGTCAACTTAAGAACTAAAATGTGTTTCAACTTCTAATGAGAAAACAACAAAGGGCCTAAATGAGCCCTACGTACTATAGGCAACTTAAGCTAATGATGACTCATGAAACTATTGGTGTAGGGGCTTGTTTGTGGGATGAAAATAACAATGGGCCTAAATGAGGCCTACCTACTGACATTTGTCAATTTAAAGTAAAATCTGAGAAGTAGACATGGTCAACTTTTGGGCAAACATTAATACATAATCATACTAAAAGACACACCACCCAGAACAATTCAAAGTTTAAGGTAACCACCCTTTGATCAATCAAGGTGAAAATGTAAGAACAGTTAAAAAAAAAACAACCCCATTTCTACAAGATAGCTGGTGTAACACCAGGCCAAGAACATCCATTTTACATCATACTGTGGAACACATGTGCGCACCACCATTCAAAAAAGTCCTTCATTGGCAAAAACTGTTTTGAAGAAAACAGAAAAACTATAATAGGTGACATGTTTTTTGCTTTAAAAGTGGGGCCTGCTTGTCCAAGGGATTATGCATCAAAATACATGTATAATTCTGTCCCAAATAAAACATGTTTGTGTTTTTTTTTTTTAAAGTGGGGCCTGCTCGTAGTGATGTCAACAAAAAAATGCAGGCCAAGGAATTATGTAACTCAGTCCAAATTCTTCAGTGTAGGCCACCACCCTGCATCCTCGGTATCCGGACACTTCCTCCAATGCGGCCATCCATCACCCTTCCGGTCTGGTCTGGTCTGGTCTGGTCTGATTCCATCATCCAAAAACAATAAACTAAAATAAAAACATGAAAGTAAAAAGCTAAAACAAGAAAAGAAGTGGAAGAGGGAGGGACCTACGCACAACCACAACTTCAGCAATCCTAGAAACAAGAGAACAAGTATCATTATTCTTGCAAAATAAAAATTTTCCATTTAAAAAGCACCCCGGGTGCCTTTCATTATTGAAAAGAAAATATCCTAATTAATTAAAAACATTCAAAATTTAACTTTTAATAATAATTAGCAGGGCCTAACATACCCTAATCCTCACTAAGCCAGCCCCTCCCTTCAGAGCAGGAGCCATGCTACAGTGTGAAGCTACTTTGAAATACCGCCAAGTGATGAGCCTCTCTAAGCCAGCCCCTCCCTTAAATAAACAAGCCATCCGCGGAAGAAAATTGGATTGTAGCCAATCATAACGAACAGGGACGTGATCGAAACCTGCAGAATGAAGGAAAAAACTCGTCTGCACAAACCAGCTGGTCTGCCAAGGTCGACAAACAAATTCCTTGCCTGTTCCCAGGCCTTAATTGTGCTAACCAACGAAAGCTAGCATTTAAAAAAAAAAAACAATTCTGTTACAGTGTACTGCCAATTAAAAGCTCCAGTTTTTAAAAAGACTTTTGTCCAACTAATTCAGCTAAAGGCAAGACATTTAAAATATGGGCACTTATTTAGAAAGGGGCAACTAACTTTTGCACACAAGATTATACATTCTGCATTTGGGGAAAAAAACGAATTAACATGGTCCATTGTCAGCTGTTGAAAGAGAAATAATTTGTAAAACAACATAAAATGCAGATACATTTCAACATTGTATTTAATTTAAGGTTTTGCTGACACATTTATAAAAGAATACATTTTAATTTACATTTGGGAAAATAATAATGTTACATTTTAACATTTTTTTTCTTTCAAAGGCACATGGTTGCCTTCCACTAATTAAAAGCACATGTTACCATGCACTGTCGGGCAAGATTGATTATTCTCAACCTGTGATCATTGCAACCAGCACATTCCTGTCTAGATGGAAAACCCTCAAAGAAATAATTAATGAAAACAGCCCGTAGCATGCATTCTAACGGGCCATCTTTTTAACATTTCACTCATGTTAAAAGAACACAGTTCTCTCCGTAATCCGACTGGTTGATTTATAACCACATCAGTTCCAAGGCAAACCCACACAAAAATTCGTAGACGCATTTCAAAAAGAATATGAAATGAACAGAACCCTTCGCAAAACACAAGATGGTACCTTTCCGTCAAGAAACTGACAAAGCACATAGGCAGACCAAGGAATCAAAAAAAAGTCAAAATCAAACCATCAAATAATCCACTGACTTTTATAGTCAGGTCAGATAACCATGCATGTTGACAGCATGTAAAAAATAAAGACTGCCATCTCAACTCAAGATATTAACCCTTTGGCAGCTCAAGCAGAATCATTTCCCAACGACTGCAGATACATGGGAAAATCATGAGCACATTTCTTCACGTTTACAGATGACACGTACACATATTTTCAAAACGTTATCCCCAAGCACCCGAGAGAGATCCAGCTCTCTCCTGCCTAACGTAATGATAACATGCCCTGTCCAAGCCATGACCACATGGCGCTATTCACAAGCCATATTTACAAGACAAGCTTTTCACAAACAATATATCCAAGGCGCAATGCACAAGGAACACAATAGATCAACATGAGAACATGCACCTCACAAGCCACAATAATATGGCGCTATTCACAAGCCATATTTACAAGACAAGCTTTTCACAAACAACATTTCCAAGGCGCAATGCACAAGGAACACAGCAGATCAACATGAGAACCTGCACCTCACAAGCCACATTAATATGGCGCTATTCACAAGTCATATTTACAAGGAGCTATATTCAAAGAACTCCACAGATCATATTACAATGAACACATTTCACATTGCACAGCATAAGCAAATGCAGCAAGCAATTCAATGGGCAATTTAAAAGCATTTTTTACACACATTTATACAATTGGACCATCACATAGATGTAACTGGCTTCCTCATGTAATGCCATCCTTCAACTCTGACACTTTAAACACCAAGATGAAAACCATTCCTTCCACCCTGAATAAACCAAATGCCATGATGTAATGCAATCTCCTCACGCTGCAACTGTTCAAGCCCATAGGTCTAACAGGCTACATAAACTGCAACATTACGCCTGATGGAACCAGCGTTCAGGGCACTCCCTCAGAACACATGGGAAACTCTCTAAGCACATGGCAAGGTCACACAGGATTCGTAAGATGACGACTACGCCAAAATGTAATGGCTGGATTTCCTGAGTAGGTGGGATCAGCCCCTAGGGGCCCCTCCAACCCAGCCAGAACGTAATCACATCCCTCCTCAGGACTAACTATCCAGGCACCTGGTACCTACCTGAGGATGGGGAACTCGCAATATACAAGCTCATATTATTAAAAACACCACTAAATCTATAGGGATACTAAGAATACTCACTGATTACTAGGGATATCCATACCCTACACCACACTTATTCACATCAGTTGGTCTCGCGGCCACCCTGACCCAGACCGTTCTACCCTAGGGCAGATATGACACACAATCCGGTGCGTCTACACACGGGCCTGCAGAACCCAATGCTCCCTTTTCCAAAGTGTTTGCAATCCTGCAAAACTACACACTGATCTCCCACTCAGTGCTCTCATTTACTCAAGCCACAATCCAGTGGGTATCCACACTGGTCTCCCACCCAGTGTTCTCACTAACGCCGCATATCAACGACGACCACATTCCTATGAACACCTATACATATATATATATATATATTGGGAAGTCTCTTCACTAAGGGTCTGCTACTACAATATTAGGAGTTAGCCAATTAATATCGTGTGTTCCCTATTCTCGGCATCATAGGTCCACTCACTCCCTATTTATGTGATCACCACTTACCTGATTGGGATTACTCATCCATTCACGTACCTAGTAACTACCTAGGAGCTTTGTTCACCTGGATTGAACAAGAATACAAGGGGACACGTGCCAGTTTTCTACAAACTGGGGGTTGTTTTATTACAACAATATAAACATTTACACAGATCTGACAAAGACTATAGGTAGAACACACCGCTGAAAGAGAAAAGATTAAACATAACAGGAACACTCCGCTGAAAGGGAAAAGATTAGACATAAAGTGTAAGTGTAACTAATGTGATGAAAACAATATCACCTGATTAGTGTGAAGTCTTGTTCTAGCTGTCATCTGGGTTCCTCTCTCGTCTGTGCCTTGGCTCATCTCAGACTCTCTCTCTCTCCTGCACTCTTGGGTACACCTCTGCGCTGATCGCTCTGTCTCTGGACTCCTCTCCCCCACACGAACTGTCTCCACCTTCTATCTTCAATCTTAATGGTTCCTGCCGCTCTGATCACCGTTCATTCCACTAGCTTATTCACTCTGTCTCTGCGCCAATGTCCAATTAACTCCATCTGCTCCCATAGGTTAGTCCACGATCTCTCCTCCGTCTCTTCTAAAAGGCATTACTTCAGACTCCAGCTATTCACACCTCCTCCTGATAAGCAACTGCTTCTGACTGCTTCCTTCAGTTCCAGCTCACTATTCAACTCAGCTCTTCTCCAGCTTGAACCCTCTCTCTCTCTCTGCCAACTCCACTCCACTGCTGGACTCTCTGCTTGACTCCCTCTGCTCGACTCCCTCTCTGCTTGACTCTCTGGCTGACTGACTGACTCCGCCTCTGCACTTCACTGATATAGAATGCTGTTTCCTCATGGAAAGTTCCAGCCATCAGCCTGCCGCCCACCAGGTCTCTGCATCACTTCGCATCAAGGACACACACCCAGCTGGCCAGCCTTTTGTGGTGTCTTCAACACAGAGAATAATACAGCCTACCGATAAGGGCTGGCCCAGACCGGTTCTCTCCAAGTGAAAAACAGCCTTAACTATAAACATTGCCTTTACCCTAAAAAGCCTCTCAGCTTCATCAAGATGGAGTCCCTCTAGCTCTAGGCCTGTAGGCCTGAAAGGGGTGAAATGCTCCTTAGCTCTGTCAGAATACCTACATAAACCATACCAATGTGTCTAATATGTCAAAGCCAATAGGCAATAGACAGGTTAAAGTCAAGAATAAAGGCATATTAAGCAGCTATCCTCTTCTAGGTCTGGAAAAAGGGCTTAAAAGGGCCAACACAGGCTAAGAATACCTATACTAGATGCGAGCAAGACTAATGATCTATATCACTGCTAAATAAAGCCAAAAACTCTGCCATTACAGGGAGTCATGCAAGAAATCCGGGGGATTGTATAATTCTAAATCCCAATGAAAATACTTATAAAGAAAACATATTATTGGGTGGTAGCACGCCAGATTTTGTCACAGTAACAACATAACAGACATTATGGCAAGACATCAACACTCAGTTAAAACAGGGGGACAATAGTTATAGAGATAACTTAAATTGTAGTGGTTAAGGACATGAGGGGGGAGGGGGGGCAACTCGTAGGCCATCTTGGAAGGGGGAAATAGGGAAGAGTTTTAGGGTGTTTTTTAGACCAAATGTAATTATTTTCCTATAATTTACCGAAACCTCAGTAAAATTAAATAAGAAATGAGGAGGGGGTACTCCTTCTGTTAGGCCTGTTCGCAGGAGTATGAGAGTGAAGGGTGGGACGTTAACGAGTCTCGGCCGAGGGCTGATTTCGGTAGAGGGGTGATGTTAAAACATGGCTCAGGGAGCGAGTAGAACAAAATCCTAATTTAGCCAAAGGAATTGGTAGATGACATAGGCAAACATAGAGGCGGCCTGCAGGAGACAGCAGGAGCCGTGAAGTAAAGTAACAGCAGCAGTCAGTTCAAGCAGGTGACCATGTTCGGGATACAGCAAAGAGATTGGAAAATGAGAAGAGCAGCAGAGTCGGGGGAGTAAACCTTCCTGGAGCTCTTTAGAAGGTTTACTCCTCATCTGGTTCTGTCTTCTGTATGGAGAAGATTGAAGGAGCAGCGTCAGGGGTTCAGTCTCACAGGCGAACAAGGCTGAGTTGTGGTAAACAGACCGTAATGGGTAGCACTCACTCAGCGCCCCATCGGTGATTGAGAAGCTGGGGGTCGCCGTTGTAGGAACAGGAGAAGAGGAAGGAGAAATATGGAGTTCATAACATCCGGTTGTATCGCAGCCTCAGTTCATGGTAGCAGTGGGGTCTGTTATGCTTAGCCAAAACTGGCCGAAACAAAGTCCAGGCCACGGTAGAAATTCCGAAGATCGCTGAAGCATAAATGCAGTAGAATTTCCGAGGATCGCCGCAGCATATGTTCAACTCCCAATGCGAAGATGCATAAGGCTGCCGGTCTCGACTGCAATGGCCCCAGGTGCCAAAACTCCAACTCGGGCAGGCAGATGGGGCTCCAGCCAGAGCCACAGCGAGATTTGAGGCAGTAAAAACGGCAGAGACAGAGCCGGGCAGCAGTAGATACGCAGAGGCTACCTCAGCATATGTGTGACCACCAATGCAGGAGGCCACAAGGAGCAGGGAAAGTGTTGCAGATGGTTGTTGCTGTAGCACGAAGAGCAGGATGAGCGTTGCATACAGTCATTGCTGTGGTGCAAATAACCTGTCTGGTGCACCCAGACTGCTTTGCTGGAGCTTCACGTTGACGGTCAAGCGGGCTGTTAGACCTAGCAGCCAGAGGGTGGTCTTCCCCGAGTCTTTATGCTTTTTACCTTCACGTTTTGCTGTATCTTTTTATTGGCTCCGTGCACTTTATCACTGCTAATCTGTGCTAAAGTGCATTTACTTCTTCCCTAAACATGTAATTGGTGTGTACATGATTGACATAATCAGTTTACTTCCAAGTGCTTCGTAAAGTGGTATACCATGTACCCAGGGCCTGTAAGTTAAATGCTACTAATGGGCTAAAATATTTAACAACAAGGGGTGGTGATGGACAGAGTTTCTGAATTAAGCAGAATACTCTCACACAGTCAAGAGATCAGGGCTAGATCCAACACCGTTTTTTAGCTCACTGCACCATCCCAGTTCAGAACTTGGCTATATGCAAATTAGTCTGTTCCTGTCCCAGTGCATGATGGGAACAGGGCAAACCAAACTACCAAGCCAATTCTTACACTGGGAAGGAAACAAGCTCCCGGGGACCGGTTTCTGGCATTTCAGCCGTCGTCGGCCCGGCTTGCTTGAATCCTGATGGTGCAATGAGCAAGGGACTCACATCTGAGTATACCCTTCCACGCTTAGGGTGGACAAAATATTTAACAACAAGGGGTGGTGATGGACAGAGTTTCTGAATTAAGCAGAATACTCTCACCCAGTCAAGAGAATAGGGCTAGATCCAACACCGTTTTTTAGCTCACTGCACCATCCCAGTTCAGAACCTGGCTATATGCAAATTAGTCTGTTCCTGTCCCATTGCATGATGGGAACAGGACAAACATTTCTCTGCATTTACTGCTCTGTGTGCCAAATACATGTCTGGGCTGGGTGACAGCTACATTTGTGCATTCCCTCTAGACAGTCACAACTCAGGACACCAAACTGCATCTGTATACTGATGGGACATCCTGGGCAGAAGGTAGGAGAGGAGGTAGCACTTCACTTGAATAGGTAGTGTCCTGTCTCTACACAAAGGGCTGATTTATCCCCCCCCCCCCATAGCTAGGCTGGCAGACAGGACAGGACTAAAAGGGGACCTGTGCACTTCAGAGAGTTCTTTTGTAAACAGACCCCTTAGGACCTATAACCAGACATCACTGGTTCTACATCTACACATTGCCAGAAGGACTGCTGTATTGCCAGGAAGGACTGCCACTCTTCTAACTGCTCTGCTGTGTTGGCCTGCTGCATGTTGAGCTGCAGGAGAGATTGCCACTTTGCACTTGCCTTGCTATGCTGGCCTGCTGGGTGCTACGATTTTGGCTGTGCTACATTTGCAAGTGATCTCCAAGGGCTTGTCCCCTGTTCTTGAAGTCTGAGGGACATCAAAGACTTTGCTTCACTGCCGTGGCACTCTGCCATCACGAGTCGGTCAGCTACACTTTGCATGTGCAGACTGTGCCTGATCGCCCACTTGTGCAGAACTAGAACTGGCACCTGCCAGGGTGAGAGATCGGGCACCGTCCTGATTCATTTCAAACCTGTGAGTGCCTGATTGCACACTGAAGAGAGATTGGGCGCATTCCTACTTTCTTCTAAGCTGATCGAGTCCAGCTTCAGCCAACGCCACCAAGCTGGATCCCTTACTAGCAACGCTCTGCTACGCCCCTCCAGAAAGAAACAATCACAGAGCTGCACGCAGAAGTTTCAGTATGACCTCGAGAGCTCCGACAGCAGCAGCTTGCCATGTAATTTCACATATCCAAAACAGGTACTGTGTTACCCCTGACCCCCAGAAGCTCCGGCAGTCAACCACTCTTCCTCTGACTGACACCGGACAGGAGCTAGATTTACTAACACAGCTTTAGCCAGAGCCTTCACACTCTTTTGCTTTCAGTGAGAGCAGTGTGCACCGGTTGGTGTGACGGGAAATCAATTATTGAATGCAAGTGTTCTACCACCACTCGAGAACTCTGAAAGCACTGCATTTTCATCAGCCATTTTTAAATGTGCATTTCCTAAAAAATATACATTGCATTATTGTTGTTTACTTACTGTATATACCAAGCTATTTTATGAACCGGTGTGGAGTAAATTTTATTTGAATTAATTGTGTTGTACAAATACTGTACACATTGTCTCTTCAGTTAAGCCTGTCTGTTCTGCACCAAGTTACCAGAGTGTGAGCACAGGTTATCTCAGTTGTGTATCTAGCTTACTCTGACTAGTGTGGTGGGTTCTGCCTGATTTGGGTGGATACCTTAGCCAACTAGAAACCTAATTTCTAACATGGGCTGTCAATGCTTGAACACAAAGTCAAATCACATCAAATGGCACTTGTAAAGCGCACAGATACTCTATAGAGTGTCCCGGAGCTACAAGTTAATTGGTAACTAATCTCAAAAGAAAGAGAATGAAAAAGTTAAAAGGTGCAGTTAAATAGCCAAGTTTTTAAGCCACGTTTAAGGAGCCAATTTACTAATAGTGCGAAGGTTGAAGGGATGAGCATTCCAGCCTGCAGCAGTTAACGCAGAGAAAGAGGTGCCTCCCATCTCTTCCTCTTTGTGTTAGGTAACACTTCCAGTAATGCATCAGCAGGACATGAAGTTCTAGATGGGTGATAGTGAAGAAGTCTCTTAGTTAGATAGTTGGGGACTCAGCCATAGAAATCTCTATGGGCTACACACGTCCCTTGCACTTCACTCTTTCCCAAATAGGCAGCCAGTGCAACTTCATGAGAAGGGGCTGAACAGAGGTGCTCCTCTGGATGTTAAGCAGGAGCCGGGCTGAGCATTCTGCTCCAACTGGAGTCTCATGAGTTGGTAGAGAGGGAGACCTCATTATGCATTTGAATAGTCCAGCCAGGATGTGATGAGGGCATGGATTACCATCTTCTGTCAAAGGGGCTGTGAGCAGGAACAAAAACGTACTCAGGAACCAAAGAAGTCTAATACAATCCCCAACTGCACACGCCACCTGTGGTTTGAAGGACAGGTTGCCGTCGAACTTCACTCTGAGATTCTAAACCACTATGGCAGGAGTCAGAGAAGATGGTGCAAAATTAAGCCAAACTTCCTCACCCAATGAAAGGGGAGTCCAAAAAACAGCATTTCTGTCTTACTCGTGTTACACTGGAGCGCATCCACTGAAACAAAGCTGATAGACATGCTTCAAATCTATTTTGGGCGATGGAGATGTTCACATCCCAAGTTAGAAGGATCTGCATATCATCAGCATAAGAGATGGTGGGAAAGTCCATCAGCGAGCAGGACTGTGAGGTTGGAATTATTGAGGGCTGACCCCTAGACCAATTGAGCTCACAACTATTAATAGCTGCAGGCCCATTTTTGCCCTCTGACACTGTTGCTAGTTCCCTCTGCCTTGAAAGTCCCTACAATGCTCAGATTCTTGTTCTTGAAAAAGTAGGAAAGTTGAGAACGAAGTTTTGGAGAGGCTTCCAGAGGCTGAGAAAAGGTGATAGGATTGACAAAATTCTCTGTGATTTTAAAAACCTCTTTAGGTTTATTGTTGGACATACCATTTCATTAACAAAATACTTTGCTTAAGCCTTTTTTATTTCTTGATGGTAAATAAACAGCAACTTTTTATAGCGCTCTTTGAACTCATGTAGATAGAACATATGCCAGGATCTTTTGAGCTTTTTTCTGAGCTGCCACAATAATCTAAGCTCCTCATCAAACCAAGCCGAGGGGCGTCTCAGACCACCAGACTCTGACTTAAAGGGTGCCACCCGGTCAGCTATATTACCGAGCCAGGCATTAACTGCCAAGGCACCTACTTCAATCCTGCCTGATAGCTCTGGAATGCTTTCAATAAGAATGGATGCTATTTTCTCTGCCTTAGTATTGGCCCATTTATGGTGTGGCACTGAGGGATTAAGCCCTGTACATCTGGGGCCTTGATCCAGTGTCCAGCAGAGGTAAACTGTAGAGTGATCTAACCAGGTGTTACGCAAAACATCTGCACCCTTTATACAACCGTTGAAGATTGTGGTGATCTTCAGTCTTGCCCAAATTAATGTTTCTGGCTCCCAACAAAGAGATTTTGGAGTACTTTTAAAGATGGTTGAACAGACAGTCATCTAACGAGGACAGAAATTGATTTGCCTGACCAGGCGGATGATAAATTAACATTCCTGCCAAGGACTTCTTTGCTGAAGGAGAAAGACAGAAACCCAAAGATGTGGCGCCCTGGAGCTCAGGAACCTCAAAAGAAATAAACTTCAAGGAACATTTTGCAATTATAGCAACTCCCCTACCTCTCTTACCCACTCTATCATGATGAACAATTGAGTAACTTGCAGGAATTGCAAACCAAGTATCCAGCATGGAGCAGTATCTCATCCACATTTCTGCGAGAAATAGGATAGCTAAAAGTTCCTCCCTGAGGAGCTCAAAAAAGGTGCAATGCATTTTTGTTATTAACACTGTATGGATCCTATGACTATTGGCATGTTGGCTTCTAACATTCAGAAAAGCCTGGGAGATGTTAGACCGGGATGTGTAGGTAGATGACATACAACCCGGCAATTTAATGTAACATAGAGGACATGTCAGTGGCAGAGATGAAATGAACAGGTCATTCTGAGCAGATCATAATTAGAGCTCCCAGTTTTAAGGTATTTCTTTTTTTAGCATACATGTCTGTCTGTTTTTATCCATATTTATTTTTTGGCCATTTTATCTGTATTTATCTTTATTTATGTTATATTTTGCGTATAAACGAAGTTGAAAAACTGTACATTTCCATATTTATTTAACTGATAGCAGTAAAATCCTACTTTGATGTCTGTCGTGTTTAAGCTATTGAAGCTGTCAAATATTACATAACAATACATCCACTGGTAAATACTAGCATTATACCATAAATGTATGTTGACATATGCCATTATTTAAATACATTTCATCCTGTTTTTTTTTAAATTTCCCATGCCGTCCATATGCTCAACGGCTGGCCTATAATTTATCAAAGACAGCATAGAGAGTCACTTAAAAGGAGCACAATTTTCTGTATTCATCCACTTTTAAACATAAATGCAGACAGAAAACACATTTTCTGTCTGTATTTATCTGTAAAAATCCGTAAAAACGGAAAAGAGGGAGCCTTGATTATAATGCACCAGGATTTAAATTGTAAATCTCTGTAAAGGAGTTCCCTCTACATGGATACTGCTGAGGTGGCTATGGTCTTTTGAAATTTAATGAGAATTTAATAAAGAACAACTTGGAGCAAAAGGAAAACAACTGGAATCTGGAAGTCTTTTCATGTGCTCAATGATTTGAAACTGCTTTGATTACACATTATGGAGTGCTGAACCTACTGCTTTGATGGACCCTGCTGAGAAGTCATTTGGGCAGCATAGCTGGCGCTGAGCAAGGGCCAAACACGGACAGGTGCAGACGGGCTTGCCTTAAATGCACAAGCGGAACACCCACACAACAGCCCCTCTTATGTCCCTGAATGACATCCCCTATGCAACTAGACCACACACTTCAAAGATGGTGGCAAAAACTGAAGTGAATTGGCACAAACACGCTAAACAAAGTGTTTTCAAAACTGCCAGGCGAGCCGATCAAAGAGGGTGGCTCAGGAGTATCAGGTAAGTAAAATTGAATAAGAAACATCACACACTGAAATATAAAAATGCACCCCCCCCCCCCCCCCACAGCAGGGAACAGTGTCAACTTAAGTGCAGATCTTGCACTGCCAGTTGTACCATGAAAGTCAGGCTCATCAGACCTTCAAGATGGCGGTTGGCACATGTGTCCGAATCTTGGCATAAACAGTCCGTTTGCAGTCGTGAAAGTCCTCAAACTTCAGGATTTCTCCTATTCCTCAACTGATGCCAACCAAGGGCCCAGGAGATATTTCTTGGGGTTCAGGGACTCACTCTTGCAGAGGCCGGCAGGGCTCAGATAGATCCAGTTGTAGGTCTAGGTAGGTCCAGTTGCAGCAGGTCAGATGGGCAATTTCAGGGAGGCCTTATGAGCTTGTCATGTTCCTGAAGCTCAGAACGGGAGGTCAGTCAGTGGACCCTTGGTGTCATTTCAGGTAGTATGGGATGAAGGGAGCAGGTCCAGTCTTCCTTCTCAGGCAGCAAGACAGGCCTCAGACAACATGGGAGTCCTCTGGCAACAGGGCAGTCCTTCTTCAGTAGTATCCACAGTATTAGGAGCATACAGAGGAGCGGGTCTCAGTGTCCAATAGTTATACTTCGTGCCAGTTTTAAAGTAGGAGAAACATCTAGGCTTTCCCTCATACCTGGTTCTGGAATTTCCTTCCTTTCAAGATGTCAGGGGTGAAAAAAGGCTAGCACGAAGTTCTCTGTGAGTGCAGGAAGCAGCCCCTATTGATGTTCAAGTGTGGTAGACAACAGCTCCCCCTGCCTATCTTGTCAGGGTGGCTTATTCCTGACAACACCCGGTACCCATTTGAATCACTTTCTAGGAGAAATACACAAAAGTCAACTGCCAACTACACCAAGTGAAACCCAGGATGCAGGATGCAGGCACCAAATGGTTAGGACAAGAACATGTCAACTTTATAAAAACAGACTTTTCAGAATTCTGATGTAAAATCCCACTTTACCATTAAAGAGCTGACATTTGTACCTGTTCCCAATCAACAATTGGCACGTATTGAATGTAATCAGGTATCCCAATCTTATCCTGTGAAAGAGATAGGCCTTGCAGTAGAGAAAAATAATTCTGACCGTTTTTCACTACCAGGACGTGTATAACTTAATAGTACATGTCCAACACCAAATTTTAAATACAATGCCTCCTGCTCTCTGGGCGGATTGGTGTCGTTACAACGCAGGCTATTACAACGCCTGCTGTTACAACGCGGTTTTTACATCGCATACCACTACAACCCATAGTGCTTTTAAGCGCTGGATAGTGAGTTATTTAATTTACTATTCCAACTCCAGTCCCCGTGGATAGTAGGGAAGGTGTTAGATAGTAAATTAAATATATTCCCTATCCTAGAGCGCCCCCCAGCGCAATGCGTTGTAATGGTTTGCGTTGTAATGGTTGCGTTGTAATGGTAGTGCGTTGTAATAAATGCGTTGTAAGTGATGTTCCCCCTCTGGGCAGTTTAGGCCTTCCCCTAGGGGTGGCTTATAAGCATTTAAAAGTACGAGTTAGCCTGGCAAAAGGTTTATTTTGTCAGTTCGAAAAGGCAGTTTAAAGCTGCACACAAGCACATGGCAGGCTTGAGACATGTTTAAAATGGCTACTTAAGTGTGTGGCACAATATGTGCTGCAGGCCCATCAGTAGCATTACATTTACATGCTCTGGGTAGATGCAGTGCATGCAGTACAACTGTACAAGGGATTTATAGTAAACTAAATATGCCAATTGGGTGTAAGCCAATCTTAACATTTTAAAGGTGAGAGCACAAGTACTTTAGCACACTGGTTAGCCGTGAGAAAGTGTGCAGAGTCCTAAAAGCAAAACCAAAGGGGATGATGGATTGAGTGCTGAACATTGCAAGCACTCACCCCCAGTCAACTAATCTGGGTTTAATCCATCATCATTCTTTAGCTCACTCTGCCACCCCAGTTCAGACATGGCCATATGCAAATCAGTCTGAGCCTGTACCTCATGGCAACAGTTCAGCCCGAACTGCCAAACCATTTCTTCCCTGGACCGGAAACAAGCATCCTGGGACCGGTTTCTGGCCAATCAGCCATCATTAGCCAGGCTAGCTTGAATCCAGTGGCAAAGTAAGCAAGGGACCCACATCTGGGCTCTAGTTTGAACAGAAAGTGCCACATGGGTGAAAATGTCTTCTCAAATCAGACCCCTTTCCCATATCTTGCACGGCTTTTGAATGTGAGGTATGCCTCACGTTCAATTTTTATGTGAGATGCTACAATAGGGATTTCACAAAAATGTCTATAAAGAAATTTTTCCACAAAGTTCCATAATAAAAAGACCAAATTTGCACACCCCTATTTTATAAGCACAGAAGCAATCTAAAATGTATGAGACAGATTATTTTGAAGTCAAGGAATGTAACATCAGCCTGTCCAGACCTCACTTACCATTTTCCTTTTTCCGTTGCATACCTCCTACCATTTTCTCAGATATAAAGATGCGATCTCCTGTCTCCATCCACCACATTAAGCTGGTTCCTCCCTCCCCCTGCAATTTCATCAATTATATAAACAACACGTGGCTTTTCATTACTCTCCCCAGCCTCTCACAGGGCTCGGCCCCCCTCGCTGCATGGCCAGAGCGGCCGTACCCAGGCTTCAGTCGTTTCTATGGAGGCTGGTAGAGTGAGGGGCTGCTTTTCTTACTGGATTCTGGTTTTCAGCACAGCGCAACAACTTTAACAGTGCTGTAGAGTTCCTTGTATATCCAACAGTTTTGAGACAGCAATAAAAGTGCCAAGATAACTCTGGTGGTTAATGTACCTGCTGGAGAGAGATCGGAACTTTGTCTATTGCCAGTTTTGACTCATCTATAGTAACGTAGGGGGTCAATATGCCTGCTGCAAAGAGTGTGTGCTATGCAGATCACAGAACATTATTTTATGTGCATAGCTCAGAGGGTTACTGCTTTTGTCACATTGATTCTTTTGCTACACTGTAGTTCATTAGTTACAATACTAATCTGGCTTAGAAAGTTATGATTTTTTTCCCGGTCTTTCATTATCCTATTTTTGTATAAGGGTTTGTTTGGGTAGAAATACATTCTTATTAGTAAAGTCAACCCTAACCACTGTGTTAGGTTCTGAATCCTCAGTTTTTGCTTCCTCAGACCAAGCACTCTTAAAAAATGCCTCCCAGTATGGATGACTTGTAGTCTCCTTTGTCTTGTGTAACATTTTTATACAGTGATTTGCACACTTTTGATTCCTTGTCTTTGTTTGTGTGTGTGATGTAAAATCCTCTGACACCGTACACTGGTATTAGAGGTGCTATAAAACAAAATAAATACATGAGAGAGAGGGGCTCTTGAGATATGAGAGGCACTGTTGGAGTGTGATAGTGAGGGAATAATTGAAGAACCCCAATAAAGATTTCTGTATTCTGGTGCACTGTAAGGTCAACATTTACTATGCTTTAAAAACTAGCACAATTGAATGTGTGATGAAAAATGTATTGTAAAATGCACTTCACATCTCAACCCGGCTGGCTTACCACCAGTCGCCGAGCGGGACCCTCGCCCTGGGAGAAAGACCGGTGGACAACCTGGAGAGACTGGGGGCGACTGGGGAATCCTCCGGGCAGCTCAACTCGTCCCGGTTGGTCAGCCTGCTGGCCTGCGAGCGGGACTCATGCCCTAGACACCTTCAAGCCAATCGGCGGCTGGTGTGGGGCCGACCCGATGTTGTGGAGTGCTGCTACAGTGGGTGATCGATATAATGTTGCTGGCTGTAGCATAATTACCACCCGTAACTCCTCCGAACGAAGAAAGCGACAGCCCAAAATGGCGGATGAAGAGCCACATTAGCAACTTCAATACCAAAGGAACAGTAATTGCCTGATTGCCCTCTCATGCACCCATTTCACGAAGATCTGAACAGCCTCATTCTTTGATAAGGTATATTCAACTATCCAAACATTTTTTAACCTGCTATGATCTAGGACTAAAGCGGCCTGACCCTAAGATGGCGCCTATATGAGGAATACGGGGAGCGCTTCACCTTCACCTGTGGAGCTGTGCGCTGTGCACTGAAATTTAAGATAATTTGGGCAATCATTGTAAATTCAGTGCCCGCTTTTTTTAAGAGTGCTTCATTGCAAAGACGACCTCATCACCATGGTGATCTTTATGCGAGCAGAGCCTGATCCTAAGATGGCGCCCGTGACTCTGATTTCGGCCCATCCTTTCAGTGATTTCTAAGGATCGTTTATACGGATAATCTGTCTGTTCAATATCCACACCTTAGACCTTCTATGGCACATTAAGACAGTATTTCAAGAAAGTCTGCCACACACCCCCCGGATCATTTTGACCTTTGTCTCCGTGAGAATCTGCACTATCTATACCAAGGTTCATTTGGAGATTTGCATGGCTTCCTGATGAAGGCCCTCAGCCGAAACGTGCGTAGTTACATTTAGCTATGTTTTTAAACTACAACCATCAGTGTGTTTAAATAGCTTCCATACAGTTCCCAAATAATGAAATTCTTTGAAATGTATTGAACAAAATTGTATATTACTTTGTATATGTAGATTAACCATCACATGTATAGTGGAGGCATACACACAGAAAAACATAAAACAAAGTAAAAATGTTTGTATTTTAATTATAAAGAAACCTCTTTAATAAAATAAAACCTATATATTTTTGTACCATGCACGGTGTTTATCTATAGTTATTGCTGTCTAATGTCAGGTCTTGTCCTTTAGTTAAACCTGTTCCTAATTATTCTGTTTTTCCAACCACTGTATATATCCCGAATTAGGAACTCTAGTCGGGGATACCCCTTCCTTTTTTGCATATATATATCGCCGTCGGACACTGCAACAATGTAGAGACCGGTTCAAACCCTGTTCTGTTACACCAAGCTGGGGAGCTTTTCACCAACATTACAAGATTCTTATTCAGATGATCCCGCAAAGTGCCGGTACCCTCTACAACCCTCATGGAGCTCAGCCCTTTAATGTGTCTTTTTTTTCTTCTTCTGCCAAAACGTCAAGCTAACCTTTCTGACAGCCACCCAAACATTTGTAGGACCTCATTGTTTTAACACTGGAATAAACAACAATGTGGAGAACGTAGAGACCTAGCTTTTTGGACGATGCCCGGTGGAGCTTTTTGATAGCTATAGAGGAGATGGGCTGTGGACTACCCCTTCGGCCTTCACCTACCCAGCCGGACATTGGGCAGACTTCATTTCGTCTCTCTGCTGTACTCTCCCTCCTACCTCTTTACTCCACCAACTTTCCCCTTTACGCTCCATTGATCCCTTCTCTTTGCTCTCCTATTGTTTCTCTTATTGAGATCTAGCCGCTTGACTGATGCCCGGTGGAGCTACCTGATAGCTATGGAAGAGATGGGCTGTGGACTACACCCTCGGCCGTCGCCTACCCAGCCGGACTTTGGGCAAACTTTCCTTTGTCTCTTAATTCATCCTTTCTCCCTCCTACACCTTTACCCCACCCCCTTACCCTTCTTAGCTTCATTTATTCTGTCTTCTGATGCTCTTGAAATGTTTTCTCGCAACCGATGTAACTTGTGACTGATGTAATTTTGTAATTTTTGGATCCTTATGTAAAGCGCTCTGATACCTCCGGGTCTAGCTAGCGCTATATATAACTCAAATAAATAAAAAATAAATAAATACATTTTAGCCATTTTTTCCAAATTGTATAGGGGAGAACCCCCACCAAACTTCCTTGTAGTGGTCAGGCTCACTAGCTGTGTTCCCTCGCTATTCACCGTACGGGACTGGTCTGACAAAATTTGCTAGAGCGGCTTTGGTTTCCCAGTCCGGCCCTGCCTCCCTGAGTGCATTCTTATATTCAGGCCCATTCCCAGTATGTTAGTGGAGAGGGGCAGAACTGTTGATGGGCATCAGATTAGTAGAGATGACAGACCTAATACTGGCGTCATTGACTGGGGTGCTAGGACCAGAAGGAAGCAGAGAATAGGGGCGCTGTAACATCCATCCTTCACTTTCTTCAGGTCTGTGGAGATACATAGAAAATGAGGCCTTTGGGAGGTAGATGCAGTTCCCTCCTTTCAAAATGGATAAGTTTGTATCCATACTTTCTTTAGCTTGCCACAGTGTTGCTGCATCGTTAGAGGGTGAAGACTTCCTACTTTACAATAGTGGCTCTACCTATCCGGAGCCCTGTCAAGGGCTCAACTCAACTTCAAGTGATCTAAAGGAAAAATAAGAAGACAACATAGGTTTTGCTAAATGCTAGGCTCCCAGATCTAGTTTGATGATATTGTCAGCTTGAGAGGGCCGACCAGCTTCCTGCCTCCAAACAACGGCCTACCTCCATACAAAAGAAAGGCAACTGACACATTGCTAACAACTAAACACTCATAATGAGAAAATGTGTTGAGTAAAGGGAAACCCCAGCGCACTGCCACCACTACAAATACTGGCCTGCTGCTGGTGTGGTCCCAACCCTGGTGTTCAAACAAAGCTGCCTTGCATGAGGCACATCTTGGCAACATGCCGAGTGTGTGCTGTGTAGCTTAGGATTTGTATAGGTGGCATCCCCTTCCAGCACAACTTCCTATGTATAAATACACCCAGATGGATCACATGCGTTGGATGCGTAGTGAGCACTGCAGCACACATGCAATTTCTTCACGTTTTTGAGAAATGCATATTTTGTTCTCGTTTGCAGTAAGAGACTGCGAAGGACCACTGCACTATCTTGACGCAAAGCAGTTTTGTGATGGATAATAAACAGCATGCAACGCTTCATTGCTTTGCCCACATAAAGCCTTAGTTAACCTTGGTCTTTATTTTTTTTTGCAGTTTTATATAGTGCGAACTCGACCCGAAGGTATTGGAGAGCTTTACATGAGCACCAGTTGCGCTACAAAACGACACATTCTTTATGTAGGCAAGGGGAGATTATGTGATTTGCCCAGAATCACAGGATGTCGAGCTGACGCCGAGACTCGAGCCTGGTTCCTCAGCTCTAAAGTCGGCGGCTCTCGCCATTTCGCCACATCCTCTTCTGGTGTAGTCTCCTATGGTACTTCTTCCTCTAGAAGTCTTCGAGCAGCAAGTTATTTGCTTCCCATTTTGCTTGCAGTCAGAAATGAAGCCCACAGCCTGAACTGAGAGGGCGGGGGCGTAAGGAGGGGGCAGACCGCGAGTTCGTGTGCCTGTGTAAGCATTTTCTTTGGTGTGGGAGCAAGCGGAAGATCAAACAAAGGCCTCCGAGCTATTGCTTGACAGTATTCCTGACAGAGGCGCCCTCCACCTCCTCAAGCTTTTTACAGCGTCTCCTAATATTTGTATTTAAAAGTCAAAATAACACGAGCGCGAATTTCGCTCAAGGACCATAATGTCTGTTTAAAATTGAAAATAGCGGGGAGGGAGTGAAGGGTGGCGTGATATCTTGTATAAAAGCGGGTAAGTAATCACAATCATGGCAGAGTTATCAGCGTCCTACCCGTGCCTCAGACTCATCGTTAAATCAATAGGAGAACAATGTGATTTTCAAAGCCGGAGGAAAACACTTCTCAGCCGTCAGCAGTTCTTACAGTTTTAACAGACTCCACTAAAGGTTCACTGTGATCTACTGGAATGCTGCCTAGCAGAAATGAACTCTTTTCAATTTGTGTTATCCAAATCAAAATATGTCTCACTGACCTCCAATGTAATTTGTACATTTATTTTGCGCGTCTATAAAGCACGCGCCGTCTCCTTTAGAGAATATTTTGCTGCGTGGGGTTACGCCGAGGTCAGATAGCATGAATCCACCTGGGAGCGAACCCGGAAGCAATATACACTTGGGGCACTACACAGTCAGTTTTGCCTTTATTCATCTATATTGCACAGATTGGCATACTTTTTGTGTCATACACATTCATAGTTTCAGGCAGGAAGAGATCTTACAAAAATGTGGTAGACGTGATGGGACTGAAATCAGAACCTACGTCTGCCGAGTTGTCCTTCAGCAGCAGGGCCACTGCCTTACACTCCATCTATGCAGAGGATGTTCCTTCTCATACTGTAGCTGTATTCATGGCACTAACGTTGCCTATGCTCATTGGTTCGCCATTTGTAAGAGTAGTCCAATAAGTTGCAGGGGTGTTACTAAATATGGTCCGCAATACACTTGACTTTCGTTTCTCTTGTCAATAGATGCAGTAAATCTGTGTGCATTTTTTGGTTTCTGATTTTTACAACTTCAGAATTTTACTTAAATTATTGCTGTAAGTAGCTGTTCTGTACTTGAGTAAGAGGCTGGTGCTGGAACTAGACTAGTACACTTATAGTACACAGCTATTGTACACTGCTGTGAAATCTTATGTGTCAATAATCAAAGGGCCCAATTCACAAAAGTAATCTGAGACAAAAACCTAACTTTACGACTTTTGGTATTCACAAAAGGCATTCAGGAGTAGTAAAGTTAGGATTCTTAACTTTATTACTACTAAACCGAGCCAAAATCCTAACGTTACGACTTTTGATATTCAAAAAGGCATTGAGTAGTAGTAAAGTTAGGATTTCTAACCCTAAATTTACTACTACTATTTTGCGAATGCCTAAAGTCATAAAGTTAGGATTTTGTCTCAGATGACTTTTGTGAATCTGGCCCAAAGTCTCTATAACCTCCTTTCACATCACCAAAGTATAGTAGAATTTGTACTCGTCTTGTTAGTGCAGGTATAGGGCCTACCTCCACCATACTCTTCCTTCACTATATCTCTTCTTGTCCGAGGGAGGCTGGGAAGGGTGAATGAGGCAGCGTAAGTCCTGCCCTCACCCACAACAGCATGTCACTGCATTCGTAACTACACAATGAAAGTGTTCTCCACGTCTCCTTGAGACTTTAGAAGATTATGAAGGCCCTCCTGTGGGCAGTCCCACTGTACAATACCCATTAGAATGCACTGTGCAGTCTCCTCGAATACTGGGCCTGGGGTATCCATGTGCAAGTACCAGATGCACACTGTTTCCAATTGTGCACTTGTAACCAGGCCTAAGAAGAGTGCCACCCCATTCTCATTTTGTGTGCAGTCTCACATATAGCTGATAACATCTCCAGATGGGTCTTTTGGTCTTTGTAAGCACCCATAATAGGCACATGAGCAGAAGCAAAGAAGATTCCCTAATTTACACGAGGA
The DNA here is from genome assembly GCF_964263255.1 of Lissotriton vulgaris. Classification (NCBI taxonomy): domain Eukaryota; kingdom Metazoa; phylum Chordata; class Amphibia; order Caudata; family Salamandridae; genus Lissotriton; species Lissotriton vulgaris. The sequence goes on from NC_141689.1 coordinate 1,472,561,762, forward strand.
GAGATCCCATGCAAATGAAGGAACACACTTTTTTATAATATGTGGTTGCTAGGCCAGCCTCCATTCATTTGGTATTGCACCCTCTGCATTGCACACTGCTCAAAGGAAACATAAATTGTGAAAAGGGCCAGGGGTACACTACTGGTCAACACATTGTCAGTAATAATATGGAAGTTTTATTTACGCTTTTATCAGTCATTCATTTAATAATTCATATTATTTTTTCATTAAGTATAGTTAATCTATACATTGAATAAATTAGGCTTTTTCTCTTATCAATACTTTTAGCAGGCCTTTGGCTTTTCAATTTTTAGGAGATATACCGCTGGAATCAGAACAACCGTGTAGATTTCTTGCAGGGCTGGCTTGTCCCAGTTAGAAACAGTAACAGATCCAGCAGAAATAATAGTGATTCTTGTGACAGTCCACACCTTTTGTAGAGTTGGTTTAATTCTGGTTACATTTTTCCTACTGGTGATAATTATTGCACCTGGTACTTTAGGGAAGCTGGTCCTCATCAGAGTAGCACACTGTGCTTCTTGCCTTTTTCTTTTGTTTTGTTTTCTCTGAATTATCATGATATGTTTTACCATTTTATTGTGTCTTTTTATATTGTGATGGTTTTTAATAACTTGAAACAATAAAAAATCTAGCTATCTAAATCTTATCAAAGAAGTTTGATTAAGACATTGAGAACGTTGATCCAAATTTAGTATCACTGGGTAATTATGTGGATGTGTAAATATGTTTCTAGATACTTTTTGTATGTGGATGGACGTAGCACTGGATACTTATCCACCGTACTGCAAATTTCTCATTAATTGTGTCTACTCTGTGTGCAACAGGGAACAGCAGGTTTGCTTGCAGCGCTTCCAACCTGTTTGTTCAACAGGAATCTAAGCCAATGTCTCATCATGTCGAATTAGAAAACCAAGAGCAAAGAGTGTGGCTCTTATGCTCAAGAACGTGAACACAAACGCTGTCCTCGTGGACACATCAGCTGCCAATACAGATCACTAATGGGATTTGATTTACTAAGAGCCTATAAAACACCATTCTCTCCTGTGTTCATGAGCTTCAATTGAGTTCTTATTTATCTTACAACAGTTTGACAAGACTCTTTCTAGGTCACCGATGTGTAGGATATTATCGGTGTCGGGGATATAATTGTCAGGGCAAGGCAGCCTCGTTGAGACTTGGCTGAAAGGTAGATTTAAAGAAAACTATTGTCAAGCATATCAGATAAATTGATACATGTTTTCAGCTTTCATGGGCACATTCTTTCCCCCCAAAAATATGTGTCAATGTACATCATTATTAAATCTTTACTTCAGTTATCATTTGAGTGAAATTGGTCACCTTGAAATTTAATCTAAGTGGGTTTTGATCTGCTTACCTAGACTTGTTCCTGCCTTCTTTTAGGGAGTCTCCTGCACTGCTTTTTCTCTATAAGTGATTATCTGCCCCCAGATCTGGCAGCACTAGTAGGGTGCTATTGACATTGTCTCCCTTTAAAAAAAGTGTAAACCATGTTAGTAGCAATAGATGGAAATTGATCATAATTAGGGCTCCCGGTTTTATGGTATTTATTTTTTTGCCATTTCCGTCTGTATTTATCCATATTTATTTTTTGAGCATTTTTTCTGTATTTATCCACATTTATTTTAGCCACAAGCAAAAGACGCCGCTACAACTAGTATTTTTCCGCATTTATTTAAATTGACAATGCACACCAGCGCCCGGTTGTTATAGGTCAAAACAATACATTCCTCTGAAAACTTTGTCATTGTACACATCTCTTATGGAACTTTCCAAAGCTTCTGCCATAGTTGTCATCTGTACTTAGCAGCAGCAACACCATATTCCACACATACATCCCCATTCCCAGGCGGACTACCCAAAGCACTCATATTCACACTGCGCTCGCACCAAGAGAGTGACGGCCCAGGCCCTCACTGCGGCTACACATGGTATTTTAGCGCTGTGTGGCGAAGACACTGTTCCAGATAATGGAGCATGGCTACACTGTCTTTGAAAACTTCTGGGTGCCTCTCGAGTTTGTGTTTGTATCAGGCGGACAGGCTCACCAAGGCTGTGGCGATCCTCCAGCAGATGTTGCAGTGGCGGCTGCACTGGTGTAAGTAGCCCTTAATATTGATCCGATTCATTAAATGCCATTTATAACACCACACTCTGGACTCCCGACTTTTGGTTGTGCTTGTCACTTCCTATCAATATGTCCCCGTCAAGGCTTTCAAATCATCGTTTGGGGAGCTTACACCCTCCAGAAATGGTTTCAAGAATTTGCCAGTGTTTAAAAAAATCCACAGCTTTGAATTAGTATATGTAATGGTCACGGCCCATTTCAAAACCCTGGCATGTCATATCTCTCGGTAGTGAAACTGCTGTAAAGCAGAAGTTGTATTTTGTGTCCCTAAAAGTGTTAAAAAACCTAGACTTGCTCGTAGTGCATCGGTCTGTTCCCGTGTCCTAGTTTTGTTTAAAACGTCAAATTAAGTTTGGAGTACTCTATTTGTCTAGTAAAACCTTTCCTTTTTTTAGTAAAAACATTGACATGGTTTTGGAAGCTCCATCGAAAGAGAAATGTTTTTGGGCGTGAGAAGTCTTGTGTTTTAGAAGTACTGTGACCCTTGAGTGACCCATAGCTTGGAAGAGTCCCTGTGGGGTCGGGAGACCTGCATCAAAGTCACACATGTAGAGTTTTAACCTGTGAGGGAAAGCAGGAAACTTTTTTCCACCCTAGGGGAATTCTGTTCACAAGACATTCTGAGTGAAGTGGGATCGCTTCAGCAGCCCCCAATAAAGGAAAATTGTTTAAATGCGGCTCTATTAGAGGGTCGGTATGTGACACACTGCAGAATGAAAGCTGCAATTACGTTCTAATAGCGCCATTACCTGTTCACTTCATAGAAGGGATCCATATTGTGTTGACTGTCATCCCAGCCGTCTTTTTGTTATGTGTGTGCTGAATGCCACAGGGTGCCTTTGTTTATCGCGGTGGTGGAGGAAAAGGGCCCGCCGTCGCGCCATTCCATGATTGATGGCCTACTTAGCATTAACTTCATGCTAAGTAGGCCATCAATCGTGGAATGGCGCGACGGCGGACCCTTTCCCTCCACCATCGCGATAAACTAAGGCACCCTGTGGCATTCAGCACACACAGTAATTTCAGAACAAACAACAGCCCCCACCTCCCCCTCACCCACATAATAACTGAACATGGATCCTCGGCTGTACTTCAAAGACCCTGTGCAAATTTGTCCACAGGAGGGCGCCAAAAGACTGATTGGAAGGTTTTAAAAGGAATTCAGGCAGCGGCAGCGCGGCAACATTTGCCAGTGTTTTGCCGTTTCTATATATAAATACAGACAAAGGAAATATAGATTTCCGTCTGTATTTATATGTAAATATCCGTAAAAACGGAAAACCGGGAGCCCTAATCATAATCCCTGCAACAATTAGGTTGTCGCTTTAGGTTTGGGAAAAGAGGGGGAAAATTAGTTAGCAGTCACAGAAGAAACAATGTAGTCCTCAGAAAATCTTCACCTTGGAGAAATCTGACCATTCTACTATATGACAAGGCAGACATAGTTTCTTTATTGCTTTCACTTATCTAAAACGTTATTTTAAACTGTGCAGTATTGAATTAGCTCACAGTTGTTCGCATAACAGAAAATCAAGTACAAAAATATTGTGTCTACAAAATACTAAGCTCCACATATCGAGGACCAAAATATCAGGAAGGTAAGTGCATTCAGGTAAGTATAGATTTACTCATATTAACTATATATCTATGCATTTTGAAGATATGAAGATAGTCATGATACATATACATGGAGTTACATATAGTATAGTAATGTATAGGAAGCCAATACTTACTTATATAAATCATCTTCTTGATATTCTGGGGGAATACCTCACTGATTGGTAAGCACAGCACAGCTCGATTCAAGATTAATTTGCCTAGGTGACAGAGCACACTCAAATATTTTGTGAGTGTAGTGGAAGGCGTTTCTCATTATAGATAAGTATTTTACCATGGAGAAAAAACTAAGAAAAACATATTGTCCTATTTCACGAAGGAAATGGTACTTCTACCAAGAAATGTTTATGAAGACAAAAGTTTGTAAACCCTATGCACCCACCTGCGAACTAGAATATTGATAGCAAGAACAGCGAGTGGTTTAGGAAAGGTCAGAACATACTATGGACAGGGCTTAAGAGAAACCAGTAACCATGCTGCTTTAGTTTAGCATGGAGAATGATGGAGTTGTTAGCAGTGACCTGTATATCTACAATGTTTCATTTATGCACCTAAATGGACGTTGTACCATTATTTAATGGTTAAATTGCACAACTTAATTAATGTGTAGTGTGTTTTTCATATCCAAGGTCAGGCTAGTAAAGATATTTACACCCGGCACTCGAGTTAAGTTCTTTTGAGAGTACCCATAGTCTTGCTGGTTCTGATCCTTGTCATCCAGACATCTTTTCCTTGGGAATGGCAATAACATTTTGAGAGATGTTGGATATTCCATCTACTATATTACAAGAGCCATATCATTTGTAATATGGCAGACGGTGCATTCAATTTGTTTGTGACAGAGTAGCCCATATGCAAAAACTCTAAATATGTTGCACAATGTTAAAGTGAATCTATTGGTTATTAGAAGCTGGTTTAAAACAACCTAACTATCATCACACTGCCAGACATATACCCATAATAATATATGGATTCCGTGACCAGAAAATGTGAAAACTGTGATCAGAAAATCAACAACTATGATATCAAAGTCATTGAAACAGAAACGTTGCATCATCCATGCTGGATGAGCTTAAACCATACCAAAACTGAGAATCGCCAACTTATGAATATTTCACTTCACTAGTGAAATTGATTGGCACACCATGTGTTAAACGTCTGCACTTAAACATTGGGGTATGCAAAAGAATTTCCTTGAAGGAAGAATACAAGCTTGTCATTCCAATTGAAACTCCACACATTCATGAAATATTTTGTTTGCATTGATGACTCAGATGTTAAGTTGTTCGTCCATTTACTTGGGAATAGATGGTCAATACTTCCCACACAGTGACTTACACAACTGTCAAGCTATTAACAAAACAATCCTTTGTTTATATCCCTCTAATTCTATTTCAATTTTGAACTATTCATTTTCTACCTCTGTTTTAAGTTTTGGTCAACAATAAAGACCCTAGAACTGCTAAAGTGTGTGACATTTTCTCATAAGTGCAGGTCCATCTACTCTAAGCTCGTCCGAAATATGAATAAAGTCCCTGTAAGATAGCACTGGAAATAGCACTGAATATCATACTGATAAACATATCTTTTTATAGGTGTTAATAATAAAACTCTGGTGCATTATAAATCATCCGTACATATTAATATATCAAAACAGAACAGGTGTAGTACTGATTTGTTTCAGCTTTTCGGCAGATCTAAACTTTTAATCGAATAAAAATAAATGTACTATTAATATGGAGCTAGGGGTTTGTAAATGCAGCAGTGAACAACAATATAACAGCTAGCTTTGATTTAAATAAGCATAAACATCTAAATTGGTAAATACATTTTAATGATATATTTTTTGAGTTACTTTTACACCTGGGTTAGGTTTAAATTGATCTTTGAAATTGGAGGCTACCACATTAACAGCATTGCAGTTGAATCAACAGGCAGCAGCAGTTTTAAAGGGTACAGACACAATACTTCGTGAATGGGGGAGGCTGTTGACCTAAGTTCATTGCCTGCCCTTTATCACTGAATGAACTTACTCATGCAGATCTCCTTGTAATAGCATGTCTATGGTTGACTTTATGTTTATAATGCCCTGTTGAACATCATGGGACAGTGCCAGCAAAAGGTGTTGAAATGCTTCTGAAGTAGATTGGGATCAATTTGTGTGAAGTAGGTGGAGTTGGAGGGAAGTTGAGAGGTGCTGTGCCACAAAGATGTTCCCAGCAAGCATGGTTTTGGACGATAAAGGACAATGGCAGTCATTTGATAACAGCTGTGACATGATCATCAAAGTGGAGATAAGTAAGAATGTGGTTTGTGGAAAATACTTAGGAACGCCATGCTAGTATCCTCACCTTTTCATTGGTGCTGCAATATGTGATGTCACCAGTAACATCATCATTAATGGTATTTCTGATGTCATCCCTGAGGTGATGAACAATGTAATTTGGGAGATAAAGCTACGTAGCTCACCTTAACTGGTGAATTTAAGTCATTTTTGGGTCTTCAACTGAAATGTCTTTACAACTGAACTTTTGGGAGGATAATTTCCATTCATAAGGCTTTTGTGGCTTCTAGCTTTCTTTTATTATGATTTATAATAGTTTTGAACCACTGCCTTTGAGATCAGCCATGACAATATTTGGAAAAAATATCGAGTATTGTTTTATCTCAGGAGACAGTAATGCCAGGAAAAAAATACCCCCATAGGCCCTCTTTAGCAGGCCCTTGGTGAAGGGGGGCCTGCTATGGCCCCCCAAAGACTGATTCCAGAAGTCTTTTTTGTTCTGGGCAAACTGAATCAGAAAGGCTGTCTGAATCTTTCATCGTACTTGCCTGCTCAGAAACCAAGTCCATAGAGCTGTGCAAATCAGTTCCCGGACACGCTCTACCTCTCCAGAGGCCTTCTGAACCGATTCAGTCAGCGCTAGAAGTTTCCAGTTACTTGGTCATAAGGAATTGGGAACAAGTTGGTCTGAAACAAGGGCTCCGGATTGGTTTAGGCAAAGCTGAATCTGATTCAGAGCCCTTCTGACCGAGATCGGAATTGACCCCTTAGAGTTTTATTATTTTTTCTACATTAATACGTTTCTGCAAATATGCAATGTGCTAGAAATGAAGTAGTCTACCCACTGTTGCTTTGACTGGAGTCTAAAGAGTTAATTTAATCCCTCCGAAGTCCAATGCTTTTTCTACTGTTGCACAGTCTGGAGTGGGAAACGTAAATTTTAACCCTTCCATGTCCACTGTTTCCCTACTGTTACACAGATTTGAATGGGAATAATACATCTTACCCCTTAGAAGTCAAAAACCTTCCATACTGTTGTTTTGACTGGAGTGGGAATAGTAATATAAATCCCTGCGAAGTCCAGCGCTTTCCCTACTGTTGCACTGACTGTAGTGGGAATAGTAAATTGAACCCTTCCATACTGCAACACTTTTCCACTGTTGCACTGTTTGGCGTGGGAATAATATATTTAACTCCTCCGAAGTTCTACACTTTCTTTACTGTTGCATAACTGGAGTGGGAATAGTATATATATTATTCCCAGCCTGAAATACATATTCAAATATTGTTTAAGTATATTTATTATGAATATTTGTTTTTAATTCCATTTTATAGCATTTGTTCATATTTTTATTTGTATCTTTATTTTCATATATTATTTTTAGTAAATGTATTTTTTGTTATTTTTAATTTTAAAATGTGTTTAGTAATTTATGTAATGTTTTCGAATTGATTTGTAGTATTTGTTATGTTTCAAGTAAAATAAAAATACACACACACACACACATATATATATATATATATATATATATATATATATATATATATATATATATATACATATATATATATATATATATATATATACATATATATATATATATATATATATATATTGTGCTTTTTTATAGCAGTGCATTTAAGTAATTTAACTCAAAAATATATCTAATGTAACATATATATTTTTACTAAATATTACATTGTGTGTGTGTGTATATATATATGTAAAATAGATATATATGTAAGTGTGTTTATATAAGTACATATTTATATACAGTATTAAATAGTGTGGGATTTATTTAATTAACATTATATTAATAGCGTATATTAAAATATTACAGATTTATTACTTTGAACTACAAATATTAAGAAACAACGTTTTTGTCTGTTTCTTAATGATACTAGTGTGAAATATATTTTTGTAATATATTTTGTAGCATCATAAGGATAGGGAATCAAAATCTTTTTAATTATATTTTTGACACAAACGTTTTGTTACATGATATGGTTGGCTCTGATATTGTGTCAGTGATCCCAAATGATCAGTATCTAGTCTCTTAAACCCAAAAAATCCCCATATCATTGACCTAGCCATCCTCGGAGCTATCTAGTCACAGATAATGACCCTTATCAATTCAATTCAATTCAAAACAAGCTTTATTCGATTTTTGATTTAAAATCATAAAAGCATAAAATCACATTTTTACAAATTTTAAAAATAGACAAATTACAGTCCATACTATACAAAATAGGCTTGGTTGATATCTAAAAAAAACATCTTTGGTCCTCTAAAAAATTATTAAAAAACAGGAAAAATACATTAATAATGTATTATCAAACAGAGCCAATTACAGGGAACTTCTAACTTTTAATGACCCTTATCTTAAAACTCCAACCACCTCAAGCATGCAGGGTCAACACATGTTTCCATTATCTGCAGAATCTGTTCTGAGGGGATGGTCTTTTCATGCCTTGCTCACTCAACCCAAATACCATGATCAAATGCTATGTCAGGTAGACTTTGGACGCAGGTTGTGTGGTCTTATGAGATTTACATTGCATGTGACCAGTGCTCTGGCACTAGAGCCCATAAAACCTGGCTAGTAACCATGTTTCTCGAGGTCTGGTTGCAAGGCATGACGACTAATTAAATCAGCTTGGGGAAATGACCCAACAGTGATTGCAATGTCAGTAATATTTTAGTATCTCTAATTCCCATACAATACAAAAATCAAAATTACACGCACAAGGAATACATTTCTGTATTTAATCGCAAATTTATTTTTAATTCATTTATTTTGATTTATCTAAATTATATATACTGTAAATTCTGTATTTCACAGAAAAGAAGTTTGCTGCAGCAGAACCATAGAAACTATTATTGGTGAAAATGTATATACACCAGGCTGTTAAATTAACACATAAACATGCTTTATGTTACTTTTCCAATCATAGTGCTCACATGAAACTATTTTAGTATTACGCAGAGACTGAATCTTAATGCTTATGTTTCAGATGAACACTCAGCTTCTATAATTGATTGCGTTTGGCATCTTAACAGCATTTTATGGAAATAATATGTTTTAGAGGCACTTGTGATAGCAATGAATATTTCCAGCATACTAATATTGAGTACTAAGACCTGCTGAAAAGTACTCTGCAGTTAGAATAGTATAGATGGAATTAAATTTGTCTGTAATCAATTGAAGTGAACCTTAGAAATATGATTATACATTTTAATCACACACACATTATAAAATCATACTAAATAAAGCAATCCTTCATCCTTGTGATTATTTAAGTAATGATAGTGCAATTTGTTTACAATATGTTGTATAAAAGAGTAGGGCTTTAGAGTAACTTATATCAGTAGTTCATAACTCTCTGTCAAAGTGGTACTAAACATGAAAGTTCTGTTTTTAAAGCGCTATTGATAGCTCTTCTTAACCTTTTTAAAAACAATTTAATATTTTGAAGTTGTCAGGAAATGAAGCATGATTTTGTTTGATGAAAGTGGTTATATTATATACTTCATCATGTGAAAAAGTGAATATGACAGACAATAGCTTATAATTGTTTCTCATTGCAGATGTCACATGTATTTCGTTGTGTTTTAGAACTTGAATAGTGAGTTATGGTTTATTCTTGTGTGCAGTAAAATGTGTTGGCAAAAATTACCTTAATCATTTGTAAAGACACACAAAAGATCTTCTCTGACAGCTAAGCTTGAGTATTCCTCCTAGACAGACACACCCAATAGCTTAGGAATGTCTGTTTGGGCCATCACTGCAGGATGGGAGGGAGGAGCTGGGCACAGTCTTACTTGTACCTGAATAGGCTTTGTCCTGGCTCCACACAAAGAGCTGAATGTTGTTAGTCTGGAGCAAGGACAGGGAAGGCAGGAGGCCTGGGGACTTCAAGGGGAAACTTCTTGAAGCTTCTCCCCAGTTCAAAGGCACTCCTGGGTATAAATACTAGACCTTAGATACCAACTGTTCTGTACACTTCTGGATCTGTGGATGTTCTCCCAGGAGGAAGGACCCCTGTGCCGCTAAAAGTTCTGTCTCTCTGCTGGACTGCTGCTCTAAAGGAACTGCTGCCATATTGTGCTGACCTGCTGCCTCCTGCTCTCTTACCTGGGGAAGATGAACTGGACATGCAACTTCACCTTGAACCCAGGATCCCAGAGTGAGTTAATGTAAAGACACACAAAAGATCTTCTGTGACAAATTTCGGTTGTGTTAATAAAAGTCTTGAAATATTGCAAAGGTGTGTGCAGTAAATTTCAGTTTGGAGGAAATGCAGCCATTAGATTGTTGATTACAGGAACTGTTAGACCTGTCAGCCTTGGGGTGGCCTTCCCCCAAACTATTTGCCTTCTTCCTCCATTTGTTTCTGACCTAATTTTTGCCTGCATTAGAACTCAGAACACTATATAACTGCTAACCAGTGATAAAGTGAATCTGCTCTCTCCCTCAAAACAATGTAATATTGGCTTATCCCCAATTGGCATTTTGTTATTATTTACTTATAAGTCCCTAGTAAAGTGGTATTATGTGTACCCAGGGCCTGTACATTAAATGCTACGAGTGGGCCGTCAGCACTGATTGTGGCAATGACTAATATAGCCTTTTGATCATATCTCAAGCCTGTCATGGCAGAGGCTGGGTGTGCAGTTTTAAACTAACATTTGGAGCCAGCAAAATAATCCTTTTGCCAGGCTCAAACAATTTTAATACATATAAGTCATTCCTAGGGTATGTCCTGAACAGCACAGAGGGGAGGCTGCAATGTATTTAAAAAGCTTGACATGTAATTTTATGTTTTACATGCCCTGGGAGTGAAAAACTCTTAATTTCATTTTTCACTACTGCATGGCCTATCTATCCCATAGAATAACAGTAGAGTTGCCTTGTTACATTTTATAAGTGTAATTTCTAAATGAGAAGGGATGACTAGTTCATGTTTGGTGTCTCTGGAATCATATTTCAAAATCTTCTCTTCTGGTGAATTCAGTTTTAAAATTTCAATTTTGAATATGCCACATTTAAAAAGTTGGCCTTTTCTTGTGTTTGCCATTTAGTGCCTGTAGCCTGTCTCTGGTACCATGGCTGGGTATATCTGACAGCTAAGCTTGAGTATTCCTCCTAGACAGATACACCCAATAGCTTAGGAATGCCTGTTTGGGCCATCACTGCAGGATGGGAGGGAGGAGCTGGGCACAGTCTTACTTGTACCTGAATAGGCTTTGTCCTGGCTCCACACAAAGAGCTGAATGTTGTTAGTCTGGAGCAAGGACAGGGAAGGCAGGAGGCCTGGGGACTTCAAGGGGAAACTTCTCGAAGCTTCTCCCCAGTTCAAAGGCACTCCTGGGTATAAATACTAGACCTTAGATACCAACTGTTCTGTACACTTCTGGATCTGTGGATGTTCTCCCAGGAGAAAGGACCTCTGAGCTGCAAAAAGTTCTGTCTCTCTGCTGGACTGCTGCTCTAAAGGAACTGCTGCCATATTGTGCTGACCTGCTGCCTCCTGCTCTCTTACCTGGGGAAGATGAACTGGACATGCACCTTCACCTTGAACCCAGGATCCCAGAGTGAGTTAATGGGCTAGTCTGCTTGCCTCCTGATCTGGCACTCAGGGAAATAAAATGCTCCCCAGCCTTCTCCAATGCGTTCCTGTGCCCCAAGAGGTGCTTCTCATGTCTAGGACCCTTGGTGTGGCTCACATGCTCTTGAGATCAAGCTTTTGGGCCCTTCAAACCTGCGAATGGACCTATGCATACTGGAACCGTACTGCTCACACCAAAATTCAGATTGAGCCACCTCCAGTGCATCTCTTTGCACAGCAAGCATTGATCTCCCAAAGAGGACTGCCACCGTGAAGCTCCAGCCGCTGTTCGTGAACCCCAGCCTGCTTCTCACACCACGCTGACCACCAACCCTGACGCTCTCCTTGCTCCTTGCAAGCAACTCCAACACAAACTGGACTCTTGGTACAAGACTAGAGATGGTAAATCTTGAGCTTAACTAATCTGAGACTGTATCCATCCCATGCTCTATTGCAGTCGGCCTGAATTTTTTACTTTGTTCAGGTCCAGCGCGACCAGATATCACAGTTGTTTTTTCCCGCTTTAGGCACTAGATTTCAGTTTATTCTTTAACCCTTTCCATGTGTCACAGTGGCGTGTGTGGAGGACGGCTGGGGGCCGTCCGAACCTCACCCACTCATTATTTCGCCCGCACCGCAGCGGAATTCATGCCGCGGTCAACGGGTAAAAAATTCTAAACTCTGTTCTACTGATTGGATTTTTGTAGTTTTTGTCTTGGTTTATTTCTTAAATTAAGCTCTATTTTTCTATCATAGTGTAGGATCTTTCTGTGTGGTTTTGTCACTGTTTGTGTGAAGTGCTGCACAACTACTTTACATATCACCTCTAAGTTAAGCTGGACTGCTTTGTGCCAAGCTACTAGGGGGTGAGCACAGGGTAATTCAGGGTTTGCGTGTGACTTACCCTGACAAGGATTGTGGTTACTGCTTGACCCAATTTCTTACAGGAACACATTATTCAAATAATATTCAAGTTCATACACAGAATCATACATTTTGTTCCTCCCTTTTAGATTTTTTATCTTTATCTACACTCATCGCTTAGTTCCATAGCCCCATGAGTCAAGGTTTACATGTATGTGTATATATTTTTGACTTCTAGGAGTATTGTAAATGCCCAAAACTGAATTCATGGGAGAAACCCTCAATAAAGATGCTACGTACAAAGTTCAACTGGCAACATCCTCTTTGGAGTTTTTTAGCTGGTCTAACAGTTGTATCCTCTTTACCTTTTAAGGCCATTACACCACTAGAATAAGAAACTAATAGTCAAGTTCCACCTACAACATCTAAGACCTCTTCTCTGATTGACAGACATACTCTTCCCCTGCCCCCTGAAGGCCAATTGAGACCACTCTTATGGCACCTCCCTCATCCTAGGCTCCTGCTTTTTTTAAGGAAATAGAAGTTTAACTTCAAAACCTTTAGACCTGATGCTCCCACAAAAGAAAGATCATCAAACAGTATATAGGAAAGATATGTCCTATGCATCTTTTAATAAAAATGTAATCAATTATTTGGTAATTACAGACTAAAATAAACTTGTCACATTGTTTAAAGCCTCTAATAAAATGTTACCAACCTCTATGAAATGCCTTACCTTGCAACAACTACACAATGAACCTCGAGTATTCCACTAATGAAATAAAAGGCCTGATAATGATGGCGGTGGGACCACGAACATCAATTGTGGTTGTGTATGCGGAGCCCCGCAGATACATCCCCTGGTGAGGCACACCAATTTGGATCACACAAAAGTGCTTCGCTTTCAGTTGTGTATATCTTCGTTTATTTCATTTCAGTTGTTTATACACATTTAAGGATAGTTGACTCGAATATTAAACAGCATATCCGACTGTCGTTATCCGTAACATTTAAACATTGACCTCAAATGCATTTCGGGCATAGGTGCCCTTGGTCACGGAGAGCTGAGGAGGAAGCAAAAAGGGGCAATGGTGAGAGGCTGTGTCGCAGTGAAGAAAGTCGGGGAGTCTAATGGAGTGATATGGTGTATGGGCTGATGCGATATTGCTAGTGCGCGAGGCTACAGTGAAGGGTGGGGAATGTGAAGGGAAAGTTACCGCTGGTGAAAAGAACAAGATATGGATATTAAAAACATAGTTTCTCATCGTCTTACTTCAAAGTTACGCGTAGCGTCCTTAGACGTTCTCAGTCGGTCATCCGTTTGCTGTCCCGGACGCGTGTGAGACAGCCTGCTTAAAGATTACACGAACAGTGATGACGGACTAGCGCCCGAGAGTTACGGGGGCCATCTTGGAGTGGTGAATGCTAAAGGGAAATGCTGAGGGGAAAACGGGTGGTGCAGAGTGAATGCTGTGTATACAAAAGGATAGAACCAATGAACAAAGGTGAACGTGTGTGATTAAAACAGAAATAGAGAGGAAGGTGAAGCAGCAACGTAGTATAATGCAGATGATATTACAAATAGCAACTAAATTCTGTACGATCATTGAGCCCGTGGGGCTTGAGAGTTTGCAGAAGGTAAATCCATTCAAGTTCTCTCTTGAGTAGCAGTTTGGTGTTGTCTGTGCCTTCTTTCTTAGATACAATCTCTAGGACCAAGAATTTTAATTGAGCGATGGTGTGGCGTGCTTCCATGAAGTGGCAGGCAATGTTAGATTTCTCAGTTTTAAGTCTGATATTAGACTTGTGTTCGTTTAGTCTGGTTTTGATTTTTCGTTCGGTCTTCCCTATGTATAGTTTGCCACATGGGCATTTGATGGCATAGATCAGATTGGTGGAATCGCAGGTGGCGTCTACATGGAGTTTAATATTGTGTCCTTTCATGGGGTGTTGTATTTCATTGCCCCTGATTACACTGTTGCAGTGGCCACAGTTCAGGCAAGGTTGGGTGCCACGGTGACGTTTGGTTGACTCGGTAGGTTTAGCCAATATTTCTTTAATGTTTCGGCTCCTGGTATGGGCAAAAATTGGCGGCTCATTGAAGATGCCTTGGAAGTCGGGTTCATTTTGTAATATTGGCCAGTGCTTCCAGATAATCTTTTTGTACGCTGCACTTGCAGTGGAAAATTTGGACACAAGGACCATGCGTTGTTCTGTGTTCTTGTGAGTCTTTGTCAGGCAGTCCTGTCTGGATGTATTGGCGACGCGGGATTGTGCGTCTTGTAGAACAGTCTCAGGGTAGCCACGTGCTCGAAATCTGTTTGACATTTCCATCATTCGTTTGTGAACCATTGTCTCATCGGATACAACGCGCTTGACGCGCAGCATTTGAGAGTACGGGAGATGTTTTTTCAGGGAGCCTTGATGAAAACTGGTGAAATGGAGAGCATTATTTCGGTCTGTACTCTTTCTGTGGAGATCCGTGACGATTCCGTCAGCCGTGTTCTTGATGTGCACATCTAAGAAGGCGATGTCTGTTTCGCTGATTTGCCACGTGAGTTTAATCCGTGGATCTTTTGTGTTGGTCTCCGTCAGGAGATTGTGAAGGGATTCTTTGGTGTCTGCCCATAAGAAAAATAGGTCATCAATGTACCGTAAGAATAGTTTCGTGTGTTTTATGAAACTTGGATGAGTGTATAGGTATTTAGTTTCAAAATTCTCCATGTAGGTATTGGCGTAGGACGGGGCAGCACAGTTTCCCATAGCCATTCCTGAAAGTTGCAAAAACCACTGATTGTTGACTGTAAAGTAGCTGTGATATAGGGTAAACATCATTAATTCCATTAGGAACGTTTGCATGTCAGGGTGAATGGTGCTTTTGAGAAGGGCCTGTTCTATAGCTTCAATGCCCCCCGCATGGGGTATTGATGTATATAGTGAGCTCACATCAGCTGTGCAGAACACTAGAGGTTCATTACAGGAAGTTTGGATGCGTGATAATTTGGTGAGGAACTCTGTCGTGTCTCTGATGTAACTCAATGATTGGGTGACCAGTGGTTGTAGATATTTGTCGAGGAATTTGCCGGTGGTTTCATGGATCGATCGTTTGGTTGATACTATCGGTCTGAATGGGGGGTCCATCAGGTTTTTATGAATTTTTGGGCACATATGGATCGTTGGACTTTTAGGATATTCCACTATCAGGTATTTTTTGGTGCGTTCTTCTATGGTTCCTGATTGGTGTGCTTTGTTTACAATTTCTTTGAGTTGGTTATGATACTCATTGGTAGGGTTGTAATCCAGGGCCATATAGGTGTCGGTGTCTTGAATGTGTTCCAACAGTTTGTTCGTGTACATTTCACTGTCAAGTATAACAAGGGCCCCGCCTTTGTCTGCTTTGGTGAGTTTTATACTCGGATTGTTGGCTAAAGATTTCAACGTGTCCCGATCTTTGTTGGTCAAGTTGTAGGTTTTTCTGGGTGCCTTGAAATTGATGTTTGCTGAATCTTTGCGGACCAGTGTTTCAAACAAATCAATACATTTATGGCTGATGGGTGCCTGGTAGGTGCTTGGAGGTCGTAGGCCCATGAGTTCGTCTATCTTCTCTGTAGTGGATGGGGGTAATACATTATCAAAAAAATGTCTCAATCTCAGTTTGCGGGTGAACTTGAAGGTACTAACCTCAAGTTCCAAGAGGTTGGTAGATGTCGTGGGAATGAATGACGTTCCTTTTTCTAGGAGGTTCATTTGGTGCTTGTTTATTTGGGTTTTTGAAATGTTAATTACGAGACTTGTTTCTTTGGTTTCTGGTCTTTCTTGGCTACTGTGCTCCTTGTGGCCGGTGGACTTATGTCTCGTTCTTTTGATCTTGCTCCGCCTGAGTCTTCTGAAGGGTCTGGGCCGATCTCTAAAAAAGGAGAAGAGCTTGCTGTGGTTTGTTCTTCACTGGTGTTGGAAGCACTTGCATTTGTGCTGGTGCTGGCCTGTTGTTTGTCAGGCATATTTCTAGTGTTTGGGGGTCTTCTTGTTGGACGAGTGGTCGAGTCAGTGTCAGATGAAGAAGTATCCGTTTGAGGATTAAATGGTCGATTACGACGTCTTTGGGCGTAAACATCAGCCCACGAGTAGACCTCATCAAGCTTATAGTCCAGCGTGTCACGCCGGAACTTTCTGACTTTGCGTTCGTGTATTTCCTTCTGATATTTGTCAAGTATAATTTTGGTTTCATCCAACATAGTAGCAAGTTCCTCCGATGTGAGTAGGTTCTTAATTTCGTTATCAATCTCTTTCATTTCCGACTCTAATTCTTTTAGTATGCCAGCTAGTTCTTCAACGATTAGTAATATGAGGTCAAGACTGCATTTATTCAATATACCATTCCATTTCTCCAGAAAACTCTTAGAATTTTTGCAAAGAGACGGTTTTAGAGAGATGCGTAATCCACGTGGGATTCTGAGTGCCCGGTGATAGCGCAAAAGTGTGCTCGCATGGAGCTTCTGGTTTATGTGTCGTTTCGATAAGTAAATTAGCTGCTTTACACATTGCTCTTTATTCCTTGTGGTGATGGAGGGGCTGATGTCTTCCTCGATCAGCGAGTAGATTCGTTCTTTCTCCGATTCGTCGTAGGCTAATGTATGTGCTCTGGCTTCAGTGCTCTTGCTGATGTCGTCAAATTGCATGGTTAAGTGTGTGCTACCCCGCCGTAGGCGGACTTATGAATGAACAAATAGTGGGAGAGGAGGGGTGCACAACGATGCCTTCCAAGGCATCTTCAATGAGCCGCCAATTTTTGCCCATACCAGGAGCCGAAACATTAAAGAAATATTGGCTAAACCTACCGAGTCAACCAAACGTCACCGTGGCACCCAACCTTGCCTGAACTGTGGCCACTGCAACAGTGTAATCAGGGGCAATGAAATACAACACCCCATGAAAGGACACATTATTAAACTCCATGTAGACGCCACCTGCGATTCCACCAATCTGATCTATGCCATCAAATGCCCATGTGGCAAACTATACATAGGGAAGACCGAACGAAAAATCAAAACGAGACTAAACTAACACAAGTCTAATATCAGACTTAAAACTGAGAAATCTAACATTGCCTGCCACTTCATGGAAGCACGCCACACCATCGCTCAATTAAAATTCTTGGTCCTAGAGATTGTATCTAAGAAAGAAGGCACAGACAACACCAAACTGCTACTCAAGAGAGAACTTGAATGGATTTACCTTCTGCAAACTCTCAAGCCCCACGGGCTCAATGATCGTACAGAATTTAGTTGCTATTTGTAATATCATCTGCATTATACTACGTTGCTGCTTCACCTTCCTCTCTATTTCTGTTTTAATCACACACGTTCACCTTTGTTCATTGGTTCTATCCTTTTGTATACACAGCATTCACTCTGCACCACCCGTTTTCCCCTCAGCATTTCCCTTTAGCATTCACCACTCCAAGATGGCCCCCGTAACTCTCGGGCGCTAGTCCGTCATCACTGTTCGTGTAATCTTTAAGCAGGCTGTCTCACACGCGTCCGGGACAGCAAACGGATGACCGACTGAGAACGTCTAAGGACGCTACGCGTAACTTTGAAGTAAGACGATGAGAAACTATGTTTTTAATATCCATATCTTGTTCTTTTCACCAGCGGTAACTTTCCCTTCACATTCCCCACCCTTCACTGTAGCCTCGCGCACTAGCAATATCGCATCAGCCCATACACCATATCACTCCATTAGACTCCCCGACTTTCTTCACTGCGACACAGCCTCTCACCATTGCCCCTTTTTGCTTCCTCCTCAGCTCTCCGTGACCAAGGGCACCTATGCCCGAAATGCATTGGAGGTCAATGTTTAAATGTTACGGATAACGACAGTCGGATATGCTGTTTAATATTCGAGTCAACTATCCTTAAATGTGTATAAACAACTGAAATGAAATAAACGAAGATATACACAACTGAAAGCGAAGCACTTTTGTGTGATCCAAATTGGTGTGCCTCACCAGGGGATGTATCTGCGGGGCTCCGCATACACAACCACAATGATAGTTTAAAGTGTTTCAGACGGATAACACTACCCTACGAGTGCACCCAGAATTCAGAAGCTTCTATCGACCAACCAACTCACCTCTTCATTGTGCACCCCTCCTCTCCCACTATTTGTTTATTCATAAGACCACGAACATCAAACCACTGCCATTGGCCCCTGCAGGACTTCCGTCCACATTAGGAAGCAGTGGGCAGAGGCATCTGACGGAAGGACCTTCCTCCTCGTATCTGACAGGCTAAGCCTGTCGGACCTTCGGAGGGACTGCATTCCCTACAATAGCGGCCACCGCCGTAGAGATTACAGTGTCCCTTTCTGCCTGCTATTAGTGACTTTGGCAGCCCCAAGCAGCCCCCCTTTCTACCTGGCCCTCAGCTATGGGTTCTGGGGGGCACCATAAACATCCCTGCACCGTTTGGCAGATACCGCATGGTTCCTGCCACAAGATGCAGGGATGTTTCCAAATATGCTTCTTAGGAATGAGCCTTGTGTTACAGCCCTTTTTCAGGCCACAACACAAGCCTAAATTCTAAGAGGCATGTTTTCTGACTGCCTCCACAGCGGTCAGATCGTAATTTGTCTGGTGGGACTACCGACTCCCTGTCGGCCGGTCCTGTACCCGACAGGATGACAGTTGGCCATCATAATCGGGTCCAAAGTGTCAAATTCAGTAATTTGGATCAATATGTTTTATTTATTATTATACAATTATCATTGAAAGTACATCTGAATGTGTAGCCATACTTGATTCTCCTGTAGAAATATCTACATAAGAAGAATTCCTCATACTGAAAGGGATCACAATTTTTGTTACTTTGTGAAGGGAATAAATGTAGATCTTCCTGTACATAGATTAAGCAACACATCTCAATATAAAATTCTCTCTGAAAAGAATGGCTCAAATTCTTTTCTTCAAAGACTAACAACAGAAAATGAAGAGCATGACCCAACAAACTCCTATTCTTGTCGCATATGATCATCAATAGTCAGATTAAAATTCTCTCATTTCCTGACCTCGCTGACACCACAAGAACACCTTATTTCAGCCAATCTACATTCTCCTTCAGTATTTCACCTCCAAGAGAACGAAACTATTCATAACAACATAAACAATCTCCTTCAAGCTAGATATGTGCCTTATCTGGCTTGTTTTTCCTTCTAACTGACCATGTGTTATGTAATTGGTACCTCCCTTACCTCCCAGCCCTCACATACCACCTAACCCAAATTCAAAGAGGCATTCAAAAAACCTTGATCTCTCTTCTCTGCAAAGTTCACTTTTTCTCCTTAACATTTTAGATCATCGCCATTGAGAATATTTCATTCATGAACCTCACAACTTCTATCAACCTGGGTATTAGCCTCTGTGCAACACCAATATCCATTTGAGGCCTCCATAAGGTATGCCTATCTAGCCACATAAGAGCACTTGTCTTCCATGACGTGACCTTTTCTAAGTTCAAAGCCTGACAGAAAATCAGTGAACACATAACTCTTGTGTTAAGATGTAAGCAAGCAGACATCTTCCAGTCTACTGTAGTTCTTATTTCCCTTACTGCAGCATTTGTAAGTTGCTCAAAAGCTCAAAGCCGTCCGTGCACCCGCAATTTTCAGGGCAAAAACAAAGATCATCAAGCACGTTAAATTTGATAGCTTTAAATTCCTCCTCCTACCCTATAAGCTTCTAAATTTGCAGAATGCAACACTCTTAAAATATGCTAGTCAGACAATGGTTGTCCTCACCTCAGAAGACTCGTTGCCTCTTCTCCAACTTCAGTGTCTCCCTATTGAAACTTTGATCCATTTCAGAACCCTGTGTATCACAACAAAATCTCTCCACGCCCTAAAACTAATATTCCTGACAAACAAATCAATCCCCTCAATTAAAAGGTCTTACCAAGAAAGCCTTCACAACCACTTTCCACCCCCAAACACTAACCAACATCTAATGTCTCTGGCATCCATCCCAAACGCAGAGCAAGAAGTAGCATACACTTGCTTAGAAAATTCTAGTGGAGGCACAGCACAAAACTTAACCAAATGTGTTGCTGCCTATAGCTCTCAAAAACCTTACACTAGTTCTAAATGACACTTTTTATCCCATTGGTGCAAACCCTGACATCCCTGATCTTAAAAAATATCTCACCCAAGCCTCAAGATGCACAGTAAAACTGCCTTTACCGCTCACCTGCATCCTTCCATCCAACCTGTTGGTGACTTCCACTCTCTGGTGCATTCCTGAAACTCAACTCACTACTTTCCTACTCGCCGACCCCTCTTAAAATTAGGAGATGCGCTGAGATTAGGCCCCATACCCATTGTTTCCCATCACACTTTCTTTGTGGAACTAATGATGGTGTATGCTGTGAATGCACAGTAGTGCATTACTACTACCAACCTACTATAGAGAAATGTATACAAAAATGTTTTGCTGCTATACCCTGATGTATAAATAACATTCTTTAGTAACCTTAATATATTTCAAATATTTTAAAAATCCTAATATTTTAGGAGGCTATTGCTTTCCTTGGGCAAAAACAGGGGGATGTAGCTATACTTGTTTCTATTAGTGACATGCAGACACAAAATCATTGCAGTTTCATTGTTTAATGGAAGGTTCACCTTTTCCTAGGTTCTCAATCATACTGCATGATCAAGGCCACTGGCATTATGCGACAGGAGAGGGCCGAATTACGCCGAAGGGTTAACTAAATTATGCGAAAAGAAAAACCAAATAATGCTGCATAATGCGGCACATTTTGTAGTAGTATTACTTCATTTATTTCATAATTTTTAAACTTGGTAACGCTCTCTGGGCAATGGTTGCACTTCATTAGTACCAGTTTAATACCCAAATATTGCAACAAGCAACAGAAAGGTGGCCAGTCTAGCTTTGCAAATCGCTTTACACTGCGCAGCAACACGTGTCGGTGCAGTTTTACTAACTTTTGAACCGTTTGAGGTAGAAACTATTTTTTTTTTAAAATCTGCAGATTATGCGGCAGATGATGGATTATGTGGCAAATGCGACAAATCTATAACTATGCGAAAATCCCAGCGGCTGCACAATCGCATAATTCCAGTGACCCTGAGCATGATGTAGGCACTATTGAATATGAGAAAAATGAAAGAGAAACAAACAGAGTGCAGCGTACAGGAAAGGCAAGTAAAGGGTTATGAGTTTACTGTTCAAGAAGTGCACAGTGTCAGGCACAGCTCGGCTTTCTAACACGTTTCTGCTAACACATTTCTCATAACAACCCGAGTGAGAGCCAAATGTCTTCTAGGTGCAAATCTCACACTGATCATTAGAGAATACCCTGAGGCAACGTACTAATGAGTGACAGTGTCGAGGCCCATTTAAGCACTGGGAAGTGTGGACGACTTTAAGGCCCCACTTCTGCAGCTTGGGAATGCATTTTGCAAATCAACCGAGAGGAGGTTGTGAGTAAAAAAAAAAGGGAGGGACATTGTTTCAAACAGGATACAAAATGTACTGTGGAAAACGCAAGGCACGAATTTAAGGGCCGTACCGAATTTCCTGTGCAGAATGGCATTGCTATCAAAATATGTTATTGGCCCAAGCAACCGCCTCACAAAATTACAGACTAAAAGCGCGTTAAAATGGTTCAGAATACAGTGGGCTCTATTAGAACTTTATAACCTACAGAATTTGAAGGGGGCAGCTGAAGGCTTGATAGTTTATATTTTATAGTTTTCTATAATAAGACCAAAATTTGAAAGTCTCATCCTTTACATCTTCTTCAGTTTCTCATCAGTTACAGCCAACATCTGTTTTACCAGATAATTTCGCTTCATCGTGGCTAAAAAATATCTCTAGTAACATGCTGTCAGAATATAAACTGGATTTCTGAAAATAACGCATAGATTTAAAGTTTGACAAATCTAAAAAAAACTAACAATTACAAAAAAATATTGAATCAATTAAACATCTCCTTTGATAAAAACACAACAGACTTATGTTAGACAACTCAGTATTGGTTCTATTCCTGACCTATAACATACATTTCTTTAAAACACTCGTAGCATCTGTACATTGACTTCTGAAAATTATTTAAGATCGTCGATATTGCAAAACTATAATTCCCCCAGGTTCGTCCAAACAGTCAGTACAAGAACACCCCAAAACCTAGCCAATAGAAATGGAAAAACCTCTACTCTACTCTACTCTACGTCTTAATGAACACGAATGCACCTATTAGGCGCAGGACAAAATTATTTCCCCGTAAGCCTACTTTTGTGTGGGATTGGATCAAAGCATGTCCCTTTTCATTCTGCCCATATTTTTAGTGCACAAACACATTGACTGTTTTAACAACTGTAAACATTTCCGTTTTTTGTAATATTAGTCTTCATAATAAATTGAGTTTCACTTTCTTGTCGATTCATTCAGATACATTCAGGTAAAACATATTACGTAAATAAGAGTCATTAAACACGCAGTCTTGTAATTACGGTACAGAAACTCAGCCAATATGAGAAAGACATTTTAACATGCTTTTGTTTGATTTCTTTTGACCCACTTCTCAAATATGACAGCCATCACCTCAAACGGTACCTCCTACCTCTATGACAGCTATGCTAACACTCCTCCGGGTTCTTTGGCCCTAAGGCCAAAGACTTTGCTACAGTAAGTTGACCGTCAGTGACTAATTTGAGCGTGTGGGTGCAGGTGGGGCCACCAGCAGGGCCAGACTGGGAACAGCAACTAGCCCTGGCAGAATTCTGCTTGACTGCCCCTGGAAGCAGGGGGGCAGGGGCGCTAGTAAGAAGCACCACTACCACTTTTGTTACAGGGGGCCGATATTGCAGCATTGCTGCAAACCAGGCTACCAGTTACAAAACCAGCCGCCACGGCCACTAAACTTGCCCTCACCCCTCCGGCCCACTGGGGAAACACCCAGTGCCCGCTACCACCAGTCTGGCCCTGCCAACCAGCACTCATTTTTAACACCCACAAGTATTCTTCATCTTTAGACTTTAACTCAGAAGAACAGAGTGAAAAACACAGAAAGGGGACAGAAGGGGAAAGCAAAAAACGAGGAAAAACATGACAATGGGTGAAAGCAGGAACCTGCAAGAGTGGCCTACAGGAGCAGTGAGTGTCTGATGATGGATTAAAGAGGCATAAGATGGAGTCAAGACTATGCATCCATGATATTTGGCATGCTGCCATTCAATTGCGCTTGCCACAGGCTTCTGACAAAAGCGTTGGGCCCTAGCACTTATTCTTATACAGATTAATCACAGGTGGCCATGGACCACCTGCCTTAGAGACTCATCAAATTAGGGCTCAAGATTGCAACATATCAGCAGATAAATTGCTTTAGAGCTGAGGGGCAAGGTGGGAATGGTGACAAGTAATTTTGCCTAGGGCTCTTAAAAACTTGCAAAGGAACTGAGGGGTATATTTACAAGCCCCTATCGCCACCACAACGTCACTTTTCAGGATGTTGCAGTGGCGATAGGGGCTTCGCCTTATTTACAAGACAGTGTTAAGCCACCTAATGTGACTTAACAATGCCTTGTAAAGGCAACCATTCATGCTATACTTAGCATGAAAGGGGAGGGCCATGGGTGTTGCTGTGGGCATTCCACCGTAACAGTCATTGATTTTGGTGGTGCCCAATTTAACAAGGGTGGGGTAAATATGGGACAATGCCAAAATTAAGACCAGGGAAAGCCTGGGCAGCACACATGCCCCTTCCTCCACATCAAGAATCATTAAAAAATCTACATTTTGCAAATTATATGTGTTTAGATTGTTTATGTGCAGGAAGGGACATCTTCCTGTACATAAACAATCACTCCCCTCAATGCAGGCACCCTTACACTATGGTACAAGGTTGCCTACATTGGCGCTAGGCAGCTAAATTTAGCACCAGCACAGGGTGAAACGCAGGGCTGTGCCATATTCTTGTAAATATGGTGCAGCCCTATGTTTCTAAAGTGATGGAGCATCTAGTTAGCCTTCTTGGCTTAAAGAAACGCTCACCACTTTAATGGTAAATATGCCCCTAAGTTGAACCCCTCAATGCAAGATCTGTTAGAAAGTGATTTCCAGTATGGCTGACAGTGGGCATTGCACCATAAATCACTGATATCACTGTAGAAATGGGAAGTTAAAGGGAGGCAAGCATATCGGAGGAAATGTGCATCAGTCGCAATCATCTTAAAGTTGGCATTGTGTGGAACTGGAAAATTCCCATTGATCGTTTCAGTACATAGTTGGAAAAACATTGCCAATGTCAAGAAATCAGTGAGATTGATATTGATGTCGTTTTCAGGAAAAGCAGTAGATTGCATGACTCAACTCTTTAGCCAACAAAGAGTACATCACTATCATAACACTGTTGTCTTAATTTATGTGTCCATGTATGCAATTTGAAATACATAACCTAACCAATCTCATTGAAATGTACCAGTGGCGGTGACTAAATCTGTACCTACTTGACACAAAGGGAACTATTTGCAAATGTAATTTTGAAGCCCCAACTCAGAACTACAGAAGTACTACACATGTAGTACAAAATGCTACTCATAGACCCTTGGACAAGGGCCTTGGCCGCTTCTACCTTTTCCATGTAGAGATCTTCACAGGTATATGTGGGAGAGACAAGAGGGAGAGGCTGTAAAATAGGGAATACTTACTGGTTAAACAGGAAGGAAATGTTTAAAGAATGGTGTAGGGAAGAGCATGCTAATACACACACACCCATTAAAGAGTATGACAATTGCTATTTACAAACTACACGGCTCAAAGGTACTCTAGCACTGTCTTGGAATAACTCATGCAAAAGTTACACTTGATGGATTGAATGCTGAACAATGAGTTATAAGAAAAAACCTCTAAACTGACCTATATTGCTTTTAGTATGGCCTGCTAAGGCTCATTAACAATACATCCCCAATATAAATTTCGTACAACCGTGTTAGTCAGAACAATATATATTTTTTATTATATTTTCTTCATACAATTTTTTTTTATACTTTTTTGATATATTTTATCATTTTGCTGCTATACATTGCTTAAAAAAGACAAGTTCATCATTGTCTGCACATACATATGACATAAAACATTTCGACAGACAGTTATCTAGATGTATACAAAGTCTCAAACATTTAGGTGTGCAATAGTCACATTTGATATTCACACTGGAACCATGATTTTACACTTACATTTCTTCATCTGTTGCTTATATATGGACTAGATAACCAACAAGCCAACTCTAAAATTAAAATACAACTGCTTGAAAGCACAAATAACCCCACACTCAACCATCAACATTTCTCTCTCAGCTGTCACACCAGCTCATTCACACTGACATTCATACGCAAAAGATGTAATCATGTCGGAGAGCCAAAATCCGTTTAACTGAGACAAACTCTATTATTCTGTATGATACAAGTATCACCCATCAGATTCCTCTGGTGTATCTGTCTCTGAAAGGACATGTGTGGAAATGGTCAACACACATTTTGGTGGGACTTCATTTAAACTACCTTCCTCAGGACCAAGATGAAATAAAATAAATCTCAAGAAGAGTGGAAGGGGGTTATCGGAAGGTAATTTCTTTAAATTGGACTGTGAATCCTTGCAATTGATGGGGCACAGCCATGAAAGGCCCTGTATTACCGTAAATCGGATGCGGGTTCATTTCAATTTGCAATAGAAGCCTTTCAATCACATGGACTGCAGCGAGTGTACAAAGTAAATGGCTAATTAATTGGAATCTCTTGCGGGAATTACTTAAACATCATGCATCCAAACGATCCATGGTCCGGTGTACACCTTCGGTCTGACCAACGCTGCGGTTGTTCAGTCAGTCAGCTGGAATGCTGAACAATGCAAACATTCACCCCCAAACACAAAGATCTGGGTTTAACCCATCATTCTTTTCCTCACCACGCCACCCCAGTTTGGACCTAGTCATATGCAAATCAGTCTTGACCCTGTTCCTCATAAGATCAGTCAAGCCCTGTTCTTTTTTGCATTTGTTGCCCTTATTGGGAGGGGTATGCCCAGACGTGGGTCTTGTGCTCGCTTCGCCACCAGATTCAAGCTATCCTGGCTGATGAGGGCTGTGATCCAGACACCGGTCCCAGGATGCTTGTTTCTGGTCCAGGGAAGACCTGGTCTGGCAGTTCAGGCTGAACTGTTTCCACGTTGGCACAGGGTCAAGAATGGTTTGCTTATGGCTGGGTCTAAACTGTAACGGCATAGTGTGCGAAAAAACTATGGATTTAACTCAGATCTGTGACTGGGGGTGAATGTTCGATTAATTCAATATTCCGTCCATCACCTGTTCTTTTTGCAGTGGAATAACTCAAGCACCACACATGGCCTCTGATGTGTAGTGCAACACAATCCTGTATGAAAAAATTGAGTTAGGAAAATAAAATAACACCTCATAGGATCTAATGTTAAACTAATTACATTATTCTGTCAAAAATGTACATAGGTAACTGTATATATATATAAGTGTGGGCTTGACTAATTTTGAGTTGCGAGTTCACTCCTGGATTGAATATATAACCTCGAGACAAGAGTGCATTTATCCTATCCTGGTGCTTCGTTAACATCAGAGACGTGGCACTAATATCATGGCAAAAAATATTTAGACTTTGCAGTTGAGGTCAGAGGCCATGTGGTGGCGGACTTGCGATCAGCTCGAGAGAGCTTTCAGAGGCATTTGCTGAAATTATAGGACATAAACAAATAAGCGGTTGACAGCATTGGCTTTTTAAATAATCTGTTATATTTTATTAAGGCAACACAGGGTTACAAGTTTGGCAGTACATTTCATAAGCCCACATTATTCCCACTGTGCTAAATGTTTTATGTGATATACATGTATAAATTACTGACGCTGTCTATATTATCGGGATTTCGAGCAATCTAAATGTATGCACTATGCGCAATATTTCTCATGTTACGCTTTGCCTGTATAGATGCTGATTTTCAGCTGTGGATAGCTTGCACATGATGTATTGGGGCAGTTAGTTTGATTACATATGCCATAGTGTGTTTTCTGTGTCTATTCATTAGTCCGGTGGAAGGGCTATATAATGCAAGGACAAAACAGCGCCAAACTAGATTGACAAAGGCCTCTTGAAGGCTGAAACGTGTCTCTCCTTGTGTTTGGGATTGGGGGCGACCTGAACAAATAAAGTAATAAAGTGATTCTGAATCTTGATCCACCTCGAGTCCATCCGTTCTGTGGGAGGTGGTTCTTTGGTTCATATATATATATATATATATATATATATATATATATATATATATATATATATATATATATATATATATATATATATATATATATATATATATATATATATATATATATATATACTTCTATTCCCACACGAACAGGTGAGCATGGACCCGGTAACTTAGTGCATTTCTTTATTTAGCCATGCCGCCATAACGCGTTTCGGGGATCCCTACCTTGATCACATGACAACTCACAGGCATTAACAGTCGCTTTTTAAAGTGCAAGTGCAGTGCGCCAATACCTAAACATAGTAGAAAGACTTAGCGTGAGTACATTTTCTGGGTCAAATACATTTTTTTTATATATGTCAAACATAATGTTTAAATTGTGACCCCAGAATCTCCAAAAATTCCAGAAAAATATTATCAAGGAAAAGCATACCATGAGATTCACAAAAATAACGGCTTAAATGCTCAAAGTACTCAAGTTTCCAACCACGTAAAAACAGTATTACTTATTTAAGTGCCTAACAAAAATAGTGCAATTTCTATCAAGTGAATAATAAATTAATTAAACTTTAAAAACACTACAAAATTTCAGTTT
Organism: Lissotriton vulgaris; assembly: GCF_964263255.1. Taxonomy (NCBI): domain Eukaryota; kingdom Metazoa; phylum Chordata; class Amphibia; order Caudata; family Salamandridae; genus Lissotriton; species Lissotriton vulgaris. Next base: position 1,472,590,200 of record NC_141689.1, read on the forward strand.
GTCAGCAAGGTGACTATCGTTCTGTGCAAAATGGCATAAATTCTTAAAGTTCAAAGTAGCTCCAGGACAGTAACATATACAATTCATATTTCATATAGGGTTAATCCAAGAAAAATCACTATAAATATCAGAAGTATAAAAAAAGTATATACTTTCTATTTAATGATTTTAAAATCAATCCCTAATACTATAAATATATAAGTAACACCATCCTAAAATTACTCTACACATTAAAATTACCAATTTTCATTCAGTGGATCCAATATTATTTCATATTTTCCTCCGAAGGAGTTTCCCATTTCATCAATGGCATATATAACATTATCGTTATATATATATATATATATAATATATATATATATATATATATATATATATATATATATATATATATATATATATATATATATATATATATATATATATATATATATATATATATATATATATATATATATTACCTACTGGCGGTCGCCAGTAGGTAGTTATAGTTAGGATTTTTTTCAATGTTAAATCTCAAAATTCTATTTGGAATAACTTTGGCACCGGTTGACGAATCTGCCTGAAAATTTCCTGAAAATGGCCTCGTCGAGCTCCGGTCCTTCCCTGAAAGTTTAGGGGGGGATACGTCAAGCGGGGGCCGAGATAAAAGGGGGGTCCCAAAACGCATTTTCCCCATGTTAATTTCCATAGGGCGGTCAATTTCACTTTTAGCCCGAACGGCTGAATGGATTTACACCAAACTTGGCAAAATTGTAGGGACTTGTAGCCCGATGTGCCTTTGCTATGTCTCAAGATATGTGCTGCAGTGGATTTTGAGTAATTTAGGTTCAAAAAAATATATATATCTATAGGCGCTCTCCGGTGCGCGCACCGGAGTGCGCTCCAGGCGCGACACGCGACTTGCGCGCAGAAAGCTGATTGGCTCTTGGGTGTCTGTAAACATTCTAAACAGTCTGGAGCGGCCGCCATCTTGTGTCTCGGTAAAATCGAGACACAAGGGGTTTGAAAAAAAAAGGGGCAAATGACCATAAGGGGGAAGAGTAGACCCCCTCTGACCCCCTAGGTTTGATGTAGGGACTAAAATAGGGTCCTGCAGGGCATTAACATTTTTTTTTCGTTTTGCGCGGGGGAAGCGCATGGTACGCGCACCGGCGAAGCACGGGGAAAATCCAGGACCATATTTATGAAGGCCTTGCGCTGTTAGTTTTGCGCCTCCTGTGCGTCAATTTTTGTGACGCACCAGCGGTGTAAAAAAATGCGCATTGTTATGCAATATTTAAAAAGTGACGCATCTATCTAGATGCGTCACTTTTTAAATATAGTGCAACGAGGCACATTTTATTACACTGCTGGTGTTATGCGTCACTTTTCTGTGCGCACTCCTTATGACATTCCAGATGTGTCATATTTAATGTATGACGAATCATGTTGCAAGGAGTTACAGATACGTCAGTATTTCTGACATATCTGTAAACATAAAAGTGATGCGAGGCAGGTGCAAGATTTTGACGCAACAGCATCCTAAAAGTGACGCAGAGAAATCTTATAGATTTCAGTACGTCGTTATTACCAAGCTTTTTGCGGGGGAATGCCCCCTTTGCATACATTATACCTGACGCAGATATAATGTGGCGCAGAGTTTTAAAAAGTGACCCATGTACCTAGATGCGTCACTTTTTAAAAATGGCGTCAGGTATAATGCATGCAGAGGGGGTGTTCTCCCGCAAAAAGCTTTGTAATAGCGACGCAGTGAAATCTTTGAGATTTCACTGCGTCAGTTTTAGGATGCTGTTGCGTCAAAATCTTGTGCCTGCTTTACAGCAGGTGTTAGACTGAGGCAAGACCTTTCACATGCTGCTTTCCCCATTTGAAAGGACACATTACTGGAGTTGCGTCACTTTTGTGACGCACTCCAGCAATGCGTTACTTGGAATGTCATAAGGAGTGCGCACAGAAAAGTGACGCATCGCACCAGTGGTGTAAAAAAATGTGCCTCGTTGCGTTATATTTAAAAAGTGACGTATCTAGGTAGATGGGTCACTTTTTAAAATCAAGCGCCACATTATATCTGCGTGAGGTATAATGCATGCAGAGGGGGTGTTCCCCCACAAAAAGCTTTGTAATAGCGACGCAGTGAAATGTTTGAGATTTCACTGCGTCACTTTTAGGATGCTGTTGCATCCTTTAAATATAGTGCAACGAGGCACATTTTATTACACTGCTGGTGTGATGCGTCACTTTTCTGTCCACAGTCCTTATGACATTCCAGATGTGTCATATTTAATGTATGACGAATCATGTTGCAAGGAGTTACAGATACGTCACTATTTCTCACATATCTGTAAACATGAAAGTGACGCGAGGCAGGCGCAAGATTTTGACGCAACAGCATCCTAAAAGTGACGCAGAGAAATCTCATAGATTTCAGTACGTCGTTATTACCAAGCTTTTTGCGAGGGATTGCCCCCTCTGCATACATTATACCTGATGCAGATACAATGTGGCGCAGAGTTTTAAAAAGTGACCCATGTACCTAGATGCGTCACTTTTTAAAAAATAGTGTCAGGTATAATGCATGCAGAGGGGGTGTTCCTTGCAAAAAGCTTGGTAATAATGACGCAGTGCGTCACTTTTAGGATGCTGTTGCGCCAAAATCTTGCGCCTGCTTCACAGCAAACCTTTCACATGGTGCTTTTTCCATGTGAAAGGACACATTACTGGAGTTGCGTCACTTTTGTGACGCACTCCTGCAATGCGTTACTTTTGTGTTTACAGATATGTCAGAAATACTGACATATCTGTAACTCCTTGCGAATTGATTAGTCATATATTAAATATGACATATCTGGAATGTCATAAGGAGTGCGTCCAGAAAAGTGACGCATCGCTGTTTTCACGTAGCGATGCGTCACTTTTCAGAAATGAGGCCTCCAGTTTATTCACTGTGTCATAACTTTCTTTTCTAACACTCACCTTCTTTCATTCCTCCTACTTCACTTCCTTTCACCTCTCATACCTTTCTGTTCTTTCTTACTCATTCTCCTTTCAATTATCAATGCACTATATTTCACTTACTCTTCATTTTTTAAGAATATAGCTCTTTGATGAGAATTGGAGGTAGTTCTGAAAAGAACTTTTGGTTTTCTTCTTTTAACTGAACAGGAACAAAAACAGGGAATAGAAACTGCTCAACAGGAGCAAAAAGAAAAGAAAAAAATTAGGGGTGGGAAGGGCAGCGATGGTTCTCCAATGCCCGAACCATGAGCAGGACACTTTGCTCCCCATAGGTGAGGAGTTGATTGCAGTATCTGCATCTGACGACCCCATGGTTAAATGCAGGTTGAATGTTTGCTACCTGCTCCTGTGATTGTTCTCTTCCAGAAGAAGTTGCTCCTCCTGTTGATGTAGAGGCCCCATCTCTGGGAACCTCTTGTGCCAGAGCCCTGACACTTTCCCGGGCAAAATTCTGGGGGTGCCTCCTCTCCACATGGCGAATCATGGTGAAGTTGCCAAAAGAGTATTTTTTTGGGGGGTTACCCCGTGACAGGACCTGTTTGCAGATCCTGCACTCTACTTTTGGTGCATTCACCTTCTTCTGGTCTGCTGGAAACTTAAAAAATTTCCAGATGAAATGTTCTTTGACCTTCGGCTGAGGAGGCTCTTCATCAATGAAATCATTGGAGTCATCTTCACTGCTGGATGGTCTGGCAGCCATGATTAATCAAGGAATATGGAGCAGCAAAAAAGGCAGGTCTTTCAGTCACAAAAGTGAAAGAAGAAGTGAAGGAAATGGGTGGGGATTTCATTCATTGTAAAAAAAAACTGTTAGCAACCAATGAAAAGTGTTATTTTAGGGTCACATGACCCGACGCGTTTACGCTGCGCGCTCCGGAGCACTTCCGGTGCGTTTACGCAGCGCGATCGTAGGCGCTTCCGGGGCGCAAACGTGGCGCGATCGTAGGCGCTTTTGCGTGCGTTTATGCGCCGCGAACGTAGGCGCTTCCGAGGGCACTTACGTTGCGCGCCGAAGTGACGTCATCAATCTTTTATAGAAATGCATAATCATTTTCCTTATTAAAAAAAACTCATTTTATTTGTATGGTACGAAATGTTTTGCATTATTATTAACTTTTCATTCATATTTTTTTCCACGAACGACAGTTGCGCTCTGGGTGCGCTTTCAGATGAGCTCTCGGAAAAGCTTACCGGAGAGCTTAGCTGAAAGCTTCCCGGAGCACGCACCCAGAGCGCAAAAGAAAAAAATTATATAAAAAAAATGAATACTTGAAAAAAAACAGCAAATTGTAAAAAAAAAAAAAGGTTAGAAACTCGATATACAAAGGAATTAGCATTTAAAAAACCTATGAAATTCACTGAAAAAACCATAGGTTTCACACCAGTTATAGTTAGGAATTAGCATTTAAAAAACCTATTAAATTCACTGAAAAAACCATAGGTTTCACACCAGTTATAGTTAGCTGGAAATTTTACTGATATAAAACCATTGAAATTCCCACGTTATAGTTAGATGGACTCACTATAACTTGCGCGTGCAATGCACTGCTGATGATGTCTTATTAAGCCAGTTAACCAATCAATTTTTAAAAACCATCCAATTAGACACTTATTTAAACATTTATTCTTCCATCAACTTTTACATATACATATATAAAATATATTTATTTTTCAGAAAGACACACATTCACTGGATGGTGTCATCAGTGATGTCATGAGTGATGTCACTGACCATGTCATGAGTGATGTAATATGTGATGTCAGTGAATATATATATATATATATATATATATATATATATATATATATATATATATATATATATATATATATATATATATATATATATATATATATATATATATAAAATTTAGATTTGTAGGGAGCACAGCTACCTGGAGGCACCAAAGGACAGATCGCGACAGAAAGGACAATATTTACTGATTAAATAGCCAGGTCTTGGGGCCTTTGCAGAAAATTTTATGATTGATTTCGTGACGAATTGCTGATATAAATATATACATATATATATATATATATATATATATATATATATATATATATATATATATATATATATATATATATATATATATATAGATAGATATATATATATATATATATATATATATATATAGATAGATATTCAGATTTATTTAACTTTATTTCGGTTACTGCAACCATAAAAGTGCAACGCATACAGTTCAGAGGGAATAAAAGCAGGGATATAAAATCAGCATCTCTAGGTTAACCCTACCTTTTGTTATGGCAACCAGTGAATTATGTATTTAAATGCAATGATTAATGGCAACATGGTTTAAGAACTGAAAAAATCAATAATCTACAAATACTGGTGAAAGAATCAATAAGTGAAAAAGTATACAGTACATTAGGAGAATAAAGCAGCATACTAAATACTAGTGGTAAAATCTATATCTGTCCAACTAAGTACCCGAGTAAGGCGGATAATGACTGTATGGTACTATTAGTCGAATCAGTTAATATTCTGCAACCTATGGTGGAAGGACAAAAAAGTGTGAGTGCATACATATTAACAGAAAGATAGAACATAATGTGCAAAGGCTGGTAGCCAAGACCTGTTGCAGATCTTCTAGACCATTGATCGACAATAGTATAATGGTAACCCAGGTAGTGATATGCCTGTAGTATAAACAAAGATAAAAGTATACGTGCAAAGACAGTAAATCAAATTCATCTAGCAATAGTCGCTTAGACATAGTAGATAAAACAATGATAAAATCTATTAAAAGGATTTGCAAGACGATTATAAGTTTTGACCGCATAAGTCTGTGCTGTAGACCAGGACCGCCATGCGGGCTAAGTGCTGTAGTTGCACTCATACCAAATCCAAAATATTTACATACATAGACAAGACAGTGTAAGAACAGGCCTTTAAACAGAAGTACAATAATTGTAATTTCATCACGGAATCCACATTCTACCAAGGACTTTGGCGACTGCACAAGCTATTGAAAGACTTTATATATATTACCTTGATACCCTTCTACTTCTGCTAGTAAAAGAATTACAGCCTCACCAACAGGCCCGTATTTCAAATGATGGTTGATTTATTTGGAAAGTGACAAAAATATATATATAAAACCTACTGGTGATCACTAGTAGGTAGTTATAGTTAGGACCAAGTTTTCATAGGAAAAGCATTTTTTTTTAGTTTCCCGCATCTTTAGTGCCGTTTGACAAATCTTCATATTTTTTTAAGTGTGTCAGTGATTTTAGTTCTGCATGGAAAGTTTTGAGTTCGATATGTCAAGCTAAGAAAAGGGGTGGGGACATAAAGTGTGTCTGCCATGTTAATTCCCATAGAGATTTTAGACACAGCTACAGAAATTACACCAAATTTGGCAGAAAGGTAGTTTTTGGTCCGGAAAGCACCCTTTTTGCTATTTGGTGTAAATCCATTCAGTAGTTTTAGAGATATTAAAGAAAATCCAAATGTGTCTATCTAGGGTTGTGATGCCTCCATGAACATTTACAATCTTGTGCAGAGATCTGATTGGCTGCCCACACTTCAACCAGAAAGTGTAGGCAGCTATCTTGGGACTCCGCCTCAGTAAAATCCCCCAAAAATGTAAAAATAAAGAAATGTGGCAGGGTAGGAATACCCTGATTCCCTAGCCTTGGTGCTAGCCTTGGTGCTGGGGTCAGCCAGGGTAAAAAAAAAAAAATCTTTTAATTTTTGCCGCAAAAAAAAAGAAGCGCAGTTTTCAGGAATTTGGGGAGGTAACGAAAACGTTTACTAACAGAGAACCCAAGATTGTTCCTTGAAAGACCAGCCAGTGAGGAAGAAGTGGATAAAGATACCATTCTCCCTGCTGCCATAGCTGTAGAATTCTTCATAGTAGTCCTGGGCCACTGCAATGGAGTGGTCAACACTGTTGATGGCATTGAACATGCTGAAAGAGCTCTCATACGACTTCCATCACCTCGATCACCTGGGCCCACTCGGCAGAGATCCCCTCAGTGTCAGTACAGGCATCCCTAACCTAGACAACAATGTTTCTGCACTCCCAGCGATCTTTACACTTCATGAGGTGACCTCTCAGTGTTCCTCGAGGCTCTGTGAAGAACTTGTACCCCTGCTATTTTAGCACAGGCGCTCTGAACAGGGTTTATGGACTCCTGTAGCGATACACCAGCCCAAACACACTGCTCAAAGATGCAGATCTCATGAGGAACTCCCCCATCCTTTAAGAGGGGAAACTCAGGCCATGCTTGGAAAATTACTCCAAGTGCCCTTTCTCAGGGAACCTGCAGTTCAGCCACATCAGAGTGCTATCAGGGTTGGTCACTGTGGAGAGGCCTGAACCAGTGACACCTGATTGGCGCAGGCTCTTTGCTCTCATGTTCTCATCAAGTATTGCCTAGAAAGAGACCCGTACATTACTGTTTGGACTCCTTGTGGAAGTCCTTAAGCGTCATTTCATCTAATACTATTTATTGATTGTGTGCAACAGTTCTGCAGTCTACATGCCTAAAGCGTCTGCTGTTTGCTCATCCTTACATTGTCTTTATCCTGTCTCTCAGCTGCAAGTAAACAAGGCTAGGCAAAGGTTGCAAGAGGTATATGCTCTGGTTCATTCACCGGTTAAGTCTTCGGCCTCTGAGGTCTGCATTCTCTACATTTAATTGAGCTGAACCTTGTGGATTCTGTTCCAACTGATAATGGCAGTGAAAGGCACTAAAAGTTGCTGCCTCTGGCCAGAGACATGCTGTGAGTGCTGATCACTGCATAAGGTCAGAGCTTACATTGTTATACGTAGGTACCCTGAGAGTGCTCGTGCAAGCTCGTGTTCTCTGGGCCCCACGCAGGTGCATTAAACTTAGGACAGCCAAGAATCTTATTGCGCTACATTATTCAGGCTCTCCAGCATCCCAAAATGTTGTGTTTTTTGGGCTTCTGTCCGCCACATACTGATTAGTCTTCCCCACAACCGGCAAGGTGACCTAGCAGAGAGCACACTATCACATTAAGAGTCACAGCAGAGGTCTGGGAGAGGCTTGGCGACTGACTGCTCTCCTGCAGGCCAATGGAAATGATATCGGACTCCCTGCGGAGAGTCTGATATCTAATATGGGACTCTCCGTGGGCACTGCAAGCACCCACAAAGTGTTTGTAAATAAATATATGCCTGTGCATAACACACTGGGATAAACAAGACACTTTGGAACATTATTGAGTGGGCAATGTATTCGCCGGAAGACCATTTAATCTTTTAATATGCTGGGTGGGGGAACAAAATAGCTCAGTGGGCTCAGCGCTCACCCACAGACATGCAGGCAACAAATGCAAATACAAGAAAGGACCACTGAGTCTTCAATCCTTCCAGTGTATAAAAATGAAGACTATTTGAGGTGTTAATAATTATTCCCACAGTTCTGTTTCTTTCACAAATTATCATAATGATTTTAATGTATCCGACAGAGTAGTAAATATGTATAACATTGTCTGCTGTTAAGTATTACATATGCAATATGTTTGCATCTCTCCAGAAGTACAGCCGGGAAGTGAAAGGGGCATACTGCCCAGATTCTGCCTTGTGAGTGTCTGGATAGTGTCTTCACACCATTGTCTTACCAGCAAAAAGATTATTTTACCACTGAACCCTCTCCCATAACATGCCCCGACCAGGACAATGACCTGCAGAGAACTAGCACAACTTTCAAACAAATGACTTTTATTCAGTATTTTAAAGAAGTAATGAGCAAAAGAAAATTCATGACCAACAAATCAAAATATTTAAAGGAAACTGCAGGCTCTGGTGGTGTAAATTTTGAGACAAATGAAAAAGTGAGAAACATTGTGATGGGTAATCAATCGGCCAAATAATTAAAGACACAGCTTAGAAAATAACAACAGAAAGCCTTCTTGATCTAACTTAAAGGTTGTAAAATGATTGATGATAATCAGTCAGTTACACAACAATGTTAAAATACATCATGTTGCTTTCTGTATCTTTGGTGTGTGAGAGAGTGGGTGTTATATGGTTGTGTGTATGTGTCAGAGTAAGTGGACAAGAAACTAGAGATTTGAATGGTAACGGGGACATTTTCAATACTAAAAAGGCTATAAATCAAGTCTGGGAAAGGGGCTGGAGAGAAAATTCTCAGGGAGCCGAGTCGTGTCGTGTGGACCTTGGCAGGTGACCATGGATGCTCTTCTCCCATCCAACACAGCGCAGCAAGATTCTCAGTGTTGACATGGCCATGCTGAGTTCATGCTACGCTGAGTCGGATGCAAAGAAATAACACTGAACCACCCTGCAGATAACTACATCCTAGTCTATCCTGAGCTGTCTACTAATGGGAGCATCTCAAGGTGAATATAAAATTCCATGCAAGGTCAGTGCAGATGATGGCATTAAAATGCAAATGGTCTATAACATTTGAGCAGACTCCTTTAACACAAGCTATAGACGTTCACTAATGTATGCGAAAGTACATCCTGAAGGAAGAATTGAGAGATATTTAAATGAAAGTGTTCTTTCAAATTAATATCATTGTATTTATGTGATTTCTGCAGCAATGTGCATTTCATTGTTTACAGAAAGGGAGCAACTGACTTAATCGTAGCTGTGTGAGATTCAGGAAATGATCAAAAGATAGTTGGTAAGATGTTATCTGTCTATAGCAGAGATTATGAGAGCTAATCAAATGTCGAGGAGAAGGTAGTATTTAGGGACATAAGGTATAAAAAGTAAGATACCATCAATGTACACTGGGGAGTGAGGCAGTGTAACCAAAGATATATGAAAGAAACAAAGTATATATTGAGACATCAAGAAACACCACTAATGTAAGTTAAAGTGGGGCAGGTCCAAATATTGAATTAAAGGCTATCTATTGAAATGCATGAAGGTTATAACAGGGAAAGGGTAATAAACATAGAGTGAAGAAAAGGTGAGGTGGAAGAAGATAATGAGGATTGAAGAGGGGAGTGAGGAGGCTGAAAATAGATCAGCCAAAAGGGATTGAATGACAGTAACTCCATACATGTTGAATAAGTAATATTACTGAAATACCAGGGCTGTAAATGAGAAATTCAACAGCATCGAACTTGAGGTATTAGAATGATTTTGCAGAAGTTGTACAGTTAGTAGAAATACGTGTAAAAGAGAGTGAAGTTGTGAAGATATGTAGAACAGGTAAAATAATTGTAGTACTGTGAGCGAGAAAAAATATGAGAAGTGACAAAGGAGATTAAAAATAGTGTGTAGTGGGAAAACAAACATAATATAATTGCTGTGTTCCTACAATGGGGAGTCATCCGCATCAACTGAGGAATGAAATAAATAATGGGACATACAGATGTGGACATTACTTATGGATGATTTCATGGAAAATATTGACTTTGTGACTGATGTTCACACTCAATCAATCAATCAATCAATTGCATTTATAGAGCACACTGTTGCTTCATGTGAGGTGTCCAGGCGCTAACAGCAAAAGAACCTGGCCTGTAAGTTTAAGGAAAAGGATGAAATACGCCTCACCAAAAAGAACATGTTCAACCTCTTTTTAAAGATAGGGTTAGAGGGAGCCATACAAACAGTTTTGGAACTTGCAGAGGTCTAAGATTGCTCAATCTTAAAGGGCTGAGTGTGTTCAGCTAGCGACCCCAGTTTGGCTTGCAGTTAAGGCCCTGCAGAGGTGCTGGCGCACCTCTGCATGCCTAAAAAACTGGTTAACGCTTGGACATAGGAACGCACTCTCAATTTTCAAGATTTTTATGATCACTACACTGTACCTCAGTTACTAATCGAAGTTGGGTTGTAACCCGCACTTATTTAAGGTTTATCTAGTAGCCAGGAAAACATAAATTATTACAATGTGATCCACAAAGGTATATACAGTCAAGAAAAAATCAAAATAGCCAGCAGTTATCACAGTGTCTTCAATTCACACAAGAGCGAGAACAGCCGTACAAATGCAAGATATAATAACCTGCTTCCGGTTATCGAGAAATTCCCCCCATTGAGGTGCTGAATTGACTTCAAAGAGGCTTTGACTTTGGCAACCCTATATTATCATTTGATTTAAGCCAACCAGTAATCTCTGACCATAATCATAGTGATGCACATTTTCAAAATAATCCAAACAGCTCAGGAGGAACTAACAGTGAAACAGAATGCTGGCGGCAAACTTCCAGATTCTCTTTTTGCAGTGAAAAAAAGGAAAAATAAAATGATAACTCAAGGTTATTATCATTTTGGTTTTCCTTGTAGCGTCTTTTTGGGGCGCGACTGCTCTCACAGCAGGGGGCGGAGTGGTTTGCACTCCCTATGTGAGCATGAGTGCTTGGCCAGCCCACTTGGGCCACCAAAAACAGTCATGCGCACCTACCGCGTTCTCCATGCAGGCTGCATTACAGCCTGTCTGGAGAATATGCCCACCCCTCCAGCCCCAGGCTGAGTGCCGTGTCACAGCGTTCAGACCAAACACAATGCTGCATTGCAGTGTTGTGATTGGCTGCAGGGAGCCCAGGATCCCTGGTGCTTCCAGCTTCCTGTCTCCCCAAATATATCAGAAGGAGAGGCGGCGCCCGGCCAGGCAGCAGGCTGGGAGTTAAGTTATTATTTCAGCCAATCCTGCCCATACCTCTACCCCTGCACCCATCCCACCCCACTGATGCTTCCAAGTAGCAATAGCTAGTGGATAGAACAATAGTTCAGGCATCAGAAATACACACAATCACAACTTTCCCAGAAAAAAAGTTTAGATAAATGCATTGCAGTTTCTACTAAAGATTTAACAGCAATTAACAAGCAGAATAACCGTTATAAATAGTCCATCTTCACAGATTAACAATTCTATTCGGTCAAATTGGTCTAAACATAAAAGAAAGAAAACTTAGTAAATCAAACAAAAAAAGCAAAAGGGGGCTAAGGGCAAATGACACAAAAAACTAGCAACATTTATTTACCATCTTCAAGCCAACACCAAACCCAAATGACAAAATTTAGGTAATTTAACCACATGCAGAGCCTGAGAAACCACAATCTGTGAAAGGATTATCTCACCTCATAACATTGAACTAAAATGCTACACATCTCCCTCTATTAGCTCGTGCACTCAGTTCAGCTTTAGCACTATATAATCTTCCTCTCAATTAAGAGATCTGCTGGTTCCACCTTATACGAAGAGTAACAGTCGAGAAGTACGAGAGATTACAGTCAAGCTAGCATCACCTTGTCCTTCAATTCATACATTCGTACATACATTTACATGTACATACATTTACATACAATTCACACTGGCATGCTAATTAAAGATAATATCTCATCTCCAACCCTTGTTAGGCCCCAAAATAAAATTGTATTGCTGTGCACTCCGAGACAACAAATATACTGATTTGCAGCAACTCAAAAACCAGCTGTCCAAACCATGTATCCAACTCCAAGCAACACTGGAGCTAATGGTAACTTAATCACTATCTTATACCCGGAATATAAATCCAAAGGTGAACAGGACAATCCTAAACAGGGGCAGTATTGTGAAATTATTAGTTGCTCTCCAAGATCTAATGCATCTACCATCAAGTAATATAGGAGCTATAACATTTTAACTACCCTTGAATCCGGGAAAAAATGACGCCACCATTGTCTCTTGCACATCAGAAGAGGCTGCAAGACTAAGTCGATTAAAATGTAAAGAATTTGAAGACTGGGAAATCACAGTGATCCAACTCACTCATGAGCAGTGAAGGAAAAGTTTAATTTTTATTTGAAATTCTATGAAGCCGCCTTAATGTTCATGTGTTCTACAAATGTATTTTGAAGATCAGGAATATTGCTGTTTATTCAGAATGGCGGCATGCCTTGTGTGGATATTACAGGACTTCAATAGAGGCCTCTTACCATGCTTTCCTCTTTAAGAGGCTAACGAAAGAAGTGCAAGGTTGAGCCCATAGAGGATCCACTACATCAATCGATACTTTGTTCCCTATATCAATCTTTGCATTTCCTCTCTGTTAGTATGGTTATGTGCTAAGGTAAATGTAACATATGTTTTTGGACATGCATTCGGCAAATATAGTTTGAAATTAACTAAGGTTTCAAATTTCACATAATAATGCAAAGGCACTATTTTTGTAATATATTTTTATAATTTAAAGCAAATCCATCTTGCTCTCCTTCTACATCGTGATATTAGATTTAGCATGCTGTTATAGTGCTTACTTTAGAAAAGAAAATTATTAATTATTGAAGTGAATTAAATGTGTATATACATATGAATTATATAGTGAAAACAAAGAGGTATTGCAGAAGGAAGAGGAGAGGGAACTTGGAGTGTCTATGGCAATGCAAGAATGAACTAAATGAGAGAATAGGATAAGAATCATAACAGATGTAAATAAAAAGACAAAACAACCTACATCCTGTTTTGCTCAGTAAAAGGAAAATGCCAGGTTAACTGCTTCAGGTAAGTTTTATTCTTTCTGCAGAACTGAGCATCAGGCAGCAATGGCTGATCTCATACGAACATCGACCTGCATTCCTACCTCCTCAAGGCATGAGGAGATTGGAATCAAGGCAAGCCCCCGACATGCCCCCTTCCTTGCAGAATATCGACAAATGAAAAAACACAATAAAACCCAAACCATACATGCGTGTACAAATTGCACCAAAAATCGGATAACTATCATAACTGTTTAACACAACAAATGTGAAAACATCGAAAAAATATAAGCACAAATGTCACATTACAATTTATACAAAATGAAGGAAGATTCCTATATAAAAGCCTAAAACACACTACACTCTAAATCATTGAAAATCTGAGGAAGGAAACACACTTCAATATAAAATCATTGACTATCGGGGAAAGAATCTTTGTTGCTTTGAACAAGGCCAAAATCTGCAAACACTCGTAGATCTTGATGACCCCTTAGGTGGCTCAACACCCATCCTTTCTCATACTTACTCAGTCTTGGTCCTACATTACAACCACCATACTCTTGTTCCAGAGTTTGCCATTCTCCAGAACCACCACATGGTCCTTCACGTTCTTCACCAAATACGGGGCCAAAATCTAGAATATTCCTTGCAAACATGACGAGAAATAAGTACCCTCACCAAGTCACAAGCTTGAACCCCGCTTTCTCTTCTTTATACCCCCTTTGTAAGCTTGTCTCCCATGTATGCAGCTTCACACATACAACACACTTTTCATCTCTTCACCATCCAGGTTCTTTTTTTTCATTCATCCCCTGTAAAAACATGTGCAGGCAACTCTATCGCTTACTAAGGAAAAGCTCTATGCTTAAAAGTGGGGGTGGTTCTCATGACCTATACCATTTCCACGACTGCTCTCTAACAATCTAACCTATTAACTAGAGCGAATTAAAGTTGATCCTTCATTGTACGATTCACTCTCTCAACAAGACTATTGCTACGAGAATAATACAATGATGTCCTTATAAGCTTAATTCCACTTGATTTGATGAAGTAACACTGTGTCCTTAGACACAAATTCACTACGGTTGTCTGTTACCAGTTCTTCCAGGAAGCCTGCCCTGATGAAAATGTCTTGAAAAAAATCAATGAACATCCTGGAATTTACACTGTTGATGAATTTTATCTCTGTAGACTTGGACATGTAAATGATCAACACCAAGTCATACTTAGACAAACTGCTCAATACCATAGAAGGACCAGACACATTGAACGTTAATTAATGCCATGGCATCCCAACCACAGGTGTCACGGGGTGGTACAGTGGCCTGTCACTTAAAATGCATGCACTACATTCCCTCACACAATTTTGAACTGCTCTGTCCATCCCAGTCCACCAAAAATCCTCTCTGACATGGCATTTCATTTCACACATGCCTACCTGTCCCTTGTGTACTATATCGCAACTTGTATTGATATTCTTGCATATGACATTGCCACTTTGCAATACGCTGGGTTACCCTTCTACCATTGCTAGTACTGAATAACTCCACTAATGGTTTATGATCGGTGCGAAGAATGAATTGATTTCCTCAGAACACATTTCTAAAAAACTGTACCCCTACCATAAACCAAAAGCCTCCTTCTCAGTGGTGGAATGTGTAAGTTTCACTACACACAGTGCCCTGACATTGTGCTTTGCTCGTGTGGTTTCAGGACTCATCTTTATCGCCACTGAAAGGAAATGCAGTGTTAACTGGTTTAGGTAAGTTGTATTCTTCCTACAGCACCATGCAGCTGCAACTGACGATCTCCATATATGACCAACATTCCACAATGCGAGCATCAACCTGCATTCCAACCTCCGCAGGGCACAAGGAGATTGGAATGAAGGCAAAATCACATCACTCAGGTATTGTGGTGAGGCAGGAGAGCAGAAATCAAGTTGATAGTAATGACAAGGTAGATTTTTCTTTAAAAAGTATGATTGTCATTACACTAGAGCCTGGATATTATGCCAAACAATCCTACTCTATAAAAAAGAATTTTCAAGAAGGTAAGGTGAGTGGAAGGAATGCTATATTTGTAGTTGTAAATAATAAAAAAGGATTGAGTTTAAGATATTTCAAGCCTCTACTGCGAGCATATTGTACCATAAAGAGCACTTACTGCCTAAAAAGTACTCCTATGCTGGTGGTTTTAAAGCTTATAAATGGGATGCTTAAAAATGTGTCTGTTTTATAAATTTAGTGGGTCTATGGGTTCCAGCAGAAGCCAATTGAACACCGTCATGCTGAGGTTTAGAAGTAGGGAGGTTCCAGATAATTAACACAAATTTGTGAAAATACCCTGTACAAATATGACATACACTGAGGTGTTATATCTGATTTGTAGTTGTTATTTTTCTGGAAGATGGAAAGGCTCTATCTCTATTCCGTATAGGAAGAAGTGGCACTGTCTGATCTTTGAGCATGTCTAGTTGATGCAACTGAAAATAATTTTGGGGGGGCTTATATTTGTATATACACTTAATTTCCTGGGATGTTTCTAATATACTGAACCGAAGACTGTATTGTCAAAGGCTGTCTTCTGAGTAAAATATCAACTGAATACAGGAGTCTGCTATACCAAATTTTAACCTGTCAAGCCTGTATGCTAATTCTTCTGTGAAATATGTGGTACCAGGACTGATGCGGGTCATGGATTTGGAAGATGCGCACTGCATGGGCGGAGTCGGTGCGAGGCTTCCGTGAATTACACTTTTCAATTGAATAGAAGTCTCTCTTAATTACAAGGAAGCAATTCAACACAACTTGATGACTTTTCACATTTTAATAACATTTTTCCAACAGCTTTTCTTCTTGGTACTTTGTTTTGTGGGACTGAGAATCCTTGTCCAATCATTGTTCTCGGAATTTTCTATAAATTATTATAATTATAGGCACAGCCACTATACCAATATCTGCTTTTATCTCATTATCATCAGATTCTCTATTTTTAAAGCATTTTTGATGTTGCTTAACCTTTATTTTGCAGGCTATATCTGGCTGAGTATTCTTCTTCACTGTTATAAACTCTTATCATTGGTATTACATCTTCTCTAACCTGGCTCAGCTAAAATAAAGGAGAACACTCTTAAAGTTCATTATTTGTTCTATTCATGTTCATGTTAATGTCCTATTTGAGGATTTGAGGTGGTAACAGATAATGGGGTCAGACTAAATATAATCTTATAATAATAAAGGATTTTGTAGAGCGCTCAGTAACGCCATCACGGCGTGTCCCCGCGCTAGTGGAGAAGAAACAAACAGACCTCAGAGGAGACCCCTCCCCAGAGCCTTACAGTATGTACAAGTAGGTTTTCAGCAGAGAACGAAATAGTCCCTCTCTGCTCTCTAGTCTAAGGGCTAGCGGGAGTTTGTTCCAATTTTGGGCGGCCAGTAATGTGAAGGAACGCCCTCCCATTCTGGATCTTTTTATCCGTGGAACCGTCAGCAGCCCCGTACCACCCGAGCGAAGGGCCCTGGGCGGCTCGTATCTGCAGACTAGGTCCCGAAGATAAGCAGGGGCCCTTAGCCAGACAATCCGGTGGCACATAACCAAGCATTTGAACAAAACACGCTACTTTATGGGGAGCCAGTGGAGGGCGTCCAGCGCGTTCTGTGAGTTGGCTCTCCCCGGCCTCCTCAGCACCAGGCGAGCAGCCGCATTCTGGATGACCTGCAGACGGCCCATACTCCTCTCGGTGGTACCAAGGAACAAAATGTTCCCATAGTCCAATCGAGAGGTGACCAAAGCCTGCGTCATCGTCCTTCTGGCAGTCAAGGGGAGAAGATCCAGTGTCTTATTCAGAACCTTCAGAACCCCGAAGCATTTCCCCACAAGGCTTCTCATGTGACCCTCATAGGACAGCGTGGGATTTACCCACACTCCTAGGTTTTTAGCTTCCTCACACGGTACAGGGGTAGCGCCCAGGCAAGATGGCCACCAATCGGCTAACCAGCTACTGCTCTTTCCGCCCACCACTAAAACCTCAGTTTTAGACCCATTAAGTTTTAAACAGTAGGCATCCATCCAGTCAAAATTGGAGGATGCTCCTGTGGGGTTCTGGGACAGCGAGATAAGCAGTTGGGTGTCGTCGGCGTAAGACACCAACTCCACCCCAAACGCTTGGACAACCTTTGCCAGGGAGGCCATATAAAGATTGAAGAGTGTAGGGCTCAAAGCTGAGCCCTGAGGCACTCCCTGGTCCAGCGGCACCTCGGAGGAGCGGCAGGACCCCTGTTGAACTTGAAAGCAGCGCCCCGTCAGGAACGACTGCAGCCAGTTCAGGGCGGCCCCTGCGACCCCTGCCTCGTTTAGACACTGTAGCAAGATGGAATGAGCTACAGTGTCAAACGCTGCGCTGAGGTCGAGCATTATTAAGGGCATGGTGTGCCCGGCATCCGCTCCAGCTCTGAGGGTCTCCGTGGCCCGCAGAAGAGCTGTCTCCATCGAGAAGCCCGCCCGAAAGCCCGATTGGGAGGGGTGTAGAATATTAACTCTCTCAAGATGTTCAACTAATTGAGAATTCACCACCTGTTCTGCGACTTTGGCCAAATATGGAAGCAACGATATGGGCCTTAAGTTCTCTAACACTTCTAGGCTAACGTTGGGCTTTTTCCTAATAGGCAACACAACCGCCCTCTTCCAGTCCCCCGGGAGCTGTTGAGTGGAGAAAGACGTCTGCAGTACATGCCTGATGTAAGGTTCAAGCACTGACAGACCGCCAGTCACCACTCTAGGAGGAGCAGAATCAAGGGGAGAGCCTGATCTGACGCTGCGACAGATCCTGGTTAAGCTCTCAGTAGGAGGAACTGTGAACAGTTGTAATGTGGCGCACGTATCGATGGGTATCATCGCAGCCCTAAATTCTGTGCCACTTACAGGTTGTTTGGAAAAAGAGGCATAGATGTTCTTTACCTTCCCAGAAAAGAAGTCAGCTACCCTGTTGCATTCTGCAACAGAATCTACTATTGGGGCATTGGAGCTAGATACTAGGGATATCTCCTTAAAGATTTTAAAGAGTTCTCTAGACGAGCTCTCTGCTTCCTCTATCCGGGACTGATAGTGTTTTGCTTTCGCCCTGCTTACCTGTAGCAACTCTTGCCCTGCGAGCACGGATTCCTCCGCCAGCTCCGTTCAAGTTTTTTGCATTCCGATTTAATTAGCTGTAACTCCTGGGTAAACCAACGGGCCGTTCGCTGTCTGCCACCTTTCGTCTTGTAACTGCTACGGGGAGCCAGCGAGTCCAAGGCAGTTAGAATGAGTTCATTGAATTCAGTGTTTGCCCTGTCACTGTCTCTGCCCACGGGTGGGCCCACCCACCCTCTGTATGAGCAAGTTAAAAGCCTCTTGGGAGAACTGCTTTCATTTCCGCTGGGGAAAATTACTATTATCATTACTAACTGTCTTCTGGGGTAGATAACAGAATTGAAGTGGCACTAGATAGTGGTCCGACCAGGGAAGTGGTTGAGGTGTCAGCACTTTTACCCCATCCCAACTGGCAAACACAGGGTCCAGATAATGGCCTAGCTCATGAGTAGCTGCTTCACTTCGCAGATCAAGTTGCAGCTCTTGAAGTACTTGTCGCATGTCAACCGCATCTTTCAGAAAGGGGGTCTTCAAAATGTATATTTAAATCACCCAGCACCATAAGTTTGCTGTGTCTGATGGCAAGATGGGCGACCCCTTCCAGCAGGCTAAGTCTAAAATTCCCCATAGCTCCCGGGGGCCTGTAAATTAGAATGCCAGATATGGATTCACGAGGGCCGATGTTAATGTTAAACTCTCCCACCTTACAGTTATCCACCTTAATCGGGAGCAGGGAGCATTCAACAGGGTTTTTTACAATAATGGCAATGCCCCCCCCCCCTACCCTCCCCTCTATTGATTCTAGTGAGGATGTATCCCGGCGGGACAGTACTAAGGATGTCAGGATCCGAATGCTCACCCAGCCATGTCTCCGTTAGGAAAAGTATATCAAGCTACTCATCTACTAGGAGGTCCCATAGTTGGACACAATGCTTACTTAGCGACCTACAGTTTAGCAGGCCACCTTTGAGTGTCACACCGTCCGTGAAAGCAGGCACAACATTCCTGCCTTTAAATGAGCAGTGAGGGCAGGTCCGCAACTCAAGTGCCTCCATGGAGTGTCTGCATAAGATGGAAGGGAAAGGGCGAAAGCCCAGCAGCATACTTCTGCTATAATAATGTGGCTGGGGGGGACACAAGCCAGGGGTCATGGCCCCTGGTCCCGGCAGGCCACGGACGGGCGCAGACAGGCTTGGCTTAGGCGCGGCTTCGGCGCGCATCCGGCGCGTCCGCTGCGCCAGCCCGCTGCGCCGTCTGGCCGTAGTGCACATTGTATAGGGTAAGAGGAGGGCGGGAGGGCGGCGCGACTAGAGCGCTCCCCCAGCCTCACCTAAGATGGCGCCCACCGCCGCCGAATACCGATTCAGAAAACGGCTGGGCGAGGCAGGAAAGAAGAAATAAGCGTGAGTAGGGTGTCAGTGTACCTGCATTAACAATTCCCAAATATCACACTGTAAAAGCCCCAAATATAAAAACACGATTGGTTTTTAAAAAAAAAGCTCCTAAAATGCTTTTGCAAGGTCTTTCCCCCAAGGTACTGTCTGACAACAAGCTCGCAGCCCTAGTCGCCCTCGCTAGGGAGAGCTTCGTAAAGGCAACGCGGTCGCCGAAAAGCCAAGCTAAATACTCAGGGAGGGTGGGAGGCCGGCGCGACTAGAGCGCTCCCCCAGCCTCACCTAAGATGGCGCCCACCGCCGCCGAATACCGATTCAGAAAACGGCTGGGCGAGGCAGGAAAGAAGAAATAAGCGTGAGTAGGGCGTCAGTGTACCTGCATTAACAATTCCCAAATATCACACTGTAAAAGCCCCAAATATAAAAGCACGATTGTTTTTTTAAAAAAAAGCTCCTAAAATGCTTTTGCAAGGTCTTTCCCCCAAGGTACTGTCTGACAACAAGCTCGCAGCCCTAGTCGCCCTTGCTAGGGAGAGCTTCGTAAAGGCAACGCGGTCGCCGAAAAGCCAAGCTAAATACTCTTAAAATGTTTATTTTATTTGTGCTTTAAAATTTGCCCATAAAAATCTAGATAACCTGTATAAAGCACGCCTGATATTAGAATACTTTTGTATAATGTTGTTGATGTTGTAGATATCCTTTGGAGTGGTGTGCTTCCCATCTTTTATATTGTCTTCCAGGCCCTGATAAAAAACTGCTATACTGATGGTATACTCATGCACCGCTAGAATAGTCATAACAAGACAACCTGATGTTAAAACCCACCTATAATGTCAGTCAACCACCATTAAGCCATCTAAGCCAAGCAACTAGTATTGAAGAGGAAAGGCACCAATGATTGAAGAAATATTCATTACTTACCCTCATACAATCTACTGCTAAGTGCTTTGATCTAAAATCAGTGAAGAGCACTACTCTAGTCACTCACACACAACACCAAAACACTTCCCGCACAGAACCACAACAAGCATGACACCCTTCCAACCGAGTACTCCATAATGCTCAGCCAATAATGCAATTCCGCATTTTGCAATGAGATATGTAGCGCTTCCCGAAAGCAATGCCTGGCTTAAGTGAAGAAGGGACATATGCTGGAGTGACGCTTATGGGGAGAATTACAGAAGCATTGCCAGCGGAAGAGATACAGGCAGGACGGGAAATGCGACAGGTGCTTTAAGAGGGATGCAGCATCCAAAGTATAACCCTACAATGAGATGTTGCATGAAGAGATGGGTTTTCAGCTCTTTTATCTTGAACTAGCAGCCCGTCCCGACCTTGTCCGGGAGCAATCAGGCTTCCCCGAGCCCCGCCCGCCCCCACATTGTCCAGCAGCCCGGGCCCCCGCCCGCCCCGACATTGTCCAGCAGCCCGGGCCCCCGTCCACCCCGTCCCTCGCCTGCCCCGACCCCCGCCTGCCCAGACATTGTCCGTGGGTCCTCCGGAGCCTTACCTCAGCCGCCGCTCCTCCCCGCGCTCCTCAGTTCACCGCTCCGCCGCTCCTTGCCGCTCGTCACCGCTCCTCCCGCCTGCCGCCGGTCCTCACCGCCTGTCCGCCGCTGGTCACCGCTCCACCTCCACGCCATGTGTGCCACTCCTCCTCGCGCTCCTGGACGCTGCTCCTCCCTGCGCCCCTGACGTCAGCACGCAGGTCGCGGCCGGCGCTACTTCGAAGGGACTACTTTTTTTTTTAAGGTACATTTTTTACATAAAGCATATTTTTATAGTTTATATAGCCTATGTCCATCTGCACACCCTGACGATTACAATGATGTATCGGGTGTGTGGATTGGCGCTGTAGTTCCAGAGTTTACCCGCCTCAAAGGTTCAAAGTTCTTGCTTTATAATAGTAGTATAGATAAGCCATTGTAAAAAGCCAAGTGCCACCCACTGCAAGGCTGCCTCTAGTAAGATTCTTCAATAATCTGCATTGAGACTTGTCTACATTTGTTCTATCAATAGCACAGATAAAATAACTGCTAATCAAATATCGAGGGGATTACCAGAGTATAACGGACAATTCCAAAAACAGGTTGGCAGTAGCCATTTTCTACCTCATAGAGAATGAGTTTTAAATGTCATAACTCAGACACCATACCACACAAGTATTCAGTTAATGCTGTGAATTGTTAACAGTTTTATGTTTGTAGCCTGAAATTTCGAAAAGGGAATGTTGCTATAAATTAATATAATTACCAAAATATTGAGGACAAAAATATTGAAAGATAATTGCATTTGGCAAAGTATAGCCTTACTTTTCTGAACTCCATGTGTATATACCTTGAGAACGATATACACATGTGGAGCTAGATATAACAATCTATACATAATTACCTGTTAAAATTTTGTCCTATTTAATGGCTATGATATTAAGGTCTAAGACCATTCCCTGCTCAGTATTCAGGTCCAACACCAATTTTATGGAACTACCGCCAAAGTTAGAATTTAATCTAAGACATGATCCAGTAGAGTGTAGAATGACCATTTTTAGCTTTTTCAAGGTGAGCCGTCCACTTGTAAATGTAAATGTATTTGAGCTTATATAGCGCACAGCTACCCGCAGTGGGTTTCCCGGCCCTTGCTTAGGGAACCCGTCCTGGTATTCCCCTGTGAGATAACCCCGGCAGGGTATCCACAAGGTGAAAGCCAGGCATCCCGCCGCGAGGGGCCGTTGTGGAGATTAAGCAAGCTATTGCCCAGAGTCGCAGAGTGTGAACCCATGAGTCGAGAAGGCACCGGAGCGAGAATTATCAAGTCCGTGGAATTTTTGAGCCCAAGACCCGCCGAGGCGAGGAATTGAACCCTGGTCCAGGGCCGATTTCAGATTCCGGGTCTGCCGCCTCTAACCCCTGAGCCACACTTCTCCACTTGACTGTAGTGGAAGATATTGCACTTAATTAGTCATAGATTTTCAAATATTGAACGTCTTCATGCATACAGAATATATTGTGAAATGTGCTCCTGTCATGCAGGTTCAAAAAATAGGATTCTATCTTGCGAGCAGGGTTGGAAGATCAATAAAGTTTGGGTACATGAATGTTTTCACATATTACTGTTATGCAAAGTTAAACGTTAAACAATTACATTTTATACATTTTCAATCTTGCGTTCCAGAAGATCAAGTAATTAGACAAGAATCACATCATTTTTAACAAGTGGGGAAAGTGGGATTTAGGCCAGATCTTCAGGGCTCCAGGAGAGCAATTTAACCCTTAGATTTCATCTTCTTGCAACACTTCCTGCAGAGCATACACTGGGTAAATGTGCCTGTTGGCTAGGCTTTACAATCAATATAAGAAGGCAGTCTTACATTATTGTGAATTACTCAAAGTTCTTACTTTGAATGGCCATATCCACTCACCTGACAGTCCTCTTGGTTTGCAGAATTTTCTAATAGATCTAAAACTTTCTTTTTATGCATAAGTTTGTGCTATATAAATACAATCAATCCATTCATTCAAATGTATTTGTCAGTAATGCATGTAGGCCATGGTGTACATAACACACGTGCACATTACAGATTTCTCTATGAGTGTGAATCATGCATACTTATTTGAGCTTTACAACCTGATTTTCTCCTGGCTTCAATCCCTTCCCGCCATTATTTATATTCTAAAACTGCCATTTTGTGTTGGTAACTCAAATTTACTAACAGTTAATCAAGTGAATTGCTTTGTATTTTTTCACTAACTGCTTCTCTTTACTCTGCTGCTGAGGTGTGTGTGTATGATTCTGCCTTAGAAAGAAGAGCGCTAAATTATCTTTAAAATGAATGCTTTGCTTACTTATTAAAAGATGAAAATTCTTACAGTCATGCTTAGTTCTAAAATGCCCCTTTAAATGGGTCACAGAGTCAGAGTACCACAGTATTGTTACTAGAATATTGTATAAATAAACATCTTGTTCCCAATAACATTAAAAAAATCATGTCTTTAATTGGACTTAATAAAAGAAAATCAACGCATAAATGAAATACGTTTTTGTGTACAATATTTAGGACACATTATTTATCTTAGGCACAATAAGCCAGATTTATCAAGGATTTGTGTCGCCCTTGAGCTACGCAAGGGCGATACAAAACTTAAGGGAGATTTATCGAGCCATGCAAGGCCACCTTGCGTGTCCATACATGGCTTGACAAATCTAGAGTAAAGCAAGACAGCGCAAATCACTACCTTGCATTACTCTTCCCCAGGGAGATGTTCCATAGGTGAAGCGTGGGTGTTCCCATGCATCTGCCCATGGATTTTAGCGCATTCCTAGATTTACCATTAGTGGTAGACCTGGGAATGCGTCAAAATGCTATGCATCCCCAGGGGAGGCTCAACGCAGAGAAATATCTTTATTTCTCCTCATTGTTTTCTCTTTCTACATGTGCTGCATTCTACGGCACACATAGAAAAAGGAACATGCCTCTGAGGATTGTTTTTGTGCAGGAAGGTGTCCTTCCTTCACAAAAACGATCCAGCCTACAACGCAGGCACTCTTGCACCCTGCCTCAAGGCTGCCTAAGTTGGTGCTACAGGGAAAAAGGGGGAGGCTTGGGTCCTGTCCCTGGCCGGCCTGGACCACTCTTATAGGATAAACAAACAAAGGGGCCGGACAGTGTAATGTTTTTAGAAGCAATTACAGACCTAGTATAATGAATTGCTAGGCTGCACAACCATTTGTGTTGAATCACTTATTTTTTATGCAAAATTATGAAACAAGTATTAAAGCATCTAAAGGTACACTACCACATTTACAAAGGTTCACAAATACATTGGATAAACCACAAACAGTACATACAATCAAATGATACACATATAAACAATTGTGATGAAAAAGTAAATATAGACAACTGTGCAATGCCTCAACAAATTACGTCATTGAGGCACCAATCCTGAATATAACATGAACAAGTGGACTGGCAAGTTGAAAGACTAGCCTACTTGTTACAACCACCACAGAATACACAGTGAGTTTGTCACATGGTGCGCAAAATAGGAAACCACATAAACTATACGACAGTGTAGAAATGTGTAACCTCTATTCCTATTACGCCCTAGTAGTTTGGTATCTTGGTGGAACTGGACGCCGACGCGTTTCGAACCCAATCAAACATTTAGCGGGTTTCCTCAGGACATGGATTGGAGGGGTCGTTGTCACTTATACTCGGGGTGTCAGGATGCTCCCTTGATGTGGTAGAGACTGGAAAGCAATTATGGTGCCGGTGCGCCTAAAGTAGAGAGTTTGTGGTTTTCGAGCGCCTTCTTATGTAGGCATGCGGGCTTATTTGTACACATACGCGGGCGGCAGCCGCCGCGGGGATTGAGCAATTCAGGAGCGATGAATCCAGGCTCTGCAACCGGCACCGAAGTATCACTGACTGACAAGTCGAAGCAAGTTGGTGCTAAGCAGCCAAAAATGCAACAGCACTAGGAAAGGACATGAATGCACCGTATAATATTAAATACGTCAAATTCCTGCCCTTTCCCTTTCACGCAGCTCAGTGCAGCAAGGTGGCTTGCTGCGTTGCGCTGCGCTGCGTGTTCAAATGAAAAATATTTACCTATGTCTCTAGACGATATCATGACATACAACCATTGCTGAGGTAGCTCTTACTTTTTAATAAAACAAATCCTTCATTTTTGCTTTGCAGACTACCTTGCTTGCATTTCCTACGCATATTGATTTCATTGTGCTGATTTTATTGCACGTTTTAATATTGTAAAACAATCTGATACAGTGTTGATTAGTAGTATTGTAAATGTAGATCTTCGATAAAAACATAAATGATGTGTGAGCAGTTAACAGATCATCAGGTCTGAATCCTGTTTTAGGAGTTACCCTATGGTACAATGGCTGTCGCCTCATGCAAGGAGACTAAACCCAGAATTTTATGTTGCTTTTTCCATACTACTTTTGTTATTTTCCCTAACCATCTCCTCTTTTGAAGCAGAGCATTTGTCTAAGATAGGTTGATTTTACCTACTGGGTGTAGAGGGTAGCCATGCAATGGAACCCATTATGTACATCCATGCCACTCTTCAGTGACTAGTAAAAAAAAAAATAATAACATGGGGACTGATGTTTAAAAAAGTTACAAATTCACTCACATAAGCTTATATCTATACCTCACATGAATATGCAGACACTTGTCTGTCGAAGTTCAGTAACCTTGCCCACCCCCAGACCCTCGCTAGTGAGATTCGAGAAAGCTCAATCATGCTTGCAGAATTCTCTGTGTGAGGAAAACTCTTTACAATTGTCAATATACTGTCTGTGAATGTATAACAAGGAATTAAGGGGCTTATTTATGAAGATTTTGTGCCGCCCTTGCGCCTCACAAGGAGGCGCAACGGTGAAGCAAAACCTAAGTCAGATTTATGTAGCCACGCAAGACCATCTTGTGTGGCCCTGTGTGGCTTGATAAATCCAGATTAACACACTGCAGCACAGCGCAAATCGCCGCGTTGCCTTACTCTGCCCTATGGAGGAGTTTCATGGATGGAGCGTGGGTGTTCACACGCATCCACCCATAGACTGTGGTGTATTTCTAGATTTACCAACACTGGTAAACCTGGAAATGTGTCAAAATGCTACACCTCCCCAGGGGAGGCATAACAAGGAGAAATATTTTGATTTCTCCTTGGTTATCTGTCTTTCTATGATGCTGCTTTCTGTAGCACATAAAGGAAAAAGCCTAAGAGGATTGTTTTAGTGCAGGAAAGTGTCCCTTCCTGCACAAACACAATCCTGACTTCAATTCATGTGGAGAAGTGTGGCTCAATGGTTAGAGCGGCAGACCCTGATGCAAGGTTCAATTCCCCGCCTCGGCGGGTCTTGGGCTCAAAAATTCCACGGACCTGATAATTCTCGCCTCGTGCCTATTCCAATCATGGAGTCCCACTCTGCAACTCTGGGCAATAGCTTGCTTAATCTCCACAACGGCCCCCACAGCGCTAAGGATGCCGGGCCTCCACCTTGGGGGTGCCCAGGAGTGGACGCCTCACAGGGAAAGCCAGGATGGGTTCCACAGCGGTATTCGTACAAGCGCCTTGAAACCCTTGCGGGTGAGTAGTATGCTATACAAGTATCAATTTACAATTTACAATTCAGGATCCCTTGCACCAGTGCGCAAGAGGGCTTGTGTTGGCGCCAGGCAGTCAAAAAGTCCGCCACCGCAAGGAAAGGACAGAAATACATCGTATTATGTTAAATACAGCGCATTCCTGCCCTTTCCATCTTGCAGCGCAGGGCAACAATGTGACCTTCTGCTCTGCGCTGTGTGAAACCTACATAAATATGCCCTTATATATAAAAATCACCGTATATGCGCAGCTAAGGCTTCGTTTATGAGTGCCACAGTTAATTCTGATATGTGTGATGCCTTTTATTGCCAAGTTTTGTGGTAAACGCTGCACCACCGCCCTTTTCCGCAGGTAAATTTCAGCAAGTGGAAGATGCCTGGTAAACACAGGGGTAGATGGATTTTGTTGCGCTAAGCACCAAACCTGGCACGTTATGCCTCATTTTGTGATCAGAAGTCGAATAAGCGAAAATTGTTACACACGATAATATTCGAATACCTCAATGTCGGATTTCATTGATCGCATCAAACACCAGGGCACTTCTAAATCAGTCCGTAGTGTCACTAGTGGGCAGAATTATGTTAGAGAATCGGGACCTTGGGCAACGGATTAAATAAACATGCAGCGTGGAAAAAAAATAGAGCAATAACCATTGAAAATGAATTCTGAAGATAAGAAGCATTTTAATATCAATACCGATGACGGGCTGGTTAGCCATCGGAATAAAGGACACATCTTCCTTTAATTTCCCAGGGCACATTGTTCTCCTATAAATGTGAAATGTGCCTGTCTATGTCTCGAGCCATCGTTACAATAGGACTCTGTGTTGATATGAGAGCTGATGATCACGAATGGCTGCATCATTACAAAGTGAGAGCTGCTCCGGCAATCAGCATTTTTCTAAAGAAGAGAAAGATTTTAGAGAGCTGTGCCTGTGCACTCATCTTCCCCAGCCCGTGCGTATTTTTTCTTGATTCTCTTTGAAGCTGTCGCTGAAGGGTTTTAGAATTTGCGAATATGATAGCAGGGGAGCTTGGGAGCCGCTATGCTAATGATGCATTAGCCTGCCAATCAGCCCCCGCTCTGCACAAAGGCCTACTATATTTGTCCAGTGAGTAAGTATTCATGACAAAAAAACATGAAAGAACATGGCAGAGGCCCTTCCCGTGGATTTCACAGCCTATTTCGCAAGCAGAATCAAAACGGGCAACCACAATTATATTGCGGACTCCGCGCCCCCGCCGCTGCTGGTAATCTAACAACACACTTGGATTTCTTTGCGAACAATATTCGACTCTGACTCTGAGAGAGTCAGTTTGATTGCACTTCCTTTCACAAGAGCCATCTTCAGCCTGTCGCTATTGATTTGCATTACGGCCTCATTGTGCTTATCAGGGGCGCCCAGCGTGCGAATTGAACGTATCGCAGCTTCCAATCAATGCTATTGTTAGCCGGTGAACTTTCGAAATGTGGGCAAGTTAATGCCACAATCGAGAAAATAAATAGATAGACACGTAGGGATTTGTTTATGAGAGGCTTGTGCAGCCGGAGCGTCACTTTTTCTCAGGCTCTCCTGTGGCGCAGTCCTTTCAACCATAGCCACTTTGAGGGTTTGCATGGATTCAAAGATATGGAGGAAGACAAAGTAGCACAAGTCACTGCGTTGCCTTACCCCGCACCAGGGAGGCGTACCATGGACGTTGCGATGGGTATTCCCATGCTAAACCCATGGGGGCAGATTTATGTTGGTAATGCGCCACGTTTGCGTCACGCAACTGCGGCGTAAACGTGGCGCATCCCTACGACCAATTTACAACATGACGCATCTAGGCAGATGCGTCACGTTGTAAAGCCCTGCGCCACATGTGGCCGTTCCGGCGCAGGGTGGGCGTTCCGGGGCAGGTGCGCCTCGCAAAAGTGGCTGAGTGAAATCTATCTGTGCCATTTTTGCACCATGGTGCGCCGCATTGTAAATCCGGCGCACCATGGGTGGGGAGCTGCGGCGCAAAATAACTGGCGCATCCCTGGGGATGCGCCAGTTATCATAAATCTGCCCCAGGGATTTCTACGCTGCCCAGATTTACTTAATCAAATAAACCTAGGACTGTGCCAAAACCACACATCTCCCCAGAGAAGGCGTAACAAAGAGAAATATTTTAATTTGCCTTGTTTTTCCTTTTTGCATGTGTGCTGCTTTATGTAGCACACATAGAAAGAGGCAAACGCCTCTCAGGATTGTGTTTGTGAAGGAAGGTGCCCCTCCCTGCATAAAAACAATCCTGCATGCAAACACAGACACCCTTGCACGATGGTGCAAGGGTGCCTGTCTTGGAGCTAGGCAGCAAATTGTGCGTCAGCGCAGGGGAAAGGACAGGAATGCACTGTATTTCATACAGATCGTGCATTCCTGCCCTTTCACATTGGCGTAGGGCGGCACAGCAAGAAGACTTGCGACACTGCCTTATGCTAATTCTCCATAAATTAGGCCGTAGATTGCCAGATACACAGTGACAGACCGTTATGCATATAGGGCAGTAAAAAGAGTATATTGTTTTATGTATTTTTTAATTTTTTTTGTTATTGTAGCTATTATCATTATTATTAGTAAAGCCCATGATATTATCAGTTAGTATTATATTGTTGTCGATTTGTTCCTTTAGTGTTTTGTAACTGTTCTCTAGCACACAAGTGAGACAAGTTTAGCTTGCAGCTCCTGGAAAAACCTTTTTTTATTTTTCCAACCACTTGAACAAATATATCAGTGCTACTTCATTCTACCACGCTAAAGATCATGCAGTTGCTAAGCACATGCTGCTTAGTAGCCAGAACTGCTAAAGTTGGAACATAAGAAACAAGGTTGGAATCCCGACCTCAGCTCAACATTCAGTGAATCTTGGTGATTGACATAATCTCCCTAAACCCTGTTCACAAACTTCATTTTCAATTACAGCAAATTGCTATTCACAAACCTACACATAGAGGCCGCTGCCACTCCTATCTTTTCTATGCAGGTATCTCCTCCACATAGGTATACGTTTCAATAGTAAATATGGGAGGGATGGAAGACATGGCTGGATAATGGAGAATGCTTACCGCTAAATGGGGGAGATTTATGAATTTATGAAGGGGCATTGGGACTGACATACTAATAAAAACACACACAAATGCACAGTAATACACACACACACACTTACACAAGTAGGATCATTGCTATTCACAAGCTAAACTTCTAAAGTTTCTACAGCCCTATAGATGTAAAACAACGTGTAAATGTAGCCAAGCCCAGCCTTTGAGTGATTCAAGCACCACAAGTGACTACTCACAGATATTGCAACACACTCCCACAGTAAACAATGAAGTCAGAGAAAGAAAATGACACCCTCATATGAACTAAATGTAAAATAATTTCATTATTTCATCATTTATATTATATGTATATAAGGAATAATTATTTCATGGCTTTAAAAATAATAAACTTAATTAAAAATATTTTTTAGTAAAAAATAAAACAAATTAAGTTAATTCAGCACATAATTATTAACAACATGTATTATATTTTAAATAAAAAGTCTAGAGAGAGTGTGAGATATTTTTTAAAGTATTGTTTAAAAATATAATTTATAAATAAACTTAATATTTTTAAATTCAATAATTATTGATGCACTTTTAATTAACTTGTGTAATGTGCAGTAGCCTTTAATTGTACAAGTCCTAGATGCAAAATGAACATTTAACATTATTTTATATTTATGATTTACACTAAGGTATTTTTATTTTATTTTGTATAAATAATAATATATAAGTTTTTTTTAGTTTTCCCAATATATTCCCATCGAAGATTTCTGCCGTGGTGGGGCAGATCTTCACCTATTTGTACAATATTACTAGTAATTACTTTACTTTTGGAGATCCTTTTGTAGAAGGTTCATCCCCTGATGTGAAGGGATGGAGACATGTGAATCTGCACCTAGATGCAAATGTACACCCAGAAACGGCGAATACAAAAATGTTTACAGTTAACCCTAGGTGTCATAGTTATTTTGCAGATGAGTAAATTTATGTGTAAATTTACCTATGTGAATAGGCCCCATACCTAAAAAATGTGTAGCTTAGTCTGTTTCTGTTGTAAACCACTCTAATTCCATTGAGCCAGATTCGCACTATAAAAATAGGAAACAATATAGGAACTTCAAACAAAAAAACTTAAGGAGAAAAATTCGAACATTCAAACAGATGTTAGTGAGTGGGCTACACTTCTTTGTGAAGGACAATGCATGGGCAGCAAGCAGTCTGAATCTGCCGGAACTCTAGGATAGAAACCGTACAGGATAATATCCCTGTTCGTATTTATGAGGGATAGCGACTCTTAGTAATCCCTTCAAGCTTTTTAACTTGGATCATAGCTTTCTGCTGGGATACCTGCTTCCTTTCAGGTGCTTTTGAGTGGTTTGGATATGTTTGTCAGACAGTATACAGTAAAAGATGTTTAGATTTGTTTAATTCTCTTCATAAGTGGATTGTGATGATTACCCACACACACCACCTTTTCCTTTACATGTTTATGCTCACATCAACCTATATATTAAGAGGTGTAAGGACAGGAGCTTGTCTTTCTACTTCTATGCTTCTGACATGCAGACATATAGGTCAGTGGTTCACAGAAGGGTTCATTTCTGTTAGAGTAAAACGTGTTCCAGTGGTCTCAAACGTGAGAAATATAAGTTTAAGAGCCTCTTCAGGGGCCTTATTATTTATCTAGCTCTTATGACCACAGGCAAACATCCCGTGCTACAGCCAACTACTGCAGGCTCTTACATTTCTGCTTAACCATTGTTGTACTGTGTGCTTTTTTCATTGTGCTCATAAACATATACCTGATGCAAGCAACCACTGGTAAATATACTTGTACTGAAAGAATCATGAAAAATGTACAGAGCACGTCAATCGCTAAAATAATTGATTCATGCAATTGAGCCTGTCATCATTAATGCTGTTGGGAGCCCCATTGAAGACAATTGAGAAGTTCTGGGCTTATTATAGCTGATATAAGCCCTGAGCTCCCACATTCCAATGTATGTCTTCATGTTTCTCCCTTTCTAATTTAGAATATTCTACCTTTGGCGGGTGTCATTGTCTAATAGCTTTTTAGCATATCTGCCTCAGGCTATAGTGGTTGTTAAAGGCCCTCTACCTTGTTAAAGGCTCCCCCTGTGGCTTGGGTCTATAACCCAGGTTCAGGGTCTTTAACAACCGCTATAGCTTTCTGCAGCAGGCTA
Source organism: Lissotriton vulgaris (assembly GCF_964263255.1). Taxonomy (NCBI): domain Eukaryota; kingdom Metazoa; phylum Chordata; class Amphibia; order Caudata; family Salamandridae; genus Lissotriton; species Lissotriton vulgaris. Next base: position 1,472,622,584 of record NC_141689.1, read on the forward strand.
TATGGTATAATATGAATTCCTAGGACAAATATTCCCACCATAAGCTATCGATTTCAAAACTAAATCTGATGGCTTTATTAGGTTTTCAGATCTGTAATTTTTCATGTTGATGAGTGAGCTATGCTTTTCTTTTGTTTTTAATAGGCTTTGAATACTTATTCACAGGACTTTACTTAATTGAGGCATTTGTTCAGAGCTTTTCAATTTGAGAACATTCACCTAACTGGGTAAAACCTTTCCTTAGACCTCACAAAATAGAATAGCTATATCCAACCTCAGCTATGAGGTTGTCTGATTTTTTTTTTATATAGCCAATGAGCCAATGTTTTAAAAGTCCAATATATCTAAATGTATTTTATGTAGTTAATCTGAAAATGTAGCTCAGATATGGATTCTCTACACTGCCTTTACTAGATCAAATATTAAACAGCCCCTAAACTTAATTTTGGAGTATATTCTTGTGTGCAGTCTTTCAAGGTTCAGCTCCACATTTCTTGCACTCACCATTTTGGAATAATCTTTCTGCATATTGAATGATGGGTGCTTCTGTTCAATACAGGTACTTCATCTCTGAGGTACCTTTGATGCAATTAACCGTAGGACAACGTAATTCATTTTAGAGCACCGCCTGGGTTTGCAAATGTTGTTCTAGATCAATGGTTCTTAACCGCTTGAGTAAATAAATGTGGTCCCTCACTTGGTCATTACTGAAATCCGGGGACCCCCAATGATTCATTATTGGAGTCTGGGAAGCCTCACTGAGTCATTCCTAGAAGCCGAGGAACTAAGCTTCAGCAATTGGTTTTTAAAAACCTATTGTATTGAGTTTTTATAATACCACTTGGGCAGTTGCCTGACATAAACCATTTTGAGACAGGATAATGACAAGCTACCCAGCATAGAAATATTATTGGGTACAGTTTGTATATATAACAAAAATGAAAAACAAAACTTTGTGCAGACTTTCCCACCCCCACCCACACTGGTGAACATGTTTAGATACCAATGTATGCCCGAATAAAGAAAACAATATACAGTACATTATGGCCCATAACATCTGATGGAAACTGCTTGTCAAGGGGTTTGCAAAGGAAAAGGAGGAAGGTCTATGCCCCGGTATGTAGACCATCAAGACCAGATTTTCCTGTGCTTCTGAGGGCAACCCCGCGCCTGAAAAACTGCTATCTCTGCTCCCATGCATTTGTTTAGTTCCTTTTGCCATTTCCCTGTTGTTGGTGGGGAAGTTCCCCTCCATAACTGGGCGATTTCACATTTGGCGATTGTGAGAACAAGGAAGAGTAAGTGTTGTTTGTATCGATTCCCCCCAATGTTGTCGCTGCTATGGAGCAGGAACAGTCTAGGGTTGTGTGGGAGATCCCAGGACAGCACCTCTTTTAAACAGATCGGAGCTGTGTTGCGGTGCAGCTCCATAGGCTTAAGCAATTTTGATAATTTGTACCTCAAAAGAATACACAAATGATAAAATGTATTATTTAATCCACAAACACATATAAACAATGACAATTATCATTTTAATGGGAAGGTTTGGGCTTTTCTTAATTCAACTGAGGTCACCCATATTCCAGACTATATTCTATTTGATGCATTTGCACTTCTCCCATAAACCAATCTAAGGACACCAACTTTTTAGTCCCCCATTTCAAATTCCTTCGAATTTACTGAAAGTTTCAGCATTTTCAGCATTGCTTCTTTATTTATATAAACTTGATCAGTTAATAATATTTAATTTTCTAAGCTATTGTGGACCCCCTGAGTTTGCGTCATGGATTTCCAGGAGTCCCTGGACCACATGTTAATAACCATTGTTCTTGATTGCTTCTTCCCAGTTTAATTTGTACATCTTCTATTTGGGCTGCTTTACTACATACTTTTGCTATTCCACATCATATCCCACAGAGAGAAACATTAATTCTGAATTGAGTTACTTCAATGTCTAGTAGTCACTTTGGACTCACCATGCACCAAAATGCTGATGAAGCTTCTTTAAGGATGTCCAAGCGGTAAACCATTTCAGGTCTTCAATCCAGTTTGAGGACAGCTGAGTAGTAAATGTTCATCTAGTTAAAGAGTCCCAATTCAATTAAAATTCAGTCTTTTAAATTCCTCAAAGGTTTGAGGTACAGATGTTGAACTTTGTAAGGTTGTACCTTGCTATTTATAACATTGTTTCTCAGTGCATTCCAACATAAATATAATTCTAGACTTTCCTCTTCACCTGAAGCACCATAATAATGACCTCATCAATTTGGCTTTGTTTAATAATCTGTCCTTGATATAGAGATCTTTATCATGAGTCATTGTTTTCAGAGGCAGTCCTAGCACTGGTGCGTTATAGAATTCATGGAGGTAGTATGATATCCACTGGGCTGTTCAAGTGCATCTTGCCCCTCCAAAGAAGGAGATTGTGTGTTGTGTTAAGGCATACTACATTTTTAGTGAGGCATTCTACATCGATCCTCTATTAGAGCACTGGAATTTTGAGCACTCCATTGAAGACAATGGAGTAGCTCCAAGTTTAAAATGGCAGGTGTAATTCTGGAGCTCCAACTTTCCAATTATTGTCTTCAAATTTCTCCTTTTATAATTTAGAACATTTAACCTGTTAGACCCGGCATACTTGGTTTGGTTCACCTGTCTTTTTGTCTGTGCCTCCTTAATTTTTAACTGTGTGCCGGGCTTTGTTTTTGCTGGTTTGTGCACTTTGGGCACTTTACCATTGCTAAATAGTGCTAAAGTGCAAGTGCTCCCTGTGTAAATTGTGATTATAATTGATTATCCATTATTGGCATATTTGCTTTACTGGTAAGTCCCTAGTAAAGTGCACTCTGTGTGCACAGGGCCTGTAAATCAAATGCTGCCAGTGGGCCTGCAGCTATGATTGTGTCACCAGCATGAGTCACCCTGCAAACATTTCTCAAGGCTGCCAGTGCAATATCTGTGAGTGCAATTTAAACTGACATGTTGACCTGGCAACTGCACCTACGTGCCTGGCCCAAACATTCTCTTTTCTTACATGTAAGGCACCCCTAAGATAAGCCCAAGGTAGCTTCATGGGCAGGGTGCAGTGTATGTGAAAGATAGGACATGTACTACTGTGCTTTACAGGTCCTGATCGTGAAATACTGCCAAATGTTTTTTTCACTATTGTAAGGACTATATCATAGGTTCTCATTGGAGCTGCCTTGTAACATCTTACAAGTGTAAACTTTTAATTGGGAAAAGATAGGGATTTGGAGTTTGAATTACTGAACTCAGGATTTAAAAATACATCTTTTAGTGAGGCTGGTTTTTAAATTGTGTGTTTTAAAATGCCACTTTTAGAGAGTGCAAAAAAACTATTGATGGACAGAATGTTGGACAATGCAAACATTCACCCCCGTCACAAGGATCTGGGTTTAATACATCATTCTTGGCAGTTCGGTCTGGACTGTTCCCATGGGGCACAGGGTCAACACTGATTTGCACATGGCTGGGTCTAATCTGGGGTGGCATGGTGAGCAAAAGAACAATGTGTTTAATCCAAATCGCTTGACTGTGGGTGAATGTATGATTTATTCAGCATTCTGTCCATCATTTGTTTGCGTAGCACTTTTAGAGAGTAGGCATGTTTTTGCTTTACCATTCTGTGTCTCTGTCTGCTTGTGGAATCAACCCCTGGTTTAGACTTTACAGCTGGGTTGTTTGTACATTCACTCTAGACAGTAACACGCAGGAAGCTGGGGTGTGCCCTACATAACCTGATGTCCCATCACCAGGCTGATGGGCCTTTATGATATAGAGTGGTGGAAGGAATTGTCACTAACAACTGAATAGGGCTGTGCCTGGCATCTAACATTGCTGTCTCCGCCCCCATGTAGTTTGTCTGGAGCCAAGGCAGGGCAAGGCAGGATCTTGTGGACAACAAAGACTTTCCTTAGGCTAAAAGGGGTGCAACTATCGGACCTACAACCCCACATATTTAGAACACTTCTGGACTGAGGACTCTGCCATGATGAAATATCTGAAGAGCTGTCTGGAGGAGTGCTGCTCATTTGCTGTGTGTTGCTTTGCTAGGTTGACCTACAGTTGCTGCTTCTGTCTGTGGGCAGTGAAAGAACTGGAGTTTGCTTTCTTGTATCCTGCTTTTCCAAGGTTCTCCAAGGGCTTGTGTGTGCTTGCCTCCTGTTGGATGTCCCAGGGCCATCTAAGACTTCATCTGCAGCATGCCTGAACTCCATTGCTGAGAGTTCTGACCTACCAAGTGGTACCAAGTTCAGTTCTGAGCCCTTTGAGGTGGTTCTTCTGCTTCAAGACTTGAAAATCCATGCATCGCCCTTCCAGGGCCGTTTTTCCTACCCCAAACTGGCAGTGCCTTTGAAAAACCAATGCATCACTGCAGTGCGGCTGAAAAATTGACGGAGCGCCTGTTCTCGGCCCAAAGAACTGCCGCAGCCGGAGCCCAGAACACTGAGTCTCTGATGTACAAGACCGCTGCTCCAAATTCAATGCAGGCCCTGCTGTGCGGCTGAAAGAATCAACGCATCACCTGTCTGATGGAGAGAAAATCGATGCAGCGCTGTTTTGCTGCATCAACCCACAATGTCTGGATTTTCTCACGCATTGCACCTTGCACCAAGTTTCCAATACATCGCTCCACTGAAAGGAGGCACCTCCGGGCATCAACGCAGTGCTTCTCCTCACAGAAAGGAATCAATGCAACACTTCACCTGTTTGCAGCAGAACTGATGCATCCATTTCCCTGGTCCTCAAGAACCGGCACATCGCTGTGTTTTATGATGCTTTCCTCCTTGGTGGCTGGTTTTCCTCATGGATTTTGGCGCATCAAAGGTACTTTGTGCTAAAATCAACACCTCCATAGCGTTCTATGGACAGAATTGCTTAAACCTTTAAAAAGTTATATTTTGAGGTATATATGTTAGATTTTATCGTTTCGGTCTTGTTTGATTTAGATAAAGAGTAGTTAATTTTCTGAACAGGTGTGGTGTCCATCTGTAGTGTTTTCACTGTGTTATTGTGTGATTTATGTCTAAATACTTTACACGTTGCCTATGAGATACGCTTGACTGCTCCTGCCAAGTTACCAAGGGGGTGAACAAGGGTCATCCTGGGTTTGTAACTCCCTTACCCTGATGAAAAGGAAGAGTCCCTGCTGGACATCCCCATTTCTAACACTACCCTTAGTGGTTGGTATGTTTTAATAGCCTTAGAGCCCGTCTGCCTCAGACTATACTGGTTGTTAAAGGCCCTCTCCATCATTATAGTCCCTCAGCTGCGGCTCAGGCTAATAACTCAGGTTCAGTGCCTTTAGAAAACGGTATATCCCTCTGTAGTGGGTGATAAGGCTATAATATGATTCTGTGAATCCCATTTCTACTCTTCCTACACTTTTATGCATAGTTTGTCTTTAAGACCCCATTGCAACAATGTCATGAGTCATTGCTACCTTTCTTATATAAAAACATAGCTGGTTAACGCTGGTTGTTCCAGGCTTAGAGGACCAGGTCTGATATTAGGCTTCAATTCAAAATAAACCTTTAGATCTTATGCACAAATTAGCTTTACAATATATGTTTCAAATCTTTAGTTTGTCTTTCTTCTAATCTTTCTAGATGTTCAGGAAAACTTTAAAAATCCTTGTTTGGATACATTAACGGGTGTTATTCAGGTCTTACGCTTTTTTACATCTGGAGACCTACTGTTGCCATGGTCTTTTACTCAGCCCAGAGGTGTCTTTCTCATTTAGCTCCAGCCACTGGCTCTGTGTGTCATTCTGCCCCATCTCAAGTGCTTGCATTGCAATACACAATAGACTATTTAATCAAGTGTATTCTGAATCATCATGCATTAAACTTGTTTTCTCAAAAGTACACTGTAAACAGAAAATAAACTTTTTTGTTTCTTTTATTCACTGCAGAAAGCGTATTTTAATGTTTTGTTGAAGACATTAAATGCAACACAGACCAATTGCCATTGCCAATGCTCGTTCCACTCGGTATTTTCTCTGACCTATACAGAATATTTGTGTTCATGGCTGTTATTCTAATGTTATTTCAATGTTGTATTCTTAAGGACACCAAGGGACACATACACCTTCAAGTTTGTGTTTCCTCTGTTTGACTCGCCCTGCAACGCTCCAACAACTGGATAGTTTAGATCACAATTCAAAACTTAAATTCATTTTTTAAAATTATAATAAAGTTAATAAAAATAATATAAACCTCACACTAAAACTGTCGTTTGCAAGAATGAAATCATGTTTGCACTAGGAAAATGGATTGAATGTATGCTCACAACATAAATGGCCTCTATCAAATGCAAGACTGCAAATGTATAATTTCATACTTTTCTCATCCATATTTATTTGTGCGTGCACGTGTTTGCGTGTGGGTGTCTCTTTGTATGTTTAGAATTTCTTGAAGTAATTCATGCAAAAGTTATTTTCAACCTTATTTTAATTAATTATTGAAGCACTGTAAATGTGTTGACATTCTTAAAAAATCACAGAGACAATTTTCAGCAATAACAACAAACTTCTTAATTCCCATAGCTGTGCAATTCCCGTGGGAAATGCATAAAAGCACCATAACCCAGTTAAACGTTATTGATGTTTAGGAGTTAAAAAATATGAAAACAAGTGATCTCATTTCCATGCAGAATGCATACTGTTTTATCTGGCTGGTTAGTGAAAATGAAATTAAAATACATTAAGTATGGGTTGTTTGATACTTGAAGCAAACGGCATAACGTTTCTCAGTTGCTTTGAATGTATCCAATGGATTCATAGAGCAGGACCGTATTTTGTTTTAACCCTAGTAAAATATGTTTATTCATGCCATAAATCTATTTAAACACATAGAGAATGTAACTTTTTTGAAAGCAAGTCTTAATTCTATTGGAACACTTGTCTACGTAAAGCGAAATTCAGTAGCTGGTTTCAGCAAGGTGGTAACCTAATTTACATAGCCACCTTTTAAATGGCAAAGAGGAAGTAAAATGAACAGAACAATAAAACTGGCTATTGCTATAATGTAAACAGCTATGCTTGCAAAATCTAATGTGTTGGTTTCTGTTAATAGTAAAAACGTTTCTTTTGTTAAGAAGGTCATATATTTTTTACATAGAAGTAAAACATATATGATGTATAATATGCATTATTCATCAAACAATCAGGGGGATTATGAATCAAAAAGCTACTTACTTTCACAGCAAAAACGTAGTGTAACAGCATAGGAACAAATGAACGGCCAAAACGTGAGAGGGTGCTGTTTGCAGGATTTATTTTTTTGTGCCTCTTTATAAATGTAAAACACATCCTCACATAAAAAATTCAGATGAGGACACATTTTATTGTAAAATACAGAAGAAAATGCTGGTTTTGCATTTCACATAATTATGCATAATTTCATGCAATTGCTGAAAACTTTTGCGTGAACTACACAAACGTTGCACAAACGCTGCACACCCCTAGTGAAGAGGGGTATTGATGATATTGAACAGCTGATTTTATTAACAGCACCTCCTTTGACTCCATCATTCATGACATTGTGATACCAAGTTCCTCTAAGACTGCTGCCCCATGAGCACCTTTCTGTTTTTAGCCCCTTACTATCTCCATGGCCTGTAGAGTTCCATGAGCCTCAATTCTACTTAGCATTTGTTCAAAGTATATGTAAGAAATTTGGTTATTGGTTGACGGTGGTGGAAGGTCTCCTCTGGCAACAACCAACATACTTGTCAGAGTGAACCACATAACACACTAAAATAACCTATGCTTAACTTTTTCGTAGTTTGGCACAAAGCAGTCAGGCTCAACCTAGAGGCAAAGTGTAAAGCCTTTATGCAGCACACAAACAGTAATAAAGAGAAAACACAGTGGAAGAAAAATTCCATACTTGTTTAAAAGCAAAGAGTGCAGTCTAAAAAATAAAATAATAGCAAAATAGCAAAAATCCAATCAGTAGAACCAGAGATATTCAATTTTAATGTTTTAGCGTCAATACCTCCTAAAAGCACAACACATCACTGGCCGACATCTGGTAGGCCAATACCAGGAGAAATTTAGGACGACCGCAATAGAATGCGGGTCTGATACAGGAACCAGGTTAGTCCTGCTGAAGAGTTACCTTCTGAATCCAGCATGAAGAGTTGCTTTTGTGGTGAAGGAGGCTGCCAGGAGCAAGGAGAGTTTCACGGATGGTCTTCACTGTAGTGCGAAGAACACTTGCTGTTGTTTTAGCGGTCACTACTGGCTGTTGTTGCTTTACCAGTAATTGTAGCTCTTGTATTGCCAGTCTTTGTTAGTGGTCATTGTCGATGCAAAGAGCAGGTCTCACCTGAGCTTTGCATTGGCGGACGTTGCTTGTGGTAGAATCTTGGTGCAATCGGACCCATTCATTGTCACAAGGAGCCTAAACTTCAGGATTTCACCTTTTCCTGTAGACGAGTAAACTCTAATGCCAGCCGAGGGTCCAGGACTTGGGAGGCCACTCTTGCGGATCATGGACTATTGTACTTGGCACTTTTTGCAGGGACATCTCTGAATTCTTTGCTTTCCTCCTACCTTTTTTTTCTGACATGGTGTTGGTGGTTTTAGGGCTCTGGGCACTTTAGCACTGCTGTCCAGTGTGAAGTGCATGTGCTCTCTGTGGTTAACATGGTAAGATTGGTCTACACCTGTTTGGCGTATTTAATTTACCTGTCAGTCCCCAGTAATGTGGTATCTTATAAACCTGGGGCCAGTAAATTAAATGCTTGCAGTGCTGCTTGGGCCACCCACCAAAGTAGCCTTTCAAACCTGTCTCCAGCCTCTGCCATTGCAGGGCCTGTGCGCGCAGTGTTACTACTGCTGTGATGTGGCACCTAAAGTGTGTGCCACGTATGTGACCCCCCTTTTACTGCTTGTCAGTCACCCCTAAGGTAGACCCTAGCTAGCCCTATGTGCAGGGTGCATTGTAGGTAAAAGGTAGGACATGTACCTTAAGTGTGTGACATGACCTGATAGTGACAAACACCCATTTCTGGTTTCTCACGGCTGTGAGGCAGATAAGTGTTTCAGTGGTAATTCCTGATATGAGAGGAGCAGCGTGGTCAAGTCTGGTATGTTTGGAAAAGGATAATACATGCTGCGTAATGGTGTCCGCAGATTTATGATCACTATTTTAGAAATGCCACTTATAGAAATGGGCATTTGTGTGTGCTATAAGTCTGCCTGCCTGATGTGTATTGCATGTCTGGCTCTGGAGTGACAGGGCCTATTGGTGTGTGTGATTCCTGGGAGGGCAGGGCGAGTCAGCGCTAGGCTGAATAGGAGATCTGCATTTGGAGTAGTGGGAGGAATAGTCCCCTGACCCTGAATAGGTCTGTGCCTGTCTGGGTGAATGCTGGCTCACCCCCCCCTGTGGTGTGTCTGATGACTGAGCTCCCAACTAACAAAGGGGAGTAGAAGCACAATAAACAAAGTGATCCAGTACCCCCGAAACCAGTTGAGACTGGTTCCCAAAGCCCTGTGCCAGGGCAGAACAAAGAGAAACCCTGTATAAATATTGGGGCTGTGACCCCATGTTTATCAGGCGTATTTGGGTGCTGCTTGCTGGGCCAGAGGAGGAACCGCCACGAGGGACTGCTCCTCTGTTGGAGGGCCCTGTGAGCCGGCCTTCCTGGGCCCAGCCTTGCTTCTGGACTCTGATTCTATTGCCTTGTGAGCACTGCATCTTTTTTCTGCTGCTCCAGAATGAGAGGAGTGTGTGAGCCCTGCAGCGCTGGGCTGTGAAGTGTCTGGAGGGAACTCGGCGTGGGAATTCCCCTGTGGTCCAGGAGTGAAGCGGGACCCTACCCTGCATTTTGGTGTTTCCCGGAACAGAGCGGGAGCCTACCCTGCATGTTTGTGCTCCAGGGGTGAAGCAGGAGCCTACCCCACATTTTGGTGCTTTCCAGGAAGAAGTGGGAGCCTACCCTGCATTTCTCTGCCACCGGGCAGCCGCCAGTGCGATCCAGAAGCCAGGCAAGCTGGCTGGTTGTAGGTGAGGCCAGGAAGAAGAAGTGATGGCTGGAAGACAGGCAGAGTTGTACTTGAAGGAGGGCAGGAGCCTATCCCACCTCTGTGACCGTGAGCGCAAACTGAGAGGGCCGCAGAGCTTATATTCTGGCGGGAGCCCACCCCACGCGGGTCTGACCTGGGAGCACATGAGACCAGCTCTAAAGAGGACTGGAGCCTCACGGGCTCCCTGCTGATGTCATGCGCTGGTCCCAGGTGCCTAAGAGGAAAGGCAAGAGACGCCGCTGAGCTTTCCCCGTGTTTGAGGAAACTGGAGGAGTCCCATCAGAAGCCTCAGTGAGTGGGGTCACATTGGGCCGTGTTGGTGCCAGGGCTGTTTCCAGCCGCCCGTGGATGGCGGGTGGCTGCTATGTGGGTGCGTGGCATTTTAGAGTCCTGGTGAGAGGGGCTTGAGTGTCCCTGCGGGCTGGTGTCCATTTTCCACAGCTGCACCGTAGGAGCACGGGCAGCTGCAATGTGAGGGCAATTTGGTTGCAGGAGTCCCGGAGAGGGGCTCTCAAGGTACTCTCTGCCAAGACTAATTTTCCCAAGCTGCACTTCGAGAGCATGGGCAGCTGAAACAGGGGAGCAATCCTGGTCATAAGGAGGAAGGGGTGGGACGCACCCGCGCCCCAATGCATTGCGCCCTTCTGTGATGGTAACATTGGCAGCCAGAGGGCGTGTGGAAAGCCCTATAACAGAGAGCCCTGACATTTGGGACAGAAGGAATTTGGGGGCAGCACAGATGGGCCCTAGTTGAAGCCAATTGGCCCAGGGTTATTTTGAGTGGATGCGATACTTGTAGGGCGCAAGGCCCTAAAGTGGAGCATACTGTGTCTAGGGGCCCGATGTAGGTGGCCGTTTCAGGCCATTTACCGACCGGTTACGGCCGATTTCGGCCGTTTCCGACCGGTAAATGGCCAATCGGTATGTAGGGGCCTAAATCCAAGGCCACATGTAGGTAAATCTACATTTACAGAATCGGTAAAATTACCGATTCGGTAAAATACCGATTCGGTAATTTTACCGATTCTGTAAATTCCATATGTAGGTGGGACTCTTCTGAGTCCCAAAGGCCTTAACGAATCGGTATTTTACCATGAAATCCAACTTCATGGTAAAATACCGATTCCGGTGTGCATGCACATGTGTGCATGCACACCTATGTCATGTGACAGGCAGACCTGCCCTTAGGGCAGGTATGCCTGCCACATGGCACCTGTGCCTGTTTTGGGGGTGCCAGAGGGTGTCAAAGTGACACCCCCTGCACCCTTGTGAATTCTTTAATTACCGATTCGGTAAATACCGAATCGGTAATGCCTAATCATTCCTATGGGCTTCAAAGCCCATAGGAATGAATGGGCATTACCGATTCGGTATTTACCAAATCAGTAATTAAAGAATTGTTAAGGATTCGGTAACGAATGCAGATGTTGAGACCTACATACCATTTACCGATTTTGAAATACCGAATCGGTACAATTCGGTATTTTAAAATCGGTAAATGTTTTTTACCTACATCTGGCCCTATGTTGCTTGTGATAATGCTGAGTACAGTATTTTGCCAGTAGTTACTGGTTGTGTTTTATTACCTCTTCTAATGGTTCTGACAGTGGCCCAATTGGCCCTGTCATGTATATAATCCCCTGTGAATTACTAGCTGGTGCCAGTTGGCACAGTGTATATTGTGTGGTTATGATTCTAATGTGTTTATGATAATACAAAGGCAATTTTTTATATAACCTTGCATGGAGTCTCTTTTGTGGTGTTCCTAGTGTGTCACAGTGGTGTGTGTGTGTTGCGCAAATGCTTTAATCATTACCTCTAGGATAAGTCTGACTGCTCGTGCCAAGCTACCAAGGGGGTGAGCAGGGGTTATCTTCAGCGTGTGACTCCCTTCCTCTGACTGAAGTGGTGGTTTCTGCCTAGCTTAGGCGCATGACCTAGCCAACCAGAAATCCCATATCTAACAGGGACTCACTCCAGTAGAGGTCAGCAGGGCTCAGGCAGGTCCAGTTACAGCTCAAGGTTGGTCCAGTTTCAGCAGGTCAGCTGGACAGTTGCAGAGAGGGCTCTGTATCTTGTTGCAACCCAGTAGTACACACCGGATGTCAGCAATCGACCCTGAGAGTCACTCTAATTAGGAACAGGTATAGTCTTCCTTCTGAGACAGCAAAGCAGTCCTTAGTAGTACATCAGTCCTCTGGCAGCAGGGCAGTCCTTCTTATATAACTTTTACAGTTTCAGGAGTGTTCTGATGAGTGGCTCTGGAGGTGCCAGCCTTTGTGTGGGGGGACTCCATGTCCTATACCCACCCCTGGTACTGTAAAGTTGTTTCTCTTTCACTGTCAAGTCTCTAAACGGTGTCTAGGGGAGGCAAAAGGCAGGGCAGACCTGATGTGTGGTTCATTTATGTATACAGGATGCAAATCCCTTTGAAGTGTAATTGGGGCTGGGGACAACGCCTCCCCGGTCATCCTGTCAGGATGGTCCATACTGTCCACACCTAAGTTCCCTTTGGGGTACTGTTTGGAATCAAGACACAAATCCCAACCGCAAGAGCAATTTTGTCATATGACCCAGGGCACTAGAAGAAGGCACAAATGGTTGGGACAAGAAAAGGCCAGCATTCTAAGAGCGCCATTTTCAGCATTTTGACTTAAAATCCCACTTTGCCATTAATTAGGATTTAAAATTGCAATTCATTGGGTTGAAACATTATAGCTCTATGTGCTCTCAATCCAAAGTTACCACTTCATAAATGCAATAAGGAAACCCAGTGTTAGTCAATGGGAAAGATAGGCCTTCCAACAGTGAAACAACTTTATGAGTTTTCCACTGCCAGGACATGTAAATCTTAAGTACACTTGTTCTGCTTTTTAAATAAAATGCACTCTGCCCTGTGAATCTTTAGGGCATACCTTATGGGTGACTTATAAGTATGTATTAAAAAAGAAAGGTTTAGACCTGGCAAAAAGTTTATTTTGCCAGGTCAAGATGGCAGTTTAAAACTGCACTACAGGCTGCAGTGGCAGGCATGAGACATGTTTTAAAGGGCTACGCTAGTGGGTGGAACAATGAGTGCACGTCCACTAGTAGTATTTCATTGGCAGGCCCTGTGTACATGTGGTAATATCTACTCAGGGGTTACAAGTACATTAAATGTGCCATTAAGGAGTAAACCATTTGTATCATGCTTGAAGGAGAGGGCACAAGCTCGTTAGCAGTGGTTCATTTTGCAGAGTCCTAACAAAAACAAATTCAGCAAAACATGCGTGATAATGACAAAAGGCTTTGGGGATAGCACACCAATGTTTTGAAGTCTAATTGTATACATAATTCTACATTGTGTTTTTTTCAATGCCTAGAACATATTTTTATAACTTTGCTTACAACACCAAGCTTGCCTTTTGAGCTGAGACCACTGGTTTGCTCTAAAATAGTTACGTTTGTAAAACAGCTATTAAATATTGTTCACTGGATGTAGCACAAAGTTTTGAAGATGATGTCAGCAAAGACAGAAACCTTGCTCATGTGAGCAAATATATTGGCCAGAGGAAATCTTTAACGCTAAAATCTGCGGTGGAGCAATTGTGCACTCCATAAGAAACAATTATCATAACATTTGTGAACTGAGAATTGTTCAGTGTGAATGCTTAGATCACTAGAAACCACAGAAACATGTCTATGGGCACAAAAAGTTACTGTTGTTTTATTTATATCAGCACAGACAAGGAATGACAAATCCCACGTGTTTATATCTAACAAAATGGGACCGGCTCATCCAATATACACAGTGTGTACTATAGCTGTGAGCTAAAAATGGATGGAATGGAGCACTTCCCACTTGGAACTACTGAATGGTTATGTTTAATTCAAGTAGATTCAGGAATTACCTTTTTATTGTTAACTGTCATTTTGTTTGTTGGCCAACGGGCCCACCTGTAAGGTACGTAAAGGGGTCGCCTCTGGACTCATTAAGGAGCTCTTCAGGCAGAGTACTGTACCGACGGGGCCCCCTGGAATTTGAGGGTCACCCCTCACCTTGGTGGTTGCAGGAGCCTGTTGTACGCCACTTGTCATCAGTCTACAGCTACGAATGGTTACGGTTCGTGTTTTCTTTTTTTATTTCAGTGTGTTTTTTTAGCTTTTCACGGTAAAGAATATACAAGATGCAAAGAAACAAGGTACATGGTACAAGGTCCAAAGGTGCACCAAAAGCTAGTCCAACATTAGTTACTCCAGAAGTAGCTGACAAAAATTTCCTAATGTAAGTCAAATGAAATACAGAGTCATATGTATAGTGTGATCTTAGTATTTTGGGGGCACGGGGCAAAACAGATTATGGGGGCTCCTACATGGAATAACTGGATTGTATTTCACATTTTCTGCTAATTCTATCTTGCATGATGGCAAACAATGGTAAATTATGTTAATTTTTAACAGGGTCACACATAAATTGATGAAATATGTTTTGCATGGGACCCCAAAAATCCTTAAAATGACACAGCATAGTCTGACAAAGTCAGAGATAGAGGTAGGCAGGTAGAGAAAGAGGTTTAGATGGAAAAATAGAATAGCCGAAACCAAATGTAGAGATAGTTCACTTTCCCAGGTAGCCCCTTGGAAGGAGGGGGCCCTGAGCAATTGCCCACCTTTTCTATGACTTAAATGTCTCTGCAATGTGTTAGATTCTCATATTTTCTTGATAGTTTGCTGCCAAATTTCATGTAGGGGATTGTATTCCACATTAAATGTACATATGCACAATCCTTTCTGAAGTAAACCTTCAGGGTATATTTCTAAGCTGTAATTAGATGTATCTAACAGGATGCACATTCGGTGCTCTCATGCCACAGATACCCACCCTATGGCCATATTTACGACATTGGTGGTTCAGGGCTCGAGAGCAAGTCAACTTGCTTGATTGTCCTGCTTCACACACAAACAAGAGGAAGGAATAAGCCCTATTTATCCAATGCAGCACATTCCTGTCTTTTCTCATTTGCGCTGGTGCCGTTTTGGCAGCCTAGCACCAACGCAGGCACCCTCATACCAAGGGCAAGGGTGCCTATGTTGTAGGCAGGATTGTTTTGGGGCAAGATTTGTGCAGGAAAGGACACCCTCCTGCACAAAAACAATCCTGCAAGGCTTTTTGTACTCTGTGTGCTGCACAATGCAGCACATGTAGAAAGAGGAGCAAACAATGAGAAAAAGATATGTCTCCTCGTTATGCCTCTCCTGGGGAGGCATAGCTTTTTTGCCGCATTATCAGGTTTACAAATCCTGTTAAATCTGGAAATGCATCAAAAACCATTGGAGTTGCATGGGAACACACACCGCAATACTCATGGCATGCATTTCTTCTGCAGAGTAAGGCAATTAGTGATTTGTGCTGTGTTGCCGTACTCCATATTTTTGAAGCCATTGTGGCTTTGTGTGACTTTAAAAATTTGACTTAGAGGTTTGCATCACACATGTACCACATTGTGTGGTGCAAGCATGATACAATCTCTCATAAATATGCCCCTACATTTGTAGTTTGTGGTGCCAGTTGCTGATAAGATGATGGCTTTTTTTCATAAAATAGACATCATTTGCAAGTTGCAGGTGCTGAATGCTTCCTTGCAATCCTTAAACTTTGTGGCATACATGAACAAATGAGCATTTTATACTTTTTCACAATGTGTAACCTCATATCCATTAAGATCTCAAACTAATATTAGGTGCAACGCCTTATTCAGCCAGAAAGGAGTTTCGAGCTGTTTTGCGAAATTCAACTCCTTGTGAAATAAGGAATTCACTAACACCTTCCCCCTCCGAACCAACCTTTGCTTGGCTTTTCACCTGCTAGAAGCTTGAACAGTTCTAAGTGGTACAGGGGCACGAAAGGCAGAATTATCAGCACAATAACTCTGAAACACACTTCATTAAGGAACATGGAAAACTGCAGTAGTCGCCCATACCGAAATTACCATTACTAGCATTATCAGTAATTCTATGGCTCGAAATACAGTGTCAGTATTTCCGTGTACATTGGAATTTAGGTCAAACTCAAGAAGATTTTATGCTGAAACACAGGTATATTTCCTCTCTTCATTTCAGGCAGCAGATACAGCAGACTCTATACAGAGTGGCAGGCTATCATAAACCAAAGGTCATAATGACCGATTACAAGATTTTTTAAAGGGTTACGTTATTTCACAATATTATCTCCATAATATAATCTAGCATTTTGCAAAGTATAGTGAGTGATGGGTGTGAGGGACACTAACCTGCAACCTGGGAACATGATGGTACAGTTTCGCTAATCAGAACTAGCACTGCACAAAATTCACACAATTTGCTTTTGCATAATTATGCAATATTTTTGGAAATTACAAGAATTATGTATAATTATGTGAAATGCAAATCTGGGCCCATGTTTATCAAGAATTTGCATTAGTTTACAGCACAGAAAAGGTGGCAGGTACTATTGCTGCACTAACAGACAGTTGTTACAACCGTTCTTTGGTTCACGCTAAATTTTCCACTCTTGCCCACCTCCTAAGACCAGCCACCAATAATGGTCTTAACATATAAACTTATTTGGTACAACTATGGAGAGGCAAAGCGTATCAATACATGTTTATAGCTTTAAATGCCATATATATAAACAAACATAGATGACAGGAGTAATGGTTTTCCAAAGGGTGACGTGGTTTTCAGATGCTGTTATTGTGTTTCACAAAAATCCACAGCCAAAATCCACAGCCTACGCGTTTCGCCCAACACGGGTTTCTTCAGGGCTTAGTTTTGTATCTTGGTACTACAAAGGCTCCAAATCTGGGTGTCTCAGTTAATGTAGTCCCAACTACTGGCGAATAAGTCCCACTTCCTGGGATCACGTTTTCATTAGGGGATTTAGGTATTGTCCTGTAATCCTTTCTATGTTGACAAATTCCTTGGAGTACAGAGGCCATCTCAGAAGGGCACGCCAAAGGCCAGCCCATCTGCGCCCATCAGCCCTGGACCGCGCCAAGGGCAGGAAACAACCTTTACAACGCAACCATTACATCGCACTACACTTACAACGCAGTCATAACATCGCAACATCCTTTACATCGCATGTCCCTACAATGCAGGCACTACAACGCATACCATTACAATGCATGACACTACATCGCATGTCACTGCAACGCAGGCATTACAACGAATCCCATTACAACGCATAACATTGGAGTTTGAATAGTAATTTTTAACCCCTACACTATCCAACACTTACCCTACTGTTGCACCCCCTGGAGTTAGAATCGTAATTTTTACCCCAACACTATCCAATACTTACCTTAAATGCAATGGATGTTGCGATGTAAAAACTGCATTGTAAGTGCATGCATTGTGAATGTATGCATTGTAACATGATACATTTGCCCAGGGCCTGACACTCTGGTCCTTTCAAGTCAGAGCTGGCTATTCCGCAACTAAATTTAGAAACCTTACTAGTGCTATACAAAGGTAATGGTGAAAGCTGTATAAACCTTAAATGTTCTCTAGCGGCACTTAACACACCTGTCAAATGTCCATCATGGCAACTAAAAGTCATGGCTAAGCTCTTTCTTGAGAGCAACTACTTGTGCACTTATCAACAAACCGCTGAAATATAATTTAATAAAACACAGCTGTGAGTTACATCTGTTTATGGAAACAAACAAACCTGCACTAGCGTTTATCACTGAAAACTGGGCTGACTCCACATGCAACATAGATATGCAAGCTGCAGTACCACAGGGCTGTAATACTTTTAAGATGTGACAGAGAACTCAAACGTGGAGGAGGCATAGCCGTTATTGTTAGAGAAGACTTAGCATCCAGCTGCCAACCACCTCTCTTCTCTTTTTGGAAATCAATCTCCTTTGCTATAGAGGCTAATATGCAGCAATTGTTTAAAAGTATGGTCCTATCAGGACCACCTGGCTCCAGAAAAAAAATTCCACAGGAAATTGCAGGCCTTCTGAAGGAACCTATTTTAGAAGCTAATTACAGAGTCCTTGGCGACTTTAACTACCATCTAGAGGCGATCTCAGACCCTATTACCGCACACTTCTGCAAACTTACTCAGCTTTAGGCCTAGATCAAATAGTAAGAAGACCAACGCATCAGGCGGGCCATGCCGTAGATGGTATTTTTGCATACAACCCAGACCTAATTAATGAAAAGACATCTCAACTAGCATGGTCGATCACAGTGCAGTCCTCTTTGAACTGTCCCTCATACAGTCCAATTCCAACATAAAGAAATTACCATCTACCTTCCCTTTGCGAGCTTGGCAGAATGCACAACCAGACCTTCTTATCAAAGCTTTGGATGACACACCCCCAATTCTCTCTATTGATGACGAAGCCGCAGCCACACAATATAATAGATGGCTGGAAACCGCTTCTAATCAGTTAAGCATAATCCTTCTGCCCCATGGTTCTCTTTGGGACTTAGGGAGTATAAATAACATTTCGAAAACGAAAAAGAAGATGGAGAACTGCCTACAAAGAGGAATATAAGCTAAAATATAAACAGTATGATGTTATCTACAAAAATCTCATCCTGAAAACCAAAGCATCACATTTTACAAAAAACGTTCAAGGAAGCTAAAGTCTTCTAAAGAACGCTTTTGGACAATCACAGAACTAACTAATAACTGTAACAAAAAATCTCTGATTGCTAGTCAATAGTTTTGAGATACTCTAGCAAATTTCTTTCTGAAAAATGTAGAAACAGTCTTTAAACATTTCTCCAACTCCAAGTCGGTGTCCACCATGTTACTTGTCGATATGGTTAACCAGCCCCCAGAGACAACTAAAATTCTGGATGAGTTTACCGCCCCACCCAGCAAGGACAGAAATCTATTGGAAACCTCTCCTTCAGGTTCTTTGTATGATCCATTTCCGCCCAATACAGATAAACTTGCAGCAGAGGTCATTGCGCCCAAACCAGCCCCCACTTATCATGCTATGTGTAAAAGAGGCATTTTCCCAAGCATTTGAAAGAAAGTAGTCCTGATTCCCCTTCTAAAAGAAACCCTCGCTGGACCATAATGACCCAACCAATCATCATCCAAATTCTCTTCTTCCTTTACCAGAAAAAATAGCTGAAACATTTCTGAACAACCAGCTCATGACCTTTATCAAATCTAATAAACTCATAGACACTACCCAATTCGGTTTTCGGAAAGGACACAGCGTGGAGACGGCTCTGCTCAAGGCAATCAAAGATCTCAGGGAGGTTTTGAATCAAGAAAAGGGGACAGGCCTTGTCCTGCTTGATCTCTTGGCTGCCTTTGACACCATCAGTCATAACTACTGCTAGGTTGTCTGGCTAACTGTGGAATCACAAGCCTGGCATTCGACTTGTTAAAGTCTTAATATGCCTATCTGGAGCAAATAGTAAAATTAGCGAACTACACCTCACAACCTTTCTCCCTCCCATACAAGGTCCCTCAGGTATCCTTGCTGAGCCCTACCCATTTTAAAATGTATATTTCTTCTTTAGCTAAATAACTAAGAAGTTTTGGATTCTTTCTGACTTCCTATGTGGATGATACCCAAATCGTCGCATCCAGTGCACACAATGATGCTCATAAAGGGCTCAGATTTCATGATTGCTTGTTGGCTGTCCATAATAGGATGAACTCCAACTACCTTAAACTAAATGCAGGAAAAACAGAAGTCCTACTGTTTGGATCCCAGTCATCTTTTTGGGCTCCATCAGCCAGGCCAACCATCATGAGTTCAATCCCTACCCCAGTGGAAAAGTCCAGTAATATGCTATTGATTATGGATAATAAAACCCCTGTCGGCAGGTAGGAGGCCCTGGTACTGCTGGATCTCTCTGCGTCTTTTGACACAGTCGACCACTGCATTTTGGTTGACCGTGTCAGGGATGCAGGTATCCAGGGATTTGCTATTAGCTGGATTATTTAATTCCTGGAAGACCGCTCCCAGTTGGTCCACATAGCCCAGTTTATGGCACCAAAGATGAGGACAACATGTGGAGTCCTGCAGGGTTCCTCACAATACCCTCATTTGTTTAACCTCTATCTCCTTCCATTGATCCGGTCTGTGAAAGAGAGAAAGGTGTGCACCTTCAACAATGCATACAACCTTCAACTAATGTTCACCATTAGCAACTCTTCTGAATCGGTCCTCGAATTTCAGATTACTATGCTGCACATCTGCAATTGGATGAACAGAAATAATTTAAAACTCAACCCGGATAAGACTGAACTGGTCCTAACGGAGGGGAATCGTAATGCTTGGAGCCCACACTTCTGGCTAACTGAACAGCGGTCTTCAACCACCCCATCCCCTTCTGCTAAAAGTCTTGGGGTAACAATTTTATTGTGACTTCACAATACAGACTTAAATTGGTTCAGTAATTTCAACTTGCTTCTTCCAGTTAAGGAATATGGGAAAGATCAGCAGACTTCTCACTCAGGAAGCACTGATACAGGTTGGTCTAGCCATGGCCATGTCTCATACAGACTATGCCAACTCTCTATACTTTGGCATCCGACTATATTTAACCAAACGACTACAACTGGTGCAGAATCAGGCGGCTAGACTGATCTTTCAGCAACCTAGGTGGCAACATGTCACCCCTTTAATGAGGAAGCTGCACTGGCTCCCTATCCCACAGTGATGCACCTTTAAGGTAGGCTGCCTCATCTTTAAATCATTGAATGGCAGGAGTTCTAAATTCATTGACAGCCTTATTCAAAGGCATACACCCACGCGCAACCTGCGCTCAGCTCACATGCACCTCTGGACAATACCCTCCTTCAAACTGAAGCATCAGGGCAGCTGCAAGTTCGCAGTACTGGCACCCAGATACTCTTACTCCCTTCCCTCTGAAATTAGATCCTGCACTGACCTCTTGAGCTTCAGGAAACTCCTTAAGACTTGGCTGTTTAGACAAGCATACAAGTAATTCAACAGGACTCCAGCATCTCTTAGACCAGCGCCATGAAACCAGTCAGCGTATGTGCGCTTTATATGAATGTTTTAACTTAACATAAAAAATAAACACCTCATCCTCTTTCTGCACCCTCTGAATATTCAAAAAGAACATGCCTTTCATACATGACAGATTTCAAAAGATCTTAATTACCTCTTTGATCCTCACGAAAAAAAGACAATTGTAACAATCTACTTCTTCCTTCTCACAAATACAATATCAACAAACTGCAGGCACTCAAAAATGCTGCAGCTCGATTTTCTGAATCATAGCTTTAAATGGTATCTCCCTGCCTGAAATCTTCGCTCTGCAAATGCTAAATTAACGGTACAAGATTTAATTGAAGAAGGTGGGTTGGCAAGATCATTGTGCTGGAAGCATCCAAAGCATGGAACATGCTACCTCTCTGCATAAAACAGCCCCAGTCGTCCTGCCTTCAGTTAAGCCTGATGTAGGCTCCCTGACTCCATCCTCATGGCAACTGGTAACCCTTTCACAATTTTAATCACTGAGCTCTCATCCTTTTAGACCCCAGGTGCCTCGAAGCTCGAGGAACACATTGTGTAGTGTTTCCTAGCCATTTAGTGACTTCAAGATATCTAAAACAGGTAGTCAAAGGAAACAGCCATGTAATACGTTGTTTCCAAAACTGTATATGTTGTATACTAAAAAAGTTTGCTAGTTTGAAAAATCTATTTCACATTTAAAATGGATTATAAAAAAACAAACTGCCTTGTTTCCATACGTAACTCTATATATTTTGTCGTTCATTTTCTATGTTAACTGTGTGTTTTTTTTAATTCAAAATGCACAGCAATTGACAAATTCAACGAGAGATAAATTTACACAAGACACATAAACATGAGTAAAGAATGTAATATCGCAAAAACATTTTGAAAATTCAAAACACATCCAAGCATTTTCACACTGACGTCTGATGCATATTCATTCGGATTAAACATACTTACTTTGTGACTAATATGATCATCCAAATTTTGGCTGCTCCACAAAATGCAAAATAAGTCAAACTACTGAATAATGAATTCATTAATCATCCATTATTTTGTTCTGAAATCTATGAGTGATGAATTCCCAGTGTGACACTTTGCTAAGATCGGTTGATGGAAAAAAACTAAAAACATCGGAAAACCGAAGATGAAATCAGATAGAATTCCTTTCTTAAATGTGCAATGAATCTTCTGCCTTAATAAGATGCTCTGTGTCATAAAAATGTAATGGCAGCACACTTTAATCATCTTTCTCTAATCTGAATCTATTCACACATTCATGGCCTACACCATCCAGATCAATTTGTTTCCATTAAACCTCTGAAAAATATTACCCTGATCCAAATTGGGCCTTCTGATACAGAAATTAATGCACACAACTTTTGGATTATTGTTATTCACCCATACCATTTGGCATGTAAGTTCAAAGTGTCAAAAAATGTAAAAATACCAAGGGCCTCATTTATGAGGCCCATTGTGCCTGCGGAACTGCAGTTTTCTGTTTTGAAGGGGTGTGTGATGGGTGTTTCTGGGGGCGTTCCCAGCAACATACATGACTTTTTTTTACACTTCCGCAGATTTGCAAGAAATTGTAAAGCTGAGGCAGCACCAAAATCTTACGCCTCTCACGCGTAAAGGAGGCACAACGAGTAGAAATATTTTTATTTCTCCTTGTTTTTCATTTTACAATGTGTGCTGAATTTTGAAGCACACATAGAACACAGAAAAAGCCTCCTGTGATTATTATTGTGCAGGAAGGTTTCCCTTCCTGTACAAAAAAAAATCACCCCTACAACGCAGACACCTTTGCACCATGGTACAAAGGTGCCTGCATTGGCACACGGCAGCCCATTGTGTGCTGGCGCAGAGGATATGGACTGAAATGCTTCATATCTGATCGATATGGCACATTCCACTTTAATATTCTCATTGATCGGCTACGGGGAGCTGGGGTTGCTGGAAGTGCCATCTCCTGGATCCAATCATTCCTCAATAGCAGAACTTTCCAGGTCTTTGCAGGGGATTACATCTCCAGCCCTCTCCCTCTGAATTATGGAGTGCCCCAGGGATGAGCACAACATTATTTAACGTATATATGAGGCCACTAGCTGAGGTCATCCAGCTGTATGGGGTCAAAGTGGTCACCTACGCGGATGACACTCAGCTGTTGATATCGCTAAATCATCCACGGACTGACCCAGCAGATTTGGGGCTCTGCCTAGGAAAAGTAGTCTCTTGGATGCAACACTCCTGTCTTAAACTGAACAGAGAAAACACAGAAATGATGTATTTGGCAACACTGCCAAGCTAACCCCCACACTGTCATGGCCTCCGTGCCAGGGTGTCCCCCCAGTCCTGAAGTCCAAGATTAAAAGCCTCATTGTGTGGCTGGATTACTCACTTAAACTTGGCCAGCAGGCAGTGGCAGTAACGGGGGCCTGTCACAGCATTTTTAGAAAGCTACGGAAGGTCCTTTCCTTATTGCCCCATATAGCCAAGAAAATAGTAGTCCAGGCCTTACTTCTTTTGCAGTTCGACTACTGTAATTCACTGTATCTGGAAGACCCAAAGTCCACCTTTAGGAAACTTCAGGTTGCCCAGAACTGTGCTGCACGACTTCTGACAGTTTGCGGCAGCATGCAGTCTGCTAGCCCCAGTCTGAAAGCCCTCCACTGGTTACCAATAAAGGAAAGGATCTCCTTTAAGGTCTTATGCAGTGCTCATATGACCCTCAGAGGCATAGGCCCCGGAATCAATCAGTCCCTGATCACCGCATACATTCCCAAGAAATCTCTTCGCTCAGAAAACTTAAATTGAGCTTGCACCCCTAAAATTAATAGACAACGGAGTGGAGGCCGGTCCTTTTCATACAATGTAGCGGGACTGTGGAACTCCCTCCCTCTTAACCTCTGACATGAAACGACTCATCTCCCTTTCCAGAAGGGACCTAAAACATGGCTTTTCCAGCAGATCAACTGCTTGCAGTCCCTCTCAGCCTGAACTGCCACTAGTGCTGGGATGCCTCAGGGTAGCCATGCGCTTTAGAAATGCTAATTAATAATAATTCCTGCCCTTTTCTTTTGCTGTAGGACCATGTAGCAGGAAGGCTTGCAGCATTGTCCTACGGCAAAACCTCATAAATGAGCCTCCACTTTGTATTTTTCAAGAAAACCATATTGAATTAATCATGCTCCATATTTACGAGGCAGCACTAAGGCACTTTTTTTACTTAATGCTGCCTCGTAAATATTGTCCCCTTTATGCAGTTTTCTGCATTGAAGGTGCGTGGAATGGGTGTTACTGGGGGTGTTCCCAGCAACATCAATGGCTTTTTGACACTACCCTAGATTTATGAGAAATCGTGAATCTGAGGCAGCGCCAAAAACGAATGCCTCCCCAGGGGAGGTGTAAGAGAGGCACAATGAGGAGAAATATCTTTATTTCTCCTTGTTTGTTTTCCATTTTTCTATGTGTGCTGCATTCTGCAGCACACGTAGAAAGAGGAAAAAGCCTCTTGTGATCGTTTTTGTGCAGGAAGGTTTCCTCCCTTCACAAAAATAATCATCCCCGCAATGCAGACACCCTTGCACCATGGTGCAAAGTTGCCTGTATAGGAGCATTGGTGTGCACCTGTTACAACGCATTTTTTACAACGCACTACTGTTACAACGCATCCATTACAACGCGGATACTGTTACAACTCATGTTTTTACAACGCATTTTTTTACAACGCAGGTACCTTTACAACGCATACCATTACAACGTAAGTATTGGTAAGTATATAGTTATTTTTTAAATGTTATATGTTTGGGGTAAAGGGGTATTTTTAGGGGTTAGGGTCATTTTTGGGTTTTAGGGTAAAGGGGTATTTTTAGTGTTCAGGGTCAGTTTTCAGTTTTTGGGTAAAGGGGTATTTTTAGGGTTCAGGGTCAGTTTTCAGTTTTTGGGTAAAGGGGTATTTTTAGGGTTCAGGGTCAGTTTTCAGTTTTTGGGTGAAGGGGTATTTTTAGGGTTCAGGGTCAGTTTTCAGTTTTTGGGTAAAGGGGTATTTTTAGGGTTCAGGGTCAGTTTTCAGTTTTTGGGTAAAGGGGTATTTTTAGGGTTCAGGGTCAGTTTTCAGTTTTTGGGTAAAGGGGTATTTTTAGGGTTCAGGTCAGTTTTCAGTTTTTGGGTAAAGGGGTATTTTTAGGGTTCAGGGTCAGTTTTCAGTTTTTGGGTAAAGGGGTATTTTTAGGGTTCAGGGTCAGTTTTCAGTTTTTGGGTAAAGGGGTATTTTTAGGGTTCAGGGTCAGTTTTCAGTTTTTGGGTAAAGGGGTATTTTTAGGGTTCAGGGTCAGTTTTCAGTTTTTGGGTAAAGGGGTATTTTTAGGGTTCAGGGTCAGTTTTTAGTTTTTGGGTAAAGGGGTATTTTTAGGGTTCAGGGTCAGTTTTCAGTTTTTGGGTAAAGGGGTATTTTTAGGGTTCAGGGTCAGTTTTTAGTTTTTGGGTAAAGGGGTATTTTTAGGGTTCAGGGTCAGTTTTCAGTTTTTGGGTAAAGGGGTATTTTTAGGGTTCAGGGTCAGTTTTTAGTTTTTGGGTAAAGGGGTATTTTTAGGGTTCAGGGTCAGTTTTCAGTTTTTGGGGTACAGGGTAAAAATAAATTAAATTTAATTTTAAATTAAATTATTTAATAGTAAATAAATTAAATTAAATTACATTGCATTATTTTTGAGGTTGAGGGTCAGTTTTGAGTTTTTGGGGTACAGGGGTACAGGGTAAAAATAAAGTTATATATTTTTTTTATTTTCAATAATTAATTTAAATTATATTTCATAAAATTACTTTAATTTATTTTTGGGGTTTAGGGTCAGTTTTCAGTTTCTGGGGTACAGGGGTACATGGTAAAAATAAAGTAATATTAATTTAAATTTAAAATAATTAACGGAAATTAAATTATTTAAAATTACATTAAATTATATTTTTAAAATTAAGTTACTATTATATTATTAATATTAACATATACTTACCAATACTTACGTTGTAATGGTCTGCGTTGTAAAGGTACCTGCGTTGTAAAAAAATGCGTTGTAAATACATGCGTTGTTACAGTATCCGCGTTGTAAAAACCGCGTTGTAACGGTATGCGGAGTAAAAGTCCGCGTTGTAACATCATATATCCAGGAGCATTGCAGCCCAATGTGCGCTGGTGCAGTAGAAAAGGGCAGGAATGGATGGTATCTCATAGATACTGAGCATTCCTGCCCATTACTTTTGCTGTAGGACAATGCAGCAGGAAGGCCTGCGGCGCTGCCCTATGGCAAAACCTCATAAGTGAGGCCCCATGTTGAATTTTTCAAGAAAATCATATTGAATTAAACACGGACATTGAGTATATTAGAGGGGAGTGTTGAGTGGATCCACGTTGAAGATGTGTTGTGCAGCCAAAGCAATGCTTTGGTTCTGAGATGTGGTGAGATTTAATATGTGAAGTCCGTAGTTAAGGATGCGGCGCACAGTGGGGCAATGCGTTGGCTCTGAAGAGCTGCAAGACTGCAATGTGGAGTCTGGCATCTTCATCAGGGCTGCTGTCGATGAGGGATGCAAGCGCCTGTGCTGAGGGTAGCTTGGCCAGTGGAAGTTCAGAAGGCAAGGTGGCTGCGGTGGCCATGCAGGCTTTTGCGATGGGGACAATTCCCGCAACAGTGGAGATCTCTCGGTTCTGCTCTGGGTTGCATCGTGCAGCAGAGGAGATATGTTGGTTCCACTGGAACCACAGAGGCTGGTAAGCACCTGTAGCCCACTTCCAAGGTTATAGGATAGTGATGGTACCACTTGGCAGGGTAAACTCACAGTTGGTAGAGTCTAGGTGCAAGGTCTCTGGAAGCCCGGCATGTCCCTAAAGCTTCATCCCTTGGAGTTACTCTGGGTTCAAGAGATGCAGGTCCAGCCCTTCTCACCCAGGCAAGAGGGCAGCAGGCAGCAGATCAGCACACCAAAGCAGGAGTCCTGCAGAGTGTGGTAGGACAAAGTGACAGTCCTTAAATTAGACAGCAGTCCTTCTTGCTGGCAGAGTTTCCACAGGTCCAGATGTTTACTGAAGTAGAGGTAACTGAGGTCCAGTATTTACCTCGAGGTGTGCCTTTGAAGTGGGGGAGAAATGTCTACATGTTTTCTTGTGAAGTCTCTAGACAAGCTGCCTCCCCTTCACCGGCTCAAGACTAAATACAGGCGGTATGCATTCCTTTGTGTGGAGGCAGGATACAATCTGTTCAGGTGGAAGTGGGGATGTGCCCAGCTCATCCCTCCAATCCTGCCAGTGATGGCCCATTCAGGCACACCTAATCTCAATATTGTGTGTGGCTGTCTAGGAGGAATACACAAAGCCCAACTGTCAGCTACACCCAGTCACATTAAATCCAATCCTAGAGGAGGTGACCTTGAGGCAGCAATCATACAGAGAGAAGGTTATTTAATCCTCATATTCAACAGCACTGTAAGTGGGTTGAACGAGATTTCATAAATAGGTAGATTTTAATCACAGAGGAATCTTGTAAACTGAGTGAGTCCAACTCGGTAGGGATAACAATATCCAGAATGCAATGCAGAACTTAACAACCGGCAGACTCACACTATATGAGAACCAGAGAACCAGAAGATGCAGCGAATGGTTAGCCATTGGAGACGAGTATTCGGGTATGCAGTGTTGGCACAAGCAACGCCAGAAAGTAAGTTGCACGATCGTCAAAGACCAATGATAGAATGTTATTAACATCTTAATTGCAGTAAGGATGTAAACAGAAAGCAAGACAAAGAGGATTGTGCTAAATTTTTCTTGAGAGATTATAAAAAGCCTGTTAAGGTCACGATGGTTAACGCTAGCCTGAAACTAAAGAGCTACATAGTGTTCCAGTACGGAACAGTCTGCAACAAAGTAGCAAGTAGAATTTCATAGAACAAACCTCCACTGATTTATAATTACAGACTAGTTGAATGTTCGAAGAATCTGTGAATCGTAGCAATTAAACACTTGACCAAAACCTGCATAAATCACTTCATACCATCTATTAGTAAAGTTCAAGCATAAAGAAGATACAGTTAATTACCTACTAGAAACACATTTAAGTGAAGTTAGAGGGTCAGTGAAAGAAGCTAATCACAATTCCTTTATCATTACATGCAGAATAAATCCAGTCATTGTCCTGAGGAGAACCCCAAGAATATCAATGGGGAATGAAACGCGTTGGCACACTCATCTCTCTTGGGGTCACTCTTGGGGAACACAATCATACGCTTAGGATCATCTGGGGCAATGGGTAAGAACTCTCAACCCTAGGAACTAAGATATCAGTTCCCAAGAGCTATAAGCAGCTTAAGAGGTCCACCTTTGACAAAAGGAATTAAGGCAACTCTTGCTTGAATATGCAAATATATGACTGGTACATTTCGGTGACAAAATTTACACATGTATTGTTGTTTTTATGTCCTATTCATTGTCTTAAGTTTGTTTATTGTTGTCATTTAGAACATTTGTTATAACTTTTGTTGATTTGAAGCACCACAAATGTGTATGTATATATTGATACACATGATTGTGACCTCCATTTTTCTCTGACAAAAAAGAGAATATGAATTTACCGAAAGTTTAAAAGAACTAAGTTTAATAATTACAAGGGCCAAATGGTCCTAGTCTGCTTAAGTAGATAACAGTGCAAAATAACAGCTAGAACAACCCCTCTATTTAGTATATTACAGCCTAATCTAGCGGCCAATATAAAGGGCCCAACCCCTCCAAAGATGTCAACTTTCTGAAAGTGGCATTCAGAATTGCAATTTATAATCTGACCTCACCATAAGTTAGGATTTTAAATTGTTTCTCGAGAGATACCAAACATGAACAAATTATCTTTTTCCATTTAGAAAATCGACATAAAATGTAGAAAGGCAACTCCAATGTTATCCTACAAGAGTATAGGCCTTGCAGTATTGAAAAACAAATGTAAGAATTTTTCACTAGGAGGACACGTAGAACTTAAAAGTAAATTTACAGCTTCTCAAATACAATGCACCCTTCCCTCTGGGCCATCCAGGGCCTACCCTAGGTGTGCAATTGTATTTAAAAGGAAGGTTTGGGTCTGACAAAAGGTTTATTTTGCCATGTCGAAATAGCAGTTCAAAACTGCACACACAGGCTCTGTTATGGCATGCCAGAGACATGTTAAAGGACTACTTAAGTGGGTGGTACAATCAGTGCTGTGGGCCTACAAGTAACATTAAATTTACAGGCGCTTGGCACCTGTAGGGCTACATACCAGGGACTAATAAGTGAATTAAATATGCCAATTGGGTATAAGCCAATATTGCCATTTTTGGATGAGAGAGCACAAACACTTTAGCACTGGCAAGCAGTGGTAAAGTGCACAGAGTCCTAAGCCCAGCAAAATTGAGGTCAGAATAAATGGAGGAGGAAGGCAAAAAGTTGGGAAGATCACCCTAAGGCTGACATTTCTAACATACTCCAAAAGGAATCGGTATTGAAAATTGAATCACTGCATCAAGCCCCAAATTCTACGACATTTGCACAATGTACATACATATATATATATATTCACTGAAAAAACCATAGGTTATAGACCATATATAGTTAGGGATTAGCATTTACAAAACCTTATTTTACTCGCACAAAACCATTGAAATTCGCATATATAGTTAGTTGCACTAACTATATATCGCGCACCCGCAATCCACTGCTGATGATGTCACATATTACATCATTCATGACAGGATGTATTCAAAAAAATCCTAACTATATATACCTACTGGCGACCGCCAGTAGGTAATATATATATATATATATATATATATAAACACAAGCTCCTCCTCGAATTTCGCAGCGTTTCAGGCAGCAGCGCACGCCGGCAAACGAGGGAGACGGACCACAGGAATCAGCAAA
Organism: Lissotriton vulgaris; assembly: GCF_964263255.1. NCBI lineage: Eukaryota > Metazoa > Chordata > Amphibia > Caudata > Salamandridae > Lissotriton > Lissotriton vulgaris. Next base: position 1,472,652,564 of record NC_141689.1, read on the forward strand.
GATGGTTTATTGTTGCAACCACACAGAGAACAGCTACGCGTTTCAGGCTAACTCGCCCTTGTTCACACTGATCTATATGTCGCTCGAATTTTTCTTGCTTCTGCAGAAAAAACATAGCACTCCGAAGGGACAGGTCCAACAGTTTCTTTAATCAGGAAACAAACAACAAACGTGTTTCGGCGTTCAACCTTCGTCAGTATATATATATATATATATATATCAATTAAGATTAGAAGGCACATGTCACTACCTTGATTTTGTATCAGGCCACTGGAGCAGAGCAATCTTGCTTTTAGGACTGTAGCCATCATAATGCTTTGGGTTACACATTTACTTAGAATTGTTTGTTTTCTATATTCATGAAGATTTGATTTTTATTATTCCCCATATTTTCCAAATTCACTTTTGTAGGATGGTGAAAGCTCTGTGAAGCATATATTGTGCCAAATGGAACTAATAACTTACCTATACGATATCGACTGTTTTAATTAAATGCACTTTAATCGTTTTATCTCCATTTCTACTGTACCTTAATACTGCAAATGCTGAACATTGACTTAAGTCTTGTAACAATTACATGATATACCATCCTAGTCTTGTATATCGGGAACTGAACAATAGGAACAGAAAGGATGAATGTTTCATGGCATTCCTGAAGGATATGAGAATCTGGATCCTTTGGGAGCTTAAACGAAGGACCTTATAACTTCCCTGTTTACATATACATTTTAAGAGGTCTAGGGCCCGATGTAGGTAATTCTAATTTACCACTTCTAAAATACCGAATCATACCGATTCGGTATTTAAGAAGTGGTAAATATGAAGGGAGGAAATGTAGGTATTTCAGATTCGGTAAATACTGAATCGTTAAGATTCGGTATTTACCGATTCTGTAAATACCGAATCGGTAAAGCCCATTGATTCCTATGGGCATTGCAGCCCATAGGAATCAATGGTCATTACCGAATCGGTATTTACCGATTCGGTAAATACCGATTTTTGCAAGGGTGCAGGGGGTGTCACTTTGACACCCTCTAGCACCCCGAATTCAGGCATGTGTGCCATGTGGCACACAGACATGCCCTAAGGGCATGTCTGTCTGTCACATTGCACAGGTGTGCATGCACAGATGTGCATGCACACCTGAATTCGGTATTTTACCACCCAATAGGATTGGGTGGTAAAATACCGATTCTTAAGGGCCTGTGGCACTCTTAGGAGTGCCACCTTCATGTGGAATTTCCGAATCTGTAAATATACCGATTCGGTATTTTACCGATTCTGTAAATTTACCGATTAGGTAAATTTACAGATTCGGTAAAATATATGCCCCCTACATCTGGAAACCCTAATACCAGTCGGTAACGGCCGAATTCGGCCGTTACCGACCGGTATTAGGGCTCCTACATCTGGCCCTTAGTGGTGAAGTTCAGAAACACAACAGAGCAGAGGGGCCTGTTGTTAACATACTATCATGAGGTGGGGAGTTTTAATGTTGATTTCGGGAGGGGGATGCACTTGTCTGAAAGAGCAAAAGTATTTTGCCTCAAATCTGGTCTTTTCTCCTGCCTGCCTGCCTCCTACCCTGGCTAGTGGTTGTGTTTTGGACTAGATGAATCTGTGCACCTGTTGCTGTGAAATATTAGTGGAGAAGATATTCCGAAATCAAGAGCAGCAGTGACGCTTCATTTAACCCTTCTTGAAATGTTCTATTTACCCGAGGGATACATATTTGCTTGTGCTTGTCTTTGTGCTTGTGCGTGTGTGGATGCGTGCTCTGCAAGTCAGCCTGTCTGTCTGTTTGTGTCACTGTGTTTGCAAATATGCTTCTTCTGGTTAGTGGAATGGTAGTTGGTAGGGAAACAGGAGTGACTTTGGTGTCAGGCGAATGGGCTGCCACAAAACCAGATCCTTCGTGGCATTTTTTTTGCCAATGTGGGTCTATTCCGCCCATGCAATGGTAATAGATATATGCAAAAGAAAAAGAAACACAAATCGAGTGTAAAACTCATGGAAATTGGAGGGACAAAAAATACATTTTCAAAAAGATTAGGTGGCACACACCACACAGCTTCTAGTTGAATATGGAGATAAATATGAAACTGATTGCTGAGAGGGAAAGATGTCTTGTTCTCTCATACTTGACTATGTTGGCCTGATTAAGTACAATCACGGAAACCGCAACCATGCTGGGGGAGCCTTGGGAGCAATCTACTACTGCAAAAGCCTTCCTTAGATTGTAAAATGTATGTCAGTGAAATAATGTTGTACCAGGTCAACTATAGGCCTCCAGAGTCATATAAAACATGGAATACATCAAACACTGTGATGAAAGACAGTTTTATGAGTGAATAAGGTAAACGGTATGTGGTAATGGAGCAGTATTTTGAATGTGTGAAGGTAATTTCCAAGCATGCTGGAAGAGCCTAAGGCCCAGATGTATCAAGATACCCTTTAGCGATTCTCCGATAGCGATTTTTTGAGAATCGGTATTTGAGAATTGCTAAATGGTATGTATCTAGAAATTCGCTATTTTTTAGGGATTTCTTAAAATTTCATAATTGCGATTAGCAAAATGCTAATCGCAATTAAGGAATAATTTCCCATTCATTTCTATGGGCCAGGAGGCCCATAAGAATGAATGGACAGTTATTCTCAATTTGCGATTCGCAATTTGCTAATCGCAAATTGAGAATAATTTAAGGGTGCATGGGTGTCTTAAGGACACCCTGCTGCACCCCCTGAAATTGACATGCCCTAAGGGCATGTATGAGCGTCACTTGGCACCTTTAGAAATTTCAAAAAGTTCTTTTTAAAAGAATTCGCAAATTACCACCAACTACAAGTTGGTGGTAATTTGCGATTGTTTAGCCTAAATTCGCAAAGCTTAAATGCTACTTACATAGCATTTAAGGAATCGCAATTTGCGATTCCTTAAATGCTTGTGCAAAATGAAGGAATCGCAAATTTTGCGATTCCTTAATTTTGCGGTGCGATTTTTTGATACATCGCATTTGCCGATTTGTTTGTCGCAAACGCTGCTTTTTTGCGATTCTCAGCGTTTGTGACAAAAAAAACGGATGATACATCTGCCTCCTGGTGCTGTAATCAAGATGGTTGCTTTAAGGATCAAAAACGTTTTCTTCGATGAAATGCAGTCTGGGCAGGACGAAAATCATTAATAAGTGTGTTTGAAAATTGGTGATGCAGTGCAAAATGTAACTAGATCACTAAATGTTGCAAGTAGTGTCTGGAATATGCATGCAGAGTTGAAGGAAGCCAGCCAGTCACTGCTGTCTGTATATTGGCTCTTCCACACAGAATACCCTTTACTTAGGTAACCTGATGGATCAACCTAACAGTAAATGTAATAGGAGAATCACAAAAACATGCATATCTGAAATAAAACAATGGGTCCCATTCACAAAGGTAAAAGCACACTTTTGTGTAAGTTTACGACTTTTCGGTATTCACAAAGTTAAACGTAGACCATAAGTCTAACTTTACTAGTAGTAACTTACCTTTTTGAATACTGAAAAGTAGAAAAGTTAGGGCCCTATTCACAGAACTAACTTAAGACAAAATTCTAAACTTACTACCATTTTGGTATTCACAGAAGGCACTTACTCATTTTGGTATTCACAGAAGGCACTTACACAGAAGTTAGGACTCCTAAATGCTTTCTGTGAATACCGAAAGTCTTAAAATTAGAACTTTTCTCAACTTTACTATTACTAAACTGAGAAAAAGCCTAATTTTAAGACTTTCGGTATTCACAGAAGGCATTTAGGAGTGCTAAAGTTAGGAGTCCTAACTTTACTACTACTAAACTGAGAAATGTCCTAATTTTATGACTTTGGGTATTCACAGAAAGCATTTTGTAGTCCTAAAGTTAGGAGTCCTAACTTTACTACTCTGAAACTGAGAAAAATCCTAATTTTAAGACTTTTGGTATTCACAGAAGGCATTTAGGAGTCCTAAAGTTAGGAGTCCTAACTTTACTACTCTTAAACTAAGAAAAAAACCTAACTTTAGGACTTTCGATATTCACAGAAGGCATTTAGGGGCCCTAAAGTAAGGACTCCTAACTTCTGTGAATACCTGAATGAGTAAGTGTCCTCTGTGAATACCAAAATGAGTAAGTGCCTTCTGTGAATACGAAAATGGTAGTAAGTTTAGGATTTTGTCTTAAGTTAGTTCTGTGAATCGGGCCCCATGACTTTTGTTCTAAGTTTACCTTTGTGAATACAGAAAAGTAGTAAAGTTAGACTTTTGCTCTCAGTTTAACTTTGTGGATACCAAAAATAGTAATATTAAACTTTTGGTATAAGTTTACCTTTGTGAATTCCCAAAAGTAGTAAAGTTGCACAAAAGTGTACTTTTATCTTTGTGAATAAGGCCGTTAGTTCCCACTATACCGATGTCCAACACGTGCAGAAAAATTATTGAGGTAAATCATATTGTGTAATACACTGCATCTGATTGTGGGAGCCAACTATGTTACATGACAGCGTTTGCTACAAAAAGGTTCCATGGTGTTACATCAGGTCACTGTTTTTACTCGGTAAGTAAGGATGATCGACGGCTGGGATTGGTTGTTTTGACTGGCTACACTGATTTCGAGATCCATGCAAGAAAATGTTTTTTTTCCTGGAGGGGCCTTGGGAAACCCACAGTGCGTCTGCTGTGGAAGGGAGAATAGTGTGCCTAATGCCTCTTTTCAAAATTGAAGTCACACTCATTAATTGCAATAGTCAAAGAAACAGCTCACGGAAGATTATATTATGCTACAAACGATTTGTTAAATACTTTGTTTACATATTATTTAGTCACTTATTGTTAGTAAAGGCTGTCCTCTACAGTTGGCAGCCTGGTTTAGAAGCAGGCTTGTTCTCTAAGGGAATTTATGCGACTAAGCTGTTTGGTTGCCTGTTCGAGTGCAAGGGTATAGGACTGTGAGGGACGTATTCACAAAGGTAACCTTACATTTTTGTGTACGTTTGCTCTTGTTTTGGTATTCACAAACTAAGAGTCAATAATAAGTTTACGACTGCAGCGTTGGGGCAGAGAACTACGCATATAAAAATATAGGATGGGCCTATCTTTTTGTACGCGGAGTTCTCTGCCCTGATTGTGGGGTCTCTGCTGTTGTAAACTCACCATTAACTTATAGTTTGTGAATACCAAAACAAGAATAAACGTACACAAAAGTGTAAGTTTACATATGTGAATCAGGCCCTCAACATATTGAGTGTATTCCTAATCCAATTAAAGGGGTTATAGAGAAGCAGAGGTACCTAAGCACCTTCCACCAAAGATAGGCTTGTATAACATACATATATTGTAGTGTGGCCATGGTGCGCGAGCTTCCAAAGAATGCTGGTAATGGATAGTATCATAGGTGGAGATCTGAACAGGTTTGTTAGATCTTTCAACCTTTCTTCTAAACTTGAGCTGTCATCTATGTGTTGTTCATAAATGGTGTTACGATTGCATGTTTGTGTGCATGTGTAAGCTTGGTTTGAGACTTTTTGCCTGTTCTATTATAGTGATTGATTGACTGATAGGTGAGATCTGTTAGACAGTTAATGATACTACCCAAGAAGAAGGTTTTAGCATGATGTTGTGTGATTGAGAAATAGTGTTTGTTGTTTCTTAGGTGTGCAGCTGTTTTTAATGGTTTATTGGACTGAAAAGACACGCTGTTCTTTTGGAAAGAGTGTATTCATATTGACTTTGCATGTTTGATCAATTTGTATGATATGTGAAATTATGTTGTCTGGTCCTGGTTCTTGCAACCTATTTTCCATAGGAAATCCGCAACATTCTATTTGAAATAACTGTGGCACCGGTTGATGAATCTTCGCAAAATTTTATTCATCAAGGTGGGCCGAAAAAAAGGGGGATCCGTAAACGTGTTTTCCCGATGCAATTTCCCATAGGAACCTTTAGTCGCAGCTACAGCCCGAACTGCTGAACGGAATTACACCAAATTTGGCAAAGAGGTAGTCCTTGGTTCAGACTCGTGCCTTTTTGTTAAATGGTGTAAATCTGTTCAGTAGTTTTTTAGATATTAAAGCGAAAAAATATGTATATATCTTGGGGAGCCTAACAACACATCTCATCGTGAGATCTGATTGGCTGTCAGCACTTCATCCAAGAAGTGTTGGCAGCCATCTTGGGACTAATATACATGATAGCACCTCATTAAAAATCATTGCAGTTAACAGAAGGTTTTAAGACTTTAGTTACATTATAATCATTTGTTGATGGTACCATACTCATTTTAGGAACTGTGGTATGTTCTAAGGTGATTTTACCATGTGAAAAAGCCTTCTGCTGGGATATCATGAATCATGTTTGAGAAAAAACTATTCACTTATGCTTTTCTCGCAGAGGTCTGGAAGGTGATCTATAAGCTAAACTGAGAGCATATTTTCTGTAAATTCACATTATCTTTCTCAGTCATGTGAGAATGAAGTCTGACATTCTCCGTAAAACATGTACATCCAACAATAGCAGAGAATGTCAGTTGATTCCTTTGTGTTCTACAGCAGCTTCCTAGAGTATTCTAAAGAACAACTAGAGTGCTAACAGGCTTACTCATGACAAAGTATAGCACACCTAAAGCCATCTTGATTGGAATAAAGTGGTAACTCCTAAAACATTTAATATTAAAAGGAACAACATGAGGGGGTTCATTTGCCATTGAAAGTATGATTAGTGCTGCAGAAAGAAAAAATATGGCACATTTTGAGTGACTTCTCAAATCCTCTTCTATTCCATTAAAACAAATTCTGACATGCAGACTGAAACATGTACTTTCAATACCAGCAGCAGACTTCCCTGGTGAGCAGTAGATTACTACAGTTATCTAATGGGCAACCAGAGTGCTAACATTCAGAATTTGAATGTGTGACACATCTGAATGCCTTCTTGATGGAACCAAAGTAAAAAACTGAAAGTGTTTCCTACTGAGGAGACTGTAGTAAATGAGGAAATTAGGAAACTTCATAACAAATAAGTCTCCCAAGATGGCCACCAGAGGCAAAAGAGCGCAACTATCACCCAGATGTAGCCCAAGTATAGCCCAATGACAGAATGTCCCAGAGTGTTCTAAAGAACAACTAGAGCACTAACAGTCTTACTTATGAAAAAAGTATGGAACACTTGAAGCCATCTTGGTTGGATTAAAGTGGTAACACTTAAACAATTAATTTTCAAAGGAACAAAATGAGGGGCTTCATTGTGCCGTAGAAATTATGATTAGTGCTGGAGAAAGAGCAATTAGGGAACATTTTGACCTCTCAAATCCTCTTCTTTTTCGTTAAAAAATTATAATATGCAGACTAACATGCACTTTGAATACCAGCAGCAGACTTCCCCAGTGAGCAGTAGCTTTACTACAGTGATCTAATGAGCAACTAGAGTGCTAGCATTCTGAATTCAAAGCAAAGGTGTGACACATCTGAATGCCTTCTTGATGGAATCAAAGTAAAAAAACTGAAAGTATTTCCTACTGAGGAGACTGTAGTAAATGAGTGTAGCGCGGGGAGGCTGGCCACCCTGATGCCCAGGTGTTCGTCACCCCCTGCGGGGTATTCATCATGTGACCCCCCCCCCTCTTATCTCCACAGACTAATGATTGGGGAAATGCACCGGATCCCGACTGTTCACGGGACGAGGAGTATGATGACGGCGGTCCCTTTAACTGGCTCCACAATGGCGAAGAGGAGGAGCCTACACCATTGTCAAATACCGCAGCTGGCAGCACTCAGGTGTGCTTGTTCACCGGAGGCGTAGGAGGAGCTGTAGCAGAGTCGAGAGTGGATACGAAGGGAGAAGGAACCGTAGAGGAGAAGACCGGAAGAATCGTTGTAACATCCCCGGCAGAGAGGAGGAGTGACCCGTTGGCGGCGCGGGAGCCAGGAGGCCATCGGCATCATGAGCCGTCCAGCCGCACGCCAGGAGGTATGTGGCTCACCGAGGTATGGAGCCGTATCGCGGGATGGTGGAGAGGAGGGGTAGAACCGTCCCCTGACCTGCATTTCCCATTCTCTATTTACACCCCCGTTCCCTCACAGCGAACTGTACATAGGACAGGTGGTGAATCCCTCACACCCTTCCCTGGTAAACCGTCAGAGAACAGAACAGTAGTCTGATACCTGCCTTTCTTCTTTTCTCTTCCGGACGGCGGTCCTGGTGGCATCACGGAGACGGAAGAGTCGCATCCCCGCCGGAGTCCCCGAAGTCGAACATGGGAGGAAGAAGGACCCCGACGGCGAACTTTGAGGAGCAGATCCCCGAGGAGGTTCCCTTTAAGGAAGACTTGTACCGATTTCCTGTTTAACCAATTAAAACCCTCAATCACCAAAACTCGCCTCCTGCCTTTTCCTCCACAACCCGCTACAATGAGGAAATTAGGAAATTTCATAACAAATAAGTCTCCCAAGATGGCCACCAGAGACAAAAGAGCCTAAATGTAGCACAAATATCCCCCAGATGTAGCCCAAATATAGCCTAATGCCAGAATGTCCCAGAGTGTTCTAAAGAACAACTAGATCGCTAACAGTCTTACTTATGACAAAAGTATGGAACACCTGAAGCCATCTTGATTGGAATAAAGTGGTAACACTTAAAACATTTAATTTGCAAAGGAACAAAATGAGGGGCTCCACTCTGCCGTAGAAATTATGATTAGTGCTGCAGTAAGAAACATTAGGGCACATTTTGACTTCTCAAATCCTCTTCTATTTCGTTAGAAAATTCTAACATGAAGACTGAAACATGCACTTTGAATACCGGCAGCAGACTTCCCTGGTGAGCAGTAGCTTTACTACAGTGATCTAATGTGCATCTAGAGTGCTAACATTCAGAATTCATGGCAAATGTGTGACACATCTGAATGCCTTTTTGATGGAACCAAAGTAAAAAAACTGAAAGTATTTCCTACTGAGGAGACTGTAGTAAATAAGGAAATTAGGAAACTTCATAACAAATAAGTCTCCCAGATGTGGGTCCCGTTCTCTCCATGCCACTGGAGTCAAGCGTCACATACCGTAATGCGCATGTTCTGCGAACTTGCGGGACCAGGAGTCGTGGACTGGTCACATACCAATCGCGCACACCATACGCGGATCCTTTACGACTTTTCTAAAATGGCGGCTAGAATCGGCACACCCACCGTGATGTGTACGCTTTGGGTGCGCGACTCAGAAAAACATTTTAAAAATGTTTTTAAAAAAAAGAAAATAATATAAATATATATAAATGAAATAAATAAAACAAAAAAATTAAACAATATTTCAGTTTGATTTTTTTAATGAATAACATGTTTATAAATAAACAGTTTAAAAAACTGTAGAAAATCAGTACAAAAAAAGAGGTATAACTACTATTACACCTAAAAATTAGCATTTCAAAAACCTTTGAAATTCACTGAAAAAAACATAGGTTTTAGAAACATTATAGCTAGAAATTAGCATTTAAAAAAGCTTTGAAATTCACTGAAAAAAACATAGGTTTCAGAGATGTTATAGTTAGAAATCAGCATTTAAAAAACCTTAGAAATTCACAGAAAAAAACATAGGTTTCAGGGTGTTATAGTTAGCTGGGCATTTTACTTGTACAAAACCATAGAAATTCCTCTGTTATAGTTAGTTCTGCTAACTATAACTCGCGCGCCGGCAATGCACTGCTGATGACTAGTATAACCTTTCATCACTCACTGTAAAATACAGAGTACCATGTTTGAAACCATTGACACACCAATACCAGTTACTACATACCCACACTGATTCCTATCCTAAGTCTACACACAGAACTACCCCTTCAACTACAGAATCACTTATACATGTAGTCACTAATTAATAGAACACTATCAAATGCACTTATACACATATATAGACATTGACACATCAACAGTCATCTTAGTCAGTTATGCAGTCATCCTACTCACTCATGAAAAAAATTAATCACTCTTACATTTACTCACTTACACAATTATACACACTACACCTCATTTATTCAAACACATAGTAACTCATAGTTAATATGTTAAAAAATCATCATTACAATCATACACTCATTCATATAGTTACTCTCAGAATCACTCACTCTTACATATTCTTATTTATATACACCAACTCTCACATACAATGCCTTTTATTTTTTTACTTTGTTGAAGATGTACAACTAAAACATATATTCACTCCCCAACATAAAAATAAATACACTCAGTCACCCAAACAACTGTTTCCACATGCACTCCTAAACCTATACACCTAGTCAAATAACCATTCACACATCTATGCATAGAGTTACACACACCCCATCCAATCACACACTAACTCAGTGTCCCATACACATACTCACCCAACTAATCAATAACTAATATACACACTCATGTAGTTAGTGACCAACTGATGCAGCATGTTATACAACAACAGAGACAGTGATGCACACATTCACATAGTTTGGTTACTAATCCATGTATTAAGTGAGACACTTTTAATTACTCACTTAAACAGACAGTCAGACAGCTACTAAATCTTCCATCCAGACCGTTATATATCCACTCATTTCTCAATACAGATTGGTATATATATATAATACATATTTAAATTTCAAACTGAACATATTCACTGGATGATGTTGATTTTGAGTAATTTAGGTTAAAAAAAATATATATATCTATAAGCGCGCCCCTGTACGCGCACCGGGGCGCGAACCAGCGCGCTACGCGAGTTCGCGCGCGGAAAGCTGATTGGCTTTCGGGTGTCTGTCAACATTCCAAACAGTCCAGAGCGGCCGCCATCTTGTGTCTCGGTAGGATCGAGACACAAGAGGTGGCAAAAACAAAGGGGGAAATGACCATAAGGGCACAGAGTAGACCCCCCTAACCCCCTAGGTTTGATGTAGGGGCCATAAAAGGGCCCCGCGGGGCAAAAAAAATTTAAAAAAAATCAATTTGCGCGGGGGGAGCGCCCGGTACGCGCACCTGGGAGCGTACCGGGGAGTGTACCATGGGGGAAAAGAATGACAGAGTTTTTAAAAAAATGTAGCCTTTTTTTTCTAAATTGGAGGTAGTTCTAAAAAGAACTGTTTTTTTCCTTCTTTTTGTTGTTTTATATTTTTTTAATGTTTTTTTGAACATTTTGAACTTTTTTTGGCTTTTATGAATAATGTTATATATTTTTTTTGTTATTTTTATGGGGAGAAACAAAAAACAGGGAATTGTAAACGTCTCAACTGGAGCAAAAAAAAAATCTGGAAAAATATTATGGTTTTTTGGGGCAATTGTGGTTGTCACCAGCACGGTTGATGAGCTTTATGCTTTGCTCACCATAGGTGATTGTTTTACCACAAAATATACAAGTGATCTTGTATTGCCCAAACTGGGGTTGTATGTTTGGGACCATCTCCCTTGTCTCTGGTCCCGATGGAGTGGGTTACTTTCTTTTGGAGGTTCTGGGTGAAGATTGGGGAGGGTTTCTGGCCAGTTCTCGAACCTCTGCCGCAGCATAGTTGTTAGGATGCCGGCGCTGCATGTGGCGAATCATGGTGTTATTGCCAAATGAGTATTTCTTGTTAGGGTTCCCCCTTGAAAGTTCAGTGCCACAGATTAGGCAAGTAACCCTTGGCGCATTCACTTTTTTTGAGGTCCTTTGGGATGGAAAAAAACTCCCATATAATGTGCTGCTTTGACCTATATGGGGTATTATCTTCTGGCAGGAATGTCCTCCTCCCCTCCTCCTCCTCCCCCTCCTCCTCCTCTTCTTCATCTCCACCACTGTGGTGTTGTGGTGGTCCTCTTGGTGGTGGTGGTGGCTGAGATGCTCCTGCTGCTGCTGCTACTGAAACCATTTTTCAGTCCAAAAAGGTACAGAGAGGTCTTTCAACAGCGCTAACAGGACGCTCTCCGGTATGCACCGTGGGGCGCGCCGCAAGACTGCGCTCACCGGTGCGCTCACCGGGACGCACACCGGGAGCGCTCCAGGGCAAAAAAAAAAAAAAAAAAACATGAACAATATACATAAAAAAATTGTATTACATAAATATACAATATAGGATTCATTATAAAAAATATTACATTTCATAGCTATAGAACTTTGCTATTAAAAAACCTTTGAAATTCACTGAAAAAACCAAAGGTTTCACACCAGTTATAGTTAGGAATTTGCATAAAAAACCTATGAAATTCACTGAAAAAAACATAGGTTTCACACCAGTTATAGTTAGGAATTAGAATTTAAAAAACCTATTAAATTCACTGAAAAAACCATAGGTTTCACACCAGTTATAGCTAGTTGGAAATTTTACTGACATAAAACCATTGAAATTCCCACGTTATAGTTAGTTGGACTCACTATAACTTGCGCGCCCTCAATGCACTGCTGATGACGTCACATATTACATCACTCATGACATGGTCAGTGACATCACTCATGACATCACTGATGACACCATCCTTGTGACAGACTGACAGACCTCCTTTCAGTGTAATGTAACCCTTGAAACATATATTCAAAAATAGAAACTAACATTTTTTAAAAAAATGGAGATACCCATACCAGTTACAACAACCAATTCAGTAATTCCACCATCTATATACACATCCTCTCCTTCAGCAACAGTTCTATATAGTCACTCATACATATACTCACTCATCATATGTAGTGATACACATATATATCCTGTTACACACCGACAGTCATCCGAAAGTTACTCACACGCATACTCACACATGCAAATAAACTATTGAACATCCATTTATTTGCATATACAGCTATACACACACTAGCACATTACTTCTAAGGAAACTTACACATACTTACTCTCTTAAACAATCACTTATAGAAACACATACTTATTTAAACAGGAACTCTTACAATCTATCACTCTCACATATACTCACTTATATACATCAATACTCACATATACTAGATTAAAACATATGTAGTTACTGATAAAGACACTAGAGAGACAGTCATTCACTCACTAACACACACACATATACACACTCATCCACCCATACAGTCCTGCACATATGCTGTCTTCAAAACACATACAAACAGTGAGTCATTCATTGATGCATCTATGTGCTAAGTAATCCCCCCACCAAACCATAGACACTCATACTGATACTAAAAAATATAAAACAACAAAAAAGAATAAAAAAAACAGTGACACCATCCTTGTGACAGAGTGACAGACCTCCTTTCAGTGTAATGTAACCCTTGAAACACATATTCAAAAATAGAAACTAAAATATAAAACATATTTATTTTTCAGAAAGACACACATTCACTGGATGGTGTCATCAGCGATGTCATCGTACAATCAATATGATGGCTGGTTCTGCAGTTCATCCACAGGGCATTGACCTAAATGATGGTTTGGTCCAGTGAAGTTGGGTGGCAGGAGCTTCGAATAGTGCCCGCCCTTCATCCAAGAGGACCGAACCCTTGAGGTAGCTTGAATGGGTTACTTTTGGCATGGAATACGTCTGGGTTGGGACAAAATGAGAAAAAAACAGATTTTTCTGAAATCCTTGAATCTTTTAACTATGTACTACAAGAAACGTGGTCATGTAAAGCATTTTATTGCAGTGGCTACTTTCTATTCTCTAGTAATGCCAGGCATTCTGAAAGGAGTCACACTAGTGGTCTATAGACATCGCTCTAATTTTTGTTTATGCCTGAAGTTGGCATGCCTGGGAGAAAATGGCTGTCCGTCTTTCTTCATTTAGGCAACTATGTATATTCCACCTGGGAAACCTTTTGATCATCTGGTGAGTTTATTTTTTCCTTTGATTATGATATACCTATTAAGGAAGAATGTCCCCATATAATAATTATGGGAGATTTGAATGCTAAAGTGTCAAATTCTGTCTCTGTAATGTATGCCAATGCCGCCAAAGAAGAAATATGGTCCAAACCTGAGATTTTATTGCCCGATACAATTAGAGCGGACAAATGTGAGTTTCTTCTTCTCGAGACCCTTAGAAGACTTGATTTAATTATATTAAACTGGAGAGTTTATGAAGGGGGAGCTGCTCTTTTTACTTTTCATGCCTCCTCTACTCATAATTTATTGGATTACATGGTTGCTTCTTTTCAAATGTTTGGTGTCTGTGATACATTCAGTTTTTCTGTTCTCCATTCTGTAATGAGCGACTATAGTATAGTGAGTATGTCAGTGACTTTTAATCTCCGGGTGTTGGACCCTGGGAAGCCTTGTTTGGGTATGACTGCTTTTACTAAATCAATGGTCGCTCTTTTTAGACAATAAAAAATGTGGCCACTCTCAGTCTTAAAATTAAAGGGGCTTGTGTTTTCCAGCTTGGACATGGTTCCTGCGATCCTATTCATTGTTTTGACACCCACATTGAAGAGAACCATAAATTAAGTACTAGTTTTACTGGCCCTCTGCTGCCCAAAAATGGGTAATCTTCTTTGCAAATAATAAACTAGGAAATAAATCTATTAATATGAAAACAATATTTCCTGTTTACTTTGGGTCGCTAATGGGAAATTGATAGTCTCATATAAGTGAGAAGTCACCGCAAACTTTGTGAAAGCAGATGGGATCCTGATTCTAAATGGATTGGTTTGAGAGAAGCTGCAGGGGCTAGGAAGAACTGGTGCTTGATCCCTGAGTACTGTCATTCAAGGGTGAAGGCACGGACTATCCCGATTACTGAAAAGGTTTGGTTGGACTATATTTCCTAGTTGCATGTGAGTATTAAGCCGGTCTCTCCCATGACGCTTTGTGTGGATGAGGCATTACTCTTGGGGCCTGATTACGATGGGAGCTGGAACAGCTCAGACCGTCAGTCAGAGGCTTCCTGCCCACATTGTTATCGGCTGGTCGGATTCCTTTCAGGCCGACCCATTTCGATGGAGTCGATCGGAAGGGAATCCGAAACGGTTTTCCGAATGACCCCCAAGGGGCTCAGAAAGCCCATCTGACATTCGGAAAGCCTACAGTAATCCCTCAGCCGGATCTTTCTGGCTGAGGGACTACGATGGCAGCTTCCCAATGCCTTTCTGTGATGGCCTTTCCAACACAGAAAGGAATTGGGAATCTGTCTTTCGGGGCCCCCAGCAGTACCCGATGGGTGCAAAGCTGCTGAATGGCGGCCTAGGGGGCACCCCTGTTGATCCCTGCACCCAGTTGGTGGAACCTTGAGGTGCCTGTCTTGGGGTGCAGGAATGAACTGCAACCCTGCTCTTTACAATTACAGCATGCATTCCGTTTGAAATGCACGGTCCCATTGTAAAGTATAGGATTGTGACTGAACAGGGTTCGGTCGCATCCTACTCCCTGGACTGTTCCAAACCGATGTCGGACAGACTCCGTTCCGTCGGATATCAGTCATTGGTGTATAGTGCCCCTTCAGAGGAGGAGACTGTAGGGTTTATAAAGAAATTAGGGGTGGGCGGAATTTGCGTAATCGCGTTACGCAAATCTCTGCGAAATGGTAAAAAATCTCAGCAAACTCGCAGAAATTCTGCGAAAATGCAGAATTGCTTGTTCGCGGTGCTTTTTTACTGTTCACAATCACTGTCTGTGTGCTCGGAGGAAATATCTTGCGAATATATATTTGAGAATGCAAAAAAGCAAAAACATGTGCAAAGTCGCGGAACGCAGAATTTGGGGCAATTTCGCATTCTCTGCGGACCGCAAATTACCCAAATTCCGCAAACGGAACAGAATTTACTGCACAGGCCTATAAAGAATGACAGAACCTCTGGTGAGCTGGGCTCCGATGAAGTTCCTATTTCGATTATCGATTATGAAAAAGGAGGCTGTTGCCTGGGAATCCTTGCTCGCCCTATTGTTTAATCACTGTTATCGAACTGGGAATATTCACCAGTCTTGGAAGGGGAGTGTTATAGACCCATTGTATACAGAAGGGCCTCAATTTATCTCGGGCAAGTTTCAGACAGATAACTTTGTTGGATGCTTCTGGGAAATTATTTGCCAGAAGCATCCAACAGTGAAGAGCATTGTATGTCATTTACAACAGTGGGCTCAGGATCAGAACATTATACCTCCAGAACAAGATGGTTTTAGGAGGAATTATAGCACATTAGACAACATTACGGTCCTCGAGACCATTGCTGAAAAATGTGCCTTCCAACGGAGTATGCCAATTTACATGGCATTCATTGACTTCTCTGCAGTGTTTGATAGAGTGGATTGTCAAATGTTGTGGAGAAAGCTTCTCCTCCTGGGTGTTCTGCATCACCTTTCTGGTCTCATTATCAAGTTATATACGGATACCTGGTGCCAAGGTATGATGGGAGGGTTGCAGGGTCTATCCTGCAGGGTCAAAACCCACAATGGGCTCAATCAGGACTATCTGTTGGCCTCCCTTTTACTTTATTTATGTACTTTTGATCTCCCAGGTACTTTCAACCGAGTGAGGGAATTTGCATGATGTCCATTGGTTCTTTATTATATGCCGACGATGTGACCATTTTTGATTTAACGCTCATTGGTCTGCAATGTCGTTTGACTTCTCTGGCCAAATATGGAGAAGCCCACTTTCTGAAGTTCAACATTGCCAAAAGCAAGGTTTTGATCTTCCGCAAGAAAGGGTTAAGATTAAAGAGGAGTTTCCAATAGCTGTTGGGCACTGAAAAACTTGAAATAGTGGACTTGTATCTTTATCCTGGAAATGTGTTTTCCAAAATTGGATGGGGCATGGAACATATGAAACTGTGTGTGCAGGACTCTCTCTCAGGCCAGTGCATTGCATAGATTTTACAGAATGTGCTTGAGATGCAATTTTAGGCATGTTTCGTCTGTTTTTAGGGTTAAAATCCCCCTTCCTTGTCTTATGCAGCTGAGATGGGGATATGATTTACTGCCGTTCCATTGAAGGGGATGAAGGTTGAATTTTGCGAGAATTTTGTAGTTTAAATTCTCTGGCTGCTTCCCATGCTATGCTTTTGGAATTTAGTTTTCTCATATATTTCTTCCTTGGCGGCGACATTGAGGTGGGCAACTCACTCCTTGGTGGGGATGAGGGTACACTTCGGCCAGCTTTGAGAGTCAAAAGGTTTTCCATGTTGAAAGAACGGTCTACATGTCTTAGGTCCTTTGAGCAAGCTAATGAAGTGTTTTGGCTTAGTTTGAAAATCAACTACTTTATTTCAAAGTCTGCTTTGAAGATGCTCATAAAGGGGCTCTATGTACAAGATAAGCTCAGCCAAAGATATTGCCTTAAATTATTCTGAGCCACATAATCTGGTGGTATGCGGGAGCCCTCTGGGAAACAAACTGCATCCTTATTTAGTCTGGCACCTACCTCTTGAGATTAGAAGGTTGATCCTCTTGCTGACACTGTACCTGTTGCTCCTATGAGTACTTAAAGGCATTTGGGACAATATCCAGAAGAAGGATAGAATCTGTAAGTTGTGCCGGCACCATATTCAGGATATTAATCATGTGTTGTTTATATGCCCAGTGTTGCAAAATGCAAAACATTACGTTTTGAGACCTATGTTTATTAAATTTAACATTCACTTGGCTTTGGAGGTCCGTTAATTTATTCTGTCCCCCTAAATGAAATGGTTTGTAGTAGGATTAATCAATTTTTTTTAACCTTTTTGAATGTTTTCCAGGAATGTTATTGCTATTTATTGTTTTGCGAAATTTTTATCCCTCAAATTGGTACATGTGTGCTGTTACTTTTGTTGATTGTTTTAAATTGTTCTCGTAGTTTGTACATTGCATTTTGCACACTGCGTCTTATAAGAGTGTTCAAAATTCTCCCTGTATTTTTCACATTGCTTTTTGATAATGGTTTGATAATAAAGTGTTAGAATATACATTTTGCAAGTATTATGTACTTTATAGGTGCCGGGAGTAGATTTAGCGTAACCTGATATTAATATGTAACGATCTGAAATGTGCTGCTTCATGTTGCTTTGTATTTTGCTATTTTATAAATGTTTGATTTATTATCTGTTTCTTGCAGCTGACATCGTAGATTATGTAGAGCTACCCTCAGATGGAGTTCTGTGCCATAATAAGCTAATTGATTTATATATATAGTATTAAATAGTAGTGAGATTTATTTAATTTACATTATAATATTGGTCTTTACTAAAATATTTAAGATTTACTACTTTTAACTGTATATATATATATATTAAGAAGATATATTTATGTATGTTTTTAACAATATTTGTGTGAAGCGATTTTAAAAAATATTCTTGTATTTACCATTATAAGGATAGGGAATCAACATTTCTGTGAACGATATTTTTGACAGGCTATTTCTGTTACACAATATTTTTGATTCCTATATTATGTCAGTGATCCTGGTTACAAAATGTAAATTTATAAAGCCTAATAAATTCTTCTGACGCACTCATGTAAAATGCGTTGCCATCTTCAGCTTTCTTGGCCTAGACTGAAGTGATTCCCAGTAGAACATGGATCATATTCAAGCAGTAACTTTCATGTGACTAACAGATGGAAGAACAAAATAAGAAAAATGTGGCGATGTTTACAAAATGATTGTGACTTAAATGAATAATGTTGCGACAACTGGCACCAAAAGGATGGTGGGAAGGAATAAGAAATGAATTAATTTCCACAGTGAAGAGATTTCTAATTTACAAAGCTCCATAGGAAGCTTGAACATTTCACTGGATTCGCAGAGACTTTTTCTGAAATAATTTTGAGTTGCACCGGTAAACAAGGGTCATGATGTACGAACTTGTAAAACATGTTTGGACAATTGAGCTCTCTTATCTTGGTTATGTCCAAAGTTAGGTCGAAATTTTTGCTTAGGCAGTGGACCACTAGAGCAAGCCCAACCCATATGAGATTTGAGGAACCAGGTAAAGGGTTGTATGATTAAGTGCTGGTGCTACCCTTAGAAAAATGAGAAAATAATTAGGTCTGTGCGGAGGTTCTCAACACAAGCGGCAGGTTTCTCAGCGTGAGCTGTAGCGACCTGCCGTAACTGCCCACGTTGAGAAATCTCACCAGGAGGTGGTTGAGCGTTGGATTTTCCTCACTACGCTGACTTTTTCAGAACACCATGCCCTACACAGAGCACCGAGTGGGAAAAACTCGGTAAACTCCGCGAGCAGAGCAGGGTATATCACCAGGCCTAAAAAATGATACGCCAAATGTCCTACCCAACCCAATTTCCTAGCAATTAATCAAAAAGTCAGATCTCTTGTTGTATGATATTTGTAAAGGGCTCACAAATTCGAAGCACAGCATTGTAGACTCAACCCTCCATTGTTTTGAGATGGGTAGATTGAATATTTTTTATTATTATAGTCACCTCTGTTATTTACCCTAGTTAGAATAGGTAAAGTAGGTTATATTTACAAGACATTTTTGTATAATTGATAAAATAAGTTTGGTAGTAAACAGTGCTTAATTTGAGCCCGGGGTTCTCGGTGCTCGACACTGGCACTTAAATATCAGCATGGTGCTTGTGGTAGCCTGCCACAGGTGGCACTGTCTGGTTATTTTAGAGATGACCCAAACAACAGTCAAATATGAATGTAATGTACATTAAAAATGACTATTACCTGCCACCCAAGCCATTTTTGTAGCTTTGGGGGCCAGAAATAGTCAGATTGTTCATACTTGTAGGAGTGGGACGGTTAGTGCTTGTGTTATTACTATCATTATCAACATAGGAGGGCATGCTGCAGTGGTCTTCTGACGAGAGCCCTGGCACTTATGTTTTCACAAATTAAGCACTGGTAGCAAATAATACCTACTATTACATGTGAAAAGTAATTCAAAATGTATTATAATGTACATTATGTACTATTATGTAGCATGTAAATATAAATCATCAATATATTTATGCACAAACACTAGACGATATATGACCTTATATTACATATAGTAGACCAGTTCACAGGGTGGGGAATGGACAGATCAAATCGTAGTTTGCTTTACGAGTTTGGGAATGTCATAAACATGTACGTTTCGCCATGAAAAGTGTTGCCGTTCGCCCTTCTAAGGGGCTGTGGTAAGTCTCCCTCCGGGGTGGAAAGGTGATTGACCACCCTCAGGCCTGGTAGGCTGTGGGGAAATAGATGTCATCAAAAAGAAAAAATGCTTTTCTCGTGTTTATAAACAAGTGGTTCTCACCAATGCAGAATGGTACTGTGAGTATGATAAAAGGCAGCGGTTAATTTGTAAAGAAATAAGTGCAAGGGATCTCATCTGGGTGCAGCTTCCAACATCCCATTTCTCCTGTTAGCCCCGCAAAATCAGAACCAATTACTAACAATGAATCCCCTACAAGTGAGGGAGGATGTAGCATAATGGCCAGAGCTGGTGACATTGGAGCTGGGGAACCAGGTTAGATTTGCCGCATTGGCTCAACATCCTGTAATTCTGGGCAAATCACTTAATCTCCCCATGCCCACCAAAAATTAATCGGTCCATAACTGGTGCTCAAGCGTCGGTGTTGATGATTAAGTGCTGGTTCTAAGCATCGGAAACCACTGGCTCAAATTAGGCAATGATACAAGGCCACAAGTATTTTCCAGAAGTTTGCATTGAAGCCCGTAACAACCTTCAGACATAGCCCAGGAAAAGATAGCTTATTGCAGTTTGCAAATAGTAATACATCTGAACCGGTTCTTAGGAGTACCTCCCCACAGGCAGATTCACTACTTTTTGTTAATTGCCCCAAAGCGCCTGTTATTATTCTTGTCTGTTTTGAAGAATAGATGCACCATGGGTACCTTTTTCATAAAAGCTCCCCATATGAGCGGAAGTGCGCTAATAATACTGATATCATTTAAAACATGGCGATGCACCACCCATGTGTGTCTATCCTAATGAAAGCCTAGTTAATATTTTAAACCACAGCAGAAATCCCAGGAGAATCGGCAGGCTGTGGAGCTTAACGAAGACACTGGCATTTTATTAAGCACTTATCCATGAATAAAAGGAAATGTGCCAGACTAATAAACGCCAAAGACAAAGTGCTGCAATTTGCAACGTAAATTTAGGCTTAAAGCATTGATTTTGTATTCAACTGGAACAAAAGAACATTGAAGAGAATGAACCTGAGAGCCGCGCATCCCAGACAAATTGGTGCTACTTGTACCAAAAACATTTTCACACTTTTTTTCTCATTTTTCTGAACATCCTTGCAGAACCCTTGCAGACTGTTGATGCAACTCCAAGAGGGCACACGTGGGACAACACGTCCCCCGTGCAGCAGTTAAGTGCTCTGTTCACCACCTTTGCTGATTCGTTGAGACACAAGACCTTGACACACTCTCCGAAGTGGAAAAGAAACGACATGAAATGTTTGCTTTTTCTTTTCTCCTGCAAAACTATGCAGTGAGACACTCAAAAGGACATGATTTATGCATTTAAATTGTATTTATGGACTTCCACATCCATGGGGGTCTACCTATTTATGGTATATGAAAAAATGCTATAAGCTTAGAGTTAATGCTTACAGCCTGATTCATGATCGGGCCGTTTTGCGAGGCTCAAATAGCGAATCATAAGGAATCGCTATTTGAGACTCGCAAAACGGTAATCATGTAGGAATCGCAATATTAATTGCGATTCCCACTGATTCCTTATTTGCGATTAGCTAATTACTAATCGCAAATAAGGAATAACTCCCCATGCATTCCTATGGGCCAAAAGGCCCATAGGAATGCATGGGGAGTATTCCTTATTTGCGATTAGCAATTTGCTACTCGCAAATAAGATAGCGATTTAAAGGGTGCCAGGGGTGTCCAAAGGACACCCTGTAGCACCCCTTAAATGCAAATTGAAACAGGTGTTGCGCACACACATGTCCAAAGGACATGTGTGTGTGCAACATGCAACTTAGAAGCATTTTTCTAAGTTTTTTGCTATTTACCGAGAGGTCTGACCTCTCGGTAAATAGCGGCCCAAAATTGCATTTTCGCAATTTTCAAATGCTTCATGAATTGCATTTAAGGAATCTCAAATAGAGATTCCTTAAATGTAATTCATCGCAATTTAGCGATTTAGCAATTACCGATTTTTGCATTTGGGATGCTGAATCCCAAATGCAAAAATCGCACTCGCAAAGGGCCGGATTCTCAGAATCCGGCCCATTGCGAGCCGATTTAGCCTTCATGAATAAGGCTGTTAATTCCATGTTCTTAGTTGAGATGCTACTCAAAATTAATCAATTAAATAGTTAAAGGGTGTGAAGAAATCAATCTCCCCAGATGTTTTTGTGGACTATGGGCCATTATGTACGAAGGTACGGATTTGCGATCCTGAAATAGCGATTTTTAAGAAATCGCTATTTCAGAAACGCAAATTGGTATGCATGTACAAATTCGCTTTTTTTTAGCAAATTCTTAGTATTCCTTAATTGCGATTCGCAAATTGCGAATCGCAATTAAGGAATACTTTCCAATTCATTTCTATGGGCCAGGAGGCCCATAGGAATGAATGGGAAGGTATTCTCAATTTTGCGATTCCCAATTTGAAAATCGCAAATTGAGAATAATTTCAACGGTGCAGGGGTGTCCAAAGGACACCCTGTTGCACCGCTGAAATATGCATGGGTGCACATGTGGCGCACATACATGCCCTAAGGGCATGTATGTGAGTCACATGGCACTTTAAAAAATACTGAAATGTGCATTTTTAAAGGAAATTGCAATTTACCACTAACTAGAAGTTGGTGGTAATTTGCGATTCCTTAAGGGCATTTTGGAATTTTTTTTGGCTTCATACATTGCATTTGAGGAATCGCAAAATTTGCAATTCCTTAAATACAATTGCAAAATAAGGAATCGCAAATTTTGTGATTCCTTATTTTGCACCAGATTTGACTTCATACATATAATTTTCCTAATTGGCATTCGCAAAGGCCGAAATTCTGCGAATTTGGGCCTTTGCGAATGCGAATTTGCTTCATACATATGGCCCTATATCTTTATTTGGCCTGCTCAGATAGTTGCAGCTTGTTATATTTGCTTCAACCCTTATGTGTTTCTCTCACAAATTCCTTCAACCTTCCCAGTAGTTACAGCAACCCAAGTAAAGTGTATATACTTCTTTAGCGTTTTCATAAAATGCTATGTGGCTCACTTTAGTTTTTCAGAGTGCTAAGGGCTTGGTGTACAAAGACAATTTACTATCGCCAAACGTACAATTCACGAAATGACAGGTTTTTTTGACTGAAAAATTGCATTTTAGTACATATGGAAACAATCCTTAACAGATCAAATATAGAAAGGGCCATTTCTTCCTATTTGTGGATCAAAATTGTATATACCAATGCTTTGCGACCACAGTTGCAAACTATTGATTAGATACTGACACCTCAAACTACAGGGTAAGTTATTTGCAAAGGGGAAAGTGCCTTTGGGATACCTTCCCCTTTGTGAATATTGTTAACAGCCTTGAGAGGAGTGTGCAGTGGTCCACAGAACCGCTGCCTATCTCCCCATCGCCCAATGCTTTCCAAAATAGGAAATGTTTATTTTTTTTAAAGCGGCACTGGTTCCTTCAAGGAACACAGGCAGCTTTAAAAATGTTTTCTACATGGGAATGCAAACGCAGGGATAGCAGTCGGCTATTCCTTGCAGGCTACTGTCCCAGATTTTGAGCCAGTCACAGGTGTTGAAGGTAAGGTCACAAATTAAAGTCTGGATGCAAAAAGTTTGTGCTCAATTTGCAACCAGTTGTAATGACCAGCTTTAGATATATCAGGCCCGAAGTGAAATTTATAGTGGG
The DNA here is from genome assembly GCF_964263255.1 of Lissotriton vulgaris. Lineage (NCBI taxonomy): Eukaryota > Metazoa > Chordata > Amphibia > Caudata > Salamandridae > Lissotriton > Lissotriton vulgaris. Next base: position 1,472,676,315 of record NC_141689.1, read on the forward strand.
TGTAATAGAGTTCAATCTATGGGGGATTAGTCCTTGTCCGAAGTTGTTCAAACTCTATTCATTGAGGTGGGACTGTGGTAGACGTCAACATGTGTTCAAACGGATTTCATCTATCAAACGCATAACTATTTAATTTATTCAGTTGAAAAATCTAAAAAATTTCTCTCTGATGAAGGATTTTTAGTAGCGCGAAATGCATTAAAAAATAAAAATGGTCAATGTTAACAAGAAAGAATAAAAAACTGCACTGCTTTCAACAAAAACAAACAACAGAAATACAAATCACAACTAAATATTCATGACGATAAAAGGTAAATACAATGGCAATGGACTATGTTACCATTCATTAACAGTGTGGGTTTTAACATTGATGCTGAATGGGGTTATTGCGCTCATGCAAGGTAGTGCTCATTAAGACTTCCCTTCATATAGAAAATAGCCTTCATTGCATTATTGGTGCACTCAACAAGACCCCTTCTGGGTTGAGGATTCCCTTTGCTGAATTATGACTTGCTGACTGCCGAAAGAGAAGTTATCGAGTCCAGTCCTGTCACTCCAACTCATTCCTTAAATATTTTCAGCAGTATGCCATGTTCAATGGTGTTGTAGGCTGCTGAGATGTTAAGGTGAATGAGGGCTGAATTCCCCATGGCTGTTTCGGAGTGCATTACGTGACTGACACCAGTTTCATGCTTGTGAATGAAGTTTTAGTTTTTCAGATCTATTTCTGTGAAGCTGCTGGGGGAAGATATATTGAAGACTGCATATTATTTCAAGACATTCAAGCTTTCTGATGTTTGTTTTAGCATAGGTGTTATGGCTGCATGTTTCTGGAGCCCTGGAATGCTTCATTGAGATATGTTAAGTTAGACATGGTTGTGAGATCTGCCTTCAAAGTGGGAAGTAACTACTTGATGCATGCCCCGTTCACAGTTCTGGGGTAGTTTGGATCTTATTGTTCCACAGGCCAAACTTAGATGCTTTTTCTTGGTCATTGGTTGAAAGGACGCAAAGGAAGATTCAGTCTGAGGCAGGATCATGGGAGGATCAGGTCATAGTTCGTGATTTGGGTAGATGGAATCATGGATTTTGTCAGTTTTGAATTCAAGGAAAAAAACACCAAGGTCTTTAGATAGCTGGTGTATCACGCATGGGATTTTCTTTATGACAGTTCATTCAGCACTTGCTTGCTCCTGATTTTTGCCACTGACACTTGAAGGTATGGCTGGTGTCTATATGCTTTCCTAGAGCATTGTTAAACAATTTTGGTACATTTGAGGCTAGTCGTTAATGTGCTGGTTTTAAGGGGAACTGGTGTGTCCAGTATTGCTGAGACACTGATGTGGATATTGTCCATCAGTGCTTCAGGAATGGAAACATTGAGGGAAGCTTTCAAGTTTCTAGTTGATATTAGTTGAGATACCTGATTGTTTCAGAAAGAGAGATATTACCTCAGGTTTGCAAGTTTATGGGTGTTCGACAGATAGTCTGACTATGACGGCAAACGTGTAGCCAAATCAATAGTATGAAAATAACGAACTCCACCAAGTTACCAGCTATGTGAGTAGGTTCAAGCATTGTCCGAGTGAAGCCCAAGGCCTGCATGGTTCCAAATCCAAGAATGTTCTTGACTATTGACCAGAGGTGGAGAGTCAGTTCAAGGATTTTCTCCTACAATGAAGAGAAGTGTGTTACAAAGATTACTACAGATTTAATAGAATTGCTTAGGTTGAATGTGGTATGGATGGGTGTGTTCTAGTGGGATGTGAACGCTCAGCACGTGAGAGTTCAGGAGCGAAAATGAAGGCAATCCTTAAAACTGCTGGAAAGAGATCATCAACATGTGTGACTACATAGCAATCAAAGTAGGATTCTGTTAATCCTACAATACAGCAATGTGACTAATTAATGAGGAATGTAATATTCAGGAATGCTGATGTTTCTAATGAGTTTTTATATTTGTAAAAGTGTAAAAAAAAACAGTAAAGGTGTAGCATTTGTAGTCCCAAATGTCCATAAGATGCAATATTGAGGTGAACATCAGAGATCTGTGCAAACCTTTCTCTCAGAACCATGCAATTTATGTACTCTATTTGTTTCTAATTTTATATCGCTGGGTTGCACTGAAGCTCTTTACAAACAACAATAGGAGGAAAATGATGATATATGTAAGATCAGTTCAAATAAAGTAACAAGTTAATCCTCCATCCCCCAGAAGTTGGAGGTTAAAAGTTCATTGTGAAGAATTTCTTGAGAAGTTGAATTCTGGCTTCCTTTCAGATTAAGTGCAGGGAATGGACTCGGATAATCAGTTCCATAACCAGGTGTCATTATGCAAGAAGGTTTGGTTTGAAGTCTTTGGGCCTCATTTATACCCTGGTGAATGGTCAGCTGGTCCTCCAGGTGGCCAGGGTCATGGCCACCATGATGTCCCCATCTGCACTTAGGCGATCTCTGTGGTTCTGCCTCTGAACACAACTAAATGGTGATACATATGACATTGTCTAGCTTTGTGGGTGGGCCATTGTGCATTTTCACTGCTTGCCTCCGCCATGCTCTGCATGGCAAATACAGGCAGAGAATGTGGGTGACAATAGTCTACTTTTCCATAGGATGGTTCTACATTGTTGTGACCTGCATCCTCTTTGAATGATGGACTTCCAGGGCAAGCCAGTTAGGCCCTGCCTGTGTAAAGATGGTTACTTCTCCAGACTCTAGACAGAATTGATGATCCACAAGTTTGGCGGGGTAGTAACACTAACAATTTACAACAGTGATCCCACTCAACTAAACTCTAAACGAGGTCGTTTTTTAGTTAATGTTAAGGATCTCTACTAAAGCTAAGGCTATAATGCTTGTGGTTTGGGTGCCATTTTATATTGGACATTTATTACTGAAGTATTTGTACTGCTAGTGTTGAGGGGCCTTAAATAATATTTAGCTTGTCATACATTTGATTCTTGCATCTAATGGAAACCAATGTAGATTGATTAGGACTCATATTATAGGATTTTGTTTTGTTTAACTCTAGTCAACAGTCTTACAGCTGAATGTAAAATTACTTTTAGTGTGGCAATATCAGATACAGGATTGCCTGCCAAGATGATCTTCCCACCATCTAGGCGTGATAGTTGTAAGACCTGTACTACTTACCTAAAATCCTATTCTTCTCCTGACATCAAATTTTATCTTAGAAAATACAACTGATAATATGCTATCCATTTTTTGTCAAGATGTGTGCATAAATGTTTAAATAATTATCCAAGGCGAAACCCTGCGGGTTTACTATATCATGGTTTATGTTTAGATTGGATGATGATAGCCAATCATGTCTTATGTTCATGACTAACTGAAATTGCATGGTGTCTTTTGGACAGACTATTTTGCACTGAGTAGCATTGGTGTATTGGTGTATTGCTACTTCATCTTCCTGGGCTAGCGAACTGAGTCTTTCCATTTATAAGTTAAGCATTGTAGATGAAAGTGCTAGACCTCGAGAGATAATATCAAGTACTGTCCATACTAACACATCTGCTAGCCTGTCATTCTTACAGCGGTTTCGTGGTGGCACCATTGTTTCTTGTATTTCAAAATGTGAGCAGAAAATGTAACCACTTTCTCTTTAATTTAATGAAGGTCAATTACACAATGCACACATCTGCGGTATGTCACTGTTTGTGGTATGGATCTTGTTAGCTAGTAAAACTATAGCTAAAACTGGATGTTGGCAAACGCTAAAAAGGAAAAGAAAATGAAAAATACAACTCACTACAAACAAAATTCAGCAAAATGTGATGACGCTGGTGATGTTTTCAAAGCCATTTATAAACTGATCTGAGAAGAGGTAATTGCTTGTTACAAATTCAGACACTGAGAAACTAATCTCAATTGCTCAAATATCAAAAGGAAGAGCAAATCTTTCATGTTTCTGGTTTAATGTGACTGTCAAAGGTAACACATCTAAGTCACTTACAATAAAGGATAACCAAAAATATTTTGTAAATGATATACAGACAATTACCAACCATATTATTTTGTCAGCTACATACATTTAGAAGTATGAAATCCAATCATTGGAGTAAAAAACGATTTTTGGAAAGGACAGAATTGATGAGAACGTAAAGCACAAGAACTAAAATCCAAAATGCTACAAACTCAGCATTTTGGATCCAGATTAATCAAAAGGACCATTTGGAATATTTATGCTCCTATGCAAAGAAACAAAGGCTAGGATTACAAAACTATGAGTGAATCAGTTCCTCTCATTTGGAAGGGATGGCCTAGAATGCATTTTAAAAACATCAGTGATGGAACAATTCTATCAGTAAACATAAACAACTGAACAGCTGCAATAGTCTGCATTGTGAGTCAATCAGCACATGATATTCATAGATGTACTTGGGTGCATGAAAAAGCTAAACGAGTAACAAAAATGAATTCCCCAAAATACTAACCGACAGCTGAACAGGAAGAATTTACTTGCTTCCTAAGTCATGCACCTGTACTGAGCCCATCACCTAATGCCCACCATGACACTTCAGAAAGGAACCAGCTATATGCAAATCAGCCTAGATCCTGCTCCTAGAGAGAAAGTATAGCCAAAACTGCAAGGCAAGGTTCTCTATGAATGAAAGCACAAAAGCCCAGACTAGTTTCAGCTTATTTGAACCTCTTCAGCATGTGTAGCATGACTACTGTGTTACATCCCAAGATTCTTCTCAACCAGAAAGATGGCTCTATGAGTTGGAGGTTCATTGCTGGAATCAACTATGATCTGCTAATCATGAGTTTGAATCCTGGCAAGGCTAACTACACCAGGTTCTTGCACTGTCCTTAAGAAGATTATCAATTAATTCGGTAATGGTCATGCTTTTTACAGTATTTAAACATAGCTGAGGTGTAGCATGGAGTGTTCTTAAATTATTATTATTATTATTATTAATATTAATATTATTATGAGGAAAAATAGTAGTGATGGTATTAATAATAATAATAATATTGTTATTATTTCGATGTTTTATTGTTGTTGGCGTTTTGTTATTTTCTTACTACTGGTGTCATTATCATTTTACCATCATATTTATATTATACATTACTATAGTTGTAGTAGGAGTAGTACAAATACAGGGATAATGATGTGTAGTGGGTTAAAGGGTTTTTGTCTTTAAAGAGTACTCATATTCTTCCTGACTGAACAAACGTTGTTCATAGAGTGAAATCGATTTTTCTCAAAATTGTTCTTTTGTGAACTTCTTTTTGCTTTCTACTTTGAAGTTGGAAATGCAATAATGATAAGCATCAAAAAGATTGTCCATGCAGTAACAAGTTGACCTACTATTTGATAGCTGTTCATTTTGAGTTTTAAAATAAGTTTTTTTATCATGCTTTTTGAATCAAACCAGAAAAACAAAAAGAAGTATCTCTATTAAAAAGACTGTCTTCTGACTATGTTAAAATCCCAGAGGGAGAATATAAGCTGCTCTACCAGTACACAATATAACAAAGTATAGGTATTAATATATTCAGTCTTGTGTAGTAATGATAACAAAGTGCTGTGAAGATGACTGACGCGTTCTAACGAATAAACACAGCATTGGTAATTTCACTGCAATTATAGGAACTTTTTTGCATCCTATCTTTTATCATTATACCACCCTATAAGTGCATAAAGAAAAAAAACAATTCCATTAAACCTTTTTTGAAGTTGAATTAAAAATAAAGTTCTTTTTAAATCCCTAGTATTGCCATCTCTAGACTGCTACCTGAGAAAGTGTGCATTACATGTACTATGAGTGTAAAGTTTGCTCTACAAATCTGAATATTTGCTTCTTTATTTCTTTAAAGATATACTTTTCTTGGCTATGTGACATACAATATAGTAAAACAAGCAAGCTAATGGACGGAATGTTGCACAATGGCAAAACATTAACCCCCAGTCACAGATCTGGGTTTAATCCATCGTTATTTTGCTCACCAAGCCACCCCAGTTCAGACATGGTCATATGCAAATCAGTCTTGACCCTGTGCCTCATGGAAACAGTCCAGCCCGAACTGCCAAGCCATGTCTTCCCTGGACCGGAATCAAGCATCCTAGGACCGGTTTCTCGCTATCAGCCGTCTTCAGCCAGGATAGCTTGACTCCAGTGGCGCAGTGAGTACGGGACCCACGTCTGGGCATACCCTTCCTACATAGGGTGAACAGCGAAACAAACAAGATGATGGACGGAATGTTGCACAATGGCAAAACATTCACCTCCAGTCACAGATCTGGGTTTAATCCATCATTATTTTGCTTACCAAGCCACCCCAGTTCAGACATGGTCATATGCAAATCAGTCTTGACCCTGTGCCTCATGGGACCAGTCCAGCCTGAACTGCCAAGCCATGTCTTCCCTGGAAGAGAATCAAGCATCCTAGGACCGGTTTCTGGCTATCAGCCATCTTCAGCCAGGATAGCTTGAGTCCAGTGGCGCAGTGAGCACGGGACCAACGTCTGGGCATACCCTTCCCACATAGGGTGAACAACAAAACAAAAAAGATGATGGACGAAATGTTGCACAATGGCAAAACATTCACCTTCAGTCACAGATCTGGGTTTAATCCATCATTATTTTGCTTACCAAGCCACCCCAGTTCAGACATGGTCATATGCAAATCAGTCTTGACCCTGTGCCTCATTGGAACAGTCCAGCCCGAACTGCCAAGCCATGTCTTCCCTGGACCGTAATCAAGCATCCTAGGACCGGTTTCTGGCTATCAGCCGTCTTCAGCCAGGATAGCTTGACTCCAGTGGCGCAGTGAGCATGGGACCTATGTCTGGGCATACCCTTCCCACATAGGGTGAACAGCAAAACAAACAAGATGATGGATGGAATGTTGCACCATAACAAAACATTCTTCTTATTTACTAATCCCATTTTAGGAGTTTGAAAAGTTTTTACAACTTCAAAAATAAGATTCTAAATGAATTCAGTATCTGGAAGAGGTTTGTTGCAGGGGTTCCTTCCAAATACCAAACTATATTAATGTTTTGCGACCGAATCACAAAACATTGATATTTTACTGATACCTCAAAGGATGTAGAGAATCATTTTCAAAAGGAAAGGGTCACCTTGGGACCCCATTTCCATTTTGAATATAATTTATTTTTATTTTTAAGAGGCAGTGGACCATGAGATCACAGTCTTCTCTTAAACGCAGTCCTGTTTCCTCGAAGGAAAAGGGGCACCATTTAAAGAAAAACGTGTGTTTTATTAAAAAGGCTATCAAAGAAACCGTGGTCTGCTAACACCAGCAAACCACCAGCCTCGAACGGTAGTAAGCTCGAATTTCCTACCTACCTCATTAATGTGCATTAAGTAGGTTGGATTCCGACCCACTGTAATTTAGAATATTACGTGTCAACCTAATACATAGGTTCGGGCCATATGGACTAAACATTGGTGGCAAAATTCTGTCTGCCATTTGTTTGTCATTTTGCAGATCGACATATGTACTAAAAGGTCGGTTCACAAAATGTAGTTGATTGCACCCCAACATACCTCATCAGTATCCACGTAGCAGGCTGCAAATTGTGACTCACTATAATTGGTGACCATTGCAAGGATCGTGGCCTGCTGGGAAAGGGACAGTAGACCACCATGTCTGTAATCACTCTTTAAGTATTTGTATTTTTTAATTGCAAACTAATCAAACTTTGTTTTGTTTTCACAAATGGGAAGGGTCTGATGTGGACTTCTTACCCTTTGTGAATGTAAAAAAAATACACTCCGATTTGGGAGTCTATCACTTTCCATGTTTAGTGACCAGATATCCGGAGTTGATAAACTGCCATACAAATAGCTATTTGGAAGGGGCGCTCTAATCACGTCCCTTCCAAATAGGGATTGGTGACGTATTTCTAAACACATTCAGCCACTTATGAACAAGTCACAAAATGAGTTGAGTACATAGTAAAACCATACAGCTGTTACAAACACTTTGATATAGTGAAAACCAGAGTTTGTGACCACTAAATGGCTTCCTACATCTGGCACTTTGTTCATGAAATTCTTTACTGGTCGCAAATTGTGACCAGTATTTTGAAACCAGTAAATAGTATATATGACCTAAGGTTTGTAATGTGCAATTGAAAAAGAATCTACTGACTCATAAAAGTTTCTAAATAATTATAGGCCTTAGGTGGCCTTTTGTCCATTTTTATAAATGCATTTTGCATTACCAGAGCTGACACAGTGGTCTTAATTATGGAGGAGAGTAAGAAAGGGAGATATGTTCATATGATATTTATTTACACAATGCAGATGTGTCAGCATATATGCACTAGTTTATATTATAAACCACATTTGTTGCTTTGTTGTTTGCTTCCACGTACATGTTGCAATTCATACTGATTCAGTTAGATTCCTTTCATCTTTTTTTCTGCAGTGGCAGCATTGCAAGGACTAGAATCCCTGTGCTTATACTCACAGGAATTTAATTTGCATCTGTGACCTAATCTGCATATTTATGTCACTGAATATGTAGCTAGATCCCATAAGCTTTCTCCTAATAATTTACCAAATGTCATCTCACGTTTCCTACTTCTTGTCATCTTGCTGTATTTTCCATTAAGGGAACATGATTTTAATTACTAATCCTTGATATTAGACTTGTGTATCCTAGGGATATACCCTATTGGTTTCGTTTCTGGCAGGTCGGTCATTTATTTTTTTCACAACCGTCCACGCTTTGTTTTACCATGGATTGAATTTCTGTAATTGAATTTTAATATAATAATTGTACTTTTTAATATGTTGAAAGAGGATTAACCTAAATACATACATATTAAACAAAGGTTTAAAAATAGCACTTGGTGAGCTGCCATTTGAGAATAATATTTTCTAACCTTGTGTAAAGGGTGTAAATAAAAGACAAATTAACCTGTATATTGTAACCCAAGAGATATGAAATACTTCTGACATTAAGTAATTAAGTATTACCAATTCATTCCAAGGCATGTCTGAAAGATATGAAATGACTATGGAATAAATGACCTATATTCGGCAGTGCCTATCATTATTGAAATGGCATCTCATGTGTTTACCTCAGTGTATAAATCCATCATGCACGGTTTAAATACGGTTGTTACCTGTTTGGTGACCCTCATGCAATCTATGATTGGATTAACGATGTATTGGCCCTAACTTGACCCGAACTTCAATTAGAACATTGGACGGTTAAGAGCTCCATTGAAGACATAGGAGTGTCTGAGAACTGTTGATGGCCTGTATTAGACGTCATGCTCCAATATCCCAATGTTTTCATAAAGTTTCTCCCTTTTTAATTTAGAACATTTTACCTTCAGTGGGTGTAATCTTCTAATAGCCTTGTAGCCCTTACTCCTCAGACTAAACTTGTTGTTAAAGGCCCTCCTACTTGTTTGAGGCCCTCACCTGTGGCTCTGGCCTATAATTCAGGTTCAGGGCTTTTGACACTGGTACGGCCCTCAGCAGTGGGCAATAATGTTATATTACGTTGACAAAAGTTTTCACCTTTTTGATTGAGGTGTGGTCAAGTAAACCTGGTGCAATCCCCTACCATCTCTGTCGGCGGCAACCTCCACGACGACGGTGCTGAATCATTGCATCATCGGAGCTGATATATCGCCACTGCTGTGCGGATTAGGACCAGCGCATTGTTGCTGCTGTGCGTATTGTCACTAACACATCGCCTTGACTGTACCATGCATCCTCGACATTGTGCACCCAGGACAAATACACTTTGGTTTAGCTGACCTCACTGTGTCGCTGTACCCAGCCTGTGCTCCATTGCGATTGGCCTGAACATTTAACTTTGTCTGGGTCTGACATGACCAGATATCCAAATTGCACTTTTGGCTTCTAGGTACTATTTTTACCTAATAACTTTGAAATTCAATATCTCAAAATTATACTGATTGGACTTGTGTTGTTCTGGTCTTGTTTTATTTATTAAATTGAGTTCTATTTTTCTAGCTTGGTGTGGAATCTTTTTGTGTGGTGTTGTCACAGTTTTACTGTTTGAAATGTTGCACAAATACTTTATGCATTGTCTCTAAGTTAAGCTTGACTGCTCTGTATCCAGCTACCAGAGGATGAAGACATGTTAATTTAGGGTTGCCTGTTTCTTACCCTGACTAGGGTTGTGGCTGCTGTTAGACTAGTTCATATCCCAGTCAGCCTACAACCCAATTTCTAAAATGCACCATTGTCAGTGATTACTTGAAATAAAAGAGAAAGTGTGCAGTAGGAGCATTTGTCTTTCACAGAAAAATATCAATATTTAACATGAAAAACTGCATCACATGATGTATTTTTTTAAACAGCCTTGAGCAAAACAAGACCAGCTCAGATACTTTATGTGTGTGCTGGGAGCCACATTCACCTGAGCAAGTTTTCAAACCATAATAATGTTGCGTTGTTCAATTTGACAAGGGCTGTAGAACAAGTTCTGTGAGTTTATGAGAATGATTGAAAGCTTTTTCGATAGCTCACCTGCCATGATATAAAAGGTATCCCCCTCATTATGCCTACCCCAAGGTGGTGTAGATTTTTGGTGCAAAGCCCATTTTACCTTTCTTAGTAGATAGGACTTTGGGTCGAAAACCATGGGTAGTTGCAAAGGAATGCCCATGTACCACCTTAGACAATTAATGCAAACTACTGCATAGCACTATTTACTTACAATGTTATTGAAGAAACCTTATTTCATTAATTTCCCATACTGGGGTCTATTGTTCGTCTCTATGGTTTATGCTTTCTTCGGGATTACTTTGCAAATTACTCAGAACATTCATTTGGTATGCAATGATTTTTGTGCACTGATTTCGATGCTGAAATAAAATATTTTTCCAATTAATTTGGAGACCTACCATATTCTTCTTAAACCAAACCCCTTTATACATGTTTGCTAATTCTCCTTAAATGGTTACCTTTACCGAACAACGCCAATAAGCGTTTCCTCATATAATGGAGATTTTCAATGCTTCAAATATCAGATCACAATTTTCCAATCTGTTCCTTTATAATTGCAAATCTGATGCAGGTCTCCTATTTACATTTATGTCCGGTTCATTCAATGTTTGGTTCAAAGCCCTTGTTTGTCAGTGCTAAACATTTGCACTGAATCAAATAGTCTACCAGGACAGTTACCAGTTATAAGGGTATAGTTTTGTACCAATCGAGGAATAAAGTGCCTAGTGGCATACCACCATGTACGAAATATAAAGCAAATACTAGAATAATTTTGTGAGGACATTGTAAGCAGATAGCAATAGACAAACAAAAAAGGTAAATTAAATGCAAAATAATCAATGGCTTTGTGCACCCTTTATCGAAAATGTGGAAATCAATTTCTCTTCATTGTGAAGAAGGTGTCGAGTCTTTAGGCAGAAATAAGACTCGGACCACGTATTCTCGTTCAGCACTTTTATTCTTATGTCACTCTCTTTCCTGTCCCTACTCTACACTGCCCATTTCCTTCCTTGACCCCTCCCTGCCCGGTTCCTCCCACAACTCTACCCCCCAACTACGAGAGTGTTAACTGACACTCATACATCTACCCTCTTCATAAACAAACCAGAAGTCAACTACGTTGTCAGTGACTCGCTATTTCAATGACAAGAGAAATATGTTCACAGTTCTTCAATTAGCCGCACAGGCCTTCGAATGGTTCGTCGTGGTCTCAGATGTACCTCTGAGCTTTCATTGTCAGACTCGGCGTGATACTCAGGCCTTGGCAAAACGCTGCTGACTACCGCACTTTCTCTGTCCACAGCTCTTGTTGAATCAGCAATGGTATCTTTGACTGTAGCAGAGCATTTTTGAAAGTGTGATACATTTCTTGTGACTCTCTTATTTTCAAACTCTGCAGTGATCATAGTCCCTTTTTGCTGTGTGACTATCAACGGCTCAGCTCTAAATCGACAGTCCGTTTTCCTCTGCTGCTCCTGTTTGACTAACACTCAGTCTCCTTCATGAATAGACGGGGTTCTGGCTCGCCTCCGGTCATTTGCATATGATTTCATTTTCTCTTTGCTCTTTCGATCTGCGACAGCAATGTCGTCGTGGCCAAGTCCATGCCTGTCAGCCTGTAGAGCATCATCCAGAGTGAGTATCCTGGTTCGTATGGATCGCCCCAACATTAAAGTAGCTTGGCACTTGCCAGTGGTCACGTGTGGAGTTGTGGGATATGCTCGCAAGACTTCGTTCAAGGCAACTTGGGGATCCTTCTTGTCAAATGCTGCTTGCTGGAGTGATTTCTTCAGAGTGGCCATAACTCGTTCAACCATGCCATTGGCCTGGGGCCACAAGGGGGTTATTTTGCAATGTTTGAAGCTAAGGTGCTTGGCAAACTTCTTAAACTCCTGACCGTTGAAGGGTGGTCTATTATCTGTTTTGATTGTCTTGGGTATGCCCCAGGTGGCGAATACTTCATCCAGGACAGCGATGGTAGTGGCAGCTTTTGTGGACGAGACGACCTAGGCAATGGGGAATCTTGAATACTCGTCCATGATAACGAGAATGTATTTTCCGGATTGGAGAGGACCAAAGAAATCAAGAGCAACATCTGGCCAGACTCCATTGGGTAGTGTGGACATTTGTAGGGGAGGGGGTGGTTCACCTTGACTCACCAGCTGACACTGAGGGCAGTCTTTGAGGGTCAGTTCTACCATCTGGTCCAAAAGCGGAAACCACACCCTCTCTCTGAGTGCTCTTTTAGTCACCACCACTCCCCAATGTCCTTCATGTGCCAAATTGATTACGCCTTGGTGTAGTTGCAAAGGAATGACTATTCTCTGACCTCGGAGTACAAGACCTTCCTCCGTGACGGACAATTCATCTTTGACATTTTTGAACGCACTCAGTTCTTGCCTCTCACTTGGATCTCTGGTTTCATCCTTGTCTGAGTGTCGCCACGTGTTTGTTCGGAGACGATGTTTCACTTGTTGCAGGATGGCGTCTTGCATGGTGGCATCCCGAATGGCTTCCAGCGGGATGGCAGGTTGTCTAGCTTGGTCAACCACGAAGTGGATATATTCGTCAGCAAGTGAAGACCCTGCGGTGGTTGTGATTTTGGGGTGCCTCGACATGTAGTCGGCAGGATTGGCTGCCTTCCCAGGTTTGTGTATGATGGTGTATGTGTATTCCTGAAGACGGAGTCCCCATCATTCTATTATGGGGGGCATTTTAGCTTGTGGATTGCCAAAGATGGTGGCTAAGGCCTGGTGATCAATGACTAACGTGAAATGCTTGCCATATACAAAGATACGGAAATGCTCGCAAGCCCATGCGATGGCTAAGCTCTCCTTCTCTGGCTGAGAATTAGCTCTTTCCGTGTCCGTGAGACTCCTGCTGGCATACGCAACGATGTGTCGCTGGTCGGTATCATGATCAAACTGTGCCAGGATGGCGCCTAGGCCAACGGGGCTGGCATCCACTGTGATTTCTGTTTTCCTCTTGGGATTAAAGTACGCCAAGTTGTTGGCGGATTCAACTGCCTTCTTGATCTCTTGAAAGGCTCGCTCACATTGTGGTGTCCAGTCGAACGGCTGTCCTTGCTTGGTGAGATTGCGCAAGGGATAGCTGATAGTAGCATAGTCTCGTATGTATCGAGCACAATAGCTTGCCATTCCTAAAAAGGATCTTACGTCCCCTACATCCTGAGGGCTTTGGTGTCGTTCAATGCCGCTACTTTCTCAGGGTCTCCCGAGAATATGTGTCCGAAGAATTTCATCGTGGACTTGTGAAATTCACATTTTTCTTTATTCAGTGTGAGGTTCGTGTCTAGAAGGGCATGACAAACTCTGTCCAATGATGTGTCATGTTCCTGCACGGTTGCACCATAAACCAGTATATTGTCACTGTAATTCAGGGCATTCAGAACGTAATGGATTGTCTTCCTTATGGCTTCATGAAATATCCCCGTGGCGGAAGAGACTCGAAACCAGAGCCGCTTATATCTGAAAAGTCCAAGATGAGTGGCAAACGTGGTGATGGGCCGTGATTTTTCATGTAGCTCAAGCTGATGGTATCCTTTGTTAAGGTCCAACTTAGAGAAAACTTGGACTCCGTTGAGGGCCGCAATCATGTCACTCAGATGTGGTCCAGGATGTCGCTCTCGCTCGATGGCAGTATTGGGCACCCTCATGTCAACGCAGAGGCGCACTTTGTTTGGGGTACCCTTTTTTGGCACAATCACAACCGGCAAAACCCATGGAGTGGGTGCTTCAGTTCTCTCAATGATGTCAGCTTGTAGCAACTCTTGCAATTCCTCTTCAACGGCTTGTTGGAGGTGAAATGGGACCCTTCTATGATGCTGGGCTACCGGTGTCACCTGTTCGTTGATGTGTAGACGCACTTGACAGCGGGCCATCTTACCAAGCCCGGTGAACAGCTTGGGAAACTTGTGGAGGATGTCTGGGTCATCACGAACACAATATAGGATCTCCACCAGCCGGAGACATTCTGCTGTAGGGAGGCTGAGAAGACAGTCCGCTTCTGGTTCTTCAATCACGGGTATATGAGCAGGCACAGTGTGATCTTTGTGAGTGAGAGTTGTTGCAAACTTTCCCAGACAAGGAAGTGTTTTTTTAGACATCCACGTGCACACCCTCACGTGTGCTGGACTCAGTAGAGGGATTGGATTCATTCTCCGATATTCTGTCACTGGAATATAGTTCAGGGAGGCACCACTGTCGAGCACAAATTTGGTTGCGTCATGGGCGAATTTTGCGGATCTCGCGTTCGCGAATTTTGCGGATTTGCGAATTCGCAATCCGCAAAATCCGCGAATTCCCGCGAATTTGCGGATTTTTTTTTTTTTGTGTTCGCCCGTGTTTCTGCCAGTTCGCGAGGGTTTTTACAATTTCGCAATTTGCGAACTTACCTGTCGGGTCGCAAGTTTTGCGAACTTGTTGTTTCTACGTGTCCAGCCTGTTTGGGACACTCTTCTTCATCACTGCCACTCTCTGTCACCACTGCCACTCTCTGACTACTCATGCCACCCTCTGGCCCACCCATGCCACCCTCTGTTTCATCACCACACCCTCTGGTTGTCCAGTGTACATTATTTTCGGCAAAGCAAAGCACACCTTCCCTGCCTCAAGTGACCTAAATTAATTTGGGGCTGATTAATGTGTCACAGAATATTTTTTTAGCTGGCACCTGCTTCCTTAGTGCGCCCTGATTAGTGATCTTTTGCACTTGCTAAGTGCTTTCATTGTTGCAAAATTAGTTACAACACCTGCCCTGCCCCAACTGACAATAATGAATTAGGGGCTGATTAATGGATTTTAACTTCCAGCCTGGCTCCTGCTTGTCTCCCTTAGCTGTAATTCAGGACCTTTGTGGCATATGTGTAACTATTCTGAGGTTCAGAGCAGGGTCACATAATAGTTGCAACTGGCAACTGAACTCTGGAGGGGCCCCTCAGGAAGCACTACAGGAAATGGCTACTAATGATGAGCCTGAACTTTTGAACCTGGCAAGTAGTTTCAGTTTTGCTAAGATCGTATTTCTGCAATTTAGCACTTATTCGCGGGGCGCGAAATTGTACTGGGAAGCCGCGAACTCACGTGAACAGTGCGAGCAGTGCGAGCAAAATCCGCTGCTCGCGGATTTGCGGATTTTGCGGGAGATTCGCGAATCTCGCGGATTGCGGATTTCCCGAAAATCCGCAAAATCCGCGAGCGGAACGGATTTTCCGCCCATACCTAGTGATTACCCACACGGATATCAAGTTGAGGGTATTTTTTGAGTTGATCAGGATCAGCCACCATGCATATATATTCGTCGCTGTCCTGGGACGCAGGAGATGGTGATCTCGACTCTTGAGACGGTGACCTTCTGGACCAGTATGATCTGTGTGATGACCCACTCGATTGTGAAGATCCTGTTGATGACTTTCGGTGATCACGGACTGCTTTAGCATGGTGACGTGTGGTCGTCGGACGAGAAGACCTCTCAGGATCTTTCAGCTTGTCTCTTCGGTATTCTCCACAAAAATTTTCAAAATGGTTGTCTCTTCCGCATTTCCGGCATTGTTGTCCAAGGGCAGGACCTCCATCAGTGTGGGGAAAATCATATCCGCACCGGTAGCATTTGAGCGGAAGCTCTCGTCTCTTATCCCGCTTGCTTGAACCATGGTGTCTGTGACCCGTGGGTTGGTGATGAGTTTTTGGTCTCAAGGTTCTTTGTCTGTCACGAGGTGACCTGCGAGTGGTGCATGATTGAAGTCGGAAGGCTTGTTCACACTTCTCCGTGCGTCCTGCTTCCATCTTCTTGGCATGTTCCTCCACCTGCTCATGAACTCTAGTCATCTCCTCGATCTCGTCTAGGGTATAACTTTTCTTTAGTAGTCGACGTCTTAAGGACTCCGATTGACAGCCCTCTATGATGCGTAACCTGAGAGCGTCTTAAGTGGGGAATGCATCAAATTCACAATAGCGGGCTAGCCGTCGGAGCCGTGTGATGAACGTGCTCATTGGTTCTTCCTTCTCCTACGACGCTAGGTTGAAGGTATATCTATCATAGTCGACATTATTCTTGTGTAGAAACTTCTTATTTAATGCATCACGCACTTTAGTGTAGGATCCTGTATCATCCGTGGGCAATTCCTTGATAAGTTGACTGACTTCCTTTCCTACAAGGTTACGCAACACAATTAATTTTTGATCTTCTTCCGTCACTTGGGGCCCTTGCCTAAAGTCTTCAAATTCCTCAAGCCATTCTTGCCATCTGAGGCCCATTCCGCCTCCAGCTACAAGTGCGAGCGGTTTGGGTGGGCGTAGAAAGGAAACGCGCATCATGCCGAATCAGCTGGCGCCAGCTGGAGTCGGGGCTTGACGTGGTGTGTTCGGGACATATTTTATCAAAGGTGTGCGTACTTAGAAAGATTTTTAGGCAGTCACTTGCAGTGAGATCAGCCTCTTCAATCACTCACTCAATGGCGTTGTGGTTATTTCACTGCATTCACTCACTGCAAAGGGGCGTGAACTTGCGGAGCGCTTGTCTTCTGTCGTCTTTACATGTCACTGCTGTATGTGGACAAGCTCGTGGCATTGAATTGTACTTTTCAGGCTTGCAGTTGCCAGGGGTTGTTTGCAGAACCACTGCTGCCTGACTCTAAAATGGCAGCTCTCTATCTTTGATAGGGGATAGGAGCCAGTGCCTGACTTCAAAATGGCCGCCGCTGTCGAAATCTCGTATCCCACGAGATTTGGCTCGAACTCTCACTCCCCAGGCCTCGGTGTCCCCAGACAGGAACTCACCGGCCAGACAGTCACAGCAGTGTGGTGTGATGGCTCAAGGTGGTCTCTCAGTGTCCTGCACTCACTCCTGGCAGCAGGTAAGACCGGGGTGGGCTCCCGGCATCAGGCATCAATTTCTTGTCCTGGCACACGGGGCTGGGGTGGACACCCAGACCTCGGCGCGCACTCGTGCCTGCAAGCGCTGTTCTCCACAGCGCATGAACGGGTTTCAGGCGGCAAATCATGCAATCTTCGGCGCGATCAATTTGTTGGGGAAGAGCGCTGCAGTGATCACGCTCACTGCATCAGCAAGGTCACACACGCGGCGGGACAGGAGTAGAGCTGGTTGCTAGGGATAGCGCTTTCAGGCCATGCAATGGTATCCCACCCTCGTCGCCAGTTGTTGAGTCTTTAGACAGAAATAAGACTCGGACCACGTATTATCGTTCAGCTCTTTTATTCTTACGTCTCTCTCTTTTCTGTCTCTACTCTACACTGCCCAATTCCTTCCTTGACCCCTCCCCGTCCGGTTCCTCCCACAACTCCACCCCCCAACTACTAGAGTGTTAACTGACACTCTTACATCAGGTACACAAATCCAAATTTATATCACTCTAAATTTAATACAGGAAAGTGGATTTGTCAACGAGCACATTCATTTTTCATTCATGTGTGTAATTATAGGATTAGCTCAGCTGTCCGCAAAGCTAAGAATTCAGAAATTGACTAGTGTTGTTTGTGCGAGTTAACATGTGAAACAGGAACCGGAAGTTGTGTGGACTGTGGGTCTGTAAATAAGGGTAAGGGGTTGTGGCAGCCCCACATTGCTAGTTCTCTGTAGCTTTGGTACTTAAAACATAAATTAAACCACCTTCAATCTTCCTGTTCGTTGGAGTAATGCTAGCATTGCTCACAATTTAACATTAGAGTTCATGTTACTCCAAGGTCCCACTATACAGATAAAAGGCCTTATTTTAGGATGACTGTTTATTCCGAAAGTGTAATCTCCGAGCGAGATTTTGGCTTTTCAACTCAGTATTTTGAGTGCCCAAGGGCGTGCTGCATTAACATGTCTTAAGAATTTTAAGCCCTGTGCTGAAGGCTCATTGACATCAAGCCATAGTTTGCATTGCAGTATTATTTATTTTTTCAAGTTTTGACACTTGTATTTAAATAAATACAGTTTTCTTCAAATGGATGACTCAACATTGTTTTGATAGAAGGGACGGCACATTTAACAGTCAGTTACCGAGGACGGTGTGCCGATAGGTCTTGTTAATTTAGAAATGTAGTAATGGCTCACTTGTGATTGATTGTCTGGAGTCTGTGAAGTTTTTAACATGCAACAATAAGCACAGGGTTTCAAAAGCGAGTACATACATCAATACGTGCAGTGTGATGATTGACATAGGAGATGTTTATTTTGTACTGACAAGTTACATCGCTGAAATGTTCATGTTTCTTTTCAATTTAAATACGACATAACAGTCATTTTCGAAAAGATAAAAATAAAGTGTCAGCAATGTATTAATAGCCAATTTATAAGAGCGATTCTGAACTGCAGAGTCTAACACCACACACTGTGGAAATAAAATATAGGATTCAGAAATAAAATAAACTCTGACATTTTTAAAAAGTGAGCGTGCCATGCGTTTTGCAAGGCGATGTCCACAGACCCATTTTCTCTTATTTTCCCATTTCTGGTCTTGGCCCTAAGATTGTTAGAGTAGAACATCTCAGTGCAGATTTACCAGCGCCTTGCGCCGCCAGCGCATCACTTTTTGTGACGCACAAGCAGTGCATTTTTCTGCCCCATATTTACAAGGACAGGAAAAGCCACCCTGTGTGGCTTTTCCTGCCCTTGTAAATATCGCCCCTTTACACGCAGCACTTTGCATGAAAGGGGTGTTCCATGGGTGTTGCTGTGGGTGTTCCCATGCAACACCCATGAAATCAGACACATTTCCAGATTTACAAGAAATCGTAAATCTGAAATGCGTCTGAGAGGCACAATGAGGAGAAATGTATTCATTTCTCTTTGTTGTTTCCTCTTTCTGTGCGTGCTGCATTCTGCAGCACACATAGAATGAAAGTACCTCTAATGATTGTTTATGTACATGAAGGTGTCCCTTCCTGCACATAAACAATCCTTCAAATAAATTACGTTTTACAAGTTCTATGTG
Source organism: Lissotriton vulgaris (assembly GCF_964263255.1). Taxonomy (NCBI): domain Eukaryota; kingdom Metazoa; phylum Chordata; class Amphibia; order Caudata; family Salamandridae; genus Lissotriton; species Lissotriton vulgaris. The sequence continues at coordinate 1,472,695,767 of NC_141689.1, forward strand.
TGCTACTGCAGCACACAGAGAATTTGGAAAACGCCCTTTCTGATGGTTTATGTGCAGGAAGGGAACCCTTCCTGCACATAAACAATCATCCCCGCGACGCAGGCCTCCTTGCACCATGATGCAAGGGTGCCTGCGTCGGCGCATGTCAGCAGTTTGTGCGCCAGCACAGAGGGAAGCACAGAGCTGCAGCATATTGTTGTAAATATGTTGCATCCCTGTGCTTTCCAAACTAACGCAGCACAACACAGCAAAATGACTTGCCACACCGCGCTGCATTAGCTTATTGTAAATCTGCCCCCTCCACATTAGCACATTTTCTACATTTTTGAATCCTCAGTGAAACATTATTCTTTGACTTGGTATTAGCCAGCACAGGTGAAGTTTTTTGCCTACGTAAATGTAACATATGCACTCAAAGTTGTTTGGAAAAATGGACCATTGTGTAGACATCTCACTTCAGACTTGTGCCACTCTACTTCCAACACCTAAGGGCTGCACTTGTACTCATTCTGCGCTGTGCAATGCCTTCGACTAGATCTTGTGCCCACAAGGCATGAGCTGCGCACAACAGAGGATGCTAGGTGTGTGTGCCTATCCTTGAACTGAGGTTAATTTGCCAGCAGCCAGATGTTATGCAAATTCCTCAAACCATGGAAAGTTATTAGTTAATAGAACTTTTATTGACCCCCTCACCCCAGTTTGTCATTGCCTCCTTTTGATGAATCTGCTCAAAACTTGATACAACCACCACAAAATGGAATTTTATTATCGTCTGCGTAATTTTTTGCAGATTCTTGAAATAATGTATTCGCATGTGAACACTTTTTATCCCTGCTACTTTGAAATCTGCTCTGGATGAACCTGCGGAAAATGAGTAAGCCAAAGGTCAGATATATATCTGTTGGGCCAATCAGAGAAGCAGATCTAGACATCAGCAGCTCATAAGGTTAGATATATATCTAATGGGCCAATCAGAGCAGCAGACCTAGATATTAGCAGCCCATATATCTCTATCCTTTTGCTTGCACTGTGCTTTCAAAATCTATTATATATTCCTTTTAAGCGTGAAAGTGCATCAGAGCCCTCCCATTGCTTACCTCTTCTTACCATTCAGTGGTACCCACACCACTTTAATTACCACTGGCTGGCTCCGTATGGGTCTCGTTTTCTTGCTTCCTATTGGACAGCACCTTTTTACTTACCATTGTTTGGCTCCCAAGTGGGTCTTGTTTCCTTGCTTTCTATTGGTCAGCAACTCCTCCTAGGCTCTGGCCTCCTCCTACTCTACTCTTTGGACTGTTCCATTCTTCGTCCATGCTGTGAAGTTTGGACCAAATACTGCTTCTGGTAGCCTGTGTCCTTTCACTAGCTAGCAGGCACTTTGTATTTACTTCCACACATGCCCCGAGAGTGCACGGGCCTGCATTTTCTCTCCTTCAGCCCTGCACTCCTCCCGATCTCCAACTCTGCATTGTGTTTTGATCCATGCCCTACCTTTCTCCTGCTCTCTATTGCATTTTGGCCCACCCTCAAAAGTCTGCGTCCCCCATTGTTCGCTGTTTCTCTCCTTAATCTTTGGCTGTCATCTCTCCTTGATTACAATCTACTCTTCCTTTCACCTGTCTCTCCCCACTGCCGAACTGCTTCCTCCAGGCTGCCTAATCCACCCCTAACGAGTCATTGTCTTTTCATCCTTGCACCTTTCTCCCACCCCCCTTCTGGATATTGCTGTTGTGCTCTTGTTTTTCATTGTCATCTTCAGTCGTTTCTACTGCTGGGCTCGTTTGCTTTTTTTTGTTTCAGTCAGAGGACATCATAGCACTTTTATTTTCTCTCTGTGCATTTGTCTTGTTGGCGCTTGTTAGAAATGGGATTTCTAGTTGGCTAGGGCTTACGCCTAAACCAGGCAGAAACCACCACTCTAGTCAGGGCAAAGAAGTTACACATTGAAGATAACCCCTGCTCACCCCCTTGGTAGCTTGGCACGAGCAGCCAGGCCTATCCCAGAGTCAATGTGTAAAGCAATTGGGCAACACACACATACACAGCAGCTACACACTAGGCACACCATAAAAGAAACTCAACACAAGGTTATATCAAAAATAACCTTTGTATTATCATAAACACATTAGAATCATAAATACACAATGTACACTGTGCCAACTGGGACTGGGTAATATTCACAGGGGATTATATGCAAGACCAGGCCAATCGGGCTACGGTCAGAACCATCAGAATGCAGGGAGTAAATATAAAACACAACTAGGAACTACTGGTACAATAATAACCTCAGCATTATCACATTAGGTATAAAACACATTATGCATAAATTACATAGGCCGAAATCTTATAAGCACCCTCTGTAGGCATCACATGAGCATAAACACATTATGCATAAAGACCATGGGCATAAATCACATTACGCATCAATCACATTGGGCAACAACATATTAGGAAGGAACTCAGTAGTGTACCACAGTAGCACTACTAAAAGGTGCATACATCACCTTAGGGCCTTGCGCCCTTTCACCATCACACAAAGGACCCCAGGCCAACTGGTATTTCACTAGGGCTCAAATACCCTCTGTACAGAAAGTCAGGGCATTGTTGCAATGCAGCGAAATCACTCTTGCGCTATGCGTGAGGGTGTGGGGAGTATCTCACCCCTTCCTGGCATCAAAAATAATATACCCCTGTTGTTGCTGCTGCCCAGCTGCCCATGCTCTCGCGGTGCAGCTGAGAAATGAGCAATGTCACCACTGTGCCTCTTCGGTCCTACACTGGGACTCAGGAAGCTAAACAATGAAATTGCCCCCTTCGTTGCAGCTGCCGCAACTGTGGTGCAGCTGTAAAGATCAATGAAGACACTGGCCACAACTGCCTCTCAAACCCACTCCGGGACTTCTTTCACAATGCCCCCAAAAAGAAAATTAGCACAGGCACCTCAGGGCCCCAGGGAGCATCAACGCAGCTCAAGGCACCAACAATGTGCCTCGGGGGAGCCCCACTCACTGGGACTCTGCACATAAAACTTGCCCCACGTTGCAGCTGCCTGCTCTCTCTTGCGGTGCAGCTGTGGAAGCCAACCAACTCTGGCACCACTGTGACGCTCTGGTCCCACTCCGGGACTCAAGAACACAAAGAATGCCCACTTGGTGCAGCTATCAACAACTGCGGCACAGCTGTGAAGAACAATACTGCACTGGTCCCAACCACATTGAGCCCCACTCACCAGGGCTCTGCCAGGTCTTCTTCGGACTGCTGCAGGGACCTGGGAGGCTCCTCCTTGTTCCTGTCGCTGGTCAGAAAATAGACTGCTTGGCAGGGAAAGCCCTTGTGGTTCCGTCGGGCATCTCCAGACTGGTTCTGGTCTCCTCGAACACGGAGACAGCTTGGCCGACTCTTGTGGTCACGGAGGTGGGGTAGGCTCCCGCCCTCCTTCTGACACCACTCTTACAGCTGGGAACTTCCAGGCCATGCCCCGAGTCAGGCAGCTTGCCTGTCTTCAGGGCCACTGGTCTCGGTGGTGATCTTTTGTCCTCAGGCAAATGCAGGGTGGGCTCCCGCTTCACGAGCACACAAATGCGGGATGTGCTCCAGCTGGTAAATTACTCAAAAGTGGGGCGGGCACCAGCTTTATAAACAGGCATAAATGCGGGGTGGGCACCCGCTTGCTTGGCAAAACATGTGGTGGGCTCCCGCTCAATAAATAAGCAAAAAATGTGGGTTGGGCTCCAGCAAAAAGCAAGCAATGTGGGGGAATCCCCACGTCAAGATTCCCTCAAAGCAGGTCACCACTCAGTGCTGCAAAGGCACCAGCACTCTCCCCATCCTGGGAGAGATATTTTGGCGCACACAGGGCGCTCAGGTCCAAAGTTCCAGGTGACAAAGGCTGGTCCCAGGCAGGCCAGCACACAGGGCCCTCCAGCAGGGAGGCAGTCCCTCGTGGTGGTTCCTCTTCAGGCCCAGCAGCAGCAAGTCGCCTGGCAGCACAACCCTTTCATAGGGTCACTGCCCCAATATTTCTGTCAATATTTTTCTTTGTCTGCCCTGGCACAGGGATTGGGGGGATCCAGTCCTAACTGGTTCTGGAGAAATTGTTGACAAGACTCCTCTTCCCCTTTATCAGGTAGGGACTCGTCTTCAGTTACACTACAGGGGGGCAGAGCCAGCATTCACATAGGCAGACACAGAACTATTCAGAGTCAGGGGACTACTCCTCCACTACTCCAAATGCAGATACCCTATTCAGCCTTGCACTGACTCACCCTGCCCCTCCTAGAACACCACACACCTCACCAACCCCTGCCACTACAAAACCAGATATGCAATACACATCAGGCAGGCAGACACATAGTACACAGAAATGCCAACTTCTAAAAGTAGCATTTGTGAAATAGTTATAATACATCTACGCACACCATTGCGTAGTATTTAGTATCACTATTCCAAACATACCAAACTTGACCACGCTGCTCCCCTCATGTCAGGGATTACCACTGAAACAGTTACCAGGGAATCTCCAATGCATTCCTATGGGAGTGCAACCTCACACCACTGAGAAACCAAAATGGCTGTTTGTCACTACCAGGACATGTCACACACTTAAGGTACATGTCCTACCTTTTGCCTACAATGCACCCTGCCCATAGGGCTAACTGAACAGCAGTGCTAAAGTGCCCAGAGTCCTAAAACCACTAACACCATGTCAGAAAAAAAGGCTAGGAGGAAGGCAAAAAAGGGCCAAGTCTAACAGCGCTTTGTTTTTGTTTACTATCAAGAACTTTTTTCCAGTTGCCTCTGACCCACGAACATTGTTTGTGTTCTACGGCTTATTGCAAAAAGCTGCTTGGTGGTGAGCTTGTTGGTTTTCTATATTTGCCTTACCATGGTCCTTCAGCACTAGCTCATTTGTTTTTTTCCCTTTCTTCAGAGACTTTTTCATTTGTTTTCCCTATCTTCACTTCGACAGTCTCTTGGTCCTGATCTGACTGTTTTTCTATTCTCTACCCCAATGGTATCCTTCAGTAATCTCTTGGCGTGGGCTTCTGTCTTCCAATATTTACTTCCCGTGGTCTCTTATCCCTGGGTTCGAGGTCGACGTTCATGGCACTAGACTGGACATCACTGTACATCCTTGGAAACATGCAGCATTTCATATTTGGTTACAATCTGAAACATGCACATATGCACATGGACGTATATCAACAGCTGTCGCTAAACATGAGCTGCACAATGTAAAAAAAATATTGACATAGACAATAGATGTCGCATAGGCGCAACCTATTGGCTTTGCCAATGCTTGTTCTTAGACCCTCCATGACAGATCGGTGCAAAACATTCCAAAACAAAGCCAATATGGTTGAACTTTTTTGGAAAGTTTTATGCAGATTCGTTAAATGCAGCCAAAGTTATTAAATAAAAGGATGCCTTTCTTATGGACGCTCTGACCTAACTAAAACGACACAGTGGTGACATCCACTGTACTTTATATACCTTTAGGAATTGGTGAATAAACAATGTGGCAATGATGTTAGTCAATGGATTAGGCAATTTTGTTGCAGCAACGTTTACCACATATTTACACATTTACTATATTAACCACATAATCTTCCACATAATTTGCTAATTTGGCAGGTTTTTCCAGAAATAATGTTTCTAGCCTAGCTGAATGAAAATAATACTGCCGGATAATGTGACGCATAATTTGCATTTTTTGCTGCTAAATTTAATTAACCCTGACAATATTAAAGCTGTGCAGTGTGTATTCGTAGAATAAATCAAGTCAAGTACTTTGTGCAGCTGCTCATTTTTTTATTTTCATGGAAAAAACAATATCCTCGGGCATTAGTAAACAAGGGAGAGGGAGTTATGATGGCTATATTTCTACATGCCTTATTTAGTGATGTATGCGGAAGTTCTTTTACCAATGAAAGTGGAATAGCATACACGGTTCCCAACTTGTTTTATTCTTAGAATCCCATAATACTGTTTTTATATTTTTGTTCCTGCTTCTTGAATGTTTCCTAAGGACATCCAACAAGGGGCATTTCTGACTTTCAGCCTCTTTTTAAAGTGGTATGAAGAGCTTTAATAGCGTGTACACTTGTGATGAGCATAATAGCTTCCAGGCTGGGTGCAGAAAGGCTTTCCTGGTAAGTCTTGCAGAGCATTCAGGTCGTTGCTTTGGCAACAGCTGGGTAAAATCTGTTCACTAGCCACCATATGAATTCCCATTTCATCTTCTTGTAACTTGAATCTGCAAAAGAATAAGCAATAGCTGAAGATTTAAAATGTACAGAAAGTCCTTGCTTGGGCGGATGTATGACGTTACAAAGCACACATTTACATCATGGTACATTACATCGCAGTTTTTACAATGCAAGTCGTTGCAACGACTTGCGTTGGAGGGCGCTGGACTTAGGAGTACTATAATTTACTATTCCAACTCCAGTCTACGTACAGTAGGGAAGATGTTGGATAGTAAATTGTACTTTTTCTTGTCCTAGAGCACCGTCTAGCGCATGTAATAGCATTGCGATGTAATCCCTGCGTTGTAAACAATGTTTCCCTGCTTGGACATATTCTGAACACAAAAGTTGTTTTTAAACTTCTAATAGAAATTTAAATGAGAAAAAATGACTGAAAATCAAGACTTAAATACGTTTCCCAAGGTAATCAACGTTTACTCTGCATCTCTTTTTTCCGCGGACTTTGAGCCTGCATACCATTACTTTGCGAGGTCTTTGACCTCGCATACCATCACTCCGTATTTTTCCACATTGCGTGTGCATTTACCACGCATGCCTTTACAACGAATTACGATCAGAACATGCCTGGTCCAAAACGACTCATTTTGGACCAGGCATGTTCTGATCATCTCCATGACGGATATGACCTACGCGTGAGTGGCCGTACCTCAGGGAAATCGTTATTCCTGACCCATACTGTCATCGATCGCATTCTGTCTTGATAAAGACCAGCAGCGACCGCCAACTGGGGCGCACCAGGGTCGAAACGTTGATGCTATATTTAGGTCCAGACACTCCATGACTCCTCTACAAAGCACGAGGATTCATTGGAGTTCAATTAATTATTGGCCTATTTATCATTTTTCTGTATAACTATATTTATTGATATTCACTGTACATATACCTTGGCACTTGAGCACTTTTTCACCAATTGTCACTGAACTGTAATTATGTGTGATATGGTCGTAATTTGTACTGATTGTTTTGTCACTGAATTAAGTAATTCAGCACAAACTAAATTGAATTCTAATTATAAACACCCTTGAATTCAGTACTTGGCTATATCATTTGTTGTGTCTTGTCAACTTGAGCATTGATTTCTCAGTTGCATATTTGTGTATCAGAGAGTTCTTTTGATTGTTTCGCTTGCATATACTAGCATTTCTCAAAGAGATTTGTCCTACCCGACAGACTCGTAATCTGAGCATTAATGTTTTGCAACTGAAACCCGGTCACAAAATATTAATATCTTACTATCAATTTGTAGGAGCTGGTAACCCATGAAATCAATTCCCCATTGTGAATGATAACAATAAAGTTTTTTAGAAGTAAGCAGTGGTCCATCCACACAGCCCACTCCCAAAAATAATACGGTCTTGGTAACATTTCATTTTGTTTCTTTTTTAAATGCATCCCATTTTCATTTGAGGGCAAAAATCTGCTTTTAAGAATTTTTTTATTTAAAGACAATCACAGACATAGTGGTCTGTTGATCCCAGGGCGGCTCCATCACTCTGATTTTGGTCAATCATAGTGAGTCTCAATTTCCTTACTTCATGAGTATTGAAAAGGTAGGTGAATTGCAATGAAATAAGATTCTGTCTTTTGTGATCTGACCTTTAAGTACATAAGTTGGTTCACAAAATCAAAAATGTGTAATTTGTGACCACTTTTACCAAATTGATTCTTTTTGTATGACGATCACCAGACAATGAGAGACTGGGGAAAAAGACCAATGTTGCAAACTTCTAGGTCAAAACATTGCTAAATGAATGCCTTCTTCCAAGAAAGATGGCCATTTAGCAATCCATAAGGGAACATGGTAAGATCAATATATTATTAAGGTTTTCTTTCTGATTTAAATGTTAGTCATATTTGAGGCAAATAGAGGTACAATATTGAATCCAGACAAACAGTGGGCCCAAAAGAAGAACTACTTATAATCTACTGGAATTCAGATTCAACTGTCTCAGAATTTTCATCATAAGGGAGATGATAACACACAAGCCGCATATTACAGCAATAGCTTCTTATTTTGCAGATTCTAACAAAAATAGTTTCAAGCGTAAACAGACCAAACATTTGTAAAAAAGCACATGGCATGCAACATGGTGGCAAATATTTTGTACAGGTGAGTATGTCATCTTTTAGTTGTTGATTGCTATATTGTGGTACCAGCTGGTAATCATGAGGTGAGGTGTTTACTCAGACATATTGCCCTATAGCGGTAGACTGGCAAATGGATTTTGTATATGTCATGAAAATAATTCTGTCATATTTAAAAGTAACTTAAGCATGGTGGTTAGCATCTTTTCTTTTGTCATACTTGTAAATTCATATCACCATTTAGAGACTTCCAAAGCACCAGTTATTTTATGAGGGCAGAAAAATAACCTATTTAGTTGTATTTTTTAGAGTTTATAGAGTTTAAGCTATTTCTTTTTTAAGTGGCTATGAAGAAGACCCTTACTACACATGTTTACATATTTAATGTACATATTTAATGTACAATACTTCTCTGGAGGATGTTTTTTTAATATTAACAGTTACTTGACTCTTTGACATGTCAGGACACCAAGATCTTTCTTTATATTGCTATGCTGAAAACACACTGATGTTTTTGTCTGATTTTGGCTGTCAGGGTGACTTTAATACTCTGAGAGAAGTACTGCACTATATGGCCACAGGGATAAATGAATGAGAAACAAAATGGAGGCCTTGTTCTGAGGATCAACCACAGAATCCACTCAGTTGATATCATTTCTCAACATCTTCAAATATTCGGTGTTAAGAGAGCCGATGTAAGCAAACCTCTGTAACATTGGACTTACCTGTTGGGCACACAGAAGGTACTTATACTCTCAGATGTTTCTAGCTTATGCTATTCGAAAGAATGAACTACTAGAAAGCTCCTTCCTCTGCCCCTGAGTGGAGGTATTGAAGGCACATGCCTAGTTGTTCCCATTAGAGGGAGCCACTCGAGGCCCCTTGCAAGAAGAGCCAACATCGGGAAAGATGGAGACATTAAAGTCCCCCACAGTATCTCGGGTTCAATCCATTAATGTAGTTCAGCCAGAAGGCAATTGAAGACCATCAACTCATCCCTGTTAGGGCCATAAACAATGTATCATGTGATAGACCTTTTCCCTGGTGAGCATTGCAACAAACCATTCATTGACTGGTTGATATCGAACTAGACCTGGCTATGGTCCAACTCCAAAAGGCGCTCTCCCCTCTGGGCAGAGGAAAAACAAGCAGTACCAAGGAGGATGCTAAATGCTTTAGATGGCCTTCAGATCAGTCAAAAACAGTACATATTTTTACAGCCTTTCTTCTCTTACTTATTATTGGGAGACAGTTAAGAGGAAACTGAATTTGGTGTGCCAGGCCAATGTTGCCTAAGACTTAAAGCTACAACACTTTCCAAATATCTTGCCTAACTTTTCAGGGATTCATTTATTTGCAATTACATTGACACGATTCGTTTTCGCCCACCATTGGCTGCTCATTGCTGTCCCTAAGCAGATGCTCTGGTGGCAAGAACTTCTATACACTGATGTCCTCAAAATGTAACTTGCAGATAAAGAAGTGCGTAGAGTCAGGTAAAGGAAGATTTGGGATCCAATGTGGGGGATTCAGAGCCGCTCTTGGCCATGGCCATGACTAGGTATTACAGTTATTTCTAAGGTGTATGTTTGTGTTAGTTAGTTGTAAGATGCGCCTTCTAGGTCCATTCAACGTGTGTTTCCTATTACTTTGGTTTCACCATTCTGAAATAATGATTGTATTTTCTATTGTTTCCCGGTGCCTTTTTTATGGAGAATGATATTGCATATTTGCATTTGCCAATGTTATTCTGGCTTGAAAGTTTAAATTATAACTCCAAAATAAAAACATGTAAAACAAAAAAAACACATGACAAGTTGAACCCTGTTTTACACATGGACCGACATACTAGCAGGTACCTTAAGGAGGGTGCTTGACTTCGTTGCTCTATCTTATTTTGAAATGTTCATGGAATAAAGAGATATCCACCAAGGTGGTACTTAATAGAGACCAGTGATCCATCTGCAATGAATAGCTACCTTCACTAGGGGTATGAGTGTGTGTGTTAGTGCATGAGCGTTGCAGGCTCATTTGCGAATTACAAGGCATAAATGTGTTTTGAGACCTGGTCTTCAGGAAAAAGGATTATCCAATATCTGGTGAAGTAATGCCTGGGTGTGAATGTGTGCGAAGATGTTAAATGTGATCATTAAAGGGGTTTAAAGTTGGAATAAAGCTGATCTAACAGGAGAGGAGATCACAATTATAGTGCGCTGCCTGGAAGCATTCCTGAATGTTTTCTGCCCTGCCATACCAGGCATAGTGGCAGGGACATCACATCATCTTTGTAAGTGAAGTTAGCAATGTTTTTCTTGGGTTACTGCCTGACCAGAAGGGCAGGATTCTCTGTGAGGCCCACATTCCCCTAGGCCACCGTAGTCATAGACCTTTGACCCCGATCAAGAAATTGAGCATGTGCAGCTCAGTCAGACAATCCTTTAATTGCCTCCGGGACATGCCAGGACTTGGAGTCAGTGCAATAATTTTTCATTTATTTTATGAAGGGAGGATGTGTGTGTAGTGCCCACTCACTTGGCTCATTCTTGCCCCGGGGATACGCACCTCCTTGGGGGCCAATGCAGGCGATACCGGGGCACCCTCAACCCCCAACAGCTGCAGACTCACTCCTGCTCCCAAGGGCAGCCCCAGCTCATCAAACACCCTGTCCGCATGGAGCAGCAGGATAAAAGCAGGCTACTGGTTTCCGTGCAAGCAGAGAAGGAGCTGGCCTCACGGAGAACCGGCAGGGGGCAGTCAAGGGTGAGCTTTCTAAGTTGCACCCGATGTGGTGACCAACTAGGGTGTCAGATTGGGCCAGTCATCCCAAAGAAAAAGAAAGAAAATAGGAACGAAAAGGAGAAATGCTTCATAGCTCAACCTGGCACAGTGGGAGCGGCTACTGAAATATTCATTGCTTGATGCCAGAGCACCGGATAATGCCCTATGGGGCTTGCTCATTTAAATGTTTTTCTTGACTTGAGGTGGCCCTAGGAGGGCACCACCAACTAGTCTGGAAAGTGTTATGGGGAGACTGTAGGAGTTACAGTGCCCCCCCCTTCCGAAGTAATATTTAACATCTGAACCTACATTGGTGGGGTCAAGAAATATATGACCCTCTAGTATTTTCTCATATTTTTTTTAAGCAGTCCAATGGCTGGAGACTGCAAGGCCCACTATGGGCTGGTTTTTTGGACGCTTTTCATGTGGCCTGAAAGTTTATAAGGAAGATATAGACTCATGGAGTGCCGCGATCTCTAGGGGGTTTTTTTTGGCTGCATTTTATGTAGCCTGATAGTAGTGACGTCCAGGGGCTGTTTTTATGGTTATATTTTACGTGACCTGAAAGTATATAAAGATCACACAGACACATGTTATATTCAAAATCTTTATGGACCTAGTAATGGCGGAAGGGTTGTTCTGAGGAGTTGTTTTCTGTCTCTATAGGACTACTTGACCCAGATAAACTATGTTTTGACACCACAATGAATTATATAGGTCTCATGGTTTTTGAAATACTACATCATCGCTGCAGCACATCCCCATTTTTTTAAAATGTCGTCCAGAAAAATGCGACCCGATTAGCAGTGTCTAAACAAACTAAATTACTTCTCTAATGACACAAAAACACAAATCAAAGATGAAAATCTCTGGACACAATTTTGTTATTGAGGTTTATAAAGAGGGCAGGACTAGGAGGAGCAAAAGATAATGAGGGCATTAACCTAATGTATATGCAGGAAAGATTCAGTTAAAAAGTGGACACATCATTCCCCCCTGTCATTTATCGCTTGCCTTATAACACCTATGTTCTGAAATTATATCCTAATCAGACTCTTGCTTACCTTTATTTACTGCTGGAATTTTTCTCATTATGAACATTTCTAATTTGTCTTAGTTTACTTGAATGTTCTTCAGTTAACTCCTTGTGTCCAAATTATCCCATTCACCATCAAGGAGAAAATTTGTTTCAAGACCCAGCATTAATTTTTGTATGTGCTACTCTCAAATTGATTCTTATAGGACTCCAAAAACATTAAGACATTTCTTAAAGCATGTGTAGATTATACGGATCATGTATCCCCAACTTCACAAATGGCAAACAGTAAGGACTAACACTCAGTTTATTCAGCAATCACTGAAATACATATGCGGTACCTTTAGTAGCCTGTCTTCAAAGCCAACAAGTTCTAAGAAAAGCTTCCAGCTTTCAAGTTGAATGAGATAGCAGACTCCATATCTTTCGCACAAAATATATGTGTCTGCTAACTTTCTTAGATATGATTGTGAAACTGTGGTTTTGCTTGAAGATAATGCAGCTTTAAATTAAAGCCCCTACATGAGCAATTCCGTGCATTAGCAAAGAATTTTCTGGATTTTCTCCTTAAAGTAAAACCCTTTGATGAAGCAGGATTTCCTAGCAGTGATGCCTTCTCGGCACCTGAAACAAATCAAAGAACACGGAATGGAAACCTAGGGCCTCACTTAAAAACTTATGACGCACTGCAGTGCAGCAGGACTTCCTGTTGAGCTGCCGTGCATTAAAAGAAAAGGGCAGGAATGCACTGTATCTACATGATACCACGCATTACTATCCCTCCCCCCTGCGCCACCAGACAAGCAGCAGCCGTGCTCCAACGCAGACATCGTTGTGTCATGTTGCATGGATGCTGCGTTGCCGGGGTTATTGTTTTTGCACAGGAAGGGAATCACAAAAACAATCATTGATGGCATTTTCGTCTTTCTATGTGTGCTGCAGAATGCGTCAGGCATAGAAAAAAGAATACACGAGGAGAAATAAAAGTATTTATATTTGTTGTGCCACTTCTACGCCTCCCCTGGGGAGTCATAAGATTCTGATACATTCCCAGGTTTACGATTCGTCATAAATCTGGGAATGCTACAGATTCCATGGGTATTGCATGGGAATATCCACAGCAACAACCATGGAATTTCCCATGCTGTTGCATGCCACCAATACATTGTATTTTGGGAGGGATGCCCTAAACATGCCCCTTCTAAACTGCAATTTGTTATGCATTTCAAACCTGTTTCGCGAATTGATACCATTTACTAAATCACACAATGAGCTTAGTCCATAGAAAGAAGACATTGAACAGTAGCAACCCCTGTGATTTAGTAAATCTCAGGGTTTGTGGCTATTAAATGGCTTAGCAGTCTTCAGGAACTTAAATAGAATGGCAAAAAATTGTTTCCCTGTGAGAGAAATAAAAATAAAGGGCCTCATTTATGAGGTGTTATGCACCAGGCAGCGCTGCAAGGAATCTTGCTGTACTGTCCTGCGTCAAAAGAAAAGGGCAGTAATCCGCTGTATCTTTGCAACGCAGCACATTCCTGTCCTTTTCCCCTGCACTGGTGCACAAGGGGCTGTCATGAGCCAACTCAGGCACCTTTTCACCATGGTGCAAGGGTGCCTGCTTGTAGGGGTGATCACAAGAGGTATTTGCCTCTTTATAAGTGTGTTCCAGTATGTGAGGAGAAACAAGGATACTTCTCCTCGTTGCACGTTCCTGGGTGGGGTTAGAATCTGGCACATTACCAGGTTTACCATTCCTCACACATCTAGGAATGCTTCAAATTCCATGGGTGTTGCTTGGGAACATCGACAGCAACCCCCATATAATGCCCCTTTCACGCAGTGTTCTGCATGAAAGGGTCACATATAAGACAACGAAAGGCCAAGCAAAGGGGCTTTGCGTGGCCTTGTAAATATGCTGCGGCACATTGCACCACTGGAGCGTAAAAAAACGTGACATTCCGGTGCCGCAAAAGTGCTGCCAGGGTCCTCGGAAATGAGGCCGAAAAGTGGGTACATTATCCCAAAATGTATTAATTTCCCTCAAATATCAGAAAAAGCGCACGTGAGGCCTGAAAGACACAGCACTAGGTGGAACAGGCATAGCTTGAGAAAGGAAGTGACCATTTTTGTTTGGTTTTTTTTTTTAAAACTTCAGAGAAAGATGAAAGAATTGTACTGACTGAAGGGATGCATACATATCCCTAGACTCTTCAGACTAGTAGAGATTCTGGAATTAACTGAATTGCTTAATTCACCCTGTCGGGATGCAACCGTTCTGTGCCCGTGCATCTTTAGCTAGCACAGTATTTATGTTGCAATTTGTAATCAATTGATACTCGGAATTAAGCACTTAAATGCCCATAGTCCCCAAATCTCACAGGCAAATGATCTCTCTTCGTGAATTATCATGCTGCTCGGCACTTGCTAACTTCAGAAACTGAAAGTCATGAGAACTTCACTATTTTAGTACCGCATAAAGTACATGCCGGTGGGAAGCAGAGAAATTAATCTGCAATGTAGATGGGACGGGGGAGAGTGCTTCTTAAAAGGGTCTGCATTCCCTTGCTTTGCTTAAACTCTATCTGTTTCAGGCTATCATCAATATTACATTCTGACCAAATGGTACTTTTATGAAACATCCTTCAATTCTCTCGCCCATCACCCGGAGGGCTCGTTCTCGGCCTGCGGTGATGCAGAAAAACTGCACAGGAGGGGAAAAAGATTTCGACTTTTTTGTTCCTCACCCCAGGCAAGAGAACATGTCCTTCTGCTGGAATTTAATTTAATTTATTTTTTTGGGTAAAGTTGCTTATTTAAAGCGGAGAATAAAAACTATTAGGCGTCATTAAATGCAGACTATAGAACAAATGTAAGAAAGCAATGCACTAACTCTCGGTCCATCACTTTAATGTATGGTATACAATGAAAAAGCATTGTTTCATCCTCAAGGAAGTAAATGAGTGTATTGATTGGGCAATATACAGTAATTAAAACCATGCAGCAGTAAAAAACTGAGTGTCACTCTACAGAACAACATACAACAAAAATACAAAGTAAACTGCAGTGAACTTTTTTCACTCCTGGTAATTATTTGAGGAGAAAGGATTTCAAGACTTGTGTGTTCCTACAGTTCCTACACTAATTCAAGGGAAATCTCTCCCTAACCCACCCTGAAATCATCTTCCCCATCACAAAAATGCTGCTTTATTCACAGTTCTACTATAAGAGTGTCATACTCAAGATTCTAGTTTTATAAGTTTTCACTAGAAGTACAAAAGAGATCCACGCATATGTCTATTCCTACTACCCATACACTTGTGAATTGTCTAGCAGAAGACAATCTGCACGTTTTATTCATTAACAAACTTTACTCAAATTTATTTTTCACTAGATATAACATTTTGGAGTCACTTTCCACTAGGTTCTCATTTAGAGTGAGAAACACCTTTTCGAACTTTTGTGAATACCCATAAAATTCTGACTTTATGAGTGTGCCATATGGTCCCCATTTCTTGTCCGTCCCTTGGAATCTCCTTTTCCATGCCTTTTTCTAGAATTTATGAATGTTGAAAACCTAGTCACCTTGTTGACTGGTTGCGGTTCTAAATTCTATCTTTTACTGTAAGTTTTGATAGATTCTTATTTTTGTGAGTCATGAACTGTGGTTTTCTGCACACATTGTGAATCAAAGTGCAATTTAGATGCACAAAGAGTTTTCTGACTCTAGGCCACAACACTTGCTGCCACAGATGAGATCTGCACCCTTTTATACTAAGGAGAAACCACCACCCTCAAACTGCTGACTCATCAACAGATTATATGCTACAGGCATCCACGGTCCAGCCGTCGAGTGGATATGCTTGTTTCTCCCAAGGAGAAAACAGTGAGGAAGCTCAAGGACACATCACAGCCTAAGGACCTGATCTGCAGAGCGCCTCAAGGATTATTCCTCAGCCCCAGCCCCACCCTGTTCAACATTTATATGACGCCACTCGCTGATGTCATCAGATCTCACAGCATCTCTATCGTCTCCTACTCCAATGACACCCAACTTATCCTCTCTATGTCAGACAAGAGACTAATGAATCTCATGACCAGATCCAACTTCACTGAATGCATAACCCACGTAGGAGAATGGAAGAGTAACTTGGGTATCATATTAGAGGACAAACTCAACATGGCCACTTTGCTCCTCCTGCTTCCACATTTTATGCATCTTCAAAAAAATCTTAATATGGATTCCCAAGACCCCCAGACGTACCGCCACTAAAGCCCTAGTCACCGGAAGACTTGACTACACACTTTATGGTGGAATCCTCAACAACCTCGTCCACCCCTTCAGACCATCCAGAACGCTGCTGCTAGACTCGCCCTGGATCTCCCAGCACGCTACCACATTTAATTACTTTCATGGTTCACCTTGACAAGGATTGCGGTTGTTGTCTGAGTAGGGTTTCCACCACCCCCTCCCAACTAATACCCTAAATTCCTAGAGTCATCCTGAGGAATCGACCACACTGGGTGTGAGTTGGCAACAGTTTTTTATGTCCCACTTTTCATTTGCCACATAGTGATTTTACCATCATGCCTGTGTGTCTCAGTTAGACTTGTCAGCTTTAGGGCAGTCTTTCCTCCAACTTTTTGCCTTCCTTCTCCTTTTTTGTGCTGATCTAGTTTTTGCTGGCTTTAGGACTCTGTGCACTTTACCACTGCTAGCCAGTGCTAAAGTGCGTATGCTCTCTCCTCTAATATTGGGTTATCCCCGATTGGCATATTTAATTTAGTTATAAGTCCCCAGTAAAGTGGTACTGCATGTACCACGTGAATGTAAATTAAACGATATTAGTGGCCCTTCAGTACTGACTTAAGTATCCCTTTAAACATGTCTCAGGGCTATCACCGCAGAGCCTGTGTGTGCACTTTAAACTGCCATTTTGATGTGGCAAGGCGAACCTTTTTCCAGGCCCAAAGCTTCACTTTTAATGCAAATGTCAGCCGGTAGAATGTATTAAAATGTAGGACATGTACTTTTAAGTTTTACATGTCCTAGTAGTGAAAAACTCTTAACTTCGTTTTTCACTACTGCAAGACCTAGCGCTCTTACAGGATAACATTAGAGTTGCCTTATTACATTTTATAAGTGTCATTTTCAAATGGGACGAGATGCTCAGTCCATTTTTGGTGTCTCCAGAATCACATTTTAAAATCCTAAGTTATGGTGAAGTTGGATTTTAAGTTGCATTCCGAAAATTCCACTTTGAGAAAGTTAGCATTTTCCTGCCTTAGCCATTTAGTGGCTGTTCCCTGTCTTTGGTCACATGTCTGGGTGGAACTGAAAATTGGGATTTGTGTAGTCCTCCTAAACAGCCTCACACAATAGGAAGCTTAGGTGTTCATGAATTGGCCATCACTGGCAGGCTGGGCGGGAAGAGGTGGACACAGCCCCACTTACTCCTGAGTAGACTGTGTTTCTACTTCACACAAAAGGCTGCATACCCCCAGTAATTTACGTGGAGCAAGGACAGGAAAGACAGGATGGCTGGGAGCTTCAAGAGGAAACCTCTAAAAACTTCTCTCCCACTTCAAAGGCACAACTAGGTATAAATACTGGAACCTTGGAAGTGGACTTCAGATGCTCTGCCAGGCTGTGCAGACCACACGGAACCCTTGCATCTCCTCTGCTGCATTTATTTATTTATTTATTTATGAAGCTTGTAGAGCGCACGGCTACCCCCAACGGGGGTGTCCCGGCGCTAAGACTGTAAGCTGGAAAAGGGAGTCTACCTATGCAGATGAGAATAACCACGTCTTGAGACGGTTACGAAAGAGTGCTTCTGAGGGGGTAAATCTGAGATCTAACGGTAGGCTGTTCCACAGTTTGGACGTGATGACTGCAAAGGCTCTGCCACCCATTCTAGAGCGGCGGAACCGCGGGACAACAATGAGGCGAAGATTGTTAGATCGTAAGGCTCTGCATGGCTAAAACCAGAGGAAAACCGTCACATCACCACTGCTGCGTGTATTGGATCCATTGCAAAGACCCACATTGCAGCTCTCCGGTACTGCCACATCTCCCAGACTGCATGGCGTATCCTCAGCTCAGGTCTCGCATTCTTCGTCAATGGTAGCTCGACGATGAGGTTGAATTCTTCATTGTACCCTTGCAGCTCTTCATAACGACAAATTGCCCCAACTGCGCATGCATCCTTGATGCTGGACTTTGCATCACAAACCCCAGCGATGGGATTCTTGATGAAAATGCAGGCCCTCGCAACGCAGCCTTGCCGCACCTGTAAACCAACGATTCACTTTGGCTAAGGTACAAATCTTTGAAGGGGATCCACGCAATGCTCCACAAATCAGGATTTAAGGTACTTTTTTGGAGTGACTAACTGAGCCCTTGTAGCTGGTCTGCACTCCATCGCAGTCAGCCTGAACTTGTGATGTTGTCCCGGTACAGACTTACCAGGTATCCACAGCTGGCACTTTATGCTGTTTGTCTCTATTTCTACTGAAATCTTTTAAATTGAATATCTCTGGTTCTACTGATAGGATTTTTGTAATTTCAGTCTTGCTTCATTCTTTAAAAAAAAGTCCTATCTTTCTAACTTGGTGTGGGATCCATTTTGTGTGGTGTTTTCACTGATTTAATGTTTGAAGGGTTGCACAAATACTTTATACATTGCCTCTAAGTTAAACCTGACTGCTTTGAGCCAGGCCACCAGGGGGTTGAGCACAGGTTTATTTGGAGTTTGCTTTTGCCTTACCCTCACAGGGACTGTGATTGCTGCTTGACCAGGGCTCATGCATTGTCAACCAACAACCCAATTTCCTACAATCTCCTTTGTCTAATCATGCAAACCTCCAATAAATGTGTTGCACTCAATGGAGTGGGAATAGTAATCTTTTTTAAACCCCCGGGGACTGCTTTACTCAGAGGCAACAGAAAACTAAACAAAAGGGGAAGGTCTTCACTGGATGGTATAATATGGATTGTAGACTAGCTAAGCAACAGTTGTGTCAGACTTTGAAGGGCAGGGATCCGATGCTAGTGAGGATGCAGCGGAAGTTGTACTAATGGGCCCAGGCCAAAGCTCGTGCCAGTTGGGAAAATCAGATCTGGGAAGAGTTATATGAGGCTGGGATCGCCAAGGATTTTAAGAGATGTTGGTCCTTGGTAGCAAACAGGAGGAAGAGCCCTAATGATCATTTAGCCAATACTATCCATCTGGAGTAATGATATAAACATTTCTCTGAGGTATTTGACTCCTTATCAGGTCTAGCCTCTGAGGGGTGTGCTCCAGAAAAATATGGACCAGAATCATGTGCACCATCACTAACTCTAGCCTATAATGAAACCCTAGCTGCAATCAACTGTGTTATTGGGTGACATATATTAATATTTTGTCAAATGCGATTTTCAAGTGGGCAGACATACCTGGCAGTTGGAAGGCTGATGACATAGTAACAATACACAAAAAGGGTTCTAGGGACTTGCCCCTAAACTATAGGCCCGTGAATTTGATTAATGTTACACAAACAGTCTTTAGTAGACACATTTTAAAGAAACTTCAGGGCTGGATTGATGAGACTGAGGCTCTGTCACATTTACAAGTAGGATTTCGGAGTGGTATTTGAACTATAGATTAGGCTTTTAGATTTATGGGTATTTATTGGAAGATGGTGATGCTCCAAAAGGTGCATCTTTATATGGCCTTTGTGGACCTTAAATCTGCATTTCACCTGGTCCCAAAGAAAATTCTTCGGGCAGTGCTACCACATAACGGAGTTCCTTTTGATCTACCGAGCATCATAGTGAGATTGCACTAACATACTTATGTACAGGTTAGATGGGGCTCCAGGGGGGAGTTAACAAAATCTATAGTAACTCCCAAAGGGGTCCACCAAGGTTGTGTGCATACCCCGACCCTATTCCCCCAACATCTCAATGACGTGTTGGCCTACCTACAAAACTTCTATAAATGCCCCGAAGATTTCACGGAAAGAAATCCCCCTGGTACTGTTCACAGATGATACTCTGGTGGTGTCCAAGCCTAAGGCCCCAATGGGTCTACAAAAACTGGTAGATCAGTTTGCTGACTTGTGTGTAGAAAGAGGGTTGACAATAAACCAATCAAAAACTAAATTTATGACCATCAGTCCACATATGTCCTTTAGCGGAATCATAACATTAGAGGGGACAGAACTTGTAAGAGTTTTCAGAATTTGATTATCTAGGTATTAGGTTCACATAACATGCTCTGATTTTCCCAGGTGAAAAAGAATAGTATGAACTTATGCCATCATGTATCTGAGATACATAGAATGTACTGGGCGTCTAAACCGAGACAGATTTTACCTGCACTGAGAGTATATAGTGTGAAGGTGGAAGGCAGTGCCCTCTATGGAGCAGGAATGTGGGGATTCGCAGGACTCTCCTGTTTGGAAAAAGGTGAGAACAACTTTCTGAGATCTTTGATAGGTCTCCCAAACAGTACACATCTGTTACCCCTATGCTGGGATCTGGGTATAAAACAAATTGTTAACAAAGCACAGCAAAGACTAGTTCTGTTTTGGAGAAGGCTTAAGTCATCACCTTTCCTAGTAGAGTACCATAATCCTTTTAAAGAAAAAATCAAATTAGATAATAATCATAAAATCCACCAGACTCGGTCTATTAGAGAGACACTCTCTCAAATTGACCTTAAGGAATACTGGATCGTCCATGATTGCCTGCTGATCCTCTCTAAGGTTGCACTAAGGAAGCCTTTTGGGCCCATAAATGGGCAACTTAGGGAAGTAATAGTACGCAAGGAGTTCTAACCATTGCTTTTTATTTACATAAAATCACACAATACGTGCAAACCTTTTTTAAACTATATCTCAGTTTCTTTAGCTAGCCCTCTCAACATTAGGTTTAGATATAGCACACTTCCCTTACTGTCCTTCTGTGCAAAATCTAAATCTAAAGTTGACATGAGCTTGGCCTGGCCAATATGCCAGTACCCAGATGAGAATTGTATCCACTTTTTCTTCTTTTGTTCTGCATATGCAAAATCCAGGATAACCGGGAATCTCCCCTTCAGTAAGCAACTGGGGGCTAGGCAGTGTGTAGTGGCATTAGGGCTCTTGCGAGCAGAGACAAAAGAATACATTGTCTGCGCAGCTGCGAAATATCTCCAATGGAGTTGGAGTATTAGATCCTGAAGACACACCTTAGAATGAACACTTGAATTTAATTAAAGATGGAGTTAGGGTGGGAAACAACCATTACAACACAGTCATTACACATCGCATACCATTAGAAACACAGTCATTACAAAGCTGGAGTGGGAACAGTAGTTTTTACCCCTACACTATCAGACACTTACCTTATGGTTGCCCTAAAAGTATTATGCGTTGTAATGGTATGCGTTGTAAATATGGTTTCTGAAAATGCATTGTGATGGCATACGTTGTAAAATCATGCACTGTAATGGATGTTGCTATGTAAATCCCGCGTTGTAAAGGCATGCGTTGTAAATGTTTGGGTTGTAACTTGTCCTCTTCAGTTGGGGTAGATTATTCTTTCTGATGTGCCCAGTAATGCCTCTTGTCTCGAGTTTTGGGGGACTGGAGTTGTTTAAATGCCCCTTTTGGCTTTGGTTCATTTGAAATTTATTTTATATACCGTTCATTGAATGATACAAAGTAATGATTTTAGCCTTGGAATACGGAAATTGTGCGTTTTCTGAAATTGCTTATTATGTACTGCTTGACTTATGTATTTTAAATTGTTTTACATTGGGTGTTTTATATTTATTTATTCTATTTTAATGACTTAGTATGCGTTTATGATTGATTATATGCAACAATGTAGGTAATTCATCTTTGGAAGTCACAAAACTACCAGTTTGGGTGCCAGGACGTATGCCTAGTGTAGGAGATTCCAGTAGATCATATAAATTAGGTTTGTTCAAACAATGGTCTGGAAATTTAGTTTAATCACATAGTTAATTTGCTGCATTAAAAACTAGAAGAAAATGGGAGTGGTGCTTCCAAATCTCTGCACATATTTTTGCCTCTCTTCTGCGCCACTAAAATCAGCCAGTTGTAAGGTCTCCTTTAACATTGTTTTGAATAATACCACACAGCCTCCTACATATTTTATTTACTTTTTTGTGACGTTCTGATTGCTGTCACGTGACTGCTGCAGTCTCAGGTACTGATCGCGGATTTTGTGAGGCTCAGGCTAGCTTAATAATAATCCATGGCATTCCATCAATCGGGCAGTATTCCCTGATGATGACTGCTATTCAGTTACACCCCAGTCCCCTGCTGGGACATGCCCTGTGGTTCAAGGTAGTTAAAAGCAGGTACCTCTAACATTACGACCAGTAGAACCTGATTCCTTCGAGGTAAGGGTGGGAGACTTCTTTTGTTAAATCTTGCTTGGGGTTCCTACTCTAAGAAATTGTCTGTTGAACAACTTTGGGCAGATCAAGAAGGCTAGAGATATTTGAAAACTCTAGGTAGGATAAGTAGGATTGTGGATTTTATGTATCACTGTATCAACAGCAGGTGAGGTGTTTCGTATGCTGGAGATATGTGCAGATATTTTTTATAGTAACTTCCATCCTCACAGTTTTTTTATTAAGCCTTTCTAGCTTCTAAATATACATTTTGGCCATATTTTTGCCATATTAAAGTATAACATATTTCAAAGATCCAGTTTGAATAGAACCAGTGATAATGCTACCTTGAATCCGTGGTCAGATTTCCGGAGCGGAAGGAGGCATTTATCGATGAGTCACCCAATTGAAGTTAAACAATGAAAGATCAGTGGAAGATGCGGCAAATTACAAAAAAGAACTCATGTTCCAAAGCCCCAAATATTCAGAGATTAAAACCATGATCATTTTGATGGTGGAACGTGTGTGCCCAAGAAACTTGATTGTTGAGTCAACAATGAAACTATGAAGACGGCCAAAAAGTGGTACTAAGGTATTTTGGGAGCAATGATTTTGGAGGACATGGAGAAGCATTGGACTGAGCAGCAAGATGAGATCACATGTTCATGGTCTGAAGAATGAGGAGTCCTCTGAGTAGTGATTTGGAGCTCCCAAGCTGCTATTTCTTTGAGTGTTCCATTATGCAGCCAGCTCGAATGGGGAATCTGTTTGTCCCCCTCCTGATAACAAGCTAATTGAATCATCCGACCATTACAGAGCCCAGAGCAGGCCATTTCAGTGATAAATGGGGCCGAGATAATGTGGAAGGCAAGGCATGTTCTTTTACTAATGTCATGGTGTACTGAGCTCAGCCAGCCACTGAGGGCTGTAAGCTCCCAGAACACCGTTGTTTTAAATCAAAACCAAAGGAATGCCGCAGAAGATCACTCTCTTCTCTCACTCTACACAGACAAGTTGTATACTGGCAGGAGGTCAGGTGGATTCCATTGCAAGGTACAAGCTATTGATGCTTCACAATTCACTCAAGGAAAAGGTGTGAAGCGAATACTGAATGTACCGCACTAAATTAATTTCCCAAAACAAGAATATTTGATCTGTAAACGTGGCTGATCATGTGCCATTTGACATCATACATTAACCATGTCTCTAAGAGCTCTTCCTTTTAACATATATAAATTAATGAAAGAATATAGAAACTATTCAAAAAAGCATCTATGAGTCATGAAGTAGCACTACACGCTTATCGTACCAAACATGCCTTTGTGAATTGGCCAAAAAACCCAGCTCCCTATTAGTAAAAGTGTACAGGGGACACAGTCCTTTCTAATTGTTCCAATTGTATTTGAATATTTCCTGAATATACAACTTATATTCCCTTTTTGGATGTTTTGGAGTCAATTCACAAAAGCGTGCAAAAGTATGCAAAAGCCTGCTACTGGAGTACTACTTTACGTACTCTAGTATTCCTTTGTGACTAGCCCCCTATGTGATTACCACAAATGTGCCACAGAGCAATGTACTAGGCCAGTGGTTCTAAACCTGTGGTCGTGGGGCACTTAGGGGTCCGCAAAGCCTACTCAGGGGATCCACAAGAGCTTAGAAAATGAAATATTATTAACGTATTAATAACGTGTATATGAATAAAGAAGTAAAATTGAAATTGGATGTTAAAAATTAAGTTAGTATCTTCAGATTGATTTGTGGGAACAGTGCAAGTTCATCAAACAGAATCTAGTATGGGCGATTAGTGGACTGAATTGAATTTAGAATGCTCCAACCTTCCCATTGAATATAAAAATTAGATTTTCTATATTTATTTGATGAATGCCTGTCTCTTTATTTTGTAGGTATTTTTTTCTGGTTCAAATCCTCAAAAATGCTAATGCCAGAGCGTGGCCAAGGACTATGGAGATAGCAGTGTAAACGCTGACCTCCAGGTCCTGTGGCCCACAACAGCAATCCTCCTTCAGCCCATGAGTATCTCACAGACTGCATGGTCGGGTTTACAGCTCTGGGGCCCTGAAGAGCCCCAGCACAGCTGCAGTGCCCACTAAGGGGGGACCAAAGAGCCCCGACATCAGGGTCTGACTGGTGGAGCGCAGGCCAAGATGGCAGATGCCGGGACTTTGATCCCCCCAATTGGTCGCGGAGAGCTGAGGCAAGCCCGCCTGAGACCCAGAGAGACCCTAAGGACGGTGAGACTTAGTGGGCTCACAAATACTACAGACCAGCAGCGCTGTGGGGCTGATGGCCACTCAAAGCGCCATCACTACTTAGACCATAGCCAGTGCCAACCCACTAGAGGCTCCAGGAAGACTGGAAGACAACAGGCCATGGTGAATTTTTCCTCCACCCTCTCAAGGCTGCTGGAACTGTAGCAACACACCAGACTAGAGCTGGCACAGTGAGACAGAGATGGTCCTGAGAATCACATTGTGACTGCTGGGAATGCTCCTGTGTGGCCCATTACTACACAAGACCAAGGGAGTCAGGGTAATTAGTTACAGGTGGTGTCTCCTTGGACCATAGAGGGAGATACAATAGCCACAAATTGTAAGCCTCATACCTACAGGAGAAGAAAAACACTCAGGTGGGAATCAATTGAAGCTCCTTGTTGCCCACTGTTGTGGTGGGATAAAGCGCCCCCCCCTCCCACAGTCAGCAAAGCATAATCGACAGACATGTGGGGGACCGGGGAAGACTGTTGCCACCTGGATTACGAGACGCCGCAGGTAAGGACCTGGCGCAGGGAAAGTAGAAGCCCCTTGAAGGAAAAGAACCCGAGAGTTGAGAACTGGCTGGACAGAGAGTGAAAAAGGAGGAGTGGTGAGGGTGCACATTCCTGGGGTGTCATGTCTGGGGTCTTCTGTGAAGATTGGATTCCCTCCAGAGAGTGCCGGAGAACAACAGAGATGAAGAATCAGCTGATAAACAGCTGCTGCCCACAGTCACACCAAAGATGGTGGATGAGCTAATTTGTGCCAGGAACACTAACTTGAGGTCCTCTGGTGCAGCTGTGGGTGGGCGCTGTAGAGGTATCCCGTGGAAATGTGACCACTCCTCAGAGGTCCAGTGTCCTGAGAACTGTATTATCATACTGCAGAATTGTAAATGTAACTGTAAATGTTAATGCTACTAAACCTTCATATGAATGGATGCCAAACGTACTGTGAATTGAGGTGGCGGCCATTTCAAAGACCGTGGCACGGTAAGACAGGTCGGAGAGGGAGTTGGGGACATGTTATTCAGTTACAAAACCATTCAAGAAGCACAGGACTCAAGGAAGGCACACATGACACAGAGGGGAAATTACAGAGAAGGGAAGGGGACCCGAAATATCGAACATGACAACCCACACATTATAACATTTGATGTCAAATGTCAACAGACTAGTCAGCAAAATTAAGCAGGATCTAGTAACCAAAGCACTGGCTAGATATGCAGCAGATATCATTTTCACTTCAGGAAATACACATGAAGGGTACTAGATGCGAGGCACTGAAAAGAGGGAAATATACTGTAGGGAGCCACTCCTGCTGCACCACAGGCTCCAGGGGAGTAGCGATCCTGATTCCGAGAGCGAAAATCGGGCAATGGCAACTTACATGATCAAGCAGACCTATGATGCACAGCACATATGCGTCTACAAGGCTGGATTTAAGGCGGGCAGGCTGTTGGCATGTCTCAGTGGCAGGGAATGAGAAAGGGACTATATTCAAGTGATGGCACGCCCACCCGAGGCAGTGTAGCCATAGCAGCTGCTCTGGTGGAACACATGCACCTCTTTTATTCAAAGAACTACACCTACCCGTGACAGACTCAAGAGACGTCATCCAAGACTGTCCGTGTAGGCAGTTGGGGAGTCACGAGGCAAGGACTGTAGTAGAGGTCTCAACAGTAGAGGAGGTTGGGTTGGCTGTTATACAACAGCACCTGGGAAAACTCCCAGGCCTGAATGGACTTCCTGCAGAATTCCTTACAGAATAGCCAGTGAGATAGTTATGCCTCAACAAAAGATACACAGAGAGGCCTATCGTAAAGTAACCCTCCCTAGTGACCTTAAGACCATAACAATTGTGCTCATTCCCAAGGTGAGAAAACCTGGAGCTCATTGGGTCTCCTACTGGCCAATCTCACACCTTAACTCTGACACCAAAAGGCCCTAGCAAACTGACTTGGGAAAGTGATACTGGATCTGGTGCATCCAAACAAGAATGGATTCAGGCCGCATAGATCTACACAGCTCTACCTACACCACCTATACAACAATATGGCAGCTGAAAGGGATTGCGAGACAACCTGGCACTGGCCTCACTGGATGCAAATAAAGTTTTTGACTCAGTAGAATGGTCCTTCCTGTTTGATATCCTTAAGAAAATGAGGTTTGAGGCCAAATTCCTGAAATGGGACAAACGGTTTTACTCAAACTTTAAGGCTGGAATCAAAATAAATGGAGTCCTCTTGTGAGATCTTCCGATAAGAAGGTGCACGAGGCAGGGCTGCCCCCTATCACCGATGCTATTTGCCCTTGCTTTAGAGGTGCTAGAGGAATGGATATTTGAAGATGCCCAGATATGGGGATAGCAATGGGATATCACCTGGGAGGAACAGATATCGGTATATTCTTATAACATCCTCCTATACCTGACAAACCCAGAGCCATTCCTAACACGATTGGGTGAGAATTTGTGACCTATGGGTGCTACTCAGGACTGAGCATAAACTGGGAGAAATCCCTAATATTCCCAATGGGGGTTTAGGAACTGCCTAAATCCCTGCCCATGTCACTGAGGTGCACAGGCCATCATTTTAAATACCTGGGGCTATGGATATTCCAGGATGAAAAGACACACTTTGTGGATAACCCAGTCCCACTCCATAGCAGATTAGAGCTGGATACTGGAAACTGCTGCTGCTCTTGCTGATGGGTCACGCTGAGATTTTCAAAATGATTGCATGACCCAAGTTCACATATGTTCAATAGAATAGCCCATACGCAAACTTTCTTCCAGGTGCTTAACAGGTTAATAAGGTCCTTGCTAAGGGTAAATGGCCCAGAACGAATAGCACTCTCAACACTTCACCGCTCAGTATGTATCAATCAATCAATCAATCAATCAATCAATTAATCAATCAAGACACTTGTATAGCGCGCTACTCACCCGGGAGGGTCTCAAGGCGCTTGGGGGAGGGGTCCGCTACTGCTCGAACAGCCAGGTCTTGAGTTGTTTCCTGAAGGCGAGATGGTCCTGGGTCAGTCGGAGGTGGATGGGGAGGGAGTTCCATGTCTTGGCCGCCAGGTAGGAGAAGGATCTGCCTCCGGCGGTGGCTCTTCGGATGCGTGGTACGGCGGCGAGGGCGAGGCTGGTGGATCGTAGCTGGCGGGTGGGCGTGTAGAAGGTCAGTCGGTCGTTGAGGTACTTGGGGCCCAGGTCGTGGAGAGACTTGTGTGCGTGGGTGAGGAATGTATGATGGGGGAAAAGCTTTCCCAAATGTTCAAATATACTAGGAGGCAGCACAAGTCTGTCTTGTGAATGAGTAGATATACGCCCCATTGGACGTCCTTGCATTTTGCCAATAGGCGAGAAAGGTTACCTCCATGTCTGCTAAGGCGGCAAGCTGATGACAGATGCACCGCCTCCTACTGCAACATGTAATCTCCAGTGGTTCAGGCTGCTGAGATAAATGTGTTGGGAAAAAAGAGTAACGCCTAAGACCCCTCTATGGGTGGGCACCAAATCAGGACCAGTATACACATTGACAGGATTCAAGAAGTAGGACCTGATTGGCCTCTCTTTCCTAGAGGATGTGTGGGATGCGAATCGAACGGCCACCTTTGATCACCTCAGGAAGGAATATGACACGGAATCAGCACAAATGTTTAAACAACCCATTATCAAAAATAGAGATTGTCGGAAATAGGGAAGTGACTAACGCCCACAGGTACAGGGCTGGACGAGGGAAATTATGAAGAAAAGTTTGTCAATGAGGGTAAGGGGGTGGGTGTCCCAAGAAATGTGGGGAAATATGGAAATGTAGACCACCCACAGTTGGTATCTAATTTTGATAAGATCTAAGCCACATAGATGGAAGGGCTGATATTGCACACACCCGGGTCGGGTGGGAGGGGGCAGTGTAGGAGACTGTGCACGTAATGGACGTAATGTTCCATCTTTGCTATTACTGTTCTTGTTGTACATTAAAAATCAAATAAAATGCATATTTAAAAAAATGCGAAGGTCGGGATCCCCTGCTTCCAGTAATGACTTAGTGAATGTCCCTGGATTGCAATACAAATTCATTGGGGGTCCCAGGGTTCAAGTTACGATTAACTGGACGTCCACAGAAATCAAAAGGTTTGGGGGCATATGTATGAGTTCTGGCGCATCTCTGCATATCAGCAGAGATGCGCCAGAACAAATGCGTCACGCAAAACTACCCTTGCGCCACGGAAGATGCGCCGCATTTACAATGCGGCGTGCCGTGGCGCAAGGGTAGTTTTGCGTGACGCATCTCGTGACGTAAGGGCGGTGCATCACTGGAGTCGCGTCGCAAGTGCAATGCAACTCCAGCAATGCTCAGGGCCGCCCAATACTTAACATGCTGCGTCAGTCCTTACGCCTGCTTCAAGCAGGCGTAAGGAATTGACGTAGCATCTTCGCGGAAGTGCCTGCGAGAAATCTTGTAGATTTCACGCAGGCACTTTTGCGAAGCGCACAGGCGCTGGGATGCCCACCCTGCGTGGGAACGCCCCCATTGTGGCGCTGGGCTTTATAACGCGATGCATCTCCCTAGATGCGTCACGTTGTAAATACCTCGCAGGGATGCACCACGTTTACGCCGCTGTTGCATCACGCAAGGCGGCGTAAACGTGGCGCAAGGGGCTTGTAAATCTGCCCCTAAGAGTCAATGTATTGGGCCTTGACGCTTGAGACTGTGTGCTTTGCGTTTCATTTGTTCTCCTAAGAAATTCAAGGCACAAGATTAAACCTTCATGCCAGCACTTAAAGCAACTACTAGGCAAAACCTCACAGCATTGAACTGACACCTTGGGCTTTTAGACTGTAAAAGTGAAACTCAAAACACGTGAAAACGTGAAATCGCCCTGGGATGCACAATAATATCATTGAGCACAAATGCTCTTTCAAATAAAATGTTTGGCACAGAACGATGATTTATAAAATGTAACTCTGATAGAGCCCGCCTAGAGATAACAATAAAGACAAATGTAAATATGCAGGCACACTGATTTTTCAAAACATGTCCTGACGTTTTGACATTACACGAGTGCACGTTGAAATACACTTTCGTTCAAGTGGAAAGCGATGCAGAGACAACATAAGCTAACAGTGCAGATATTTTTGCTTTCACAATTCATGCCTGAGGCTGCAGATTCATTGGTGGCATCTCGGCTCCTTGGGTCCTACGAAACTATAAAATTCAAGTGCAGGTATGGATCTGCCCCATTTATGCAGAGCAGTAAATCTATGTGAGTGGATGGGAGGATCTGCCCCATAAGCAGTGCTTGAAATCGAAAAATAGAATGCAGGTACCCAATGTCAGAGTACCTGCTTGCTTTTGGTGGTCCTCTCCAATTGAATGTATCGCTAATCTTCTGAGACGTGCAGGCACTCTCCTTCTCAAATTGAAGAAGTGAAGGTACTCAGTACCTGACAGTACCAGTCCATTTATAGCACAACACATAGTTCAGTTCTCATCTCCGGCACTTCAGCTCTTCCTGCTGTCAGTCAGCTGGCTGCCGCCTCTAACACAGAATAAAAAAACACAGCCCTTACTTTTGCAGCACATGTAGGAAAGACAGACTCTGTGAATGGGTGTGTAGGGGGATTACTTTTTCAGATCACTTACAGATGTTTTCAATTCGTTGTTTTGCGAATGGAGGTGAAATTGGCGAAACAACCTGTACAAACAATGTATAATATTCAAAGGGTGCACATTTTTCTGCATAGTGGTATTACTTCACAAGGCCACAAAATAAAAAAAATACAATTTATTTTCAATGCAACATTGGCTTCTTGGTGAAGAGCTGCTTTCACAGTTTTATAATTTCCGATGAAAAGAAAAGCACGTTAATCGCATTTGCCATTTACGGTGCTTACAATTGGCAAAAGTGTGGTATTTCACACTTTATTGAAAAAACAGGTTGTTATTATTATTGCGGTATTGTATTACATAGATACTAATGGACTTACCAGCCTCTCACACAGGGTGACACAATTGCCAGGCAGAATCTTAGCACCGCATTCCAGTGCCACACCCCCATCTACACCCTATTTTATAAGGAAGAACTTGGGTGGTCTATGCACAAAGGGATTTGCACCAAAAGGGGCAGCCATACAGTACTCAATTTGTGTAAAACAATAAGTGGCAAGGCCCTGACCAGGAGGCCACTGCAGCTTGAACCACCCTCTGCCTCTGTCATCGCTGTTAATGGCACTACTAAAACAACTACTAACCATCTCTCTTGCCTGCAAGAGCAAAATTCGTATTATTTCAGGTCCCCAAAGCTAAAGGAATGGCTGGGGAGGCAGATATTAGTATTTTCTTTAATGTATATTGTATTCATAAACAACCGTTGTTCTGCTCCTCTCTAAATTAGATGAGCAGCGCCACCATGTGGTGTCATTAGTGTGGTGATGACAATTAAGTTGCGGTGCCCAGCACCGGTAACCAATGAAGTGCTTGTGCTGAGCACTGGAAACCACTGGCTCAAATTAAGCACTGCCCACATACCTCTCTTGCTGTTCTGTTACTCCTGGGTGGGGCTGAACCTCCAGGGGAAATTTTAGCTCAGCCTCTTTTCCATCAAAGTGTCCTTTCACTTATGTTCCTTGACGGGTATGTGTAATAGAGATTCATGCAGTGTGTTGATGAGTTTTGTGCGTTGCTTGGGTGCGGAATACCAGTGCTATCAGCTGCAGCACTGCATCATTTCTCCTTACTACCGCAAGACCTCTTGTTATAACGCGGAACTCCACCCTTTCTGCTTACTTCCAAGGGACCACTAGTACTAAACCCTTTACCCCCACGTCAAGGAGAACTCAAGTAGTTACCAGGGGTACACAACCTTTTCTCTGACTTTAGAGGGACCTCGAGTAAAAATCTGTGGCACTGTACCCTCTGCAGCTGGCAGCGTAAGGACGAAGGAGCAGATGAAGAAAGCCCTCCTGGGTAACCATTGCAGGGGGTAGTGCCAACAGCAAAAAGCCCTTGGGCTGCTTTTAGGGTTTCAGGGAGTGACCATCCTCCAATTTCTAGAGAAAGCTCTAAAAACAGATTATAATCTGCCAGCTGATTTTCCTCCACTATAGGGGTGTTATTTTGGAGGAAATAGAAGAACTGGAAAAACACGGTGCCTTTCACAATATTTGGTAATTTTCCACTAAATTGTCTGCTGTCTATTTTGTATCCATTTGTTCATGTTCTCCATCATTTTCTTAGCCATTTGTGTGCCGTTTCGTAATGTGTTTTTCTATTAGGACTCTACATTGTTTATTTTATTTTTGTCCTCTATAACGTTTTCCTTTGGACATTGATGTGTAATATTTGAGCCATTAGGTTTTTTTTGTTCAGATGATAGGGTCGCGCTGGTAAATAAAGGTGTGAAGCAGAATACAGCTGCAGAGGGTCTCTCCTGGCATTTGAGAGCAAAATGCACAGACATAACTCTTGTGAAAGAAATCAATTATCATATGTCAGTTTATTACTCAAAACGAACTAGATTGCACAGTCTATCATTTTCCAGGTTGATGTGAAATGTGCATGGGTTGTAGCCGTTTAGAAAGTTGAAATGATAAACTCTTTTACTGTTTTTACATCCAGTTACCTGTTGCCTCAGCAGCATCTTACACGTCTGTACTACACACCCATTTATTTGTCTCTTTTAGCATCGTTGCCTCACTCACCTGATGTATGCTTGTCAGCAATGGTGCTCTAAATTAGGCCTTGCTGTAATGTAAAAGACACCTGCAAAATTCACAAACTTTCATAACAATTTCACAATTTTACAATTTTTGGATTTGTGCCTATAGGTGACTAGTATACACAGATAATCTCTTGCCAAAAGACAGTTTCTGCTCTAATCAGCCTCCTGCCAGTAGCTCACATGACCTTTGTATGTGAAGCCTGACTTTGCTTGAGGAATTTCACTTGAGATAGTAGCAAACCACATTTAGTGTTTAAAGGTCAATTTCGCCCACCCCACACACTGAGGTAGCCAATCACAGTCATATAACAACTATCATTCTTCAACCATCGCTGTGTACTATGAGCATTGCTCAAGAAGATAATTGTTTCAACTTGTCTTTCATTATTGCCAAAAACTTTGCATATTGCACCATCCAGTTAAGGAGAATTTAGGAGAATTAGTAAACAAAATGGCCCTTTTTGTGTGTATTTCTACAGAGGATACATAGAGCAGAATGCAGGGAGGGTGTGATTCTCATTTCAAACTCTTGAGAGTCTCTTATGATCCACCTAACATCAGTACATTCTTAAATCTCCAACATCTTAATAACAAAGATGCTAACGAGATGACTATGTTGTGTCTTTCCATCCACCCTGTGAGATACACATGTTTTTTGTGTGCAGAACATGCCTCATACAAAGGGCTCATTCCTTTTTCCCTGTTCACCTCCAACCACACTTCCTAAAATTTAGGAAAACCTACAAAATATGCTTATTCTGTTGAGCCTTCGGATATCTGGAAGGTTGTCTGTCCTTTTTTCGTCAACCATTCTAAGAATGTGCAATTTCTTGCAGATTTGAGTTCTGAAATAGCCCCATTTTAGCCATCCACTGTGCTTTGATGCATGCTTGTGCTCAGCTAGTGCTAATGTTATATTGAAATAACAAATTAAATAAATCTAGCTTTTGTTACATTTGAGAGAAAATAAGATTATGTTTGAATGAGCAGCAGCACTGTGTTCTAACCAAAGAAAAGTAATACTAACTGAAAAGGTCACTGCAGAATCAAACGTCCTGGATCAAGACCAAAGAAATAACAAGTGAGATTATTTAATAGAAGGAACAACGTTGAGCAACATTCCAAACTTATATTGACAAACTAAATGGTGACATTCTGAGAAACCAGCAGTTACTTTGCCATATAATAATTGTAAGGTGCCCCACACAAAGTCCCCCTATTGACAACTAACAGCCCACCTTTCACAACAATCATGCTTTCACTAATGATCGCTGATTTCCAGTTACTGGGAGTATTTGCAATCTCCTTCCCCTATCCAATACTGCCACCAGTATTGTTAATGTTGGTACTGCCTCTCTCCTTTTGACAAACCCACCACTTACAACGTAAACATGCATCTGCTTCCATTAAACCATCATCAACTGACCTTTGTCATTAAAGCATTTATAGACTCGTTTAAACTCATCAGATATCACACTGAGTGCATTTTACTATGGACTTAATTTAATTTAGGGAACTTACAACAGTTTGTTTTCATCAGAGCCTAACGCAGGCTAGAGGACAACGTTCAATGTCATCCCTAAAGTGGTAAATTGAGAACTGTGCTCTATGCAGCAAATACTTTGATAAGAAAACTCCAGCCAGCCTCAACAGATGCTAAAAAAAAGTATCATACCCACTGTATTGAATACTAAAATGGAGGAATTGACAACTGCACTCTATGATGAATATACCTCCATATTGAGGGCCTACCAGAGAATGCATTCACTCAGGGCAAGATGGCGCACCATTCGGGCAGTCAGGTATCATATTACTGAATCTAATACAGGAAGGGGCCCCCTGAATAGGATGCAGGGCAGACAAGCAGGGGAGGAAATAACATAAGTCAGAAAATTAGATCTGCCCCATATATTTAATTTAAAGGTTCAAATGGAGTCCAGAAGCATTTGTTAGATCAACAACTTAGAGCTCACTGTCAATTCATGCAACTTAGTCTGACTCAGACAACAGAATGAAAAAATATATCATTTTATTTTTGGTAGATATTTTTCACAAGATATATAAAACATGTAATATCAGACATATATATATATAAATAACAATAATTCTATCTGATATTACATGTTTTATATATCTTGTGAAAAAATATCTACCAAAAATAAAATGATATATTTTTTCATTCTGTTGTCTGAGTCAGACTAAGTTGCATGAATTGACAGTGAGCTCTAAGTTGTTGATCTAACAAATGCTTCTGGACTCCTTTTGAGCCTTTAAATTAAATATATAGGGCAGATCTAATTTTCTGACTTATCATATTACTGAATGCCACACTCATCATATGCTGTCGCATGCTTGCCACTTATCCTGTACTGATGTTTCTGCTCTCTTGGTCACACAGAAGAGTGATCTGAAAATTCGGCGCAGCATCAGGTGAGAACAACAGTGGTGGTAGTGCAGAATGTCATGTTTGACAAAGAATGTCATACTTGGGCTTCTACTTCATGTGCCAAACTGATGTCACGAGTTTCAGAAAATAGACATGGACAAGTCCAATAAACTGTCTTTCCAAGAAAGGAATCATTTTAGAGAATTCTATTTAAGAAGAAGTTCAATCTTTTTCAGTGATGTCTGTTTCTGATTGAATCAAATATAAGGGATTTACAAGTGATGGATGATGCTTCACAACTCATTTGTTCCATTATTTTTTCATTTCATTCTTCAGCCCTTTGCGAATATTTTTGTTCTGATTTTTGTGTCTTGGTGTTGGAATTACTACTGCTTCTAGTTCTGGATATTCTTGCTTGGCTCTTTCCTGATGTCAGAAGGAGTGTATGTCTTGTTATTAATTCCTGTTTTAATCTTCATCTTTAACGAATAGGTAAAACATTACAAAGGCTTTTTATCCTTTGTCTTTTTAATTCCTAACTGGGACGCTCTTACAGAGACACATGACACCTTTCACATTTGCTACTAAGTTCAACATGGTTACAGCCAGGTGCCACTCTTTCCTTGGGTAATCTAGAAGTGAACTCTACAGACCTTCTCATCTCCCACTCCTTGACACTACAATGCATAAATAAATTGGTCATGCACAGTGGTAACATCACTCTATTGTATTTGGGAGACAAGAGTGGTGGAAATAGTTGCCCAGTCACTAATGCCTCCAGTGTTAGGTAAGTGAACCCATAATTTCCTAGGTCATACAAAAGAAAACAGATGGCAAAAGTTTGCTCACTCTTGCTTGGCCTAAATACCTTACATACCCCAAAGCAGCAGAAACCACCTTTTCTATGAGGACACTGCTTTGCATGATTGGGAAAATGAGCCTTAATATTTATATAACGGACCTTTGATTGCCACATTTTGACTCACACGCATTATCTATACTTTACATGTCGTGGCCAAGGCAAACATCCTGATCATTCCATGCCATCCGATGTGTATCACACAAACGGGTCTATCAGCAAGTTGTACCTTTATGATGACACACAGCACTGCTATGTGTTCTTAGCAACAACAACATTGTAAGTAAAGTTGCTCAACTACAGTTGTGCAATTATTCCCCAAGATCTCACCTGCTAGTGGGTGGCTCCATCAAGAGAATCTACCACACAAAGCATGCGCCTATGGTTGCGAATCTATGCATTCTTTCCTTGTCACAGCTCATAAACTGCAGAATATTTACTCTTGGGTAAGACCGATAAGTACACTGGGGAGATGATTAGGAGACAATAGACTACCCCACTTAGTCATACATACCTTAATACATCTTGCTATAAGTAGTAATATCAGTTGTAGGTTGTTTCAGACCATGAGTCCTATTGAATTTGCATAAACCATGTCAGCCCTAGGACATGTTGGGTCGTAACTGGTGCATTTTTATTTTTTTACAGAGTTCTATATAGCGCAAACTTGACCCGAATCGGGTATCAGAGCGCCTTACATAGCACCAGTTGCATTACATGAGGACACATTCATTTTTGTTAGGCATGGGGAAATTAAGTGATTTGCAGAGAATCACAGGATGTTCAGCGTCATTACAGAGACTCCAACCCAGTTCCCCAGGTTCGAGGGCGACAGCCCTAGCCGTTAGGCCAACTCCTCTCCCCAATTTATTTTGATGGTTGCTTTAAAGGGACACCAATAAAGGGAAGTGTTAGTCTACCTCAGGCAATTTAATTTAATACGGTCCATATAGCTGCTATGCTCAGGACGTGACGAGATAGTGTTCCTCCAGGAAATGAATTAGTTAAATCCCTTTTAACAGGACCATCTCTGGAGTTATAGTCTGGGCAAAAGCTATCAGACAAGGAAAGCTCACCCCACAAAAATCGAAAAGCAGTTAGGAGGTGTGAGCACTATAATAAGACATGCCACTTGAGTGACTGATGGCCTCGCGCCCTTGTAGTTAGACGTATTCGAGTAATAACAACCTCATTCGATAAAGTTTACGGGTCTTGCGATTTCAGAATTGACGTCTCACCATAGAATACACTCTTTGTCAGTTTACAGTGCTGTTTCAAAGTTGGTACTAGAGAGAGTACTGAAGAGAGAATATTGAAGACTTTGAAGACACACTATACATCTCAGACCTGCTCGGTCAAAAACGTAGGCGTTATGTACATATAGGGAAAGTATGAAGATACTACGCGATCATGTTGATCGCGGTATCTTACACCGTGGGCTTTACAACGCAAGTCGTTTCAATGACTTGCGCTGGAGGGCACTGGACTAAGGGATAGTACGATTTACTATTCCAACACCAGTCTACGTACAGTAGGGAAGGTGTTGGAATAATAAATCATGCTATTCCTTCGCTTACAGCACCCTCCAGCGCAAGTCGTTGAAACGACTTGCGTTGTAAAGCCCGCGTTGTAAACCTACTGCGGTGAAACGCCCCCGTAGTAAAGGTCGTCTCCCACATATAGGCTACCTGTGTTTTAAGCGAGGGAGAGTTGCTTCAATGTGACCCCAGGGCGGTGGCAGCTGGTGGCCTTTTGACATCAGTATTTCTCATGTTCCTCCCCTACTTGAATACTGGGAGTTCATTTCTATCCTGAATACATTTGGATAGCAGTGGTCAAGGCAATATTTGAGCCTCCTTGTTGGAAGTCATGCAAGTAGGAGACACAAATAGCCCCTCTGTGGTTTTTGCCTTCCCCCGTGCCTGACCTGTTTAGACGTGGCATAACAGAAGACATGCCATGGCTGATCTGAGCATATCTCTATGTATACAGATTTGTGAAGAAGAGCTTCTTGGCAATGTTCCTGTACCCGTACATAGAGGAGCAAGCATTTAAGTTCTTCTCTCAGGGCACTAGTGTGTTCCCTTTGTGAAAACAGGCATTTCTTTCTCACCTACAGGTGGGCAAAACATACGCCAGGAAGCAAATTATTTTTACATTTTTGACCGCCTTTTCATAGATGGGACATATGAACCTATCGTAAGTACCGCGCTATTGCGTCATTACATTTGCACACCAAAAGTCTCAAAATTCAAGCATCAATATATTCACAAACAATTCACAATAATATTTATATAGTTAATGAATATAAGAGCAGGGAACGTTGTTGAAGATTGTCCTCACAAAGCATGATGGAGTTGTATATGTAAGTGAAAACATTCCAGCTTTTTTTAGATTTTGATGGGCAAACGCCACCTCAAGGCAATGCTATGTCATTAGGAACGAGAAGCCATGGACAATGTTAAGAAATTCAGCTCCATTTGCATGCGTAGGGGACACACGCCGGCTTCGCTCATGAGCTCTGATGACACATTAGCAGTGCAGTGAAACGCAGGTAAAATGAATAATATATGGCTGCTGTCAACACAGTTAATGAAAGTGCCTGGAGTATAGTGTTTTGATCAAAACTAATGTCGATGGACTAATTACCTTCACCCATGCTTTAGCAAGGAGAGACGTGTTATAATATTGCGCTGCCAGGAAGTCGTTTGCGTTCATCCTTAGGAGCCCACTACATCAAAGGTATGTGAAAAGTACACTTAAGCAGCAGCAGTATGCCCGAGGATTACTGGAGATGATGTGCTCTAGTGGGCAGAACATTGGGCAGGCAGTAAGGGTTAATGATGTTAGACACTCGTATCCTTTCTGCTTCAAAGTGGTGGCGAAGTTAAAAACACTTCTGTACACAGTTCATTGCTGCGCCGCCCTCCCCACCGCTGTCTTTTATTACCTTTGTGGTGCTTGTGCCAAGAAAAATGGCTGCTTTTGATTCTCCAAAGGACAGTTCTATTTTTCGGAAACTTATCAATTACAGGCGTAACACAGCACCATGAAGCCCCTGTGGCATGGGGTGGGGGCCCTACCATCGGGAAGGGGCCTTATTCAGCCAAACGCCAATGAGTATCTTTGAGATATGGGAGACTTGGGCGCCTAGTCACATACTGCTGAGGGTGTGGACATTATTTTTTTTTACTACACTGAACAACTATATATATGATCAAGGTCCGGCTAGACCGAAACGCATTATGGCCAACAACGAATAAATGAGTTAAGCACTCATCTTGTGGTCCGTGCCTGCTTTTCAACGATGTGAAGTGGTTGGGAGAAAAGGCAGTAGAATTGGATATATATATATATATATATATATATATATATATATATATATATATATATATATATATTTATTTACTGCTCCCCTGCACTTGGCTCCGAAGCACTCTCAGACGGGTGCTTTAACGCGCAAGTACTAACCGCGTATATGTATCCACGCTCATTCTCCTTCCCAGCCGGGTTATAGAAAGAACTCGCAGGGTTCTTTGCTCATTCCACAAATATTTTTATTTGGCCAGTCTCAAACATGACGTGTTTTGGCTACTGCCTTCGTCTGATGTTGTTACAATTATCGCGTCACAGACAGCATTTTTAAAACCCACCAATCACTTCAAGTCATGTGATACATCAAAAGCCAGAGATCCACGTGGGGCAAAACATCTTTGTGCATTTTACGCCAGCGTCATCTTTAAACATGCATATATTGCCTATACTATGATGAAAATATTGCCTCACATTCATAGTGTGCAAATAGTAAATGTGATTACTTAATTCAATGTTATCACAATATTGTTATACTATCATGTATCAGTATTTGTGGAAATTGGTAACATGCCTTGGAATTTGAAAATGAAATGTTTTTATTGGTCACTTGTGCTACTAATAGCTGAGATAGGACGTGGAAGGCCGATACACGGCTTAATTGAGAGGTGCAATTACAATTCTGGTCTTGCAACTGTGATATTAATTGTGTGTACATATAAGCCGATATACGGTGTGATTATGCGACTATCCAACCAATATGTGGGATGAAATCATGCTTTGATATTTAGATTTATGGGTGTAATAAAGGTTGAAGCCACAATGATAATCGCTGAACAATACCGATACACGGTAGTATAACAATATTGTGATAGCATTGAATTAAGTAATCACATTTACTATTTGCACACTAGGAATGCGAGGCTATATTTTCATCATATAGGCAATATATGCATGTTTAAACATGGCGCCGGTGTAAAATGCACAAAGATGCTTTGTCCTACGTCGATCTCTGGCTTTTGATGTATCAAGTGACTTGAAGTTATTGGCGGATTTTAAAAATGGCGTCTGTGGCGTGATAATTGTAACAACATCAGACGAAGGCAGTAGCCAAAACGCGTCATGTTTGTGACTGGCTGAATAAAAATATTCGTGGAACGAGGGAAGACCCCTGCGAGTGCTTTCTTTAACCTGGCTGGGAAGGAGAATGAGTGTGGATATATATATATCTCTGACAATGTCTCAACAATCTGTGTGGGACTTACTGGAGGGAACAGGAGGGGTAGTTGGCCCCTTTGGAGCCAATTACCCCTCCTATTATCTCCACTACATCCCATATAGCAGGATTGCTGAGTTCTGATAGCAGGCCATGCCCCTTTTTCCACCACTCTGCAAATGCACCTCCTGGTGCGCTATTGGTTGTGAGATGAAGTCCCCTTCGCTGATGAGGGTCCTTAGAGGCCAACTAGCCCACCTGTTACCTCCAGTAAGCCCCACACAGTGGGATTTCTTAGAGGTGGTCAGGGGCCATGCCCCCTTTCTACACCACTTGGCAAATGCACCTCCTGGTGCACTGCTGCTTGGGGGATGAAGTCCACTTTAGGCCTGAGATCCTCAGGAGGCAATGGGACCTCATCGCCCCAACAGCAGTGTGCCAAGAAGCGTGTTTGCAGAGTGGTGGAAAAAAGAACATAGCCTCTGACCACCACTCCCGACGATGGTGCATAACATGGGTAATTCTTTTCAAGAGAACATGCAGTGCCTCATATACAAAGTGTGAGTGCTGGCACAAGGTAATGCAATCAGGTAGTGCAGTCTCATTTGTAGGGGGTCTTCAGGCTCTCAGACGAAAGCCTGGAGGAAACCATCCTACTCTTGCACAACAGCAGGGGTAACCACTGCACTGTTATGTGTCTGGTAAGAGTATTTGTAGAGCACTCTATCACCCAAGAGGGTATCCTGGTGCTGAGCAGATGAATGCCTAATTCCTCCTAGAGTTGTGTAGGGAAGTGGTCTAAGGACTCAGTCTTCAGCTTCTTCTGGAACTTCAAAAAGAGAGGAGGAGGCTCTGATGTATAGTGGGAGTTCATTCCACACTTTGGAGCAACGTAGAAAGCCCAACCATCTGGAACATTTTTATTTTATATGTGGGATGAATTCAAGTCGGAGTCTGGCTGAGCGGGGTTGTCCGGGGGCTTAGCACTGGAGATACATTTGTTCTAATAGACAGAGCCTAAGTTGTAAAGTGCATTGAAGGGATGAGTGTGGATACTGAACTGTACACATTTGTGTGATGGAAGACAGTGGAGTTCTCTGAGGTGAGTTGTGATGTGCATTCTGTGGGAGTGGTCAAGGGTTAGTCTGGCAGCTGTGCTTTGGATGGGTTCCTTGCTGATTCCAGCATATACTATGTTTCTGAAGGCCAGCTTGCTGATTATGAGGGTGTATGTGATGGTCTTGCAAGTTCTGTTTGACAGCCATTTGAAGATTTTACTGAGCATCTTCAAGGTGTGCCTGCGCGATGCTCTGATACAGTCGAATTGAGCACACATGTTCAGCTTGTTGTCCATGATGATCCTGAGGTTCCAGGCTTGATCGCTCAGGCTATTTGTGGGTCCGAGGTTGAACAGCCACCAGGTGGAATTCCATGGGGAGATGTTTTTGTCGAAAATCACGACTTCTGTTTTGTTTGTGTTCAGCAAGAGGCAGTTAGATTGCGCCCATATGGGGACTTCGGTCCCCAGACCATATATTTTTTCCTAGTGTCAGAAGTTTTGTCCAATAGAAGGAGAAAGAGCTGTGTGTTGGCATAGGAGAGAATGTTGATATTGTGTGTGGAAATATATTGGCCAGAGTGGTCACGTAGACGTTGAAGAAGGTTGGGCTGAGAGATGAGTCTTGAGGTGCATGACAGTTGAGTTTGTAGGCAACCGAGGAGTACGGTGGCAAGCTAACATTTTGAGTTCTCTCCATCAAGAAGAAGAATGTCCAGCAGAGAACGAGTCCTTGGATGTCGATCTCGTGTAGGTTTGAGATGACGATACGGTGGGAGACCATGTAAAATGCTGCAGAGAGGTCTATAAGGATGATGACCACTGTTTTGCTTCTGAACAAAATCATGTGGATGTCATCTGTGGCACCTCCCCAGCTACAAACAAAAGGCACGACTCTGAAGTCAGAAAGTAAACACTTCATTATGTCATAAAGGCAGCTTCATTAAGACTGCTTCAATGTGGAGTCACACAAACTGATGCAAAGAGGTGTAAAATCTGGATAAAGTATTAATTTTTCAGTGCAAAACTTTCTCTGCACTGGAAGGTTGCCCTTAAAGTAACACAAAATACTGTTTCTGCTGCTTTGCACTAATTTGCATTCAGGGGTAATTTCATGGCTTGAAAGTGGAAGTTTTAATACTACCACTCACGGTTTGCGATTTAAAGCCAAATCTACAAAGAGTGTCAGATCTATCTTTGTGTCTGTCAAAACTAATGCCACCTTGAGGCTGGTATTCAGTAGGAGACATGTATTTGTTTCTCCTAACATTTTACACTTTGCATGTGTGCTTCATGGTACAGTGCACATACAGGGGCATATTTAGCAAAAGTTCACGCAACGCAGGGCAGCAAGCAAAGTTGTTGCACTGTGTGGCATGAATGGAAGACAGCTGAAAATCTCCCTATCTACTAAGATATGCCCCTCTACAGCACTTTATCTGTGTTGGCGCGCGTGTGACTGCCTAGTACCAATGCAGGCACCCTTGAATAATGGGGTGCAATGGTGCCTGCATGAGGGGCAGGATTGTTTTTGTGCCAGGATCTATACAGAAATCGTACTCTTCCAGGTAAAAACTATGCTAAACAGCACACACATACCTTTGCACTACAGTACTCGACAGCCTTAAAGAGAGCCAGCTCAGAGAAATAGAGTAGCAGTATGCCATATTTAGAGAATAATGCACTTCTCCCTCTAAAGCAAATCAATGCTGTAACTTTGGTTGCTTTGCTGTATTTGCACTATTTTTTAGTAAATGTGCTCTGTAATATTTTGATTTAATACACATGGTCATTATCCACACATGGTTATACTTATGCACAGATATTTATGCAACAAATCCCCATAAGACCCTTGTAGGTGTTTAACTTTCGTAAGACGAGAACATAGAAAAGAAAAGGCTGGACACTAGTAAATGCTTTTAAAACTCAGCATTGTAGCAATTTAAGATTTATTTACATAAATATACACACTGGCATATCAAAACGACTGTTACACCTTTAAAATCAATGCAAACATAAAGCAGATATGATGTACTTTGTATTTAGCACCTATACCTTTAAGAGCACTACATGTAAGTGCCTCTTTGCTACTAACCTTGTACTGTTCCCAAAACCAGAGCTGCACAGCTAAAAACATACCCAATTGTCTCACTGTGCTCATGTCAGCATTCCCCAGTGCTGACATTGGCAGCATATTGCAGCTCAGTGCTTGGACTGTGCTCTTCTCATCATGTGCTGGTCCATGTACCCCCTTTTTGGGAGGTGCCTCCCTCCTCCATAAAGTGACACCATCTTTGCTGTTGGGAAAAAAGTCCTTGAGAAATAAAAAATAAGTATATGCATTTCAAAGAGGCTTCACAATATAGCAATAGAATGGCAATGATTCCAAGGGGTATCGAACGAGAAAAGGTCACAGGTCACAATGGTGGCAAGAGGCCTTAGAAAGTCCAACAATCATGGCGCATGCAACCCACGGTTGGAGAAGGTGAGTCTTGAGTAACCCTTGAAAACTTGCCATGAGGAAGGGTAGACAAAGTGATTTTCAGATAGGATGCGGTGTAACGGTCAGAGCTGTCGACTTTAGAACTGGGGGGTCAGCTTTGAGTATCAGCGTCGGCTCAACATTCCGTACTTCTGGACAAATCACTTAGGGACAGATTTACAATAACTGGTGCATCCCCAGGGATGCGCCAGTTATTGTGCGCCGTAGCTCCGTCACCTATGGTGCGCCGCATTTACAATGAGGCGCACCATGGGACAAAAATGGCACAGATGCGTGACGCATCTGTGCCGTAAAGGCAGCGCATTGCTGGAGTTGCGTCGCAACCGCCACACAGCTCCAGCAATGCTCTGGGGGGCCCTATCTGTCCAATGCTGCGTCAAGCCTTACGCCTGCTTCAAGCAGGCGCAGGGTTTTGACGCAGCATTGGCCTAAAAGTGACTGAGTGAAATCTTGTAGATTTCACTCAGCCACTTTTAGGAGGCGTTCCTGCGCAGGTACGCCCCCCCTGCGCCAGAACGCCTCCTTAAGGCGCAGGGCTTTACAACGTGACGCATCTCCCAGATGCGTCAAGTTGTTAATACCCCGCACCATGGCGCATCTTTTGCGCCGCCACTGCATCACAAAAGTGACGCAACGGCATCACAAAAGAGGTGCAAGGGGCTTGTAAATCTGCCCCTTAATCTCCCTATGACTACCAAAACAAAAAAAAATGTATCCTTGCGTAACGTAACAGGTGCTCATGTAAAGCTCTCCAATACCTTTGGATCGAGTTTGTGCTATATAAATCTGCAAAAATATATATATTTTGCATCTGAATTTCGCTACAAAAACTTCAATATCTCTGGTCTGGTTCACTGGCATGATATCACAGAATCTCAAGCTAAAAGGATGCCTGACAATGAAGAGCGTTGTCAGCAAGACAGAGGCCCTCTGTCTGATCAAGGACTAAGGGAGATGACCAGTGCAGCGGCCATAAGGCTAGTTTCCCTCTAGCTTCATATGTGATGGT
Organism: Lissotriton vulgaris; assembly: GCF_964263255.1. Lineage (NCBI taxonomy): Eukaryota > Metazoa > Chordata > Amphibia > Caudata > Salamandridae > Lissotriton > Lissotriton vulgaris. The sequence goes on from NC_141689.1 coordinate 1,472,740,680, forward strand.
CCGCATAGTCTTACACTCTGAACCTTATCTACCATCATTGTAGGCATATCCTCATGGAATGCCATACAATAATCAAGTGCTGAAATTACTATCACAAGCACTAGGGTGATCCTTTTCGGAATAAGCAGCAATGGACTGGCTCCTCAGGGGGCTTATTAATGTCATTAAGTGTATTTTGTAATATTGTTTATCGGTTGAATCACTGATAACTGTGCATCTAAAATAACACCGAGGTTTAAGACATTTTAGAGGTAGATAGTTGGTGATCTACAGCAGAAGGTTAGTCAAATGGGGGTAAAATGGAAGCGGCTGAGGCTATAAACATATTTTCATCTCAGAGGCCAGTTCCGATCACAATATTTTCTTGCCAAAATCTATATAGTTCTATTTTATTCCATTTTCCTCATTTTTTATGTTTGTCTAAAGCCCCTAATTTTGCTATATTTAGACCCCAATAATGTATATTCAATAAAACAATTTTCCTAACAAGTATCCTGAGAATGTATTTGGACTGTTATGTTATGATTTGTTATTTGCACTTTAAAAAAATACTAGCAGCCCACCCCAGCGTTGCCTGGGGGCAGCATTTGAGGCTTGCGTGCACTTCTGCCCCCGGCCCGGCCCCCTCCCATCCCGGCCCCCTCCCGCAGTGTCCCGGATAGCCTGATCCTTACCTCAGCCGCCGGTCCCGCTCCAGGAGCCCCGCCCGCACAGGCTGCCACTCTCCAGGCGCCCCGCCCGCACAGGCCGCCACTTTTCAGGCGCCCCGCCCGCACAGGCCGCCACTCTACAGGCGCCCCGCCCGCACAGGCCGCCACTTTCCATGCGCCCCGCCCGCAAAGACCGCCACTTCGCCCAGCAGCAAGCAGGGCCGCAACAGTCCTCCCAGCAGGTCGCGATCTTCGGCGCCATTTCCGGAAGTGTTGCCAGGGAGCGCAAATGCAAATGATGTCATCACGCAGACGTCGTGGCCGGTGCTACTTGCAAGGGACTACTTTATTTTTATTTCGACATTTTTTTAAACAACGTATATTTTTTATTTTTAATAGCCTATGTCCTTCCACTTGCCCTGAGGTTTTCAAAGATGTCTTGGGTGTTTTGATTGGTGGTGTACTTTTCGAGTTTACCTGGCTCAAAGGTTTGTGTTCTCTCTTTATAATAGTAGTATAGATATATATTTATTAGGTTTTCCGCATATCAAAGTACACATACAATGTAATAACACATGTCTTAGGAATTTAGCTATGCCTATAAGAATCCAATGATGTCAGTTGGATACAACTTTACTCTACTCAGTTGTTGTCTACACATTCAAATATACATGGAAAGCCAAGGATAAATAGGTCCTCTCCTGTTATTCAGTGGAACAGAGCATCCATGTCCAAGACACCGTTCCTATTGAGACACAGAGCTGACCTGAAAACAATAACTATAGCCAAACAACATAAACAATTAGGCCTAGGTAACTACTGAACTCCTTGTTCACCATGTAGGGGGCCAAGACTCAGAGGTCGGGTCAACACTTACCCGACTCAAACAGGAAGGTGGGACGGACATGAACCCGGAGGGCTTGTAGCATATTGATGTTATATGCACTAGGATCCTTATAGTTCTGGAGCGGACTCTGAACAGGAACTATGTCATATGTAGGAAGGTGTTAAGGTTTGGTTGATGTTGAGTATGAGATAATGCAAAGTATGTGGAGTGTATGCTGAGGAATAAAGAAGTATTTCACTGAAGCTCCTGTGTGGCATATCTCATTTGCATGATTCAGGTCTGGGGAAGACACTACACAGCTAACACTACCAGGCAATAGGTAACCTATGGTGCATTCTACCTAAGCCTTCGTGAGGCCCCAACCACGACAGCCAAATCATCTGCTATAGCTGTGGGCAGCTGAAAAACCTCCAGCACTTCTACCAAAAGATGCGCTATTGGGGATCTGCTCACCCCTCTCGCTTCATCCCTCCAAAGCACTAACTTTTCAGCCCTGGCCCACTCCTTAACAGCTGTATCCCATCTGGATGCAACCAGGCCCACCCCGACTTCCAAGACGTGGCAATCTACCTCACGACCAATTACATCATCAAATCAATGAAGCGGTTCGCCACCTTCTTAGGTTTCGGCTGAGGGAAGGACCCTAGCAAGCACACCTCTAAAGTGCAAGATAGACTGTGGTTTAGTGTCCTACCTAGCTTCTGCACTACTATTGCCCAAAAGTCCCAGGTATAAGCACGCAACCAGGTCAGATGGCAGAAATCTGCCTCCTCTTAGGCACACCTAGGACAACGCCTGGCCTCTCCTCACATAAATAGCAAGTTTCTTAGGTGTGAGATATGTCTGGTGAAGGTAGTTGAATTGAATATATCTGAGGCGTATATTACTAGAGAACTTCTGAGGCTATGCCAACATTCTCGCCCACTCCCGGTCTGGTAAGTCCCTACCCAGTACTCCGTTCCACTTTGTGCGTAGTATATGCAGTGGTTTCCTGACCATTCCATTAAGGGTGAATATCTGTGTTATCCTCGTGCACTCGACTTTCTCTGATTTAATGCTCTGATGAGATAAACAAAGTTTTGGTTGGCGCTACGTCTGACGCACGTAGTCAAGCCATGCCTTCTTAATGGTAAGCGTAGAGTGGTAAGAATCACTTCTCTTTATACCCCACCGAAACACCGTGCTCAACCTACGTTGCCTCCATGGCGTCTTGGCGAGGGCGGGGTCTCTTCGGGAACCGGCCATTTTGGTCTCCCTTGATGCCTCGATGGCCTTCGACACGGTCGAATGGCTGTATTTGTGGGCTGTTCTCGCCAAGTTTGGGTTCGGCCCCAAATTCATTGGGTGGGTTAGACTCTTGTATGAGCAGCCGCTGGCACAGGTGGTGGTTAACGGTAGGGCTTCCGAGCCCTTTACCCTTGGGCGGGGAACGAGGCAGGGATGCCCCTTGTCGCCGCTCCTTTTCGCGCTTGCCCTTGAGCCCCTGGCTGCATGGCTGCGGTGGGAGCCATCGCTTAAGGGCATCCACTGGTCGGCTGATTTCGAGGACGGTATATCACTCTACGCAGATGATATATTGCTGTACCTTACCTCTCCTCGTAAGTCGTTGGGAGTTATGTTCAACGTACTGCATTCCTTCGGGAGGAATTTGGTCTGGTTATTAACTGGACTAAATCCTGTATCTATCCACTCACGGACGATGAGCTCCTTCTTCCCCGCCATTGTCCGATACCAGTTTCTAGGGACGGTTTCAAATACTTGGGGATCTACATTTCACTGGACCCCAAGACCCGCTATGAGCGGAATTTGCTGCCTCCGCTTTCCCGGCTTCGTTCGGATGTTGTGGCGTGGTGTGGCCTGCCACTATCCCCTTTGGGAAGGGCGGCCCTGTTCAAAATGATGTCTCTCACCCGCTTTTTATATGCCATTCAAAATGCACTTGATTTGGTACCTGCTAGCTACTTCCGAGAGATCGAGGGCTTGCAGAGGCGGTTGGTATGGGTTGTGCGACCACGCATCGCACTGGCAAAATTGACTTTGCCCTGGTACGATGGAGGTATCGCACTGCCTGACATCAAGCGCTACTATTGGGCCTCCCAGTTGAGAGCTGTGAACGACGCCAGGTATGGCCCTGTCCCTAATCCCGCGTTTGAGATGGATAGATGGCAACTCCCTGGGGGAGATTAAAATCAGACACTCTACTCCAGAGCCGACCGCAAGCATCTCACGGGCCCTACGGCAGTGGCTGTGCGGGTTTGGGGAAGCGCGATCGCAGCCATGGGCTGGACGGATAGGCTAACGAAATCTACCCCATTGTATGCCTCGGAGGTGCTAGGTGGTCTGTGGAAATCGAAGGGTTTCGACAGCTGGGACCTCATTGGTATTAGCAGGGTGGGTGACCTCTGGGCCAAGGGTACAGTCAAGACCTTCGAGGAACTACAGCGTAAATATAAATTGAGTGACAGGGAGTATTTCCGGTACCTCCAGGTCCGTCATGCGATTCACTCGATTTTTCGGGCTGGTGCTTCTGTCCCGGAGGCCTCCCCTCTTGAGGATAGAGTGCTTGATGGGTACGTCCCCGATAGCACTATATCTCTCATTTACAAGAAACTTATCAATGACCGCTTGGATCTCCTTTTGCAATTGCGGACTATTTGGATCGGTGACGGTTTAGAACTGGACGATGAAGACTGGCAGGCGGCGATTTCCTTCCCTAAGGAGGTTGCGATTCCGGCGCGTCTTAGACTGGTGCAACTTAAAATACTGCATCGGGTGTATGTCACGGGCCCACGACTGATGCATATGGGTTTTCCTGTGGATGGTTTGTGTAGGCGTGGATTTGGTATGCTAGCAACTTTTTTGCATATCCTCTGGGAGTGCCCAGAGGTGGCGGCGTTTTGGCGCTGAGTGCATGTGGTTATGGGTGAAGTGACGGGAGTAGTGTTGTTGCCTGAGGCCAGACGCTGTCTGTTGAATGTTTGGGAACCGAATGACTGCACTGTTGCTCAGACTCAATGGGTCACATTGGGTAATATGGTTGCTAAACGTGACATAGCCCAGTTATGGGGTTCCCCAAGGCCACCGACGCTCCTGCGCTGGAAGGAGAATATGGACTGGTCCATGTTCAGAGAGAAAGTTGTGTATGTTTCCCGCGGCAGACCCAAGAAATGGGGTAGAATATGGGGTCAATGGAATGCATACCGTGGTGAGATTTGTACCCCTCCGTTCACCGACCTTCCAGATCCACTTCTTCTTCCTTGATCGTGCGTTCCCTGTACTCAGCTCTTGTTGATTGCACTGTATTGGTTGCTAACAGGTTTCCCCCCCTGCCCTCCCCGATATTTCTCCTCATTCTCATTGACATACGTTTCTCACCCGTCTCCTGTCATGGGGAACTGCCAGTTTGTACATAGCCGTGCCTCGATTTCTCTTTTTCGAGTTTTTGTTTGTGGTTTTATTTAAATAAAACATAAAATGTGAAACCTTTCTCTGATCCTAGTTATACCACATGCTTGTACGTAATCATGAAGCATCGCTGCCGTACCCCCGGGTTGTCGGCTGATGAGCTGTGTAACTTGATGTTGATGTTATTATGTTCGACTGACCAGCCTCTGTGGTTGTGGGTCTGTAACTGTCCTTTTTTACATAATAAAGGTTTTCAACAAAAAAAAAAAAAGAATCACTTCTCACAAGGATGTGCGCTCAGTATACTGGAAACCCGATTTCAACACTGTTCGTATGCTGACTCTGTGATGAGCGTTTTCCGATCCGAATGTAAGTTTATATTTATGTTGGCGTTCAGCTATTTTTCTGATTTCTGGCCACTATCGATTCTCGTTTTTTCTTGCTCTACAGTCTCTTAATATCACTGGTTTTCATTGTTTGTGCACAGTGGAGGTGTAATCACTTTGAGACACTGTTCGAAATTTGTATAGTTTTACTCACCACGTACACTTCAACCCTTTGGCTTTCTTTACCATGCTTTTCTTCTGTTGAATGCATGATTATAATCAGTTTCCGCCCGTTGTAGAAACACAGATAGTGTTGTATTACTCCTTGCAGTGAGTATTTATTTTGGTTCTGTATTATTCTTTCACAGACCCCTAACGAAGGGTCCCCATATTGACCCGAAATGCATTGGGTATTTTGAAGGATTTGGAATTTGCGATCAAGATATCTATTGATCACAATGAAAATTCAGATTGTGGAAATGTGATTGAAAATCATTGGAACTATATACATTTCTACTGTAGTTTTATCAATGAACTGTTAAAAAACCTCTCGGGTTTCCAGTATTCTGAGCGCACATCCTTGTGAGAAGTGATTCTTCCCACTCTTAGCTTACCATTCCATTAAGGGTGCCATCAAACCACTTCACCAAGTGGCTACCAATTCCCATGGACAATAACAGTTGGAGGACTGCATTTGTCTGTTGCTAATCTGTCAACCTACCCAAAGAGCCACAGTCGTCCTACCAAGTGCTCCATAACAGAGGAACTGGCCCGGGGAAGGCCATAGGAGTCAATCAGGGTTCCCAGTGGAATCGGTGTGGAGGTCTCATAACAGTAACCCACTGTAATTATTTGTATTGGTACAACATTGTCTCACTCCTGATAGGTATCCTGGCACTGTAAAATGTAATATTATTGGAGGAGAGTCCGATTTAGAAGGGAGCAACAGAACTTAGTGGTTCAAAGGGTCCCCAAGGGGGTCAGAATAATTAGTATTTTAAAATAAGAATAGTTGGTTTGAAAGGCAAAGATGCAGATGTGTGCAGCTAGAAAAGAAAAGGAGCATTCACCACATCTGGCATGATGAACGCGGAGGATGAAGAGCTGGGGTACATAGATTCTGTCCCGCAGATTCCTAGGGCCTGACCAGCCGTAGCAGGCATCGGGCATTTTCCCGGCAGGCTGGAAGTGTGTGGGCCAGTTTTGGAGCAGTGGGGATGGTTTTGTTACAGGGGGCTGGTTTTAAAGCTCTGCTTCAATATAGATTGAAGCCGGTCCGACAAAATTGCCAGGGCTGCTTTGGGGTCCCAGTCTGGCCTTGCAGATACCAGGGCCCTGTAGAGTGGATTGCTGTGTGGGAGTGACACAGAAGTTTAAAAATGGCCTGATTGACGCACCAGGCGCATATCCCTCGAGAATGGACCGCCAGGATGAATATACTGACATTCACAATTATGCAATTGACTATGAGGATATGTTTTCTTCAAATTAATTGGCAATATATTTTAGGAAATCCTTACACTTAGGTAAAGTGAGCACATTAAGCAAAAAAATAAAATTATCTCCATATTCTTCCATTCGTTCAGTGAGATTCAAAATTGCACGACTTCCTGTTAGAAATATGTATTCCGGATGCCTGACTTTCCTTCATTTGGAGCCACCCATCTGTGGATTATAATAATCAAATTTCTACAGAAAACATGTGCACATCTCTTTTGCAGTGATCATCCGTGCATTTAATAGTGAATATAAATCCTGGTCGGCGATGAGCCATGGGGTGGAAATGTTTCGGAAAGTTTAAATGGCTTATAATTCACGATGGTTGCATTCTTCAAGCAGGCCAGCCCGTGAACTGTGATAGAAAAGAGCATTGCGGTGATTCCTTTCATGGGTATGAGAGAAGCCCTGCTTGTCTATGACAAAGATTTCAGTGACAGTCTTGTTAATGCTGCAACGTCTGGACACTTTTGCTTCCACCAAGGCTACACAGGTCATTTCTTCAATACTTGCCTTGAAACACTGTTTTTCTTACTTGGAAAACCAAAGAACCATTGTCCCCAGACCCTATTTAAATCTTGTGAAGCATGTTGTGCCCTCATTGGCCGACACATATGCAGTGGCGGCTCTTCTGCTATGGCGGAGGAGCGTCTCCCCACTGCTTCACAGCAGTGCCAACTTTAGAAACATAAATATTATAATAACTAAGTTATTATCATTTTATGGTTCGTGTACGGCTGCGTTAAGGGTGGGCAGGTGGGTGGGCGGTGCTGCTCTGCTGGGGGGGAGGGGAGGAGTGGTTTGCCCACTTCTAAGTGTGCAGTGACTGTTTGTCGGCCCTCTATGGCTGCCCAAAACAGGCATCCGCACGTCTCTGGTCTCCATGTAGGCTGCAAAACAGCCTACAAGGAGAACATACGCCTCCAGCCCCTGGTTGAACCCCATGCCACGGTGCTCAGACCAATCTCAACGGTGCACTGCAGCGTTGTGATTGGCTTAGGATAGGGAGCCTGGGTGCCTGCTTCCTTTATTTTGAAAAATAGTGGTTCCTGTGGAATGATACTTAATAAATATATAGACAGCGAGAATCGCCTGTCTATACAGGGATTAGGTTTGATGTCAGACAGAAAGAGACTCAAATACACTGATTTAGGTTGTACAATGATTGTATTGAGGATACCAAATATTTCAAACAATTTCTACAACAATTATTTACAGTCGTGTGTTGTGTCCCAAGTGAAATTATGAACCAAGGCATATGAATACAATTGTGAAATAATATGTTCAAAAAAACTATCAATTTGGTCGTTTTTTTGTCTATAACAAAGTTTATTTTGAAACCTTGCACATATTATTTCACAATTGTCTGCACTAGGATGCCCTGAGATTGGCAGGAAAATAAAGGGAAGGTAGCTCTGAGTAGGTAATTCAGCGACAAACTCTTGGACTGTGCTAAACACCTCCTCTCTGTTTTGTAGCAACATCCATTGACCATTCCCTTCGTTGTTGATTATCTGAGCTCAACAGCAGAGGAGTGCTTCTATCTATCAGAGTGCAAAATACAGAGGAAACAGAGATAATGCTCTTCTTTCATGTCCCAACTATCCAGAGACTTTTTAATGCATGGGAAAAGAGGGAAATTACCCAGGCACCACACCTTCCTCAACGCCCCAGGGAAAGGCAACTTTCTGTCTATATTTCCTCTCTCTGTTTCTCTATCTCGGCCTTTAACATATAATTCACTAATGTTTGGTTTCACAAGGCTTAAAGTAGAGGAAAATTGGGAAATAAAATTCAAACATGTTGTGAACAGGGTCCCCAAAATATTTCTTTCTCAAGACCCCAAAAGCTGTATGATGACACTGCAAATATCCCCTTTAATAGTAAAAGCGGTGAATGTTAAAACACAAAACACAACGAAATTAGTGCTGAGTTCTGCTCTTAACATATCATGCCCAAGGGCTCTATTCCTTATATCGACCAAGAATGTTTCAATACGTAAAATTAATAAATATAAATAATATACCTTTAAACTTAGAATGAAGGGAGAGATGCTAAGTAGTCCTATCTTCCTACATGCTTCTTGAAAGGATGCAATTTCTGTTTTTACAAGTTTAGTAAGGCTTGATCAGAAAACATCATGCGATTCAACATCTTTTGAGAAAGTGTCCATACCAAAGTTAATGTACATGTTAGTGATTAGAAACCTTGCTGAGCTTCAGAGTCATCAACAATATTTAACAACTTTGACAATTCTTTCTCTTGGACCTACTGATATTCATTCTTTAGCTAAGATAATTTATTAGAAGCAACAATCAATATTACAGTTACAGCCTCATTATTTGGCTATGAGTATTATTTTTTACCAAGAAAGTAATCTTGCAGCCCTATACTTAAAGAATGAATTCAATAAGAAAATAAAAGAAGATCCTTTACAAAATGGTGGTGCATAGAGTGTGTGACTCAAAGAAAAGGGAAAGGTTGCACGTGCATCAGACTTTAGATATGTGCCCCTCGTTCTCAGGACACACTTCCTCAGGTGACATGCCCAACTTCGAGGCGAACAGAATTGAGGCTGTCTACCATGGAATGAAAGGCTCTTGCAGCAAGGCTCAGAGCATGACCCAATCACAAGGCTGCAGACAAGCCAACATCTAAAATAACATTCTGAAGAACAATGTTAATGACTTGTCTATGCACTTGATGACATCTCTGTGGTACTTACACGCTCTATACTGGCAGTTGGAGCAACAGTGAGGAGTTAAGTATGGAAATTGGGACCCTGAACATCAAGCTCCACCTCGTGTCCTTCAGTATAATTGAGGAGGGCAGAAAGTGGTTGAGGAAGATGCTTGCGATCATTCTGTTAAGTTACAGATATTTAGTGGCTCCCAACTTTCTCCTCTTGGCCTACAAAAAAGGAGGGGTTATGACAAGGGAGTGGTTGGAAGAATGGAAGGGAAAATGGCAGATGGTAGTAAGGCATCAATAGCCGATTACCTGAAAAACAATTGAATATGCTCTAATTAGTCTGCTATATGCAAAGTCTACTGTCACCAATTTTAAACTAGTCGTCAGTGACGGCTCCTATGCTAAGGTGGAGGAGCGTTGGAAAATAAAAATAAGATGGTAATAACAAGAAGTTATTATCATTTGTTTTACCTTTTCGACTCCGGGTGGAGCGGGGCGGCTCGCCGCAGAGGGAGCAGGAGAGGTTTGCACCCCCTCCCTACATGCACATGACGCTTTGACCATCCCTCTAAGGGCTGGTCAAACAGTTATGCGTATTTGGCATGCTCTCCATTGGGCTGTGTTGCACAGCCACGTGCAGAACATGTCCAACCTCCCCAGACACTGCCTGAGCAGCGAAACAAGCCACTCAGACTAATCATGACGCTGCTCCTGCAGTGCCGTGATTGGCTGGAAGAGTCCGGAAGCCTGGGTGCTTCCAGTGAAGGCTGCAGGCAGCAGCTGGGAAGAAGACAAGAAGACGGAGGAGAGGCATGCAGCAGCGGCAAAACAGGTATGTTTATTTTTATTTATTTTTCCCGCTTCACCACCACTGCTCAGAGGCAGCCGCCACTGCTAATCTTGGCTGTGCAGGTATCATCAATACCACTTTGAAGAGTGATCCCAGCTCACAACACCACAAGAGACAAAACATCTAAACTGTCTTTCTGTTGTATCTCTTGCTGTGTATGTGTAGAGTGGCTGGGTTTGGGTGTAAGTGTAGAGTACGGTAGGTGGTGATACTGGATGTGTGCAGGAAAGAGTGGATTAAAGCATGGGGGATCTTGAATTTCATTTTATTTTTATGAATGCAATATGTTTAATATTTTGATTGTAAAAGCGTTCAGTAAAAGTAAATCATGGAACAAATCTGTCAAAAGTATGATAAGAAAAATATGTCATAAGAATAAATTGTGTTTTATAAATGAGTTCACATATAGAGTATACTTTTGTAGTGGGGGACAGAACCTTATATGTATGTATGTATAGACATTTATATAGCGCACTACTTACCCGGAGGGTCCCAAGGCGCTTCGACCGCTGCAAAACCCTTCCTGGCTTCCCTGAGAGATGGTCCCTTAATGGGTATCTCCAGGGTGAGGCCAGGCATCCCCGGCGGTCTGGTGGGGCCGTTAGTGAAGATGAGGCAAGCTAATGCCCAGTTTTGCCGAGTGTGATCGCTGATCAGAGTGGGCACCGAGGCGAGAGAATTATAGAGTCCGCTGACCCTGGTCCAGAAACCTGCCGCGCCGGGAATCGAACCCTGGTCCCGGGCCGTCCTCTGCTCTCGGGTCTGCCGCCTCTCTTGACAGGCACATAGGAAGTAATACAGGTCCAGTGGGTCTTTTCTGTTGGTGTTACCAATAACCCTTAGAGTACCATGATCAATAAATTCCTCTTCCAGAGCAACCCTGGACATTAAACACTTCCATCTGTCTATCCCCAAGTGGCACAGTTTTGATCTATGTATCATCATGCATGGACTGTGGCACTGGGATGTGGTATGTGTTAATCCCATAACTTCACCAAACAAAGCCTCACTACAGGTACATAAACTCCATATTGCATTTGATTTTAAAGGCTGTCAGGGATATCTTTTAATTGTGAGTGTAAATACAGCATCCCTTCACCGATACATAATGTCTGTGAGGAAATCTAGATGTTAATGGGCTACAACCACCCAGGTGTGTGAAATCCCATTTTCTCACAAAACGTCATGAGATTTCATAGAGATTATGGAAGATTACATGAAATTTTGAGAAATGCAGGTGCCAAGCTCTCATGTGAAAGCTGAACGAATGCATACCTTGCATTTAAAAGTAACGTAATGTAGTGCAGGATTGAGGAGAAAAAGTCATCCGAAAGAGACTTTCAGTTTAAGCCAGTCTCTTGCAGGTGCAAATTGTACAAAAAATGGACCATACAAATCTTATGAAATTTTGGAACATTGGAGCAGCATGAAATTCTCTAACTTCAATGGCATAAAAAAATCTGGGAATGGGTGCATCCAAAACATCTTTTATTTTAGAATGTTCATGGAGCACTCTTTCTTTTCTGAATAATCTGAGCACAAAAAATTACAGCCCATATTAATCACAGTGTTGTGTTGTGTTGCACTTGCGCCACGCAAGTGGGCACTAGGGCAATGCAACACTGATGTCAGATTTATAAAGCCCCCAGTAGACAACCTTGTATGGCCCTCCATGGTTTGATAAGTCAGGCGCAACACTAGGCAATACAAATCTCTCCCTTGTGTCACAGTGCCTTAGTGAGGCGTTCCATGGGTGGAGTGTGGGTGTTCCCATGCATCCACTGATACATTTTGGTGCATTACCAGATTTACAATGAATGGTAGGCCTGGGAATGCGTAAAAATGCTTTGCATCTCCAGGGGAGATATAATGAGGAGAAATATCTTTATTTTTCCTTTTTTTTCCTCTTCCTACACATGCTGTATTTTTCAACACACCTAGAAAGATGAAAATGCATCTGAGGGGACACCTTCCTACACTAAAACAATCCTGCCTACAATGCAGGCACCATAGCACCATGACGCAAGGGTGCCTGCATTGGCACAAGGCAGCACATTGTCCACCAGTACAAGTAAAGGACAGGAATGTGCCGTATAATGTGTGTACCCACTGTGTACATCCCCAGGGCACTTTCTTGTTACAGAAGGGGCTTCTGATGGTTGTGCAATCCCCTTCTGTTGTATTAATAGGGTGGGTGCTCATATACCACCGGTGATATCATGAGAGGGCATTTCTTTATTTGCATGGGCTGTGGCTCATCACTTTGCCTATGCACCAGGGCCATATTGAAGACACAGCACAGAGGCAATAATGCCCTTAAGAGGCGCACTAACAGTGTGCCACAAAAAGGTGGTGCACAGTCAATGAGCCCCCTAAGGGAAGGTGACCCTTCCTGCTCAAAATCCTGCTTACAACACAGGCACCCTTGCACCATGGTGCAAGGTTACCTGTGTTGGCAGTAGCCTGCCAAAATGGTGCCAGTGCAAAGGGAAAGGACAGAAATGTGTAATATTGGATAAATATGGTGCATTCCTGCCTTTCCATGTAATGCTGGGCAGCACGGCAAGGTGACTTGCTGTGCTGGCATGCGACACAAAACTGGTAAATATGCCCCTTAATGTCTTTGATAATATAAACTACTTGAGCGCATAATATCAGCAGCCTTTATGTTCCATATACACTGTCATCGGTGAGATCAGATTTGACAATATATATTGTACCTTGAGTCAATCATCGAAACTGCAGATTATGACCAGGGCCGTACTAGGCATAATGAGCACTGGCTGTTTCACCGGTGTGCCGTAAGGGTGGGGGGCGGTTTTGTTGCTGGGAGCCTGTTTTGAAGCAGTGCTGCAAAAACGGCCCCTTGTAACAAAAGCACAGCCGCAGTGTTCCAGCCCTGGCAATTACGTCCACTGGGCGGTCAGATGTAATTGCCAGGGCTGGTTTGCGATCTAAATCCGTCCCTCATTATGACTCTATATAGATTGGGCGAAAGGATATATCTATGCTGAGAGCTATACAAAAGACATGCATCAAAAGCTACATTTACAGGCCTTCTTCAGGGAAAAATTAGTGGATTCCTTTTTTCTGCGGGTATTAGTATTAGACAAATGCGCAGTTGTTTCAGGGTGCAATTGCTCAGTGTCATATGGTGGCGCCTCTAGTCAAATCGCATAATTTTTTTCTTCTTGTGTTCTAAACTGTAATAATATGTTCCTGAGGGCAACACTTCGCTCCTACACCCCACAGAAAAGTTCTTCTTTACAACCTCAAATGTTATTTACTCTAGCCCTTAGCAAGCGCCCTTTAACCACTTCTGGGATGGGACAGGATCAATGGGAAGGTTTTGAATGCCACATCCGCTTACGCAATATAATGCAGATGTGGGGTAAAATTAACCAAGATTAAATGGATTTACATATGGGTGGTATTCTTTTGTGAACACCTTGTACTTGTTAATCCAGACATTAGCGTTTGTTACGTAAATTTACGGGCGCAAATAGCGGTGACGTGGGTCATGGTTAACAAAGACAGACTACAAGTACATTGTTGTGAAATTCGCTGGTAGTTGCCCTAGAATTACTGTTTAGAGACCGCATTAAAACAATGCACAAACTCATTAAGAATAAAACAAAATCTCAAAAGCAAACCAAGTGTTCTGCTAAATCTAGAAAATCTATAGTTCATAAATGTTTCAGTTGAACCTGCAAGTGAAGCTTCAACCAATTAAAAGGCAATAATAAAAAGAATTGCACACATTGATGAACATAATTAAAAATGGACTTAAGCTGACCTCAAAAGAGAACAAAAGGTTTCTTTGAAACTTCACGAGGGTTTCCGTTCGGTAGGAGCTTTGCAGTCTGCGCCATAATAAGACATTCAGCACATTAAAGTGTGTTAATTGGATCAGAATTATAATTTCTCTCTGTGCAACTGAGAATGAAATCTCTTTTTTTCTAATGGAATTTGATGTCTTACCGGTTGAATTTAGCAAAGGGAGAATGTTTCAAAATACGGTATTTCCACTGTCCGAAAATACATATCATACACTTTCATGTGAAAATGAATGCCACAAATAATGTTTCAAATTCGGATTCCCTGGCTAAATGAGCGGATACTAGTCCGCAGCCTGGCTTAAAAGAATCTTCTGTGACTGTACGCTTTAATATGGATTAAGAATTAATTTCCCCGTCCTATTTATTTGCTCAAGTTGCATTTCAGTATTTAAGTAGATAATCTTTTTAGGAAGTGTCGCGCGTGCCGCTTTGTGCTTTCCTTTCAGGCTATGGATTTTTTGAATTTTTGAGTTAGATCAGGATATCCTAAAAACAAGTGCCCGAAGTCATCTGGTAATGACCAAGATGAACTTCAGGTAAAAGACGCTTAAGTTCAAAAGGATACATGCAGACAACAAGAAAATAGATAACTGTCAAAGGCTGTGGGAAATACATATAAAGATCTCATCGATAGAAAAATGTTGAGTGCTGGGATGGCTTTAATACCGTTGGCGACCAGTGCAACAATCTTTTTTGGCGCCCCAGTATTACCTCCTCCTCGGATTCCCTCACTACCCCCAGGCAGAAGTGCCCCATATCTCTCTATAGCCCCTCTCGCAAATACATTTCAGTTGTTTTAAAATGCTGGTAAAAGCTGGTTTTAATATTCCACTCAGCTATCCCAGTGGTGTTGCTAAGCCTTATGCCATGGCGGCCTCTGTTAGCCGCCCCCGGTGGCCGAATGTAAGAGTGGGGGAGGAAGATGCTGGCGAGTCCTGACTTTGCCGCTCTGCGACAGTCGCTGGTAGGAGAGGGTGGGGGTGCAGCGATTCCTGACTTTGCCACCCTGCGACGGCTGTAGGGGAGTCAGTCGCTCCCAAAACTCGTGCCCCTCCACCCCCCTGCTATGCCCCTGAGCTATTCACATAAAATACAGACCTGTTCTTTATAGCAGGGATATTAACCATCTGCACTACCTTATGGGGAGTCAAAACTGCAACTCGACAAAACTCAGATCTCTCTCTACCTAGCAGGAGCATTAATCAGAAGAGTTTCCATGACCTTTTTATTGATTGCTGAATACGCTATTGCTAAACACAGATCCCTAAGGTCCTGACTGGCCATAGCGGGCACTGGACGTTTTCCCGGTGGGCTAATTTTTAAGCGGTGGGGGCCAGTTTTGTTACTGGGGGCAGGTTTTGCAGCAGTGCTGTAATATCAGCCCCATGTGACTAAAGCGCCAGCTGCGATGAAGCAGAAGCAGTGCTGCTTCACACCAGCAACCCCCACCCCTGGGCCAGTCCTGAGAGCACCACCTGGGGTCAGTGCCCCCCTTCACCAGGTTAGCACCTAGTGAGGTCGCCAGCCGCGGTCCGTGGAGGTAAGAGCAGTGGGGTCAGGTAAGAGGTGACGTTGCAGAGGGAATTTATTTAATTTTCCCTCTGCATCGTCTCTCAAAATCTCCCCTTAAGCGGCCCCACCACCCCACCACTGATACCAACACGGACCGCGGCTCGCGATGCATCATCGATGCAGAATTTTGCATCACAAACCACCCCATCGTCGGCATCTTCGATGACAAAGCAGGACCTTACATAACAGCCCCGCAGTTTCCTCAGAACTACCACTGCCTGATTCATCTGCATTATGGGATCTTACAATGCTCTGCAACCAGGAATTAACTGGCTCCTGTATCCGGCCCATGCTCCAGCACAGTCAATCTGAACATGTGACTTTGTCCCGATCAGGTGCCACCAGATAAACACAGTTGGCGCTTTGTGCTTCGAAGCACTATTTTAATTTAAAACGTTCAAATTGCTTCTGGTTCCACTAATTAGATTTGTGTTCATTTGGTCTAAAATTTTACGCAATTTTTCCAAATTGGTGTGGGATTTTTTTCTTGCATTGTGTTTTCACTTAATTTCTGTTTGAAGTGCTGCATACATACTTTACACATTGCCTCTAAGTTAAGCCTGACTGCTTTGTGCCAAGCTACTAAAGGGTTAAGCACAGATTAATTTGGGGTTTGCTTGTGTTTCACCATGACAGGCATTGTGGTTGCTGCTTGAGTACGATTTCACCCCCTTTAACCATTAATAGTAATCCTACTGTCCTTCCATATCATACACTAAAATCTAGTTTGAGGCAGGCTCTGCTCCACAATAATGTCAGCTACAGAAGTCTAGTAGAACAAGGTCGTTTTTAACCCCTTCCATGCTCATGACGAGCTCAGCTCGTCATGAGGCACAGTTGAGCTGTGCTGATGACGAGCTGAGCTCGTCATGAATACATGAGAATTCCGATTTTCAGCACAGGGGAAAAATAACCACAGCAGCGATGTGGTTAACACCCATATACTGGATGCACACAAAGGCATTATTACGATGTTGTTTTGATGTTGGAACCAACTGACCATAGGTCGGCGGTTCTGACCACCTAATTACAAGATGACCGCACCTAGTGCGGTCACAAACTCTCATTTCTCTATGGGAGCTTTTGCTGTGGGCGGTTTCAGCCTGCAGCACACGCTCCCATAGAAAAATGAGAGTTTGTGTAAATCCCTGCACTGTGAGGTAGGCACCTCATGGTGCCAGCCACATGGTGCAGGGATTTATAGGGGGCCACCATAGGTGCCTCCCCAGGCCCCCCAACTGGAGGCAGTAGAGGCAAGGGGGGGTCCCCAAAGTCACTTTCAGACAGGCTTTTCATGTCGGAAAGGCCGACATGAAAAGCCTGTGGGAAACCAACATCGTAATTCCGACTGTGGGAACGCCATTTTTAAGAGCCAGTTCCGTTGGCCGAAGGGCTCCTTGAGCCTGTTGGAAGCCAGCCGGAATGACTGGCGGGTTAGATTTCCGACCGTCTATATTGTTATTAGGCGTTAGGAAGTCAAACCTTGGATATAGGTCGGAAAGCCTCTGCTGACATCCAAATGAGGGTCTAAGTGTCTTGTTTCCCTCCTTCATGCCCCAAATGTTATATGTAAAACCAGCAAGCCTGTCAAACAAGCAGTGACAATGTAATGTCAAAAAGGGGCCACTGTGATTGGGGGGTTGACTTGCTGGGGAGAGAAAAAAAGGGCCTTCACAAGAGTCATATCAAAAAGCCCATCAAACCTGACAACCAGGATGTGACAGTCAAGCGTGATTTGACACTTCAGTGTGAAAAAAGGATCCTTACAGTCCCACCCTGCATATTCTATGAGGTTTAGATGGGTGATATCTGCTCATTCAAGTCATCTATTGTTTGCTCTTGGGCGCAAGTTCGCACCCCATTCACACAGATTTGAGTGCTAATTACTGGCTGGCACACCTGGGAGGGTAAACTGTAGATGTAGCTTCCATGGAATTCAGGCAAGGCAAACACAACTTTTTAAAGGTAATGCTTCCATGATTTGTATTACACATCAAATGTCACAGTGACATTTTGTTTTAATAAATATTTTAAATGGCCCAAAAATAAAATTTGTAGCAATTTCCTACCTGGAGATAAGCCATGTATTAAACGTAATGCTTTCTTTTGAACAGCCCACCCTGCTTAAGGAAAATATGTTTTAGGGCTTTTTCATTGTACAGACATGTTTACATGATCTACTTTAATACACCATTCACCCCAGCTGGGTGCATCACAGGTATGGTCAGACTTCCTGGAGGTGTACTGACTGTGCACCATATAGAGGCCTCCGCCTGAAAGGGGATTTTAACCACACCTACAGGTTTTCCCCTAGTAGGCTGGTGCAGTTACTCACTGCACCCACCTGTAGGGGGATCTCTGTCTCTCTTTGACATGCAGGCTGGGTCTGCCATAGCAGTGAAATACAGACTGACAGCTTCAAACCCAGTTAAAAAAAAAAAATAATGCTCTGTTACCAAAACAAACTTGGGTTCTCACCCGCAATGACAACAAACCATCGACTGTAATAGAGTGCACTATCCTGGTCTGCACCTGGTGTGCCCTTTCAAAGGAGTGCCGCAGCATAGACATATATATATATATATCTCAAGTAATCCTGTCAGGATAGCTGCCACGTCGTAAATCACGCGCTGCCTCCAGCAAACAGGACACAGACCCGGTATCGGTGCTTCAGATGTTTATTTGCCCAAAAGTCAGAGACGCGTTTCGCAGCGTGAACGCTGCTTGTTCACTCGACATATATATATATATATATATATATATATATATATATATATATATATATATATATATATTTATATATATATATATATATATATATGGAGAGAGAAAGAGAGAGAGAGGCCCAGAGTTTACCTATTAGCCTTGCCTGTGTTGGGTGTACATTTTCATGATAAACTCAGTTGTTCACTATATATTGTCTAGCAGGTGTTACTTGGCACTGAAACTAGAGTGCTGTTTTTCATGCATTTACCTTGAAGACATGACATAACGTGCTTGCATGGAAAATGGTGTAGATGGAGAATATGCAATAATAAAAGCAATGCCATAGTTGACATTTTCACACAGACACTTTGCAACCTTCACATATGTTTTAGGGTTTGTGTTAGGAATATGCAAATGTAGTGATTTTGAGCATATTTCATCTCAGCCCTTCAGGAATAATTACATATGGTATGTCACTATCATATTTAGTGCACAATCACAATTTTGAAACCTGTGAGTGTGTGTGAGCGCTTGAACTTCCAGGCCTAATTCTCAAAGCATTTTCTGTGACTAAGTGTTTCTTACTCTTAACATATATGTGCTTTTTCATAAATGCTCATTAGTAAGACATGCTTCACCGTGGAAAAACATATTGAATAAGATCTATGAGCATGCAGGTCTTATGCCTTCATTTTCATTGTTAAGTCACACTTAAAATTTGGTGTAAGACTCAAATCCTCTACAAAAATCTTGGTGAATCGAGTCCTCGTTTACAGATTCGTTCCCCATCACTCACATGGGTGTAGGGACAGTTGCCTACCTACACCAATAATTCTCTATTCCTGAAGCGTTGTGATTCCTGGGGTGTGTCTAAAATCATGACTTTTGATGGTCCCATCTTCTGAAATATTTCAATTCCATTTCCACCCATGTGAAAGGGAAACACATCAACATCTGTATATGTTCTGTATTTCTCTAAATGTAGATATCCAGGCCTCTCCAAAGCAAAGCGCACTCAGGTTTGATCCTGGCTGTCTCACCCCTTCCCCTGCACTCTTCTTGCCCTCGGTGAAACCTGTCGATACAGGCAGACCCAAAATGAGTACACCTATTTGTTCATTCATTTGTGATTTAGAATTGTTAACACACGTAGGGTCAGCCTTTAATTGCTCAACTTTTTCGGTTGTAGTGTGGAATATTGTAGAAGAAATATCGAGTGATCACAATATCGTGAACAAGATATAGAAAAAAAAGAATATTGAGGAAATGGGTAGCATACTGGGAGGTATAGATAAACTGTTCTTAACTGCAGATCCAAGTACCTTGACAGTATAGATATTGGCAAGGAATATAGATGTGGGGTTAGTTATAGAAAGTCTAGAATACTTATTTGTTGACATTGTGGTCCTCGATTTTCTGGTCATGTTAATGTAACCACTAGCTTTTCCTTCTTCAATATTCTGAACCCACCTCCACTGCAACCCTTGGCATTTCCATATGTGCAGTGTAAGTTATTTACATGTAACTTATCTTTTATGAATAGGGCATGTCAGTTTAATGCTCAACACAAACAAATAGGAACACTAGTTTTCAAATGTGGGCCATCATTTGTGCTGCATTTTCTTTATAGTGTTCAGTTTGGGATGGCCACCGTGCTTAATTTGTGCCTGTGGTTTCTGGTGCTCAGCACCATCACTTAATTGTCCGCTCCGGCTCCTGTGACAGCCCACCACATGGTGAAGCTGTCTTTTTAATATAGAGATGAGCACAACAGCCGTAATTATTAAGTAATATACATTGAACATGAGTAATACCTGCCTCGCATGCCATTATTAAAGCGTTGTGTGGTCTGACATAGTCTGATTTGTCATATTTGTAGGAGTGTGATGGTTAGGTGTTATGTTGGTACTGCCATTGCCAGCACTGGCAGGGCAGGGCATGGGAGGTATAGGCTGCAGTGGCCTTCCAAGGAGGGCCCTGGCACTTGATTGTTTACAAATTAAGCACTGGGGATGGCATCATTGTTTCATTCACTTCAACTTCTCTTAAAGCCCCTAAAATGAAGATGCATTTCTCTTTCTTTCAGCTCGGATCTTGGAATCCAGTTACTGGCCTGAACGGGACTCTGACAGACAGAAGACTGGAGAATAACATGCGTGGAGTGGTTCTGCGTGTAGCAACTGTGCTGGTAAGCAACGTGCGCACTTGTTGGATCAGTCGGTGCCCTGTGACTTCCTTTTTTATTCTCTCAAATGGGCTCTCTCTTTCCTCAGACTCTTTCTATCCAACACTATTGCTTGTTAAACATACCCCCCCTCCTGATCCTCTCTGTCCTCCTTCTGGACACACGCCCCCTACCCCCACCCATCTTCTCGCTCTGTGCACCTACTAATGGTTTATTGACTTAGGAAAGGATGAAAAATATTTGCAAAAGTCCAACTTTAAAGGAGAATAGTGGAGGAAGCAGTTGCAGAAGTCAGCGCCTCACTTGTCAATATTCGATCAATGTGTCATTTCAATTTAAAT
The DNA here is from genome assembly GCF_964263255.1 of Lissotriton vulgaris. Taxonomy (NCBI): domain Eukaryota; kingdom Metazoa; phylum Chordata; class Amphibia; order Caudata; family Salamandridae; genus Lissotriton; species Lissotriton vulgaris. The sequence continues at coordinate 1,472,761,589 of NC_141689.1, forward strand.
TAAGGATTTATCAGCAAAGTTTAATCTCAGCAGTGTTTACAGTGTAAAAGGAGTTTGTTACAGGAAGGTAGGTAGTGCAAGAAACTCAGGGAAAATAAGCAACAAATAAAGTAAGGGTTTCAAAGTGCTACGTTGACTCAATTAAACCAGCACTAACAACAATCATCATGATAATACTGATACAAGTAGTAATAAGTAAAGGGGGATTCAAATAATAATGATAAAAATAATAATAAAAATAGTCATCATCATAGTAAGAATAGAAACAACAACAAAAAAAGAGCAGCTATTATTCCTACCAGTACTAGCTAATAATATTACTGCTACTACTAGCTGGCTGAAAAAACTCTATTTTGGTCAATTGACCATAAAAGTGCAAAGTGCAGAAAAGGTGCATTTTAAAATTACAAACATTAAAATGCACAGATCTAGTATCACATGTCTAGGCATCATGTCGGTTCTATGTGACATGACTTCCTCCAACTCGGTGAAGCATTAACAACAAAAGCCTCTAAAAAAAAGTCCTAAAGTGGGCTAGAAAGGGTCCACCATGTTTATTTTAAAAAATATATATTTTTAAGAGTTTTATATAGCGCTGGCTAGACCCGGAGGTATCAGAGCGTATTACATGAGAACAGTTGTACAGAAGTTACATCAATTACAAAAGCATAAAAAAACAGATATAAGTCACATGTAGCATGGGGTAGGTGGGGGGATGGAGACAAGGGGGTAGAAGGAAAACAAACAAAGTCAGGCAGGGCAGGAAGGGGGAGGCAGCCACAGGATCACGGAGGGAGAGGGTATGGGAGGGAAAGGAAACACAGCAGAGAGACGAGGAAAAACATTGTCCAGGGTCCAGCTGGGTAGGTGACGGCCAAGGGGGTGAAACCAAAGCCAATCTCCTCTATAGCTATGTAAACAGCTCCACCGGGCATTAGCCATGGTTGCTCGGGCTTGTCAGTCAGTACAAACATAAATGGTTTATGCTCGGGGTGCATTGTCATAGTTCAGTCAGCGACACAAATCCCGGTGATATTGGAACGTGCCGCCTGCATCAACCTCCATCACTCCGGCAGTCGTCTTTCCTCAGCAAGTTGAAGCTCACTCGAAGTGAAGAGTATGCAGACTCTGGTCCATGTTTCAGGGGCGGAATGCCACTCAGGAGGCTGAAAAAAGGTTTCACCACGGAGCATCAGCTCTGAGAAGCCATGATTTGGACTGGCTACTCCTCCTCCTTTTGCCTCAAATTTTGCTCCCCTCATCCTTGTTTATTTTCCATGCACTGCCTGGGCACAATGGCCACCATCTTAAAGTCAGACAGCTGGGATCTGGTCAGCCTGTGCCGCATCCCCTAGAGTCAGGGTATCTCAAGAGGCACACACTCTCAAAGTCAGGGGGGCCCTCAGCATCAGTGGGAGTCCCCAACCACCAATATCAGAAGTCTCCTACCGGTGAACCCCTCAGGACGGATGACCGAAGCTGCTCTCAGTCTTGCAGCTGGGCACCTCGACTCGTCCTCCGGTTACAATCAGCCTCCACTCCTCGCATATTGCCGCCACAGCATTGGGGTCTCATTAGTGGATGTAGCTGCCCTCCACCGTCACCTGCTTTTTCCTCATTAGAGCTGCACCCAGCCCCCAGCAGGCGCTCAATCGGGCACTCGGCAGGCCCAGCCCAGTAGTACAGCCTCACCTTCAGCAGCTCTGGTGGCCGGTTACTTCCCCAGGCGCTCATGAGATCCGGTCTTCAAGGATCGATTGTCCAGTGGATTCCGCTGCACAGTGCAGATGTCTCCAGGGATCGAGACAGTAAATTGGACTCTACTGCAGGGTAGCGGTCGTTGATTCCAGTGCTGAATCGCTGAGTTGCACCAGAGTGCTCGTCAGCGGCTGCGGTCCCCTGTCGTTTCCGCTCGAGGACTTACCATACGCTCGGTAAGTCCAGGCGGCCAGTGGACGCACCAGGTTGCTCCACAGCTCCACCGCAACGCCGCCCCTCCAGGCTCTCTTTATGGTATCTAGTGCGGGTCCGCCATTTTTGCCACCACCATGCGATCTTGGCTGGACTGCGTGCCAGACAGCTCCCGCCGTTTTTTCAGGCCTGTGTAGGCAGGGGTGGTTCGCTGTCATTTCAGGTACATTTTTGGCCCTCGATGCCTGTGGATGACTCTGATTTTTCTGGATTACATTCCCAGCCGGAGGAGCTACGCTAGTGCACGGGCTTCTTCCTGTGGGTATTCCAGCTTTTTATGTTGAAGCTTGCCTTAGTTCAATGTGTCCAACCGTCAAGGCACACAGGAGTAACAAATGAATAGTTTAAATACTCTTTCTCAGATTCCCATAAAATCTAATAAAGGAAAATAAAAACTACCATGAAAAACATTCTAAATAAAATCACCAGTTCTTATGTTTTCTCTTCTGGTAAAAAGTGCATTGTGCAAATAACCAGTGTGATAAGAAAAGAAGGGAGAGAAAATTCCACTCGAGCTGACAACCGTAATGCCTAGTACCTGATGACTTCTCTGGTAGGTGGTGCTACCTTCTCGATCGAAGTTACAGCTTTCTGGCACCTAAACCTGACATTCATTAAAAAGTGATTTACAGAAAATACAATGGGAGTTGAAGTATCAGTTTTTAGGATCCTATAAGCAACCTGGTAATGTCTACTTCCCAAATTAAGATATATGTAGCAAATCCTAGGCAATTACAATATTGGCAAAGGGAACAAGTAAAGGTTGGAGGACACGAAGGAAATTACTCTATAATAAAACCATACACTGTTTAATGAACAATTTTATTAAAATATAAACGCAAACAAAATTCATATTTAACATAATATATGCACAAAGAAATACAGAAAAGGAATAGGACCGTAATAAAAAACTAATTTACAAAAAATTCAATCAATTAAAAAAAACACAGTTAATAATAAAAAGAGTGGCAATTAATGTAGTTGACGCGCGTTTCGGCGTTAAACAAAACGCCTTCTTCAGGAGCCACATAAATTGCTGAAACACATAATCAAAAACAAGGAAAAAATAAATAACACTTCATAGTCTAATATGTGCACAATTTAAGACATAACATGAACCATTTATATAAATTGCATTCAGATCTCATATTTACATAATGAAAAGTGTCCTCCATGATTTATAAACCTTTTCCCTAATAACATGATTAAATAATGCAAACATGAAAGTATAAATGAGCATCAAGATAAAAGGGCAGAGCATTTGTTACTTTCTCTTTTTTAAGTAAGTCAGCTTATATGAATAGTATGAACTCTATATGCCCAGACCAAATTCAGTTAACTAGAATCACACTAGGTTATGTCCACATATATTGTTGACGTGTTTGAACACATCTTGTTGTTATGAACTTTTGTATTGACATTTGTTATGCTGTGCTGTATAGGAATTTTCCTTGTTTCAGTTTCACTGCAACTTTATTTGAATGTAAATGCTCTGCTCTTTTATCGTATCATTAAAAACAGGAGGCTAGAAAGCAAAAAGACAGAGGAAACACGCCAAAAGATGCAAGGTCTAACAAAACACCCACCCATTGAAATTGACTTTAACCCATGTCTCAGTCCTTCCACTGCAGAGCCTGTGTGTGCAGTTTTACACTGCTATATTGACCTGGCAAATTAACCCTTTTCTGAGGCACACATTTTCTATTTTTACACAGGCACGTAACCCCTAAAGTAGGCCCTAAACAACCCAGAGGGCAGGGTGCAATGTATTTAAAAGGTACAACATGCGCTTTTATGTTTTATATGTGCTGATACAAGAAAACTGCAAGAGTAGATTTTCACCACTGCAATGCCTCTCCCATAGGATTACATTGAGATTACCTCATTACATTTTCTAAGCGTAATTTCCAATTGTGAAGATATAAGACACCCAAGTCTGGTGTCTCTGGAAGCCTAATTTGAAATCCTAATTTATTGTGAAGTTGTAATTTAAATTGCAAATTCAGGAAATGCTACTTTAAGAAACAATAGATTTAGCCACAGATCTCTGTACTAGGGGTGAGTGCTTGACATTGTTCAACCCTCTGTCTATCAATTGTTCTTTATGCACTTTTAGAAAGTTAGAATTTTTTACTTTAGCTCTTTGGTGCCTGCTGCCTGTCTCTGATTAGTCTGGGGTGAGTCACAGCAGGGCTTTGTGTGTTCCCCTAGACTCTCACACACAATGGGAGTTTAGGTGTGACTTGATGGGTCATCATGGGAGGATAGGAGGGAGGAGCTGGACTCAGCCTCACTTACACCTGAATAGGATGTCTCTTGTCCCCACACAAAGTGCAGCATGACCCCCCCCGTAGTGAGTCTGGAGCCAGGGCAGGAAGGTAGGACCGCTGTCCACTTCAAAGACCGGTCTTTGAAGTCACCTCCACTTCAAATGCCCAACTGGGTATAAGTGCTGGACCTCTGACACCATGACTTTAGTACACTTCTGGACCTGTGAAGACTTTGAAAGGAAAAAGGACTGCTGTGCTGCTGAAGGCCTCCCACTCTGCTGGACTTCTACTTTGCTGGACTACTACCTTGCTGTGCTCCCCTGCAGTCTGCTGTTTCCCTACCTGAGTGAGAAAGATTGGACCTGCATTACTTGAACCCAGAGAGACTCCAAGGGCTAACTGACTGGCCACATGACTTTTCAGGGAAATCAAAGACTTCCAATCACCCTGCTTCTGCATCTGGATGCAGCCATCTGTGAGTCTGCCTGCCAAGTGGTGCCACCCCAGTCACGGATCTTTGGAATTGCGCCTATGGTGTTTACTCCAGTCAAACCCATGCATCCTCTGCCAAACAGACGTATTGCCTCCGTCGTGTGGATCAGAACCTTCACATCACTCTTCTTGTGTTGATCAGAACCGGTGCATCGCTCCTGTTGCATGGACCAGAACCAGTGCATCTCTTTGGCTGCGTGGATCGGTGCTGATGCATCACCCTCGGAACCACCACTGCTCGACTCTTTTCCTATGGCAAGATCTTCGCATTGCCGTTGACGGCATCCTTGCCAACTAATCTGAACCGCACCTTTTCACTTACCTGAACCAATGTATTTCCACTGCTGCGGGGGTCAGTACAGGTGAATCACTACTGCTGCATGGATCAACACCAACGCATCGCTTTGATTGCCCCCTGCATCTTCGTCATCAACACAGCCAGGATTAATGCACTTATGTTCAGCGGACCTCACAGGTCCCTGTACCTAGCCCACACTCTATCATGATTGGCCTCAACTTTTGACTTTGTTCCGGTCCGATGCAACCAGATTTTCCAAGCAAGCCCTTATTGCTTCTAAGCACTATTTTACAGCTTATTCTTTAAAAATTCATATCTCAAGTTGTGCTTGTTGGATTTTTGTCAGTTTGGTCTTGTTTTATTTATTACATTGAATACTTTTTTTAATCTTCTGTGGAAACGTTTTGTGTGGTGTTTTCACTGTTTGAAATATTGTACAAACACTTCACACATTGCCTCAAAGTTGATTCTGACTGCTCTGTGCCAAGCTACCAGAGGGTGAGGATGGGTTAATTTACAGTTTTGCCAGCTTCTTACCCTGACTAGTATTGTGGTTGTTGCTCGACTAGGGTTCCTACCCTAGTGAGCCTACAATCTAATTTCTAACAGCAGGGTATTAGATACAACTCATACATCTTCCTTCCACCAATCTACAATTCCAGTCTTTTATCTCACTGTTGTGGGTTCTTTTTATCCATTCTTTCTCTCTATATCATTGGTTTTTAATGTTTTATCTCCTCATTATTTGTATACTTTCTGCCTTTCTATCTCTTTCCCTGGGTCAAAGTCTGTTATTGAAAAACATGTCTCTGTCAAAAATGTGTTGAGGGTTGTATGTTAGAATATTAAGCACAACAATATTATGCTACAAACATAACATAGACAAAGGGCCCCATTAGGATGGCGGGCAGATTGCCCCTGCCAGGCTGCCGGTAGCCACCGCCAGCCATGGCGGGGGCAATCCGCCCGCCATCCTTGCTGCAAAGACCCCCCGCCATATTAACATGGCTGGGGAGTCCGTGGCGGACGGAAAGACCGTCCACCGCTTTTCCGCCGCGGTCGCAAGGCGACCGGGGCGGAAAAGGGTTTATATGGTGGCCTTGTCTATAAGACACCGCCAGCCATATTAGGATGCTCAATTTTCAATGCCTTTCTGTGACGGCAATGCCGCCACGGAAAAGAATGCGGAGTCTGCGCTGGGGCCCGTTGCGGGCCCCCAAGGACTCTGGGGGGTGGGGGTGCATATGGGGGCACCCCTCAGCAGTTCCATGCACAACATGGCAGACACCGGGCGGTGCCTGCCATGTCGTGCATGGAAGTGCACTGCATGCCTTCCAACCATTGTGGCAGGCGGTGCTGAGTGCACCGCCCGCCACAATGGTAGGAATGCTCGATGCGCCCACCACTGTGGTGGGCGCATCCTAATGCCATGCACGGGACCCCCGCCCTTATGGCGGGCGGTCCCTAGTACCGTGAGGATGGCGGGACGGCAAAGTCAGCCCGCCATCCTAATGGAGGCCTAACTATCAACTCCACAAAATAATGAAGGTATATATATGTAAGTATAGATTTTCTGTCCTTAGCACCACATTTACATACCTCGAAGATATATACATATATCTATATATATAAAGATGAAACATATATGTGGAGTTAAGTATAGTAAAACTACCTTCACAATATTTTGGGAGTTGACATTACGGCTAAGATATATTTGTAGCACTTGCCCTAATTAAGTAGTGCATAATTCATACTTGGACTTACAGGCGCAACGCAAGCTTTCTATGTCACTTAAGAAATGGCCACACTACCGAATTATGAAGAGGCACATGGCCGAAACTGGCATTTTTATTCCATCAGGCAGTTCTCCTGGTGGCCGGAACCCCTATAGTTGCGTTTTGAAAGCCCGGGGCCACTGCTGTGGTCTCTGTTACTTTCCCCTGCTCCCAGAGGATATTTACAGCAGGCACGGAGGGCTTCAAGAGAAACAAAATCACCAAATATCCCTGTGCATAAAAACATAAGCAAAAACATTTTTTTTACCTTTCGCACTGTAATCTGGTGTTCATTTAAAGTGCTCTAATGCCCTTGGGGTACATTCTCGCTAAATAATTTTTTTAAGCTGCATATTGCAAAATGAGAGAGGGAGAAGAGGATGGTTAGGGAAAAGAGATCAGAGAGGAAAAAGACAGGGAGGAGAGGAGAGATAGAATGGATGGAATAGAATGAGGAAAGGGAGGGGATCGGTCCTCTTTGAAATGCCAGGGCTTAGTCCGGCCCTGAAGATGAGCAGCATTGTCTGTTTTCTATGACCTCTTCCTTGACTTGTATTTTGTTACCAGTTTATCGTTAACTGTCCTATCAGTACTTACGATATTGAGGCTGCTAAGCTCTCTGTATTCTAGACAGAAGGCGAACAGTTAGCACTGGTGTCAAAAGGCTAAAAACCATGAATTTTGTAGTAAGCAAAGGGCTCTGTGAGAAAGAAACAGTTTGAAAAATGTGTTTATTTCAAATGCTGCACTGCCATTTTACTCCCGGAACAGGTCAGGCATAAAAAGAACAGTGCATGTTGGGTTTATTGAGGTCAGGCTGAGGTCAGGAGCATGTGAACAAAATGCAGCAGAAATTTGTCGTCGAGGCCCTGAGAATACTGAACGTCAATAAAGCTTCAATACCTTTGAAGGCCTCCTGTTAGCAGCTGCCATGCTAATCTGGACGCGTGTTGTTTGTCTCCATTGGAAATAGGCCCAACACTGTGTTTCATTCAAGGTAAAAATATAGTTTCAGTTACCAAACGTGGGCGTAATGTACCACTTTAGCTGCCTTTGTTTCCTAAAATATTTTCTTTTGTTTTTGTCGCTCCGTGACAATCATGGGTAAAAAGAAATTAACTGGAAATGCTCAGCGGGTGCACTGCGAAGCATGGGAAAGCAAAGATGGCTGGTAGCCCAGCTCTGACTCTTAGAAACTCCTGCTGTTTCTGCAATAAAAGCTACCACCGACGGGGAACCCGACTTGTGATCGAAATTTCCATATAGCTAAGGAAGTAAAATCATATCCACAAATAACCTACCTGAAAATATAAAGTGGACTTTTCTGTGCTGTCCTAGTTCACACATAATTCGTGCCACAAGGCATCCATGTCAGGTTTGAGCATCTGAATCTACTGCACATTGCTTTAAGCACTCTTATCAAGTTAATCTGGTGCGATACATTTTATCAAATATTTATCAGTTTGATTCATGACTCTCCACAAAGAGGCAAAACGCCTTTCTTTGGTTAGGTAAGATAAGAAGCGGATAGATGTGTGCTTTGCTGTTTCACCCCAGTGTAAGAGCTAGCTAGTGCCACCTGTACGTGTCGCCACATGACCAAGGAATGAATGAACAGTCAGAAAAAACAGCAAACAATCTACCCATCGTCATAAATCCCTAGTGAAAAATGTTTATTAGGTTGGAGGTCTGCAGGGGTGTAACTTTGTTTATTGATTAACGGGGACTTGCACCCCCTCCCCCCTGCAATCCAGGCCAAGCCGCAGAATGTTTAACCTTTCAGTTTTATGGAAAGCACTTTCTTACAGCTCTGGTTCAACCACTTTCCTAGACAAGAGGGTTTTTCACATGCCTTTTCCAATCAGTAGGTCACCGTTCATGAGTTATATATTTTTTCAAATATTCTGTCATGCAAACAAAATAAAATAGATTGATCGAATTGATTAACCCCTTCCATGCTGGGCCGTTTCCGCCGCTGTGCAGTAAACAAAAGAACAGGGCAGGGCCGTGACGAACCCCAGCTGTCATCAGCACACGAGCGCCGCAGAGCGTGACGGCTGGGGTTCGTCACCAGCATGGAAGGGGTTAAGAGGTATCAGAAGCAAACAAGAGTACTATGATGTAATAGTTCAGTACATGGGCATTTCACTTGAAATGCATAATGTTCAGACTATCATGGGTGTAGATGCTCTGGGTACAAGCACAATCATCTCTCTATTTTGCTTGTGAGAGGGAGAGGATTGAAGGAGAAAACTACTCTGTTTGTAAGGACCTGTCCTCTCATGCAAGGCTTTAACTGTGATTACTGGCAGAGTAGTCTGTTTATTATATCTATGAAGCGGCAAGCCTAGAAAATGGGCCTTTCACTTCCTAAACTTACGTGCAGACTATAATGCATGTAGCTGGTCCGGGTATAAACACAATAATCTCTCTAATATATCTATGAATAAGCAAATAGACGGTGAGAGCTGAACCCAGCTGTTAGTGCCGGATCGATTGTGCAAGGTATAAACTGCAGATACAGGTATGATAGTCTGTCTACTATGTCTATGAAATGGCAGGCCTAGGATATAGGCCAGGGGTCTCCAAACCGGTCCTGGATGGCCGGATCCATGACAGATTTTTTGGATATTCCTATTGAGATACATGTAGTAATTTTAAAAATCTGGCATGGATCCGGCCCTCCAGGACCGGTTTGGAGACCCCTGATATAGGCGTTTAACTTCGTAGAGATAATGTACAAACTATATTAAGCCTGCAGTTGTCCTGGGTATAGGCACAATAATCTCAATAATCTCTATTATTCTTATCAGGGAGAGGTTGGATGGTTATATCTGCAGAGGGGGCCCCCCATTAGGGCAGAGGAGCGTCGCTCCCTGCTGCCAGTGCAGCAAAGGTAATTAAATGAATTTCAATTGTATTCTGCCCTGCTCCCAGCTCGAGCAGTGTTTGGGGGCGGGATTGCTGCTGACTTGGAGGAGGGCAGTGATGCTCACTCCACCAGTTTACACTGCGCAAGTCACTTTGGCCGGCTGTGTTGTGACGGCCATCCTGACATGCACAGTGTTAACCTCTTCACTTAGCTGTCTCAGCAGCCGGATGAAGCTCTCTGGCCAGGGGCCTTCCAGTACCTGAGGGTGCCCCAGAGTTTGACTTGCAGGGAGACAGGGACACTGCTCAAATGATGAGCAGACCCGTGACTACAGGGCGGTCCATCCCTGAAGCTACCTATTCATCTTTGACCATACAAAAAAAAGTCCCACAGTATGGTCTGTATTCAAATGTGCATGCCTTTTTTATTTCACAAATTTTCTAAAATTATTTAAACTGCACAAGCTAATAGACTTTTCATCATAATTTAGCAGGGCAAATGAAGGTCCTGAAGAAATCCAATTGACCTTTTGAGACAGTCCTTATGGCTGAAACATGTAGACTAAATAGACACCTGGAATCATTTAAAAACTAAGAGCTTTGTTATTATTTTTAATCTAGGCCCTAGATATATACCAAAAAAGATTAATTTTTATGTTTAGAAGGCTATTTTGGCACACCCAAATCCTCTGCCTTCACTCACAGTTACCTTAGCAATCTGCTTACAAACATGTTGAGTCCACTCACACGCTTAAGGTGTGTAAGTGAGGGTCCAACGATGAAGCATGCCACGGGTGGCACCTGTGAGTGAGGACCCTAAAATATATATAAATATATATATCGTGCTCACTTTCCGTCCTAATTCCTTGGTACTCGCGATCGGGTGCTCTGTAGCGTGGTGATGGACACCACGCAGATCTGTCAAATCCCAAGCTCGCAGCACACAGAAATAATGCACCAGCACTCACAGGCACGTTTTCGCTCCCAGATTTTATTGAGATTACAGTTTACACGACCAGACGTGTTTCGGCTACTGCCTTCGTCAATAGTGGCCGGCGCCATCATGAGGCAAGATTAAATACACCAGTACTGGTAACATAAACAAAGGACACCAAATAGAAATTCATTTTTATGTCAGTACTTCACTGAACACTTCTGAAATGAATTAACAGAAGGTGTAAAAATGGCGACCAAAATGTGCCGTGAGCTCATACTCAGAATTGGTAGTCTAGCTGTTTTTAAAGGGTATGGAAACTAAGAAGGGTACTAAACACAGAGCACAACATAAATTGTCTAGACACAAGGGACTCTATGATCCAGTTGAAGACTAAGTATAGTCGAAACGCGTAGGCTGTCCTGTTGCTAATGCACATGGTGTTTGTGTATTAAATAAAGAAACTTGAACTCAGCTGCTGTGGTGCCATGACTTCTGTGGTGACAACGTGAGCCAGGGGATCCGAGGTAAGATATATATATATATATATATATATATATATATATATATATATATATATATATATATATATATATATATATATATATATATATATATATATATATATATATATATATATATATATATATATATATTCAATGAAAAAACCATAGGTTTTAGGCCATATATAGTTAGGGATTTGCATTTACAAAACCTTATTTTACTCGCATAAAACCATTGAAATTCCATATATAGTTAGATGCGCTAACTATATATCGCGCACCCGCAATCCACTGCTGATGATGTCACATATTACATCATTCATGACATGGTCAGTGACATCACTGATGACATCACTGATGACAACTCAAATGACATCACTGATGACAACATCCAGTGACTGTATGTTTCTGTAAAGTTAAAATATGTCTTACATATTGAAGAATGAGTGGATGTATAAGTGTCTGGATGAAGGATTTAGTAGGTGCATGACTGATTGTATGAGGGAGTGATTAAATGTGTCTCACTGAGTGCATGGATTAGTGATTAAACTGTATTAATTTGTGCATCATTATATCTGTTGTTCTGTAAACTGCTGCATGTGTTGATCAGTAGCTATATGAATAACTATATGGGTTATTGATTGGTTGCCCAAGTATTTGTATGGGAAACTGAGTGTGTGTGTATGGGTGGCTGGGAGGTGTGTGACTCTGTGCATAGATGTGTAAGCAGTTGATTCACTAGGTGTATGAGTTCAAGAGTGCATGTGGAAACAGCTTTATGGGCGGTTGACTGTGTGCATGAGTGTATTGGTGAGTGAATGGATATCTCAGTGCTACATGTCAAAGTAAGTGCATATGTAAAACACAGTACATGTGAGAGTTAACATATATAAATAACTGTGCATAAGAGCCAGTGAATGCGTGAGTGGCTGTATGGATCATTGTGAACATGTATCAAGGATTGTATAAGAGAGTAAATATGTGTTAGAATATGTTTCAATAAGTAAGGTGTGTATAACTGTATAGTAGAGGAATTGGAGGTGTGTTTGATTCTTTGCATGACTGTCTAGGTGTATGAGTAACTCCATGGATGAGTGACAGTCTGTGAGTGTCTGTTTTCACTGAGTGTATCTAAGGATATATCAGAGTCTGTAGAGGTTCATCGTATTAACACATGAATGATGTCATCTGTGATGTTGTCAGTGATGTCATTTGAGTTGTCATCAGTGATGTCATCAGTGATGTCATTTGAGATGTCATCAGTGATGTCATTTGAGTTGTCATCAGTGATGTCATCAGTGATGTCACTGACCATGTCATGAATGATGTAATATGTGACATCATCAGCAGTGGATTGCGGGTGCGCGATATATAGTTAGCGCATCTAACTATATATGGAATTTCAAAGGTTTTATGCGAGTAAAATAAGGTTTTGTAAATGCAAATCCCTAACTATATATGGCCTAAAACCTATGGTTTTTTCATTGAATTTCAATGGTTTTTTAATAGCAAATATGAAAAGCTTTAAAATGTCAAGTACGTGATAGATAAAAACATTTTCGTATTTATGCACGCTGATGTGCTTTGAACGCTGCCCCCTCCCCTCTTTTCTCTTAGTAGTACTCTCTCTTTGCAGATAGTGAAGAGTAGTTAACGCAGGCCTTTACCTCCGTTGTAATCCGTCCTGCCTGCTTGTCTCTCCATTTGATTGATTATTATCCAAGCATTTACTGTTTTACAATTGATTCTCTTTGGTTCATTCTCTATTTACAAACAAGCACAAAGTCGCAATACTCTGTTTAGTCTTTGCAGATCGTGAAAAATCGTGTAAAAAAATAAAAGTAATCGAGCAAAATCAGTAGGCCACTAATTGGATCTCTTTTTGACCTCGCTAAAATAGAAATATTATAAACAACCCTTCATGAGAAATACAAAAATAGTGAGATGAACTGAGCTCCACACCATGAGGGCTGCAAGACAGCTCGGCTCCGTCACCCTTCCCGCCCAAAATAACGACAAACCCTATGCAAATATTAAAAATATAGACAACACACCAGCAAAGAAACAGGGTAAAACATTTTATTAAATAACTATTTACATAACGTTGGTTTATAAGATGATGTCAGTAGTGGACCGATGTGTGAATAGGTCGGAAGCAGCACAAGGCGCCAAGATCCGGATGGAAAGTCCTGGATGTTGGGTGCCATAGTTCAGAGTTCTGAGTTTGAGCCTTTTTCAATGCCTGTGCTTTGTTGTTTCCCCTCCATCAAAAACAAAAAAAATATATAAAACTGTGCAAAAATACAAAAAAATCAAAAAATGTTTACAAAAGCAGTGCTTGTAAGACTGTCTGAAGCTTATTTCCACCTACTGCAGCTTCACTATTCTCAAAGTAAGTGAGGGTCGTTTGTGGACCTGACTGCATTTGAAAACAATGTTATATGGTACCTCCCTAAACCGCTTGACGGAGGCCCCCGAGGGGCGGTGTGATGGCACGGACTCGGAGAAGACGCTTGGCTCCGACCCCCTCCCCAAGTCTTATAGCACTGGTGTAGCCTGAGATCGCCCCCGACATAGGCGGCCGGCTCCCGGGGTCCGGCGGAACTTTTTGCCTTTTGATGACTCTTCTATTCTGGACTTTGTCCCACAATCCGTTTGACCTGAAGACACGCTGTAATGGGGCGCCCCTTTACCGTTTTAGTTGCCATTCCGCCCGCTTTTGCTACACTGTGCCTCTTCCGCCATTCAGCTGTTTACCGCCCGCTCTTGCGACTACAGCGTCTCGCTCACCATGTAGTTAAGTTGCTCCCGCTCTTGCGGTGCAGCGATAGGCGGCTGCCACAGGACTCTCAAAATGGCGGCCGGCTCTTCGGTTTTGGGCCTGGTCCACTAAAATGGCCCTGGGACACCTTGGAACTCGGACGCTTCCCTGATAGGGCTTGGGTCCCATTCTCGAAAGCGTCCCCTCAGCCGTGAAGATTCTACAAAAGTCTTGGGGGCCCCCGACTCCCGCAGGCTTCTGGTGGGGAGCGGCTGCCATGTCTGCTCGTGGAATGGCCACGACGGAGCTACGAGATGGTAGTGCTCTCATGCTGACGCCAGCTTTAGTCTGAAACATCCAGAAACACTGTAGACTACCAATTCGATCAGTTCCAGTAGCGCCCCAACATGACCCGGAAGAGAAGAACTTTCCCTCCCCTCTTTGACTGATGGTTCTTGTTGCCTGTCCCCTCTGTTGTCATTTAACAGAACTTTTTGGACTGCTGAAAGGGGTTGTGTTCCGAACGCTGGTTGGTGGAGACATTTTGACTATATTCTTGACCTACGTTGTCGCGTAATGCGTTATATGACACGCCGCGTTAGCGCACCCGGAAGTGATCCGGGGCGCGGCGCGCAGCGCGTAACGTAAGCATAACAGGTCATGTGACTTGTTAATAAAACTTTTCATTGGTTCATTTTACTTTTGTTATTTTAATGATGAAAAGCTTGGTCATATGACCTAAAAATTACGCTTTTTATTGTTTTCGAACATTATTTTTTTTAAAACATATATGTTATAATATTCCAGGCTAATGTACTTTCCCGGAAAATTTACAACTGTCCTGCAAGTAAAATATATTCCTTTTTCGAGAAAAAGGGCGTTTCTTCGTTCCATGACGGAGCCGTTGAGTAAAAGAGACTCGGCCTGCTGTCTTAGTCGCCGATACGCCTGATTATCAGATTCTTATCGATCACTTTATGTTGCAGGAGTGGAAAACACAACTGCCCTTGACCATTTATCTTTACTACGTTCCTACATATTATACCTTTTATCCGTCATGTAATTGGACTGCTTTATTTCACTTGCCTTTTACTGATTCGAAAACAGTGACTAAAAGTAAAAACTTTACCAATGTAAATACTACTACCGTGTTTTGTTTTAAAAACCTTTATTGTGAAAATGTCAGTATACAAATACCGGCCTATAACCACGTGGGCCGGCCACGGAGCAAACTGAAATCGTATATGATGAGGAGACATTTACACTGTAGAGGAACGTAACGAGCGGGCCATTAGGTTGCAAGAACTAAGGTGTCTAACAGTTGCGGAATCGGTGGACGTACATTTTGTAAATAAAATAAGACAGGGCCACTTACAATAAAAATTTCTAGATATACATTTGCGGGCAAGGATTTACGAGTCCCATTTATACCGGCGCCATTTTGGGCGAGGCCGGGCAGGTCCAAGATATAGTCAAAATGTCTCCACCAACAATCGGCCAGACCAGAACCCCTTTCGGCCCTTTATGCTACAAGATGGTGTCTTCCATTCAGAAAATATTGTTGGCAGCATTTTGAAAGGAAAGATAAACAGCCGTTCTCCTAGTGAGTCTCACATTGTTACATTTAGGAAGAATGTTGAAGAGTAATATGTGGAAAATCTGAAGCCATTTTTCTACAAACTCTCAATCAGCCTAAGTCATGGGCGATCTTTGTCCACACCAGGGCAATAGTGAAGCTGCAGCAGGTGCAAAAGAGCTTCAGACAGTCTTACAAGCACTGCTTTTCTAAACATTTTTTTGTATTTTTGCACAGTTTTATATATTTTTTTTGTTTTTGATGGAGGGGAAACAACAAAAAACAGGCATTGAAAAAAGCTCAACAGTGCAGGGCGCCTTGTGCTGGTTCCGACCTATTCACACATCGGTCCACTACTGACATCACCTCATAAGCCAACGGGGCACCCCACACTGACTTTCGGCGCAGCATTGTAGGATGGCCACACCAGTGCGGCAACTTGCTGGACACCACCTCGGTGCCATCCGGATCTCGGAGCGTTCGAGTCACTGTACCGCAAGAGTGACCGAAACTCAGCTGGTCACGCCGTCTTTCGGCGCAGCATTGTAGGATGGCCATACCAGTGTGCCAACTTGCTGGACACCACCTCGGTGCCATCCGGATCTCGGCGCGTTCGAGTCACTGTACCGCAAGAGTGACCGGAACTCAGCTGAACACGCCGTCTTTCGGCGCAGCATTGTAGGATGGCCACACCAGTGCAGCAATTTGCTGGACACCACCTTGGGCAACAGTGAAGCTGCAGCAGGTGCAAATAAGCTTCAGATAGTCTTACAAGCACTGCTCAGAACTCTCAACTATGGCACTCAACATCCAGGACTTGCCATTCGGATCTTGGCGCCTTGTGCTGGTTCCGACCTATTCACACATCGGTCCACTACTGACATCACCTCATAAGCCAACGGGGCACCCCACGCCGACTTTCGGCACAGCATTGTAGGATGGCCACACCAGTGCGGCAACTTGCTGGACACAACCTCGGTGCCATCCGGATCTCGGCGCGTTCGACTCACTGTACCGCAAGAGTGACCGGAACTCAGCTGGACACGCCGTCTTTCGGCGCAGCATTGTAGGATGGCCACACCAGTGCGGCAATTTGCTGGACACCACCTCGGTGCCATCCGGATCTCAGCGCGTTGTGCTGCCTTCGGCCTATTCGCACATCGGTCCGCTACTGACGCCGCCTCACGTGCCAACGGATTTTCTACGCTTTTTGTAGCCCTATGCCGCATAACAGGTCATGTGACTTGTTTATAAGACTTTTCATTGGTTCATTTTACTTTTGGTTTCCTAAAGATGGAAGGCTTGGTCATATGACCTAAAAATAACACTTTTCATTGGTTTAGAACATTTTTTTTCCCAAACGATGAAAGCCCCACCTTGTTTCTGGATGTTTCAGACTAAAGCTGGCGTCAGCATGAGAGCACCACCATCTCGTAGCTCCGTCGTGGTCATTCCGCGAGCAATCATGGCAGCCGCTCCCCACCGGAAGCCTGCGGAAGTCGGGGGCCCCCAAGACTTTTGTAGAATCTTCACGGCTGAGGGGACGCTTTTCGAGAATGGAGCCCAAGCCCTAGCAGGCAAGCGTCCGAGTTCCAAGGTGTCCCAGGGCCATTTCAGTGGACCAGGCCCAAAACCGAAGAGCCGTCCGCCATTTTAAGAGTCATGTGGCAGCCGCCTATCGCTGCACTGCAAGAGTGGGAGCAACTCAACAACATGGTGAGCGAGACGCTGTAGCCGCAAGAGCGGGCGCAACTCAGCTGGATGGCCGCCACCTGGGGAGGCCCGTTCACGCCGCCTCCCCCACGCCCCCCCCCCCCGGGCCGCCCCACGCCAATTTTCGGAGCAGCATTGTAGGATACCAAAACCAGTGCGGCAGTTTACTGGACATCACCTGGGTGCCATCAACATCTCAGCGCGTTCTGCTGCCTTGGGACTATTCGCACAACAGACCGCTACTGACGAGGCCTCCCCCCGCACCACCCGGGACGCCCCACGCCAATTTTCGGAGCAGCATTGTAGGATACCAAAACCAGTGCGGCACCCAGGCGACATCACCTGGGTGCCGTCCAGAACTCAGCACGTTGTGCTGCCTTGGGACTATTCGCACAAAAGACAGCTTCTGACAATTGTTGCTTTTTTTGGTGAAAAATGTTTAAATGTTTTTACAGTTTTTGTTCCGTTCATTATATTTAAAAGTTAATAAAGTTTTATAATCTTACTTTGTTGGAGTGTTATAAATTTTTTTAAAAACGGGTGAATGGGGCCTTGAATCAGGTTATTGTCATGTGTGGGCTTTGCAAGTGTACTGCTACAGGATCGGACATTTCAAACTCAAATGCACGTTCTTTTTCTTACCTTTCCGAAGCATGGAGCGCAATAGCAGGCAGAGAAAGGGTGATGCAAGTGTTGAACACTGCCTAGCCTGGAAGTTGCTGGCAGTGCCCCCCCCCCCGCCCGCTCCTGAAAGAGGACACACACACACCGCCGCCCCGAGTACTTCACAGAACTTTAAAAGACCATGCGCTTGTTTATGAGGCTTAAATGGTTTATCACCCCTTCTAGAACCCCTGCATCGACCCTCTGACGTTTCCTGGAAGAATTACCACGTAACACAATACCAAGCCCTGTCAGCTAAAACCCCCGAGGAATCATGGGGCATATTATCAAGGGGGTTTATCTCCGCTTTTTTGGCTTTAAAAGCCAAGAAAGCGGAGATAAAATTATCTCCCTATTACCAAGCTGTCGCTAACACCAGTTAGTGACAGCTAAAAGGAGATAGCGACCATCGTGGGCCCCGCTTTGCATGTCAGTGATAGTGCCCTGAGCAGTTCTTAGCCATGTTATCCAATGGGAGGTGGATAACATGGCTAAGAGCATTTGCTCGATAATACATGAATATCGCTGACTTTTCTGCGATATTCATGCATTGCGGCCGTTTTTTATCGCATTTGCGATAAACCTTGCTAATAGCAAGGTTTATCTGCGATAAAAATCGCCGATGTGCGGCGATAATTTTTGTCTCTAAACAAGTTAGAGACAAAAATTATCGCTAGTTGTTGGTAATATGCCCCCGGGTTTTTGCTTGCAGAAATCGGGAGGCGGGAGACTAGCACTGAAATCAGTAGTCTTACGCCTGAATCGGGAGGGTTGGCATGTCTGGATTCTCTACAGCTGGGGCCATAAACTACATCCGCAGGGGTAGGTGATAGCCTGGGACCAGCCTGGCATCTAAAATGGCTGCCGTGCACGACAAAATTGTGGCATTGGAAAAAAGGCAAGATGGCGCAGACAATGTTTATCAATAAGGATTCATTTATAACAAAATATTTTATCGCAGTGACAAATTGGCGGTCAACACTTCCTGATTTCCATCGAATCGAACGTTAACAGACGTCACGCAGCAAAAAAAATAAAAAGCTCACGCACAGCCGCTGGAAGAGATGTATCAACATATATGAGCCTCCTCAGCCACCCTCATGAAACATAGGGGATTAGGATACGTCTCCCGCACCCCCTTATACCTAGTAATTTAATTAAAACGAAGCACAAAATGGCGAAATCTCGTTTCGCTACCAGTTTGCGGCCCAGTTCGCGGCCCGTGAAGCGCTTCTACCGTGAAAAATCATTTTTTTTTTATTTTCCCCACGGGACCCTTTAATAACCCCAACATCATTCCTAGGGGGTCAAGAGGGGTCTACCTTGCCCCCTTTCATTAAATTCCCCCTTCGTTTTTCACCTCTTCTTCTCTCTCGATCCTACCGAGAGATAAGATGGCGGCCGCTCCGGACTGTTTAGAATGTTGACAGACACCGGAGAGCCAATCAGCTTTCTGCGCTCAAAGTTCCGTTTCGCGAAAAGTAAGCGAACCGGAGCGCAGCCTGGAGCGCTGTTACAGATATATATCTTGTTTTAAACGTTAATTTCTCAAAAACTACTGGAGCACATATATTGAGACCTAGCAAAGGCACATCTGGCTAACAGTCCCTACAATTTTGCCAAGTTTCGTGCAAATCCATTCAGCCGTTCGAGCTAAAAGTGAGTCCAACCGCCCTATGGAAATTAACATGGGAAAAACGCGTTTTGGGACCCCCCTTTTTTCTCGGCCCCCCCTCGACAAAACCCCCCAAATTTTCAAGGGCTGCTCAGAAACAAAATGTGCCATTTTCCTGAAAATTTCAGCCGATTCCGTCCACAAACGCCAAAGTTATTAGACATAGAATTTTCAAAAATCCCATAGGGAATAAATCCTAACTATATATACCTACTGGCGATAGCCAGTAGGTAATATATATATATATATGTATATGTGTATATGTATATATATATATATATATATATACATATATATATATATATATATATATATAGATAGAGAGAGAGAGAGAGAGAGAGAAAGGTGTCCTTTGTTTGTAAACCCTTTTTTTATATTTTAAAATAGACAAGTTTCATATATTGGTCTGACATAAATGTAAGAAGAGCACTAATTTACCTGGGTGCCATCACTTACGGATCTTGGAAACACCATACACACATGCACTTTATTAAAAGTCTAGGTATCCCCTCCTTTTGTTTGGTTAAAGTATAGATTTTGGGATGATGAAGGTATACCTATCATAAGGCTTCTCAATCCTTCTTGAGTCATTTCGGAATTAAACATTACACATCCACAGTCAGCTTTGTGAGTAATAAAGCGCTGGAAGTGAATACCTGTACTGTCACAAGCAAGATTTGGAAAGGGCCTTCTTCCACCAACATGTTAGCAGAGCAAGCACAATGTTTTCTATGTGGTGTGTCCTTTTGAGGAAGACACTTTGTGAGACAGAGCTCAGGTAAGTTAGTTAGAAGTTGCTGCAGATGTATATTCTAGAAATGAATCCTTCCAAAATAGAAATGAAATATAAATGTCTGATACTGCACAGCTGGGTAGGCAACTACTCTCCATATTTTGGAATGAACCTTTACTTAAAGCACATAAAAACAAAAGATCGAACAACCTTTGTCATTTTAGCTTCAGGCCCAAAATCGAAATCTACTTTCAGCATCTAGCAGAAAAGAACCTGGAAGCTCCAGAAAAGCTTTTGTGTGTGTTGGGTTGAGGTGAAACTATATTGTCTGTGCAAACGACAGACAAACATTACTTTCGGGTTACCGTACCCAATGGACTGCTAAAAACACCTGGATCTCTAGGAACAACAATTGGGTGGTCAACAGGTGCACAAACTGTAAACATATTAGTAAAACATACGGCAGGTGGAAAGGGACGTTTATCCACTGCACTACTTAACCTTCAAGGAGTCTGCTTGGCCAGCATAACATGTCGTGTGGCTATTAAAGGCCTGAGCTACCCCTTGCTAATATGCACTCATTATGCTTATTTAGTGTGGCAGGTGTTTGCTTTCTGGACACAAAACAAACCACTCTGTAACTCATGTAAACTAACACATTTCAACATGAATAATCAACATAACCAATTGCTTTACATCAAATCAGCTTCTCATTTTGAAGAATATTAGTGGTAGTTAATCCTCTAGAGGCTGCCAACATGGATATCAAAGGGGAAAAGGGCCCTTCTTTGAAGTTTTGGTAACTGATCAGTGGTTTGTGACCAGAATTGTGAAATGGATACATTTTATAAGGAATCAAAATTCAGAAAGAGCATCCTTTCATGTGATTTGGTATGGGTCTCAATACCCATTTTACGAGTCACAGAAACCCTTCCGAACCATAAAATTACTTTTGTACATTTGAAATAGACATTAAGTTGCTGCAACCCCAGTTATTTTGCAAATTGCTGGGTTTTCAAATACAATATTCATTTATGCATCTGGCTATGAGTCTCTGTTATACAGGGAACAGAGGCTTTCTGGCTAGCCTTCCTCTACCCCTTTATCTATGTAGGCAGTCGGAGGGAATTAGAATTTAAAAAGAAGGCTTACACTTACATTTTCAAGAGGAGCCTTGCTCTGCCTCTTTTTGCTGCACAATTTACATCTGTATTGCATGCAGGCCACAGATGATCTCATGGCTCCTTCTGTAGTATGGATTGTCCAGGCACACATTTTACCCCCACGCAAATGTGAATAGAATGTTCTTTCATTTGCGGTGGGTGTAACTCAATGCAAATGAGTGCATAACTTTGCTCGTGCAATTATGAGACATTAAAATTAGAGGTACATGGCCAAAGAGGTGCTTAGTGGATCCACTAAATATGTACCGTCAAGAAGTTGAAACTGTCCTCCGAGACTGTCCTTGGGGAGGCAGAGTGAGTCCTACTGCACCCTAGGTAGAGATTGAACTCCTTGGTGTAGTCTGAGAGCATCATCCAATGGTGGATAAGACTCAAGCTGACTTTAAATGGTGTCTTGAACTACCTCTCTGGGTTCTTGCTCTATACTCTACTTAATGTATCCATTGACTCAAAGAGTTATCATGTCCGCTGGTATTCAAATACCGGATGTATTATTCTGGAAATGTGAACTCATAAAAAGAAATCATGCCATAAGAAATTTGCACAGTTTTGTGGCTTATATAATACGGAATTGAGCAAGCGCATATTTCCCGTTTCATTTTACAGAAAGCATTTTTCACCTACAAAAATGAGGAAAAGTGTTGTGGAAAAATTGCTATGAATATCAGAAACAATTTTAGTTGTCAGAAGAAAGGAAATGACTTTGCAATTTTTATTGCTGCTTATGCAATAAAAATTTAATAAACTGTTTTTGCCTCAAGCAGAGTCCCATCTTTCACAATTGAAATGTGAGGGAAATGTTTTTCTACGCTTACTATGTAAATATATATTTCACAAAATATAGTTGAAACAAATGTGTGCTATATTCGTCCTGGTGCTAATTGTTAGATTTGATGTTAGCCAAGACTTTTTGATTTTACTAAAATTATTAGTATAGTTTACATACTTGTATGGGCTTTCAGCCAGCCCTTTTTCATAGGTCTGTTGTTGTGTCATTCACATTTTTCTTCTGCCCACCACAGCATGTGGCATGGGGAAAGGGCACACCCCACTTCAGCCATTGGATAGTTTCAGTGTGAGTGATGACACTGTGCCCTTTCGGAAAGAGTACACCTGCAACCCTTACAATTCCATTCCTTGTCAGGGACTATTTGTGCCTTTTAGGACCAAACATAGTTGTTCTTTTAGCAATGCATTGTTTTTACTGGTAAGAACCCTGCTGCTTTCCCAACTATAATGTTTTACAAAAATGATTACAAAACAAGCACTGACAAAACCAAAAGGGTGATATCCAACACCAAGGTTAGCCTTTGATGAAGGGAGCAGGACCAGAGAGCAGGGCAGGCCTGAATCAGCAGTGCAGTCCTCCTAAAAATAAGACAGGCATCAATCAATCAGCAGTGAAGTCCTCTGGTAGCAGCAGGACAGTCCCCTGAAGAACAAGGCAAGCCTCAAGCAGCAAGACAGTGCTCCGGGAAACAAGGCAGGCCTCAAGCAGCAGGACGGTTTTCTGGGGAAAGAGGCTGTCCTTCTTCTGTAATGTCCACAGGTCCAGGAGTGTACACATGAATGGCTCAGGATGACTAATATAAATAACGGGTGTGAGAAACTTCTAGTTTGTCCCCACATTGGGGTCAGGAACGTTCCTTCCTTCCCCTGCTCCAAGCAGTTGAGGGTGACAAAAGGCTTGCATCAAGTTCCTTTGTGAGTGTGCTGCTGGAGGCAGCCCTTTGAAATGTAAGAGGGGTAAGGACAGCTCTGACCCTCCCATCCTGGCAGGATGGCCTTCTCCCAGTTACACCAAGGTCCTGTTGTTCTCTGTCTGGGCCCAATGTGCATCCCTGATGGGGGAGCAATTAGCAGACCCAGGCAGGCAGGAAACACCTAGAAGGCCTCAGAAAGATTAGGGTAGGAGTATGCCAACTTCTAAAAGTGGCACTATCAAAATTGATATCTAAAATCTGAAATTACTATTAAAGAGGATTTTACATTACAATGCATTTGAGTCCAAACATGATATTTCTACCTGTTACCAGGTAGGCCTCCCAGTAGTGAAAACCCAAATTGGGGGGTTTTAACTACCAGGAAATATAAAACATAAAACCGCATGTCCTATCCTTTAAATACAATGCATCAGCCCTATGGGCTGTTTAGGGCCAACTAGAAAGGTGACATGTATGTTTTAAAACGGGAGGTATAGACCTGGCAAAAGGTGTATTTCACCAGGTCGAATTGGCAGTTTGAAACTGCACACTTGATGCAATGGCCGGCCTGAGCCATGAATTAGAGGGCTACTTAAGTGGATGGCACAATAAGTGCTGCAAGATCACCAGTAGCATTTAATTTTAGGCCTAGGGACTTCCAAGTAAATTAAATGAACCAACCAGTTATAAGCTAAATGTACCATGTTTTAAGGGATAACATGATCACTTAGCAGTGGTAAAGTGCAGAGTCTTAAAAGCCAACTAAAATTGATTCAGAAAATAGGAAGGGTGCAGGCAAAAGGTTTGGGGATGATTCTGAAAGAGAGGGCCATGTCTAACTGACATCTTCACTATGTTCCACACTGGAGCTCTTAACGAGACACAGTAGCATAATTAATAAATTCTCAATTTTTTTATGATGCACTATTCAGTCGTTTTCAATCTCCTTTAGTGTACTCTGTTTTACCTAGTATTAGTACCACAGTATCACACTTGAAAATTGTTAGATCACTCTAATTCAAACGTGATTCTTAATATAATTATAAATCACACAACTTTACACTCATTAATCACCCCAGGAACCAGGGATGATTCAAGGTCCTGGTTTAGATCTATTAATAAAGGTGTACTATTGGTTTGTCTGCTGATTTTAATCACTTTTGATGTCACATCAGGGAGCGATTCCTTGAGCCCTTTGTTTTGCACTTGTCCTTTTTCACAACACGTATGGTTTTGTTTTGGACACTCTTTTCCTTCATCTTACTTTGAAAAGGAATGGCAACCGATGATGAGAAAGGGTCTGTAAACTGGTAACATCTACCAAGTGCCCCGAGGGTTGTTCGCCCATGAGGTGTCATTCTTTTTCACCACACATTTTTCACTCTATTTATTTTCAAGTGTGGGTGGATGTGCTGTCTCAGTTGAGCAGACCTCTGGGGATGTGTCGAGTTGAATTCTTTTCGGAATCTCCCTTTTTAGCTACAAACAATGGTTTGATTTGGACAGCTAGGCAGAGATCGAATATACCCAACTACATATAGAGAGGGTGCAAGACTCGATCTAAATAGTATAGTTTTTCCAGAAAATAGTAATTGGATGCCTATTAGATGAATGCTAATGTGCAGGGTACAGTGAGTTTTTTGATATTGATGTCTGTTGAGTGGAGGGCTATCCCGTAGGTACCCTTATTTCCCTCTTGGCTCCTTTTTGAATTACATGTCTTGTTTATGGAAGTCAATTCACCAAAATGCCTGGGGTAGCAGAAGTGACATCACATAATAGGATTTGACGTCAAAGGATCTTTGACCTTGAGTCCCTCACAATAAAAATGTACGATGGGGAGTGACATAATTTCAGTTAAAATAATAAGTGCCAGATTAACTAGTGTACTGCAGCGTTACGCTTAAAGCACAGCCATGTCGTGCGGGGACAAATGTATAATTTTTACAGGTACAACCAACATATCATATTAAATTGAAGTCTGACATGCTCAAGCATTCCCCAAATGCCCATGTGAACCTGGAATAGTTATCCTTAACCACCATAGGCCCAACACATAATGAGTTATAGCCTCATATTGTCACATGTTGCTGCATACACTACATGCAGCCTCATCAGCCCCTCACATGCTCCAGAACAGCTACATAATCCCATCATAGTCTAATTATGCTTAGGTATAGCCTCAAATGTTCAGTGTGTCCTTTCCCAGAATTAGCATGTCCTTGACTGCTGAATGCAGCCACCCTGCTTGTAGAAATGACCTGAAAAACAGAGTGTAGCATCTTCATATATATGTTTAGCTTTAAAGGCTCGGTGCGGCCTCTGTGTATTGTTATAAGCTTTAATATCTACTGCAGTATCTATCTCCATGCACACATTTGGTCTCTAATACCCTTCACCGTCCCACCTTATTTAAAATTTGAGAAATTTTGTGGCAATTGACAGGGCATTATCCTTTTTCAAGGCTTGACTTTTTTCCAAACCATTGAGTATACTTGTCCAATTGCCTCAACTGAAGCAAACCAAGGCTATAACTTCCAGAATGAGCATATCATTTGATGAAAAATCTAGATCTTGATAAGTGGTGATGCGCCAAAATGAAATGATCTTGCAAGCCTTAGTGTGTAATGTAAAGGAGTTCTAAATAATACAGGCCAAAAAAAGGGACAGTACCTGATTGACCCAGGAGAAAAAGGCAAATGAATAGAAACCGCCAGATTATGATGCAGACAAAGCAATGAGGACACATTAGGGTATATTTACAATGAAATGGTGCAGTGTCGCAAGCAATTTTGCTGCGTCAAGCCAGGTCTTCGAAAAATGCAGGGATGCGCCACATTTACAACAATAGAGAGCATCCCTCTGCTTTCCCCTGCATTGTGAGATGATTGTGTTTGTGCAGAAAGAGACAACATCCTGCACAAAAACAATAATGAATGGCGTTTTGCTCATTGTGTGTGCTGCGGAATTCAGCACACATAGAAAGAGCAAGAAATGAGGAGTAATAAAAGTATTTCTCCTTGTTACAACACTTTAACGCATTCTGCCTCAGATTTACGTATATTTGTAAAGCTGGAGCAGTGTCAAAAAGCCATGTGTGTTGTGTAGGAACACCCACAGCAACACCCATGTGACGCCCCCTTGACACAGAGTACTGCATGAAAGAGGGCCATCTTTACAAGAGGGTGTAAAGCCATACAAAGTGTAACTGTGGTCCCACACACTGCGCCACAAGAGCGAGAGCATAAAAAAAATGTGCTGTTTTGGTGGAGCTATGTGCTTGTAAATATGTCCTATTGTCTAAAGGTCTTTCACATGGGAGGTGGCTTACTGAGAAATTAGTCGCTACAGCTTTACACGTAGTACGGAGAACAAGAGACTGGGTAGGCATGACATCTTTGGTTCTTCTTAAAAAAAGAATTGACTGTACTGAAACTATGTTTAAAATAGGTGTACAGAGAGTGTGAAGTATCACATACCTACTTATACCAACAGTAGCGGTCAAAGGCAACTGGACTATAGAAGTATTGGGATAACTTATTCAGACTGGTTCCTCTGAAAGTCCTCAAGAATTTCCACAGAGTCAGTCACATTAATCATAAATTCAATATCCTCAGGCTAAGCCTTGACTAAGAACTTGACTTACAATCGTGTCATATATACAAGCCATATATCTTCCTGATTTTTCAAGCTAATAGCATGCTTGTACCAGAATCAGCCAAAAGGGATGAACACCAGACCTCCACACATTCTGCCCTTCTGCCTGTAGCTTTTGCTGTCCACTTCAGATCCAAGACTAGTTCAGCAATTTCTTGTCAGCCTGTGAATGTTCTATGCCTTGTTTATTGGAAACAGTTGCTTTACCGATAATGACAAACACAAGGTGTAGCCACAGGCTTCATGTTTTTAGATGAAAATGTTTGGGCACATCCCACCTTGTAGCTTGATATTCCTTTTTGGGAACCCACAATAGTTTTGAATTCATCCATCCACACTGCTTCCTGCTCCAGAGCTAAACCATCATGCAGATGGAATCTTTCATTGGGAGCAGCTTCATGGCCTGATGGCCAACCTACCCTGCTTGGCAGCTATAGCACATGCTTGAACCAGTGCTTAATTTGAGCCGGTGGTTTCTGGTGCTCAGCACCGGCACTTAAGTGTCAACGCCAGGGCTTGTACCAGTCTGCCTCATGGTGGCACTGTTAAAAATAACTATTGACTGCTGCCCAAACCATTCTTGTAGCTTTGGGGCCTAGAGTAAGCTGAATTGTCACACTTGTAAGAGTGTGATGATTAGTAATTGTGTTGGTACTGGCAGCTCTGGCAAGAGCAATGTGTGGTGCAAGTTGCAGAGGCCCCCTGACAAGGGTCCGGGGACGTATGTTTATTTTTTTAATTAAGCACTGGCTAGAACCAGATCTTGTTACAAAATGTATAACATATCTAGCACACTATAAGCTAAAGAAAACGATCACCCTGCAGATTTATTTGTGCATTGGAAACAAAACCTACATACAAGACCTCCTTGCAAATTGTTTATTTATTTAGTTGTTTTGCTTATTTATGACATACCTAGCCTTACCTTCCTGCTTATTTTAAGCATGTTTTCATATCGATTATTACACATTTTCATGCTGATGATGCATTTGCACACCAGGCAAGCAACACAGAAAATGACCTGACCTCCAGACTTCACCAGCTGTATCTCACCTGGTTCACGCGCATTTTCTTATACAAGAGCAGAGCCCGGAAGGGGCAGAAACGGAACCAAAAGCCCTGGAAAGTTTTCTTAGACCAACTTAATATTACTTAAAGTGAGTAAGCCAGAACAACTCAGGAGAGGTTTAGGTATTCTCCCTCAAGAAATATTTGAAAACAAAATTAAACATCTGTCACTATTAACCAATGTAATATTTTTCAGATTATTCACCTCAGGTATATGGAGGGCCGAGTCGGCTTTGTGAGTGCAGATTCCTGCATTTTTCTGGTACAAGCATATCTGCCAGGATAAGTGGAAAGTGTTTTCTGTAACCTGAGAGTGTTCACTCAAAAGTAAACCTTTCCCAATGCTGACTACCGCACACTTGCTCAGCCTATTTTTACAATTCAGAGCTATGCACACTCTGTGGTGTCCATACCATGCTTTACACTAAATCCGATCTAGTATGGGACTATGCAAAATCGCCCGTCTCTGTATTTGGCTTTGCAAAATCTTTAGCCCCATTCTTTTCTGTGTATCAACTGCACAGTAAAGCATGTGTGCAATCTGCAGTCCTCTTTGGGCTCTGCCAAGTCTGTCACCTCCATACTGCCCTTCTCAGGCCTAGCTGAAACCGAGGTGAACAGCTGGGGCAGGGCCCTTTGACTTGCCTCCTCCCATCTTTGTTTCCCTTGCTTCAGTGAGCTGTATTTAGAAGCAACCAGTATCTTCCCATCCTCAAAGACGACTTCAGGCTGTCATGGGATTCTAATAAAACTCTGTGCACAGATTGTCAAGTTATTATCCTTGTTCCTGTCGATTCCCTCAGCCTCAGTATTGTGCCTTTTAGATTAGGAGGCCGACCTCTGTTACACAGCTTCCACTTTACTGCAATCGTAAATAATTTTACAGAAGCTGTAACCCTGAAGGGAATTAAGTATTGTAATTCCCGCAATAGTTATTCTTAAAAATGTATGCACCTGTTTTACAGTGTTTTCTCCACAGATATTCCCTTCCGGTGTTGGAATAA
This sequence comes from Lissotriton vulgaris, assembly GCF_964263255.1. NCBI lineage: Eukaryota > Metazoa > Chordata > Amphibia > Caudata > Salamandridae > Lissotriton > Lissotriton vulgaris. The sequence goes on from NC_141689.1 coordinate 1,472,790,440, forward strand.
AAGAGACATCTTTAAACGTGGACATGTCTACCATACTCTCCGAATATGATACACTGTCAAAAGTTGCACACAAACCAGCAACACCGTGCAGTGAGTCGAGGTGGCTGTGACAGAAGGTTGCTGCTAGGTGACGGGCAAGGTTGTAACAGTTTCTGACTGCAATTGTTTATAGTCTCCGCAGAACCTAGCCAAAGGCGGGTTCGATCAAAAAGAACGAAATAAATCAAAATAATTGATTATTTTTTACATGCTGTGCCCTTGCAAACACAGGGTCCAGCATGAAACACAGGGGTCACTAAGGCATTGCCAGTGGTAGCAAGTACAAGACACAGGTCGCAGGTGAGACCCCTGGTGACCCCTAAAGACATCCATGGTCTTGGTCTTTGACAGCTTCTTCCTCTAGCCGGGAAGTCACACTTTTCTAGAAGTCAGAGAGATGCTTAGTTGGGATGTTAGGAGACTGCCTATCTCTCCATTCCAATACAAAGGGCATATTTACAATAACTGGCCCATCCCTGGATATCAGCAGAGATGCGCCAGTTATTGTGTGCCATGCCTCCGCCACCATTGATGCGCCGCATTTACAATGCGGCGCACCATGGGGCAAAATCGGCACAGATGCGTAACGCAACGGCAGCATAAATGAAGAGCAAGGGACTTGTAAATCTGCCCCTAAATGCTTTCTACATAGGCTTATTTGGCAGCTCCAAAAGCGCGGAGTTCTCTTTCTGGCCAAATAAGTTTAGTTTAGTTTTGGTTTAATTGTTTCATTTTTTGATTAATCTGAAAACACTTCTGGTTTAACTTGCCTGTCTTTCATCGAATATGAATGTGAAACAACTATTTACATTTCACAACTTTATTAACTCTGTCTTTAATCTACTAATCTGATTTGTTTGCACCTTCCTGTGCTTCAGTTGTAAAAACATAGGTGTAGGGGTGCAAGTTTTTCTAAGGCACCCACACCTGATGTTGCTAAATTGTTGAATACCTGCATTTCTGAATACCAAGGCAACGTAGACGACTCTACAGCATACTTCTTTCTTCTGTCCATCCATTCTTCCTGTCTCATTATCTCACTGTTTCAGGTTCTTCTTCATCCGGGGGTTCTCCCTACTCCATTTGTCATTGTTTTCCCATCTTTCGCTTCCCCCATTCTGCCTTTCTTTCTCCTGTTCTGGGTCAAAATCTGATGATAAAAAAAACAACTTTTAGCCAGAAAATAAGAGCACGTGCCACCTCCTGGAAGCACCAGTTCACATTAAGCACTGATTTCACTCATACAAATACACCGCCAGGTTGATTCAGGACTATTGATGTTACAGCACTGTGCTATACAACACTCCAAAACACCTAAATTGGTAATTAGTGAGACTTCTGCATCTCTCGTCGTTTTGTTACCCATTTTCCTTATCCAGTTGGTCGTGCGCTTCAATTGCACATTTATAGTGTGTTTTTTGTCAACTAAATCCCGTTTATCCCTGAACATTCCTTGTAAAACTATTACGCAGTGTATTATCCATATGCAGTGCTGTGCTTCTGTACTACTGATGTTCAAATGATAGTGTTTCCACAAAATGCACCCATGTGTCCATATTCTCTCATGATTTGGCCAACTATACAAGCAGTCTGCTCAGCACCTTCGCAATTATGCTTCTGGCTCATGAGAGTTGACAGTGTATGCTATTGTGTCATCAGGCGCAATATACAGAGGTATGTGGCTTCTCTCCTGTAGTCACCGGACCTGTCCACTGACATCTTTGGATTGCGTTGTCAAGATTCCAATGGAGCATTCTATTGTACTTTCTTTGTGGGTATGCACGGCCAAAATGGCCGAAAGAGGAAGCTAACATGGGCAGAGCCATGTTAGACTGTAGAGGTGTGCATTAAAATGTCCTTTGCATCACAAACTATGGGCCTGATTCACAAAGGTAAACATACAATTTTAGTCTAACTTTACTATTCACAAAAGCAAGTAACGAGTAGTGTCTTTTTGACTGTGAAGTCTCTGCACTCACCTCAAGTGCGGAGACTCTGCAGTCGTAAAAAAACTACTCATAACTTACCTATGGGAATAGCAAAACTTAGTAAATTTACACTACAAGTGTAGGTTTGCCTTTATGAATCAGACCCACTCTGTGCATGTTAACTTATGGAAGCATCACAGTGTTTGATTCTTGTACAACTGTCCATTCAAGAAAGGTGCCCCTGGAAATTATACATCTGCAGTACAGTGTACAAACTCTGTGGGAAATTGCATTTGTAGTAGAATGATCGTGTGACAGTTTGCATGACTAACTCATTTTATGGGCTTGTGCTTGTGTTCATGTGTGCTGTGCCAAGTTGCATGCAGATTGTGCTGCAGGGATCTTCTTACTATGGGCTAAGGAATGTCTTCTCTTATTACAGTGATGTAAAGCAACATACACTTGAAAGAAAGGAAGGTTGACAATTACAGGTACATGTGCTGACTAAAGTGTTGACTGTTGGTTGTTTGCAATTATATTAAAAAACATAGAGCTTGTAACATAAAAAGTCGTCACTCACCTATGTCTCCTCAGGAGTTGTCTGAAGCTCTTCTCAAACATCTGGCCACACCAACCGATCCTCACATTTCTCCTCTTTTATAGCACCTCAGATCTGAACAAGTCCCTACCTGCCCCCATCTCAACTACAACTTTTCCACCTCATGCTCCCGACGCTGGAGGCAAAGGCTCCAGGTCATCTCTACTGCTTCCTTCTTGTCACCTTCCATTACTACGTTCATTCTCTTTTCTCTTTCGCCTCATCTCCCTGCTCTTCTTCTTTCACCTTGGGCTCTCAACTCCATCTTCATGCCCCAATAATTCTTGCCTTTCACTTCCTAGTATCTGCAGTCCCTCGTCCATAACCCCGCCAACCTTTTTGAATCTGAAGACAGGTCCGCCATCTCTCTCCACTTACTTTTTCTCTTCCTCTCTTCTAGCTAACCCCTTGAATTTCATTTCTAGCCTCCTTTAATCTTCAATCCCACCTTCCCACCTCAGTTGCATCTTCGTAAATGCAAAATCTATGTGCAAGAAGCATCTAAATATCTACAACTTGAGGTCAAACTCTGAACCAGATCTTTTTTTGTCACTGAAACCTAGGGGCCGATTAGGATCGCGGACGAGACTGCGTCCGTCCACGACCCCCAAGGTGGAGGGATCATCCGCAGGGGCTGGGGCGTTTCCTCCAGTGCAATTAGGATGTGACCTCCACTCTGGCAGTCACATCCTCAATATTTAACATTGCGCGTGGGTGCTGCTTGAAGCAGCACCCGCCGCAAGGTTAAATATGCATGCTTCGCATTTGCATGCACAAAGCGGCAGACACCGCGCGGTGCCTGCCGCTTTGTGCATGCAAATGCAGGGGGGTACCATAGGTACCCCCCATGTGCATCCCCACCCCCGTCGCAACGGGCCCCCAAACAAAACACCGTATGCCTTTCCACGGCGGAGAAGCCGCAGCGGAAAGGCATGTCTTCTGCCCCATCCTAATATGGCCTCCATATTAGAGCTTTTCCACCGTGGTCGTAAGGCGACGGCGGCGGAAAAGCGGCGGACGGTCTTCCTGACCCCCCAGCCATCCTAATCTGGCAGGGAGTCTTTGAAGGCTCCGCAGCGGTTTTTCTGCATCTTCTGGGCCGGCGGACACTTCCTCCGGCCAGAGGATGAGGAAAAACCGCAATCCTAATTGGCCCCCTAGTTAGGAGATGACGAGGAATCCATCCTCTGTGAGGCTATTGCATATGGATATCAAATCTTCACAAGCAATCTCCAAAGAAGACTTAGGAAGGCATAGGAGACTCTTTCAAGAACTACTTAACTACCACAAGTTTCCACGATTTCTCCACTGAAGAATGTGAATCACTTCTGGTCCACTTGTCACCTATCTCTAACTAATCATGCTAAGACACAGCACCCATCAAAATATTCAGCATTTACAGAACAATTATTTCATACTGCCTCATCATCAGGGCCGGACTGGGAACCAAAACCGGCCCTTGCAAAGAGCTCGGCCGCACGCCCCCCCCCACCCCGGAGGAGGTTTAGTGTTCGAGCGAGCTCTTTGCCAGGGCCGGTTTTCGGACGATTTTGGGGCTATGCTGCAAAAACGGCCCTGTAACAAAAACGGCCCCCAGGGGCCCAAACGCAGCCCCACCCTCGCGGCGCACCGGGGGATTGCACGTTTCCCGCAACGGCCAGTCCGGCCCTGCTCAACATCATGGGAGGCTTGAACATTTTGTTCAGCCAACCAAAAGTTATCAAAGTAGATCCCTTCTGTCACGTCTAGCAACTCAACTTTTTCCATGTTATGTTTTTGTCTTTGTCAACTAATTCACCAAGATACACCCAAATAAACGTATCCATCTGTATTGCAGCAGATGCTCATGTAAAGCGATCTGATACCTTCGGGTTAAGTTTGCGTTATATAAAATTCCCCCCCAAAAAATTCCTGGGCCCTTGTTTTGCTCAGCCAGGTCTCATGAAACTGGCAAGAATGTGTCTCGTCATCTGCAGCCAGCCCCACCTCACACAGTTTTATCACCCTAATTATACAACTACCATAGTAACAACGAATGAAAAGAGCTTCTGCAGATAAAGAAGTAACCACAACCTCATCACTCTTGAGTCTTACCTTGTCATCTACCCACAATTCAATCTCATCACAGGAGTGAAGCAGTTATACCATTGGTTCTCAGAAGGCTCAACAAGGTGATACCACTCTTGACCTCCTCAGAAAACATAGGCACCAATGGGAAAAGCAACAATAGACAAACATGTAGGAATATGTCACTGTAAAAACAAAAAGGCTATTCCCATTGTATTGCCAAATCAAAAGACCCATTCTACAAACGTCACATGGTTCTTTCAGATTCCTATGACCATGAATGCACCACAATCGTGATTTTTCATTTACAAGTCCTTTCCAATTTCAGTCGAGACGCACTCATCATCAATCTCTATCTTCAGGTTGCAAAACCCAAAATGCCACCATCTGTCTGACCAATCCTGGCTGCTTTAAAGCAGTAATAGCCGGCTGGATCCCCTGTGGATTCTCACCCATCTCAAGTTTTTAGAGACATGCTACACCCCAACGCTGGTGCCATCCCAGCCAGGCAATGCATAAATGCTTCCTCAACCTGTGAAATCTTTCACAATGTACAAAGAACCAGTGCATCCAAATCATCATGAAAAAACAAAACCTCCATCCAGAAGACCTAGCACAGTCCATTTAGAGAGGGTATACACTTTACACCAAATATACCGTGTCCTATTATAAACATTTTCCTATCTGTCCATGTGATGTACAGATGGACACAGGTTGAAATTATTTCAACATGTGCTACATAATTGACAAAGGTGTATTTATCATTGAGTGTGGACCATGACTCAGATATAATTTACTCTAATGCAGTTTGCCACAAAAAATAGCAGGTGAGGGGAACAGAAGCTCTCTAACGGGTTGATACAGACCTCAAAAGAAGTTACAGGACAACCCTCCAGTCCTGTACGAATTATAAGTAAACAATGACTGGGTTTGAGGTCTTTTAAAGGCCATTTCCATGAGTGAGGGAAACATTTTGAAAAAAGAAAAGAAAATAGAAGAGAAAAATTGGGAATGAAAAAAGATGTAAGACAAATATTTAAAAGATAAATACTTAAAAATGATATACATGTAATAATAGAGAAACGAAATGAAATAGCGAACTCATAGAGAAATTTACATCTACACACCCCATGGAAATGATCTTTAATAGACCTCGAAATCAGCCAGTGTTTGCTTGTATGTAGTGTTTAGGCTACTTCATGACAATGCGTGTTAGAGATGTGATCAGGAAAGTTATCCTATGGAAATGTGGTTACACCCACTCAGGTCGAAAACAAGTTCTAATGTACTTACCGCATTTTAAAACATGGAAGCTACTTCTGAAAGATCTGCTAGGCAGTGTGTAAATTAGGGTTGGACTAGACTAATTGGCTGAGTTTTCATAAATCGGGCCTTTCAATAAAAGCTGTTTATTCAGAACGATTGGCAATGCATTAAAAAATCCTAAATTAAAAAAGCAACCTCGGTCTATTAAAACTTTTAAACTGAAGAAAAAAAATACAATGAGGTTATGTTTTGCATTCCCTCCCCAATGCTGTCCTCTTGTGTTTTTACACTTAACACAAAAATTAAATGTTAAAAATAAACGCCATTTGCATTATCACCATTGCAAAGTTATGCAAAGAGCGTGAGTATGTAAGGGTATCCTTGAAGGGCTTGTCTTTGACCCTTTGTCTCGTGGGAAGTTTGCTTTGTAAGACGTTGCCCCGGGACCTTTTGCTTCATGCAAATAAGGTGCAATGACTTCTAGGACACGACAATGCCACCGTTGGACACTGTCTGACAGCTGGAATGAAGCGGCAATGCCTGTTTGAAAAGCACTGTAAAAAAAACACGAATCGTATTATTTAGGGTTGACTTGATTCGCTAGTTCAATCCAACAGGGAGTGGTTCTTTAAACAGAACTGAATGACTGGCTCCTCTCCCAGACGGCCCCTACAGATGGTATGACCGCCCTCTCTTTAAAACGGGTTAATTTATGGCTTTTCAGGGGGCAATTTGTTTTCGATAGTGTCTTAGGTTGGTGCAATACCCCATTGTTTGATGTCACCTAACTGTAGATCTTAAAACAGAGTAAAAGTGAATGATCTTGGTTAATGATCCTGAAACGCGGTGGTGCTTCGCTCATGACAATACTATGTATATAATATATGAATTCAGATGTTTTCTTGCTGTTCAAAATTTACAGCCTTTAAAATATATTCTTCTGAAATGTAAAAACAGAAATATAAAAATATAATGGGACGATTTACATATTTTTTGCGCTGGGTTTGCGTCAACCTGCACAAAACGTTTTTTGTAGGATTTATTTTTCAGCGCAAAATTTGTTTTGTGCTGGAAAGTTGCCTGATAACTGGCAAGTAACTGCCTTGCGTTGCTCTACATCAGAGGGGTGCTACATGGGTGGTACATGGGTGTTACAATGCAACCACCCTTGCTTTTTGATGCGAAACAGACCGTGCTAACTATAGTAGACAAGGTTTTGCGCCAAAAAATAATACCACTTTGAAGCAGGCGTTAAAAGGAGAAATACTTCACTGACCTTGGGTCTTAACCTTACACTACTGATGCGCCCCCACTAACCAAAATTTGGTCAGATATTCCACACTCCCGCTCAATGTCTTGTGATATGGGGCACTCTTTAAGGGCCCTCCCGAGGCTAGTGTACAACTTGCAGGACTTCCCACTCTTCGTTCACCAATCCTGGTCCTCCGGCCTTCATAGGGTTCCTTCCTATCGGCGAACAAGAATATGAGAATAGACTTCTATAATTGTGTCCAATCGCCCTACAACTTTGGGATGAGAATGGCTGACATTCGGTTGTATTATTGGGGCTCCAAACCATTGATGACTGTGTGTTTGGCGATTCCGACGACCCCTCCTTTCACTTGGAGGTTTCACCTGTGGGCTGGAAATCTATACTGCACTTTCTATAGGGCAGTCCCATTTCTCTCTCTCTGCCTGAGGTCATGAGGGCCACTGTCTTGTGCTGGTGGTGGCCCTCAGTTGGATTATGGGGACCATAGGCTTATGTGGATGACTCCCTTTTGGCAAACCAGATGGATCCCTCAAGTACATCTCTAAATGGGTTTGAATGATGGGACATTATAGGTATCTCCCTTCTCGGGGACGTCTGGGAGGACACACAATTGAAGACCTTCCAGGCACTCCAGGAAGAATTTAAACTCCACAAGACACAATTCTACAGATATCTGGATCTATATCATGCGTTGGAGGTGTACCACCTGCAGTTGCAGGACCTGCCAGGCTAAAAGGGTTAAAAGGGAGGGTTGGGTTGGTACACTGGATGCTAGAGATTGGAGACACACTAATAGCTGGTTATTGCCTCTTGTTTACATCTGATTCAATTGAAATACCTGCATGCTTCATACTTTACGCCTCAGTGACTGTGGAAGATAGGCACACTTCTCACCTCCAAATGCCCTAAGTGCACTCATGCTGACATTGAGTTCTATCATAGGGTATGTTCCTGGCCTGGTATTCGTCCTCAATTTTTTACCACACTAATCTGACATTTTAGAGCCCAATTAATTGCCACCCCGTGTTCCATTGTTGGGCATTCTGCAGGATGCAGGGGGACTTTGGGAAGAACACACCCTGTTCAGTATAGGCAATGTGATTGCCAAGCATGATATTGCTCAGCATTGGATGTCCTCAGCAATGCCTACTATCACAGAATGGTGCTGCATGATGAACTGGGGTTCTAAAGTGGAGGAGCAAATCTACAAGGCCCGGGCTGCCCCGGCAAACATGAAAAATGTTGGCGCAGGTGGTGGACATATGACACATTGACCCTTTTCATTTTCCCACCTGTAGCTTCTGTTGCGATAATATGCTTTGTACTGTGTACTGTTTAGGAACCTTGTTGCAGAAAATCAATATTATTTTTGATTGTAAAAAGAAAGGAGAATTTCCTTTTTTCCTCCTTGTTTTTCTGACTTTGCGTGTATGCTGCACTGTACAGAAAACATACAAAGTAGAATACGATTTACAGTTTGTCCAGGCATAGTATTTTGTACTGGAAGTGTATACTTCCAGTGCAAAAACTTTACTAGGTTCACGCAGACACATCTGCGCTATGGTGCAAAGGTGTGTGTGTGAAGCTCAGCAGGCTGATTGTGCGCCAGCCCTAGGGAGAGGGGAGGAGAGTCCAATTTCTCTATAGATATGGTGCGTTCCACCTCGTTCCCTGTACACGGAACCCACATGCACCCTATTTGAAAAAAAAATGTAAGTAGTATGACATTTTTGGGATTTGTGAAAGGTGAAAGTTGACATGGTGATTAACGGTAATTCTCTTTTAGATTCAATTAAATATTTTCAATACCTTACAGCACCAGACCATTTAAATGTCAGACCTGCAGCACAATTTGACACAATTAAGAGTTCCCTGAGGTACCACAACCTCAGTGTTGCCACATTTATAGTTGACAAGCGGCAACTCCCCTACTCTTCACATTCACACAACACATAAAAACTGTTACTACAGGTTGCGGTATTATTGGTGCATTAAATATCTCCTATTCCGTGTTTTTCTCAGGAAAACACAGAAAGCTTTCTGGATCAATTTCTCCATGTATTGGAATTTACCGTAACTTTCAGCTGGGAAAATTCAGCTGGTTTGCCAGTTGGAATTCAGCAAGGGAAAAATTATGAATAATTGCACTTGGAGGAAATATTGGAATTATTATGACTTTGACTTTGAGTAGAATTCACTAGCCCACTTTGAATCATAGTCTGAGTGGTGGGTCTGTGTACATTGATAGGTTAGGGAGCATGCCTGAGTCTTGCCTGAGCATATATGAGTCAACTGTGGAGACTATGAGCATTGCAACATGGAGGAAAAGAAGGGGCATATTATCGAGGACGGCATTAAAATTATTGCCGGTTTAGCAGCAGAAAACCGCAGCTAAAGTGGCGATAATGGGCTTAATAATATGCCCTGGAGAAGTCCAATAGAAGCCCATGAATTTTCAAGGGCATATTATCAAGCCCACTATCGCCGCTTTAGCAGCAGTTTTCTGCTGCTAAACCGGCGATAATTTTTAATGTCGTCCTTGATAATATGCCCCGAAGTAATGAGTGTATGATGTGACTATTGGGGCTAGAAGATGTGGTGAATATGGCACAAGGTTTAATAAAAGCAGACATTGTTGAATTATAGATGGAGAAAGACACTCACTAATATCATAAAAAATTACCCATCTCACAGAGACCTTGATGAATGAAAGTCAGGGTATCCTAGCTGCTCTTTTACTTGATTTTACTTTGTATTTTTGTAGTACATGCTGCATTTACGTTGTGCACCGATTACTGTGGGCTTTTATAGATGTGCATTCAGATTCCTTGAAGGGATGTTCTCCAGAACAGGTTTGTTATGGAATGGAGAATGACAGTTTTCATTTCTCAAACTGTTTTCAAAACATCCCTAAGCATTTTTTGTGTCTGTGTGTTCCCATGTGTCCCCATCCATGTCTTCTCAATTCCCTTTACAAGTGTCTCTGATTTTCTGTATCTTATCACGTCTTCATGTGCCTGTCTTCCCAGAGTCTTTAGTAAAACCTTTTGTCCATGTCTTACGCTATGTTTTCTGATGTCTGCCTTCCCATACGCATAACTTCCTACTGCCTTCTTGTATCTGTCCATCCTCAGTGCCGTCTATGGTCCGACTCTCCTGGTGACTCCCAGTGTCCACGTGCTCCAATGCCCGTGTCCTCCACATAGCATTCAAGCCTTCCCATTTTCTTGCCATATTTTCAGGTGTCATTCTTTGCATCGTTGTGCCCGTGCCCATCTGTTCTTCCCCTGTCACTCTTTCAATGTGATACCATTGTCTTTGCGTTGTCCCTATCACTGTATATTTGGGTCCTTATAACTCTTTCAAGCTCCATGGCTCTCTTTGTCAGTGTCACCACATGCCACTGTCTTCCACTGAACTGTGTTTCTAGATACTATACGCCTGATTTAGAATTTAGCATACAGGGTACTCTGCCACAAACGTGCAAAGTACCTTTCCACAAAGTGACAGACGTCTACTCTACATTGAGTCAGGCAGACCATCAAGTTTCTGACGGCAGTGCTCTCACTGGCTCAGCTGTTGTAAACCCTACCCCGATGGCCTAGTGAAGTTGGGACCATCGGTGCAGGTGCATCAGACCATTCAACTAACTAGAGCAGATGGTCTGATGCATTGATTTTTCAGTTTGGAACCGCCAGGACAGCCTTTGGGGTCCCATACCGACAAAATAGAAAGATTCACCCCTCAGAAAACTCCCAGAGTGTCAAGGTCATTTATATTTTTGCTTTTCAAAAACAAATTCCTACTCTGGGAGATTTTTTAAAACAAACAAACAAATTTGCTGAGCAGCTGCCTGAAACATGATGACTGCTTAGTGCCGTCAGAGAAGTTGCTGTGGCGGTGGCTCCATTGAAGGCACAGAGATCTCCATAGAGTTAGTGAAGATCTCAAAATATGGTTGTGATTATTCCCACCTGGGTAGCAGAGATAATGAACTCTGCCAACTTTAAATGAGGACCAAGGTCTCCTAGCAACAATATCTCTGGGTGTCTCTAGTGTTTGTTTTTCTCCAGTGTCTTCCTGCATCTCCCAGTATTTTCCTATGTTACCCCAGTGCTAGGGAATTTGTCTCTAGCATGTCTCACACAATAGTCACTTTGGGTTTCTCAAGTTTATCTCCAGTGACTCCCCTCAGAGTCATCTCCATCCATGTTTCTCAGGGCCACTGCCAACAGCATGTGTGTTTCCTTTACAGGACAACCTTTGTCTTTTTATCACAAGATGAACTAAACCAACATGTCAAAATGTATCCGAAGTATGTTTTTGGATTAACTAGTTTTGTGTGTGTATATCTATGTGTTACATTCAATATTATTTTACTTTTTCTTTCCCTTAAGTCCTCGCCTCAAGCTATCCTTTAACCCCTTTAATTTATGAGCCCATTACAAGGACACCATATTATTTTGTGCCAATTGTCTCACAGGAGTGAAAAGTGAATATGGACACTTAAAATAAGGACAGCTTGTCCTTGACATCCTAATGATTGGTAACCTTTCATTTTGGTTGAGCAACCTCAAAGGTTCCTGGTTCAAGAGAGTTTGTGCTCTTTTTCCAGGGAGTGATCCATAAAAATCATTTTTAAATTACATCAGGTTTAATTTACTCCTTTCCGTTGGCGCACATTAAACATGAGAGGTGTATATAATGTTCATCCCTAGGTGCTTTTTTTCTATGGATCACATATAATGTTGTACTCTGCAGAAAGCAAACCTCTATTAAATCACTTATTGTAATAAAAAGTGTGCATCTAATGTTCTACACATCCTCCACATTTAATATGGTCCCTGGAAACAACGCTTTCCGTAAAGGAACTGTCCCTGCAGAACAGTATTGTTCATTACATATTTTTTACTTTAATACCTCATTAGGAGGTACTTTATGATTCAAAATATCAGACTTAATATATATAGATGAATTAGATTCTACCTAATCTCTGAATACCGTTTTGAAAAGATTGTTATTTCCTAAAAAGTGTCTGTGATATAAACATGATTAAAATTATAGTAAAACAAAACATTTTCATAGCACAGGAAGAATTATTTTCCACGCACCTTACTTGTAGGTACACCCTTAACGTTTTTTTTCCTGCTACTTTTTGAAAAACCCTTCCTCATTCCATGAATTTGAGTTATTAGCAACACCTAAGGAATATTTAGGAATATTTACAAGCCCCTTGCACTGCCGGTACGTCACTTTTTCCCATACTAAAAGTAAATAGGTCCCAGTCACTCATCAGTTAACATCTGAAAGGCTACCAGTAAGCTTATTCAAATTATCCTGCGCTGTGTTGCACCATAGGTGCAGCATTTTTAGGAACTTTTGCTTTACGTTTATGTTTAAAACAACTATTTTGTTGAAATCTCTAATTATGGTGGATTATGTGACAATTGCACACATTGCAACATTACACAAAGAATGCTGTAGTTGTTGAATACCCCGATTCCGGTGGTCCTGTTTGTAAATTATAGAGAGTCTTGCCAGTGGGTGTGTTTCGTCATGAGATGAATGCATTCATTAGAAGGATTGATGCTGTCAGATTGACTTGGCCACAGATTGCTGCTCTCGTTATTGGTCCTTTAGAAAGGAGCTGTCATCCCACTGTGAAATACGCCCTCACGAATACCTGCTGTCAGGTAAAGTGGCCAGAAGTTGAATAGGAACATTCGCTTTCAAGACCAATTTTTGAGAAAATGCAATCGACGTTTCAGATCTTGATTATATATCACATGCAATCTAATCTGCCAAGTAATGGTCTCTGCAGGGACCTGATCACATTTTACCTCATTTACTCTGAGAACCGTGATTGATCATATGCATGTACTATAAAAAAAGTTGTTTCTTGTGGGTATTTGCTGCTACCATTTTCCATTATAATTATTAGTATGTGGACTCTAACAAAACCTATTTTAGATGATCAAAATATAGCATGAACTTCAAAATTGCAAGCAACGGTCAAGAAAAATAAAATGTTTATGATAAGGGGGTGAAAACTGTAAACAAAATGTTGGTTTGTTGAACCATCACACTGCAGGCTGGGTGAGTGAATGAATACAAAGCTTCAATTTGTATAGGTATTGAAATGTGTGGTTGGCATTGTGAATCAATTGCAAAAGACTGGAAATATTCACAAGTCACCAAAAGACTGTGGAGGTACCTGTGGGTGGATCCCTCTCCATGTGACTCATAAGGACTCAGGCTCCTCTCCGCCTGCATCGTGATATGGATTGCGGTGTCTTGCAGACACCGCCACCATATCATGCCCTTTTTCCTTCCGGTGGACAATTCGACCAGTGGAAAAGCGGCAGACGGTCTTTCCGTCCGCCGTGGACCACCCAGCCATACTAATATGGTAGTGGTTTTTCAGGTATGGATGGCGGGCTGATTCCCCCCACCTGGCCAGCGGTGGCTACGTCCGGCCCGGTTGGGGTGATCCGCCCACCATCCTAATGGGCCCCATAGTGTCATTTTGTCATTTTCTCTTTCTATATCACCTTTATTATTATTAAATGTAAAAAAAGACTTTTTCATAGTAGGCCCATAAAAGTATGGATTTTGTAGAGGGCAAACCCAGTATTCAATTACTTCAATGTGCTTTCATGGTGGATGGTTAAAGAAAATGATACATCGTGAATTAAAGCGATGGGCCCTCGATCACTCAATTTGGTCAAGTGAAGAAGGCGGGATTTAAGTCTAGGACTACATATTGTACATTACCGGAACTGTAGTGTTACATTGTTCATTTACCATCAAAAGTCAGTACTTTGGACTCAGTTATTCAAATTATGTTCTTCAATTAGTATGAGTTTATGGAAATCAATAAATACATTTATCGTACCTTAAATAAACTTGCTACCATGTGTGTATCATCATCATAGTAAACTTTATTCAATCTATATAAATAGACCATAAAAGTACAATAAAAGAGAAATCATTACAATACAATAAATAACCAGTGCCTCTTCCAATACATTATAAAAATTATGTCATCTCTTGTCATCATGGCCCTGTCTATGACATCTTAGTATTAGTTTTACATTTTGAGCTGAAATCAAGAGGGAAGGGAGGAGGGCAAAAACCTCGACTAGGGTTCCTCTATGCAATTCCACCTACCTGGCGTTCCCTTATAATGATCAAAATGTGTTTAAAAACTTTGTACAGTATTTACAGAAAGAAACCATAAGGGTCAAGACAGGAATAAGTTAAGTTAAAACCACTCAGTGTCCATCATATTTATGCTCAAACATGTGAGAAGTTATATAAGATTTAAAGGTGTGCTTTTATGGTTGGAATGTTTCCACAATCACTGAATATCAAACACAGTGAAAGAACATGTCTGTTTGTGATCACGCTTGCACGAGCAAACTCTGCGGGGACTCCAGGACATCTTTTTTTAAAAAAAAATTATTGTTTGGTCATTGAGATTCTGAGCCTCTCCTAAAATCCTTTTTCCTCATGTCAGTGGAGCCAGAAGTAATATTAACATACAATAGTATCTTCTGCCTTCCCGTACTCCACTGTATTACCTGGCTTGACAAGCAGACCAATTCAAGGAAAGTCACAACACCTAAGTGACCCCAGTTAAAAAAATAACTAAATGAGAGGTCATAGAGCCCCTACAGAGTTTGCTCCTCAGGTTACAGTACTTCAAAGTGACTTTGTTAATGTGCAGCACAGCTTCACAGAGACGGCTTGCCACTGTTTAACGTACAATTCAATATCTGAGAAGGAATCTTGAGTATCCCCTGTGCCGTCCCCATCCAACATTTGGGGGGATATATCTCCCCTGTCCCCCACAGCTAATAGTACATGCTGGACTCATGTACCTGTACAAGGCAGTTTCCGTAATGTTGGACTATTGTAAGTGCAGAAGCAATACAGAAATTTTCAGTTCTAAGCAGGGCTCTGGACTTCCTTTTGCTTCAGTGTCCCATGTCTTGCATATGCCTGAGGCTTTCATCATGCATAATAAGTCATTTATATGTGTGATAATCAATTTGGGCCTGATATTCAGTGAGCTTCAAGTTTGGCATTTATCAACTTGGAAAGGAGTTGTTGAACCACTGTTAAGCACAGTCACTGGGTTGCTCAGCAATTTCACATGTCTGTACATAGAGTTTTTTCACCATCATAACTAATTTTGTAGGATCGACTTCACTTTGTCATTATGAATTCGAATTACATTTTGATAAAAAACATTTTCAGGCATAGATAATCTGTGAAATTACAATGAACTGTGATTCTTAAGTGAAATGCACCAAAGCCTCCAACAACAAGCGCCAATACTCCTTTTCAGTCAATGGCACTTATTGGACATTATGTAGCCAAAGTTAACAACAATCAGGGCCTAGAGTTGGCAGGTCCCTCCAGGTGTCACACCTAGCAGTAATTTAAAAGGGACGATGAAATGGGTTTCTATTGGGCTCCATATTAATATCCTTAACTTCACCAGCAAGAATAGTGGTGATTTGTGAACAATTTATTTAAAAATACCTGAATGTACTCCATGTCAGAGATTTAGTTGCTGTTTACATTTCACATGTTTTAGTTAACCTCGCCCTCCATAGGAAGGTTAACTATTTCCAGGATATGTTGTTGTATTTTATCTGTATAAGTTATCATTCCTGTACAGTGCATACTTTGAACTGAATCACCTAGAGTTGTTTTGGCCTCCTCAGGATGTTGAAAAAAGTCCTCCCACTCTTACCTATGGAAGCCAAGCAAGTCGCCGTGCAAGGCCTGATCCTGTCCCGACTGGACTTCAGTAACGTCCTGTATCTAGGCGCCCCCGATTACACACTGCGTAAGCTGCAGTTTATCCAAAACTGTGCGGCTCGTACACTGCTTCAGGTGCCACGCAGATTGTCAGCCAAACCTGGGCTGAAGAGCCTACACTGGCTCCCGGTGCGGCAACAAATTTCTTTTAAGGCAATGTGTATATCCCACCAAGCCTTTTGGCAAAAAGGCCCGGTAATTAGCCGTGAGCTGATTACACAATACCATCTGAGTAAACACCTTCGCTCCAGTCAGGCCTTTTTAGCCACAGGTCCCAGAATCAAGAGAGCCAGAGCCGGCGGTAGGATGTTCTCCTACAACGCCGCAAGACTGTGGAACTCACTGCCTCTTCAACTCAGGGCCAAACCTAACCTGCTCTCCTTCCGTAAGCAATTAAAGACTTTTCTCTTCAACACTCACAACTAGTCCCCGAAGCTGACTGTTTCTGACAAGTAGAGCAACTTTCTTGCAGCGCTTGGATGCCCCAGGGCAGCAATCGTGCTTTATAAGTCCACCTTTCATTTAATTTCATTTCATTTCATTATAATAGCCCACAATTGAGAGCTCTGAGGTTCAGGCTGAAGGCACTGTGATCTTCTCACAGTGCCTGTTGGCATGTAAAAAGTTATCAGAATACATGGTTAATCAATTCTTTGCTTTTCTGCTGAGCACACTGAGAGGACCATTGACAAAGCCAACTGAGCCCGCTGGTTTTAGGTGTATGTCAGTTGTTGCATTATTTGTCTGGATCCAATAACAGTAAACTCAGTGAGACACCAAAATACCGGTCGGTTGGCAGACTATGAGCATCACAGAAATGTTGTCTAAATGTTTATGCCGCAGCTATAATTGCATAGACCACTCCCCCTTTTAGAGACCCCCCACTTTGTTCATCCCACTTAAAGCCCTGACAACCATTGACCCACTTTTGCTTTCTTATTTCCAAACTCATCTTTGTTTGCCCTTGTTACATATATTCTGTGGCCAGTAAAATAACTAGACTTGTTTGTGACATTTGGTAAGAATGGTCCCTTTTATTATTTCCTCTATATAAGAGATGCATGGTGTGTACATATTTAATCTTATTAATAAACACTTTAAAATATAAAATATGTATACATTTTACAATTCAGATCCAAGTGGTAGAATAATATTTTCACCTGCTTTTTTGTCCCAGATCCTTATACATCAGGAATTCATTATTGTGCAATCAGCTACCACCTGACATGATTGCCAATTTAGACACGGTGACAAAATGTGCAATTGTTTCCCTTATATTTGCTCTCTGTTGGGTATTACTCTTCTTCACCTAAGGGTATATGTCAGACTATTGATTAAAAAATGGTCAGACAAAAACCGTTTACAAAAATGTCACTGCACCAGGTGTAGACTTTATGGTATTACTACCACAATACTCTGGTAACATATCTCATTGAAAATCTCCATAATTATTTATAATTGATCATCTGAGAAGTGGATATCTGTGAAGTATTTACTTTTTAGAATACCTCCCTCCAGTATACAAAAAATAATACATATTAAAACCATAAGTAGGGCATGTCATATTATTGATACATTCTTGTTGTCTCCATGATGTAATGATATGATGGCTACCATGAAATGGGTTTGTGCCTTAACTGAAATCTCCCAACTTTGTAGGAGAGTGTTCCCTGATTTGCAAGGGACAGTGGCATGCAAATAAAAGACTTGCCATTACACTGCCACATTCTCATTATAAAGTTTGTGCTGATGACATCACTCCCCTGGAGAACACGCTCAGTAGACCAACCTGAGGGATCCTCTGCATAGTGTTCTATGCAAGTTTAAAGCAATCTGACCAATGACAAATGTGTTTGCTCTGCAACACCCATATAGAGATGCAGACGGCACTACTTCTCTTTGTATGACAAACATTTGGGTCAGCACCTGTCCTTCATATTGTTTACTTTTTAAAACTACTGTAAGATATGGTACAACTCTAGTAACTGACACTTTCCACGCCCATATGTTTCAATTCATTGCATCATAAGGCAAGGTTAGTGAGTAATTAGGTGTGCATTGAGCAGGGTGTTGCTCAAGCCTACTGAATATGGATATGGCAATATAAATGAATTGTTAGACTGTGATCTCATGGCAACATCCTCATAATAAGAGTCAGCAGTGGCCCGTGCAGGTAAGAGGGGTGGGCCGGTGGTGACGGGTGGGGACAGACGACGAAGAGGGAAAATTGATTATTTATTTTATTTTCCCTTTTGGTCATCTGTCTTATCCCCCTAATCCTGGCCCCAACGCCCCACCGATCTTACCTCCAGGGGCAGCGGCTGGTAAGGATCTATTGTATAAATAGTAGCACAATAGAGCAATGCCTTTTCTCCAAGAGAAACATTTTCGAAATTCCCTCTATTGCTTCAAACTTTGAACTTCATGGGGCCAATTTACACACTGCATTTTGAAGTACTATAATTGTACCATAAATGAACACAAAATATTATTCTCAAACCTAATGCATAGTTTACACCTATGCCTTTCCCATATTTTTGTGTGTGGAGCACTCCGCCCCAACTGTGGAGTTCTTACACACATACAAATACATTTTAGAAGTAAATGTGGGAGGGACTGGGTGGAGTGGCTGGAAAAGATGGAAGACTTACTACTAAAGAGTAGGGATTTAAGGAGGAATAAGAAGAGATTAAGGGCCTGTACCTACCCCCCAAAAAATAAGTTCATTGCTAATCACAAACTGCCATTCTAAAGTTACTGCAGCAAAAAACTGACTCAAAATGGTAGTAAATTATTCCACCTGAGCGTTGATGTTGTTCCAGCAACGCACATGGCTAACCACTGGTATTGCAATATCCTACCATACAAAATAATAGAGCTAGGAACTTAAAATCACAACCCAAGTGAAAGAGTGTTGAATTGTACTACATTTTGGAAAATAGCAAAAACATGAATACATTTCATTTAATGTTAAAAAATGCATAAATATGAAATATACTTTTAAATTAATTATAAAGTGTTTTAATAATCCTTTTGTTTTTACTTTTAAATAATTGTATACATCACTTTTTATAATTATTCATTCATAATATGAACATGTATTGGAAATGTATTTGTTTAATTTAAACTTGAAAACAATATTTTTCTTTTTATTTAACATATTTACATTATTCAAATATGTATTTCAAAGTTAATTAATAATTTTGTATACTTTCTTCTTTAGTATTCCATTTAAAATAAATATATTAAATACATTTACATTAATATTTAGCATAAAAACGTTTTTACAAAGATTTTCAAAGTTTAATAAACATCCTTACTTTTTCAATATTGCAATATCTGTAGGATAAAGTATAGGGGAAAGTTCTCTATTTAATAATATAGGGATATCTCCACAGGTATGTTATATTATATATAATTTTATAATGCGTGCAGCTACTACGATGAGTTTCCAGGTGCGAAACCAAGAGGAGTCACCGAGATATCAGAAGGTGACGAGGTAGGTTTTTAGATTTTTCTTGAAGGCCAAAGAGTCCTGGGTATCAGGAAGTGCAAAAGGAAGAGCGTTCCATGCATGGGCGGCTTTCACCACCAGGAAGTAGCCGCCCAGACTGTGGCGAATGAAGCGGGGCACTTTAGCTGAAAGAAGTGCTATATATAGCCAATATGTACAAATGTTTACATAGTTAGTATCACAAAATTATATCAATTTGTCTTTTTAATTATTTTGAATTAAATTAATATTATGTTCTATGGGCTTGCATTTAAGTCTCTGGCTTCGGTATTTTCGGTGAGAGGGTGTTGCTGTATCAGTGGTTCGGCCATGTATGGTGCTAGGCACACTACTGTATTTTTTTAGCATTAACTTACACTGCAAGTGTTACTCCACCCCTTTTCCACTGGGTGGAGATGTGTAAGTCTATACTTTTGAGTAACTTTACACTAGGATTTTTTGAATAGTCAAAAGTAGTAAAGTCACTCAAAAGTGTAAGTGTAGCGTTACGTGTGTAAATTACTCACAAGCGTAACGTACCTTTGTGATTAGCCCTGAATATATTTTGTGGTTCCTCCATCCAATTAGCAATTTAACATGTTGTGTTCACCTGTCACCTACATTGCATGCCTGTAATTCTGACTTGCTGAGATAGTAGCATTTCCAGGTGTCACTGTCAAGATGCTTTCATGCAGTATGACGAAACAGCTGGAAGTGGTTTGTAGATTCAGGGCTGGATAAGCATGAGCAGGTCTCTTGGGACCTATCAGAAATTCCAGAATTGTTGCCACATTTGCTTTGTAAATGGAACTACATGTGCATACATTCTATGGTAAAAAAAAGGGGGGAAAATGGGGATTGATACTATCAACTATGTCTTGGGAACTCACTTCCCACACACTGAAACTGAAAATGAGGACACTGGAGTTTATAGTTTCCGGAGTGACCTTGCAGCATTTGTCTTTGCAAATGTGTTAAAGTCTATGGTTTCTGATACATATCATTCTATGTGTTCTTAAATACTTTGATTAATGTACAAAATCATATGTCTCTTGTTAGACCTGACAGCCTTAGGGTGGGGCTCCCCTCAACCTTTGGCCTACCTCCTCCATTTTCTGATGTCGTTTTTGTTTTGATGATATTAGGACTCTGGCACTTTAGCACTGCTACCCTGTGCTAAAGTGCTTGTGCTCTCTACCCTAAACATGGTAACATTGGTTCATCCCAAATTGGCATATTGCATTAACTTATAAGTCGTAATAAAGGGATACTCTGTAACAAGGGCCTGTAAAGTTCATACTACTAGTGGGCCTGCAGCACTGATTGTGCCACCCACTTAAGCAGCCCTTTAACCATGTCTCAGGCCTGCCATTGCTGAGCCTGTGTGTGCTGTTCACACTGCCATGCTGACTTGGCAAAGTAAACCTTTTGCCAATCCCAATCCTTGCCATTTTATACATATAAGTCACTCACTAAAGCAGGTCCTGGACGACACTGAGGTCAGGGTGCAATGCATTTAAAAGGCAGAACATGTACTTTTACATTTTGCAAGTCCTAGTAGTGAAAACCCCCAAAGTCGCTTATCACTACTGAAAGGTCTATCTTTCCCATAAAATAACATCAGGATTACCTTATTACATTTTACAAGTGTATTTCCAATTGTGAAGAGATAAGACCCCCAGGTTTGTGATCTCTGGAATCCTAATTTAAAATCCTAATTCATGGTGACCTTGGATTATAAATTGCAATTCAGGAAACTGCACTTTTAAAAATCATGGATTTAAGCACAGATCTCTGTACTGGGGGTGAGTGTTTGACATTGTTCAACACTCCGTCCATGATTTGTTCTTTTTGTACTTTTAGAAAGTTAATTTTTTTTTACTTTAGCCATTTGGTGCCTCATGCCTCTCTCTGATTAGTCTGGGGTAGGTGACAGATTGGCTTTGTGTATTGCTTCTAGACAGCCACACACAATGGGAGCTTAGGTGTGACTTAATGGGCCATCTTGGCAGGATGGGATGAAGGAGTTGGACCCAACCTCACTAACACCTGAACAGGTTATGTTCCCACGCAAGGGCTGCATAGCCCCTGTAGTAAGTCTGGAGCAAGGGCAGGAAGGGAGGATGGTTGTGCATGTCTCCCCCACATAAATGGCACAACTGGGTATAAGTACTGGCCCTCTGACAACACCACTTTAGTACACCTCTGGAACTGAGGATACTTTGCCAGAGGAAGGACTGCTGTGCTGTGGAAAGGACTGCCACCCTGAAGGAACTACTGCCTTGCTGTGCTGTCCTGCTGCGTGCTGCCCTCCTGCCTGGAGAGGTAGAACTGATTCTGGAACCCATATTGAACCCAGGATCCCTGTTAATTTCCTGGTCTGTGCCTCAGGGCTTAACATTCTCCTCACGGGTCCTGGGCCCATCTTCAATGAGCTCCTGAACCCCGAGAGGTGCTTCTTAAGTCCTGTGCCTTTGGAAGTGGTTTGTAAGCTCTTAAAGTGACATGTATAATCCATGACTAATAACCAACTAATGATAAATCCTGACATATTGACCAATAGTTCCATATTGACATGTTGATGCTGATACAGTACTGACGCCTTTACAAATGATAAAGTAGTGACACATTGATGTGAATTAGAACACTGCGAATGTGTAAAGTATTGGCACATTATCTCATAGTAAATACTTGCCACACTTACAAATCATACAGTACTGCCAAACGACTAAATATTTTGTACAGACTTACTGCACAATGTCACAGCACTAACACATCGAAATTGGGGAGGACGTATTTAGTAACGCTTTGCATCGAGTTGCATCACCTTTATGGTGCAACCATGAGGCAAAATTCTATTTTGAATTTACTAAGCACTGCAAACCCCCCTGATGTGGCTTTGCATGGTTTAGTAATTACAAGATGACTCAAGGCAGTGCAATTCACTGTCTTGCATTGGAAAGTTGTGACATGGGGGGAGCATGGGTGTTCCCATGCGTCCATCCATTTAATTTAGCGCATTCCCAGATTTACAAAGACTTGTAAACCTGGAAATGTGTAAAAAGCCTGCAGCAACCTCAAGCAGGGGTAAGAAGGTGAAATATCTTTATTTCTCTTTGTTACTCCCTCCTTCCATGTGTGCTGAATTATGCAGCCTGCATTGAAAGAAAAATATACCTTTAAGGATTGTTTTTGTGCAGGAAAGATTTACCTGTTGCAGAAAAACAATCCTGGCCGTAACGCAGGCACTCTTTGTGCACTGGCGCTATGCAGCACTCAGTGCACCAGGGCTAGGAGACAGCAGAAATGAGTCATGTCTTAGTAAATATGGCACATTTATTCTGTCTCGCTTTCACACAACGCAGAGCAGCAGCTTTTCTTACTGTAATCCATTGTGTGAAAAAATAGTAAATCTGCCTCATGATATATTATTGAAACACTGATGTAAGCAAATACATATCAATTTTGAAATGCTGAAACATTGATTGATAGTAAAGTACTGGCATAATGACCAGTAATACTGTAATGACACTTCAATTAGTAATTTAACTCACTGTTCAGTAATGCATTATTGTCACAATGACCAACAAATTTATACTGAAGCATTAATCAAAATATAGTACCAACACTATTCAATAATGGAGTGCTGAAAAGGTAACTAATGATCAAGTACTGGTTCATTATCCAAAGATATCCAATGTTTAGTGCTGAAATATTGCCAAAAGATACAGTACTGACACATTCAATAAAGCCACTTAAATGATGCATGGCAAGAAAATATTTATGCAATTTGATAATATGTTTTGTACACTAAAAGTAGAAGCAAACTAAAATCAAAATAAAAAATCACAGTATAATTCACAGAGACTGCTATATATATATATATTTATATATATAAAACTATGTATATAGCTATATATATATATATATATATATATATATATATATATATATATATATATATATATATATATATATATATATATATATATATATATATATATATATATTACCTACTGGCGGTTGCCAGTAGGTATATATAGTTAGGATTTTTTCTCTATGGGATATTTGAAAATTCTATGTCTAATAACTTTGGCGTTTGTGGACGGAATTGGCTGAAATTTTCAGGAAAATGGAACATTTTGTTTCTGAGCAGCCCCTGACAATTTGGGGGGGTTTCATCAAGGGGGGGCGAGAAAAAAGGGGGGTCCCAAAACGTGTTTTTCCCATGTTCATTTCCATAGGGCGGTTGGCCTCACTTTTAGCTCGAACGGCTGAATGGATTTGCACGAAACTTGGCAAAATTGTAGGGACTGTTAGCCCGATGTGCCTTTGCTAGGTCTCAATATATGTGCTCCAGTGGATTTTGAGTAATTTAGGTTCAAAAAAAGATATATATCTGGGCGGAGCCTAACGACACATCTGATCTGATTGGCTGTCAGCACTTCATCCAAGAAGTGTTGGGAGCCATCTTGGGACCAATATACATGATAGCACCTCATTAAAAAGCATTGTAGTTAATAGAGGGTTTTAGGACTTTAGTTACATTATAAATCATTTGTTGATGGTACCATACTCGTTTTAGGAATTGTGGTGGGTTCTAAGGTGATTTTACCATGTGAAAAAACCTTCTGCTGTGATATCATGAATATTGTTTGAAAGAAAACTAATATCTCATGATTTTCCCACAGTGGTTTGGAAGGGGATCTATAAGCTAAACTGAAAGCATATTTTCTGTAAATTCACATTATCTTTCTCAGTCATGTGAAAATGAAGTCTGACATTCTCAGTAAAACATGTACATCCAACAAGGACAGAGACTGTCAGTTGATTCCTTTGTGTTCTACTTCAGCCTCCTAGAGTGTTCTAAAGAACAACTAGAGCGCTAACAGTCCTACTTATTACAAAGGTATGGCACACCTGAAGCCATCTTGATTGGAATAAAGTGGTAACTCTTAAAACATTTAATTTAAAAAGAAACAACATGAGGGGGTATATTTTGCCATAGAAAGTATGATTAGTGCTACAGAATGAAAAATTAGGGCACATTTTGAGTGACTTCTCAAATCCTTTTCTATTTCATTAAAACATTCTGACATGCAGTCTCCCAAAATGGCCACCAGAGACAAAAGAGCCCAAATGTAGCCCAAATATCACCCAGATGTAGCCCAAGTATAGCCCAATGACAGAATGTCCCAGAGTGTTCTAAAGAACAACTAGAGCGCTAACAGTCCTACTTATTACAAAGGTATGGCACACCTGAAGCCATCTTGATTGGAATAAAGTGGTAACTCTTAAAACATTTAATTTAAAAAGAAACAACATGAGGGGGTATATTTTGCCATAGAAAGTATGATTAGTGCTGCAGAATGAAAAATTAGGGCACATTTTGAGTGACTTCTCAAATCCTTTTCTATTTCATTAAAACATTCTGACAGGCAGTCTCCCAAAATGGCCACCAGAGACAAAAGAGCCCAAATGTAGCCCAAATATCACCCAGATGTAGCCCAAGTATAGCCCAATGACAGAATGTCCCAGAGTGTTCTAAAGAACAACTAGAGCGCTAACAGTCCTACTTATTACAAAGGTATAGCACACCTGGAGCCATCGTGATGGGAATAAAGTGGTAACTCTTAAAACATTTAATTTAAAAAGGAACAAAATGAGGGGGTATATTATGCAATAGAAGGTATTATTAGTGCTGCAGAAAGAAAAATTAGGGCACATTTTGAGTGACTTTTCAAATCCTCTTCTATTTCATTAAAAAATTCTGACATGCAGTCTCCCAAAATGGCCACCAGAGACAAAAGAGCCCAAATGTAGCCCAAATATCACCCAGATGTAGCCTAAGTATAGCCCAATGACAGAATGTCCCAGAGTGTTCTAAAGAACAACTAGAGCGCTAACAGTCCTACTTATTACAAAGGTATGGCACACCTGAAGCCATCTTGATTGGAATAAAGTGGCAACTCTTAAAACATTTAATTTAAAAAGGAACAAAATGAGGGGGTATATTTTGCCATATGAATTATGATTAGTGCTGCAGAAAGAAAAATTAGGGCACATTTTGAGTGACTTCTCAAACCCTCTTCAATTTCATTAAAACATTCTGACATACAGTCTCCCAAGATGGCCACCAGAGACAAAAGAGCCTGAATGTAGCCCAAATATCACCCAGATGTACCCCAAGTATAGCCCAATGACAGAATGTCCCAGAGTGTTCTAAAGAACAACTAGAGCGCTAACAGTCTTACTTATGACAAAAGTATGGCACACCAGAGGCCATCTTGATTGGAATGAAGTGGTAAGTCTGAAAACACTCAATTTAAAAAGGAACAACATGAGGGGGTTAATTTTGCCATAGAAAGTATGATTAGTGCTTCAGAAAGAAAAATTAGGGATCATTTTGAGTGACTTCTCAAATCCTCTTCTATTTCATTAAAAAAATTCTGACATGCAGACTGAAACATGCACTTTGAATACCAGCAGCAGACGTCCCTGGTGAGCAGTAGCTTTACTACAGTGATCTAATGTGCAACTAAAGTGCTAACATTCAGAATTTATGGCAAATGTGTGACACATCTGAATGCCTTCTTGATGGAACCAAAGTAAACAAGCATTGAAAATGCAATAGATCTCGCCCTCGTTTAAGTTAAAGCCATTCTGTTTGTAATGAGGTGGCTTTTTAGCTTTGCTTTTATTAGTGTTTTTTCAACTTTCATGTAAATAACATGCATCTGTATGCATATAAGTATATGTATGCATGCATTTATGTTTTTATTTATATAGATATACAGATGATATATGTTTATATATGTATGTATATATATATATATTCACTGAAAAAACCATAGGCTATAGACCATATATAGTTAGGAATTAGCATTTACAAAACCTTGAAAATTCACTGAAAAAAACCATAGGTTATAGACCATATATAGTTAGGAATTAGCATTTACAAAACCTTGAAAATTCACTGAAAAAACCATAGGTTATAGACCATATATAGTTAGGAATTCGCATTTACAAAACCTTATTTTACTCACACAAAACCATTGAAATTCCATATATAGTTAGTTGCACTAACTATATATCGTGCACCCGCAATCCACTGCTGATGATGTCACATATTACATCATTCATGACATGGTCAGTGACATCACTGATGACATCACTGATGACATCTCAAATGACATCACTGATGACATCACTGATGACAACATCCAGTGACTGTATGTTTCTGTAAAGTTAAAATATGTCTTACATATTGAAGAATGAGTGGATGTATAAGTGTCTGGATGAAGGATTTAGTAGGTGCATGACTGACTGTATGAGTGAGTGATTAAATGTGTCTCACTGAGTGCATGGGTTAGTGACTAAACTGTCTTAATTTGTGCATCATTATGTCTGTTGTTCTGTAAACTGTTGCATGTGTTGATAAGTAGCTATATGAGTAACTATATGGGTTATTGATTGGTTGCCCAAGTATTTGTATGGGAGACTGAGTGTGTGTGTGGGTGGCTGGGAGGTGTATGACTCTGTGCATAGATGTGTGAGCAGTTGATTCACTAGATGTATGGTTTCAAAAGTGCATGTGGAAACAGCTGTATGGGCGGTTGACTGTGTGCATGAGTGTATTGGTGAGTGAATGGATATCTCAGTGCTACATGTCAAAGTAAGTACATATGTAAAACACAGTACATGTGAGAGTTGACATATATAAATAACTGTGCATAAGAGCCAGTGAATGTGTGAGTGGCTGTATGGATCATTGTGAACTTGTATCAGGGATTGTATAAGAGAGTAAATATGTGTTAGTATATGTTTGAATAAGTAAAGGTTGTATAATTGTATAGTTGAGGAAATGGAGGTGTGATTGATTCTTTGCATGACTGACTAGGTGTGTGAGTAACTCCATGGATGAGTGACAGTCTGTGAGTGTCTGTTTACACTGATTGTATCTAAGGTTATATTAGAGTCTGAAGAGGTTCATCGTATTATCACATGAATGATATCATCAGTGATGTGATCAGTAATGTCAAATGAGATGTCATCAGTGATGTCATCAGTGATGTCATTTGAGATGTCATCAGTGATGTCATTTGAGATGTCATCAGTGACTCTGAAGGTCAGGTGTTCATGATTAACTCTGCCTACGCATTTCCATACCAATAAAAGGCTGATGGGTTAAAGCTTCTTACTTTCGTGTGCCGCTCATTGTTGGACAATACCCGTGGAGCTTTATGTATAGGCGGCCGTCCTGCCGCCGAGCTGGCACCACCCCCCAGGAGGGGGCCACTGAGCTCATTGGGAAGAGGAGCTCGTGAGGTGGGAGAGTGAGCATGGATTCAGGATGTGCTGCAGCAGAGGGGCTCATTCGGAGCCTTTTCGCACGCAATTGAAGGTGCATCCATTCAGGTAAGGAAAGGGATTTGTTTAACCTAAAGGCTACGTGTTTGCAATCCTGCATATCGATTTTTGCCAAACGATGGAACTAACATCCCCACCATGCACCTTACTGACTTTGAACTGTCCATGAGGAAGTGTAAACGAAACGCGTCGGACTCTGAAGTTCAGGTGTTCATGATTAACTCTGCCTACCCATTTCCATACCAATAAAAGGCTGATGGGTAAAAGCTTCTTACTTTCGTGTGCCGCTCATTGTTGGACAATACCCGTGGAGCTTTATATATATATATATATATATATATATATATATGGAACACTCCAAACTTCAGCATGAAAGTAAGGCACTGACTCAGTGAAATTGTAGTTTCCAAATAAGTTTTATTCACTCATTATATATCCTAAGGTTGCATCCATGGAGATATCACACAACAAGGAGTTACTGCACTGACAGCACCGGCTGCAGCAACGTGGCTGCTCTGTTCACATCCCTCCAAACACCAAACGCGTTTCGGGCGGTGAGCCCTTGATCACTGGTGAACCATGAGGCACGGAGACAGTTACTGTTTAGAGAAACTCCCTTTATTATCAATTCGAATTCCCGCCCCAGTGAGCGTCATCATGCACGGCATTATGGTAGATGCAGTCTTTTGGGCATGGAAGGGACTGTAGAAGTTCCTAATTACACCCCAGTGGGTGTCACTGCCCCCGTTGCAAATATGGAAGTGAGCAACAACAGCCACCTTGTCACAAATCCACTCCGATGCCGAGGCCTCCTCGATTCCTTGCAGTGCTCGTTTTACCAGGCACCAGGAGCCACGGACGCAGCGGGACCTCTCCGCGGCCGGGCCGGCCGCTATACATCAAAACTCTAAGGTTGCCCCCATGGAGATATCACACAACAAGGAGTTACCGCACTGACAGCACCGGCTGCGGCAACGTGGCTGCTCTGTTCACATCCCTCCAAACACCAAACGCGTTTCGGGCGGTGAGCCCTTGATCACTGGTGAACCATGAGGCACGGAGACAGTTACTGTTTAGAGGAACTCCCTTCATTATCAATTCGAAGTCCCGCCCCAGTGGGCGTCATCATGCACGGCATTATGGTAGATGCAGTCTTTTGGGCATGGAAGGGACTGTAGAAGTTCCTAATTACACCCCAGTGGGTGTAACTGACCCGTTGCAAATATGGAAGTGAGCGCACAACAGCCACCTTGTCACAAATCCACTCCGATGTCGAGCCCTACTCGATTCCTTGCGGTGCTCATGTTACCAGGCACCAGGAGCCACTGACACAGCGGGACATCTCCACGGCCGGGTCGGCCGCTATACATCAAAACTCAAAGGTTGCCCCCATGGAGATATCACACAACAAGGAGTTACCGCACTGACAGCACCGGCTGCGGCAATATGGCTGCTCTGTTCACATCCCTCCAAACACCAAACGCGTTTCGGGCAGTGAACCCTTGATCACTGGTGAACCATGAGGCACGGAGACAGTTACTGTTTAGAGGAACTCCCTTTATTATCAATTCGAAGTCCCACCCCAGTGGGCGTCATCATGCACGGCATTATGGTAGATGCAGTCTTTTGGCATGGAAGGGACTGTAGAAGTTCCTAATTACACCCCAGTAGGTGTCACTGCCCCGTTGCAAATATGGAAGTGAGCGCACAACAGCCACCTTGTCTCAAATCCACTCCGATGCCGAGGCCTCCTTGATTCCTTGCGGTGCTCGTGTTACCAGGCACCAGGAGCCACTGACGCAGCAGGACATATCCGCGGCCGGGCCGGCCGCTATAACCAAAACTCTAAGGTTGCCCCCATGGAGATATCACACAACAAGCAGTTACCGCACTGACAGCACCGGCTGCGTCAACGTGGCTGCTCTGTTCACATCCCTCCAAACACCAAACGCATTTCGGGCGGTGAGCCCTTGATCACTGGTGAACCATGAGGCACGGAGACAGTTACTGTTTAGAGGAACTCCCTTAATTATCAATTCAAAGTCCCGCCCCAGTGGGCGTCATCATGCACGGCATTATGGTAGAAGCAGTCTTTTGGGCATGGAAGGGGCTGTAGAAGTTCCTAATTACGCCCCAGTGGGTGTCACTGCCCCCGTTGCAAATATGGAAGTGAGCGCACAACAGCCACCTTGTCATAAATCCACTCCGATGCCGAGGCCTCCTCGATTCCTTGTGGTGCTCGTGTTACCAGGCACCAGGAGCCACTGACGCAGCGGGACATCTCCGCGGCCGGGCCGGCCGCTATACATCAAAACTCTGAGGTTGCCCCCATGGAGATATCACACAACAAGGAGTTACCACACCCACAGCACCGGCTGCGGCAACGTGGCTGCTCTGTTCACATCCCTCCAAACACCAAATGCGTTTCGGGCGGTGAGCCCTTGATCACTGGTGAACCATGAGGCACGGAGACAGTTACTGTTTAGAGAAACTCCCATTATTATCAATTCGAAGTCCCGCCCCAGTGGGCGTCATCATGCACGGCATTATGGTAGATGCAGTCTTTTGGGCATGGAAGGGACTGTAGAAGTTCCTAATTACACCCCAGTGGGTGTCACTGCCCCCGTTGCAAATATGGAAGTGAGCAACAACAGCCACCTTGTCACAAATCCACTCCGATGCCGAGGCCTCCTCGATTCCTTGCGGTGCTCGTGTTACCAGGCACCAGGAGCCAATGACGCAGCAGGACATCTCCGCGGCCGGGCCGGCCGCTATACATAAAAACTCTAAGGTTGCCCCCATGGAGATATCACACAACAAGCAGTTACCGCACTGACAGCACCGGCTGCGGCAACGTGGCTGCTCTGTTCACATCCCTCCAAACACCAAACGCGTTTCGGGCGGTGAGCCCTTGATCACTGGTGAACCATGAGGCACGGAGACAGTTACTGTTTAGAGGAACTCCCTTTATTATCAATTCGAAGTCCCGTCCCAGTGAGCGTCATCATGCACGGCATTATGGTAGATGCAGTCTTTTGGGCATGGAAGGGACTGTAGAAGTTCCTAATTACACCCCAGTGGGTGTCAATGCCCCCATTGCAAATATGGAAGTGAGCGCACAACAGCCACCTTGTCACAAATCCACTCCGATGTCGAGGCCTACTCGATTCCTTGCGGTGCTCATGTTACCAGGCACCAGGAGCCACTGACGCAGCGGGACATCTCCGCGGCCAGGCCGGCCGCTATACATCAAAACTCTAAGGTTGCCCCCATGGAGATATCACGCAACAAGGAGTTACCGCACCCACAGCACCGGCTGCGGCAACGTGGCTGCTCTGTTCACATCCCTCCAAACACCAAACGCGTTTCGGGCGGTGAGCCCTTGATCACTGGTGAACCATGAGGCACGTAGACAGTTACTGTTTAGAGAAACTCCCTTCATTATCAATTCGAAGTCCCGCCCCAGTGGGCGTCATCATGCACAGCATTATGGTAGATGCAGTCTTTTGGCATGGAAGGGACTGTAGAAGTGCCTAATTACACCCCAGTAGGTGTCACTGCCCCCGTTGCAAATATGGAAGTGAGCGCACAACAGCCACCTTGTCTCAAATCCACTCCGATGCCGAGGCCTCCTCGATTCCTTGCGGTGCTCGTGTTACCGGCCACCAGGAGCCACTGACGCAGCAGGACATATCCGCGGCCGGGCCGGCCGCTATACATCAAAACTCTAAGGTTGCCCCCATGGAGATATCACACAACAAGGAGTTACCGCACTGACAGCACCGGCTGCGGCAACGTGGCTGCTCTGTTCACATCCCTCCAAACACCAAACGCGTTTCGGGCGGTGAACCCTTGATCACTGGTGAACCATGAGGCACGGAGACAGTTACTGTTTAGAGGAACTCCCTTTATTATCAATTCAAAGTCCCGCCCCAGTGGGCGTCATCATGCACGGCATTATGGGAGATGCAGTCTTTTGGGCATGGAAGGGACTGTAGAAGTTCCTAATTACACCCCAGTGGGTGTCACTGCCCCCGTTGCAAATATGGAAGTGAGCGCACAACAGCCACCTTGTCATAAATCCACTCCGATGCCGCGGCCTCCTCGATTCCTTGCGGTGCTCTTGTTACCAGGCACCAGGAGCCACTGACGCAGCGGGACATCTCCGAGGCCGGGCTGGCCGCTATACATCAAAACTCTAAGGTTGCCCCCATGGAGATATCACACAACAAGGAGTTACCGCACTGACAGCATCGGCTGCGGCAACGTGGCTGCTCTGTTCACATCCCTCCAAACACCAAACGCATTTCGGGCGGTGAGCCCTTGATCACTGTTGAACCATGAGGCACGGAGACAGTTACTGTTTAGAGGAACTCCCTTTATTATCAATTCGAAGTCCCGCCCCAGTGGGCGTCATCATGCACGGCATTATGGTAGATGCAGTCTTTTGGGCATGGAAGGGACTGTAGAAGTTCCTAATTACACCCCAGTGGGTGTCACTGCCCCCGTTGCAAATATGGAAGGGAGAGCACAACAGCCACCTTGTCACAAATCCATTCCGATGCCGAGGCCTCCTCGATTCCTTGCCGGGTTCGTGTTACCATGCACCAGGAGCCACTGACGCAGCGGGACATCTCCGCGGCCGGGCTGGCTGCTATACATCAAAACTCTAAGGTTGCCCCCATGGAGATATCACACAACAAGGAGTTACCGCACTGACAGCACCGGCTGCGGCAACGTGGCTGCTCTGTTCACATCCCTCCAAACACCAAACGCATTTCGGGCGATGAGCTCTTGATCACTGGTGAACCATGAGGCACGGAGACAGTTACTGTTTAGAGGAACTCCCTTTATTATCAATTCGAAGTCCCGCCCCAGTGGGCGTCATCATGCACAGCATTATGTTAGATGCAGTCTTTTGGGCATGGAAGGGACTGTAGAAGTTCCTAATTACACCCCAGTGGGTGTCACTGCCCCTGTTGCAAATATGGAAGTGAGCGCACAACAGCCACCTTGTTACAAATCCACTTTGATGCCGAGGCCTCCTCGATTCCTTTCGGTGCTCGTGTTACCAGGCACCAGGAGCCACTGACGCAGCGGGACATCTCCCCGGCTGGGCCGGCCGCTATACATCAAAACTCTAAGGTTGCCCCCATGGAGATATCACACAACAAGGAGTTACCGCACTGACAGCACCGGCTGCGGCAACGTGGCTGCTCTGTTCACATTCCTCCAAAGACCAAACGCGTTTCGGGCGATGAGCCCTTGATCACTGGTGAACCATGAGGCACGGAGACTGTTACTGTTTAGAGGAACTCCCTTTATTATCAATTCGAAGTCCCGCCCCAGTGGGCGTCATCATGCACAGCATTATGTTAGATGCAGTCTTTTGGGCATGGAAGGGACTGTAGAAGTTCCTAATTACACCCCAGTGGGTGTCACTGCCCCTGTTGCAAATATGGAAGTGAGCGCACAACAGCCACCTTGTCACAAATCCACTTTGATGCCGAGGCCTCCTCGATTCCTTTGGGTGCTCGTGTTACCAGGCACCAGGAGCCACTGACGCAGCGGGA
The DNA here is from genome assembly GCF_964263255.1 of Lissotriton vulgaris. Taxonomy (NCBI): domain Eukaryota; kingdom Metazoa; phylum Chordata; class Amphibia; order Caudata; family Salamandridae; genus Lissotriton; species Lissotriton vulgaris. The sequence goes on from NC_141689.1 coordinate 1,472,823,879, forward strand.
CATCTCCGCGGCCGGGCTGGCCGCTATACATCAAAACTCTAAGGTTGCCCCCATGGAGATATCACACAACAAGGAGTTACCGCACTGACAGCACCGGCTGCGGCAACGTGGCTGCTCTGTTCACATCCCTCCAAACTTCCCTCCAAACATAATCCATAGTCCCAGCAACAAATAGCGCAAACTACAAGTACCATCAGCCTGTGTTTGCTAACGCCCACATGGGCGGGACTGTCAATCAAAATAAAATGTGATCCCGCCTAAAGTCCGCTGGCTCCATGTGGTGATGTAACTGCCAGTGATCAAGAGCAACACATTGCTCGAAACGCGTTTGGCTATCTCAGAGAGGAGGGATGGGGGCTGTCTGAAACTGCTGCTGCCGGCTGAGCATGTGCATCACACCCCCCCTTGTGCGACATCTTCACAAAGGGCAACCTGATTTTGAACGATTGTTTATGCGGCTGGCTCAGTCGCGAAGATGTCCCGCCGCTGAAAAGGCGGATCCATGGTGCTTGGCAACTGGGGCACTGACTGGAATGGAGGGGGCCTGCCTGTCGGATTGCATTGGGAGCACTACAGCGAGTCTTCATTCCCTCCCACCCACTGGGGTTTATATTGAGAGAGAATTTCACTGCACCCACTTGGGCTGACATTTGATTTTGTTACATGGAGTTAAACGGCACCTACCCAGGTTTTAACAGGGATCCATAGTCACAGCAACAAATAGCGCAAACTACAAGTACCATCAGGCTGTGTTTGCTAACGCCCACATGGGCGGGACTGTCAATCAAAATAAAATGTGATCCCGCCTAAAGTCCACTGGCTCCGTGTGGTGATGTAACTGCCAGTGATCAAGAGCAACACATTGCTCGAAACGCGTTTGGCTCTCTCAGAGAGGAGGGATGGGGGCTGTCCGAAACTGCTGCTGCCGGCTGAGCGTGTGCACCACACCCCCCTTTGTGCGACATCTTCACAAAGGGCAACCTGGTTTTGGACGATGTTTATGCGGCTGGCTCGGTCGCGAAGATCTCCCGCCTCTGAAAAGGCGGATCCACGGTGCTCAGCAACTGGGGACTGACTGGAAGGGAGGGGGCGTGCCTGTCGGATTGCATTGGGAGCACTACAGCGAGTCTTCATTCCCTCCCACCCACTGGGGTTGATATTGCGAGAGAATTTCACCGCACCCACTCGGGCTGACATTTAATTTTGTTACATGGAGTTAAACGGCACCTACCCAGGTTTTAACAGGGATCTATAGTCACAGCAACAAATAGCGCAAACTACAAGTACCATCAGGCTGTGTTTGCTAACGCCCACATGGGCGGGACTGTCAATCAAAATAAAATGTGATCCCGCCTAAAGTCCGCTGGCTCCGTGTGGTGATATAACTGCTAGTGATCAAGAGCAACACATTGCTCGAAGCGCTTTTGGCTATTTCAGAGAAGAGGGATGGGGGCTGTCTGAAACTGCTGCTGCCGGCTGAGGCGTGTGCACCACACCCCCCATTGTGCGACATCTTCACAAAGGGCAACCTGGTTTTGGACGATGTTTATGCGGCTGGCTCAGTCGCGAAGATGTCCCGCCGCTGAAAAGGCGGATCCACAGTGCTCGGCAACTGGGGCACTGACTGGAATGGAGGGGGCCTGCCTGTCGGATTTCATTGGGAGCACTACAGCGAGTCTTCATTCCCTCCCACCCACTGGGGTTGATATTGCGAGAGAATTTCACCGCACCCACTTGGGCTGACATTTAATTTTGTTACATGGAGTTAAACTGCACCTACCCAGGTTTTAACAGGGATCCATAGTCCCAGCAACAAATAGCGCAAACTACAAGTACCATCAGGCTGTGTTTGCTAATGCCCACATGGGCGGGACTGTCAATCAAAATAAAATGTGATCCCGCCTAAAGTCCGCTGGCTCTGTGTGGTGATGTAACTGCCAGTGATCAAGAGCAACACATTGCTCGAAACGCGTTTGGCTATCTCAGAGAGGAGGGATGGGGGCTGTCTGAAACTGCTGCTGCCGGCTGAGCGTGTGCACCACACCCCCCCTTGTGCGACATCTTCACAAAGGGCAACCTGGTTTTGGATATATAAATATATATATAAATTAAAATTCGCTTTTGTTCGATTTTCATATAGGTTAAAAAAACATAAAAGCATAATACACAGATACATATTTATGCATTTTAGACATGCTATTTAAATTCATTTTTAAGAAAGTAACAAAGCCATGTTATATCAACTCTGCTCTGCTCCAATTTAAAATATAATGCATGTTTATCAATTCATGTCACGTTTCATTTAAAACCATTTTCCACTTAAAATCATACATTAAGATTTACATTTGCTTCCACGACCTAATTGACACTCTTTTACCAAAAATAGAACAATTTTCAATTCTAAATTTATACACATTGAATATTATATTTAAATTCATTTTTAAGAAAGTACCAAGACCATGTTATATTTGTGCTCCTATATATATATATATATATATATATATATATATATATATATATATATATATATATATATATATATATATATATATATATATATATATATATATATATATACATATTCAGTATGACAGACGTTTATCAAATGCCTGAAATCACAAACGCTAGAATAATGTACCAATGTAGGCTCACGTTTTGCAGCATAGGTGGTTAAATTATGCAGCAAGAAAAGGATTGTGTGAAGCTGGACGTGTGATATGAGCCAAATTATATCTCATAATTTATTATATTATCTAGCAATTATCACATTTTAAAACATAGGTACTGCTACAGAATGAATCTCGATGCTTTAGAAAATACAGAGTTTTAAAACAGGAACATAATACACATTCAGGAAATACTATTTAAAATAGTTTTGTCAACAATTAGAGATGTAGCACCGCTTGCAAACACACGAAAATCATTATGAATAATTGTCCACGCTACTTTCCAGACTAGAATAGTTTTTGTAACAGATATACTGTGCAGTAGTCAGGAGAAAGGAGATCTTTGTTTCTCACGTTCCTGCCAAAAGTGATTAAAATACTGAATATTCGAGTTCATTGTCAAGCCTGTGATCTGTACACACTACGGGTTTATGAAATAACCCCTTTCCATAAAGAAACAACCAATGGAGAATTAGATTACACATTGCCTATGTATTATGTACGTGACTTACTAGGAGGCCCTTAAAGATTAAAGACATTAGACTTGCACAGTGCGTGTGACTCTCTTAATTGCTCGCTTGAAACAATTTTTTATTTATGAACTCTGTAAAAAATATATTTTTAGGTCACAGGCTCAATATTTTGCCCTGTTCAGAATATATTTTTTAAAAAGTAGAGTTTCAGTTTTAATGCAGAAGGAAGGGACAAAATTGATATCATTGCAAAATCCACCTCCAGAAAGCACCTAATTGCTGCAGGTGGAGGTGGAATTTGAATTTGTTGGCGGGAAGATTTTGAGCCTGAAAAGGTGATCTCATTAAAGTGACAGGATTACCACTCTTTAGATGTAGACCTTTTGACACACATTAGTTGTTATAAGATTGCAGTTTTTTTAAATATAGAGAAACTGTTCATTGTTCCTACGCATTCCACCTTATAGTGATATAGCTATTTCCTTAAGGAGGTTCTAAAGGTCAGATTGCTGACTGAAACCTCAGCCCTCAGTATGGGAGTTGCAAAGCCTTATCACCTCTGGGGATATCATGCCTCCATAAGACAAGTGGTTTGGTGCTTGGCAGAATTATTGGATCTGGAAACACTAGAAGCACTCAGTTGAAACATGAAGACAAGTGGCTTTAGACCCAGAGACCGCCATCCATACCCACCCCTTCTAGCACTAACATGGAGCAGACAATGCATTTCCCACTGAGGCCACAGATTCCCCTCAGTCTAGGTGCCCTTAACAAATTGCTGGATAGCCACCAACCCTAACGGAGTCTTCAACGATGTTTACCGCTTTGCAATGCAAATGGTGAATATTATTCCTTAGTCTCCATAGTAATTCCCCATTCCAAACACTAAAACTCATATTGCCTGGATTTAGGTGCGGGATTACTTGCCAAAATCAGTGATTCTGCTCCACAATACCTAAATTCAGCCAACTCATAATGAGCACAACCACCTTCTTAAAACTCCCACAGTACAGAAAGTCTGACTTGCCCTCTGTGAATTGCCACTGTGCCATATTTTTAAACAAAATCAGATTTAAATATCAGCTTCTGTCTGGTGAAGCTCTTCCTTCTGCGAGAAGGCCAGTGTGGGTAGTACCCAAAGAGCCACATTAGGGATTTTAAGAGCACACAGGCATCATCCTTCAGCTGCAGGAAATACTATCATAAAGCTATTCAACAGTGATGCTGGACTAAATCAGCTACCCCACTTTTTTACTCATTTTTATGCTAATAAAATTACCTATTTGATGGCAAATTGTAACTGTGGTTGCATGGTTGAAATCCAGAAACTGAAGTAAGTGGTTACTTAGTTTTGTATATTTAAAACATAGTATTGGGTTAATTTTTGTTTCCTTTCCATTGAGATGTTCCAGTTAATCAAATGTTGATTTCTGAATTCATCATTGGCCATAGCTACACTTATATGTTGAACACAACTATAGTGAATTGTAGATTCAAAGACTTGTATGCAAGACGTATTAGGGAAATCAGCTGTCAAGTTAGGTTTCCTTTAGCCTCATGTGTTGTCAGACAGATTTGCAAATTAAAATAACCAACAAAGGAAATTGTTTGTGTATGGATATCTTAATCTCAATCTCTTGATAAAATCATCAAACAAATTTCCCTATTGGTCGTATGGACCGTTGTTAGTTGACTTGTAGCATTGTGGGGCAGTTTCCAGAAAATCCTTATCTCATTTCCAGCAAAGGGAGCCAATCACCTAACTGCATTTGTGGGAAGTTGACAAACTCCACATCTCCACACAATTAAGTATGCAGCAGTTAATCTTGGGACATCATGGACAGGAGTCTTCTTTCTCCATCATCACTACATGTTCGTTGCTAACCTTTCTCTCACAGGCCTCACTATCAGCAGTCTAATACATAACAATAAACCCTTCTCAAACTAACGAGGATCACAATATTGCAACTGCAGAGGAGAGAACACAGCATGTCTTGCAGAATTAAAGCAAACGATTTCAGCAAAGCCCTAATGTCAAGCTAAGTTACTTGAAAATCAAAATGAATGCACATTAAAGTGTTATTAACAGTAAAAAGCAAGCAATTATTGGTAAACATGAATAGGTAATGAATATGCATTAGATATGAATACATCAAGCTATTATTCAACATGATACACTTTAAATGCGTAAATCCTTAGTGAACAAGTGGTTACATATTATTAATTTGTTTAAATGTGTCACACGTTAATGAAGTTAAGCCACCCTTTGCATATGAAAGTTGTATATAAGTGTATAAATGTATATACATAACGTATGTGGGGTGGAGCTAAAAAATACGCTGTTGCAAAATGATTCGTAAAAAAATACCTATCCGATCTCAGTGGTGTATTCTCCATGATGTACTCAAAGCTATCTATTTGTTTTATGTTAAGGTACCTTTTATACCATAAAACTGGTTTGGATAGGACATTGTGTGGTAGCAATGGAGCAAGGAAACCACTCCTTCTCAGTTTCCATGTGAGCTTTCAGATCTTGCTGTTCACAGAAAATTACTTCCAAATCACCGTTTTACCTCCCATATCACTAAAAGCTAGAATACAATAAAGAGTATTGCATCTGTGTGTAACCAAGTACGTTTTTCTTTGCTCAAAACATTGCAGACAAACCTTTACTTGTATCACCCTTTCTCCTTTTTGACTGGCAATACTGCATCAGTACAATCGGTGGGTTCAGAACCAAACCCTTCACCGACATTCAGGTGCCATACCCAACTGCAGCATTGTATCTTTCGCCCTAAACTACATAGTATCATACCCATGTAATCCACCGAGTCTCCCACCTACATCCACATTCTAATGGAACTCCAACGGTTTAACTGTCTAAAGCATCTAAATTTAAGCCTGCTAATTTTTATGACGTTAACTGAAAAGTGCTGGTTCCTGCACTACAAAAACATTCTACGTCTCTCTTTCTGTATGAGCTTGCCCAAATTCTGTTCACCCTCAGAAAAGTTAAACTCAGAAGTTCATTTAGCACATCAATATAATAATTGTTATTTGTTCAAACTTTCATGGTCCTGCATATCTTCCCCATTCTCCATCAGTTCCAAAGGTAGATGGTTTCACTTTTCAGTGTGTAACTGGTTTCAAAATTACATCATTTCTATTGCCTTCGATTATTGACCAATATGGTGCCCTCTTGTTGAGGTTATAGGCCACTGGATAACAATTATTTTCACAACCAACCAGTCACTCTCTTAATTTGAAGGCCAATAAACCACAGATGATGATTTGAAAATGAAACCTAAAACTATTACTAATCAGTCACTATACAAAAAAATGGTGACCTGTTTGGAGTCTGTGTTCAGGGTAGTGATTTTACTAGTGTTGTCAAGATGACATAACCAGAAATCTTAATTAACAGCTACTCTGTATTCATTTCTTGAAGTTGTGTGGTAAAAATCAGGCAAAACTGATAGATGGTGCCTGTACTAGTTTATCAAAAATGTCACAGTGAAATATAGTCTTGTGCATTAAAGAATGCATTTATTGAATTTGCTAGGGCATCTTCTAGATTCCCTTGAAGGGTCATTCATCTAATTGCTGTCCCACTGCTTCCTATTCAAAAGATACTCCCCTCCAGGCTTTCGCTTTAAATAAATCTGGTGCTGGGCTACCCATCTGTTGGCTACCAATTCAAAAAGCTCACCAGTTAGTACTCCCCACACTGACATTTCCTTTCTAAATGTTTAACCGCCCACACGCCAATAATGTTCAGCTCTGGTGTTCGACTGCGATCATTATGAAGACACATGAAGGCTTCCAATTGCTTCTGCTGACTTCTGCAGACTGTGCACAGTATGTACATTTAGCAATGATGATCATATGTGTTCAGGGGTCGTGGAGCATGTCGGCCCAGGATGATTGAACTCGCAGCTGCCTGATTACTCTAATCAGGACAATTTCTTCACACAAAAGCTTGTCTGAGTCATGAAAGATTTCATTGAAAATTGTTCTCAGACATTCATTTCTTATCATCACTCCCATACACACCTCAAAATGTTTTAAGTAGCAAAAAATCCTTTTATCATATAGTCTCTTCAAATTTATCAAACCCTCTAGCTGTACATGCTAATAAAGTTCATTAAATAAAATAAATGTGAATTATTTGTATGAAGGCAAGAATTTAGAAACCTTGGCCCCCAGCATAAGCCACTCTGGGGCATATTTACAAGCCCCTATCACCACAGTAACGTCACTTTTATTGACGTTCCTGTTGCTATATGTGGTTCGCTTTATTAACAAGGCAGCATTAAGCTACTTAACGTGGCTTAATGCTGCCTTAAAATAAGGCCCAATGTCATGCTATACTTAGCATGAAAGGGGTGGGCAATGGGTGTTACAGTGGGCGTTCCACTGCAACACTCATTGATTTTGACACTGCACCATATTTACAAGGCCAGCGTAAATATGAGGAAGAGCCCAAAGTAAGACCAGGGAAAACCTGGTCTCAACCAGGAGAAATGTTTAATTTCTCCTTGCTTCTGCTGTTTCCATGTGTTCTGCATTGTGCAGCAAACATAGAAACAGCACAAGGCATTTGATTGTTTATGTGCAGGAAGATGTCCCTTCCTGTACATAATAAAACAATTTAAAAAAAATGGCGTTTTGCAACTTCTAAGTGCGCTGACTTAATTTTGACCTTAGGCCATCCTCTTACCGGTAGAATATGATTGCAATAAAAATAATAACGATCATGTAATGTATTCATTTATGTTACATGTAGGTACTTTCAAATGTAGTTCCCTGTCATAGTTACTATTGAGACATTCATTGCATGCTTATGCAAAATTAACTAAAGTACTAAAGATATTATATATCATTTATGTTTAAGTTGTGCACATGCATACTAAATGTGCACCTTTGATTTAATGCTTTAAGTTGACATTCACTCTAAATGCCTGTATTTCACCAGGCTGTATTTCATGAAATCAATCTACTTCACTTTGCAAACTCAATATTTCTTACAGGTATTCACATGCATTGTTAGTTTAGAATATACATTTCTGCACTAGAGATATATACATAGCCATCAGAATCAGACCTTGACAGTAAGCACACGAGAATTGAAATGTTAATGTATGAATGATTCATCCCAAACCTGGGTGTGTGAAAGAGAAGTTGTTCTAATGTCTAGTGTGGGATACCTCACTTATATTGCGGATTGCCCCATGAGAAATAAAATCAAACAATGGACATCTTATGACAAAGTGGGTGTCGCCTATGTTGTTTTGGATTATACCTTACTGGTTATTCTGGCTGACGGCAGACTCTGTCTTGGGAAGGACTCTCTCTTCAGAATGAACGGACTTCAAAACTGCCCAAGACATTGGCAGAACTCTACTTCAGAACTCTTGAGGACTTTTTTGCTGAACCCCTTTCTGCAGATCTTATGCTGAACTGTCATTTGACCCCTTGCAGAACCCTTCCAGGATTCCCCACAGCCCCTTTAATAGAATTTGAGAGGTTTATACCTCAATGACTCCTTTGTAATTTACCTTGATTGTGGCTTAAGATGACACTTACTTCCGACCCCCTGAATATACTTTACCAAGGTTCTGAATTACTAAGGCTTGTTCCTCTATATTTACTCTGCTTTGCCCTTCTTTCCTAAATGGAATTCTTCAATAACTGATCCATTAGTCCCATTTGGAATGTGCTTAGGATATTTACACTACTAATGTATAAACAAGATAACTTAAGATTGTTTTCTCAGAATCAGCTACTAGTGCTTTTGTTCTGTACATCAGCCACTCAAATACTTGTCCTTTTAATTCTGACCTGCATAAACATGTTTAGGAGACTTGGTCTTCCTATTGTAATACTGTATCTCTATAGCATGGTATTAAGGGTGATCTATTTGAATTTGATTACTAATTTATCCTAGACCTTGGTAAGCTTAGCTAGCGATTCCTGGTCCTCATTGTTGAGCCAAATGGGTTGCACTGTCTAATGAAGAGGTTCACTGCTTACTCCCTTTCCCCTCATTGCGTTCAAGAAAGATTCATTGGAGGTCCGAGAGTAAGGTAAAGTGTGGGCCCTGAAAACGCTGGCTCAAAGGCTTAAGACTGGGGCAAAGTGTCAGCCATGAGATGTCTTTGAGGACAAAATGAGGTATGACTTCAATTCTACCACCCTTATTATGTATTTAAACTCAACATTCATACTTGCAAGAAAGGATTTATTTGCTACACCATATGTTCCTTATGAATATATATTGCTTTCCTTCTGTAGGTAAAACTATAGTTTTTGTGGTGATGCAGGCCAGTAATTATTTTTTACATTATGGATTGTCTTGTATTAGGAAGTGTGAAATTAAGGACAATTTCAATGTCACAATTCTTTTCAATGATTTGTTAGATGTAAGCTATGTAATGTCAGAAGCATTCAGAGATTTTAAAAAATATATATATTTTAATCAGCCTCTGTAGCTTTATAATGCAGTGGACACGGTAAGATAGTGGTTGGAGTGAAGCAGTTCAGGACAAATCCACCCATCCCATATTCCAGACTTCCAAATGCATGCAAAATCCTCAAAACCATCCCACTACCTCCACTATCTGTCATGGCCCTCCCCACACATGGCTGCCTTCAGCTAGCAGCTGAGCTGTCCACGCCCTGCTGGGAACCCCAAGCAATGTCCAGACACTGCTTGTTTCTTACTTCCTTCAATACAATTCAAACCCTCATGGAGAGGGTTTGCATTGGCTGTCATTAGCATTTCCTGGAATAGTATGTTCCTGACATGAGATATCCTTCACCAGGAAATCTAGTGCTCCACCTTGTTGAGTGGGTTTACATCTTGAGTGTAGTTAGGAAACTTTAAACGTTTTGCCAAAGCAAACTTTTCCCACTTTGTGGGTAAAGGTAAAGCATTCATCCTGGCCTAATCTAATAGTGGTTTAGGTTCATTTTAAGCATGAAAGTAGGTAATTTTGCAAGACTTCTGACTTTTTTGCTTTTTATAAGATATTATTCTTGAGATACATCTAAATAAACAGCTCAATTTCCACATTCTGTGGATGAAATTTTGGTAAAGCAGTTTTAGTATTGTAGGCAGAAAGTTATGATACAACTGCCAAAAATCATACCCATAGGTGTTTGCTAGGCTCTGGTGTCACAACTTTATCATAATTTAAACTGACAAGTCATTGCTTTTCTTCGGCAAGTATAACATGGGAAGCTGAGCTGAGTCCATCAGAAAATCTCAATGCCCGCCTCAATATTGCAAATGAGTACAATAACTTAGACAGGGCACAAATATGTATTGGATGGTTGACCACTGAGTCGTACTGTGGGAATATTTTCAGTGGCTGGAAGGGTAGATGGTGCTGCTAGCACTCAAAAGCCACAATGAAAAGTGAGACATTGACACTCTCTGTGATGACTTGCTGCCAGCTGCCTGCTACCGGTAATCATTACAACAAGGGGTGGTGAGGGACAGAGTCTCTGAATTAAGCAGAAAGCTCTCACCCAGTCAAGAGACCAGGGCTAGATCCAATTATGTCAGGATAGGTGAATGCAAATGGGAAACAGCATGTACCCCAGCTGCCATGGTGGCATTCAGCATCTGGTGTCCATGGCCCTTTCAGTGCAACGTATGTGTATGGGTTGCAGATATAAAAAGCTCACCCCAACTTCAAAATGCAGGTTTGAAGTATGGGATTCCCAAGCCCATATCCAGTATGCTTTCTCATGCTGCTTCCTTGACATGAGGAAAATACCACTGGTGCTGTGTGGTGCTGAAAATCACATGGCCGTACTGAGTGTGGCATCGCTGCAGAAATGGAGACTGGCTAGTCCTTCAGACCAACATGTTTTTGGTACCGGATGTCAAGTCCATTCTCCAAGCAGTGACCAGCCCTCCATCTTGTATTTATCCAATCTATTTGTCTCATTGTCATTGTCCTTTAAAAGTATTGTCCCTACACTTTCTCTTTAATTGACCTTATTTCTGCATTCTCGCCCTACCTACTAACTCAGTCTGTTTTACCTTCCTGTTACAAATGGTGGTCTCTAGTTGGCAGTGGTATACACCCTTTGCAAGTTGGGACCCTTCCTTCTAGTCAGGGTAAGGGAGGCAATGTGTAGGCCATTTGTACATGGACATACAGTAATACAGTAAAAACGTCACAAATGGACACCACACCAGGTTAGAAAATTACCCTTCTTTATCAGAATCAAACAAGACCAAAATGACAAACATCCAACATACGGAACTCAAAAAATCACTTTTTAAAGGTGATAAACAGCCAAAGAGGAGGGAAACATCAGAAAGCAAAGCGCTGTGTTGATTCTGGAGTCCCAGGGGAATTGAGATGTCAGTCCTGTTGCATGCAGAAAAAGTGTTGCATCAGTTCCTTACTGCAAGGAGAAGCTATGCATCGAAATCCGAAAGTGGCTCCTTTCTGCGGGGCAATGCGTAGGAAACTTTAGTGCACAGGTTTGAGCCATGAAAAATCGTGACGTGCTGGGGTCGATTCTTCAAGTTGCGGACCAGGGATCCCTCAATAATTCCAGATGCACAGCAGGGCTTGCGTTGGTGTCAGGGCAGGAGTCTCAGATTTCGGAGACACAGTGCTCTGGACTATGCCTGCGGCAGTTCGTCTGGCCGCAACCAGGTGCTGTGTCAATTTATCAGCCACACGGCGGCAATGTGTTGCTTTTTCAACCACACGCCAAGCTTGCGGCAGGAAAAATTGAGCTGGAAGGGCGATGCATGTATTTTGAGTCTTTAAAGCAGCCAAGCATCCTTCAAGGGGCCAGAGCTGCAATTGGCACCACTTGGCAGGTCAGAATAAGGAGTGGCTGCGGTGAAATCTTGAATGGCCCTGTAGGAAGGTGGATACCTGACTATGGTTACCCCAGATTTTTTGCCTTGTGTTTAGCTGGTTTTCGACTTAGTTGGCCTGGTTCCCTGCTAATCAGGGCCCCAGGCTATCTGCTCTCTCTGTAAAATGGATTCCATGTACCCTAGGTGCATAACTAAATTGGCTTGGGTCACCTTATCAGCCCCTGTACAGAGCACTATAGGTGCCCAGGGCATAGGTGCTCCAAGGCCTACCAGGGGCTGCAGCATATCTTTTGCCACCCCTGGCTGGCTATCCAAAATTGACACAACTGGCTGATCACTCAGCTGGGGCAAGTTGGTGTAATCACCTCTTGCTTAGATATAGTATACCTATATCTAAACCTATATCTGGACACATATAAACCTGTGAGTCACTCCTATGGAAGGCCTTATCAATCCTGGAGGCAGAGTGCGTGGTTTAACATGAGATGGAGCTTGAGCATGAGCTGAGCCTGTCTGCAGCTGTCGGGAACAACTCCCTAAACTGTTCCGGGTTAATGCCATACCATATACTATTAAGTGCATTATAATCCATCGCAGTTATATGTTAACTTTGGTTTGGCTTTATCAAAACATGTCGTGTAAGGTGTCATACGATTTGGAATACTATCCCCTCGACAGTCCTGTCGACAGGGATAGCATTCCACCCCTCTAGAGGGAGAAGACATGTTACTTTGCTGAAACGCGGTTGATTTTAAAAGAGCCCCAGCATCACAAAATGGACGCTTCTGCCACAGACACGAGTCTGACCTCCTGCTGCTGACCGAAACTCAGCCGAGGAGGCCTGGACAAAGGGTTTCCTGTCACAGGGAGGTGTCACACGACCCCAGACAGGAGATAGTGGATTGTAGCAGGGAGGTTTGAAAGAAACCAGACACTGCCTGGGGAGCACAAGGCTTCCCCTTGCATAATCCGGTCAAACCGGTTCTGGGGCACACCAGCCCCAGTCCCAGTGCGACCCTGGACAAAGGGAAAGGGGTGTAACCACCCCCTTCCTGGGTCCCACCCATAGGAGGGACCAAGCAGGTAATCCAGCCCCCTAGATTGGTATAAGAATGGGAGCAGTGCCAAAGCACTCAGATTATCCTGACTGAAACCTATGAAATGAAACTCTGGACCCTTCGACATCCTACTCGACGTAGAAGACTGAAGAATTTCCGTTGTGGTCAAGGAGTGACCACCCTGTGCAAACAGGCACCATCCAGCACCTCAACGTTTGCTTTGTTGCAGTTCCCGCTGGAACTCGAGCAACAGAGTTCAACAAGACCAAGCGTGCCTGCCTTCCAACAGCCCTATCCACAGTCCCTGCGGAGCTGAGACCCGTGGAGGCGACCAGAAGCGTGGGGCCCGCCATCTTGGAAAGACCATGAGACGCTGACCGTGCAACCCATGAGTGACCCTCAAAACTGTTGACTTGCTGTTTGAGAAGCCCCAGCCCCGAGCCTCTCTTGCACTGAAGCTCACCCCTCTACACTCACCGAGTGCTGCGTGGGGCCCTTCTGCACCTTTTGGCTCAATGCGTTGGCCCGGTCACTTGCCCTTTGGCTTGTGGCCCCTGTGCTGACGAGCCTTGAAACCTAACTTGTGATTCTAGTTGCTCCAGACTTACACTCACTCCTCTGAAAAGGAGTGCTGGCTCTGACCCTCCTGGTCCGAGTGTAACGCCATCTTTGAATCCTGCAAGGGTTGCCCTTGCCAAGGGTTGTTTGCTCCAATCCAGAAGCCGACACCGCCGACAGCAAGAGCCTGCGTGGGACAGCTCGTGATCCACTCCTGGACATCCTCGGAGAGAAGTGACCCATCAGCGACCTGAAAGCGCCCAACATTGCCTGGTTCTGTCTGGTTCCACCCTGGTCACTGCTAAGTGACCCACACTCTGTACCCTCTGCTTTCAGATCATCTTTAACTTCGATCCACCCTTGGATCACACCGGACACTTCTCGTCTCGACGCCTGCAGCATCTTCAGCTCCAAGCACCAGCAACCTGCGTGACAAAACCCGACACCACTTCGCACCTGTGCACCCGCTTCCTGTGGGTGAGGTAACTCAGCAACGCCAGTGTTCCCACACTGGTACACACCTCTAGTGTATGTGTCTTAAGTTTCGTCCTTCTAGGTTGAGCGGAAGTATTCTTAAACTATAACTTTATAACTTTTACGTACCATTGATTTTACATTGGTGCATGCCTGTGCTTTAAGCGCTGCACCCGAATCCCGCGGGCTTTTCCCGACTTCAGCATTGCTAGTCCCGAATGCTCCCAGCGATTCCCTAGGCCCTAGGCCTAACCACTGTTCTGACTGCTCCCAGCGATTCCCTAGGCCCTAGGCCTAACCACTGTTCGATTGGTATCTCTTATACCACTTTTTTAATATATGGTTTGCGTGCCCCCCCGGCCTTATCCTTAATTGTGCAACTTTCATATGTTTTACTGTGCTTATGTTTAAACACTTGTGTGGTGTCCTTTCATTTGATATTACAGGATTGTGATTGGTAAAACAGCTTGCTTAACACGACCTCTAGAGTTAAGCCTTTAAGGCTGCTTAGTCCACGCTACCATTAGGATAGCTTGTCTATAAGGTTGACTTACAACCAGACACCATAAGGGATTGTTTGGACTGATACAAAGTGGTACCAGAATTGGAAACATCATATATCAGGCCAACTTCTCACAGGCCCTGAGACTTTTTAACAGGAGGCAAGTAAACACAAGACCTTGGAGAATCTTCTTAAGCAGGATACCACAGCATAGTCCAGTCCATGTCCTCTCAAAGACATAAGCAGCAACTGCAGGCCAACACAGCAAAAGGGCAGTACTCTTCCTGACAGCTCTTCAGCTCGTCCACTTAACAGAGTCTCCTCTTGATCCAGAAGTGTTCTACAAGTCTGCGGTTACAGATCCAATACTTATACCCCTTATGGCCTTTGAAGTAAGCATGATTTAAAGGATAGTTTTTTAGTGCACAGATCCTGTCCTGGCTCAAGACACCCTACACCGGGGTGGAGACAACATTGTGAGAGGCCAGGCACAGCCCTATTCTGGTGTCAGTGACAACACCTCCCACCACTCTAGCTTAGGAAGGACCATCAGCTTGGTGAAGGGCAATCAGGATATGCAGGGCACACTTCAGCTCCCTTTGTGTGACTGTCTAGAGTGAATGCACAAACAGCCCAGGTTGGCATGGCAGTTTAAAACTGCACTCACAGACACTGCAATGGCAAGTCAGAGACACATTTACAGGGCTACTCAGGTAGGTGGCTCAACCAGTTTACACAGGGGGTACTTGTCTTTTGCACTGATCAGCAATGGTAAAATGCCCAGAGTACACCAACCAGCAAAAACGAAGTCCAGCATGCAGTCAAAAATTAAAAAAGGTATCAGCAAAATGACAGGCGAAACCATGCCAAGGATGCCAGGTCTAACACTTACCCATTCTGCCTTTGAGTCTTGTGTTTTAGCTACCTGTCACTATATTCTTATTCTTCCAGCTACTTTTTACTCCATTTAACTTTCTTACCACCTTCTTTCACCAAACCCTTTAGGCTTCTCTGCCTGTAGCGACTTTCCCTCTGCCAGTTGCTTTCACTTTCTGCACCTCCTCACCCTTCTGATTTTGCCAATGTCTGCCATTGACATTTCCTGCTTCACTAGGCTGTTATGACAGCACAAGATGTGCAAATAGGGGCATTGTAGAAACTAGAACACAATGGAGGAATTTGAGGGACTTGGTGGGAATTTTATACTTTCTAAGGTAGAAACAGCCATGACATCATGAAAACTAACATGACTATATATTCTTTCTACTAGAGCAACTTAGTGGAAAATGGCATAGAATGGTGTGCTTTGCATATTGGGTAACTGCCAAAAATGTTGAAACTGTATGAACTTTGCAAAGTGCCATGTCAATATCTGATTTTCATACAGTGGAAATATAGAATGTGACTTGGCAATATGGAAAACTATCACGGCAATGTATGCCTTGCTTACGAGGGTGCATGTAGACTGGTTTGGCAAAGTGTGCCTTTATAAACCGCCAATCACATGGCTTTTCACTTTCAGGGTTGCACACAGTGATGCAGGGTACCACGTTATAGGGTTTAGTCACAAACTGCATTTTGTAGTACGTTTAGTAGTGTTAAAGTAATACCACCCTTGTACTACAAAATACCATTCACTAACCTATGTGTGGTGGTCTCCGCCTCTGCAACCACCACTCTTACTGTTTCAGTGCAGAAGTCTGTCCCACCTGTGGAGAGAGAAGGGGAAAATGAGGAATACTTACCACTAAATGGGAGGGGTTGTGGGAAGAGTAATGAGGGGTTTATGAAGAGACATCCGCCCATCCACAAAGAGTAAACCCATTGCTATTTACAAACTGCACTTCTATAGTTACTATATTTAAAGAAAGTCCCAAAACAGATGCAAATGCAATTCAACTTAGATCTGGAGAACGTTCAGCACCCACGGCCAACCATTGTTACTGCAACACCCTCCTATAGAAAATAAAGGAAGTATGGACTTAAAAGTGAACCATATTGAAAAAAAGAAATAATGTTAAAATTAATGTTTTTTTTAAATATACATACATTCAATTAAAGATTTTAAAATTATATATAGAAAAACATACCATATTATTTTCATTTAGAGTATTTTATTAAGTTTTTGTAGTTTAAAAAAATTTAATTTTATGTTTTAATAGCTTCATAATTTTTTTAATTCATATATCCATAACTTTTGGTAACTTGTAATTGATAATTAATAAATATAAACATTTTCCTTTACATGAGTACTTTGTTTAAATAAACCTTTTCAAAGTGCTGTACATGTTTTTATTAGTTTTATATATTGTTTTAAATATACGAAATAAGTTTATGCTAATGTGTAACTTGAAGATATTCTTGGTCATTTTTTGAGTGTAATAAATGTTTTAGAATGTTCCTACCTGTTACCATAGGTGAATCTTCTCCCCAGTGGCAGAGACCTTTACCTAATTCCACCTAAATGTGAAAATTTACTATTACTAACTTTACACTAACAAATCAGGCACCGTCCACTGAGACTACACGTTGTAGCAAATATCCAAAAGTTGTAAATTTAATGGAAAGTGTAAGAGTAAACTTGTGCATGTAGATTTACTGACAACTGAAATTACCTTTGTGAATAGTCCCCTGTATGTTTTCTGTTACAAGTCATGCTTGTGAAGAACCTTTCACTATTAAAATGCGAACATGATTGGCTTTGTCAAAGGTCACCCGATTTATCATCAACAGTCAATATACATTTGCATTGGACTGTGAATTTAATTAGTTGGTGAAACAATCCATAATTTCTGGGTTGATTAGTTGTTATTGTTGCTGGCATTGTGATCACTATTTTCGTAGAGCTTGATGTAAAGAACGTTGAGCTTTGTCCATTTCAAAATAAATAGCCACTTACATAGTCGGCAAGTACAATTAATGAAACACTGTAATGATTAATGTATGGAAATTCTTCTTCAACTACAATCTTCCTCTTGCTCACAAAAATCTTTACTTCGCACTAGATGTGCCCAATACCTTTTATTTCCTTATTTATGCCTAAGATATCTTCTTACTAAAGGATAAATAGCTTTTTATGTATATTATTTTTTGTATGTGTAGAAGCATTTATAATTATTATAGTGTAGCAAAATGTTGCATATTTTCTAAACACAAATCAAGCTTTCAATTAATTAACACAGCTTTGGATTGTTGAGCTGATCAATGGGTCATAAATGTCCTGGAATCTTGTACAATCATGTTTTTAATTAAAGGTTTTAGTGCAACCAATCTATCTGAAATCCTACTCTTGTATGTCAATATATGTCTTCCATTAAGACCCCTTCCAATCAATGCCAGACTAGGTGATATCTGAAAAAGGAAGGTATTTTCAAAAGAAAGGTTGTGCTGAATGAGCTGCTATGTGAGTCAGAGTCCGAATGGAAGCATAGAGGTCAATTCATCAAACAAACAGTGGTAGTGGAAGTGGCATCACATATTCTTTGACCTCAATGGCATAACAGGAAGTGACATATGAGTTTTGACCTTGAATCTTCCCTGAACGTGATGCCCCATTACCTAGGCCCTGATGATACCATTATGATGTACAATGCTGCTGCTAAGTTCTCATAATAATTGCTTGATTAATATCACAACACAACAGTTACTCATTTCTATTTTTATTACATTAAAAAGTATGTATTCCTTCCAAAAGAAGGCTACAGAACCACAAAACGACACAGGAAAGCAAAATTATTTATAACACAAACTGTCATGACTTGAGGGGTATTCCCGGAATATCTGAAAGAAAAATGTATTTATAAACTACTGAGAGATGCATAAAAGAGAGATTTGAAAAATAATCGTCTGAATGTTCATGGATTCTAATTCATGTGGACCATATATTAAATTGTGTTATTGAATTGCATTATTTCATATCATTAAAAACGTTTGATATATATTCATTTTACATTTGATAACTTTATTTCGGTCAAAGACCATAAAAGTGCAAATAAAATTCATACAAGCAACAAGTATTAAAACAATAAATAGTAAGCAAATCATTTGTTGTTAAAAAAGAATTAAACAATTGAGTTATCAAAGAGTAACAATAAAAGATGCCATGAATTTTACAAATAAGTTACAAAACTTTGTCTTCTGCGAATATATATTCTCTTGTAACACACTATCTCTCATGAGAAGCAGAGAGGGTAAGATTTTTCTCAGACACATCGATTTTCATTATTCTCAATAAAAAAAACACAACCTGTTGCTTTTTATGTCTTCAATCATTTTTAAGTAATCATAACAGTGCGCATTACATTGATGAATTTTTGTTTTGGCAGAACTTCCAGAGTAATGAACCAGGTAACATCACAAGCTGCAGAAAGTAAACAGTGCTCATTAGGACACTGTTTACACTCTGTTCTTGGCTCTGTTTTTGCAACCTCTGAGGACTAGGGTCGCAAAGGCAGTGCCAGTGGGTCATCAAGGGCAAGCCAGGGGGAGCTAGCATTACCTCTTGTGATCCGTAAAGGATGTCCATGAATGGAAGTGAAAATAACAACATCTGCAATGGCTCAAAACATGTTTGGTTCATTCTGAAAGGCCAGGAATTAAATCATACCTTTGAAAATAGTATGTTATGTTCGATTGGGTGAAAGCTGAATTGTTTGATTTATATATTGTTTACATTGTGCTCTTTTCCGCAGTTTTAATCATTGATTTTCGAGCACAGTTGAAGGATCTTGAAACAAATGGGAAAGGATGAATATAAGCACATTTGTGGCAGATGAAGCCAAAGCAGATCGATTTAGGATGGATAAGATCATTAGGCCAGACGTGATGAAACTGGGCTTCTGCAGGAGTTTTTTAAGGTCTTGCTAGAAATCAAAGAGTTTTGGATACTTTTTCACTGGAGACAGTAGTGAAACTGGAGATCTGTAACCTGGTGTTGGTCTGGTGATAATAAATAACAAAATTAAATACAATGCCGTATCAAGGAGTGGTCGATCATCATGAAGGAATTGGATTGAACAATTCCTGGTGGAATTGTTTCACCAAGATCTGCTGAATGGCTGGTATAGCAGGTGGTAGTAATTTTGATTTATTTTTGCAAATGCAAAAGCTTCCATTTGGGGAAGAGAAAGCCTGGGGAGCAATGCACGATGGGATAAATCCTGGGGAGTATCACACCGAGGAAATGCCACATACATTATGTTAAGCATGTCGACTAGTTTCTTAGGAATGTTAAGTGCATAGGGATGCTCATCAAGCACAGAAAGGAGTATATTGATATCACTGTATAAAATATTGTTGAAGCAGTCTCAGCAAGAGTTGTACCTAGCCCTGAAGATCCGGAAGGGTTAAGGTACACTGGAAACGTTTATGGAATGATGGACCATATTTGTTCAGCGTTAGTGTCAGATATCCTAGGAAGGGTGATGCTAGAGTTAACTTTGTATAATTTGGAAGATAGCCAGGAGAGTAGAGAAAACAAAGTGCCATTTTTATACTTTACACAAGAACTGGTGAGCGTATTGCAGAAATCATAATGCTATAAAGACATATGAGGCAAGGCTTTTTCAAGGTTGAAGGAGAAGAGGGTAAGAATTAACATAAGAAAATTTTTCACTGAAGGTAGCATGGCACTTCTTCTACCAGGAGAAAGGAGGGATAACATTAATAACAAAATTGCTATATCTCTAAATCAGATACTTGAGCGTATTCATTATGTTATAGCTTTTTAGTAGTCTGAGCGAAGTCATCAGTGTCGCCATAGGCATGGTCATAGGTTGACTAGATGGTTATGGCAGCCATTAGCTTCCATCGGTGCCAATGTATATGTATCTATGTCTGTAGCTATGATATATACACAACTGTATAAAGTAGATCCTCATATTTTCAATGTAATATGTTTTGATGATAATTGTATAACACATGCTTCTAGAATGTTACATAAAAGTTTTTTGCTCAAATTCTATGATGTCTGTGCAGCAGGGGCCTGATTAGTACATTCATTCCCTTTGTTACACTAAATTCACCTGTATTTTGTTTAGAAAGAATCTGGGGACCCATTGCCTTGCTTCCTAAGAATGTCTTTTTTCACTGTGCAGGAGGAACCATTTGTGATGGTTTCTGAAAATGTCTTGGGTAAACCAAAGAAATACCAGGGCTTCTCCATCGATGTCCTAGACGCCTTAGCCAATTACTTGGGCTTCAAGTATGAGATCTACATTGCTCCAGATCACAAATACGGAAGTGCGCAAGAGGATGGGACCTGGAATGGACTGATGGGAGAACTGGTGTTAAAGGTAAGGCTGGTAATCTCTGATCAGCTATTGTAGAAAGCATGAGCACCAGAAATGAAGTTGCACTTAATATGCTTGTTTATGTGTAGAAGTCAAGCAACAGGGTCATTCTGTCTCTGTTTCTCTATTTATATTGACCTGTGCTGGGTCGGTAAAAACATTTTAAATACAAGCTGGGTGTCTAAGCAATAGATGTAAATTACTAATTGGAGAACAGCATACTTACTACCCTCCATCAATCCTTCTACTGTGCCGTATATTTTATTGAATAAATCTCAACTCACTTCTTGTAATTTCACATTTTTTCCATGATAAGTGTGTATTCCCGGGGAGAAAAAAATGGTGTTTTCATATACCAAACATTCTAGAGTGAATTGTTGCTTCAAGACGAATGCACTATTGGAGTGATGGTAAAATTCCTGTCGTTTATTATAAAATGTAGAGGGTCTATGAGAAGCGATTAGTAGGTTGAGGGTTTGTAGAAGTATTATTCTGTGCCTAATAACACCATATAATACATAAATATGTCATATTTACCTCGACCCTTCTATCATGCAAATATAACGATACATATATCAATCGCTTTCTAGAAAAAAAAATTTTAAAGGGTTTTTAATATTAGATTAATTGAATGACTAGGGTAATGAATATGTATTTTTTGTAACAATCTCCTTTTTAGTATGTAAATGTTTAAATAACGTTGTTTTAATCGCATTTTTGTAATGTTTGCTTATATGGTGTTTGTCAAATACCGAATAAAGCTATCTTTGAATCTTTGAATCTATGAGTGAATTGTCTACCATGTAGACAGCCCACTGCAATAAATACAGGTCACCATAGGAAAAATGTATGATTTGCTTAGACTTCTATGCCACACTCTAGCATCGCGTCAAATTATGAAAATGCCTAAGTCTATACATATCATAGATGCAAATATTTGCTGCACGGATTGGCGTCTTTTTGAGACTAGAACCATATTTTTGTAACAAAAAAAGTATCGCCATAGTTGTTGCAATGCCTCAATGTATTCTCTCGGATGTGGGAAGGGCATGTTAGGCTCCAAAAATGATTATCCACATTCAAATAATTCTTTACAGCACACTTGAAACGTATATAGGAATTCTTTGTGATATCCCATAAGAAATCTGACTTTGCATTCCTTTACATTTGAAATATAGAAGGATGATGAGCATTGTGAATGCATAAGCAATAATGTCAGAGGATCAGACTGCTATCAAGTGCATTGAGAAGAAGATTTGCACTCAGTGTGCTGCTTATGTACATTTAGGAAATAAATCAAATTTAGAAAAAATGAATTGGCTTTCAAAGGTATTGAAGAGTTGTGCATACTTGGATTGTGAATCGGGTTCCATGCACCTCACCTTTTGTACATGAATCTCCAGAGATACTTTCAAACTAAAACAGCCACGTGATGGTCTTATTGGTATCAGAGAAACTCAGGGCCATATTATCAAGAAAGGGCGTTATCGCCGCTTTTATCGCCAGGAAACTGCAGCTAAAGCGGCAATAATGGGCTTGGTAATATGCCCTTGTGAATTCCCATAGAAGCCCAGATTAACACCAGAACCTAGGCTTCTATGGGAATTCACAAGGACATATTACCAAGCCTATGATCACCGATTTAGCGGCAGTTTCCTGTCGATAAAAGCGGCGATAATGTATCGCCCATTCTTGATAATTTGGCCCTCAGTCACATAGATTTATATCCCTGGTCCGACTTTAGGAAATACTCAGTAGTTCCATCACAGGGCAGCATAGTCATGAAACCAGTCAGCTGTGACTAAAGTGCCTTTGAAAGCACACACAAGTCCAGAAAGACACAATCTGCACTCACTGTCATATGGGATCCTAACACTCACAAATGCAAGCTGTAAATGAAGTCTGCGGCTGGGATGCCCCTGCAGATGTCCCCGTAGCCTCATTACAGAAAGGATGGTATTAATAATGCTGGTGGTAGTTTATAAATATGCCCCCCAAAAGAAACAGAAAGCACAGAATAGCTGTAAAAATCCACTCCATTGAGTGACTGCCAGTATAAAAATGCCCAATCCAGAGTCAATTCACCACTGCTTTGATAACGTCATTATCATCAGCAATCCCTGTGAAAATAAGAAATATTGAATAAAATTGTGGAAACATATTCAAGCGTTTTCTCTTGAGGATGAAATGCAAGTGGCTATTTTGCCATTGCCAAAAGTTCAGATGTATGATTAAGCACAGGAAATTATGTCTGTATGATGAAAGTGCGAGCTCTGCAGTTGGTGCTTTAAACATGGATTATATTTCCCACTCGCTGGGTGCAATCTCAAATATCATGACCAGAATATCAAATCAAATGGTTACAATATCATGATCAAAATATTGAAAAGCAAAATATTGAGGAGGCAAGTGCACTGTATACTTAGGGCCTTCTTATGACCTTGGCAGTGTTACAGCAAGCCACCATGCGAACGCCTCGCTGCCACACAGCCAAAGCCATATTGAGACTGCACGCCGGATTTAGACTGGAATCCAGGTTGGGCGGCAGTGCAGTGCTAAGACTCATACGTGAGCCTTAGCAAGTCACCACAATGGGAATACCATTGCACGTTCCTGAAGGCCATACACTGCAAAGTCCATACCTTGCGCACACCATGTGCCCCCCTCGATGTATCCCCAGGGGCAGAAGCAGCAGGGGGCCCTATAGGGCCCACACTGTTTTCTCACCACCACATTTTAAAAACTCTGGCAGTGAGGAAACTCCTAATATGCTTGGCAGTGCCTCAACAGCACCACCAACATATTAGAGGCCTCAGACTCTGCAAGACCGCCAGGGATTGTGTATCCCTGGCAGCAGCAGCGGTCCCATGACGGTCTGGCCTCCCAATTTGTAACATGGTGGTTGGACTACTGGTGTGGTGGTAGCCGCACCACCACCGTGGGTTTGGCGGTCCATCACCCCACCAAACATATAAATAAGGCCCTTAATATTCTTAACTTTGCATCTATATACCTTAACAATATATAGCCAAGATACGTAGATGTGGAGTTAGGTATACAAACGCTATACATACCAACCAGTTGATATTTTTGTTCTTGATATTCTGGTCATAATATTATAGGCACTGAATATTCCTTCTTTAATATTCCAGAACCACAATGCACTGGCCTAATGGCCTTAACTGAGGTGATAAAATGTAATTACATTGCCATCATGTGAAGAAACAATCTCAGAAGCTTAGTAATGTATTGTGAGTTGTATTTCTTCTATAAGGAAGGCCATTACCTTTTAAGTCTCTCTTTATAAAGTAGGAGAGGCTTCTTGAACTGTATTATGAGCCCTTCTCTTGTAGACAGACTGAGCAACAGAAGTCTTTTTATATGTCAAAGTGACAAGGACGTTCAAGAGGGGTGATTGATCAGCTCTAACACACTGCACACACCGTAGATAGTTTGCTTTAAGAAAGGTGGCGAAGGACCTGATGATGGATGAGTACAATTTATTTTTTGACATTTGCAAGGAACTAAGACTTTATTGAGATATGGACTTATTGGTCAAGCATCATTAATTGTAGAGCAAAGTAAAGAAGATTAATGAGAAGACTACAAAATATAGAAGGGAACAGAACAAATATAGTACTGCTATATAAGCTCACCATTATACAAATAGGAACTTTTAAAGAAATGTCAGGAACAAGGGAGTGTTTATCAATCAAATACTGCATAGGTGCACTTTCAAATATCCTTTACAATTGAAAGGTAGTAAGCTTAAGGCCCTCGTGTCAAAGTCAATGACTCTTGGCTGAGAGAAAAAGGGAACAAGAAAGAAACAGAGCTAGAGAAGAACGAAAGAGAGAATAGAGCTAAAGGTAAGAGGAGGATGTAGCCTTAAGGTTAGAGCAGTCGACCTCGAAGCGGGGGAACCGGGTTCGAGTCTCAGCACCAACGCTGAGCATGCTGTGATTCTGGGCAAATCACTTAATCTCCCAATGCCTACCAAAAATTAACATGTCCATCTGTAAACGAAACTGGTGCTCATGTAAAGCGCTCTGATACCCGATGTCTCGGGTCTAGCTTGCGCTATAACAAACTCCAAAGAAAAAAAAATGATAGACAGAGTTCTAGAAGATGAATGAGGGGGAAAAGAGAGTGGAACATGCAGAGAAAGATAGAGACAGGAGAGCGAGACAATTAGTGGAGGAGAAAAAGAGTTGAAGACTGGCAGAGAGACATCATGGGAGTGGGAGAAGAGTGAGGGAGAAAATAAAGAATTGAGAGTCCAAAAGAGGAAGACAGAGACAAAGAATGAATGAGCTTGTGAGAGAAAAGGAGAGAAAGAAATGATTCTTTGAGCAGATAGAAGAGAAAACTGGTCTCGTCTACGTCGTCAGAATGATCATTCAGTAACTCCAAGTAATTAATCTTGAGAACGTGTCATTGGAATATTTTTGTTTTAATAATTTGGGGCTCGGGAAAAGTGACTGAATGCATATTTTGCCTTTTTAGCATGCTGTCAAATATGCATCAGTCAAATTCTAGTTCGATGGCAGGTGTGTGGGTAATTAGAAACATTAATGTGCTCTTAATATTATTTGAACCCATAAATGATTATGATGTCTACATTCCTTGAAGAAATTGATCCTGAAATTGAAACGTCGCCCGCAAGGGATATTTGTGTCCCAGGCCTTACTGAATACATAATATTGAAAATGATCTCTGACTGTTAGAGAGGCTAAGAGTCCCCCTCTGTGGACATATGTTTGATATGAGCATACCAAATTTAACAGATGTCTACTATTGCTGAGTAAAAGAGCACAGGGGAAGCTAGGTGTGTTCCTAAAATACAAAAGGACTGAAAACCTACTAGTTGAAGTCCGTTGTCTCTTATTAGGTTTTCCAGCACCCTAAATTCCCAGAAATGCCAGTGTGGCAGTGTTAGAAATGGGGTTTCTGGTTGACTAGAGTATGCACCTAAGTTCGGCAGAACCCACCACTCTAGTCAGGCAGGGTAAGAAACACCAAATAAAACCTGTGCTCGCCCTCTGGTAACGTGGCGCAGAGCAAGCAGGTTCCTCATCAGAGGTAATGTGTAAAGCAGTTGCGTAACACACTCACACTGGTAACACAATGAATACACCAATAATGAGACTCAAAAGAGTATTATACAAAAAATAAATATTGTACATCAAGCATAGACCATAACAACATGAATCCTAAATACTGTGCATTCTATGCCAATCCCGAGGTCGTGCTCATTATCCTGACAATGCAAGAGTCAAAACGACATACACAATAGCATCAGGACATGAAACGGAGCAGGTGGATTAGATCAGGCACATGAATCATCAAAGATCATAATGAGCACTCGAGTAACCTTAGTCAATACATAGGCCATGGAATGAAAATCAGATTACGAAGTAGATACAGGAGTCACCAAATATCACCATGAACATGAATACCTGTGCCCTATTACATTTTATATGGTATTTACCACCAACCATGGGTTGGTATGGTATGGTATGGTAAAAAGTTTTGTACCGCGCTCGGACACCGTACGGTTTCATGGCGCTCATGACAAATGCGGGGAGGCAGGGACGTGTGTTTTACTCAAAAGCAGACTGGAAAAGATACGTTTTTAACAGTTTACGAAAACAGCCATAGGTAGGGCAGTGACGGATGGCAGGCGGGAAAGCATTCCAGTTTTTGGGGGCGCAGAAAGAAAAACAGGAGCCGCCATGTTTTTTCCGTTTAGTTTTTGGAATGACTAGCAGATTGTGGCCAGAGGAGCGGAGGTTTCTCGAAGGAACATAGCATTTTCAGATAGGGCTTTAAAGATCGTGCAGCCCAGTTTAAAGATGCAACGCTTGGCTACAGGGAGCCAATGAAGGCTCCGCAGTAGCGGCATGACATGTTGGTGTCGAGGTTGGTGATAAACCAGGCGTGCAGCCTGATTTTGCACAAGTTGCAACTTGTGAAGGAGGTATGCACCGGCATACAGAGTGTTGGCGTAGTCAATTCTTGACGTAACCAGGGCCATGATGACAAGGATCAGTGCGTCTCTGGTAAGAAATCTACAGATTTTTTGTATCCTGCGTAGTTGGAAAAAGCAGGATGACGTCACCGCACTGATCTGGGGCCCCATGGATAAGTCACTAGAAATGACCACGCCAAGACTCTTCACAGAGTTGACAGGACGGGGAGGGAACCCTAGTGAGGGAGGCCAAAAGCTGTCATTCCATAGATTGGCTGCTCCTCCCACCAGAACAAGCTCAGTCTTAGTAGGATTTAGTTTGAGTTGGCTATGATACATCCACTCAGAGATCTCAAGCATGGTGGACTGAAAAGTAATACAGGAGGAGAGGGAGGTATCAGTGGGAAAAATTAACTGCAAATCATCCGCATAATTGAAGATGGTGGCGGCGGACTTACGAAGGGAAAAGATCAGGGGTTGCATGTATAAATTAAATAATAAAGGGTATAAAGCGGAGCCCTGAGGGACACCGCAGGACAAGGGAGAGTAGGAAGCCGAGAAGGTAGACAAATGCACTGCCTGAAAGCGATTATCCAAAAAGGACTTGACCCGCTCAAGAGCCATGCCCTGAATACCGGCGTTCCTGACACGGTCGATCAGTATTGCATGATCGACCGTGTCAAAAGCCGCCGATAGGTCCAATAGGACAAGGGCTTGAGGGATGTTATTATCGGCGCCCTTTCTGAGGGTGTCCATGATAGCCACAATAACCGACTCGGTGGAATGGAGGGGGCGGAATCCGGCTTGTTGGGCCTCCAGGAAAGAAGAAGTCTCAATGAAGGCGCTCAGGCAGCGGGTGACATAGGTCTCTAAAATTTTCGCCAACTAGGGGAGAAGGGAAATGGTTCTATAAATGCTTAAGACCGTGGGGTCGGCATTGGTCTTTTTTAGGATTGGTGTCACCACTGCCTGTTTAAAGGAATCCGGAACCACCCCTGTCGCCAACGAGTTGTTGAGTAAAGCCAGGGGAGGATCAGGGCAGGCCAAAAAGATTTCCCTAAGAACCTGGGGAGAACAGCAGTCGATAGGGGAGCCAGAGCTCACTTTATGCAGGAGTGAACAGAACTCTGAAAGAGAGATCGGAGGAAAGGTATCCAAGCAGCAAGGGTTTCTAGGAGGCAAGGGAGGGGGGTGGGGGGATGAGGGCAAAGGAATATTGTTCTTAATGGTGATGATTTTATCGGTAAAGAAAACATTAAGTGAGTCACACAAGGATTGGGAAGGTTGAGGTTGAAGGGTGACTCGGTCTGGTAGGGAGAGCTCATTCACAATGGAGAAAATATCCTTTGTCTTAGAGGCGGACTCCATGATTTTTTGAGAAAAGTAGATAGTCTTGACCAATAGGATAGATTTTTTGTAGGTTCTCAAACGGTCCACAAAATCAAATATCAGCTGGTGGTCGTAATTACGCCTCCAACGGCGCTCCGCCTGACGTAAGGCCAGTTTATCTGCCTTCAGTTGGTCCATAAACCAATGCTGGGCGTCATGAGGGCGCCTGGTTTTAATATTTTTTAAAGGGGCGATGGTATTGCAAGCAGATAATAGCCATTGATCAAGGAGAAAAGCCATTGATCAAGGAGAAAAGCCTGGTGAGAGCCTGGTTACAGAAATACCTGCACACATACTACATGAATTACAGTAATTTAGACAGTTCTCTGTGTTTGGCATGTTTATGAGTGGGGGGTCTCCATCAAGGACTCACCCTATAATGCCACCAATCCTACGAATAAGTGCCCCAAGATATGATAACATGGGGGGGGCATGCTACCAAATTCTGAGGGAAGATCTATCTGGGTCACCCGTGTTTGAAACAGCCAAATGTAGGCGCCAAAGAGCACGCAATGCAGTGATTAACCTAGTGAAGTGAAGTCCCCAAACTATGTCCTGCAGAGTAACAGGGAGGAAGGCCCAAGTTCAGGACCCCAGCAAGAGACACAGCCATGTCCCTTTCTCTCCCTGTGCCCAAGCGTAGCTGCCCGTGAACACGCTGTACAGATAACTGCAACTCAGTACCTTCCTTAATTCTGGTTCTGGGTCATGAGTGAGCGAATCATGTCGAAAACTTCTCCTGGTCTTGGGCTGCAGTGTCACAACTCGCTGAACCGCTGCAGGAGAGTGATACTTGCTTGGTACAAAGAAGGGAAGAGACTACAGTAGGAATTTCGGTGAGCCTCGGGGGGCCCGCCGGTATTCCTCAGCAACCCCCCACACTTGGCTGCTCACACAAAACGCCAGGAGTATATTTTCCCTGGTTGACATGGTGATCTTCTCCAAAGAGCCTGCCCTGCTTGTGCGACAAGAGTGCATCATGAAGCAAGCCCTGCAGTCCGAAAAAGGGTGATATAGTGAGAGGCATAAACAATACACACAGGGCTTACAGCTCAGAGGGCATGGTGGTAAAGCGCTCAGCATGCTCTGACTTTTTCTGAACAAAGTGCTCCACACGCACTCAGTGCAACCAGTGAGCAAAACCCGCTAGGAGAGGATAAAGCACCCACTATGTACAACTTGCAGGTGACTTGAGGGGCCGGATTCAGAGTCAATTTTGGGCAGACACTGGGAACTTCAAAGGAAACCTTAGTAGTGACAACATTCACTTTTGACCCCACCCCTGATTACAGACATCAGTGGGGGTAAATCACACTTTGTGTAAAGGCAGGACACAGCCTATACACATATAAAGAATGAATGCCCTTCTCTCTTCCAGCCCCAGAAGACCATCAGTATGCAGATGTAACTTGTCACACCCAACCCTTCCTGTGTGATACGTTTGCACAAAGTTTAGCTGTCACCCTGGACCATACGTGATTCGGAGTCAGGCTGCGAAGCACAAAGAGTCATAAGCAGAGAGAAATGCGGACTTTCTAAAAGTGGCATTTGTAAAATAGTAATGTAACATCCAACTACACCAGTAGGCAGGATTTATCACTACCATTCTAAACATACCAAAGATGGCAAAGCTACTCCTGTCAGATCAGGAATTGCAAATTAAAAATATATAAGGGAATTCCCAATGCTAGCCTATGAGAGGAGTAGGCCTCACAGTACTGAGAAACAAAATAGGCTTTTTGTCACTACCAGGACATGCTACACCATAAAGGCATATGTCCTACCTTTTACTTATATAGCATCCTGCCCATAGGGCTACCTATAGCCTACCTTAGGGGTGACCTATAGGGAGTAAGAGGGGAGTTTAAGACTTGGCAAGTAGTTTAGTTGTCAAGTCAATGTGGCAGTAAACTTGCACTCAGGTCATGCAGTGGCAGGCCTAAGACAGGTTTGAAATGCTACTTCTGTGAGTGGCACAAGCAGTACTGCAGGCCCACTAGTAGCATTTAATTTACAGGCCCTGGGTATATGGTATATCACTTTACAAGGGACTTATAAATAAATTAAATATACAAAACTGGTATATACCAATCATACCATGTTTTAGAGAGAGCACATGCACTTTAGCACTGATTAGCAGTGGTAAAGTGCCCAGAGTCCTAAAGCCAACAAAAAGAATGTCAGAAAATAGTCAGAGGATGGCAAAACATTTGGAGATAACCCTGCAAAAATGGTTGTGTCCAACAGGCAGCATAAGGGTTATCTATATCTACAAAAGGTACACAATAGAGACAGCTGTGGCCAAAATGGAAATCAAGAACACAGATGGTTAATCCTTTATTTAGATTCTGTGCTCAGGTGTTCTTTCTCCTTCTTCCCAGCTGGGACTTGCAGACATGTGCAGAAGCAGTCAATACATCCAAATAAAGGAGAGCACATTCTAAACTGTAATTAAATGACAGGAAGTCCAAAGTGGAACTTAAAAGTGTTCCTCATTCTTCATTGCAAAAACAACATAAGAGCCAGTGAGTTTCATTCCTTTCACAATATAGAACTTCTTCATGCCAAGAGATTGCACGTTATTTATGCCAAGGTAGATTGAACAGCTAATCCTGCAGTTTCATATTCATACCAATTCATACATTCAAACACGGTCTGAAGCAACATGTTTCACAATATTTGAAATGTGACCTACATCATGCAAGACATGCCTGACATGTCTCTTCATTATGATGTGATTGAGTATACGTATTAGTATGGATATGAAACTACAGGCTTAACAGCTGACTCTACCTAGGGAGAAAAATTGCACAATATCTTGCCCTGAAGACGTTCTCTACTATCTGAAGAAGGAACAGCATTGGATGTTATGTTGTTTTTGTGTTTCCCCCATTTGTATTGGTATCCACAAAATTCCTGAATATGACTGTTTTGGAGAAGTAGGTGCTATTTATTGTTTGTGATAACATCCGACTCCCCAGGGCCCTAAAAACATCGGATGAGGTAAATTGCACCTATTCCAGGTTTTTGGGGAATAGCTTGAGTATTTTCTTGCTTACTGCACCAAAATGTGTATGTCACAGTGATACCATACTGTTTTCCCTAGTTGAAATCTGGCAGGTTTGACTTCCTGAAATTTAATTAAGATGGGATACTGAACACACCCAGTAAATACCAGCAGCAGTAAATGCCAAAAAACTCGAAATTGTAACCTTTGCACACAGAGGTTTGCAGAGAAGTCATCAGTCCACTCATAATCAGGGCCAAAGAGTTTGTGTCACCCACTCTTTTTCAAAATCAACAGAGAAAAAGTCACTCCTCGGTATTCCAGTGTAGGGAAACCACCAGATTCAGCAGGAAATATAATAATTGTGATGATATTTCTCTGAGGTTGGTTTGGAAGGACATTTAACTGGATAGACCTTAATGTCTGTTGTAGGAAAACATAAAAACAGCAAGATTACATTCCAAACTGTAATATTGGGGTAGGTTTTCAATCCTGTACATCAATGCTCATGCCTCCTTGACTGGTACTGTACTTGGTTAGATAATGTGGAAAGGGGCATTTAGACACCATCTGCCATCTTCTACTCCAGGACTTGCTCACAACACAGATTGGTGTGGTAGATCACAGATCCTGTGAATTGGATTTAGTTCTCTGCCTGCCACACACCTTGGCTAATTCCCATTCCTAAATTTTGCACTGGTAAATCATGTGCTCACTTAATTTGTTGCATATGCAGCATATTTTGTACCTGCACAAATTCATATTGGAAATAAGGTTTGGGGAAAGGTTTTCAGATCTCCCATTTATTTTTTATGGAGCTCCATTTCAAAATGTTGCTTACATTTCTGATAAGTGTCTTTGTAGTAGCTGGGGTCTATTTTGGGTAATATATATCTAATCTGCCAAATGGATGGATTTTCCAGAGTTATCATTGTAAGGAGTAGTGACAAGGGTTTGGCCATGATCATTGAATAACAGGATTACATTCCCTCTTGATACTTATACTCAAACTGTGATTTGAACATTCCTCAACACAAATCTGATTAGGTCCCTAAGCAAATGAATAGGAGAATGGTGCCTACTGGAATGACCAACCCCCGCCAATTCGCCCACAAGGCAGACGCGAGCCATGGTTGTTAAAGCAGTGAGACTGCTCTTGCAGCTTTAGACGTAAAGGGCTGACATACAACTTCATACACTACATTTCTGCTGCCAGGGTGTCGAGATAGCTTCTTTTAATAAGAAAACCCATGCAGGGAAAGTTATCATGCACGTTTCTGAGTAGAAACAGCTCTGTTTTTGTTTTGTTTTAGAGTTTTATATAGCACAAACTAGACCCGAAACATCTGCTATCAGAGCGCTTTACATGAGCACCAGTTTCGTTACAGATGGACACATTCATTTTTGTTAGGCATGGGGAGATTAAGTGATTTGCCCAGAATCACAGGATGTTGAGTGTCCTTGGCCGAGACACAAACCTGGTTACCCCGCTTCGGGGTTGACTGCTCTAACTATAAGGCTACTTTCTCTCCCCAGCGTGCACCTTTGCAGTTGTGCATGCAACACTTTGTGAATGAAGCCCTAAACATTCGGTAAAAGTGTGCACCAAATCAGAATCTGTGAGGCACATGGACAGAGTAGAGTTTCATACTCAAGTATGTAACCTTATTAGAAGTAATACATGGGGTACTCCAAATATCTATTCATGATGAATGTGACCTTTGGTACAAGCTAGTATAGGTAATTGTAGGAGGAGGGTAGGTAAACATTGAGGGTAAGACCTGAAAAACAGCAGTTCCTAGGGTATTGGGAGTTATCCGGTCCAGTGAATCCCTCACCCCAAACCCCACTCTTTATCAGAGCCTTACTACCTGAAGAGAAGATGTGGTTATCCCTCCGCTAGAGAAAGATCTTCCAGAAGTGATGGCAGGATGGTGCAGAACTGTATACATGGCTTTTTGTAGCTGTCAGCCTGAAGGTAATAGTACCCAATCATTACAACCTGTGTATATTTAGCACTTGTACACAGTGCAGACACTTATAGACCTTCATTGCAATGTTTTATTTATTAGTGTCATGATTTACGTAAATAAGTGAAGTTATGGATATATTTGTATCCGAATAAAGATTTTTTAAAAAAAATAAGTGGAGTTATTATGCATAATGACCAGTACTGAGAAAGTTGTAATGATGGTGATGCAAAGCAATTGAGATGCAGAGTTAAATCAAGTGAACATACTTTTTTCATCAGTCATAACATTTACCTGAAGCACATGAATATGATTTCATGCAAAAACGATTTCGTGGAATACCATCACTGAGAAACCAATTTACCTAAACTTTTTATTGGAAATTTGCAAGATGAATGGCATTTAACATTTCATAGACACTAATTCATAGAATGCCTTTATTTCCCGAAATTGGCTTTTGCCCAGTTATGTTTAAGGTGTAAATCTAATGGATGCAGGTATTACTTTCAGAAATATTTATTTCAGTGCTTTACTTTGGGGGACATTATTTCATACATATATCTTTTACTCTTTTACATTTCCAGACAATTAATCCAAATGATGTTGATTCACTGAGCCCTCACTGCCCTGAACACCATTAATCCCCGCCCCAAAAAGACCCCTCACCATGCTAAAGCTACATTCATCACTGAAACCTACATTTCCTCCATCCTGAACCCTAAATGCCATTTCCACCCTTCCGGAACCCTACAAATCCATTTTTCAAACCTGCAATTGCCTATCCCTGACCCCTAAAGCCCTTCATCACACCCCTAAACATCAACCATC
Organism: Lissotriton vulgaris; assembly: GCF_964263255.1. NCBI lineage: Eukaryota > Metazoa > Chordata > Amphibia > Caudata > Salamandridae > Lissotriton > Lissotriton vulgaris. The sequence goes on from NC_141689.1 coordinate 1,472,857,919, forward strand.
AGAGCACCCATAAGCCCACACTACCCCTAAAATCTCCTGAAGTTTATTGAAATTTTGGACTTTTTCTTAAGATTATCTTTCCTTTAAAATGCCTGCTTTCATTTTGGATTTCTTTATTTTTCCTTAAATGTACATTTCTTTAAAATTGTTTTTCCAAGATGCGCTTTCCTTAAAGGTGGTTTCTCAGTTTTCGTTTTCCATTAATTCACATAAATCGGTGTTAGAAATGGGGGTCTCTAGTTGGCAATGTTTTGCCACTTTTTCCAAGTAGGGACTCTTTCTTCTAGTCAGGATAAGGGAGTTACACTTAAAATAACCCCTGCTCATCCCCTTGGTAGCTTGACACGAGCAGTCAGGCTTATCTTGAAGGCAGTATGTAAAGCATTTTCTCATTACCAACAATAATACATTGAAAACACTGCAAAAGGACACCACACCAGTTTAGTAAAGTATCCAATATTTTTATATATCCACAACAAGACTAAAAAGACAAAGATCCAACATACAGTACTTAAAAATATGCACTTTGCAAGAATAACTTTAAAAAAGCAGTTTTCCCAAGTGGTAGCTCCATCCGTGGCTACCGCAATACTGAAAACAACAGAATAGAACAGTCCCGTCTTACCGCATCGGTCTGGGGTGTGAACAGACTCATAAACCTTTAGTGTTGCAGCTGACGCATTTGTGCGAGCCGGTCATGGCAACCGTTGCAGTTGCAATTTGAAGTGAAGCGGTGCAGAGAGTGGTGCCCTCAAGGTGCGGTGCAGGCATTGGCTCAGTAACGGTAATCCAGCGGCGTCAGTGAGACCAGGGCTGCAATGCCCAGTGAGGCGGATTTTGTTGCTGTGATGGCAGGACGCAGCGCAAGCTTCAGGGGCCGGTTATCTGAAGCTAGTGTTGGTTGGTCCAGACTGTGATGTGGGCTGTGTGTCATGAAACTTATGAGTGGTGCCCCCAGCCACAATGTGGTCACAAGTTTCAAAGTCAGCAGTCAGCGATGGCTTTGGTGAGACCGGGTCGGCAAAGTGAAGCGAGGTGGAGTGCGATGCCCACAGTTCATGGTGCAAGCAGCGGCTCGGTGGCGGCATTCATCGTTGGTGAGACCAGGGTTGCGGTGCGAGATGTGAAGGTGCCCACTGCAGTACCTTCAGGACACTGAGTCAGTTGCCTTGCTGCTCTCTGTGGCAACTGAAACAGCGGTTCCTGAAGCAGTACCCAGAGGTTGGTGAAGTCTTTGCTGTCCCTGAGACTGAGGAACAGGAGGAAAGCTCTACTTCAAGCCCTTGGGGATACTCAGCACAAGTAAAGAAAGTTCAGTCCAGTCCTTTCACTGCCAAAGGCAGAACCAGCAACTGCAGGCCAACCCAACAAGGCAACAACAAAGCAAAGGGGTAGTACTCCTCCAGGCAGCTCTTCCAGCTCTATTTCTTGGCCGGTTCCTTGATTCCAGTGAGTTCTAAAGGGCAGAGGTCTGGGCCCTAATATTTATACTCAAAATTCCGTTGTCTCTCAGGCAGAGAGTGTCTGTGCTTAGTCCAAACCAGTTTGATCCTCTCTGGCCCGTCCCAGCAGGAGGTGGAGACAATATTGTCTAAAGCAGACCAGGTCCATTCAGGTGCAAGGGAATCTCCTCCCACTACCCTGACTCATCCAGGAAAGGCTGAACACACCTCGACCCCCACCCTAGTAGCTGTCCGACGAGAATGCACATCCCCAGCCCTTGTCACACCAAAGCAAGACAGTCAATCCACAAACCCAGCCGAGGAACATAGGATGACTATGCAAGGAAATACCTACTTTCTGAAAGTGGTATTTTCAAATGCAGAATATAAAAGTCATCTTTACTAAAAGAAGCATTTTTACATTCTGAGTCCAGGCATACTGAACTCCTTTTCCCTATCTTGTCCCAATGGAAAGTTATGCATATAGATGGTATAAGTAAAACTCCAATACTTTCCTATGGGACAGTTAGCCTTGCAGTGCTGAAAAAAGAAAATACACTGTAATTCATTACCAGGACATGTCACACATACCAGTACATGTCCAACCTATAACATACATAGCACCCTGCCCAAAAGGGGTACCTTGCACCTACCTTAGTGGTGAGTTCCATGAAAGAAAAGGGAAGATTAGGGCTTGGCAAGTGAGTGTGATTGCCCGGTAGGCATGGCAGTCTGCAGTGGCAGGTCTGAGTAACATTTACCCAGCTACTTCTGTGGGTGGCATAATCAGTCCTGCAGACCCACTAGTAAACACTAGGAGATGATGGACGGAGTGCTGAAACTTTTCAGACACTCACCCCCAGTCACAGATCTTTGAATCCATCATTGTTCTTTAGCTCAGTTCGCCACCCATGTTCAGACACAACTATATAAAAATCTGTCTTGACCCTGTGCCTCATGGGAACAGTCCAGCCTGAACTGCCAGGCCATGTCTTCCCTGGACCGGATCCAAGCATCCTGGGATCGGCTTCCGGGTAACACCCATCTTCAGACCGGCTATCTTGAATCCAGTGGTAAAGTGAACAAGGGACCCATCTCTGTCCATGGAAGACATAGCCTGGCATATGGCTGTGTCTGAACTGGGGTGGCGAAGAGAGCAAAAGAACGCTGATGGATTCAACCTGGATCTGTGACTGGGGGTGAGTGTCTCAAAAGTTTCAGCACTCCATCCATCATCTCTTTGTGTTTGCTTTGTTCACCCTAAGTTTGCAGGTTATGTCCAGACGTGGGTCCCTTGCTAACTTTGCCACTGGATTCAAGCTAGCCTGGCTGATGAGGGGTGCTCAGCTTGAATCCAGTGGCAAAATGAACAAGGGATTCACGTCTGTCCACGGAAGACATGGCTGGCATATAGCTGTGTCTGAAATGGGGTGGCGAAGTGAACTAAAGAATGATGGTGGATTCAGCCCATATCTGTGATTGGGGGTGAGTGTCTGAAATGTTTCAGCACTCCGTCCATATATCTCCTTACGTTTGCAGGCCCACTAGTAGCATTTCATCTACAGGTCCTGGCACTCTCAGTGCACTGTCCTAGGGATTTACCAGTAAATCAAATATGCCAATCATGAAAACACCAATCCATAACACAATTTGCAACAGTCACACTTGCACTTTAACACTGAACGGCAGTGAGAAAGTGCGCAGAGACACTAAACCAGCAAACACAGAGTCAAACCCACAGGGGAAACATGCCAAAAGATGACAGGTCTAATAATCAGTATTAATGATATACTGCAATTTGATATTAATAATCAATTAATAGTTAATTTGCTTACCTTTCAACCTCTTAATACATTTTTTATTTTATCAACCAGTAAATAATTAAAAATCAAGATTTTTTTTGCTTGGTATCTTTACTCTCAAAGTTTGTACTTCTGTTCTTATAGGACTTTGACTCCATCAATGAATGGATACATATACTGTGTTATATTCACTTGGTTTGGAGATGATAACAACAATATTAGTTTAATGGGAACAGAAACAACAGAAATTATTATGATTGCTTCCCTGCTAATTTTACCCTATACAATTACAACTACACAGTCCTTACACAGTGATACTATGTAGAATAAAGTACTGTTAAAGGTCCATTTTAAGTATAAGGTAACTAAACACAATGACAACTGAATGGGGAGTCTCATGATGATATAGTGACCATATGTCCCGGAACACTGAAGTGAGGCGCAATAACTTTTTTATATGTACATTGTTTCATTTGGATTCCTAATAGTATGTAGGGAGAAAAGTTTAGGATTATGCAAAATGTTGTTCTTTTTTCTTGAAAAATAAGGTGCAGTTGTATTGAGATGAAATGTGACTTGGCAGTATCTTGTATGAATGTTTTCGGGTAAAGACATACTTTGCATAAAAAAGTAATGGCTGATATCAGCAGGATACTTGTTCAAGCAGCAGACAATATCTCTAAGTCAGACATTTTCTGCTTGAAGCAGATAGTAGAAATTATAGAAAATTGCATAATGTGAAATTTTGAGAAATGTTTGAATTTGTGTCAAAATATTTCAGATTTCATCAGCATAATTGAAAATTTACCATGGCTTTGTTAGACTTCACCTTCTCCCTCGAGTCATTTGTGTCACGGTTTTCTCCATTTCGTTTTTTTCCACATTCCTTTTTGGTTTTCAGAAATTTTTGTTTCCTTTTTTACCAATTTACCTCACGCTTTCTAAACCTTGCCTGCAACACTGTTGTGCCAGGGTGGTACGAGACTATAGCCTGATTCAGAGTTCAGAAGATGAGATAATCGTCACAAATGTGAAGGATACTCCATCTGCCATATTACAAGGGCCATTGCATATAATGCACTTCTATCAATCAATCAATCAGTGACACTTATATAGCGCGCTACCTACCCGTAGGGTCTCAAGGCGCTGGGGGGGGGGGGGGGGTGCCGCTACTGCTCGAACAGCCAGGCCTTCAGCTTCTTCCTGAAGGAGAGGTGGTCTTGGGTCAGGCGCAGGTCGGGAGGGAGGGAGTTCCAGGTCTTGGCGGCCAGGTAGGAGAAGGACCTTCCTCCCGTAGTCGCTCTTCGGATGCGGGGGACGGCGGCGAGGGCGTGGTTGGCTGATCGGAGGTGGCGTTTGGGAGCGTAGAAGTTGATTCGGCTGTTGAGGTAGCTCGGGCCCTGGTCGTGTAGGGCTTTGTGTGCGTGGGTGAGGAGGCGGAAGGTGATTCTTTTGTTGACGGGGAGCCAGTGAAGGTCTCTCAGATGTCCGGTGATGTGGCTGGTTCGTGGGATGTCGAGGATGAGTCTGGCTGAGGCGTTCTGGATCCGCTGGAGTCTCTTCTGGAGCTTGGCGGTGGTACCGGCGTAGAGGGCGTTGCCGTAGTCCAGTCGGCTGGTGACGAGGGCCTGGGTGACGGTCTTCCTGGTCTCGGTGGGGATCCACCAGAAGATCTTCCGTAGCATGCGTAGGATGTTGAAGCACGCCGAGGAGACGTTGTTGACTTGCCTGGTCATGGAGAGGGAGGAGTCCAGGATGAAGCCCAGGTTGCGTGCATGGTCTGTCGGTTTGGGTGCGGTGCCCAGGGCGGGAGGCCACCAGGAGTCGTTCCAGGCGGAGGGTGAAGAGCCCAGGATGAGGACCTCCGTCTTGTCAGAGTTCAGTTTCAGGCGGCTGGTCGTCATCCACTCGGCTACCTCTTTCATCCCTTCGTGCAGGTTGGCTCTGGCGGAGGCGGGGTCGTTGGTCAGGGAGAGGATCAGCTGGGTGTCGTCGGCGTAGGAGATTATGCTGAGGTTGTGTTTGCGTACGATGGCCACGAGGGGGCTCATGTAGACGTTGAAGAGGGTGGGGCTCAGAGATGACCCTTGAGGGACGCCGCAGATGACTTCGGAGGCCTCTGACTTGTACGGTGGTAGGCGGACTCTCTGTGTTCTTCCGTCGAGGAAGGAGATGATCCATTCCAGCGCCTTGTCCTGGATTCCGACGTTGCTGAGGCGCTGTACTAGGGTGCGGTGGCAGACAGTGTCGAATGCCGCGGAGAGGTCTAGGAGGATGAGGGCCGCTGTTTCTCCATTGTCCATCAGGGCTCGGATGTCATCGGTGGCGGCGATGAGGGCGGTCTCGGTGCTGTGATTGGCTCGGAAGCCGGACTGTGAGGGGTCGAGGGATCCGTTCGTCTCGAGGAAGGCGGCCATCTGCTTGTTGACGGTCTTCTCGATGACTTTGGCTGGAAACGGGAGGAGCGAGATGGGGCGGTAGTTCTTGAGTTCGGTGGGGTCCGCTGTTGGTTTCTTGAGGAGAGCGCTGAGTTCGGCGTGTTTCCAGCTCTCAGGGAAGGTGGCGGTGTCGAAGGAGGTGTTGATGATGTCCCGCAGGTGGGGTGCGATGACAGCGTCGGCCTTGTTGAAGACGTGGTGAGGGCAGGGGTCGGTCGGTGATCCGGAGTGGATGGAGTTCATTGTGCGGATGGTGTCTTCGGTGCTGATCGGGGTCCAGGCGTGGAGGGTGGTGGTGGGGGGTGGTTGTTCGGTCATGGTGTGCGTTGGTTGGTTGTTGAAGCTGTTGTGTATGTCCGCGATCTTGTTGTGGAAGTATGAAGCGAGGGAGTTGCAGAGGTCTTGCGATGGGGTGATGTCGTTGTTTCCTGCGCTGGGGTTGGAGAGCTCTTTCACGATGTTGAAGAGCTCCTTGCAGTTGTGTGCGTTGTTGTCCAACCGGTCCTTGAATGCTGTTTTCTTGGCGGCGCGGATCAGCTGGTGGTGCTTCCGGGTGGCAAGCTTGAGGGAGGTCCTGTTGTCCGGTGTAGGTTCCCTTCTCCAGACTTTCTCGAGGGCTCGGCAGTTCTTCTTGGAGCTCTTGAGTTTGTCGGTGAACCACGGGGCTTTCTTGCTGCCGGGTCTGCTGGGCGGGGTCCTCAGCGGGGCGAGCTCGTCCGCGCAGTTGCTGATCCACTTCGTGAGGTTGTCGGCGGCCTGGCTGGGGTTCGCTGAGCTGGCAGGAGGGTGCTGGCTCAGGGAAGTGGCGAGCTGGTCTGCTGTGATCTTGTTCCAGCTTCTGCGGGCGGCCTGTTGCTGGTGGTGGTGGGTCGTTGTTCTCTTGAAGGTGAAGTGGACGCAGCTGTGGTCCGTCCATTGAAGCTCTGTGGCGTGGCTGAAGTCGATGTCTGGGCTGGAGGAGAAGACTGCGTCCAGTGTGTGTCCGGCGAGGTGGGTGGGGGTGGACACCAGTTGCTTGAGTCCAAGATTGGCGAGGTTGTCGAGCAGGGTGCTGGTGTTGCGGTCGTTCTAATACAGCAGACAGGATATCTGCCACACTTGTAATGGAGTAGCTGATCCGCTGAACTCTAAGGGCCAGATTTGCAAGCCCCTTGCGTCACTTTTGCTCTGCTGTTGCGTCACTTTCTGAGATGCAGCAGCGGCATAAACAATGCACCATGTTGCGGCCCATGTACAACGTGAAGCACCTAAGGAGATGCGCCACGTTGTGAATCCCTGCTTCACATTATACCTTTGTCAGGTATAATGCATGCAGGGTGGGCATTCCCATGCAAAAAAAGCCTCATAGAAGTGATGCAGTGAAATCTACAAGATATCACTGTGCCACTTCTAGGACATCACTGCATCAAAACCCTATGCCTGCTTGTAGCAGGCGTAAGGAGTGACGCAGTGTGTTGGAAATAGGCCTTATCATGCATTCCTGGACCTTAACACCTTGGCTGCGGCCGGAATTCCACACCGGTGCTGGACATTCCGATCGCAGGCGTTGTCATGACGGCTCCCGGCTGTCATCAGCACACGCCCACCATGACGCATGATGACCGGGTGTCGTCATCAGCAGTGAAGGGGTTAAGACATGACTCCACCAATGAATGACTTTTGCTGCAACAGATGCGTCAGAATTTCTGAGGCATCTGCCAATTCTTGCGCCATGGTGCGCCGTATTGTAAATACGGCGCTCCATGGTGGCGCAAGGGTTTCAATGGAGGCGCAGGGAAACTGACGTGTCTGTACAGATGCATCAGTTTCTTGTAAATTTGCCCCTATATTGGCACTATGTCATAAGTACAAGGAGGGACAAAAGTTTCTATCTTTTTCTTTCCAGTTGCGGTGCTTCTCCTAAATTGGAGGTCATCTCCCACTGATTTGAAACATTGAAACCTACACAGCACACTTCTTTTGCCCCCCTGCCTAATGTTTCTTTAGGTCTTAAACTTACCTCATTCTAGAGTTGGTGGTTTGTTTTTCCAGACCTATTATGATAATGCACAATTAGTTTCAGAGCTGGATGCCCCCTCAACCACAGTGAAAACGTATTTGCCTGCCTTAAAGAAACTGAATACATACCAACATCACAAGACCAACCTAAATGTCCAGGTGAACATGGGTATCAAGTGAAAAACTTGAAACAGGAGTTCACATGGAACTCATGTAAAGTAAAATTATAAAGTATGACTGAAAATAATTAATTGTCTAGAATTTATCAAGAGCACAATTATGATAATAGACAGAAACAATCTATTGAGAGTCAATCGCTACCAGAAGCAAAGAAACCAGTATAGCATGATCAGATTCAATCCTTCTGGAATAAAAGATTATTGAAAGGTTTAAACTAACAAACAAACAAAGTCTAGTGAGTTGTAAGACAATTTTACAAAAATCCCCAAGTGTAAAACCATAACCTTATGGACGGCAAGTGGCAAAAATAGTGAGCGTCAATGATATATATTGGTATTTATAAGACATCCTTAATCACATATGATATAACAAAACACCGGGCAGTTCCCACAGTGTTCATAAAAAAGGTATGCCTTTATTGATGTCGACGGCGTTTCGACCCTATGCCAGATGTGAGGGTCTCTTCAGGACTGATGATAACCTGGGGTGCGAATAATATGTGCAGGGTTAGCATATGAATAATCTTATCATAGGCGGATAGGCGTATGAACACCTGAAAATATATACTGGCAGTTTCTTTGGGAGTGCCCAGGTGCAGAGGCACCACTTTACACTGAAGAGTATATAGCGAGGGTGATTAGTGGAGCGTCACTATTTTCTTTCAAAATATCAACACTCTTACCTAGTTAATGATAAGTAATCCTAGATAAACTAGGTTCTCCAACCTTTTCTATAGTGAGAGCTACTTCTGCTCAGGGAAACTCATTGTGAGCTACTGAAGGCTAAGAAACTTGCACATTGTTACCAGACACCCTCACAACCAGCTCCATTGACTTTAAGCCTAACGCCGATAGAACCAGATACTAAGGTTTGAACAAAATACTTTGACTAGGTGCACTATGACAGAACTGCCATGTGTGTCAGTGAAAGTGTGGTCTTTGGGGATGTATAAAAATGTGTGGGTATGAATGGGATAAATGTCCATGGGTGACTGAGAGCCTATGTTGTACGTACTTGTGGCACTGGAATACCTTTCATTATAGTTGGCACCGTTATATGTATAATACAAATATATAATAATTTTTTTCACATGGGAAAAATGTTAAGTGCATAAAATGTTCTGTAAAAATGTTCATGATCTGGAACATTTTTCTACACTTTACATTTCTCCCACTTAAAATGATGGATGTATTTTTCATTTATAAATATGGCACTGTGTCTACTAGCCACTGGGAGCAAGATCCCTTCTGTGTGTAAAGAGGACACTTTGAAATGGGAGAAAATTAAGCTGAAGAGTTAACTTCATGTTTATATGGATTCCATAAAACTCATCTTTTAAATGTAATGCCATTTCCAAGTGTTACTTTACAAACACCAAGCATCCTGCTCTCAGTGGCCTGTAGACAATGTGCCATTTTTTAACAGAAAAATACAACCATTTGCCTAGGAATTTAAAGTGAAGAAACAAGCTTGATCAAACATTAAAAAATAATTGGCTCAATTGAAATTGGAGAAAACATTAAGACGTAATGCTTCATAGACATATTTTTCTTCATTTTAAGGTTCTCCCATTTAAAAGATAGGACTGTATTTCTCAGTTATAAATCTGGTACAGTGTCTGGGACTGGGAGCAGGAGGCCTGCTGTTTGTAAATGCAACACTTTGAAATGGGAGAATAAAATGAAGACTTTACTTAATTATAAAGATGACTTTTCATTTTCATTTTTTACCTTTTAAAAGCATTCAGAAACATTATTTAGTTCTCACACTCCAATATTGAGTTAACAAGGACTTCTGTAAGCCCTAAATACTTCAGTGATTCAGTTCTTAACCTTTGTGCACTGGGTCATAAATCTGATTCTAGCACTGCTCATTATAAGGACCTGCATCCTGAAAATAATAATGTAAAATAAACACCGCCTTCCCTTAACTGTAGGGAAGGTGACACTGTGGTTGTTTTTTGACCCTGTGTTTTTTTTATTATCTTGAGGCTGTGAGCTACTCTGAAGGTGTCAGCAAGCTACTGATAGATTGTGATCAACTGTTGAAGACACAGGAACTAGAGACAGCCAGAAAGAGAAAGAGCTTCTGGGTTGCAATAACCTAGAAGAGGTTAAATTATCCTTAGATAAACTTAATAAGAGCATCACTGAAATTACCACATTCAAGCTCAAGAAAAAGGCAGGCAAGGTCCAAGAGGGCATTAGGAATTTTAGCAAGGAAAACGAATACCCATATCTGCACAACAAATATTACACTCCTACACAGACCCACTTAAGTACAACACTTGGGGCATATACCAAGACTAGAGACTGATGACTATTTCTGAATCCTCGAGTGGCTTGTAAAACTCAGAGGAACCAGGGAAAGGCTCCAGCACTGACTTAGCCGACCAAGGCACCAATAAGTTTTTTAGGGGTGGGCTGAGAGGCAGAGGCAACAGAGGAAACAAGGGGAGACCGTGGATCCAGCAGCCGGCAGACCGCCAAACACTCTGGAGATATTACAAAAGGAGCCCGAGAAGCAATAACACAAGAAATCCCTTAAAGCAGTATGCCCCAGTTGGTACAGGACATTGATCCAGTGAGGGCAATCACGACAGTCCCTACCCTCACCCTGGTCATTCCACAATGCTAAGAAACATCTTTAATCTATTAGGTATTCACTCTCCTCAGATGAAGTAACCTTACTAAGCAAATAATTGTCATTTGCTATAGCAGAGAAACTTGATTTTTTAAACTCCAATCAGAACTCCACATATTCTTCAGGAGAATCAGCTTAAAATATTTCTTTATAGATGGAGATGTCTTTGTGCTTCCTCAGCATCACTACTTAGGCCTACATCCACCTTTAGTGCTGTGATGCCCCCCGAAATATTAACTTTCAAAAAGGTAGTACAAGATGAAATTATTGACCTCAGAGCAGTAAGAACCTTCATCCCTTATAATATCTTCTGGACAGAGAGATGTTCACTCAATAAATTGAGAATTAAAGATTGCATTGTTTTCAAACACACTGACAAAGGGGGTGGCATCGTTCTACAATGTCAAAGTCATGAGACAACTCAATAATCAGAATAATTTCAATAGACTACCCAGCAACCCACACTCTCAATTCTGACTAAACGGTTTTGTAATTACCACTCGTGACCTGGAACTAGGACTCCTGACACAAAATGTATTCAAGTTTCTCAATAAGAAATCCCCAAGAACACCTGCCCTGTACATATTGCCCAAGATTCACAAGGATGCAGTAGGACCCCCAGGTAGGCCCAAACTATTGGGCTGTGAGTCTGTCTTTGAACCCATAGGAGAGTACATAAATATCTTCATCAAAGATTTCATACCTCTCATACACACATATGTACGAGATAGTACATTTATGATAAACCTCATTGAAGGCTTGGATTTTGATCCATCACGAGAGATACTAGTGACTCTTGACAAACATTCCCCAGATGGAGAGCATAGAGGTCATCAGACTCGATAGGAGACCCACTCCGCATAATGATCCCACCACCTTCATTGTAGAGTTGCTGGCGATTGCTCTGCGCACAAACTACTTTGTTTGGCAAGGACAATGACCAGCAGTGTTCTTTTCTTCCATGGGAGACATATTTGCTCCAAATCTTGTCAGTCTTTACATGTGAAAACTTGAGGCTGACTTTGTGGCCTCAGATCATAGCCTGGTCTGCAGCAATATCTGCTATTGGAAGCGCTATATCAGCAATATTTGTATGATCTGGGAAGGCCATCCTAATCTTTTGACATGATTTATAAACGATTTCAACAGATGGCAACCATTTTTTCAATTTCTGACAATATTGATCATCACAGACATTCCTTTCTAGATTTTAAAATAAAGAACAGAGACTATCATCTCATAGTTGCCCTGTCAAGAAACCCACAAAGCGTAACATACTATTGCAGTACAGAAGCTCCACCCACATGCACTTCAAGAAGGCCTTCCTTATTGCCACATTCTTAGATTGTGCAGAAATTGCACAAAGAAGGAGCCATTCTTAGCCAAAAACTCCTTGAAAGAGGGTTCCCCAAATGCCTTGTCAAGAACTCCATGAAAAGGGCTTGGTTCAGACCAAGGGAAGACATACTGCAGATGTGTGCTAAAAACCCAACTGACCAAATTGCCTGTGTAATGACTTACTGCTCAAAACGTTAAAATTGACAAGACCATAATAAAACAAGTTTCGGCCATGAAAACCATAGACCTTTTTTATGGAACAACCGCTCTTTTGATACAAGAAAGGGAATGGCATCAGTGACCGCCTTGTCCATGCTGACTCCAACCTCCCAAAAACTCCTGACTCGATTTTGTCATTATGGGGTCTTAACCCCAGCAAGGGCCACTTTAAATGTAGTAATTGCATGGTGTGCAAATTTTCGCACCACACCAGGTTCTTCACTCATGGCACTGCCAAGATGACATTAAAACGTCCCACAAACTATGCATCTAATAATTTTCTCTACTGTATCTGGTGTCGTCCAATTTGATCTGCATTGGACAGACTATGCAACAAGTGAAAGCGCGGATTGGACAGCATCGCATCCGCATCCAGTGTGGGAATGAGACAGCCCCCTTGCACAACACTACCGCGCGTAGCAACACTGAGCAGATGATCTAAAATGGCATGTCATTGAGAAGACCACACCAATATCCGACGGGTGGAGACCTTAGATACACCCTCCAAAGGCTGGAATGCAAGTGGATCAACAAATGCGATTGCAAATGTAAGGTACTGACCTCAATGGAAGAGGGGTAGGAATTTGTTACACTTATGTACTAGTCTACTAGACTCCCACATGGTTTTGATAGGTGATAAGGTAGAGTCATTCCCTTGTTGGCTGTAAATGTTTGGATTTTCACCCATATGCCTTCATGCATACGCTGTACCAAAAATGTTTGTAATGAACATGTTTTTCTATCATTATACATTTTGCGTCATTTTATTAGTGTATATCATGACAATGCCTTCATTATATACATTTCCTTGTTACCACTTTCTTACTTACCTTGAAATCATGAGCCACCTTCACACAGAAGCCTTATAGTTCACCCACACTTTAGCTGCTCTGTGCCACAATGCTGACTACCTATGTCAACAGCTTCTAATACTCCCAGGCTCAGAATCCCTTGCATGTGCATTATGCATCTACAACAGTGTGAAAAGTTCATGAATACCCCCTGATTCTGAGTTGCTACCTCACTATGCCATAACTAGCTCACTGTTATACCTCCTGGGTATTACCTCTTCCTTAATACTGCCCTGGCCACGGTTGTTACTCTGTTGCAGCTCATTGAGAAGCAATGCAGTGAGAGGCACACACTCAGAAGTGCTGTCATTCACTTTTTAACTTCTCCCTCCGCACTGTCATTTGACCTTATCTAATTCACTTTTCAAATTGTTGCATTCACAGCTCACTCGTAACTTTACGAGTGTCATCTCCCTTATGTTTTCATGGTTGCCATGACTAAGGCCTTGGCACCTTTACCACTGAAATTGGAGAGGCACCATCACCACTCCAATAGTAGTCGCACAGCAAGAGGCGGGAACTTTCATGCCACCCTTGCATTTCCCTCAATTTGGTGCTGCATTATCATTACCATTATCCTTAAGGTCATTATTCCTGTCTGCAGCACCAATTCCCTAGCAGTATCACACTGTGAGGGGTGCACCTGGGCATGCCCCCACACGCCTCCCACCATGGACATGCCTCTCTTCCCTCGAGGATGCAGCGTGTTTCTCTGCAGGCAAGAACTGACGTGTTAAAGTCTTCCTGAGCATGATGATTATCCGTTAGGGAGTTCATCTCAAATCCACTTATGCTGGACAATCCTTCCCCACAGGGGTTCTCCGGCTGCAATATTACTCACGGGTAAGACTGCCTACCAGATAGCTATCAGCACTATTGGCCTTATTTGCTAAGTGTTCAGAGTTCTTTAGCCTAAACCCCTTCTCCTCATTTCAGAATTTTCCTGTGAATTTCAATCAATGTACTTCAAACTTATAGGGAATGCTTATCCTTCATTCACGATCACCAGTATACATAGATTTAGGTAAGCAGCTGCTTACCTTACTTATAATCCTTTCCCAATTCATTATAATTCCTGCCTTGTACCTTACATTATGTATTTTCTCACACAGGCATTCCACCCCACAGCCTGCCACCTGTAGGGTATACAACGTTTACAACGGAATTTTTACAACGCACTACCATTAGAACGCAGGCATTACCACGCATACCATTACAACGCATTGCGCTGGGGGGCGCTCTAGGATAGGGAATAAGTATAATTTTATATCCAACACCTTCCCAAGTGTCCACGGGGACTGGAGTTGGAATATAAAATTATACTTACCACTATCCAGCACCTCTAAGCGCTATGCGTTGCAACGGTATTCGTTGTAAATACCGCGTTGTAAAGGTATGCGTGGTAACAGTATGCGTTGTCACGTCATACATCCCACCTGTAGCCATGTTGAGTCCTGCAGCTATCCTGCACCTAGGCTCTCTGAAAGAAACTGCCAGTATGTATTTTTAGTTGTGCATATGCCCATCCACTTATGATAATAAGTTGTATCATATGCTAAACCTGCACCTATTATTACCCCCCCCCCCCCCTCCTGTTATCATCAGTCTGGAAGAGAACATCTCATCCAGCATAGGGCCAAAACGCTGTTGACATTGATAAAGACAGACCTTTTGTATAAACACTGTGGGGACTGCACAGTATTGAGCTATATCATATCAAAATAAGGCTATCTTGTAAATACCAATATACAATTGACTCTCACTATTTTTGTCACCTTCTTTCGCTAAGGTTGCGTTTTTTAACTTGGGACTTTTTTTAACTCTCTTAATTTTCACTGGGCTTTGTTTATCAGTTATGCATTCTTGTTTAAACCTTTTCAATAAACTTTTAATATAGATGGATCGAATCTAATCATGCTAAACTGTTTTTTTTTGCTTCTGATAGTGATTGACTCACGATAGATTGTTTCTATTATCATAATTGAGCTCTTGATCAATTTGAGAGTTTTTTTCTGTCGTACTTTATAATTTTTCTGTACATGATCTCAGTGTGAACGCCTGTTCCAAGTTTAACAATTAAAGAAATCGAAGCTTGGATGCAAAACATTTAATTGTAACTAAACAATCGTGATGCAATTATGGACTGATAGAACCCCATTGTACCTCCTTTGACAGGGAGCCCTTTCATAGGAAAATAAGTTGTCTTGGCCAATAAAGTCAAGGACCTTGATATAGTACTAGTAACTTCCACTGGTTTAAGGCAGACAAATACATTGGGCCTGATTCATAAACAGGAGCTGACAAATATACTTACATGAGTTTCCTTTTATGTTTGGGGTACATTTCCAACCACCATGAGATTTACAAACGCTTCAACAAGTTCTCTGCCTAATTTCTCATTGTTGTATAACACGAGGAGGAATTGTGAAATTATTTTGAGAATTCTTTATTACTTAGATGATTTTTTATTTAAATATGTGTAAATGAGTTACATTTATGACCATGTACATGCAGAGCACAAATGCATGTGCACTTGGAAACTTTTTTTCTCTGAGGAAAATAGTTTCACCAAAGAGAAGTGTATTCCCCTACAAAGCAGGCCATCAATTTTGGAGTGTTCCACCCCATTCCCATCCTGCAGACAGGTTTATGCACACAGTGATAGGAAGGTTTCTCTGATCATATCCAGGATAGGTATGTACCATGCAGCAATTTGTGACAATCCATCAACTATAAGGTTTACTGTTTACCAAATTCCGAACACACTCTTAACTATGGTGACCACTAGTCTCCAGGCAATTACGGCACCATTGCCAGTCTTGGATATTTGTGTGATAGCCTAATGGATCCTGGATACTGTAGTCTTGTTTTGCTTCCATTGCACTAAATGGATTAACATTCCTGAAATCAATGATTTGCAAGTAAAAAGTTCAGCACTGAAAGCGTTGTCCATACTGACCTGGAATGAGGTTCACCCTCCTCCTACCCTTGACAATAAAAGGCTGAACCCCGCAAGGCTATTGGCTCACACATAATCCTACCCCCACACTGGTGTAATGTTATTAGTAAGAACATTACTTTAGTATTGTAAATCCCTCTGTGCACCTTTGTTCAATTTAGGTGCACAAATCGTTTTATGACTCAGGTCTATTTTAATTAAATGACTAGGTTTACAATAAAATGTGGTTTAATCATGCTCTAAGATACATGAAATATGTAATTCTCTTTCCTCAAGCGAACGACCACTAGCACCCTAAAATAAATATCTATTAAGGCCAGTTACACAATGGTTGTCTAGTTTAGAAGGTCAGACCCTCGTTAGCAAAAAGCTAATCAAAGAAATACACTCTATTACGATTCCAAATTTAATTCGCAAAAATCAGATATCACGTTTATTGCATGATTGCCTAGTCTGGTTGCTGTAGGCAACAGTGACTATGGTAACCAGAGATGTGTCACTTCCAATACAGCCAATACGACACTCATGTTTTCTTTCTATTCAAACTGTTTTTCTGTTGTTTTTGTTTTCTTTATTTCCATTCCTTACCTTAAATTCGTTTTTGTTTTGAATGTATTCATTCAATGCCGCTGTCACCCCTCATTCTGTAGCAGGAGGTCCAGGCAAATTATACATCCCTAAGTTAATGCAACCTGTGTGAAACCAGTAAACGTTTTATGGTGAATCGATTTGCATCCATATAAATAACTCCTATTATCATCTCCATTCTCCATTAGGGGTTTTGCAATCTGAGCACCTTTAATAGTTCTGGGGAAGTTATTGCCTGGAGTAAAAGCAGACTGATGATATTGTATTTGGCTGTATTTTATACTGTTTAGGAGCGAACAATATTGGTTAGTGGCCAAAGATGTTGCAATTCACTAGAGTATTGTTTAGTGATGAACTGTATTGGGTAATTAGTGACTCCATTTGCTGTGCATGGGCAGAAGAGTGGAGTAGTGTTTTTTGGTGTCACACATAAGGCCAAGAGAGTGTGCTCCAGACTTGTTTAAGTACTTGTAGCAGCCACATACACATGGGGTGGAATATGAAATGAATGTGAGGGATAGCTATGTTTACAGTCTTCACAAACCAGTGTGGCTTCAAGTCAGTAGATGCATTGAATGTGATGGCCATCTATAACGACTTTCTTAGCCCAACAGATTTACCAGGGCTCACAGGATCCCTCTTTTTACTAGCAGTTTCAGCAGTGGTGAAAATCAGGAATAAGAGATCAGAAATGTCCTGCTTCCTAGCATATGGTGTGCAGTGCAGCTTGGCAGACCTTCCTGCACAAAATCAATCTTTAGAGGCATTTTCCTCCTTCTAAGTGTGTTGCAGAATGCGGCAAACTTAGAAAGAGGAAACAATGGGGAGAAATAAAGATAGTTCTCCTCCTTGCGCCACTGGTGGGAAGGAGTACAATTTTGAAGCATTGCCAGGTCTACAAGTGTTGGTAAACCTGAGAAAGCTTCAGAATATATGGATGGAGGTGTGAGAACACCCACACTTCACTAATTTAATGGCCCACCACACAGAGAAATACAAGGCAGTGACTTGTGCTGCCTTGTGTTACTCCAGATATAACAAGTCACGCAGGGCCACGCAAGTTGGTCTCACGTGGCTTGGTAAATCTCATTCTAGGTGTTTCGTCACCCTGCATCCCCATGCATGGTGCAAGGCTGACACAGAACCTTCATTAATCGGTGCCTAACGCTTTTGAATTGTTATTTTTTAAAGTATGAAGTGTATTTATTAAAAAATTGTAGAATTTGCAGTTATTTCTTGAATGTGGTTGACATATAGGTCTGAAGAGGAAATGCATTTGTTTGTTGTTGAGGAAGAACACACTCATTTACTTGGCTTGAAGCACTGTTGTGTGCCTGATAGTGCCAGGAGTAGTGCAAAGATGTAGTTATGTTGTAGTGTGAGGTCTAAGTATATCTTGAATGGATGTGCTGCTTAGGTGGTCTGTACTTACAGATGTCAATGTTAAGGAAGTTTTTTTAAATGTGCAATCAATTAAACTAAAACAGTGCTCTTGAGAAGGGAGAACAAAGTCAGAAACAGTGGGCATTCCTATAAAAAAAGAGAGTTGGAACAAAGGCATTTCTGGTTTAATGATGGTTCCTAGTTCCCACAATAGATGTTCCTTCAGACTAGCAATTTGGTCTAATGCGTTTTGTCAATTGTGTTATAGAAAAAAGGCTGTGATGCATTGGCTGTCTCTATAATTATTTTCTAAAAAATCAATGCAATGTTAATTACAAAAAAAGTAATTTTCACATTGAGAAATCTCTTAGTGCTCAGCCAAGACGCAAGGTAGAGAGAAAAGCACCGTAATCTTTTCACACAGGTCTGACAAATTATTATGCCATGCTAAGCAAGGCACTGGCTATTGTTTCTAGAATATGAATTTCCCTTGAAAAAACTAAAGACAAGAGGTGTTTGGCAAAACAGGAACAGTTAGTTAATTAAACACTCAGCACAGTTACAGAAGCGGGTCTGAGGACTGTCTTAAATTACAATCAATCTGTGCGAGTCTTTATACAGTTTTTGAGTATCATAAAAATACTTCAGGTGATACTTGTTTGGTAAAAGTATGTGGCCTTGTCTGTGAAGTCATAAATAATGCCCCTGATAACAAATGCAGATGGGCCTCGAACTTGCATGGAAACAATGAGGGCAAGTGGCTAACATGTCCAGATGTCCGGCCTGAGGGGCGCGTGATCACTACATGTACTGTGTGCCCTGATTGGCCATGTGATCCTAACTTCAAGTGGCATTTGACTTCATGGTGTTTTGGGAATGTGCACACTCTCTGTCCAAGTGTGCTTTATGGGCCTGTTTCCCTGGACTATTGAGGTGCCCCTGGGCTTATCTGGGGTATGGACCTAAGTTTCCTGATTGCATGTTTGTCTGCCAACTACGTGCAAACTCGCCTGTGGTCTGTCAATCAGTAACCTCTGGCCTAGGTTGCAAGAATGCCTAACCACATATTTCAGGGTTGATGGAGAGTTCATGACAAGCAATTTAGGAAATAGTGATGCAACTTCACTTGTATATGCAAGTATATCATTATAAGCACTAGCATCAATTGTATCCATATCAACACTATTTGGAGAATCAGATGAGCTTTGCAATTCTATTGGGAATGAACTATGGGTGTCTGTTAGAAACAATCCATGAGCACACAGTAACGCAGTGCCCAATTCACAGGTTTTTGTGTGCAATCAACATGCACAAAAATGCATAAGCGGATGCTGTGCCACCGATTCTTACACACAGAATTGCCATATACTGAGATATATGCCCACAGATTGGGCATCTCACTGGAAAAAGAAAAATCCCAGGATATGATAGATTTAGCCACAGGTTGATAATTAGGGTCAGGGGCTGGAGGGTCAATTCTGAGGGGGTGTGGTCATGCAACCAATAGGAAGCTCTCCTGAGGAAATGCCTACTCTACCCAGATGAACTCCCTACAATGTAAGCTTGATCCTGGTGCAGGTGAGATCTAGCAACATGTCATCTGGCTCAAATAATGTTGCCATTGAATTACAGAATTTGGAGTAGGGACTTTGCAAAGAGGTAGGGACTGCATTAAAAAAGAGTTGACATTCTGTGAGTGTCTTGAGGGAGAAAATGCAATGTTCCGTTGTGAGTTTTATATTCCTACAGAAGTTGACAAGCCACTCTTACAAAGTATCCAGCTTCCAATTTACAGATGGATTTAATCATCCCCCTTATCCCTTAACACTTCCCCACCCCCACTCAGGTGTTGGCATCTGATCAATGGCCTGTGGCCTCCAACCACTGATGCTAGATATTTTGCATTGTGCTTTGGAAAGAGGGTGTGAACTCCCCTTTCAATCCACTGCCATGCCCTGCTTTTGAATAAATCTCAAAGTGCACTTTTTGAGGCAGAAGCTAATTTTTGTCTTGCAAAGTACCTTGATGTTTTGTCCTTGAACAGTTTATAATCTTGTAATTCACAGGCTTTAAAACTGTATAACAGTTTTGGGAATCTGAGTCAATGGGCCTGATTTATACTTTTGTGTAAGTTTATGTTTTTTTTTTGGTATTCACAAACTATGATTTATTAGTAAGTTCATGACTACGGAGACTTCACATGTTAGACATGGCACTTTTTTCAGGTGTATCCCTAAAACTTTTGCCTATTGCCTCCTATTTTTCTGACCCTGTTTTTGTCGCTGTTAGGACTCTGGACACTTTACCACTGCTGATCGGTGCTAAAGTGCAGATGCTCTTTGTATAAATTGTGCTTATGATTAGTTATCCATTATTGGAATATTTGATTTATTGGTAAGTGCCTAGTAAGGTGCACTGCGTGTGCTCAAGTCCTGTAAATCAAATGCTACTAGTGAGCCTACAGCACCGGTTGGGTCACCCACACAAGTAGCCTTCCAAATGTGACTCAGACCTGCCACTGCAGTGTCTGCACATGCAGTTGTTAACTGCCATGTCCATATGTCAAGTGCACCACTAGGTAAGGCCCAAGGTATCCTAATGGACGGAGTGCAGTGAACGTTAAAGGGAGGACATGGGCTGGTGTGTTTTACGTGTGTTTTACATGTCCTTCCTGATAGTAAAATACTGTGTATTTCATTTTTCATTATTGAAAGGTTGTCTGTTCTATAGGTTAACATGGGAGCTGCCTTGTAACATCTTACTAGTGTAACTTCCCTTTGGGTCAAAATAGAGAAGTAGAGATTAGGTTTGCTGAACTAATAATTTAAAGATACATCTTTTAGTGAAGGTGGTTTTTAAATTGTGTGTTTGAAAATGCCACTTTCAGAAAGTAAACAAGGAATAACCAAGGGCATTGACTCTACTCAGTAAGGCTGAGTCAATATAGAACACACCAAAACAAATGCCAGTACTGAGCACTATTTGCCAATCACTATATCTCTCTGGTACCAATGCAAGTCTGTCACAGGTTCTATGCAAAATCAATTTTAAAAAAAACTTGTTATTTGAAGTCTTTAGCCTATTTTTCAATAAATACATACCAATACAAATAAATGATCAATGAAACAATACAAAAAATACAACACACCATTCCTTCCCAATTTCACTACTTCTCAAAAGACACCAAAACCACTCAAAACTTTTTTACATCCATTCTCCATTCACTCCTGACACATAACCAACTCAACACAAACATCAAGTTCACCTGCGGGCTAAGGCAGATAAATTCACAGTTTCTTGGAAAGGCTTAACCCAGAAGGGAACAGTACGCACTCAGCCAAACAACAAGAAGGCTTTACCACCAATTTGAATAAAGAAATGCACAAAAAAAACAACAGAGTTAACAAAGAATAAAGAGCATTACAAACAACAACTTAGTTTAAATATGTTTGTTTGACTCGAAAAATGTGCACTGTTGATGCGTTTCGAACCCTATAACTAGCAAGGTTCTCCTCAGGACCATCACAATCTAAAAAAGAGAAAGAAACACATATTCTTACTACTCCGATCATTGAATGTAAAACAACAGCATCTCCTCTTACCTTACTTATAAGTGTGTTCTGATTTTTGTCAATCCTCAGTGTGTCTAAAAATCAGAAAATAATAAAAAAGATACTCATAAGAAAAAAGTGTGGACCTGCAGACCGTCAAATCTACGTCAATATATGCAAGCCCTACATGAAGGAAATATGGGCTTACATTGTGGTGTCCTCCAATATTCCTTGTAGCTGCAACAATAATCTTGAGGTCAACAATGTATGGGTTCCGACAGTGTCCGTTAATCTAAAAGGCAAGCAGGTTGAATCCCTATTAGTCACACTTTATTACATATTACCAAACATACCAGTTAGATATCCAAAGCTGGGGTGAAACATTATTTGATGTAAATATCAAGGCTTCCCACGCTTATGGCATCATTCTGAAACGAAAGAGAATAACTACGATCAAAAGGGGCACCCGCGTGGAACACAGCCATCTGCTTACAATGCTTAACCCGCCCGACTTCAGCCCTTAATGCGTCAATACGGCTGACCGCTTACCAAAGCATGACTCGTGGTAGTGACGCAAACTTGTAAAATGCCCAATGCTTGTGTAAAGCACCAAATCCACAAACCATTCCAAACACTAACCTGCAAGGACAGAAGAATCTGCTTCACGAATATCCATTCGGCATCTGGAACCCCAGCCGAACCAACCTGCGGCACCAAGTCCCGCGGAGGATTATGGGTATTACGAGGATCATGGGAAATTGAGTTTAAATACCGAAGCAGCCGTCACGGAAACTTTCAGAAAGTAGACATTTTCTTGCTCTGCCATTCTGTGTGCCCTGCCTGGTTGAATATTCACAGGACATTGGCTGGGGATGCAGATTCAATCAAGACCGTCACAAGGGGCGTTGAGGTGTGTCCTGTATTTCCTGGTTGACCCATGGCCATGCTAAATAGACCTTTTGGAAGTTAGTGTGGTGGGAGGAGTTTTCACTCGCACCTGAATACGCCTTGTCTCCTCTGCACAATGGTGTCTGCACCCCCTGTGGTCAAGCTGGACCAGGGAGGAGAGTACTGCTTTATGTGTGCCAGAGGAACTATGTTTGGGCTAACTTCAAAAGAAAATGTGGTATAAATATTGTGACTTAAACCCCAGAACTTTGGATCACTTCTGAAAATAAGAGGAGATTGCCACAAAGAAGAGCTGAAGAGCTGGGTGAGCACCGCTTCCCTTTTATGTGTGAGGGGTAGGTTGGTCTGCAGTTGCTGATTTTGTCTGTGGGCAGGGGAAAAGTACTGACATTTTTTGCTGTGGTATCCTGCTTGAGAAGGTCTCCAAGGGCATGAAGCAAAGCATGATTCCTGTTGGAAGTCTCAGGGAAATCAAAGTCTTCAAAAGATCCTTTCTGGATCAAAAAGGAACGTCCCTGGAAGAAGAGCTGGAAGAGCTGTGTGAGGAACACTGCCCTTTGATGTGTGAGGAGTGGGTTGGCCTGCAGTTGCTGCTTCTGTCTGGTGCAGGAGGACTGGGCTGTTGTTCACCTTTCAAAAGGAAGTGCGTGGTAAGAGCGTTGTGCTTTTTCTCCTGGGAGAGCGCTCTTGGTTCTCACTGCTGGGTGAGCGCATTGCTTTTACTGGCTGTTGCACCACCAACTCAACACTTGTGGAGCGCTTTTAAAGAGCAGTGTGGAGCGCTATCTCTCCACAGCATGTGGAGCATCTTACAGGGAGAAACTGGTTGGAAGGTAGTGTTATAAGTGCGCTCTTCGTGCACCACAAGAGCCACTGACCACATTGATGGGCCACAGGCCTCACCTCCCTGTTTTTTTTACTTAGCCGCATGCTCCAGAAAACGAAGGCGACCTGCACTACCATGCTTCTCGCTGCAGAAGGGCATTTCTTAAGAGGGCAAGTGGAGTGCAGAGGATCCTTCCGGTGTCAGACCTGGCCTGCCGCAGAGAAGGTGTTCTCCCTGACAGGAGTAAGCCGAGGGTGAGCGCCTCCACCTTGGTTTTTATTGCAGCTAGGGCATCGATAATAGGTGTCTGATCTAAGAGAAAAGCTAGGACTGCAACCTAACCCACTCAGCCCCCAACTAGGTGACTGTTGAGTTGGGGATCAACTTCTCTGCATGACAGCTGCACCAAGCATTCACAGGCAGCTGCTTTGAGTTTGTTTCATATGCGAGGGACCCAGGGAGGTATTCCCGCAGACGGTGGTAGTGTGGGTCCCCGCCCCCTGCTGGGACGTACAATGGGAAGGGCAGCGGCTGTTGTTGGCAGGATGGGGTAACTCCTCAACAGAGGTTCCCGGTGTGTTTACCAAAATAACCATATCCTGTGGAATAAGCAAACAGGTGCTCTGCACCCTACACTTGTTGATTGATTACCATGTAACCCTTCATAGGTGTGTAGGTGTAACCCTTCATAGGTGTATAGGTGTGCTGTAACCTATATTCTGATGGGGATATTTTGTGATCCATGCGGTTAGGATGACATGTGTTTTCTCCAAATCTGATTAGTATTCTCGCACCCATGTGATGATTCTCTCAAGCGAGAGTGGGAGGTCCAGCATAAATGATTCATGCGTTCCCTTCATTATCTGCTCTGAATGCTTTGATGCATGGCTTTTTTGCCTTGCTTTGTCAGGATAATGAGTCTTATTTCAGGATTGACGCTATATGCACAGTAATTATGTTTTTATAAAGTGCAACGTATAAGTATTTACTTTATTGCACTAACTGACATGCCTAGTTGGCAAAGTGTTTTATAATTTATGTGATTGTGGTCTATATGGTATATACAATATATGAGATATTTGTATTCACTACGGTGTGGAGTCTCTTTTGTTGTGTATTTGTTGTGTCCTTGTTGGTGTGTGTGTTTGTTGTGCAAATGCTTTACACATTCCCTCTGGGATAAGCTTGACTGCTCGTGCCAAGCTACCAAGGGGATTATCCTGGGTGAGTAACTCCTTTACCCTGACAAGAGTTGTGGGTTCTGGCTTGCTTAGGTGCACACCCTAGCCAACCAGAAACCCCATTTCTAACAGCACACATAAAAAGATAGGCCTGATTAATCCTACACAAAATAGGGAATGCTTCACATTCATTCTGCCTGCTGGAGTGTGGGGAGGAGGGTACATTTTACCATACAATTTGACAATGTCCAAAGATTGTACCATACTGGGTAGCAGTGATGAGGACTATATGGCAAGCGCAGGAAATATCAGTGGTACCAGAGCCCAAAAGATGTATGCTAAACATATGGGACCCCAATTATTTAACCCATCCAGCACAGGACTGGGAAACTTTGGGTATGATGTTCGCTAAGCGCAATATAGCTAGATTGGTGCAAAGACATGGACAGAGCCATGATTGCAGAAAAAGTGGCATATGTCAACCGAGGCTGTCCCCAGAAATGGGGGAAAGTATGGGGATTATGGAACAAATACAGTGGTTATATCTGTGATCCTTCCAGGCTGCCGACTGAAGAGATTACGGATTGAGGAGGGGACAAATCAGGATATGTGGATTAATAAACAAGATCTTCTCTGTATTAGGGGTCATAATGGTGTGCACAATGTCTAAGAAATTTGTACCAACTAACAGCATTAAGTGTATAGTTCATATGACTTTACTATGCCCTGAATTTAATAAAAATAATTTTTTAAAAAGATAGGCCTGTACTCTGTGTGTACAGAGATCTCCACCACTGACTGTGGAGTCGCTGTAGTCGTAAATTTACTATTACTTAGGGGTGGGAGATATACTCTGCCTCGCTGGCAAAG
This sequence comes from Lissotriton vulgaris, assembly GCF_964263255.1. Taxonomy (NCBI): domain Eukaryota; kingdom Metazoa; phylum Chordata; class Amphibia; order Caudata; family Salamandridae; genus Lissotriton; species Lissotriton vulgaris. The sequence continues at coordinate 1,472,883,097 of NC_141689.1, forward strand.
TTCGCTGAGTTTTGCTGATCCGTGTTAGGTTTGTAATGCGAAGTTCTGGCTAAACACCACCAACAGCTGCGGGTTGGAGTTTATTCTCACGATGTGGCTCACCAACATTAAGATGGGGAGCCAGAGAGAGAATCTGTGTCTCTTAGTACGATTTTCAAATGCTTGAATGCAACTCTGCAATATTTTCCCAGCACGGCCGCTCACAGTAGATCGCAACTGTTCCAATTCATAAAGCTGCCACTCGAGTAGAAAATTTACTCAAGTGGCAGCAAGAAGCACCCGCCGTGCGCTGCTTGGAGCAGTTCATACTGATGTTACAGCACAGAACAGGATTAGCGGCGGGTTAACATTACTTTTTTAACACAAACCCAACGCTAAACTTATTTCCCAATTTAAAAAAACAATGCAAATTGGTCTTTGCGTTGGTGTGTATGGAAAAGTAATGCAAAGCAGTGTGAAACGCTGCTTCGCATTACTTTGCGTCAAGAGGCGTTACATGAGTGGTATATCGTCATTCCCACGGAACCACCCATGCTTTTTGATGCTAAACCCTATCTACTAACATTGGCAGACAGGGTTTAGCACCAAAATTAATGCCGCTGGAAAGCAGGCGTTAAAAGGAGAAATGTTGTCATTTCTCCTTAATTTTCTGACTTTGCATGTGTGTTGCACTGTGCAGCACACATACAAAGTTGGAAAAGCTTTGAAGTGTGTGCGCATAGTATTTTGTACTGGAAGGGTACACTTCCAGTACAAAACCTATGGTAGACTCAAAGGTGTGTGTCTGGCGCCCAGCAGGTGAATTCAGCACTGATGCTAGAGAGAGGGGAGGAGAGTGCCATTCGTCTGTGAATATGGCGCTCTCCTCGTCTCTCCCTGTCGTGCAAGGCAGCGCAACCTCTTTGTGTGCTGCGCCGCGTTGCCTTACAGCTACGAGAATCTGAGCCATTGCTTGTAAATACCAACAAAAAAAAAGTAAACTTACACAAAATTGTAATTTTACCTTTGTGAATCAGGCCCCACGTATTGTTAGTAGACACACCATCATGTCAAAGGCACACTTAGACAAAGAATACCACATCAATCCTGTTTACTACAACTGTGTAATGATATTTGAAGAAAGTGTCCTACCGTAATGAACAACAGGCCAGATGGACATCAGACAAGCAGGATTTAAATATATTGGACTAGCTCCGCCTGTGCCAAATGAGGCGTGGGGCAATTAAACATCGAGACATCGAGCGTGTAGAAAAGACACAGTAAAAATTGGCTGAGGGCAGAAAAATGGCGACGTTAAAAAGAACGACTTGCATAAATGCAAATGACTTGCATCAGAATGCAACTTTCCAAGCTTTGGGAGCAAGTTTATTTGGCTGGCACAGTACATAACAAAATAGAGCCCGTTCAGGTACAGGGCTTAGATCATTAAGTGCGCGGTCTAAAGGTTGGCTAGTGCATTTTAATGCAGTTAACTGTTTAATAATGAGTTTTGAAGCACGGATGGTAAGTATAGGGAGAGTGTGGGGGAACAGGAAATAGAGCACTTACCAGTCAGGAAGAAACAGCATACTAAACAGGAAAGTGTTAGAAGGAAAACATATCTTTTGCCTGCAGTTTGCTGTGTACTTTCCATGAATAAAGATTAGTGCGGTTATTCAGTCGTATTGCCAGAGAAACTTGATTATAAATCTAAGAGCGCGATGTTATTATGTAGCGTTGCATTTACACCATCTTAGATGGAAATATGCCTCATACAAGAAGGCAGTGTTCGGGAAGCGCATCAAATCCCAGAACAGTACTTAGTTTGAATGTTCGAGAAGGGGAGATGGGATCATTGTTTTTCATCAATGCATCTGGCATAAACGCTTCCCTCCCGGGGATTTCCTCACAGTCCCTTACAAAGATTTACTTGTGGCTCACAATATTTCTCTTGCAAAAGTAAAATATTGATTGGGGTAGATTTGTTTCGATCTGCTGTGAAAGACTCTCATGCTTTGTTGGCGCCGCATATCCACAAGTCATTTGCAAAGGTCTAGACTTCAGAATGTTTCACTGATCAACAAGAAATTGCAGCATTACAGGCTGATTTGGTAAGGGGGTCAGCACTGAAGAATAGGCTCTATCATCAGATGATCACATGAGTCTTGAAATAATGGTGATGGGGTGAGAGATGCTGGGTTTCATACTAGAATCCATCCATGCTGTCAGATCCTATGAGGGCAGCCATAGTGTTTCGATCTATATATCATGCATTATTACTATGTATGGTTGATAATAGTATTTTCTGGTAATAACGAAGTCATGGTCCTTATTTTTTTTTTAACTCTTTATTCGCGACTGCAGCAAGTATCACATTTTACAATTGTACATATTATCATCCAACAGTCTTTTCTCGTTTTCCCCCTTTACCTTTCGGCTAATTGACATGTAACCTTTTTCAGTTTTACATTAAGTCCAATTTGATTATCGTTTATTACATCAGTGATCGTATTGCGTTTATATTACATTGTCGCCTCGTAACTTTTCCCTGTCCCACCCAACTTCCACCCTACCCCATACGTCTCCTGGCTTCTCCATTGGTTAGGAACTGTGGGGAAGTCATGGTCCTTAGGGGTCAGTCTCACCTTCCTTTTAATTGACTTGCCAAAAGCTCCTGTACCAAACTTCTTTGCTTTTTATTTCCAGTGTCTGATGTCTCTGCACAGAATGTCAGTTCCCCACAATTAGAGTGATGGCATTTACCTTTACTCACCGTGAATATCTTGCCCTGAGATATTTTATTTGCTGTGATATGTTTACTGCTTAGTGTCTGCTAGATTGGGACATTTTCCAACATTTTTACCGCATATTGATTTGCAGATTGCACTGTAATGAAGTTTTGCAACCTGATGTACGAAAGTGTTTTGTGGTCCCAAAGGGCCTGTTTATGAGTTTGGCGGTATGGGAGAGGGCCGGCATACCCCCGCCCCACTCCCTCATAGCCAAACCCTACCGACAGCTGCTCTCCAGATTACGAGTTACCTAGTAGTCTGGCGGGCGGCCCTTTGGCGTTCCCAAGGCAGGGCCAATTAAAAAGGCACCGCAATGGAAGCGCCAAAGCCCATTTCTGCACACAGCATGAACTGTGCAGTCCATGCCATGCAGGAAAGAGGGTGTATGCACACAGAGGGAAACACTATGTGAATGCATCCATAGGCCCCGAGGCAACAGGAGGGCGCTGTAGGGCACCCTTAGTTTCCTAGTGCCACAATTTTCATGGCTAGCTCACCATTATGAAAACTGTGGTTGTGAGGAATCTCATAATGTGCTTGATGGTGCCGCAGCGACACAGCCAGCATATTGCTGAGTCAGACCGCCACAGCTGATGGATCACGAATTCCCGGCTGTTGCAGCAGTTCTGTGGTGGTGGGACCGCTGCACTCGTATGCGGTGGTCAGACCGCAAACTCATAATCAGGCCCAAAACCTGTGAGTTGCAAAGTCAAATGCCTTTCAAACAAAAGACGCTAGGTTGTAATGTACAAAGGATTACTTACCAAGTCAGAATTATCTTTCTGATTTACAAACTTCATTTGTGATGCTTTGCTAATCAAAAAGTGGCAGGCGCATGAAAGAGGCCTCGCCTACACCTTCCGAGTCACAATAGAATGGATCAATATTTAGGGACCAAATGCAGCAACTTTAAGGGACAGCAGATGCGTTCAGAAAAGAATAGTATTTTAAGATTGTGAATGCACTGATAGAGGTCTGCTGTCCCCTTCACGACTCCAGCCTCCATTTCTGCATTCAACTCATTCTGTAGGAGCTATTCCTACCGAATCCATATTTCGTGCTAAGATAGATTTGTTCATCTGTTGCAGCACAAAATGTAGGATGGGTAACAGACAACTGAGGGTGAAAAAACATTGACAGCTTTGCAAACTGTCCAATCGTACATTGATCGAGGGATATCTGAGTCACTGCCGAGCGACCATCATTATGAATGCCAATGTAAGTCATAACCAGAACAGCTCAGCTAAGATTGCTTTGCTCCCTCTTTCATTTCAGTATGAAAAAACAGAATTCTCATTCTTTAACTGAATTCTAGAGTGCCATGACTTAACAAGCAATTGATGTGGTTTTGGCATTGGGGTCGTTTGAACAAAATTTCCTCTCCCTTTTGCTAATAGATGTCTGATCTAAGAGAAAATCAAGAACAGCCCTGAACAGATCCCAGTGCAGTCTTGCATCCTAACGTTTTTCCTCTGGATATCGTTATGGCAGAGGCCTCGTGCCTGTTAGTTCTGCAGAACTGTCAGAAGTCTTACCACCTATCTCGATTTATGAATTTGTATTGCATCTACTCGGGCATGTACTCTGCTCTGGCTGTCATGCACTGTGAGCCCAGTGCCAGCAATCATTTGTCCCTTGCCAGTTCCTTCAGACATACTAGGCTGCACCTCTTATTTTATTTTATTTTATTTATTTGATTTGTAAAGCGCTACAGCTACCCAAAAAGGGTTTCCCGGCGCTGGTAGAGAGATTGAGTGCGGAAAAAGGAGGGGACGGATATAATAGCCAGGACAGGATTACTGGTTGAACAGCCAGGTTTTCAGAGATCTACGGAAAGTACCAAGATTAGTTTCAGTGCGCATTTTTAAGGGGAGGGAATTCCATAACTTAGGACCTAGGTAGGAAAAGGACCTGCCTCCCATTCTGGAAAGCCGGACCTTAGGCACATTAAAAAGGCCCTGAGAAAAAGATCTCAGATGCCGAGTGGGAAGATAGACATGAACTAGGGATTTTAAGTATCTAGGGGCAGAACCAAATTTTATCTTATGCATGAAGCAGAGAGTCTTAAATTTTATCCTGCTCTCAATTTTAAGCCAATGCAAGTTTTTTAGATGTTCCGACATGTGTTCTCTTCTGTGGCACTTGTGTAACAGACGGGCCGCGGCATATTGTACACGCTGCAGTCGTTTCATTACAGCTTGGGTTGCCCCGAGATAAAGGACATTCCCGTAGTCAAGCCTAGAGGTGATTAGGGCGTTGACTACAGATTTTTTGGTGTCTTCCGGGAGCATCCATATAATCTTACGGAGCCATCTCAGGATTACAAAACACATGGCAGTAAGTTTCCCGACTTGAGGCTGCATTGTAAGTCCTTTGTCGATAGTTATGCCTAGGTTCCGGACTTGGTCACATGGGATGGGGAGAGGACCCATGCTGGATGGCCAGTGGGAGGCATTCCATAGATCACGGCTGGGGCCAAAGATTAGAACCTCTGTCTTTTCTCCATTGAGCTTCAACAGATTGGTCCGCATCCAGGTAGCGATTTTGACAAGGCCAGATTTCAGGGGCGAAGGAGAGTCTTTGTTTGTACTGGACAGAGAGAAAATTATTTGCGAATCGTCAGCGTAACTAAACATGGTTAGGCCTTCATTTTCCGCGATACGGGCAAGAGGGGCCACGTATAAGTTAAAAAGAAGGGGGCTTAGCACAGAGCCCTGGGGGACACCAAAAGGGGACTGATAGACACCAGAGGTGCCTATGTTGGAGTTAATTTGAAAAGAGCGCTGATCTAAAAAAGAGGTTAGCCACTCGAGAGCAGTTCCCCTTATGCCAACATTAAAAAGGGAGTCGAGCAGGATACTGTGTGAGATGGTATCAAATGCTGCACTGAGATCAAGTAATATCAGTGCAGCAGTGAGTCCCTTGTCAACTAGGCTCCGCAGATGTTCTGTGACCCCCAGCAAGGTAGTCTCGGTTGAGTAACCGGGTCGGAAGCCCGACTGAGAGGAATGGAAGATGTCATTTATCTCTAAGTAATGGGCCAGATGGTTATGAACATGTTTTTCCAAAAGTTTGGAAAATGCAGGTAACAAAGAGATTGGGCGAAAGTTACCCAGAACTTTCGGGTCAGCCGTAGGTTTCTTCAACAAAGGTGTGACCTTAGCATGTTTCCATGATATAGGGACAGTGGCAGAGACGAGGGACTGGTTTAAGATTTTACAAATTAAAGACAAATGCCTAGTGTCAAGTTTCTTAAGTATTGACACAGGGAGAGGATCTACCGGGGAGCCCGATTTTAGTTTCCTAACAATTTCTTGTAGATTTTTAATAGTAATTTCAGGCCAGCAAATTAGAGGGAGATGTGTTTGCTCAGATTGTGTTTGCTGATTTTTATTGGCAATATTATTATTTGTTTCTTCCGACTGCTGCTTAGAAATATCGTCATAAATTCTTTCAATTTTGTTTGTGAAAAACTGAGCCAGTTCATCACATTGAACATTGTTCAAAGAGGGAGGTTCAGCAGTAGACTTGGATCCTGCCAATTCTTTAACTAAGTTAAATAATGTCTTTGATTTGTTTGATGCAGCTGAAATAGTCTGGGTGACATAGGCTGCACGAGCTGCAGCACACTCCCTATGATATTGCTTGAGTTCCTTTTTGTAGGTTTCCCCAGAAATATGAGAGTAGTCTTTTCTCCAGAGACGCTCGTAGCGTTTACATTTGGATTTAGCTGCCTTTAGTGCGTCATTAAACCAAGGTGCTGGGGTGTTATGAGGTTTAATTCTCTTTTTATTAAGCGGCAGGCAGATGTCAATGGCTCCCAGGAGCCACCTGTCCGTTGAAGCAGCTATGGCCTCCATGTTAGTTTCATCACTCAGAAGATCCTCAGGGACAGAGTCTAACGCTGAATTCAGTAGAGTCAGATTAAGTTTCTTCCAGTTTCTGTGTCCATAGAGGGATGATATGTAGGGAGGGGACGAGGTTTCTCCACCAGGGATAGTAAAATATGTGAGAAAGTGGTCTGACCATTGAAGGGGTAAGGCAGGAAGGCATTGGATCTGAGGAAGATTGCCAAATATAGGATCAAGTAAGTGGCCATCTCGATGGGTGGCCCCCTGATTATGAAGCAAAATATGCATGGCCGCCAAATCATTGATCAGATTATTGGCAGCCACATTTTGAGGGTCGTTTAAATGAATATTTAGGTCACCTATAATCAGGAAGGTGCTAGTGTCAATCAGAAGAGAGCCTACTAAGTCAGAGAACTGAGATGTCCAAGTTGTTGCTGAACCGGGTGGGCGGTATACCAGTAGGCCAGTTAATGTAAATGTAGGAAGTAGTGTGAGTTTAAAACAAGCTATCTCACAGGCATTCAAGGATAGGGGTTCAAGATAGCATTCCTGGATTGGTCCATAGTGGATGTTACCTCAGTTGGCAAGTAGCAAATTATGGTCATGCAATAGATTTAAGGACTTTAACTCCTATTCTGACAATGGTAGTGAGGGAATAGTCCTGGTTTGGTGTAAGCAGATTTCTAGAGGGCTCTGAAATCTTGACCACTTATGAACATTTGCATACATTTGATTATACCTATAAGTATTTTCACCGTCAAGAGCAATCACTTTCTGGAACCAGATGTTCCCTATTGGGGCCTGATTACTTTTTGTTGCCTGAAAAAAAATAGGTTATTAGGCGAGTATCCACTTCAAGTGTTAACCACAATTCATTGCATCTTTTGGGATGTTTACCCTGTCTTTTTGCTTTCTGACCTCGCAGTTTTGACTCTGTTTTTGCTGATTTAGTGACTCTTCACACTTTCTTACTACTGTTCAGTGTTAGAGTGCAAGTGCTCCTATTGTATATTGTATTATGGATTGGTATTTCCATGATTCGCATATATGATATACTGCTAAGTCCCTAGTAAAGTGCACTGAGAGTGCCAGGGCCTGTAAATCAAATGCTGCTAGTGGGCTTGCGATTCAGAAAAGGGGGTGGTGATGAACAGAGTGTCTGAATTAAGCAGACCACTCTTACCCAGTCCAAAGATCAGGGCTTGATCCATCACCGTTATTTATCTCACTGCACCATCCCAGCTCAGAACCTGGCTATATGCAAATCAGTCTGTCCCTGGCCCAATGCATCATGGGAACAGGGCAGACTAAACTACCAAGCCAATTCTTCACCAGAAAGGAGACAAGCTACCGGGGACCGGTTTCTGGCATTTCAGCCGTCTTCGGCCCGGCTTGCTTGAATCCTGATGATGCAGTGAGAAAGGGACTCATGTCTGAGTATACCCTGCCACACCTATAGTGGCCAAAAACGATTCAGAAAAGGGGGTGGTGATGAACAGAGTGTCTGAATTAAGCAGACCACTCTTACCCAGTCCAAAGATCAGGGCTTGATCCATCACCGTTATTTATCTCACTGCACCATCCCAGCTCAGAACCTGGCTATATGCAAATCAGTCTGTCCCTGGCCCAGTGCATCATGGGAACAGGGCAGACTAAACTACCAAGCCAATTCTTCACCAGAAAGGAGACAAGCTACTGGGGACCGGTTTCTGGCATTTCAGCCGTCTTCGGCCCGGCTTGCTTGAATCCTGATGATGCAGTGAGAAAGGGACTCATGTCTGAGTATACCCTGCCACACCTATAGCGGCCAAAAACGATTCAGAAAAGGGGGTGGTGATGAACAGAGTGTCTGAATTAAGCAGACCACTCTTACCCAATCCAAAGATCAGGGCTTGATCCATCACCGTTATTTATCTCACTGCACTATCCCAGCTCAGAACCTGGCTATATGCAAATCAGTCTGTCCCTGGCCCAGTGCATCATGGGAACAGGGCAGACTAAACTACCAAGCCAATTCTTCACCAGAAAGGAGACAAGCTACCGGGGACCGGTTTCTGGCATTTCAGCCGTCTTCGGCCCGGCTTGCTTGAATCCTGATGATGCAGTGAGAAAGGGACTCATGTCTGAGTATACCCTGCCACACCTATAGCGGCCAAAAACGATTCAGAAAAGGGGGTGGTGATGAACAGAGTGTCGGAATTAAGCAGACCACTCTTACCCAGTCCAAAGATCAGGGCTTGATCCATCACCGTTATTTATCTCACTGCACCATCCCAGCTCAGAACCTGGCTATATGCAAATCAGTCTGTCCCTGGCCCAGTGCATCATGGGAACAGGGCAGACTAAACTACCAAGCCAATTCTTCACCAGAAAGGAGACAAGCTACCGGGGACCGGTTTCTGGCATTTCAGCCGTCTTCGGCCCGGCTTGCTTGAATCCTGATGATGCAGTGAGAAAGGGACTCATAACTGGGTATACCCTGCCACACCCATAGCGGCCAAAAACGATTCAGAAAAGGGGGTGGTGATGAACAGAGTGTCTGAATTAAGCAGACCACTCTTACCCAGTCCAAAGATCAGGGCTTGATCCATCACCGTTATTTATCTCACTGCACCATCCCAGCTCAGAACCTGGCTATATGCAAATCAGTCTGTCCCTGGCCCAGTGCATCATGGGAACAGGGCAGACTAAACTACCAAGCCAATTCTTCACCAGAAAGGAGACAAGCTACCGGGGACCGGTTTCTGGCATTTAAGCCCAGATGTGAGTCCCTTGCTCATTGCACCATCAGGATTCAAGCAAGCCGGGCCGACGACGGCTGAAATGCCAGAAACCGGTCCCCGGTAGCTTGTTTCCTTCCCAGTATAAGAATTGGCTTGGTAGTTTGGTTTGCTCTGTTCCCATCATGCACTGGGACAGGAACAGACTCATTTGCATGTAGCCGGGTTCTGAGCTGGGATGGTGCAGTGAGCTAAAAAACGGTGATGGATCAAGCCCTGATCTTTGGGCTGGGTAAGAGTGGTCTGCTTAATTCAGACACTCTGTTCATCACCACCCCCTTTTCTGAACCATTTTGTCCACCATAAGCGTGGAAGGGTATACTCAGATGTGAGTCCCTTGCTCATTGCACCATCAGGATTCAAGCAAGCCGGGCCGACGACGGCTGAAATGCCAGAAACCGGTCCCCGGTAGCTTGTTTCCTTCCCAGTATAAGAATTGGCTTGGTAGTTTGGTTTGCCCTGTTCCCATCATGCACTGGGACAGGAACAGACTAATTTGCATGTAGCCGGGTTCTGAGCTGGGATGGTGCAGTGAGCTAAAAAACGGTGATGGATCAAGCCCTGATCTTTGGACTGGGTAAGAGTGGTCTGCTTTATTCAGACACTCTGTTCATCAACACCCCCTTTTCTGAACCATTTTGTCCACCATAAGCGTGAAAGGGTATACTCAGATGTGAGTCCCTTGCTCATTGCACCATCAGGATTCAAGCAAGCCGGGCCGACGACGGCTGAAATGCCAGAAACCGGTCCCCGGTAGCTTGTTTCCTTCCCAGTATAAGAATTGGCTTGGTAGTTTGGTTTGCCCTGTTCCCATCATGCACTGGGACAGGAACAGACTAATTTGCATCTAGCCGGGTTCTGAGCTGGGATGGTGCAGTGAGCTAAAAAACGGTGATGGATCAAGCCCTGATCTTTGGACTGGGTAAGAGTGGTCTGCTTTATTCAGACACTCTGTTCATCAACACCCCCTTTTCTGAACCATTTTGTCCACCATAAGCGTGAAAGGGTATACTCAGATGTGAGTCCCTTGCTCATTGCACCATCAGGATTCAAGCAAGCCGGGCCGACGACGGCTGAAATGCCAGAAACCGGTCCCCGGTAGCTTGTTTCCTTCCCAGTATAAGAATTGGCTTGGTAGTTTGGTTTGCCCTGTTCCCATCATGCACTGGGACAGGAACAGACTAATTTGCATCTAGCCGGGTTCTGAGCTGGGATGGTGCAGTGAGCTAAAAAACGGTGATGGATCAAGCCCTGATCTTTGGACTGGGTAAGAGTGGTCTGCTTAATTCAGACACTCTGTTCATCACCACCCCCTTTTCTGAACCATTTTGTCCACCATAAGCGTGGAAGGGTATACTCAGATGTGAGTCCCTTGCTCATTGCACCATCAGGATTCAAGCAAGCCGGGCCGACGACGGCTGAAATGCCAGAAACCGGTCCCCGGTAGCTTGTTTCCTTCCCAGTATAAGAATTGGCTTGGTAGTTTGGTTTGCCCTGTTCCCATCATGCACTGGGACAGGAACAGACTAATTTGCATGTAGCCGGGTTCTGAGCTGGGATGGTGCAGTGAGCTAAAAAACGGTGATGGATCAACCCTGATCTTTGGACTGGGTAAGAGTGGTCTGCTTAATTCAGACACTCTGTTCATCACCACCCCCTTTTCTGAACCAATTTGTCCACCATAAGCGTGGAAGGGTATACTCAGATGTGAGTCCCTTGCTCATAGCACCATCAGGATTCAAGCAAGCCGGGCCGACGACGGCTAAAATGCCAGAAACCGGTCCCCGGTAGCTTGTTTCCTTCCCAGTATAAGAATTGGCTTGGTAGTTTGGTTTGCCCTGTTCCCATCATGCACTGGGACAGGAACAGACTAATTTGCATGTAGCCGGGTTCTGAGCTGGGATGGTGCAGTGAGCTAAAAAACGGTGATGGATCAACCCTGATCTTTGGACTGGGTAAGAGTGGTCTGCTTAATTCAGACACTCTGTTCATCACCACCCCCTTTTCTGAACCAATTTGTCCACCATAAGCGTGGAAGGGTATACTCAGATGTGAGTCCCTTGCTCATAGCACCATCAGGATTCAAGCAAGCCGGGCCGACGACGGCTAAAATGCCAGAAACCGGTCCCCGGTAGCTTGTTTCCTTCCCAGTATAAGAATTGGCTTGGTAGTTTGGTTTGCCCTGTTCCCATCATGCACTGGGACAGGAACAGACTAATTTGCATGTAGCCGGGTTCTGAGCTGGGATGGTGCAGTGAGCTAAAAAACGGTGATGGATCAAGCCCTGATCGTTGGACTGGGTAAGAGTGGTCTGCTTAATTCAGACACTCTGTTGATCACCACCCCATTTTCTGAGCTAGTGGGCTTGCAGCACTGATTGTGCCAACCACATGAGCAGCCTTTCAAAGGGTTCTCAAACCTGCCACTGTGCCTGTCTGTGCTCAGTTTTTACTGCCATGTCGACTTGGCAAGTGCAACCACTTGCCAAGCCCAAATCGTCCCTTTTATTACATGCAAGTCACCCCTAAGGTAGGCCCAAGGTACCCTTATGGGCAGGGTGCAGTGTATGTAAAAGGTAGGTCATAACCTGGTGTGTGTGACATGTCCTGATACTGCGTAATTCAATTTTCACTGTTGAAAAGCTATCGATCCCATAGGGTAGAATTGGGAACGGTCTGTAACATTTTACGAGTATATCTTCCCAATGGGGCAAGATAGAGAAATGGAGTTTAGTATGCCTGAACTCAGAATGTGGAAATGTATCTTTTAGTAAAGATGAATTTTATATTCTGTGTTTGAAAATACCACTTTTATAAAGTAGGTATTTTCTTGCTTAGCTATCCTATATGCCTCTGCACTGTTGTGGATTGACTGTCTGCCTTTGGAGAGACAGGGCTGGGGATGTGCATTCTCTTCAGACAGCCACTGGTGGTGGTCGAGTTGTGACTTGCCTTTCCTGGATGAGTCAGGGCTGGGCTGAATAGGCCTGGGCCGCATTTAGAGTAGTGGGAGGAGATTTCCGTGCACCTGAATGGGCCAGGTCTGCCTTGGAAAATGCTGTCTCCAACTCCTGCAGTGAAGCTGGGCCAGAGAGGACAAAAACTCTTTTTGACTGAGCACAGACACTCTCTGTCAAGGAGAAATGGAGTAAAAATATTGGTACCCAAACCCCTGAACTGTAGTACTCGCGTGGTTCAAGGAACCCGCCAATAAGAAGAGCTGGAAGAACTGCCAGGAGGAGTACTGCCCATTTACTGTGTTGTTGCTTTGCTGGGTTGGCCTGCAGTTGCTGCTTCTTCCTTGGGCAGTAAAAGGACTGGACTGTACTTTCTTCACTTGTCACTGAGTATGTCAAAGGACTTGAAATAGAGCTTGCCTCCTGTTCACGAAGTCTCAGGGACAGCAAAGTCTTCACTTACCTCTGAGTACCACCTCTGGAACTGGGTTTCAGTTGCCAAGGAGGGGGAAAGCAGTCATCAACATTGCTGCGGGCTCCGTGCCTTGAAGGCACCACAGAGGGCACGGCTGCACTTTGCAGCGCAACACTGGTCTCACCGACAATGATGACCGGCGTCAACGACTGCCCCCACCACTGAGCCACTGCTTGCACTGCGACCTGTTGGCACTGCGCCCCCACCACCTCGCTTCACTCGTCACCCTAGTCTTACTGACGACATTGCTGCCCGCTGACCTCGACACCAGTGACCACACCGTGGTTTAGGAGCACCGCTCATAAGTCACACGATGCACCTCCCCATCCCACCCCACAGTCTGGACCGCCCATGCCAGGTCCCTTCAACCGACACTACTGCTTGTACAATGAACTGTCAACAACTCTGGACAACTGGCAATGAACCGTTGCCTGCACCGTGACTTGAGGGCACCGCACGCTGCACCGCACGCTGCACCGCACGCTGCACCGCTATGCTTCACAATGCAACCACAATGGTTGCCACGTCCGCCCGCACCGACGTGGGGTGGCTGGAATGCAAGGTACTGTTTATGTGTCTGCTGACAGAAACACCGGTCCACACCGACGCGGTTGGGTGGACCTGTTGGATTCTGTTGTTTTCAGCACAGCAGTAGCCCCAGATGGAGCTACCAGCTTCAAAGAACTGTATTTTGAAGTATTCTTGCAAAGTCCATATTTTTGATTACTGTATGTTGGTCTTTTATCATTCTTGTTCTTGTTTGCACAGATAAATATTGATAATTTATCTAAAACTTGTGTGGTGCCCTTTTGTAATGTTTTCACTGTATTGCTGTTGGTTATGTGCAAAGGCTTTACACACTACCTCTGAGATAAGCCTGACTGCTCATGCCAAGCTACCAAGGGGTGAGCAGGGGTTATTCCAGTAGTGTATTGCCCTTATCCTGATTAGAAGGGAGAGTCTCTGCTTGGACAAAGCTGCAAACCATTGCCAACTAGAGTCACCCATTTCTAAAAAGAATGAACAGCAAAGTCACTACATAAACCTGAGCTCAATTCTCTGGTCGCTATGGCCAGGCCACTGGAATTATGTGGCCAGGGATGGCCAAATTATGTGGTAGTCATGAGTAAATAATGCTGCAATAAAAGGCACATTATGCAGCATAATGCAAAAAAATTTTAGATTGTATTACTGCATTAAATTGTCATTACTAAACTAACACGGTCTGGGCATAGGCTGCACCAGATTAGTACCAATTTAACACAAAAGCATAGTAATAAGCAATAGAAAAGTGACGAGGCAAACTTTGCAAAGGGCCTTCCAGTGCACAGCAACACTTCACTGCATTTTTATTAATGTTTGAAACATTTGAGCTAGGAACAACATTTTTCTGGTTAAAAATGCAAATTATGCGGCATATGATGGATTATGTGACAAATGCAGCAAACCTATAATTATACAAAAATCGCCACAGCTGCACAATCACATTGTTTCATTGGCCCTGGCTATGACACAGAGGAGACAACCTTAACTTAGCTGCAATGTGTAAAGTATTAATGTACTCCCAAAATAAAAAGTCAAAATACTAAACATCCCAAAACGAATTTTGGAAAATGGTGTAAAATCTAATAAAGTAAATCCCCCCAAGATGACAAAAAAAATTTAAATGGGGAACCAATAATATACATTTTTAAAGTTTCAAGCTGAAATAGCGCCAAGAAGTTCTAATGATAGTTAATGGTCGCTATAGAACGAGACCTAGGCACAATTTGATGTTATTCATTATTGATTACAAGTCAGATAAGCTAACAGATTCATCCTGGTCAAAGATTTTACCTTCTGACTAAAGTTATTTATGTCACAATCTACTACAGTAGTACACTTCTAAAAACCCCAAGGACCTCGGGGGAGGCTCTTAGAGCCACACAGGGTAGCAGGTAGAGACCAACAAGATGGTTCAGGCCAGGTCCATTTGCCACTGGTCAGCTGGGCATTTGCAAGAAAAGTAATCTTGTAGCTTGTTCTGTCCCTATAACTTTAACAGGAGGTCAGCCTTATGACCCCTGGAGTTTACTTCTTTGTCCTGGTAACAAGAGGGAAAGTAGATCAATTCTTCCAGGCTCTTCTCACATCTTAGTCAGCAGGTTCAGTTCTCTTCTGTCCTTCTACAAGGCTAGGAGCATCTGAGTTGGTGCCTGGAGATGCCGCATTTATTCCTGGCACAATCTTGTGGGTGGGAAAGACCACTGGGTATGCCCTAAAACAATGAGGTAATGTTCTCGGGGCTAACCCTAACAAGTTTGAGTATTTTAAAGATCGCCAAATTCTTTGTCTACACTACATATGGGCTCTGATGGCTGGCCAGGCAGTGTGGGGAGTGTACTATGGTAATTCCAGGCTGCAATGGTAAGTCTGGAAAATGCTTTACAGTGGCACTGCAGTGGATGGCACCATGAGTGCTGCAGTCCACTGGTAGCATTTACTTTGTGACTTGCACTGGGTACATTTGGTACCATATAGTAGGGACTTATAGGAAAATTAGTTAAATATCAGGTGAATGCCAATTTTATCCGGTTGAAGGGAGGAACACAATCACTTTATCACTGGTTTGCAGGCGTAAAGTGCACAGAGCTCTATCACCACCAAAAATAGAGTTCAGCAAAAAGAAAAATATATTCGGGGTGACCCTGCAAAAAGTGTACATTTCCAACATTGCCCTTGATGGACAGTTGTGTGAGAGAGGTATACTGGTATTCAGGGCCATCAGCTTCCCAATAATCCCCATGCTGGACCCTGACACCAAATTGCTGTGCTTATTTATTTGTGGGCTGTCTTCACATTTCAATAGCTCCTATGATTAAAATCAAGTGTTGTAGGACAACCATGAATTGAAAATCACCTAAGAGGAAGAAATATAATTTATAGAAATTGCCTCAAGAATCACAACACAATCAAGTTATACATTGTCCTGGTACCTCACCCCACCAATGGATTTCACCGTATGATGTTATGTGATTTCCCTGAGGTGCTGATTATTGCTATGACCCCAGTCTGTGAACATAATTGGATAATTTGCCTATGAAAGACAATAAGCACCTACATTCAAAACAGAATTAAACGTTTTCATCTAGAAAATGTGGCCCCTGCAGTCTTTAATCAAGATAAATGAATCTAACTCAGGTGAAGCTGTTTGTCTGAAAGTACTTTACTGTGGGTGAAGTAGAGATGTCTTCTGGACTATTTGCTAATGAATGCAGTCAGGAATAGTACATGAAAGAGCTCATAGGCCTGCACTTGAATCTAGACGCTTTGATCCTTATTCAGAGTTTGGTAAAGGGGTTACTATGTCAAAAACGTAGCAGGCAGTCTCTCCACATTATTACAAGTCCTGCATGATATAAAGCAATCAGAATAAAGTGGACAGGATATCAGCAACATTTGTGACATAGTAACACATCTGCCAAACTCTAAACCAAGCCTTAAATTTCCACCAACAGTACATTAAATATTATATATCAGAAGTGAGGTTAATAATTTATGAGCGGGGTCTCTCTATGAATTCAATAAATCCACTGAATCTCTGCTAACTCCATGTAACTATTGCACAAGCAGAAGGTCCATGAGAGAAGTGTGTACTATGTTTAAACAGTACCGATATTTTCAGATCATAACAATGGGTTATGGGGAACCGGATGTATGACTTTTTAAAGTCTTAAGGCAAAAAATCACAATAAAGTCAAGCACTACTGAAAAGCAATAGTTTTAGTTGGGATGTTCTGATCAAAGATCCTATCTTGAGGCTAAGAGCCTAATTTAGAGTTTGGAAGACAGAGAATCCATCACAAGCATGACAGATATCCTGTCTGCTTCTTACAAGTGCTTTTTGGCACTTGTAATAAGGTGGATTTTGTATCTGTCATGTCATGTAGTTCTCCAGCTGCTGGAAAAGTGTCTTTTGGCTGGTCCTGTGCCTCTAGCTCTCTCTGCACCAAGGGACATATTATCAAGACAGGTGACAAAATTATCGCAGTTTTAGCGGCAGAAAACCACCTCTAAAACGGCGATAATGGGCTTGATGATATGCTCTATGGAATTCCAATTGAAGCCCATTGTAAATGTGAGGGACATCTAACGTGGGCTTCAATTGAAATTCCATAGAGCATATTATCAAGCCCATTATCGCTGTTTTATCTGCACTTTTCTGCCTCTAAAACAGCGATAATTTTATCGCCTGACTTGATAATATGCCCCAGGTCTCTCACCAGCAAGGTCTCTAAAGGGAGGTTTCTGGGACCCAGGTGTCTCTCAAGCCATGTCCCCTACAGGGTTTAGTCCTCTTTATCAGGTGGTCCCTCCTAAATGCAGGAGATCTCTGCTTTTAGTGTCTCTGAAGCAGATTAACAGGAGACTAACCACTTGGCCTTTGGAGAGCAGTTTCACTCCCTGGGTGCCATCAGTATTCATGAGTCAGTAAGTCTTTGTGTGAGTCTTCTTTGTCCAGCAGAAATCAGGGTCAAAATTGAGATTTCTTCTACCATCAGGAAATCTTCTTCAGATGGAGTCTTTACAGGTCTAAGAATGTTTCGAGCAGGTGCCTGATTCATCCTGCAAACTAACCAGAGACTGGTGAAAATCTACCACCTACTTCCAACTAATTTCTCATAGCCCCCCACCTCCTATTGCACCAACTCCTCTTTCTCTTATTGTAAAATTGCCCAGAATTCCTTGTTTCAACACAGCAGGACCAAGTTACCACCAGGTAGACCCCTTTCAGCTTCTCCTACTTCCCTACCTCTTAGGGTCAAAATTGGATCGTGTTCCTATTGTGGCTAGATCTGAGTTTCTAGGAGGGACATGGGATAAACAGAAGAATCCCTAACTTGCATCTCCAAGACATACTGGGCAGTGCTAAAGCCTCCCTTTTTTATGCTAACAGAATTTTCTCGCTCCAAGATAGCGAATTCCTGCTATGTGGTCAGCAGTTAACACCCATCGGTCTTTCCTGAACTGAAGAATGATGTTGCAAATTTCATGATGTATAAAACTCCTGCTAGGACATCAAATACATACACATGGCTTATACAGTGTACAATGCACTGTACCAATATAATTTATAATATTTCAAATAAAAACTGCACAGTGTAATTCATACCATATAAGTTATGGTGAAAGATGGATTAAATACATATCTGTGCTGGGATGAGCCGCTAAATGCTGATATATATATACAAAATATAATACAAAGGGCCTAATCATGATGTCGGTCGATAAGCCTCCGACCACTCGCCGGAGGCTTACCGACCAATTTGGTAGGTTTACGATCTGACTACTGAATTACAATGTTGGCGGTCAGATTGTAAACTGGCTGGTCAATCTGACTCAGTTCTGACGCCACCCGGAAAACGCACATAATCCCTTAAAAACAACGTTTCCGCCGTTGCGATTATAATGTTGGTTTCAAACAGCCTTTTCATGTTGGCCTTTCCGACATGGAAAGGCTGTTGAAAAACAACTCTGAGGGCCCCTATCAGGGCCCTTATCCCTCCATGGCCTACGGTTGTGGCACTGGGGACGCCTATTTGGACGACATATTGCTAAACTCTGAGAACAGTATAGAATTGCTAAAACACCTGGCAAGGACAAGGAACCTTTTAGAGAGTTAGAGTTTATAATAAATGTTGAAAAGTCTTTTATGGTCCCTACACATAGACTAGAATGTTGAGGTTTTCTGGTGGATACTCAATTATCTAAGTTAATTCTTTCACAGAAAAAGATAAACAGCCAAGGAAGGAGATAAAAGTTGTTTTGGAAAAGAAACTGGTAACCTTGAGAGATTTAGCTAGAGTTCTTAGACTTCTATCATCATCCATACTAGCCATTTCCACAGGTCCATTGCATTACAGAGCTCTTCAGAGACTCAAGGCTGTGGGATTGAGGAAATGTTTGTGGTATACAGACTTAATTTCATTATTAGTGGATGCTTGGGAGTATCTACAATGGTGGTAAGACAAGTTAGAAATTTGGAATGGCAAAACTATTTTTTTTTAAATATTCCAGAGATTGTCTTGTAGTCGGATGCGATGATGCAAGATTTCGAAAATCATAATACACAACACAATCACTGATTAAAGACCTAAAAAGCCAAGAAAAGAGTAGTAGAAAGCGTACTTTCAAATATAAGATAAAAAACATATATACAATGTAATACAAATGCACATAAATGAATTGCACTAATGAGAATCACTTATCAACATGTTGTTTATGAACAAAGTGGCCTCGTGTTTCTAATGCCTTCTGTTAGAATGCATCATTTAGAAAAATTGATGCAAAAATGAGTAGGAACTAGGTACGATGTTGAAATTTTGCATAATATTATTAGAGATTCTATAGTTATGAAAAGTGAAAAATGAATTTTGTAGTGTGAATTTAGAAAATGATATACTTATATGAATATTGTGAAAAATTGTGGTAGTAGGGTATTTCTAACGCTTGCTATTTCCATGTAATTATGTGTGGTGAATCTTCTACATATTCCCTATTTGAAATTGATTTTATTACATTATATTTGATATTATTTAGAGGTTATTTAATTTAAAATATGTAATGCCAATTTAAAGGCTCTTTCAAATGCTTTTTCCCCAATGCAGACCTTTCTCCTGACCTAATAGAATTGTCCATTACAACTAGTGAAATGTTGTTTTTTTTGTTCAGTACATGTATAACTTTCGATGTTATTAAATGTTTCTTTAACATTCTCAGTGAATTATTCCTGTGGGAACAGGATTTCAGCTCCTACTTTAGACTTATCCTTTGTTCTTCTTGGTACACAGACAAAATATCGATTTTTAAATATCGATATACAAAAATATCGAAGTTTAAATATCGATGGGACAAAATATCGAAGGTAAGTAATATCGACAGTCTTAATATCGATATTAGTACGATATCAGTAATATTGAAGTTGTAAATATCGATGTCAATAATATCGAAATAAATAACTTCGATGTTACTAATATCAATTTTTAAATAAATTTAGTGTATATTATATTGTATTTATTATGTTTTATTATTTATTTTTAATGTAATTTAATTAAATATTGTCTTTTACTTCTGTAGCGGGTTGTGGGTTTATAGGGGAATAGGGTGGGAAGTAATTTAATTATGTTAAATTATTTATTAATTAGTAGGAATTATTAATTAATTAATTGAGAAATAATTTTTAATTAATTTTAATTAATTGATTAATTGATAACTATGTTCTGTAGCGGGTTATGGGTTTATAGGGGAATAGGGTGGGAAGTAATTTAATAATAATTAATTAATTAATATATGTTTGTACATATTTTAATTAATAATTAATTGGTAATTTATGTATATTAATTAGTTAATTAATTAATATAATTTTGTACATATTTATAATTATTAATTAGTTGGTAATTAATTAATATTAATTATTTAATTACATTAATTATAGTAATTTTTTTATATATAATTTTTTGTTATTCTTAATTAATTAATTGGGGAAAATAATATTAATTATTAAATTAAATTAATTACAGCTAATGTGCTAATATATTTACTTTATTGTTATTGTTAATTAATAATTAATTGGTAATTAAATAATATTAATTATTTTTGGGTAAAGGAGTATTTTTAGGGTTCAGGGTCAGTTTTCAGTTTTTGGTTAAAGGGGTATTTTTAGGGTTCAGGGTCAGTTTTCAGTTTTTGGGTAAAGGGGTATTTTTAGGGTTCTGGGTCAGTTTTCAGTTTTTGGGTAAAGGGGTATTTTTAGGGTTCAGGGTCAGTTTTCAGTTCATGGGTAAAGGGGTATTTTTAGGGTTCAGGGTCAGTTTTCAGTTTTTGGGTAAAGGGGTATTTTTAGGGTTCAGGGTCAGTTTTCAGTTTTTGGGTAAAGGGGTATTTTTATGGTTCAGGGTCAGTTTTCAGTTTTTGGGTTAAGGGGTATTTTTAGGGATAAGGGTCAGTTTTCAGTTCATGGGTAAAGGGGTATTTTTAGGGTTCAGGGTCAGTTTTCAGTTTTTGGGTAAAGGGGTATTTTTAGCGTTCAGGGTCAGTTTTCAGTTTTTGGGTAAAGCAGTATTTTTAGGGTTCAGGGTCAGTTTTGGGTTTTTGGGGTACAGGCGTACAGGGTAAAAACAAAAAAATATTACATTAAATCAAATAAATAACATTAAAAAAATTACATTAAATTAATAAGTGTTTTATTTATTTTAAATGTATATGTATTAGTTTTAATTTTGTTTTAATATTTTTATTTAATATTTGTAAAATTATATGTATTTTAAAATTATTTTTACATTATTATTAATACATTTAAAAAAACGATATTTTTGATTCCGATATTTTTGTACTACGATATTATTTTTTCGATATTTTTGTACTTACCTTTATGAAGATAGGATTCTGATATTTTTGATGTCGATATTTTTGCTCTGATATTTTTTGTATTTCGATATTCTGTCTGTCGATATTATGTCAGACATTCGTATTTCTTTTCACCTATGTTAGGCCTATGTGGATTTTCAAATCTTTTGTTTCTCATGACCAGCATGGGAAAGCATCATCCTGTTGCAAGTTTCCGAGTTGACATTATGTGAATCTGAGCATATGAGTCTTTCGATGGTGATGTGATGCTACATCACTGGGATGTTGTTAGAGACTTTATAAAAGAAGAAACCCCAAAGGAGGGACAATACTATTTTTATTTTTCCTGCTCTGAGACCTGAACGCTAGGCTGATTGATTTTTTGATGATTTCGAAGAAATATCCTTTTACTTTTGGATGGCTTTGCTGAGGCTATAGTCGGTAGCAGATGGACTGAAACCTTCTTTGCCTAAACTATTTCACTATATTTCTTATTGCTCTTGTCTATGCTAATGGTTTCACTCTTAATGGACTTTAAATCTGAATCCTTTCCCCTTCTTCTTTAGGATTTGAGCTGTTGAGAAACTATCCATTTAGCTTTAATGGTAGTGAGACTCTGTAAACTGATTTTTATATCAACAACCCAATAAAGCCTTGTTTACATATGTGGCACTTTAATGCAAGCTGTGATTCCTAACTGAAATTCTCAAAATATTTTTTACTCCTATGAATTTTGAATCTTTTATACAATTACCAAATTAATCTAATATCTGTCTGAGTCTATTATTGAGTTTTGTTGGTTCTTCCATTTAAACTCTGATATTTTACTGATGACTTAAGTGCATTGTAGGAAGATTCAGCAAGCTCTGTCAGACCAACAAGTATTATTTATTTTGCTCTGTGTTGTTGCAGAGTTTTTAGTCTGCATAATTCTAGTCCGCCTTAAATTTTTCAGGAGGTTTTGTCTTCCTGTTGCTATTCTTTATTTCTACAGTATGGTCTTAAGAGTGGTGTACCTAAATCTGGTCTCAAATCTGTGAGCTAGCTGTCAATTAATGGTCCTCATTGGACAGCTAATGTGGTGTTTTGGCCAACCTAATTTCTACCCCTCCTATCTACGGAGAAAGATTCATCAGAAGATTATTGCCTCTTTGATGAATGGAAATGCTGCAGGTTGTCTTATCGTAAATGACACAGTACAATTAGAGTAATAAGGGTAGTAAGGTTATAATAACATTTTACCATGTTTGTGCTACAACAGATGCCAAAATTGGTATTTGAGGAGAAGTTAGAAATACAGGCAAAAGGTTCAAGGAAGAACAATTGCTATGCATAAACTGTTTAAATATGTTTTCTGGTTTGAACGCATTGATGAGTTTTAAGAATGTATTGGCGAACAGTGTAACTTCGATTTGCTTACTCAGTTTTACAGCCGTTTCATGCATAAATTGATTGGGTGGTTCGAAATCAAAAAGATTGACAGACTTGCAAAAACAGATATGGTATTTTTTGGGGGAACACAAAATCCATTTAAGAGTGGAATATATTTCAGGGCTTGAGAATGTGAGACCGGATTGGAATTCCAGCTACCTCAGGGATTTCAGCGAATGGAAGTTGAATCTAGTAATATTCAATTTCATTTAGGGGCTATGAGGACCAATTCAAGTGTATTTGCTTGCAAGCAGACTAATTTACTAAGTACCCAGATACTTCTGTTGGAGACCGGATCCTGTGGCAATAGCAGTAGATGCCTTTCTCCAGTATTGGGGAAGAGAAGATGGTTATGCTTTTCCCTCACTCTGAATGATTCAGAGAGTGTTGATAAAGATCCAAGCACATTTAAAGGTTTAAAGAGAACCTTTAAAAGTATCTCAATAGTCCTATTATGACTATGCAATTTTGAGAGCCACAACATTTGTAATCACACAATGGGTTTATACCTCAGGCCCAGAGTTTAAAAAGAAATTCCATTGAGACAACCTCTCCCTTTGAAAGAAGTCTAGGGCTCCTATTAGGATTCCTGTAAGAATTATTTTTCTATGCCCATAATAAAGCTAATAAAGCTATAATCCATTCCTAAGATGTCTCTTTCTATTGTTCCTCTAATAGGTGCTCTGTCACACTGCAAATGCAATGGGCACAAAGTTTCTTTATTTTGAACAAAAATATATTAATGATGCATCAATTAATTCATATTAGCTATACAAAATGGTTACTTTTCAGATTAGTACAGTTTTGGCAAATTTGGTATTGAAACAGACCATGAGGCAGTAAATTTGCAGGAGAGGTACATTGACCTACTGGGTCGCCTTGCTATTTTGAATTAAAACAGTTGATGACAAAATAGTGGTAGCATGGCAAGAATGTATGCATGGGTGTGCACTAGGTGTGCTTAATTTTTTGGATACAATACTTTGTGTAAGTAACAAATGGTAGAGCATCGAATGACAGCGTATCACATTCCTTTTAAATACCTGCGAACCACAAAGCAACACAAATCAGGAGTCCTTTTCCCAGAAGATTTGGCATTCATATTTTACAATGATAACCATCGTCTCATGGATAAATGCTGGTCTGAGCTGAAGAATGCAATTCTAAGCAGGTTTGGAGAGGGGAGTTTATACCTCAATCTTCTCATTGTCGGTTCTACTTGTACTTCCCTGGACACATACAGAATCTTGCCAAGGTCACCAATTCTGAAACAGGGAGCACATATTGACAGGGTGGGAGGATATCACTTTCTTGTATAAAAGTGCCTTTTATGTCTTAAGACTTATGTCCCGGCTTCATGTGGTGATCCAATGATAATGAAGCCTAACTACAAAGACTGTCAAAAACAGCAGTGAAATGCTGATCTCTAAACTTCAGGTTGTTCAATATACGGCAGCCAGGCTTGTGCTTAACTGCCCTTCCGCCACTTCCTCTGCTCCTTTGCTGAAAAAACTACGCTGGTTGCCCGTGAAGAAACTCTCTTATTTTAAAATCTGCTCTCTCACATATAATGCCTTAAAGGGCAAAGGCCCACTTTATCTTCGGAAAAGAATGAAAGCGTATGCTCCCTGCGGTAATCTAAGATCTGGCTTAAAAACCCTGTTGTGGGTCCCCCGCATTTGTTTAAAATGTAGCGGTGGAAATGCTTTTTCCTATCTTGCCCCTGTGTACTGGAACAAGCTTCCTCGTCATGTTCGTTCATGTCTAAATTACTGTAAATTTAGGAAACAACTCAAAGCTCACTTATTTACCCTCATCGACTCTTGATTTTGCTCTGTAACAGCACTGAGATGCCCTAGGGTGATTTGTGCGCTATACCAAGTCAAATTAACATAACAAATTAACATAACTGTTAACAAGGGTAAGTGTGAAAGATCTGAAAGATTTCACAAAATGTGCAAACTGAACTGTCTGCTGCCTTTTTCAAGGTAGGATCTTCAGTAAATTCTCAACAAGTTTTAACCTTGTGTAGAAATGGGATAAAGGGCTAATTAAAGCTTAAAGCTTGAACCTTTATCATATGAGAAACATAATTTTCCTGTAGTTACTGTAGGGCACTAAGGAATTTAATTGTACCTTAATTGCTTTAATGACTACCAGGATATTTGCCTAAACATATTTTTCCTATTCCTGCGTGCTAATGAAAGAATTACAAAATAGTTCACTGTTTAATACAGTTTAGCGGACTATTTGGAGGAATATGTTGCCCTCTTTTGAGTGTTAATGCCTTGATATGCTTTGTATTGTGGCAGGCGGGATTCTAGATTAAATTGAGATGACAAGTAAGTGTATCTTTGATATAAGTATTGTAAACATTCTTTGCCTTCAATTTAGCATATTTTGATTCTTCTGTTTCCTCTGACGTTCGGATGAGAGGCATTTATCCTCCATACCTTTTTGTAGGCTGTGCTTCAGAGCACTCTTTATCCGGTAGGTCGGTTTGTGGCTAACATGGACGTTTGCTGTAAATAGAGTGTGTCACATTTCCGATTTCTCCTGGCTGGATTCCATCAAATTCCGTCTCATCTCGTTGTGTCAGCCTATGATGTGATGAAATATTCATGTACTGTCGCATGTCATTGAGCGGGTTGCATATGACACAAAGGGAAGAAAATATGGAGATTTATGACAAATATTTGGAGTAAGACCAGAACGAAATAGAAGAAAATACAGGGAAGAGAAAATATTCAGCTCAGAAAGTGAAGTGATGAACCCCCTTTATTATTCACATTATTATATTTAGCAAAAGAGCACTATATATTCAGGGGAAACTATTCTAATAATCAATGAGATACAGCCTTTGTTTTAGGCAATAATGAAAGAAAGAAATACACAGTATATCACAATAACAATCTTGTGTATGGATCACATACAGAGATATTAGAGCAATATGGTCCTCCTTATGAGTTGTGTTGTTTTACCGAGAGTGGTAAGTCAGGATGAAATAGCGCAATTTAAAATTTTCAATGTTTTAGAGGCCAGGATTATCAGGTCAGAAATCTTACTGCAGAATACACTATTACCTCTCACTAGTCAGTGATCTATTTTTTTGTGCACAACATAAGTTATTCATGCTACTCCTTGCGCTGTTGATGCTTAGATGTTTAGCAACATACGCTTGTGCTTACTGAATAATGATGAGAGCAACCTAATTAAATAAAATATTCTCTGGAAATGTGTCCAAACATAGATGTGGTGCTAGGGATGGTAAATCTATATTGCCAATTTTTATATTTTGCCCCTCAATATAATGTCCCAAATATCCTTGTCTTGTATCACAATATTCCGGGGGTAAATATTCATTAGTGCAATCCAGCAGTGCTTAATTTGAACCAGTGGTTTCAGGTGCTCGGCACCAGCACTTAGGGCCTGATTACAAGTACAGTGGTTTCAAGACCGCTGTACCTGCGGCGGTCCGACTGCCACAACCTCGGTGGTCTAAATGCCCGATTACAGGTGGGGCGGTCAGACTGCCACAAGACTCCTAGGATACTGCAGCAGTAGTGGCCCAGAAAACAACTGCTTATGGAGGCAGTGCTGATGCCAGCATTGCTGTGGCAAGTATGACCTGCGTTTCCACTGACCATTTTATGGTGGGCACCCCGCCATGAAAAGGCAGGAAAGTGACCCCAAACAGGGCCCTAGGGCAAATTGCATAGTAGGGACTGTTCATGGGTGCTCATGTTGTGCCACCCTCTGCTTTCACTGTTGTGTGTGCACTGTGTGCCATGCACGACGTGGTGCATGGCACACAGTGCAGCAACATGCAAGCGGTGGTGCCACATTGGCAGCATGTGCTGCAGGCTTTCTTTAAGCTGAAGCTTGCATTTGCACCGCCGACAAACGCACCACCAGCCTGGCAGTGTTGTTGTAAAATGGTGATCAGGAAGCTGACAACTTGGCGGCATTCTCCCTACCGCCACATCAGCAGTCTGACCGCTAAACTCGCAATCGGGCCCTAAATTCTCAACATTTGCTCTTATGACAGTCTGCCACTTGGTGCAGCTGTTGCCTAGCTTTAAGTTGATCACAGCAACAGTTGTTTAATCATTCAATATACTTTAAAAATGAACAATACGTGTAGCCCACACCATTCTTATATCTTTGGGTGACTGGAATAGTCTGAATTGTCACACTTGTATGAGTGTGGTGGTTATTAGTTGTGTTGGTACTGTCATTGGCAGTGCAGACAGGGGTAATGGGTGGGGAATGATGAAGTGCCCTCCTGAAAAGAGCTCTGGCACTGACCCTTTTACAAATTAAGCACAGCAATCCACACTACTGTCTTAGCTGAACATTTGACAAAAGTAATGTCTGATGACTTATCAATATTAGTAATTCAGGTATTCTTTATTCGATGATTAAAAATCACCATAAAAGCACATACATATATACATAATTAAAAAATGTCATTAAATCATTATCAGGATCCTGATTATAATAATTATTTATACACATGGCAAAAAAGGAAAAGGGGATTTGACACTTTAAAAAAGATTAATAACAATTTTAGGCATCATTCCTCTCCTCTGGTTACCCTTAATCGGACCGCCACTTTAATAAAATTCATTATGCAACACAATGTTAAAGGGTCAGATGCTTTCTGTAGATAGGTTAGGGCCTCTTTAGCATGTTTCAGGTTGGCTTGTTTTAAGATTTTCACTACAAATCTACGCCTGGGCATTGAGTAAAAAGGACACAGGAGTACAAAGTGAAGGGAATCCTGCGGAGACCTGTTGTCGCAGCCGCAGGTTCCCTTCTGCTCAGTTGTGGTTAAAAACCCTGCTGGTGATGCCAATAAGTGTGGAAGAAGATTTAATCTAAAGCGACACATCAGAAATCTGTCCTGAGCATTATGCATGAGATACAAGTATGGCTCCATTCCCTCGATGCTCTTAACCAGGTTATGAGCCCTCACAGTCTTTTTGGGCCCTTCAGCCTCAGCTCTCTGTAGTGCTTTTTGATCTAAAAAAGCTTTTTTTACTAACCCCTTGTGCTGGGATACAATTGCTACCGGGTCAGTGAAGAGGTTCCTGTAACCAAGGGCCTCTAAGGTACTCTTTACATAGTTGAGCCATGGGATTCTCATACATTTGTCTCTTTCTAAGCAATCATTTAGATTTTCCCTGCTCAGAGACGCCTCAGGGTTGACCCAAATTTTTAACCAGGCCACTATTGGCCTAAGTTTTACCAGATCTTCTAGGTAAGGCCTCCCTAGTTCCCTGTGTACTATGAAACCAGCGGTGCTTGGGGGTACTCTCAGGATGGTTCTTAAATATTTATTTTCTTCCCGCTGTATTTTCACAGTATTAACAAAGCCCCATACCTCTGCCCCATAAATCACTTTGGAGCAGCATATGGAGCTATACAGGTTCATCACCTGTTCAGGACTCCATCTGCCTACCCTCCTACCATAACTTGCAATAGCGCCATTAGTAGCGATCATTTTGCAACAGCGCTCCTCAACCAGGGAATTAAATTGTAAAGACCCGTCGAAAATTAGACCTAGATAGGGAAATGTTTTAACCTCTTCTATTTTATGGTTTCCTATCGTATACGTAAATTTGGTGCATGGTTTGTTACCAGCCAACAACACATATGATTTGCCCAAATTGACAAAAAGGTCTAAAGAGCCCATAAATTTAACAAATCCATCAATCAAAATCTGTAAGCTCCTAGGCGTACGTGCGAGCAGGACCGCGTCATCTGCGTAAAGCAGAACGGGAATGTGACGCGACCCCACCCTTGGACAATCTGTCTTTAATAAATTTAACAAGAACTGCTCCAAATTATTTATATAAAGTGAAAATAAAAATGGGGCAAGAATACAGCCTTGCCGTACCCCACTCTTGCAAGGAAATGAATCGGTCAGCCCACCCTCCCTATTAAAAGGGACTTTAGCAGAGGTATCACTGTGAAGTTCCCTTAAAATATTAATTAGGCCAACCTCAATCCCCATAAGGGACATCATGACCCAGAGTTTCTCCCTATTAACATGATCGAATGCCGCTGCCAGATCCATGAACCCCATATAGATGGCTTCATTGCTGGCCATGGTGTGTTTGGCAGTCAGCATATAGAGGTTCAAGCATTGGTCACTGGTGGACTTCCCCGTCCTAAATCCATATTGAGTGTCCGAAAAGATGTTATTTTCCTCGGTCCTCTGGGACAATCTGTTGAGGATCGCCCTTCCTAGAAGTTTGGCAGACACATCAATCAAGGAAATCGGGCGATAACACTTGTGATCGTTCCTATTGCCCTTCTTAAAAATAGGGACGATTATGGCCTTTGACCAGGACGGCGGCAAACCACAAGTAACGGCAGTATTTATGACCCTAGTCATTATGGGAGCCCACAGTTCCACACAGCTCAAAAACAAATCAGGGGGGGATCCCGAACGGGCCAGGGGCTTTATTTTTTGTCAATCCCTCTATTCCAGCGGTGATCTCCTTAATGGAGAACACTACTGTAGTGCCCTGATGTGAGGTCCCTACATGCTCTTCAGTTGTTCCTGGCACATAGTTGTACAGCCCCTTATAACGAGAGACCCACTGTTCTGGTAGGATGTTTGATCCTATCTCCGGGGTATTATTTTCCTGGAAAGTTGGTTGGTTGATAATTCTCCAGAACCCGGACATGTCCCTATTTTCCCCCTCTTCTCTTAGGTCTGCCCACGCTTCTCCCTGTAGAGCTAATTTCCTCCTCTTAGTCTCCCTCTTATATTTGTTCCTACACACAGCGATTTGTAGGATATCTCTTGGTTTGTTTTTAAGGCTGCTTTTGAGCTCCCTCAAAGCCTTTGAGCAATCTCTATCAAACCAACGTGGGTTACAGTGGTTCCTTATGGGCGCACTAGTTTTTAATAGACCGTCTATAAGGTCAGCAATCTGGCCAAATGCTTCGAGCAACCGAGGGCCTTGTACATCCATATCTCAACAGTCATCCATGGCGGGTTTACCAGAGTCCATCAAGGATTTATAAAAGGTTTCCCCATCTATTTTGGACCACCTTAGTCTCCTTCCCTGGTCTGTTACCTTCTCAGTAATTGTACCTTGGTATCTACTTCTTGGACCCGCCAGATGCAGCAATCCCAATACAAGGGGGTTGTGATCACTAAAACTGCTCTATTCTATCCCTACGCTGGTGACTCTATTTATTAAGAGTCTAGAAACTAAGATATAGTCAATAAAAGAGGAGCATCCTCTACCCTTAAATGTTGGTGGGAGGCTGCCATCCCTCTGCACACCCATCATATTAATAGTGTGCTCTAGATCATGATTAAGCAGGAGTTTACTAAAAGCTAGACCATCCGGCATGTGGGAGAAAGGCGGCCCTTTCTCTACGGGGCAATGAGACCATTCTGCATCTATTGGGACCAATGCCGAGCATAGGTGACAGTTAAAGTCTCCCATGACCAGCAGAGCAGGTACCTGTCCCACTTTCCTAGCTATGATTTCCTGACCCAATCTGTCATCCAGTTCTCCTACAAATGAGGTATGGTCTCCCCCAACCCCATTGTTGTAAATGTTGAAAACAGTAAGTCTTAGCCCCTTCCCATTAAACCGTACTGCTTGTATGACATGTGATTTCCAGTCCGTAATGGACCAGCTGCCCGGAAGGTTTAGGTCTACATATATAGATAGTCCTCCCATGGCTCTCCCCGATCTCGTTTTTTGCGCTGGGACAAAAAAACATTTATAGCCCTGAATGTGGAAATTACTATTATCAAGGGCCCATGTCTCCTGGAGGCTAATTACTTGAAAGTTACTAATATAGTTGCGCCACTCTTTGTTATTAAATTTGGCTGCCAAGCCTGCTATGTTCCAGGAAATGATTTTCAATACGTCATAGACATGCTCTATTCCCCCATTGAGCCCAATTCGTTCCACAGTCTCCACCCGACCCGGTTCCAACCCATTTCCTCCCATTATAGGTTCGATAGCTGTAACCATGGGCTCGTTTGCCTCAATCCCCCTAGCCCTACTAGGTAAAGTTTGCTGTGCCAGCAGGCTTTGCTGCCCAGATTCCAATATTGGGTCCCCTATATTTACAATTCCTGGACATACATTTCCCATTGTATTGGTACATCTGCCCATGTGTCAATCAACCCCCTCAAGTCCATTCAAGCAACTAAATCGATTAAAGTTATGGAAGGGTGTCACCGGACGATGAAAAACTGGCCGAACATTAAAATCGTGGTGTCTACCCCTCCGGGCGACCCTCGTCCAGTTATCGTGGGCTTGATTGGAATACATAGGGGTAGGGGGGAAGAAAAACGCCACTTGTAGAGTCTGAATTGTTGATTCGAGGGATCTATTCTTCCCTTGACATATATGGGTAACAGTCCTAGCGTCTCGAAAACTCACCAGGATACAATCCCCTATTATAGATTTGTTTGTTTTGCCCACCCAAGGTACCCTTCTCACCATGATGATTTCGCTGTTAAGGTGGGCTGGGAGGGGTCTGTTTCAATTCAACCACTTGATAACCTTGCTTTTCAGTGAGCAAAAGTTCTCACCTTCGCCCACTTCAAGTGGGGGAACACCGGCCATGATTACCATGAGATCGTTTGCCTCTGGAGGGAGATTGGGCCTACGGGGTCTAGGAGCAGGCTTCACTGGGGGTGGGGGAGCAATACTGCCAGTGATTGGCATAGGGGGAGCTAGGCCTACAGGTGAGGGTGGCCTGTTAGGGTTTCGTAGATGAGCTGGGGCTAAATTAGCCATAAGGGGTTGTGGGGGGGAGCAGCAGTGGTCGCCAAGGGGGGTGCCAAACTAACTGGCATGTTAAGGAAGTTGGGAGGGACAATGGGAGGGGGAATAGTCTCAAGAGATCTACCCTGAGGGCTAACCGAAGATTTCATACTACTTAGTGTAGCCTCCAGGATAGTGAGTCTAATCTCAACCTTTTTAATACTCTCGCTAATCGGCAATAATAGTGACCTAAGCAAAAATTCAAAATTTCCTAACGGGACAACAGAAAGCGGGACATTGGTAACATTGTTTACCGTGGCATCGGCCGAATCGGTAATAATGGTAACCTTTTCAGGAGGTGTTATATGTACATCTTCCAATAACCTCTCAGTGGTTGGGGGGATGTTTTGGTATCCTCCCAAAATCAGAGTGGGGGATTTTTGTTTTAGTTTTTCCCTGGCCACCCCTCGACTTCCTCCTGCGTTTGTTAGGTGGGGGCCCATATACCCCTTGCACAGGAGTTGACTTAGGTTTAGCTTTCCTGGCTTTAATGGCCGGTGGGGGCTGGGAGATTAGATCAACAGACACAGTACTTGGGCTAATAGGGGGGGTTAAGTTAGTGGTTGATTCAGTCGGGTTATTGGTACAATCCCTCAGCAGAAGGGGGACATCATCCAATGAGGATGGCTCCTCACTAAGTGATCTAGAGTTATCTCCAAGGGGCCTATTTTTCAGATTTTCTATGGAACCTCTACGCTCCGCCCTGCGCTTGATCAAAGTACTTTCCTTATCCCCGTCTCCCGCAGCCCGGGGGAAATAATTATCTAGAGTCCTATTTATAACCCCTCCCAACTTCATAGGAGTGCCCTCCATGGCCGGGGAAGGCATAGCAAGAAGTAGTGGTTGCAAAACTTAAAAGGAAAAAGTGTAACAAAAATAATCCAATGTTCAAGGGACGAACTAAAGAGGGTAGGCCCGGCCCAGCCTTATCCGGCCTATGAGGGCCTCAGAGGGCCCGCCCTTTGCCAGGGCTTCGCTCCGAGCTTCGTCCCGCGCGCGTCCCGCTGCGCGATACGAGTAGGCTGATTATATCCTCCCAGGCGGTGGGGCAGGGCCGCTGCGGGAAGAGGCTACAGGTGCGGAAATGCCTCGCAGTCCCGCAGCGGTGTGGGCGGTGAGGGCGGGTCCTTAGTACAGCAGCGACAGCTCGCTGGAAAGGAGCTGCATCCAGGGAAGAAAGGGTCCAAATCCAACGATGATCAGCAGAAGCAGGAGAGAAACACCCGCACAGTTCAGCCCCAGACTCAGCCTCTGAGCAGCACCCGCACAGCGGGTGCTGCGAAAGTTTATGACAGCACCAGGCGGGGGGGCGGGGCCGCTGCGGAAGAGGCTACAGGTGAGGAAAGTGCCTCGCAGTCCCGCAGCGGTGTGGGCGGTGAGGGCGGGTCCTTAGTACAGCAGCGGCAGCTCGCTGGAAAGGAGCTGCATCCAGGGAAGAAAGGGTCCAAATCCAACGACGATCAGCAGAAGCAGGAGAGAAACGCCCGCACAGTTCTGCCCCAGAGTCAGCCTCTGAGCAGCACCCGCGCAGCGGGTGCTGCGAAAGTTTATGACAGCACCAGGCGGGGGGGCAGGGCCGCTGCGGGAAGAGGCTACAGGTGAGGAAAGTGCCTCGCAGCCCCGCAGCGGTGTGGGCGGTGAGGGTGGGTCCTTAGTACAGCAGCGGCAGCTCGCTGGAAAGGAGCTGCATCCAGGGAAGAAAGGGTCCAAATCCAACGACGATCAGCAGGAGAGAAACGCCCGCACAGTTCAGCCCCAGACTCAGCCTCTGAGCAGCACCCCAATATTAGTATCCTTATAATCTGAAGGCTAAATGGAGAATGGGAGACCTCTCCAGTGACAGGAGAGAAACATGTCAGTTTAAGGTTTTCTTTTCAATTTAGATGGCATAAGCATTAAGGGTGAGCCGCTGTCTACCTCCAGAGACAAAGGTACAGATCCATGTCTTCCACTTTGCATCACACAGATTCCAACAATGAGCCACCATTACATCTGTCTTTAACAAAATATTTTTATGGTACATCATACAATTATGTGGAAACCAACCTCCCTCTGGATGACTGGTATTTTTCAAAAGGCACCTTGAGAATGCCAATTTCTTTTCTTAATGATCACTTAGATTTCTCCCCATTTAGGTCCATTGGGTGTGGTGTTGGAACATTAAGCTTTCAATATCGTTGGTTGGTCGGTTGATAGCTTTATTTCGATATGCAGATATCTTAAAAGCATTACATAGGTATATAAAACAGCACATCATAAATATAAAAGACTATTTCAAGTTAAGAACAGGTAAAAAAAAAAGAACCATTTGTACATGTCATAGTCCAAAAGATTGTAGCAATATTACTCACTACCAGAATGTAGACATGGTAAGTATATACAGATAAGCACAGCTTCACTATGCTTATTTTCACATCTATATCGACATTGCACAGTGGCATTCACCACTGTGTAATTACAGGTGTCAGAATTGGTTATAGTTAGGTCAATGTTACCATGGGAGGAGTATTTTTTGTTTTGCTACTAACTTTGATGCAGTTTGAATCTTCATGACACAATTCCAAAAAAAGGTTCATCCACGTCGGCTCTATCCTGGAACGTTTTGGAGCGATCTGTAAAGCAGAGGCCAAGAAAAGGGGGTATCAAATCTCAAAATGTGTTTTTCCCATGCAATTTACCACAGGAACGTTAGAAGGTAATACAGAAAAAACAGTTAAACAGAACACCACTGGATTTGTAAGAAAGCTAGATCTTTAGTCAGAAAACATGCCTTTTTTATTTGGAATGTATCTGTCAAGCCTTTTTTGAGAAATTAAAAGGCAAAATATAGTGATATCTAGATGGCCGTTACTGCGGTACTCAGGCAGTACAGCAGATTTTAATAAAAACCCACTCTGATGGGCCAATAGCACTTTTTTACACGTCAGCCCTATCATTCTGGTCCTGCGAGACCATACAATCTGATTGGCTGGCCTCAACATCAACAGAAATGTTTTGGCTGCCATTTCTGGCCTTAGGTACTCGGTCTAGGGGACCTGAGTTTCTGAAAAATCAACAATCAAGCAATCAAGCAATCAATCAATCAAACATGATTTGTAAAGCACTGCTTATCCCCCTTGAGGATATCCAGGACTGAGGGGTGGGGGCTGGTGCTGCTGTTCAGATATTTTACTTGAAGAGACAGGTTGTTAAGCCCTTCCTGAATTCCTGTAGTGTGGGGGCTGTTTGCAGGTGGAGGGGGAGGCTGTTCCATCCAAGGAGGCAGGACAGGAGTACCATGACCTCACGGATCTTGTAGGCCAAAATAAAAAATATATTTATGGCATGAGACTGGATCCAGTAAGGCTCTCCTGCATGATCCCACAAGAGTACTGCAGTATACTTCAGGACTATGCAAGCATTAAAATGCTGTGTTTGGACTGTCCCAGAGAACATTGAAGTGTCATTTGTGTGACAGTACTGTGGTACAGCAAAGAAAAAAAAATGAACATTTTAAATATGGATTGGGTGTCCATAGGGTTGTTGCCTGACTGTGTGGGGTTGACCAGCAGCATGGTGTTGGCCACCAGCAGGGCCTGCAGTCAACTCTATGCGGCACACAACCAAATCCAAAAAAGGGCGGTGGGCCTCCCACAGGGTTGGTTTCAGCCTTACAATACTGGGGTTTGATCATTCACGGGGGTTGGTCCCAGGGCCCAGCCGCAAGCCAGTGATTAAACATTAATAGCATCAAACAAGAATAAGCATGATGCACCTACACAGTCACAAGGTTTATTGGCCTTAGATTGTTTGGAACACATACTAATGAGCATTAGTAGCCCCACACAGTAAAAAGCATTAGTGATGCAAATTGTTAGCAAGCATTTATAACCCCACACTGTAAATACCTGTAATAAATCCACTAAGGAGCATTAATTGCCCCGCACAATAGCCACATTTTATGTGGACACATTGTCACTGATGATATAATATGATGTGATAACATCAATCAGGACAACATAGCAGTTTTTTTGTGGAAAGCATTATTGCTGGTACATGTCTCTAAGAGACTAAGAATTGAGTAACTATTGCTTAAAGCACTGTCTTAAATGATGTATCCAGTTACACTTGTTGGAATTCATGATTCAGGTTTAAACCAAAGTAGTTACACCCGTGACCTATGTAATTTTAAAAAATGCAGACGTCAAGCACAATTGTATGAGAAATTACGTTTTTTGCCCCAAACCATGGCTCTTTATGCATGCCAGTTAATTTTCCTGCAAGTCTTCCACTTAGCAAAATTTGGTTGCATTCCCTCGTAAACATTTGCTTCCTAAAGTATATCAATGCATACATCAATATTAGGCTCAAAATTCTAAAGAAACAAAACATACAGGCAGCCACTTTCAGATGCACCCTGTGAACTCAGTATATGTGGGGCTATAAATTCCGGGTAAAAAATATACTGGCCTTGCAGTGCTGCTAGGGCTTTACCAGAGGAAAGGAGTGAGTGAGGACACCATGAGAGAGGGAACAACAAATAGTCCGCCTGTGTGTGAATGAATGTTTTTCTGACCTAGAGCAAGGACACATCACTGAAAATGCTGGTACTGTCAAAAAGCAAAACCCCATAATAAAGACATAATTTATTCTGCGATGAATGGCTCCTTCTTTCCTGAAGTCGCCAGGGCAAGAACATAGGCTTTTCTCTATGTTTTAGGATCGCAGTAAGGCACGCTCCCTCAGGGCCATGCTGCCGTTGAACAGGGGCAACTTTGTCTTGGTTCCAGAAGTGTGTGTGTGGGGGTGGAAATGGCACCAGTGTCACCACCCCGCCTTTCACTGACTCGTAGTGGATTTAACACAGACTCCTGCCATCTCTGGTCAAAATAGTAGTATCTTTTATCGTACTACACCTCTAGGACTGCCCCCAAGTTGTCTGTAATCGGTGACAGACAATCCTTTCGTCCATCAGTTGTTGGCTTATGGGGAAACTGCTCTGAAGGGATTATTAATAAGTTGATGAAGCTGATTTGCTTATTTATATAGAAAGACATTGGTTTGTGTGAAAAAGGTACTTTAAGATTTATAGAAACTTGTTCCTATTCAAACATAGATATTTTGACCCCACACAGTTCTAAGAAGCAATGCTCTACAGGTGGAGTCACTGTTGTAACTCACTGCAGGCACTCACAACAAGGTTGGGGCATCCTACAGCTGGAAGCAATGAACACAGAGGTTAGAGGGAAGTATGTCAAGGTCAGCCACGGCCCATGCAGGTAAGAGCGGTGGGTCTGTGGGGTCAATGGAGGGTATTTCGACAGACGAAAATGAGGGGAAATTAATTATTTATAATGTTTTCACTCGTGGTCGCTTGTTGATTCCCCCCCACAACCCGGCCCCAATTTCCCTCCACTACTACTTGCTCAGGCCGCGGCTGGTCATGGGCATGCATCCATTCTCCATGGTGGTTGGATGCAGTGGTAAGAGGAAAATGCCTTCTTAGTGTTTTAGTGGGGTTCTGGAGGAGAAGCAGGGATAGGTCCATGTATGCTGGTGTGTGCTCTTTGGGGAGGGCAAGAAAGGAGCAAGCAGCTCTTACTCTGCCAGTGGGAGTTCCCTCTGGTCCCAGGAGGATGAAGTGTATCAGGGAGATGCAGAAGATTCTCTCTGAAGATCTGTGTGTGGGCATATTTGTGCATGCCAACTGGCATTCTCTGGAGGTGTGGGTCTGCTGCACATGGCAAAGTTTCTGATATAGTCTAGGATTGCTGGTAGCATCTCCTCATGACATTAGTAGAGGCTATATTTCATTTATGTTTTCCACATTCTGCATTGCATGGCAATGGATGAATATTTTTGACCTGCCGGGCTAATAAATACATCATAACTATTGCCATAATGGTGCTTCGTTTGCGGTCGGTCCTAAACATAGAGTGTGTTCAAGGGCCACCCAATTGTAGTGCATCATCTATATGTTTAGAGGTTCTTGAGTACTCGTAGCCAGAGTAAGTCTGTTCCCACCTATCAAGCACTAATCTTGCTTTCTAGATAGATCCTTCTGAAAACTGATTGGTCTTGACTCTTGGCTATGAAGTAAATATTTGGCTGTTTCAACACCTGCAGGGGTAATAAAAGGTTCAAATATGTATTTTAGGCGATGGCGCTAAAAATGAAATATCACATTTTTTTAGATCTAGCCACTGAGGGAGGCATGCATTAATGGCACACCCACATTTAAAAAACAATTCTCCTGCTGTCTTTTTCTGGTCACCATTATCCCAATACATTTGATTTTTAAACATTACCAATATTTGAACATGCTTGAGAAGGGGCTATTTTTTTATTTAGTGCCCCCGAAATCAAAGCATCTCTTTGACAGTCATTACATTGTTTGAGCTTCTTGAGGTCTTTGTGGCATAATTTAAGAATCAAATGTATCTCTTTGGAAGCCCGCATATCATCACATGATCCATCTTTGATGCACCAACGACACTGGTGGCGCTCAGCTCATTCTTCTGAGCAC
The DNA here is from genome assembly GCF_964263255.1 of Lissotriton vulgaris. Taxonomy (NCBI): domain Eukaryota; kingdom Metazoa; phylum Chordata; class Amphibia; order Caudata; family Salamandridae; genus Lissotriton; species Lissotriton vulgaris. Next base: position 1,472,921,064 of record NC_141689.1, read on the forward strand.
AGAGTAGAAGCTGGAGGATGGGAGTGTGAAATCTGCAAATACTTGAGTAATCTTGAGTAAAATCTTTACTATCTTGAGTAAGGTTTCTCTGCAAGGGTGTACACCTCGCTCTGAAAAGTCAAATGAAAATGGATGTTTGGTGCTGGGCACTCCATAGTCATTTGACATGAATGAATCTCATAGTCTGAGTTTTCAGTTACACTTTGACGTCAGAAGTGCCACTGATGAGCAGTAATTAATTTGTGAAAGAATATTTGTGGGCCCAATGTTTTGCTTACAAACCAGTGGCTGTCGCTATTGAAGGTTGGGGTGCTAAATACTCCGTAGTCTGGATTCCACCTCATGACTCTTTAATCCATGACTAGACTCTTCCTGTCTCTTCAGTTCACTCTTGCAGTTTCTTTTTCACGCTTGCTTTCTCTCTTTCCTACTGTTTTGCTGACTTTCTCTTCATCCTTCTATTTCCTCTTTGTGGTTTTCTCTTTCTTGCTGTAGATCGAAGTCTGTTGTGAAAAATTAAGTGTCAGTCCCCAAAAATGCTGCTAGGAGGCCACACTTGCAACCGCTGGCTCACATTAAGCGCTGCTATTTAGTGATGCAAGAACTGACATCTGATTTACAGTGCTGGCACTGCACTGAGGACATTGCTTTTGAAATTCCCTCAAATGGCACTGGCACTTATTTGTGGATGATGGGCAACTCAAGCAAAGTCTGTCCCCTCTGTGGGTGTCCTCATCCTCATACACAAAGATGCCTTTCAGTCTAAGAGGATATTTTAGAATGACCAGTGTATTCATTTAAGTGGGCCAAAAATCATTCAGCTCTTTTGGTAGATCTCACCAAGCATGGATCAGTGTTGGGCCTGGTTGAATCTGCCAGAAATCCCAGCAGGGTTAATTCCATGTAGTGGGCGCTAATGTGTTGCTGAGAAATCGAGGAGCACCTGACTGCAACCACAAATTAGTATTATCTCATAACCAAATGTTGGAAAATGGTAAGCTATTATTGCATAAATTTTTGGAGCGGTCAATCTGGGTAATATGAGAAAATAAAAAATGCAAAAATTACAAGTTTATAGACAGTCTACAAGAATCCTGTGTTTATTCCTGTAGTTGTAACAGAAATTCCCATTAACCCCACAATCCTCTGTATGGCTCTTTGCTGTGAGTACAGCAATCACATGTGTATCGAAGTCCATAGGCTGAGAAATGAGGCTCCTTTTCTTCGTAATGTTCTCCATTGGTGTGATGCTTCTCTTGCGCAACGGGTGATAGCACGGGTGATAATGCTGCATTCGACTGAGCAAAAAGTTTTGTTTTATATTGAGCAAAATTTTGAATGACATAGACGACTCATACATTCATGATTAGAAATCTCAAAAAAAGGGGGGGTGTACATAAATAGATAGTTATATAAAGAAACAACAAATAACCTTCCAACATTTGAAACCTGATAAATGCAAGATATTTTAAAAGCCAAATATCATTTATAAGGTTTCCGAAACATGCATAAAAAGACTAGCAATTTGCAGCCTGATTCATGAAAACCGAATTCTGCGAATTATAAATTGCGATTGACAGCGAATCGCAATTTAGAATTCGCAGAACGGCATTCATCAAAATCTGCGATAAAATAAACCGAATCGCAAGCGGCCGCAAAATGCGATAGCGATTTTTCAAAATCGCAGAAAAATCGCAATTTCCGTCAAAATCCGTGTAGGAATTGCAATCTCGCAATTTGCGAGATCGCAAAATGCGATCTCACAAATAGCGAGATCGCAAAAACAGGAAGTCGCATTTCGAGCACATTGATGACATCACAACCAGGAAGCAGGCAGTTCCCACCCCCATTCAGAACAGTGAGGCAGATATCGAGGCTGCATCACACAGAGCACCTTCCAGAACACCTCCAAACTTTGAAATCCTTCACTTTTGTGACTGCAGCAATGGCAGAGGATGCAGCACCAGGGCCCAGTGACACCGGGCGCAAGCGCAAGCTTAAATTTTCTGAGCAGGAGTTGGAGCACCCAATAGACGGAGTGGTTGAAAACCACACAAAACTATTTGGTAAGGACTCCAGGAGGGTGCCAGAGGCGGAGAAACGCTGACTGTGGCTGGGGATCGGCGCCAGAGTCAACGCTGTGGGTGTGACACACAGGTCGATCGACGAGCTAAAAAGAGGTGGTACGACCTCCGAGGTCGTGCCAAGGAGAGGGTGGCAGAGAGGCTGGGCGAGAGCCAGGCTACTGGAGGTGGAGAACCAACAGTCCCTCCCAACACCCCCATGGAGGACCGTGTGGAGGGCACGCTTGAGCGAGAGGCGTGTATAGGGGTCATCACTCTGCACTCATCCCGACCCACCCAAGACAGCCAAGGTAAGTGGCATGCGACTGCGACCCTGTCCCCTAACAATGGCCAAGACCCTATAGCCTCCCATAATCAACCCAAGTCATGCAATCCATGCACATTAGGATATGCCCAAAAGCATTGTGGGACATGTAGTCTGCCCACAATGTACAAAATCTCCAATGCAGCCAGACATGTCCCAAAGTACGCAATGCCACAGCCAGTCAGGGAATGTCAGCCAGCATGCATGTAGCAACTGCACATGTGAAAGATACATGCAATTAATCTACGTCCACTTTCCCTCACAGGTGGCGCTGACAACAACAGCAGCGACAGCAATAGGCTGCTGATAGACGAGGCACCAGAGGATGCAGAGGAGGTGCCAACAGCCACACATCCAGCACCATCAGGTGCTGCTCCATTGCCTGCTGCTAGAGCACCACCATCTGTGCCGGCTCCATCAGGCGCTGCACAAATCCCTGCTGCTAGAGCACCACCTTCTGCACCGGCACCATCAGGTGCTGCACCAATCCCTGCTGCTAGAGTACCACCATCTGTGCCAGCTCCATCAGGCGCTGCTCCAATCCCTGCTGCTAGAGCACCACCATCTGCGCCAGCACCATCAGGCGCTGCACCATTGGCAACCGCAACACCACCACCAGCGGGACCCTCAACATCTGGTGCTGCTAGAGCGGTGACAGTGCACACACCCACTGTGGCAAGCCAGCACAGCAGGCATGGCAGGGATCGCCAGCAGAACACAGTACGCAGCGGCAGGAGGGGGATGGCCGTGCGCATGCCAGGGCTCAGCATAGAGCGCCGGATGCTGGGCATCCATCAATTGCAGGCACGACGCCAAGGGGCAATCCAACTCCAGCTCCACAACATTGGCCGCAATGTAGCAAATGTGTCGGATAGGATAGAGCGGATGACAACTGCCATGGAGGCTAACACTGCGGCCATCATCTCGCAGCGCAACATCGCCCGCCGCCGCCACCGCCAGCTACTTACGTGGCTATCTGCCTACACGCGCTCGAACTACGTAATTGGTAATGCCACCTCCCAGCTCTCACGTCGCTCCCTGGCTATGCAGCAGCAGATGGTGCAATGCTGCGAGGATGTGGCGTGAGTACTGGAGCAGGTCACCAGTGCCGTACTGGCACTACATCCAACTGGCCCAGCCAATGGTGATGGGGACGACACTAGTGAGGGGACCTCCAGTGTCAGCAGCCTGTCTGCCTCACAGGTCGGTGGCCTACGCCGCAGCAGCAGGCCCACTGCGGGTTCACGTGCCGTCCCTGAGGATGAGCCTGAGAGGCGATTGGGTGCCGCGCGCCGGAGGGGCACTTGACTTTACTGTACATTGGCAGGGACATGCTGATGATAGAAGCATGTCCTGTGTATGATTTAGAGCAGTATGGCGCAATACTGCTCACATGTAAATAATAGCAAAATGTCATTATTATTGTGCCTTCAACAATAATATTTATTCTAGCATCGTACATCGGCCTCCTGTCATTATTTCCATTGGCATTCATTTGTGAATTGTTGGGTGAGGGGAGTGGGTGCACTAGAAACTGTTCATTGTGATGTGGTTGCGGCGTCTGTGTCCTTCAGCTGGATTCTCCCCGCGTGCATGACGCACATGTGCAGGTGGCCGGTCGTCCCCTTCCGACTCACTGCCAGACATCTCTACAGGTATCCAGTGCTTGGTAGCAATGTTGTGTAGTATTGCACACACAGCCACAATGCGGCAGCACACATCAGGACTGAAGCCATGGCCCCACCAGTCTTGTGCAGTATGCAGAATCTGCTCTTCAGTAGCCCAAATGTCCTCTCAATGAAATTCCTTGTGCGTATGTGTGCTGCATTGTAACGCCGTTGCTGTGGTGTAGCAGGGTTGAGGTATGGGATGAGGAGGTATTCACGGAGGGCGTAGCCACTGTCACCTGAATGAGAGGAGCAGAGGGTGAGTGCCTGTGCAGCGCAGCTACTTCATCACAGTGTAACATTGTGGGCCAAGTGTACTTACCTAGTAGGTGTCCTTCACCAAAGTCTCCCCTGGCCAGTCGTGTGTGGAGGCCGCAGTGACGGAATATGAAGGAGTCATGTGTGCTCCCCGGGTACTGTGCCACTATGTCCGTGATGTATGTTTTAGCATTGCACACCATCTGGATGTTGAGGGAGTGGTAGGACCTGCGGTTGCGGTACATGTACTCCGTTTCAGCTGGTGGGCAGATGTGGATGTGGGTACAGTCAATGCATCCTATCACATGTGGGAAATGCGCAACATTGTAGAATTGATGCTTGGTCTCATCCAACTCCTGTTGGCTGGTGGGAAATTTTATGTGGTGGTGTAGCTGGGTCAGCATTGCATCTAGGAAACTCCTTAGGCAGCGGGACATGGTGGGCTGGGATATCCCCCCAGCAGCGGCAACTATCCCCTGGAAACTCCCGGAGGCCAGAAAGTGCAGGCTGCACAATACCTGGACATGTGTGGGCACGGCATTGGTCCGCCTTGTTGGGTGCTGCATCAGGGGGTCAAGGTCCTGAATTAGCTTGATGATCATTGGCCCATTCAGGCGGTACTTTGGGTATATTTGCTCTCTGGTTTGGCCCAGCAGGGTGAGCCGCTGGCGGAATATCCTCTCCTGGATCCTACGTCTCATCGGTGCTGCTCGCTGTAGCCTTTTCCGCCTGACCACCATGTAGAGTCCTGGCATTGTGAGACTCCTAATGCTGCTGCTGCATCTCCTTAAGTGTGTTTGGTCAGGCCAGCACCTGTTACTGATTGGGAAATAGTTTTTCAAATATTTTTTTCCTAGGCTTTGATGGTTACCACCTGCTTTGGGTTGTCCTTAAATTGCGCCTCGCAAAAAGCGATTTACGGGTTTTTCGTAAATTGCGATTTTTCTTGAATAGCGATTGCGATTGTATTGGGATTTTGCTATTTTATTCGCAGAATCCGTGGTTTCTCGCAATTTCCGATTCGCTAATGGACTGCTGCCGGGATTCTGCGAATTATTTTGCGATTTCGCTATTCTGTGTTTGCGAATTCGCTTTTTTTCATCAAGAATACCGATTTTGAGAATTGCGCTTGCAATAGCTTTTTCGCAGCTATTGCGATCGCAATTTTGCTTCATGAATCAGGCTGTAAGCGTATTCATTACAGCTGTACCCTCCAGTTATAATAAAGAGGACAAAGATGATTTAAGAAGTTCCTTTGAAATTGAAGAATATTCATAAGAAATCCTTAAAAAGATAATAAAGTGCATAGAGCAAATACAGAATAGTGCCATTCAACTATACTTTTTCCCCAATCACTGGGTTAAGTCAGCTCTAACCATAATATAACTAGTATTCATTACCTACCAATGCTTACACCTATAGTAAAGTGTATACGTAAGATCTAATAGTGAAAAAAATCCCCTAATCTGACTGAGTGAAAAAGTATGAATAGACAGGGCTTGAATGAAAGATTTTCTTCAGAATAAATCGTGAGTATTTGTACTTGTGGGAGGCAAAGTATTAGCAATAAGAATTCTATTCTCCAAAATGACCTGTACATACAATTGCTAATTAATCAATAGCAGAACAGGAGGACTGCAAGCATCATAAGCCTGTAAAAACACAGTAAACCTGAATACTCCCAAAGCATGGCAGCCAGTGACACTATAGTAGGAATGTTCAGATTAGGGCAGGAATATTGCAGCCGTTCTGTAACAGCAAAACACAGTCCCTGGAAGCCCAAACGGCAGTAAGTGCACTTTACTCAGATACCATGATTTATGTAGTGGAGCCTACAGTATGCACTTAAAGACACATTTTCATGACTTTCTGAATAGGAACCGATGGCTGGATCAGTTTTTGCTCAAAGCTGCATTTAATGGGAGCATTTGGGGCCGTAGCACTCAAAGAGCTCTAGGGAAGCAGAATATGTTTGGGCACATTTTTGTGCCCACAGGTCTCTCCAGTATTTCATAAAGAACCACAGAAGCTTGTGCGGCCCCTTCTGTAACATGGATCAAAATTGAATGATACTAAGAGGGTGTTGCCTCGTATGAATGAGTGCCTAGCTCAGTGCAAAAGAGGCAATGCCATTGACCTTACACTTCACACAGTGAGCACGCCCCAGGCGACTTGAGAGGGTCCATTCGGACACCAGCGAATCCCCTAGTTTCAAACGGTGGCACCATATTTCACTAATGCGCTGTACCCCTCACAGGTGTGAAACATCAGAGTTGGCCTCTGTGCTGTGGAGAGCACATTTTACCTGTAATTGGGCGCACTGTCCTGGTCTGTAAAGGGTGCACTCAGTTAAGAGTGTGAAGTGCCACAAACCAGCACAGTCTACTCAATTGCTGTTAAAGCTGTTGGTAAGTAATTTACTACGTCCAGTGATGATCCTGCATGGAAACCCATTGTTGACATTTTTCAGGTAAGGGACTTCATTGATCTTTTTATGTAGAGTGGAATCCTTCACCATACTAGATTGAGTTTATCCAAATTAGGTTACCAACAGAGGCCATATTATTATGCCACTTTAGTCACCAAACAAAACGTCTAGTTTACCTATAGAGATATTCTGAAGAAGTGTTCCTCTGAGGGGCCACACAATAATACACCATCTCCTTCAATGTATGTTTGTGCTTTGGGCACAAACAAATCTTCCCAAAATTCCAATCGAAATACTGTGAAATATTTACAACTGCCTATGGAGCATTACTTTTTGGGATGCTACAATGACATAGCGGCATTCCCCATATTTACACGGTGGCACTCAACCACTAAACATGGCTTAGCGCCACCTTGTAAATATGCCCCTTTCCGCCGCAGTCCTCTGCGGCACAGGGTTGTGCATTGGATGTTGCAGTGGACATGCCACCGCACGACCCATTGCTTTTTTTACGCTGCCCCAAGTTTACAAGGCTGGGGCAGCACCAAAAACTAAGGCCAGGGAATAAGTAGTCGCAGAGTGGAGATACAAGGAGAAATCATTACTTTCTCCTCGTTTTTTGCTCTTTCTAAGTGTGTTGCAGAAAGTATGCTGCATTCCACAGCACACATAGAAAGAGCAAATCGCCATTAATGATTGTTTATATGCAGGAAGGTGTCCCTTCTTCACACAAACAATCACCCGGCAGCACAGGCACTCTTGCAACATGGCGACAGGGTACCTGCGCTGGTGCTAGGCAGCTTTTTTTGCACCCATGCTTGTGGAAACACAGGGGTGTACTGTATTCTTGTGAATACGGCTCATCTCTGCGTTTTAAAAATGTCTGGGCGACAAATTTGGCATAGCACTGCTTCTGACATTTCTCTTTAACCACATGCGTGCGGCGGTTATTTTTGCGCTGTGCGGCTTTTTTCAAAAAGCCGCGTTACATGACGAGCTCAGCTCGTCATCCGCACACGACCACCGTGGCCCATCAGCAGCGAAGGGGTTAAATATGCTATACAGTCCGAAAAAAAGCAATTCATTTATAGTGAGTTAACATTACATATCTAATCTAAAGAAGATCTTGCACAGGAACATATGTACAAAAAAAATACAAAAGAGCATATACATGCATGCCAACACACAGACTCACATGAACGTTCGCACACATGCACATGCAGACAAGGATTTAAACATAGGCATTCATGAGCACACGCTGGATAACTATCCACCCTTTTTGGCATGGTTCAGTAATGACATATTAAATTTACATAAAAGTGGCACAGGGGACCAAGTTTGTAATCTCCAAGTCTCTCTCGCGTGAATGAAGCATTAAGGGATGGAAGGATGCAGCCCTAAAGAGACTCAGAAATACTGCGGGCAGCAGTTTCAAAATGTGATGATCCGTCTGAACTTTGCTGCACCGAACATTCCCGGAAAACAATTTGGCACGCAGCTGCTATAGGTTTACAGTGACAGCTTCGTGCCATATGTCTAACTGCAGCCGACGGCTGAAGTGAATGTTGAGCACGTGTCCGTTCATGTATAGCCGAATTTAAGCAAGAGAAATCTAGAAGCAAGCTCAAGCTTTTCAATGAAATACTTGAAAATCTGAGCACTGCTATGCTCTTTCTGCCTTTTTCTCCTACATGAGGTTACTATGAAACAGCTATGCTATTGTAATAAAAATGCAACCTGATGCACACTAGGATTAAACACTTCCTCGTGCTTTTCATCAATCCAAATATGCTCTCTGCATTAATTCTTCAGCGTGTTACTAAAAATGTGGGGACTTATTTACAAGAGAGTATTGCAGCGCGGTGCCGCAAGACATTTGGCTGTGCGATGCTGCGTTACTTTCAAAGCACAGAGATGTGTCAAATTTACAATATGACAGATCCCTATGCTCTTCCCTGCATTGGTGCACAATTGGTTTCAATGGGCCAATGCAGGCACCCTTGCACCATGGTCCAAGGATGCCTGCGTTGCGGGGATGGTTGTTTTTGTGCAGGAAGGGATACCTTCCTGCGCAAAAACAATCGCGAGAGGGTTACCTCTGTCTATGTGCGCTGCAGAATGTAGCACGCATAGAAAGAGGAGAAAACAAAGAGAAATAAAAGTATTTCTCTTTGTTGCGCCTCCTTACGCCTCCCCTGGGCAGGCGTTGGATTCTGCCGCATTCCCACAATGTGGAATTGTAAGCACAGTATACGTCAGCATTGGGGCAAATCAGTGGCTGTGTCCTTTCGAACATTTTGTTCTTTTTTCCATGGTGAAGCCTGTTTTATTGGGGTAGCAAGGCAAGGGGCGGCTGCCTCCTCCTGCTCTTACCTACCGTCTCGGGGGCAGCAATTGCCCCCGCTCTCCATTGCGGCCATTGTGGGGCAGCATTTGGTGAAATCTCGGCAGCACCCCCCCCCCTTTAAATGCGGGTTCCGCAGGGTGGCAAACGCAGGGACCGCCATGGGCGGCCATAGGACTAGCTATGCCACTGGCGAGTTTCCCCGCACCCACACAAAGTTTATGGCTGTCCCATTCTTTTTCCAGGGAGAGAGTCTGAGTGAAGTTTAAGTTTTGAGCATTCACTAATTCACAAAGCAAACTGTTCCTTGCTATGCTCACTCCCTACACCTTATGTGGATTTATTCCTGTTTAGTTGTGGAATACACTTTTGCACGGGTAAATACATTTACGACCTACATATTATTTTGTGGATTTGTGACAGGCATAAATGCTGCCATTATGGTTGTAAATGTTTTGTAGGGGCAAACATGGCTTTGTGAATATGGCCCAGTGTATTCATTTCTATTCCTAGAAGAATTTTACTATAGCACTTCACCTGATGTAGTGTTTCACTTCTATGCATAGCTGCTTCTTTTCAAGTTCTAGGAAGGACCAGCACCCCTTCAACCATTCTCTTCTTGATGAGAAACGTTGAGAACAAAGCATTGATTTACTGCCTGTCTTGTAAAGAGAGCAGCTGTTGTTTGCTTTCCTAAATCAATGTGCTAATGATGCAAGACAGTAGTTCTTAGCATCCAACCAATGCATTGACCATATGGGAGAGGGCATAATCAATCCATGCCCTGCCAACAAAAGATGAGCTCCTATTTCTTACAGACACACTGAATCTGTTATAAAAACAAGCTTTGTACTAACCACTTGGACAGATTTAGCTATTTATGTATTTATAGAGAACTTTGCATACCCCTATGTGCCACTTTTCTGTTATTCCAGAGCATTGGGATAGGTGGAACAAGAGGCAAGGGAGTTTAGAGTCCCAACGGTTAAGTGGAAATCGTGACTGAGTGCTTTAAGCGTGACGCTTGGTCTTTGAGGAGCTTTATTAGAAGGCAGGTCTAATAGCCCACCCTTTATGACTTTCCAGAATCATGTAAGGTTTTTTTCTGGATCTCAAGGATGAGTTAAAGGCATGCTGCTGCCTTGGGCAAAGAGCACCAAAGCATCCGCTTCTGTGGTTCTGTCTCCTGAAAGTCATTAGTGGAACAGATGGGTGGAGATGATGAACACTTTTAGGCTGGGGTGTTCTTTGTGGTCAATTTCTGTGCGTATTTGGAGATTTTGGTCCAGCAGATCCTGAGGACAATACAAGGGAGCTTGTATTTGATTCTGGTTATTACTGAAACAGTGCAGTGCAGAGCTTTGGAAACTGGCGACAATGGGGTTACATTAGTGAATACCTAGGAGCAGTCTGGCTCCCTGATTCTGTAGTCTTGGTATTCTTGTGTTACATGAGTTTATAATCCTAATTTGTTTTTTTCCAGAAGGAGTTTGGGTTTCTATTGTTGTATGGAGACAGACGTGTGTTCTATTGACACTAGAATTTCAATTATAGTTTTACTGGAAACATTTGTCAAACTTGGCTGCTTAACCCCTTAAGCGCTGCGGCCGACGGCACCACTACCTCGGGAGTGCTGCCGTCGGCCGTTGGACGTTCCAACTGCACCTGCGCAATGGAACGTTCAGCACTGGAGCTGGACGTTCCAAAGCAGCTAAGGTGTTAAAGTCTTCTGTTCATTTTTGCATGATGTTATTAGTAAATGCAAAAGGGATCTGTACTCAAAGTTCACTTAAATTGCTAAAAGAGTTGCTATGGAAAATGATTTCCCTATCATGACTAATAGTCAAAACCCACTGGACGCGAGCTACATTCAACATCTGTTTTTAAATCAGACTTGCCCACTCACACCATGACATCTGGTTGAGCATCTAATGTATTGTATCAGGAGTAAATCCCTTAAACTGGCAGAGGTTTATGCTGACCTTGAGCTACAGGTGAAATTGTCCTGAAACCTATTGCAGATGCAGGATACGTAATAATATCTGCCCAAAAATTGCATTTCCTCCTCTTGATAATTTGACAGTTTTGTGGATTGACTGAAGTAAATCTCCAATCATTAAAATGAAAGGGGGAATTCCTTGGCATTTTCTCAGTAGAGAGATGTTGGAAACCTACATCCCTATAAACTTGGCATTATTCACAAATATGTTTAATGTCTCCCCAGTCTGGGAAGCCATTTCTGTGAACCGCTGGAGTAACTATGGGGAAAGGAATTGACACCGTTCTTAGGTCATAGAGGAAGAGTTAAAGAGTTACAAATGTTTGCCCTGTGCACTTCCTCCATCACACAGACAATCCACTCGAATATGCATAGTTTGCCATAAGTAGAACTGAAAATCGTTTACTTATGGCTTTTCCATGATACACGTATTGGAATGCCAGTAATCGCTGAACATTCATAAATATAAATATGAGTAAATGTTACAAATCTGTTATGAATTGCTTGTCAAAATGGTTCCCATTAAGAACAAGATTTGCCTACTTCTCCCCATACCCTTTCAGAACCTTCAGCAAAGTCTCCTGCGCTGTACATCAATGTCATCAATGTCATCAGAGCTGCATTATATAGCCCTTCTACTATGTTCATGAGCTTATACCATAACAGTTAAAATGTAGTTTATATTCAAGATTATAGTACTTTATGCATCAAATGTAAGAGACATGCTTGAAATACATCTAGTATCCATATTATAGCATTTCCTTGATGTCCATAGTGCTGTGGAGCAATCTTTCAATACAAACAATTCTTTCACTTCCTGCAATGTCTGTATACCAACACAACAATTAAGTGGTTCATTCCTGATATAGGTTTCTTTAGATTTATTTTGCTACCAAAATCTTTAAGTCAATAACTATCTTGTTTGCTTAGGCTGCTTGAGGTAGTGAGAGCAATGGATACATTTTCAGTGTCTTCTGATGCTTGCTTCCCTAGTGCTAAATTTAGTTCACGTATCACAAGACAAACATGCAAAGTATCGTGTGACCTAGTCCGCTTGGTTTAAAAATTCCTGCTGGTTGCCTACATAAAACCCTAGGGGTGATAATATATGAAAATCAGCCACTTGCCCCTTCTACCTGATAGGTATTGCAGTCGTAAAGCATTTGCCAGGGCTGGTTCCTGTTCCCAGTCCGGCCCTGGGTGTTGATCTCAGTTTTGAAAAGTAACTTGGGGAAATAAGTGAATGTGGAGTCCTCCATGCAACCCAGCAACATTATTTCTCCACAGCAGCAAACCATGCAAGTGGCAGTGGGAAGAAGGAGGCGGCGTAGCTGCTGGTGATCGCTCACATTGTACAGTTCTAAAAGCACCCCCCATTGTCATGGCCCATTGGAGGTTTTCTTCTTTGTCATGTCCAACCGGTCTGATCCTCTGCAAACCCTGCTCTATTCATTTCCCCCTCGCCTAACTCATCAACCTACACCAATCCCTTCCTCTCTGCTAGGCCCCTTCCATTTCAAAAAGTGGCTGCAAAGCTGCTGACACTGGAAGTACATGAGTCATTTTTATTATCCATTACTATGGGAGACTAAAAGGGTCGGACAATCCATGCCGGCCAATAAATAATGGCATTTGAAGCCTCATTTATACATACATCTTACAACCACATAATTCTATACGTCAGTGTTTTGATTAAGGTTCTAGGGTAGCATAATATTTACGGTATTACTGATAATATATATATATCATTTTTTCTACTGCAGTGTTTTGTCAAAGATGAAGTATAATGGATTCTCTAACAAACGGGGTCAGAAGGTGAACACTACCCCTGCTTTCATCTTCGTTTTAATAATGCCTACTGTCTGCCCGCCAATTAACCTCTTTTGTACTTTCCTCTGTCCGTCCTCAGTGTCTATAGCACAGCCCCGGGTTGCCACTTTTAATGAAATCTGTTCTTCTTTGATAAGCTGCGGTACTATAAATCATATTGGAGCCCTGATGCTTTAGACACTTCGCGCTAACAGTCTTTTTTTTCTTTTCTACTTAATTCCCAGAGAGCTGACATTGGAATTTCTGCTTTAACCATCACGCCGGACCGTGAGAACGTGGTCGATTTCACCACGCGATATTTGGATTACTCGGTGGGCGTGCTTCTGAAGAGGGCGGAGAAGACAGTGGACATGTTTGCGTGCTTGGCACCGTTTGATCTCTCCCTCTGGGCCTGCATAGCAGGGACTGTGCTGCTAGTCGGGCTGCTAGTCTACCTCCTGAACTGGTTCAACCCGCCTCGGCTGCCAATGGGTTCAGTGACGTCTTCAACCTTGTACAACTCCATGTGGTTTGTCTATGGATCATTCGTGCAGCAAGGTAAAGAACCCGCAAGGTTTCTTAATTACTAAACTGCTGACATAACCACACCAAAGGTACATAACTAGCATGCTGCTTGTGCTCTTCTTCACAGACCAAAGCAGATGACCCTTTTCACAAAACTGTCTAGAAATACAATCAAACCTTGACAAATCCAGACTTTCTGGATGTGTAAAATATAGTCATTTTTGATATTTTAGATGTGTCTAAAATAATTATGCATCAGCGTACAATGGTTAGGGTAAGCGTACCTCACGCATGACTAACGCGCCATGCAACTGTATAATGCACACAATTGTAGAATGTAAGAGGTGTGAAAGCCAGGAAAGAGGAGGGAAAGAGAAGAGCTGGCAAGGACAAGCAAGGCAAATGTGGTTCACACTCATAATCTTGAAAAGTGTTGGGACTTTCTTGAACTCTTAGCACTATGGAGGCTTTGCTGTTATCAATGTTTAAAGTTTTGTAAAATGAGTGGGTTTTGACATTTTTTTGTCTTCTCCTCAAAATCCATTATGAGTAGTTGTACATTTCAGCACCACAAACATTTTTACAGACATGGGGCCTCATTTATGAGGCCGTGCGCCACTTTTATGCCGCCGGCGCGTCACTTTTTGTGACGCACCAGCAGCATGTGCCTTGTTGCAGAATATTTACAAAGTGACGCATCTAGGTAGATGCGTCACTTTGTAAACCCCTGCGCCACATTATACCTGCGCAGGGTATAATGTATGCAAGGGGGGGCGTTTTGACGCAAGAAATGGTCATGGAAGTGACGCAGTGAAATCTATAAGATTTCACTGCGCCACTTCTAGGACACAAATGCATCAATTTCTTACGCCTGCCTCACAGCAGGCGTAAGATTGACGCAGGCCCTTTTACATGGGGCTTGCCCCATGTGAAAGGACACATTGCTGGAGTTGCGTCACTTTTGTGACACACTCCAGCAATGCGTCACTTTTGCGCCATACAGATATCTGTAACTCCTTGCGCAATGATGCGTCATACTGTAAATATAACGCCTCTGTGGTGCCGCAAGGAGTGCGCAATGAAAACTGACACATCGCTGTTTTCACGCAGTGATGCGTTCACTTTTCATAAATGAGGCCCATGGTGCTTCTCCATTGCATACATAATTCAGAAAGCATCACAGATAACATTTATAATGTCGCAGGATAATACGCAACACGAGGTGATGTACAGTAAAGTATTGACTTGTTTAGTTTTTGATTGAGTACTTTGAGGTTCATACTCAATGACACAGCTTATTTTCTGTTATGATTCGAGGAAGAGGAGGGATGTTATCAACGGTCCCCGGTTCTCCAGTTCTTCTGTTATTAGTTGGGTGGAGATGGAAACAGCCATTACTACACAGTCAAAACTACGCATGACCATAACCACAAATCCTTTACCATGAACATGCTTTTACCACGCATGTGCATAACCAAGAATTTTTAACCATGAATATGACTTTACCACAACGATACGTGGTAAAAGATTTAAAGGTCCGTACAATACAACTACCTTGACATTGACACCAACGCCTTTCACAACACAGATCAATACACAGTGGCGGCGATGTCTAATGCAGAGAGCCACCCGACTTAAAATACGACAGACAATAATGCACCCGCGTTTCCTGAAACCACTCCATCCTGCCTCTTTGAGACCCATGGCTCGTTCTGTAACAGCCCACTGCTCCCCATTTGAGAAGTGCGCTTTGAATTCACCCCTCTGGATATTTAACAATATAAATTATCCGAACAGCCCTTTCAATGCTGCTGTTTCAGAAATTGTGCTGTGCTGCTGAGCTTTGCTACAGACCATCTTGGGAGCACTAAGAGGGAGGTAAGTGCAGGCAAAGATTCCTGCTGTGAGACTTAGAGGGTGCCATACCTGGGTTGTTGCACTGCCCCGTTCCTCCATGCTCCTGGCTAAATTGTGGGTTGAAGCGTGGTTGTGAGTGTTCAGCTGTGAGTGATTGTGTGTGCTTGTAGTAATGTTACAAGGTGTGTGGTGATAGTAATATTGAGATTAACGTAATGTGATTGCTATTAGGCAAAGGCATGTGTGTGACCTGCTCCGCACGTGATTTTGTGGGTTGGTGGTGGTGTGTTGGGTACATGTACATATGCACGTCGATAGGTGTCTGTGGTTTGTTAGTGTAATTAGGGATGTACGTTTGTATATGAAGCCGATGGGTATGTTTGTGGGTGTGTCTATCGGTGTTGATGTCAGCATATGTGTTTGGAATTGTGTATACTAGTATTATTAGGAGGTATGTATGAAGCGGATATGGGGTTCATACTTGCTAATAAAATGTTTACCACACATATGTCTTTACCAACCATGTCTTTGCCACACATTATTTGTGGAAAAAGCATATGCATTGGAAACATTTTCATTGTAAATGCCTGCGTTGTAATGACTCATGCATTGTACTGACAGCATTGAAAAGGCATATGTGGTAGTTGCATGCGTTGTTCCTTCATACAACCGGATGGAGAGAGGCAGAGGGGAAGGGCTGAACAGCAGTGCTTAGATCAGATCATATCTCCAACGTGTTCAGTTTCAAACTGCCCATTTATCCAAGCGGGCATTTCCCCTGAGGACTAGAGGCGTTGCAGGCCAGTTTCGAAGGAAGATGGCTGCTGTCTGGATTCTTGAGAGGCCCTGGGGCCTATGGCAGGAGCACAGTGGGTAGCTTAAGGATAGAAACAACGAAATACAGAAAGGTTGAGGGGGAGGGTGAAAGGAGGGAGAAGAGAAAGAACGGAGAGACTGAGTGGAAAGAGAGGAAGGGAACAGAGCTAATTTTTTGCCTTGGCTGCTTCTGGGTCCCAGCCCGTCTGGCCCTGCCAGTGCCCCTTTTTAGCAAGAACACCTTACTGATATGCTTCGTTGCCAAGAGCACTTAAGGTACCCCTAAACGAACCTGGTATAAGTAGTGGAAAATAGCTGAAATTTGCGCCAGTCAATCTAGTATCTTCAGGATGAGTACAGGAAGGGATGTGATGTTTTAGAAAAAACTAAAAGTGAATGGTGGAACCGTAGCAGAGAAATCAGATATGTGTCATATCACAAATATGCTAATGTATGCATTGCATACATCACACACTTATAGTTTGCTCTTAACCCTTTGCCTGCTGATGACGGAACCGCTCCGTCATCAGCTGCGGTGGCGCTGTGCTGATGACGGAGCGGTTCCGTCATGGCCCGCTCGGCGCTCCTGCGCGGCGCGAATTCCACGCCTGCGCTGAGCATTCCATTGAGCGGGGCGGGCCATGATGGAACCGCTCCGTCATAAGCACAGCGCCACCGACGCTGGTGACGGAGCGGTTCCGTCACAAGCATGCGGCCGCCGCGCAGGCGCCCCGCCCCCTTAGCACTGCGGCGGAATAGCCGCCGCAGTGAAGGGGTTAAAAGTCTCCATTCCACGTTCATAGAATACATATATTACACAGACATTATAACGTTTTCCCTTTTCCTTTATGAATTACATTACTGAGAGTTTGGGTTTGCTCTTGTGTGCTTTGTGAAAATTGTGTCAACATAGGTATTCCTTGCAGTCTGTATCATGCATTACTAATTCAAAGAAGAAATGTAGATGAGTGGGCATTGCGGCCATTGCTTACGCTCAAATTTACTACATAGTTTATGTAGACCACTATTAATGTATGTAATGACACATAACGCAGGATCTAATTTTGAGTGCGTTGTTCACCAAATGAAAATTTCAATGAACAACAGAAAAAGTGCATGTCTAACTAAAATTCTGAAGAAAGGACTAAATGAAGCGGAGAATCCACTAGGGGAATTTCCATAACTATATTTCTTTATAAAGTGGAGAAAATTCCACTGAGTAGTTGTCCATTGGATTCTGCAGTTTCTCCAGAAATTATAGGATTTTGCATCACCATCCAGCTCTCAATTGGGTCCTTAAACACCACAACATCTCAGGACAGTTAATAGTATGTTGTTCAAAACAGAATTAGTTGTGACATGTTCTAAGCCATTTTCCTATTATTGTTGCAAGCAAGATTTATTTTTTCAACTAATAACAAAACTATGTGCAAAATAGGAAGCTTTGAGTCGCTAAAAGAGGGATCTCAATGAACTAAAATGACATGATGTTTCAACTCGTAAAATGCCCTATTACCTACAGGTAATCGTCATTACTTCTGGTCCCGTGGTCCTCGTGCCTTTCATGACTTATGGAAATAACCATCTCCCAGACAGAAAAAAAACCCAAGGAATGCTCTGAGCCCTACCCCACCTCCTCCCACTGGGATTACTTAACCAGTACTTACCCAGCATCCTTCCTGAACTACGAAGCCACCAATAGGAAGGTTAGCCATCCTGGAGGGTGGGAGGAACATCTTGAATAGGACGAGGACAACGGGACCAGGAAGATTACCGGTAAGTAATAGGGCATTACCCCCAGGTCCCTCCAACTCTCATCCCATTCAGGATTTATGAAGCATACCAAGGCCAGGAACCTGGCCTTTTGAACCCTCAAAGAACACCCAGGACACCACACCGAAAGTAGCATGCCAAGTGAGGCAATCGGGAGAACCACAGGAAAAAAAAGGCAGGCACACCACCCGCAAGGCTCCCAACCAAACAAAAAGGCTGCAACACCTAGAACAAGAGGGGAGATGATCAAGGCGAACAACAAGGCCAACCAGCAAGCCCACGGTGCTGCTACACAACCAAAGCAAAGGACACCCAACACCATACAACCCAGAGGGCATCCAACTCACACTGGGAACGCCCCCGAACCAACACCGGAGGAGGAGCCCCTGCCAAAGAAGCACCACACTCAACAGAAGGACAGCAAGGAGGCCACAGAAGGAAAAAAACAAAGAGGTCAGACATACCAGCAAAGCCAGGGACCGACCAACAGGGACAACCAAGGCCCCGGAAGAACCAGGGCCCAACACAACAGCCGAAAACACCATCTCAAGAGACAAACAGAAAGGAGAAGCCACCACAGGCACAAAGGAGGCATCCAACCACATAAAAAAGACCAGAACCCCAGACAGAAAACCAGGGGACAAGTGCTTGAGGAGAGAAAAAAAACAAGCCTGAAGAAACCAAACCAGGAAGGGAAGAAACACCGACCAGGGAACAAGCTTCCACCAACTTCACAGATCCTGACTCACAGAGAGCTCAGAGGACACCACTGCCACGGAAAACCCAAGAGGAGGACCAGGCCCCATGGCAAGAAAACCAACAACCAGCGCCCACAAAGGATGACTGCCAAAGGGCCCAAACTCAGAGAAGGAGCCGAAGCAGGGGCACAGGGACAGGCCAACAGGCCAAGACCGAGGCATCCATAAAGAAAGCAGGGGGAACCGGTACCCAACAACCCAAGGAAGCCACAGCCTCCCACCCACACCCCCACAGCCAGAAGGAAGCAGGCCAGACAAGCACAAGAACACCAGCCACCTGAAGACTAACCAAGAGGGTCAGGCAGCCAGAAACCCACACCCCACCTAGACTGGAAAAGACAGGGGGAGAGCTAGACGTTAGAGCCCAACAAATCAAACACCCCAACAGGACAAGAGACCAACAACAGGTCCCTAACCTAGCCAAGTAAATACATCCTGGGAATGGACACCACAAGACCCAGGACCTGGCCAGGACCCAAAAACCAGAGAGGGCCAAGGGCAGAGCGAGGCAAACCCCCAAGGTCCATTAGATCCCAAATGAAATGAAAAATTATATTTATATAGCGAGTAACTACCCGGAGGCCTCGCAGCACTTTAACTGATTACTGAGGCGAGGGCCAGGGTAGAATTAGCACGCTTTAGCGAACAGGTGTGTTTTCAGAGCTTTCCTGAATGCCATCCGGTTGTTATTCTCTCTGAGGTTCAACGGGAGAGAGTTCAACATTCTGGCAGCAATGTGCGAGAATGAACGGCCGCCCCACTGGGCTTTTTTGATTTTTGTTGAGGTGGCTAAATGCAGTGCACTGGAACGAAGGGTTCTGGAAGGGGTGTAGGGTACAACCAGAGGTCGCAGGATGGCAGGACCCACTCGATGAAAGGCTTTATGCACGATGCACATGGCCTTAAAGTGTACTCTAGCAGCCTCTGGGAGCCAGTGTAGATCTTTTATGGCTTTCTTAGCTGAATGCCAACGGGGAATGTTGAATAGTAGTCGGGCAGCGCAGTTTTGAGTGACTTGGAGTCTGAGAGATGGTTATCGCTATAAATCATGAATAGAACGAGGATTGGAGGGACCAATGGGGGTAATGCCATTTACAACTCTTTCTGAGCGGCAAACATGCATTTTGTGAAGTGGTGATTAACAAATCAGCTGCATTCTACAAGGAAGCTTAGGGCGCAAACTAATCACTCTGCAACAAACACACCGACTAGGATGTGAACAGCACTGTGCGCTACGTTACTTTGGGCCTGATTTAAACTTTGGCAGGTGGGATACTTTGTCACAAATGGATATACCGTCTGCTGTATTACAAGTCCCATAGGGTATGGGGAGAGGATGTGGCCTAACGGGTTATCTCAAATCTGGGGAATTGGGTTTGAGTCTTGGCAATGACGCTCAGCATCCTGTGATTCTGGGCAAATCACCTAATCTCCCCGTGCGAAACAAAAATGAATGTGTCCTTGTGTAACAAAACTGGTGCTCTTGTAAAGTGCTCTGATACCTTTGGGTCAAGTTTGCACTATATACAAAATTCAGTGAAAAAAATATATAATATACTTGTAATACATCTATGACTGAGTATCCAATCCAACAAAGCCTGAACCAGGCCCTTTCTGTTTGCATCTTCCTAGGTGTCTGCAGATAGGATGTTTGTTTGAGAAAAAAACTCAAGAAGGCAGCAATTCATTCAGCAATAGAGTGAAGCATTTAATAGTTGAGATTCAGAAATTCATGACGTGTGCAGACTATCTAATCAGTGAGACCCTGAGGATTTATGAAGCCCAGTGCAGCGGAGCAAGCGATTCATTTCTAATGTCATCTAATAATTCACATTCAATTTAAATGCAACAAAAACTGTATTAGCTGACGGCCTATTGTTTACTGACCCCGGTGAATTGGGGAAAGTGAGAATAATTCTCAATGACAGATTAACTGCATGGTGGAAACTGCCGTGTGTGTCTGCTCGCCAGCCTTGCACTTGGCAGTGGGATCTGCATTTTCCCCTTTGAAGAACAGCTGATCTGCTGCTATTATAATGATTGACACTGCTAAACAGAGGAGCAGAGAACTTTTTAAATACTGTCAGATCTGCTTAAGAAATATCTCTGCAGCTGATTCAGGACATGACAAGGCACTTATTTTTTCTTGCAGGAATGGATTCTGAGAGATACGATCCTTATCCGGTACGAAGAAATGCATCAGGAGCTCCCATTGATCTAGTTTAAAAGTGTAATTTAAATCTATTTGTGCCCTACTCAAAACCTAAAAGCAGTAAATGCAATATTTATGTAGAAAACATATATTATGAACGTACAGTATATTATAATAATAATTCTTTATTGCTTGATTAACAAAAATCGTTGCAATTAAAACATTAATATCATGGATAAAAACTATTCCCAAATACACTGATTAATATTCAACTCTGCATACAAAAAGAAAAATGTTTCTATGGTTTCATGCCGTACTAGAACATTGATACCACATAGTCACATCTTTTATCACAGTTGCTCATTAATCATAAGCCAAACCTTCCTCTTCAACAGATAACCTCGACCTGCCTGACCCTCCTGTACTTCGGCTTGAGCGCTGGGACGCCTGCGGGTAGCTATCGCGCTTTATAAAAAACCTATTCCATTCCATTCCATTCCAAATAACATATAATGGTCAAGTTCCCAGAAATATACATTATAAACTATAGACATTAAGTAAGATGGTGCAAATAAGCTATAAAGTGCCTAAGTGTGAGAGCTGTAAACATTATGTACCATCATTAATCATAAAGCAAATAACAAATATTGGTCAAGGTCACAGAAATATACATTAGAAACTATTGACAATACGAAACCTGGTGTATATAACCTATAAAGTGCCCAAATGCAAGGGGTGTAAACGTTATGTACCATCATACAAATGAACAATAAAGTGCCCGTTTGCTTTCATATATTATTAGGAGCCTTATTACAGAATTTACCTAAATACAAAATCCTTAGGTCAAACTGCAAGTACATTTAAAGTGCCAATAGCCTAACAACAACAACCTTATATTTTCTGAAAAATTAAGATGTTCATTGACAATAGTTATACAAAGAAGATTTAAACCATAGACACCAACCGTTTTTTAGCAATTGTTAAACATTTTTATCATTTGGCATAACAATGGAATGGATTCACCCAATAAACATAAAATAAGAGCCTGGCAGGCTGATCTTACCCCAGTGTTAAGAAATAGAGGTTTTAATAGCTGACAATGTGTTTTAACCCTTTCGATGCTGATGACGAGCTGGGCTCGTCATGGTGCACAGTGGTCGTGTGCTGATGACGAGCCCAGCTCGTCATAAAACAATGAAATATAGCAATTTCCAGCACAGGAGGGGAATTGCCTTAGCAGCGAAGGTGTTAAGCAATTTGGGACATACACACACGATATATAATAAGGTTTCACACACTCACCCACACAGTCTACATTCTGAGGTTCATCATTGTTGTATCCAGGACGGTGTACCCTCCTTAGTTAGGTACAGTATATAGTTGCTCTGGTGTGCTGTGCATTACCATCTGGGCTAGTGATTCAGTTTTTTTAACATATGATTGCGAAAGGTCCTAGATGTGCCATTATAGGCAGCCCCTATGCCTCATGTTCTCTTTAGAACCACACTACCACTTTTCAGGCACTCAATGTTTTTAAAGATCCCCACCTGCCTAAAGGGGGTTGTTTAGCCAAAAGTGTGTATAACAGGGGGTGCACTTTCCACAAAAATGATAATCAGGTGCACAACCGTATCGGTGCAGCCCACTAGGCATTCTATCTTATTCATGATGAGGAAGCCCATAGACCCTCAAAGTTGATTTTCTTTCTTCAGAGGAAAATGCAAATGTCCCCAAGGTTTCTCCCTGCATGTTATGGAGACGTCTCTATCTTCCTGCCCAGGAAAGTCATGTTTTGAATGGCAGTCTCATGCAGGATAAATCAGCGGTGGAAGCTCCACCCTAAATAGGCCACTCCCCAGTGACCCAGCTGCCAGGACAAGGTTTTCTGATTCTAGATACAGCTGGGACTCCACTGTGGGAAGCCTGGTAGTTTTCTCAACTTTAAACGAGGGGGAACTGTGGGTCTGACAATTTGTTCAAAGTTTACTGCTTCCCTGAACCGTAAGTGAGGCTCATAGAGTATATCTGACCATGCTCTGAAATTGGTCCATGAAAATTATTTAGAGATTAGAAATCAGACATGGTTTACAAACCTTTTAGTGCCTCTGAGTGGTGCAATGTGCGCAAACAAGCATTCATATGTTTCACAGTATCAGGAATTGGAGAATATTGTTATCAAAGTTCTCAGTTACAATGGGATACATTCTAGCAGCATGAAGGAGTTTTGCCAATTGCATTACAAATTTAGAGTCAGAGGCAAAACACTGTGGCCCATATTTATCAAGGTACTGCGTTACCCTTACAATATGCACGGGCGTAAGGGTGACATAAAATCAAACCTAAGTGAGACTTCTACAGCCTTGCATGGCTTCATAAATCTAGATTAACACAAGGCAGTGCAAATCACTGCCTTGCGTTTCTCTGTAATCAACAAAACAAATGCCAATACTGCACAAACTTTTTCAATACCTAAAACAAGATAAGCAATGAATACCTTATCTCTATTGACCACTCGTTCAGTCTAGAACTGTTTCTCAAAACTTTTTATTTTACTCAAAGATTAGGATGTAGTTAATTTCTGTACATTTTCAAAGGCCTTCAATATTTGACACTTTATTTGAGTAAAAAATTGGCCATCCAACACTTTAACAAGGGAAGGGGGAGGAGAACTCCTTATTTTAAAATGTGTGTGTGCATATCTACAAGAATGTGATAAGAAAGTGAAAAAGATAAAGATCAAACATACATACTTTCAATCTACATACTTTCAATCTCAAGCTCAACAATCACTAGCATACAATGATTCATTCGCACAATCCATTCAGTCATCATTGACAATTCAAAAAAAGAAAAAGGGAAGAAGGTGAAATGGACTACGTGTGAATGTCCCTGTACTTATTCTGTTTTAATAAGGCGGGGCACAAAACACAAAAAAAATTATTCTCAAAACATTGCTTCTTCAAAAGAATACAGATAGGCCATCATACAAATTTTCAAATCATCACCATTAACTAATGATTGGCCTAGAAAGAAAGAAAAGGTCGACGCGTTTCGAATCCCCAATAATGGTGGGATTCTACTCAGGACCATATATGAACTCAATCTGGTAAACTTGTGCCGTTTTTTCTTCGGGGGAGTTGTTGTAGTAGAGGGTGAAATCTCACAGGAGAGCTTCAAAGTGTTTGCTCCCTGATGGAATTCTGTTGTTGCAGTTGTCTAGGTATGCTGTTAGTCTGATTGATTTTGAATGGGTATTTCCATCGACAAATATCTTTTGGATTAATCTTGGAGTCTCCTTCGGGCTGTGGATGAATCGACACAAGATTACCAGATTGAGTTCGTATATGGTCCTGAGGAGAATCCCACCAGTATTGGGGATTCAAAACGTGTCAACCTTTTCTTTCTTTCTAGGAGAATTATTAGTTAATGGTGATGATTTGAAAATTTTTATGATGGCCTATCTGTATTCTTTTGAAGAAACAATGTTTTGAGAATAATTTTCATTGTGTTTTGTGCCCCGCCTTATTAAAACAGAATAAGTACAGGGACATTCACATGTAGTCCTTTTCACCTTCTTCCCCTTTTCTTTTTTTGAATTGTCAATGATGACTGAATGGATTGTGCGAATGAATCATTGTATGCTAGTGATTGTTGAGATTGAGATTGAAAGTATGTATGTTTGATCTTTTATCTTTTTCACTTTCTTATCACATTCTTGTAGATATGCACACACAAGTTTTAGAATAAGGAGTTCTCCTCCCCCTCCCCTTGTTAAAGTGTTGGATGGCCAATTTTTGACTCAAATAAAGTGTCAAATATTGAAGGCCTTTGAAAATGTACAGAAATGAACTACATCCTAATCTTTGAGTAAAATAAAAAGTTTTGAGATACAGTTCTAGACTGAACGAGTGGTCAATAGAGATAAGGTATTCATTGTTTATCTTGTTTTAGGTATTGAAAAACCTTGTGCAGTATTGGCATTTGTTTTGTTGATTATATTGTTGGTGCAGCCTTACTGCGCTTAAGCCAAACCCTTTTTGTTGTTTACTTGCATTTCTCTGTGGCAGGGAGATGTTCCATGGGTGGAGCGTGGGTGTTCCAATGTATCCACCCATGAATTTTGGCACGTTCCCAGATTTACAATTAATTGATGACCTGGCAATGCATCAAAATGCTATGCCTCCCAACATGTAGCGTAACAAGGAGAAAGGTCTTTATTTGCCCTTCTTTTTCCTCTTTCTAGGTTTACTGCATTTTGAACAGAAAGAGGAAAATGGCGTTTAAGGACTGTTTTGTGCAGGAAGGTATCCCTTCTTTCACAAAAATAATCCTGACTACAATGCAGGCACCCTTACAACATGACGTACAGGTGTTTACATTGGCGCTGGGCAGCCATAAATGCTCCTGCAGAAGGAAAGAACAGAAATGATATGCATAATGGTAAATACGGTGTATTCCTGCCCTTTTTCTTTCACGCAGCGCAGCAAAGATACTTGCTGCATTGCACTGTTTGAAAGAATGATAAATATAGCCCTGAGTATTTTGGTGTGGACCACATGTCAGAAGTGGATGAACACACACAAACTTTAATGATTGCGGCTATTCAAATTTTGCTTTCATGTATTTCCTTCCTTGGAAATGCTTGAAAATGTGCTCTTCTAAAAGTTTATTTAATTGCGGTGTAGTTGAAGGGCTTTCTGCTCCGCAGAAATATTTTCCTTTTGGGAAAATTAACCAATTGCTGTAGGGAAGCTGTTTTCAGGATTGTTTTCCACTCATCTGGTTTTAGAAGTTAACCTCTCTCTTTCTATGAGACAGTGGCAACTGGTGAGCTTTGAAACTGATGGGGCATAATATTTCCCCAGAATTGAAGTATGCCAGGAAAGTGAGCATGCTCAGCTTCCTGAGGGGACATTTAGGGGTATCCCTCCAAGAAAGTATTGCAAAAGTGACAAACAAGTCACTTTTCAGGACATTTTTCACTCACACTTCCAAAAGCCCTAGTGTTCAAAAGAATACTATCTGAAAATTCCCAGTTCATTTATTTTGTTCCAGATATGCCTGAACGTTCCCCTATATTTTGCAGGCATGTTCACATTAAGATACATTTGAGAAAAAAGACAAAACGGTACATATTTCAGAACAATTTCCATTAGGAAATGGCTTCAAAGCCCTAGTTTTACAGGCAATATAGAATATGCAATTTCACATGGCATATTTATCCGTTACCATAGCATAGTTGTGTTTCTACATTTTACTTCCCTTCATATATTCATTCTTTTCCTTACAAATACATTTTCTTTTATGTTTATGACTGGAAAAGTTCTTGAAGGGGGCAGTGTGGAAAAATAAACAAAACAGATAAATATTGTGATCTCAGAAAGTAGAGCAGAACTAGACTGACTTTACATTCTCTTGTAGCAGTGTTGTCAGTTAGGGTATCAGAGAATTCTCAGGTTCAGACAGCAGACAATTTACTTTTATCTTATAGATAATAGTTCAGACTGCAATATTGTCTATCAGTCAAATATATGCTTTAAATGCATATATCAAAATGCAAATCATTTTGTCGCAAAAGTTCAGTTTGTTGGTTTGTGAAGCAATGCACAATATAATGTCAACTACATCCATTTTCTAAAACTTAAATCATTTTTCAAATTAAAAGCTTATTATAAAAAGTTTTATTAAATACATTTTGTTCCAAAACATCAGCTTATCATTTGCTCCCGAACTATTGTACCAGGGCCAATGAGGTTATAGGTGGGCACCTACATGCCAATATGCCTAGTATTATCACAAATATATGCCATTTGCAGCATTGTGCATGGGGGAGCACGATTATGTCATGGAACTTCCCATATGCCATTAAATAGTACCGATGTGCCATGAATCCCTCGCCAAATTATAGTCTCATGCCCATGATGAACTGGATTGGTTCCTTGAAGTTCATCCTCAAAACTTGTTTGCATTCACCGCAAGGATACCCAAATATTTGAAAAACATTCATGAAAATAATCTGCTGGTGCGGCTGGCACAGGTTACAGTGGCGGGACAGGCGAGGACAGGTGAGGCAGTGTGGGGTAGAACTAGACAGACGTCGGGCTAGGAAGAGTAAAATAAATAAAACCACTCACCGAGCTGCAATGCAGTGAGCACAAGGAAAGTGGTTTTATTTATTTTTTTATGTTACTTTTGCGATCCCATCGTCTGTTAAGGTTCCCGCCCAACTGTGCCCACCCCGCCCCACTACTCCACCGCTGTTACCTGTGCTGCCTGCGCCTGATCATGTGGAAGTTATGTTAAGGCTGTAATTCTGAATAACTACTTCCATACCGGTGTAATGTATGTTTTCTCTAGCCATCATCTTGTCTATTGCAGACCAATGATTTCCTGTCCTCCAATTGCCTATCGGATGACCTTGAGTAAATCAGTGCTTGGCTATTACAGATTTGTAATATGTCCTCGTGTAATCCGGATTCAACAACAAAAAAAAGAAAGAGGTTGGGATATAGATTTGCTATATTACGAAGCTCGAATTTCGGTTGAGATAGTGCCAGGAAGGTGCGGAGAGCCATGTTAGGGTACGAGACAGCTTTGTACGTAATGTCAAGTAGAAAGAAGCAGGGAAGGGTAATGGTTTGAAAGAAAGATTGATGTAATGTGCCATCTGTTGTTGATGCCTAAGAATGCTCATTCCCTTTACACCGTTTAAAATATGTATTTAAATAAATTTGTTGCAGTTTCCAGTGGGCAAGGTAGTGTGGTTGCCTACAATCTTCTGAAAAACCTGTAATTACTCAATTAAGCCTGCATTTATATAATTCATAGAAACATATCATGGAAACTCAATTTACAAATGACCAATGTTTATCAGATGTATATTATAGTCTGTAAAACTTGTACCACATTTAACTATCTTAGGTCAGCTCCAAACGTTTTAGTAATTCTTGCATGGACCTTGAACCAAATTTTGTTTTGGGGTTTGAGACTGAAGCAATGAAATGCCATTAGAACATCATGACTTCCATCTTGCATACACATGGGAATGTCCTTTAAATGTAACTAATATAATTCTGGTTCTAGGCACTGCCTATGTTAGTTAGGATATCCCTATGCTGTTTACGTATCTGATTTTCAGCAGAAATTACAGGTTTGTTACTATTCCCCTTCTTGCTATTCAGCCATCATTTTCCATTATACAGTAAAGACTTTAAGGGTTCTATTATAATGGCGGGCAGATTGCCACTGCCCGATTGGAGGTGCCGATCCGCTCGTCATCATTCACTGCCCGCCTCCCATTTCCCCCGCCATATTAGGATGGTGGGGGGGACCCCGGTGGACGGAAAGACTCCATGCCGGTCAAACAGGAGACCGGGCGGAAAAGGGGATTGATATTATGGCGGTGTCTACAAGACACCGCCAACCATATCAGGATGCAGGCAGTGATGTGCTTTTCCATGGAAGCATTGCCACCATGGAAAGGCATGCGGCGTCTGCATGTGGGGTCCATTGCGGGCCCCCAGGGTATTGGGGGTGCACATGGGGGTACCTATGGTACCCACCTGCGTTTTCATGCACAGCGGGGCGGGCAATGCGCGGTGCCTGCCACATTGTGCATGCAAATGCACAAGTGACTTTTTAACATTGCAGCGGGTGCTGCTGAAAGCACCGCCCACTGCAATTTTAAAAATGCAGGATGCGCTCGCCAGCGTGGCGGGCGCATCCTAATTGGATTTGCGGGACCGCCACACACATAGCGGGCGGTCCCATTTGCCGAAACGATGGCAGGCGAAAGTCCGCCCACTATCGTGATAGACCCCATAAGTGTTCAATTACTAGAATTTAAAATCTTGCTGTACATACATATATATAAATGACCGCTCCACTGCACCTTTATCTACGGATCACTGTTATGGCGGGTGCTGTCTCCGCCACGGTGCCCCATGTCAAATATATGCTCCACAAACTCTCTCCCATCCGGAAAAAAGTAATAGCACTCGTGGGGATGGCTTGGCAACTTGTTTTAATTCGCAGTGCTTCACAAACGCGTTTTGGGTTGTCTCTTCCTCAGTGTTTATATTTCACACTAAGAGGCACCATTTTAAGTACCATGCTCTTGGGTCATAGAGACAAAGAAGGACAATTTTGCCACAAAGTTTGGGCACCATCTTGAAGTGTACACAATTCAACCGGGCTCCCAAAAGTAAATACATAGTTACAATATTTACAAATGTATCTGAGCAATTTTTATTTCTCGCCCCAAATCAGTAATCACTACATGCTTGCCGCAATCTTAATGTGCCATCTTGGAGTATGCACAGATTAGATGAGCGCCTATTGATGGAATATTTACATATTTTACATGTTTAACAACATTCTCTTTGCATTTCATTGCCGCAATTCAGTGGTTAACACATGATTAGTTACAATTAGCCCCACGCGGAACTTGTGTTACCCCGTATGTTATAATCTTGCCGTGAATCGGCTAATGGCAGTCCCGCTATTCGGAACCGCACATTGTCCTTCTATCATGTCTCCACTATATATACTATACATAATATATATTATGTATATATTACTTTCATTAAATATTCTTGCTGTGGCCCGGCACATCTATCCAAACTCCCCAACCGCTGCTGTAAGTCTGCCTCCTGTTGCTTATGAACTTGGGAGCTAAATGATAATAAACTCCGGATCTGCAAATAATAATAGTACGCTGCACAGCTGGGATGATATATTTCTGAATAAATAATGACATCATTATTAAAATATTTTATTTATCCAAAGGGTCTAATAAAATTTAAATAACAGTAACTTGAGACCATTTTAATTGGCCCTCAATATGAAGTCTCAAGTGACATTGTTCAAAACTTTTAAAGAACAGAGAGTTGCTTTACTATTTTGTAACTAAGTTGTCTCGAGAAAGTTAAACAGATAGTACGTTTGGAAGTAGTAAACACATCTTTTAGATAATTCAGATTAGCAATCCATTTTATTATTTACTCCTTTCACAAAACCGATAAAAAGATTTTTGATTTATGACATATGGAAAATATTTGGGAGTTTGATAAGACCATGTATTCATGAGCTATAGATCATTTGAGTTGGGCATGTTAACCTTAGTGATTACAGCCCCAAGATAAAATACTAAACCAATGCATTATCTGTAGGTAAAGTTATACCATGTGTATAGGGATTGCTATCTAAATAAATATAGACAATATAAAAAGGTGAGAAGAGTAATGTTAGCTGTTTAATTTGTCTACTAGAGTCACTGCCAATTAATTCAAAATATAAGTCGGTTTATACTGTGAGTCAGTGTGTCTCAAAGTTACCTTAATATCGAACAGCAGTTTTCCTGTAGAAAAAATATATGAATTGAGACATAAAATGTGAATTATTACATAGTTGTATGTTACACCCGTTTGGGAAGGACGGTTAAATATTCAACAATTGGTTTTGCATGCTACATTCCACAGATTCAAACATTTACCAAACATGTGTAATACTAAAATACTAGCCTCTTGATTAAGGTTCTGTTTCATAGTCAGACAAGACACATGAACAACATCAGCTACAGATTGCAGAACAAGGAGCAAGAGTAGAATATTGAGAGCATCGACTTTCCCATAAAGAAAAGTTTAAGATGTTATGGCTGTTGCTTTGAACGTTCTCATTAACAATAAATACAGCAGTGGCTTCTCCACAATGGCAGGAGAGCTGAAAAATAAAACAATATTTAAATATTGTTTTATTTTTCAGCAGTTGACCAATCCAGTGTGTGTAGGGCAGAGCAGGGCAGGGCTGGGGTCCCAGGGAGGAATGGTTGTGCACTCCTAAGTTTGCATGTATGTTTTTCCAGTCATCTTAGACAGCCATGGGAGGGACCAGGCTTAGATATTGATGCCAGACTCAGCTAGGTACCTGCATTGAACAGCAGTACTAGTATACATGGTCAGAGTAGCAAACAGAAGGAAAACTGGGAATGGCATACTCCCTGAGAGGATGGGCTTTGCACTGTGTATTGTGATTTCCAGGTTCTTCAAGCTACCATCCTCCTCAGACTGTAGGAAGGATCACACACATTGTATTTTCCACCCTGCTGCCCAACAACGATCCTCTCATGAGTACACAAGACCAGGCTATTCAACTTCCCCTCCATGTTTTTTGTACTCCTGTGAGCACTGAAAAAGGCAAATTCTGCTTCAGTTTGATAATTCCTTTAAAATCTTATCACAAGGAGCATCTGCATAACGGTGAGCACTCAGGTCAGTGTATTATACAAGATAAATGATCCCATTCACATATGAAAATGCTGCAAACCACTGAAAGTTCAATGATTTGGTATACGCTTGTGCCTGCCTTGTCCTGCCTCTCTATGTTCACAGAATACCTCAATATATTTCACAATTCTATTTTAACTTCTGGTAGGAGCTCCATTATCCCAAAGATAATTTCAATGTAGTCATCTCAATTACATATATCCTCTATCTGCCTACTACCTACTAGAACCCTCAACCAAATCTCCAGCCTGCAAAGAAATGCTCTAAACCTACTGACATGAATAGCTCTGCAAAGCGCATCCAAAGTCAAAATGTAAGCATAAAAAGCTGCGGCATCATTTTTCATTTACAGTTTGCTTTTAGGTATGGCAGCCATCCATGTTTTTGAACATACTCATATTTTGCACAATGTATACTGTATTGCTGCCAAAGCGCGGCTTTTCCGAATGGCGCTCACGGAGCCAACGATTATGCTGGATCTCTTACAGCCCTGCAAATTTCACTAATGTATTTTTTGCTGCACAACAATGATCCCAAACCTTCTAACTGGAAAGCCAGCGAGATTACAGAATTAATTTCAAAGACCGATTTTCTGGTTTCACATGGCTAAGGGAAGGGAACGCTCAATCCCCTGCTGCTTACTGGATGTCATAAAGTACAAACCAGGAAGTCATTGATCAGCCGTTCCACTGTTCTGAGCAGGGAACCATTAATGAGCTGGGACTGAGCGTGTTGTTTCCATGCGCTTCACCTTCAAGTGACTCCCTAATCCCTAACCTTGCCGCTTCAGCCCCGTTGCCCAACAATATTTTGTTGTGGAGTGAATTCTACGATAGATATAATGCACTGTGCTAACATTATTTTTAATCAAGCAATTATTAAAGGGCTGTTTGGCCTGTGAGGGCATTGATTTAATGTGAATTAGTGTAATGATTGAACTCTGTTTGTGTAACATTATCATTGGAAGCCATGCAGAAAATTGGAATCTCTGCTCTACAGAAGAGAGGTGAGGCTTTCCATTATCGCGCCGGATCCTAGTGCTTATGGAAGCAGCTATTAGACTTCCAGTTTATGATATCAATATATATTTAAATGCTTTGGTTTTATCTAAAAGTCACAGAGTGGAGAAAGTGGGCATCAGGCACAGTATTTACTGTTAGGCTGTTCTCTTTTTAATCAAGTCCCTAGACTTGTGAAAGTTTACTTGGTTTTTTTTTAGTTTGATATGCGCTATGCTTGCCTTCTGCTATGTCTGGACTATGAGCAAGGTAAACAGAATGCGGATTTTCCAAACTGCCAAGAATAAAACTCCTAATTTTAGTAACCTTAACGATGTTGAATCCCATTGAAGCTCCATGAACATCAAACTACTTGTTTCAATTCTTGCTAAAAGTTCCCAAAATAAATATAAGACTATATTATGATATTTACGAGCAATACAACTAAGCGCAACAATTAAAATAATGGAATGCACTAAAAACTTCTTAATCATGAGGGAGATACCACTCACCCTAATTCAGAGTGCCTTGGTTTCCCCACACCCAGAAATACTGGGTGCATTGAAATCATGGATAAGTTCAGCCTGACAAAATAAGGTGGAACATTTCCTGGTAGTGGAGGATGACAGGTGTAAAAAATAGGCATAGTTGGAAATCACAGAATTTGACTTTGAGGAATTCCATGGAGTTACAGAAAAAATATGCGAGGTTCTGCAGAGTTCCGCCAACTGGCGGAAATAGGCATGTCACACTGCTCGCATTGTGATTTAGCATCTGGAGCCCGGTACTCTCTGAAACATCAGCACAAACAGCACCCCACACCGCGCCAGAGGGCACAGCTACTTGAGTTGACTTTGCTGCCACTCAAGTAGATTTTCAACTTGAGCAGCAGCCTTCTGACTGCAAACGGTCGCAACCGCCCGCGTAAGAAAAATATTACTGCACGTCCTCCTAGCGACTGGAAATCAGGCTAGGGGATTCGGTTGCCCTAAACCAACCTACCATTGTGGAGACACTCACCATGCAGCAATTGGCAGACATTGGCCAGAGGTGCCAAAATTCTGCCAATTCTGCCAGGGGAATGGAATATTTCACTCACCCCGAGTAAAAAGGCATAGTAAGACCACATCTGCATGTTATTCCATATTATCTCAACATTATCAAATGATGGTGGGGAAACTACCACTATGTAATGGTAACTGTGGGTGCAGATTTATCTCTTTGCAAATATTGTGAATGGGCAGACAGTGTCATGAAACTTATTAAGGGTCTGATTAACATTCAGTGAAAAAATATAATCTTCTGATGTCTGAAGGAAGTGCTAAATCCTGTGAAGAACCAGGCAATGGAATTTACAACACCACGTGCAGGACATTTTACCATTCGATTCTCCTTTGGATTCATCACTTCTAAATCAAGCCTTAAGCTTCCTTTCTTCCTTCTAATACATGACATTTGGATGACAAGAAGTGCAATGACCTTGCAGAAAACAGCAGCATCCTTGCATCCTAAGGCATGCTTGAGGAATGTATATTTTCTACCGCTAATGTTCCTTGGCACGTCTGTGTACTGAATTGCAATCTCTGTGTTTGTTATAATCAAACTGCTGATCTTTTAAAAGTAAGCATACTCTCCTCCCATTAAAATAGACAATACACAATAATACAAATTATTAAATACCTCATCTACTCTTGCCTATTCAGGCTCATTTACCCCTCCCTCTTTTTTTAATTGTCAACTGAATTTCACCTGCATGTAAAATAACAGCCAATTCCGGTCTTCAAATGTCCATTTGTACTGCAACACATATTCCACACCAGCCCCATCACATTATATTCTGCAGAGACATTCTCAAACATGTGGCCCCACATATTCCTTAGGCCATCATTTACAGTTTGTTAGTAAGGGTAACTGCCATAAATTGGTGGCTCAACTGCTTCACCAAACTCGCCCAGTAATCTACAAAAGGCATGGTGGACACAGGGAAATAAAATTACTCTGACTAATAGGGAGAAAACTCCCCTCATTTCAGGGCTATTGTTTGTTTTTGCTTTTCAAAAACAAACTCCTGGTTTGACTATTTGTTTTTATATTGGAATGTTTCCTACATGGTAAATATACATACATACCCCTATCATGAGTGACCCAACTGCATATGAAACGGGAATCCTGAGTTTTGTTAGGCCAGCCAATCTTGTATGTACACTGAGGCCTATGCCTGTCCAGGGTAATTGCATAGGCTAGAACCTGTCCTGTGACATAGCAGGGTGCAGGGTGCACCCTGCTATGTGACATGGGTCCATTGTCTAAATCCTGGTTTGTTTACATGAATTGGTAGTGTCAGCACACTGTTTTTTGCGAATTAGAGAACAAGAACAAATCTCTCTGTTTCAGTAGGAGTGTGGCCTACTGGCTTCACTTGGGTAAAGTTCTGCTTTGATGAGACACCTCAAACCATGTGTCAACCTTCTATGTGCCTGACTACTGTGGATAGCCCCCGGCTTGACATGGCACAAG
This sequence comes from Lissotriton vulgaris, assembly GCF_964263255.1. Lineage (NCBI taxonomy): Eukaryota > Metazoa > Chordata > Amphibia > Caudata > Salamandridae > Lissotriton > Lissotriton vulgaris. The sequence goes on from NC_141689.1 coordinate 1,472,955,636, forward strand.
ATAGAGGATGAGATTCATCTTCCCCAGACAGTGGAAGCACATCCCCTGCATTCCTGAAGATCGACACACTGAGGTAAGGGAGGATAGACACAGGGATAGCTTTAGGAATTTTATGAGGACTTTTTAGCGGGACTGCTTAATAGTACTGCCTAAACAGTACCATTTGGTGGAGTGTGGGGAGGAGGGGTGAGCCAGCAGATTCTACTATTTAAGGTGAAATATTTCTATGCAGGGCCTGGCCTTTTGTCCTTCCCTGATTGCTGCTTCAGGAAGGCTGCTGCCTGGTGCATAGTCTTCATGCCTCCGTGTACCCATCTTTTGGGATACTCTCCCTTGGAACTCACATCATCACTACCTGTTGTAAGAGCCATTGCCATGCACAAAGACTGTGCCTGCAATGCATACAGAAAATTACATTTGAAAGGGAACCACCACAAACCAGCTCTAGGACTTTAGACAGTGAATGCTCCTCTCACTTAGTTCCACTTTCATGTTCTTCTTGACCAAGGAAGGGAATGCTATGCAGAATGCTCAAATACCTGCAGTAATCCATGGCTGGAGTCTGCATGACAGCTAGTCTCCCAGGGCTGAGGTGAAATCAACTGGTGTCTCCTCAAATTGTTCAAGAAGCTGTGGGTATAGTGCCTAGAAGGTTGAAATCCTGCGAGAGAGAGGGTAAAAGAATGATAGGCCCTGCAAGAGGAAAGGCTTTCCAGAATGAGAAGCCTAGCCATGTGCCCAGTGTGTCGGTTTCCAAAGAGAAGTGGGATCTGTTTTAGTGAGTGACTAATGTCAGCCAAAGCTGACAGGGGTCACTGAGATTTCCTCAGTGCCAACATATGAAATACGAGGCCACTGCTGCAACAATTCTCTCACTGACACAAACACCACCCATGTGACTGCAAAGGGGAAAATACAGCCACCATAGAGCTGAGTGGTGTTTGTACAGACAGTAAAACATGAGGCTATTTTAACAGGCTCTGCCTTGATCTAGAACTTCACATTGAATAAATTGACACGTGCCAATGCAAACTTTATGAAAAATGTGAACTGAAATTAGCTACAAATCCCTTTATCAGTAGCAAACATAAACCAAGTAGTGATCGTAATGCAGAGCAGATTCTCACTCTAGGGTTCCTTTACTATTAGGTAACTGTTAAACTTGACAGCCTTGATGTGGTCTTCCCCCAAACTGTTTGCCTTTACCCTCCTGTTTTTTATTTATTCATTCCTATTTGTTTTAGTTTTCTGTGCACTTTACCGCTGCTAAATTGCTCTGTCCTGTAAACTTGGTAAACTTACTGGTAAGTCCTTAGAAAGGTGGTACTACATATACTCAGGCCTGAAGATTAATCGCCACTATTCGGCCGACAGCAGTCACCAGTCATTGTGCCACCAACTACAGTAGCCTTTTGAAACATGTCTCAGGCCTGCCTATGCAGTCTGTAGTGCAGTTTAAACTGCCAATCCGAGCTAGCAAAATAAATCTTTTGCCAGACCTAAAACTACCTTTTCAAGACATCTAAGTCAGCCCTGGGGTAGGCCCTACACAACTCATTGGGCTGGGCTTATTGTATTTTAAAAGTAGAGCAGGTGTTTTTAAGTTTTATATGCCCTCGTAGTGTAAGATTCCTAAATTCGTTTTTCACTACTGTAAGGCTTGCCTCTCCCATAGGATAACATTGGGTTATTTTATTACTTTTAATAGGTGCTAACTTTCGATTTGGAGAAGGTAGTAATGCATTGTTTGGACTCGAAAGAATTGGAGTTAAAAGCCCTCTTTAATGGTAAAGTTGGATTTTAAATCGCACATCTGAAAATGCACATTTAGACAGTTGGCATTTTCTTATCCTAACCATTTGGGGCCTTCTGCCAGTGTCCTTGGTCACATGACCCTACTATTATGCATGGTGTATGTATGATAGGATGAGTGTAGGTGGAGCTGTATCCTGCCCCACTTGCACTTCAATAGGGGGTGCTTCCAGCACAAACACAGAAACCTAATACTAGTCTTTTTCAGCCTAGGTGTTGCTAAAACAAAGCGGATTTGGTCACTTTTTGTCCGTTCTGATTCCAATCTTTTTAGAGAGCTTGAGGTATAAAGGAGTTAGATTTCAATTCAAATTCACAAGTACAGTGCACTCCATTCGGCTACACAGTAAAGCTCCAAGTTGGGAAGTCGGGTTAAGCATAGATTTATTACAAATTCAAAGTCAGCGTAATATAAATCAGTCTCAGAAACATTGCATAGAAATACAGAATTATCAAAGGACTTCCATCTCTGCTAACAACATTAATTTTCAATAGTTAATATGCTGCTTGAGGCCCACCTTTCTCTCCAGAGGACTGTCCTGTTGCTTGAGGCCTGCCTTGTTGCTTGAACCCAGTACTACCAGATTGACTCCAGGGGCTAGTTGGCTGGCCTCCTGTGTGAGCTACAATGACATAACAAGCCCCAGAGACCTCAAACCTATCACCTGGCTTTTTCTGGAGTGAGTCCTAACTGCCCCAAGTGGTGCCTACCAGGTGCTGGACCCATGGAAGTGGTGCTAAAAGGGCTGCTGCCTAACCCCTTGAGTTGTGACTTTGAAAAATGTTCACCACAAATTATCAGTAGAAACAATGGGAGATCGGGAACTACGTACAAGCTAATGTGCCCAAGGTGCATCAGTGGTCACCCAGAATTCATGGTAGCTCCCGCTACATTCTTCTCCACTGCAGCAAATCCTGCTCAATGGGACCTCTGATCAATGGTATCTGGCCTCGTGGAGCATTCTTCAGCAACAGCTTCCAGCTTTTTCCCACTGGAGGTTTTCGACTTCCGAAAAGTTGTCTAAGTCCAAAGGTAAACATCTTCCCTGGGTTCGATGGTGATAAGCTCCCCATCAACGATGAAGACCTCCTCTGCCTGGAAATCCTGCTTCTCCCTCTCTGAGGTTTTTCCCACTGTTGTCAACGGCTTCATCGAGACTTCATCCAGCAGTCCCAGTGATGACAGCTCCTCCCTGGACACAGCCTGCTGCCTTGCCCCGCTGTAACTTCTTTAATTTTCTTCACGGCACTTATAAGTCCAAAGGTAAGCCGGGACTGTGCTCAATCCACCTCCTGCATCTGACCTGTGCTCCATTGCGATCAGCCTTAACTTCTGACTTTGCCTATGTCTTGTGCGACAAGATAATCTTTTAGCTGCTAAATTTCACAATTTTTTTAAAAAATGTATAACTCTGATTCTACTGATTGGATTTAATTCATCTTGGTGCCATTTTAGTTATTACAGTTTACTCTATGTTTCTAAATGAATTGTGTTTTCACTATATTACCGATTGCATGCTGCATACATCTTTTACACCATACCTCTAAGATAAGCCTGACTATTTTTGTGCCAAGGTACCAGAGAGTTAAGCACAGGTTTATTTTGTGTTTTTCATGGTTCACCTTGACAAGTATTGTGGTTGTTGCTTTTGTAGGGTTTCCATCCCATCAATAAATAACTCAATTTCTTACAGTAACTATAGAGCGCTGGAAGCTGCAGTTCCTTTGCTAGATCAGAGTAGTGGGTCAGGAACTGTCATCGTTGAACTAGGATACTGTGGTGAATGCGGGAATTATAAGAATTGCTTTTAACTCACAGTGTTGAAAACCCCTGGAGATTAACTCATTATTGTGTGTAGTATTTCTGTTGCTGTGCTATGGACAAACCTTCTTAATTCCAAAACAACCCCTGGGCTGGACATTAAATTGTTGCGCCTATTGTTTGACTTCTGAATTCTGAGTCTTCCTCACATACATCCTCGTGGAAAAGCCTTTGGCTGCTTTAATATCATGAGATTCAAGTGCAGAAAGTGTTACATGGCCCAGTTTGCTGGGCTGTTGTAGGACAGGCCCTCAGGACATCAGAGGAAAACATAAGCACCACGGGAGTGGACTGACAGCCCTTGCTTGCCATTTGACCCTTTCTCCCTTCACCCCTACAATAGTGTGTGACAGGTTTAAAAAAAAAAAAGAAAAGAGAGCGACCATGACAACATGGCTCCCACTCCAAAAAACTAATCTGCCTTCAGAGCTACACCTGTACAAGTGTTAGTTATGAATGCAGTGAAATCCTAGAAAGCCAGGCAGAAGTCACAAAATATGGAGGTTGCCCATCCACTTGGGGAGATGCCATTGGAGCCTCTGTGGTCCTTGTGGGCTGATTTTTTGTAAAAATTCCCATTTTGTGTACTTATTGAATTTTGCTTCGCTTCCTATTTCCTCAACTTATCCCATCAGATATCAAATGTAGTTGAATCTTTCTCCATCCATCTTCCAATATGTTGGTAACAAATGCTATTGCTTAATAGTCAAAGTAAGTCATAGAGAGCTTCTACTTTAGTCTTCTCTACAAATTATATATTGTCACCAAATTCCAAATTAGGTCCTAAATCCTATTTGCGATTGCATTGAAGGTGTGAGGAAGCAAATGCACATTTTCCTGAGTGCACATGAATGTCCACCATGAAATCCTGGGACTTTGGGTTTGTTCCTCGACTAAGTAAAGGGTGTCGGGTGCAACTATATCATGGCTGAAATATCGGCTCCCAAAAGATATTGGATCTAAAAGTGTCTCTACCACTATATTATCAATTTAATTAAATGTGTAGTTAAGAACAGACAATCTATTATTCAGTATGTACAGTTATCTGGTTAATATTGTGGGAGTAGAAATCTTGTTTGCAATATTTCCATAGTTCAGTATTTTCGACAATAGCATAGTGACTTACAGTCGAAACTGCGCCTCTGTGTCTTGATGGAAGAAAGATGCAACAGGTCTTCTTCCATTGGCAATAGTAGTATATTACAGAACATATTGGTATCTGGCATCCAATTACTGCCATCCTTCAGATTGCTAGAATTCTAATACTTCTAGCTCCCAAGGAAATGTGGAATTTATCTGACCGTACCTATTTGTTGGATCGAAAACTATACACATAACTTTGGGGATGAACAGGAGAGTTTTAATTTGATGAAAAAGTGGTGACTGGGAATTTCCAGCCTGGTTCTACTGGTCCACCCATTATGGAAGAATAGGTACAGTTGGTGGAGCTCCTGAGATTTAAAATTAATGAACCAAGCAAGTGATCTTAGCACTGAAAGTCAATAACAAAACTATGGGTCTGATTCTGAGTTTGGCGGTCCGTGGATCGCCAAATCCGGGGAGGCGCAGCGGTGACCGTGCGCACCGGCAGTTCGACTGCCGTATTCTGAGTTTGACGGTCGGACTGCCATTGGACCAATGTAACTGTCGGGTATCTGTGATCCCTAGGCCGAGGCCGGGCGATCTGGCCCAGCAATATGCTGTCGGTGCCACTGCAGCACCGCCAGCATATGCTAGGTTTCTTCACCGCCATAGTTTTCATGGCTCAGGGCCATGGGGATACATGCAGGGTGGCAAATGGTGTTCCCTGGTATGCATTTACCCCCCGTTCCTGCACTACATGGACTTAACAGTCCATGCTGTGCAGGAACTTGCTTGGGTGTTCCTATTGCGTGGCCTTTCTAAGGCTCACTGCCTGGGACTGCCAAAGCACCGCCCGCCAAACCAGGAGAAAACTCCTAATCTGGAGAGCAGTCTCAGTACGGCAACGTTGCCACATCGCCAAAGTTTTAATCAGACCCAATGTCTTTTCAAGCCTTTAACAAAAGTTTAGGCCTGATTTAGAGTGGGGCAGACAGGTCACTAACATAACGGATGTCCCACCCATCTTATTTTAAAGCAGGGCCCTTATTTATGAGGCCTTGCGTCAATTTTGCGCCGCCGGTGCGTCACTTTTGTGACGCACCAGCGGCGTAAAATATGCACCTTCTTGCGCCATATTTAAAAAGTGACGTATCTAGGTAGATGCGTCACTTTTTAAACCCCTGCGCCACATTATACCTGCGTCAGGTATAATGTATGCAAAAAGCCTCGTAATAGTGACGAAGTGAAATCTATGAGAGTTCACTGCGTCACTTTTAGGATGCTGTTGCGTCAAAATCTTGCGCCTGCCTCACAGCAGGCATAAGACTGACGCAAGCCCTTTCACATGGGGCTTTCCCCATGTGAAAGGACGCATTGCTGGAGTTGCGTCACTTTTGTGACACACTCCAGCAATGCAACACTTTTGCGCTTACAGATGCGTCAGAAATAATGACGTATCTGTAAGTCCTTGCGACATGATGCGTCATACATTAAATATGACGCATCATTGGTGTCGCAAGGAGTGCGCAGTGAAAAGTGACGCATCGCTGTTTTCACGCAGCGATGCGTCACTTTTCATAAATGAGGCCCCAGGTTCTTTGTTTTAAAAAGTTAACTTAAAGGATGACTATGCATTGTATGATACAGTAGAAAAGCTCACATATTTGTCAATGTTCTTTACAACACAAAACGATACGGCATATTTTTGGACTGAGTCACACTATGATTAGCTGCAATTTGTAGCCACCATGGAGTCTTTGTTAAGTAAGTAATGTTTTGTTTTTCAGTTGATTAAAACCTTAAAAATGCAATATTTTGCACTGCGAACAAGCTATGCTTAAAACGAAATTAATGTTCAATAAATGATTATTAGACCCCTGAATAAAATCAAAGAATTATGTAGGGAAGTCTTACAAGTAGTGAGAGAGCCAGAAGTGTTCTGTCATAGTCAATGTCCGAGCCAATGCGATATTCTAATAGCCTGGCATGACTGTTTAATGTAGTAAAGTGTCCTTGTGGAAATGTAAATCATGTATAAATATAACAGGTTTAACGTAATAACTTGTATGAGGACCAGCTGCTGTCGTAGTTTGTGATGAATTTAAATATGCAGCAAAGTCTAATAATTCACTATAGTATCAAATAACTTGTGTACAAGTGTTCAACTATGACCTGAAAGTGTTTGAAAAATAGCCAGAAAGCTAAGCATACTACACAATGTCAATATAACACCTTGCTGCCAGTACAAGCTGATGGTGTTTTTATATTATGTTTAGGTCACCGTCAAATTGGGACCTCAGTGTTCCTAAGGAACAGTAAAAGCAAGTTAAAAGACACACTTTGGCTGCAGTGTAGGGCAGTGGATACTACTGGTTTAAATTATCTGAAAGAGATTCAGCACCGGTTATGTATTTTATGAATCTAGTGACCACTGAGATTCAGGCAGTAGATAACAAAATGGAGATAAGTGCGTATTTTGAGCCAGTTCAAAGCCACGCTTGACGTGACAGAAAGAGAGTTGAGTCTTTTTTGTGTTTATTGTGCTTTTCACTATAGAGAATACCAATAACTCATAGATATGCGTACCAGTAGAGTGGTTAGGGCACACTTTACTTCGGGGAGCCAGGACTTTTTTGTAAAAGAAGCTCAAAAATAATTTCTACTCAAACATAAGATTTAAATAAGTAATTGAGCATTTTTGTGTTGTGCAAAATCAAGGGGCATATTTACAATAACTGGCATATCCCTGCAAATCAGCAGGGATGCGCCAGTTATTGGGTGCCACAACTCCGCCATCATGGATGCGCCGCATTTACAATGCGGCGCACCATGGTGCAAAAACGGTACAGATGCGTGACGCATCTGTGCCGTAAAAGTGACGCATTGCTGGAGTTGCGTCGCAAGCGCGATGCAGCTCCAGCAATGCTCTGGGGGCCCTATCTAGTTAATGCTGCGTCAATCCTTACGCCTGCTTCAGGCAGGCGTAAGGAATTGACGTAGCAGCGTCGCACAAGTGCCTGCGTGAGATCTTGTAGATTTCACGCAGGCACTTTTGCGAGGCGCACCTGCCCCGGAATGCCCACCCTGCGGCGGAACGCCCACATGTGGCGCAGGGCTTTACAATGTGACGGATCTGCCTAGATGCGTCACGTTGTAAATGGGTCGCAGGGATACGCCACGTTTACGCGCCGTTGCGTGACGCAACAGCGGCTTAAACGTGGCGCAAGTCTGACATAAATCTGCCCCCTTGTGTTTATCCACTAGGCCGAACCCCATTTAAATTTAGGGCTGAGAAGATTTCTGCAGGAAGTGTTGAAGTTAACTTAATGTAGGATGTGTTGTTCAATTCAATGAGATGTTGAACAAAACAGCGGAGGACGCATTGGATTTAGACTATTTAAATTGCTGTTGGTAGCGCCCTCTTTCTTCAAACTAGAATCCCATATATTCATATTTTGAAGATTTTTCTACTGATCGATTATCTAGATGTCATGCTCCTGACTTGTGCACCCTTGTGTTGACAAATCATTGACAAAATGTGCAATCCAGACAAATATTTCTTTCATTTCTCTGCTGCCTGAGAAGTGATAAAACGGCATAGAATTGTTTCTGCTGTGCCTCACATGTGTTTAAAGCAAGTCCAATGACACTGTCGTGCGTGCTCCCGTGTAATTAAAAAAAAGTAACAATTTAAAATGTCTGTTTTTGAGCGTTGTGGGGCAGCCGTAAGTTGATAGAAATGTGTTTTCCTCTTAACCGACAAATAATGAAAAATGGGAATAACGTTGTATGAAATTCTGCTGGGGTGCCAGGAAGCTGCGCTGAGTCCTGGGGGTGCCAGGATTAACTATTGATGGCTGGAGATGCCTCAGTGTTGATTAATTGAAATCTCCTTCCCAGCAAGCTCTGCGCTAAGAATTGCACGTTATGAAGTGTTTACGGCCCCGTTAATAATATGTTTCACGAAAATGAAGAATGTGACACTAAAGGAGGAATGTATTGAGCTGGTAAGTGGCAAGCTATTTACCCCTGGAGGTGCTATAGGGGAAGGTTTAGCTCAGGAATAGGTCTACAGCCAAGAAGCATGTTTTACAAACGGTCGGTGGTTCTAAAAAAAAACACGTATTCCACATTTGCTCGTCATTCATTTAAATATTTTGATCACTGTTGTACATTAAAGTGGGCTGAACAATTTGAATACTTTGCAAAGATGTTTCCAACGGTTTAATCTTATTCAATCCACTTCAGTGGGCCATAAGTTATTTATATACATTTCGTTTGTATGATAGAGCATGGCAGGGTGTTAGCCGACTATCGTCTCTAAAATGTGCTTTAAAAGCATGTGTCTCAGTGGTTCGCAATCATGTAGTGACCCAGAAAGCCCCGGGGCATTTGAGTACAGAGTGTGAAAAGCATTGTTAGAAGGTTGTTGAAACACTAAGCTCTTGCTCTTGACTTTTAATGCCAGCTTACAAAGCCGTGACCGAGAGCAGCGTGATCTGTGCAGCAGAACAGCTGCCTTTCCTTTTTCAGATTACATAGTAATAATGGGTTCTCAATGTCATCTCCCTCCTAATAGTGAAGACTACTCACCCCCAAGCAGTGCTAAAAAGTAGATGGATCCTACTGGATCCTGGTTCAAGCACTTATTTCTGAGCCAGATCTGCGATCTGGCCAACCCCAGGTACACATGCTGAATTTGTCATGGTGTCATTTTCCAACACCAGGCTATAGCTTAGCAGCGGCCGTACAAGTGGCGTAGCAAGGGGGGATGGAGTGGGGGGGAGGTGGCATAAGAGTTTGGGGATGGCCGCCCGCTTTTAGCTGCGGCCGTCGCAGGGTGGCCGTCACAGGAATTACCAGCACCCCACCCCTGCTCTCACATGTTGCCGCCACGGGCGGCATACAGAGCAACCGCCATGGGCGGCACAAGTCCGAGCTACCCCACTGGGCCGTACATTGTCTGCATTTCTTTTTGAGTAGCAACCTGTAGCCAGTGAGGAGGCTTTCTTATTTCGACTTCCTGCCAGGCCACAAAAAAGGGCAGATTTAAAGGCCCCTTAGCCATTCTGTGGTTCAAGTATCATCCTGACAAGGAGTTATCTGGATCCTATTACCTGGATGTTAATGCAATAGATGGAAATAAAGAAACATAGCTTATCATTTCACAAGTACTTTAGAGAAACTGACTTGGAGGCACGGTTTTGACTTCGTTCAAGCCCTTATGTAAGAGTTTTACATATACTGCAAGAATCCAAGAGATATCTGTGTGAATGAGTAATTACACAAATTATTATTGAAATGGCATCTATACATTTTTTTATTAAATTCTTTCACCGCCCTATTCAGCTTAGTGCAGGGTGTCCGAACACTTTACATCACACATATACACACAATAAATCATACAATTGTGTAAACCGATGTACTGGAAATACTACATAGGACAATAAGGACTATAAGGGGTAGGAATCACATATTGTCCTTACTTGTTGCCATTACATTTTAAGAATGGATAGCTGGGAGAAACACAAAGTCAGTATACATAGCTAATGCAGTGATTGTGGTTATCTGTCCAAACATGACTGTACTACTTCCTGAAGGAACCCTTCTTTGTAATCTTAGAATAACAACTGATCGATGATTCCTAAACCCATGATTTACAATGTGCATGCAGGTCCTTGATGTCAGTAAATAGATCACTGTGCTATATTAAAAAGATTGCAATTTATGTACTGAAAGTAAGTGTTTTATCTTGTTTATGTATTTATGCTTCTCCCCTGTTGCTTTGGCCCTAGCTGCTCAGCCAGTGTGAATGTGCTGCGTGGAATGGTGGAGTGGTGATGATGAATGGAGTGTTTGGGTGACTGTGAGGTGAAGTGTGACCGTGGAGTATGGGCTGAGCAGCGGGCAGGTTGCTCCTGGTGGGGCTGCTGTACATGGATTTACCAACCTTCAACTAAGAATAAATAAATCACCTTAAACTACACTTCGGTTACCTGAACTCCATTACTACATTTTGGCGACGATTTGGAGCTTGAATCTACAGAAACTACGTGTGTTGAGAAAGAATTCAAGGAACTACTCAGAAGAAACTATGTAAGGAAAATTGAGGAGTCTTAAACAAACATCAGAACGCCTGACAGCTCCACCTTTTTCCTTTTCATTGGACGGCCCCGGCCAGGGCGTGCTTCTGTTTTGTACATTCAGATGGATGTAGGATATCTGTGGTACACTTAGCTGCCCAGCAATTTTTACCAGACAAGGGTGACAAGGGATTTATGGATTGCAGCTACGTTTGTCACCATTTACAACAGCTTGATGTTTTTTTTATTAAAAAAAAGTGTTATCACCGTTGACATAGAAAATACCGCCAGAGTTTTTCAGGAATTGGTGTTCCTTAAAACAACATTATAGTCCCTGTGACTGTTTTCAGTGGTGTGGCAAGCTGTAAAATCTTCATCATTGCTTATACGTTGGATTGACTTTGGTGAAATTGTCATTGCCTGGCCTGAAGCAAACTCTTGACAAAACTGTTTTAAAGAAAACCTTTACCTGTGTGCACACATTGTTTTCATTGGAATTGGATGCACAAGGCTCCAGCTTTTCCATTGCGAGAACGGATACTGTGGTGCATGCGACTCCTTGCTGTTGCCGTGGGCGGCGAGTGATGGCATTCTGTGACGTGCAGCTGGTGAGTGCTGCACAGCGATGTTTGACACACCCATGCTCCAGGAGTCACCCGGCGTGCGTCATGTCATGCCTGCGTGCTGCCTTCTTTGTTTTGGAAGCTGCACGCCAATCCTGAAGATGCGCTTCACCCGCATTGCGCAGGCTGTTTCCTAGCCTGCTTGGCTGACCCGCAAGTAGCGGGGTGGGAGTTTAGGGAATTTTGAACCAGACATTTGTTCATTCCAGTGGGCTGAATCCCATCCTCTAATGGTACCCAGCATGTCATGAAGTCCCATTACAGGTTTAATGGACTGTCTCTGTCTGTCAGGAGTCTTCTATTCATTGGGCGGAGGTGACACATCACCTCGAATTCGATGTGATGTGGTGGTAGCTTCTCCTTTCTGGCATTTTGTTATACAAGCTGCTGTGGGAGGAATTCCTGCCTGGAGATGATGGTTCGTACCCATTCGAGTAAGACATTGCTCACTGGTGTCTTAAAATTACTGTTTTGGACATGTTTGCAAGTACAGTTTTTCCTGTACATGATGCTTTTACTGGGTGTGTATAAGTGCTAGCGTATCTTTTTTTAACATTTTGTTTCCCAAAGTGCTACTTTACATGATACAGGAATCTAGCGAAGTAATCACATGTTTTTGGCCTTTGTCTAATTTGCTATGCTTTATGAATGTCATCTGCCTAAGAGTTATATCCAATGTTTTCTGCTGCTGTACTGTTTCTCATACTCTGACTGGCATTGGGTGTTGGTACATTTGTGTTGATCAGTTACGTTACATGCAGTGTGGGTGAGTTTACTCACCGGTGCCTTTTGGGGGCAAGTTAGCCCTGTTTCTTTACTAACTGGTGTGTGGTTGGATGCCAAGGTAGTTACATACGTTCTTCTTTGGCGGTTTATGGTTATTTCTTTCTGGTGTGCGTAGTCCAGAGTGTTCACTTATTGATATGAGGAAGGCCTACTCTGTCACATGTTATTCTACATTTGTTTGTGTTATGCTGACATTTTTCTTATGCTACATTGAACTTTATATATTCCTGACACATGGGATTGTTCTATGGGTGTGAATTGCCCAATTTTGTTTGTTTGCCAACGTGCCATTACATGAGGAATGTCTAAATGGGTGAAAGTCCCATTTCTACAGTTTATGTTACAGACCCTTAAATGAGGGATGTCTAAATGGGTTCAAGTCCCATTTCTACAGTTTACGTTGCAGATCCTTACGTAAGGGATGTCTAAATGGGAAGAAGTCCTATTTCCGCAATTTACGTTTTGGGTCCTTGCATGAGGGATGTATCCACATGTTCGTTTGCTTTCCTTAAATAAGGATTGGCTGTATTTCTACATGGTTATATGTCATTGGTTGCTACTTGATACACAATTTTATTTGTCCTTGTTTGGGGACGTTTAATCAGGAGTATTTCACATATTGCTTCTGTGTGATAATGTGTCGTTGTGGGAATAGTATCGCCCCCTGAGTCCCACGCTTTCCCTACTCTTGCACAGACTTCGGTAGTAATAGTAATTGTTACCCCTCCAGATTCCAACGCTTTCCTTACTGTTGCACTGACTGGAGTGGGAATATTAAATTTGACACCTCTGGAGTCCAACACTTTCCCTACTGTTGCATAGACTGGAGTGGGAATAGTACATTTTAACCTTTACTGAGTCCAACCCTTTTCTTACTGTTGCACAGACTGGAGTGGGAAATGTAAATTTTACTCCTCCACAATCCAACTTTGTTCATGCAGTTGCACCCACTGGAGCTGGAATAGTAATTTGTACCCCTCCTAAGTCCAACGCTTTTCCCACTGTTGCACAGACTGGAGTGAGAATAGTAAATGTAACCCCTCCTTAGTCCAAACCTTTCCCTTCTGTGGCACAGACTAGACTGGGAATAGTCATTTTACACCCTCCTGAGTCTATTCTTTTCCCTACTGTTGCAAAGACTGGAGTGGGACTGGTACATTTTACCCCTCTGCAATCCAACACTTTCCCTACTGTTGCAGTGACTGGAGTGAGAATAGTAATGTTTACTCCTCCTGCGTCCAATCCTTTTCCTACTGTTGCACAGAGTAAAGTGGAAATATTAAATGATACCTCTCTGCAAACCAACACTTTTCCTACTATTGCACCGACTGGAGTGGAAACAGTAATTTGTACTTCTCCTGAGTCCAATACTTTCACTACTCACTCTGCTCACTGGAGTGGGCATAGTAAATGTTACCCTTCCTGAATCCAAAGCTTTCCCTACTGTTGTGTGGAGTGGGAGTAGTATATTTATTATTCCTACAACTTTATAGTTTTGTTTATATTGGTGACATTTGTTATTATTTCTGTGTATTTAAAAAAAATTTTTTTTAAATAGTAATGTTTGTAATATGAAGTATATTTTCTTAAAATGTCATTTTTATATTGTAATGTTTTTTATCTGTAATTAAAGTGGTATGTTTTCTAGTTTATTTGTTACAGTTTTCAATGTGTTGTATATATGCACATATATATAAATATCCAGAAAACACGATTCTCCTTCTGGAGATCCCTCGCCTTCACTGGAGTGTCTCGCAGCCGGCAGACAATATCATACAAAAACGAAGTACCACGAGCACTTGATTCCGAATAAAACACAGGGTCCAAGTTCTTTAAGCCAAAGCCGTGAGGTTTATTGTATTCATAAACCTTGTTGTGACGCATCTCGCGCTCCACAGTGCGCTTGTTCACCTGTGGAGCTCTGTGGAGCGCGAACCTCAGTGGTACTTCGTTTTTGTATGATTTATATAAATATACATATATATATTTATTTGGTATATAATCAAAGTTTTAAAAAAATTAGTAAATTACATTCTAAATGAAAATTATTATTTTAATAATAGGTTTAAATTATATATGTCTAAGTAAACATAAACACATACAAATATATGTGTGTTTAGTATAATATTTATATACATTTACTAATTATTTAAATATATTTATTAATTTAATTTATATTACTGTTACATTGTAATATAGTTACTGTTCACTATTTGCAAATATATATATCTTAAAAAATACTTTTGTTATCGATATTAATGTACAACAATATTTTTTTAATACTTTTGTCATTTACATTATAAGTATGGGAAAACAATATTTTTGTACACTATATTTTTGACTCGATATTTATATACCATGATATTTAGGGTTTCGATATTATGTCAGTGAATGATGTGTCAAAAATGTGACGGGACAAAACACACAACTCTCCCATAATTCCATGAACCACTAGAGTTATCTGACTGATATTATAATCACCTCACATTTGCTGGCCACACAAAGTACTCAGCAGCAGGTGTCTTAACCCTGAAAGATATTATAAAATAATGCCTTTTTGTGGCCAACTAAGTAAGCTAGGACTGGTTAACTGTCACTTATATCCTGTTTGCTAATATATTCACAGCAGATTCTGTTTAAAATATAAGTTGTTTGCAGATTCTACATTTCAAGCTCCTCCCCTCGTGATCCACCCCATTCTCCACTGTCTAACCATGACCCCCAATTTATGGGTTCCTGTAATAAATGTTTTTACAATTCTACCACTACTTCCAAGCATCTATGGTATTTTGGTTTAATTTTAAGGATAATTGTATGTTGTTGTAGTGGCAATTAGGGAATTGTCCCAAACAATATACAAACTGTTATAATGTATCTTCAGATGATCTTACAAATCTGCCAGTTGGTATTGTTATTGGTATTGCTGGCCAGCAGTATGACATTGTCACTGTTGGTAATCACAAAAGATGGCGAAAGAGAAACACAGGCTGAAGACAGAGCTGTTCAACACAGTGGCATTTCTTTTTGCAGAGGGGGTCAAATTTTACCCTATATATGAACATGTATCCCAGGGCCTCGAAGTAGGCAAAGTGCAAATCTATGGACAATATGGGTAGGCCAAATATCATGATCTATGCAAAAAAAATAGTTCACATAATAAAAACCTAGATAAAGCAATGTGCCTGTCATTGTCATTATGCACTGCCAACAGTGCACAGAAACCTGTGCATAGCATTTGCTAAAATTGTGTTTCAGTGATAATATTTTCCAGCCCCCTATTGAGAAAACTGACAACTCCCCAAATCACAACTATTTGTAATTTAAAAAAAGTAATATTTTTTTTAATCCACATCCTTATTGTTTTTCCTCAACTTGATAAACAATTGTTTCTTCCCTATCCTTCATCTTTCTCTGGGTCACACAGTTCATTCACCCAGTGATATCCACTAGAATAAATAACTCCGGTCTTAGAATGCAGGTTTTGGAATTGCAATGGCCCTAGCAATTCTTTCCTGCTGCTTCTAAGCCATGCTTCATGTTGAGCATGTTCTTTCTAACTAATCTTCACTTTATACCCTGCGAGAGCATTAGTCATTGTTGTTGTCCCGTGCGCTACTTCTCATGTCTGCTCACTGGTGTGCTGGTGATGTATTGAGAAGTGGAGAACATATTGTATTGCTGTAGGTGGGGATGAATTAAGGCCTAGCTTCATCTTACAAATGTCTTCCCATATACAACTTGTCATTCCCCTGTAAATACACTTCAGAATTGTGTTTGGCCTCTTTGTTCCCTTTGCGCGCCGTGTTCCTCTCAGCTGCAGACACCCTGTGGTACCAAGCTATGGATCTTTTCTGCATGGTTGACAGTTTGGCGCTTGCAAATTTGAGCGGAGTTCTTTCGGGATTTCTCACACATTTGAACACTGTTTTGTGGTGAACAATAATTGTATTTTTTCTAGACCTTGCAAAAATGTTAGGAAATACTGCAGAATAAAAATGGCGACCAGTCTTCCTGCATCACTCATATCTCGCTCAAAACATAAATTCTGATTCCAATTGGCCTATTAAATTGCAATCCCACCACAAATACCTCGTTGGTCGGGGATCACAATTACAAGTGATGCAAGGCAATGGTGCAGTGTTTATTGTACCAGATATTTACTAGGTGTGATAAAAAATGCATTATTCACTAAAGTTCTGCTGGTTAAACCTGCCGAAATGTAACTAGAAGAAAAGTCCCATTATTTACCAGCATATGTGGATTATGGTGCAGTACGCTTAAAAATCTGTATGTTAAGTCTGTAAAACCCTGAATATGCACTAATTATCATATATGGTAAATTCCCAAAACTCCTGTGTCACATATATATCAGATATGATCCCTACCTTGGCAAGTAACATGTGTGACTCCTAAAGTTAACTATAATATCAGGTGTTTATTTGCTTAGCCCAAAAAACTGAGTTTACATGAGTTGCCCATGACTGGCCGGTAGCCGCGCTCGGACTTCACTCGTGAAATTTACACCCTGCTGCACACAGTTGTGAAATTGACCAGCCCAGACGTGGGTTCGTGTTCAAGAACATTACTTTCTTTCTATCACTTCATCGGACTGGATAGTCCTTTTAAGATTTTAAAAGACATTGAAATTGTCGATGGGAGAAATTTAATCAGAGATAGCGACTTATTTATAACTGACAAACAGCCCTGACGAAGTCTAACAACATAGACTGCTGTAGACGAAACACGTGTTGGCTAAAGATCTGAAGAAATGCCTTTATGAGAACATTAAAGAAGAAGATTGACACTGAAATATATATTGTTTACAAACATAACACCTGTTGTCAGCTGCCAGAATGGGTGATTAGTCCCTAAAAATAGCTCGGCCTGATTAAATCTTGGTTGCCATTGCAAGTGGGTGAGTGGATTTTTCGAGCCCTGGGATAATAGGCAGTGCTTAACCCGTTGCATGCTGATGACGAGCTCATCTCGTCATGAGGCACGGTTGAGCTACGCTCAGGACGAGCTGAGCTCGTCACAGCCGTTGGAACGTTCCCACGCGGGGATAATTATCCCGCTGTGCTGAACGCTCTAAAACGGGTGTGGTTGTGACAAGCTCTGCTCGTCACGAGTGCAGCGCCGCTGTGCCTCATGACGAGCTGAGCTCGTCACCAGCACCGTGCGCAGCCCCCCCCCCCCCGCACAGGAAATGAAAACCCCCGCAGGGAAGGGGTTAATTTGAGTTGGAGGTTGTTTGTGGGGGATACCAGCACTCATTTCTGGGGACTGGCACTTGATTTTCCTGATCGGACATTTTCCAAGAGCAAGAAAGAGAAAAACACACAGAGAGGGAAGAAGGAGTGAGAAAAACTGAATAACTGTCACAAAAGGAGAAATCAAGAACCTGCAAGAGTGAGATAAAGAGGAAGGGCGTGCCTGGTAGTGGATTAAAGAGGCTTGGATTTTACCTGAAGACTAAGCAGTCATAGTATTCTGGGTACTGACATTTAATAGCATCAGGAGCAGGCTTCTGAGCAGACCTTTAGGCACCAACACTCATTCTTCTACAAATCAAGCGCTGGTAAAAGGAGAAGGAAAAAGTGAGACAACCAGTTAGCCTGACTATGGTTTTGAACAGATGGCTTTTCTTCAGAGTAAAATAGGAGCCAGAGCTGATTGATGTTTTCTTTTGTGATTACTATTTTCAAGAGGATGTGCTTCTGTCTATGAGCGCCTCTACACTCTTCGGGATTGACGTCTTTCGATTGTTAATTAAAGATTGGTACGGGGAAGCATCCTACGTCATGGTTATTGAAAAATCATAAAACACACGTCTATCATAAAAACCCTTATTATAATATTAACGAACACATCTACCTTTAAAAAAAGCAAATGGTGTGTTATACTCCTTCCTACTTTGTCACAGTCAAAACTATATTCCGAATATTGCAACCACCAAGTCCAAATCTCATTGAAAGTGCTAAACTATTTTTTAAGCAATTAACCTATTTTGAAAATCATTAAAAATGCAACAGAATAGTTGTCATGCAATTTTGTGGTAGAGTTATCTCTTGGCAGCTTGTAAATGAGTGCTGGAGCCCGAAGAATACTCTGCAAGCAGACTTAAAAAATTGCTGCTTCCTTTATTAGGAAACCCATTTTCATCTGCGCTCCTCCTGCTGTGCATATTTCTTCTCGACATTCATTCTACTTCATGAATGAAACCCAAACTTTTAAGTGGTACCAAACAAACAATGGGGCTGTGCTGTGGCACAGGGGTGCTCCTTTCCCCAAGGCTCGAGTCTCTCTGCAGGTGTATTACCATGACCAACGACAGGCACTTAGGGGCATGACTGAACCCGGTACCTTCATCCCTTCGATGACTTCTGAGGGATGGGTGGCTACGTCAGCTTGTCACAGTAAATATGCAGAGATCATATATCCTATGTGGTCAGGGTCGGACTGGTCCATAGGGCAAGCAGGCATTGTCTGACGGGCTGGTCTGAAAGGTCAGTGTGTGGACAGTTTTTTGTGGGCAGGTTTTATGGTCTACGGGCTGATTTTTACTGCTGATTATGTTGATATTAAAACAAACATTACCAGTACCAAGGTCAAATCCATGTAATCTTCTATACCTTGCAAAACTTTTATACAGTGTATTGTTACAAGTTCAAAACTGCCTCAGTTGGCAGACATGGGCCACTTCTTCAGCTATCTAATTCACTAAGAGTGGGCACTTTAATTTTGGAGCTGTGCCTTTTTTTCAGTTCCAGTCCGACCCCATGCGTGGTTCATTATTGTGGATATGAAGAATAAAAGCGGACTCTGTATGGCTAAATTAAAAACAGTAAATAGCATTTAGTAGTTTGTTACAAAAAGCTGCTAGAATCATATTTATGTAAGTTAGATACAAAAAAAAATGTTATTTAGAATATGTACAGAAATGCAGAGAGCTGCTATCTTTCCTGTAAGGACCCACAGCACAAGAAATAAACATACTACCTGAACATCTCCGTTCTAGATATCTACGGTGATTTGAGAAAAACACTTAGGGCCTAATTAAGAGTACAGTGGTCCCAAGACTGCTGTACGAATGGTGGTGGTACAACCACCGCAACCTCAGCAGTTCAACTGCCCTGATTACGAGTTGACCGGATGGACCGCTACCACCCCAACACAAGACTTCCGCCACCGCCAGGATCCGAATGGGTCGACAGTGTGGAAAGCGTTGGTCTGTGGTGGGGTTGTCAGTGCTGGCACCGCCGTGCACATTACGGCCTGCCTTTCCGAGAAGCTGTTCATGGTTGGGACCCTGTCATTAACAGGTTGGCAGAAAGGCAGGGAAAGGGATCCCAAACAGGTTTCCACAGCTTGTAGCCAATGGGTTGTGTGCATACTGTGTCCCCCTCTGCTTGCACGGTCGTGCGGGCACTGTGTGCTATGCACAACATGGTGCATGGCACCCAGTGCATGGCACACCGTGCACCAATTTGCAAGCGGCGCTGCCACAGCGGCTGCATATGCTTCAGGCTCTCTATGAGCTGAAGCATGCCGCCGCCATTGCACAGCCAACACAACACTGCCAGCCCGGCGGTGTTATCGTAATATGGCGATCTGGATGCCACCAGCTTGTCTGGCAGCATCGCTTCTGCCACAATGGCGGTCCAGCAGTAGAACCGCATATCTCAAAATCAGGACCTTAGTATTTTCATTGTTTAAACTGCTGCTTTAATTATGCCCTGTAATTTGTTTTTCATCTTGGTTGCTGGTAGTAGGTACCATGATGTCTCAAATCAACTTTAATAAATGATAACAGTGGAGATGCAACATCATTTGCTTGTTACCACTGTTCTCCTAATCAGTCCGATTGTGCTCTTCACAATAGAAGATACCTATTCTGCATTATGGTTAATGCATTTTGGTCATAGTAGTAAAGAATCAATATGATCTACAATGAACGTTTACAACCTGCACCATATTGTGGGATAAACAAGAAGTATATCCATCACACCTCTGTGCATGTATTGTGCTTATGTTCAGTTTTGTAGATGTTAGATGTTTAGATTATGTATGTATAGCTATTTACAATTTCTACTATAGCTAGGGAAGATACGGGACCTAGTTAACTGCTAGGTGATAAGATAAAATCTTTCAGTTTCTGCAGGAAGTGCTAAATCCAAAGAGAGAATCCACACGAGGAGTTTCCTTTGCACCAAATTAATATGGTGGAGGGATTGAGGAAGGTTCTCTTCTGGATGTATTACTTCCTCCAAAACCAAAGGATTTGCCATTATGATACAGAACCAAAGCAGAGCCATGTTTGTATATCAGAATATCAGAAACAGGAATATCTTCTGACATAAATATTTTGTCAGATGATAACTTGTCTGTTTATGACCCTCACTTTACAACATGTAATTATCGCTATTGCTTGGTAATATGCCCTTTAAACCTTTCTGCTCCATCATTAACCAAAGACTTCTTTGATGAAAGGACACCTCTCAGAGCTTTAGAGAATCAATGTAGGCAAAGATTCTCATTAAGCCATATCACATAATTGTAACTTTGTTCAGATAAAAAATCCCTTTGTGGGTGCATGGGAAGAATGAGAATGAACTGAATGAAGGTGGTTTTTGGTTGTGCCACGTATGCTTTTGCCCTATTATTATTGGTCAAAATGCACCTTCACCAAAAAATCAGAGCAAGGATGCATTTACCACAAAAACAATTTGCAGAATGCAGAAGCCAGAATTTCACTTAACAACATATATTGTTTGGGCTTTTTTTGTAATTTCCATCATGGAAATTATGCACTGTTTGCCCAGCTTATTGTCTCATCAAGAACTGCTCAAAACAACTATTTAAAGTAGTGAGAATGGCAGTCCAGCCCACTCCCTTAAATGTAATGACATTGCTGTCAAATTTGAAGAGTTTGCCTCCTTCTTTGAACAGAAGTTACAATTTGTGGAACAAGTATTGTCAACAAGATTCTCTGAAGCACATGGTTCCCAAATGTAAATCCACAGTCAGCTACATTGTGTTTGGTTACGTCTCCAAAGATGATCATAGAGAAACGATCACCAAGATCAAACTCTCAAACCACTTCATTGACCCAGGACCAGGGAACATTTCTGAAGCACTGGCGTAGCAGCTTTTGTCTCAGTAGACAGAGCATGCAAACCCTTCTCTTCAACAATGTATGTTCATTGATTGCCTGAAAATGTATAAAAAACAATGGTTCACTCTTGGGAACGATGTTACAGACAACAATGAATTGTGCAATTAGACAACAAATAGTTGCAGATAAAATTTGTTAAGCCCCCAATGAAAACACAGCAGTGAGTTCATTAAAGACCAGACAACTGGACATATTATTTCCAATAATATTATATTATTGATAATCGAGAAATAAAAAATTGTGACAGCTCATGAGCTAATATTTAGATAGCACAGTGCTATTTTTGAGGAATGAGGTGCAGATAATTATTTTATAAAGAAAAAGGGAAAGATCTATGACAAACAATAGGCTGCGTTGTTCAAACAATATTGCATATGATTTGATTATTCAGTGTGGTCCGCAAGGACCACAGTTCCTAAAAAAAGCCCTCTGTCCAGTGGAACAACTTAGAACATTACGATCGTCCTTAGCCCACCTGCTGAAAGTTCCACTGACAAGAAAGACCAACTGGGGAGACAGATGCTTCACCATCGCAACTGCCAAATTGTGGAACACACTACCACTCCACATTAAAACTGCCCCTACGCTACTAAAATTCAGAAGGAGCCTCAAAACTTGGTTGTTTTCATCCTAATTTCCCCCTCGCAAGATGTGAGTTTCTGTAACGATAGCGCCGAGACACCCGTACGGGTATTTGTTGCGCTCTAAAAATTACATAAAATAAATAAATAAATAAATAAGGTAGCTATGAATATAACCAGTATTATAGAATGATACATTTTATATTGACTTTGTCAACATTTTGACCCCAACTAGTTTGTATAAAAAGAGCCATCTTCAGCACTTGGTCAGAGATAATTGAAAGAATGCAACTCAAATACAAAAACAGGAAAAAGCAACAGCTGGTTATCCAAATATGGAAGCTATTTCATTAAGCATGTGAAAAGTAGTTAGGGTTATATTACCCAAAGAATGATCTATAAGAGACGGACAAATTCATAACTGTGAGGCGATTCGCACAGCATCAAGTCTGTCTGGATGAATTGCAAGTAGTCCAAGCGCAGAAGGAGGAGGAGGGGTCTGTCTGATCAAGGCATAAAAATAAAAGGAGTAATGAGTCCAGCCTAGGAGAAATGTCTGCATCAGGCCAGAAAAAAAAGTACAGTACCTGATAAAAAGTAATTTAAAGCACAATCCAGGTCTAGGCAGACAGAAAATATTGAAAATAATTAAATCTAAACAACAAGAGCTATAAAGGTAAACACTGACAATGAAAATGTGAACTAAAAAAAGTGGTCAAAACAAACCAACAAGAGGAGCCCGACTTACAATACTGGTGTAGGATAGTGAATCGAAGCGAGGTCAGCAAGTAGAGGAGCAGAACAAGGGGACATATTATCAAGGGGGTTTATCTCCGCTTTTTTGGCTATAAAAGCCAAGAAAGCGGAGATAAAATTATCTCCCTATTACCTAGCTGTCGCTAACACCAGTTAGCAACAGCTAGTAGGAGATAGCGACCATCTTGGGCCCCACTTTGCATGTCAGTGATATTTATCACTAATGACATGCAAAGTGGGCGTGCCAAGATGTTAGCAACTGAAAACAGTCGCTAACATCGCTATCTCCTATTACCAACTTTTGGAGATATTCGCGCTAAGCGCGAATATCTCCAAAAGCTAACACCTGCCCTGAGCAGTTCTTAGCCATGTTATCCAATGGGAGGTGGATAACATGGCTAAGAGCATTAGCTCGGTAATGCATGAATATCGCTGACTTTTCAGCGATATTCATGCATTGCGGCGATTTTTATCGCATTTGCGGTAAACCTTGGTAATACCAAGGTTTATTTGCGGTAAAAATCGCCGCAGCTCAGCGGTAAATTTTTGTCTCTAACCAAGCAATAGCGATAATTATCGCTATTGCTTGGTAATATGCCCCAAGATTCTGTAGTAAAGCGGGGAGATTGGTCCAAGGGGAATGCCTACGTCTGGCAAAGACCTTCCAGAGAGTGTCTGGCATTAGATAACATACTGGGGTTGTAAGCGACAGAAATATGTTGAAGACTTGGTTGGCATGACGGAAACACATCACAGAGACAAAAAATAGAAGGGCTACGTATGGCGGCAGCGGGCAAGCAAATGATAGGCTATGTGTGGCGCTACGGGGCAGATACGTCTTCATGGAGAAGGGCATGGAAGGCGACTTCCTCCTGCACACTGCTCTGGTTAGAGCGATTCAGACTTACTGGAAAAGTGGGCTAGAGGAACCGCCTACGTCTCCGGTGTGCCAGTACGTTATGATGTCCGCGGGGACGGTCAAGGCAGTCATGTGCCTGTATAACAGATTGATTAACGAGGGCTTGCCCCCCCCTCACCACACTACGGAATCGTTGGGAGGCCGACATAGGGAAAGAGATACCGGAGACGACCTGGTCACAACTCATGCGCCGAGCCTGGAAGGGAGCACGCCATGCCCGGTTTCAACTGGTTCATTTTTACATACTCCACAGGGCTTACTTGACCCCGGCGAAGATTCAGCAGTACTTCGCCACGGATTCAGCGGATTGCCCCAGATGCCGAGCGCCTGAGGCAGACCTCATTCATATGTTGTGGTCCTGCCCGGCGCTGTCCTCATACTGGCTTTTGGTCGAGGATACTCTAAATAGGATTACAGGGAGAACTTTGTCGGTCGACGCGGCGGTGGGGCTCTTACACTGGTTCCCGCATACCTCTAAAAATAAAATTTCGAGCAAATTTATTGATTTAGGGCTCGTCCTCGCTAAACGGGAGATAACCAGGAATTGGAAGGCAAGAGTTGGTCCGACGGGAGCTAAATGGCACAACGAACTTCTGAAGTGGGCTGCGGGGGAGAGCACTCTGCGATACCAACTGGCGAGGCGGCAGCACAACAAGAGGGCGCTAGAATCAGCACTGGAATAGGAGACAATAGTGCAGGCCCTTAGAGATTACTGCACTTCCAGCGATTCCGAGGGTGATGATGCAGCACAACCTGAGTCCCGTTAGACGTCCGCGATACGGATCTCAATGCAGTCATCTGGGGTTTTTCCCATAAGCTCTTTCTACACATACCACTACACACTGATGGCGGGGTTGGGTGGGGGGAGGGAGTTGAATCATGAGACTGTTGGGGGGGAGTTTTTTTTTATTTATTTTTTCTGTTAGGTTGATCTAGAAAAGCAGATGAAGCCCGTGGGATTATCCGGATCAGCTTCGACGTTCTACCAGATCCCCACCTGTGTTCTATGTAAGAAGACGCCGCCCGACCCTTGGGTTGTGGGCTGAATGGCTGTGTACCCACGATGTTTTCTCACGGGGGATCGGATGTATCTGCCCTTTTATTCCTGCAAATGTGTTGCTGATCTGACATGTAACTTTGGCTAATTCCTGCAATAAAAATACATTTAAAAAAAAAAATGGAGAAGGGCATGGAAAAGCTCCTACCAGCAAATGGGAATGAGGTTCCATTCAGTGGAGCCAGGGAAGGGCTGGCAATTGAAGTTGTGTCATAGCGCAGAAGACGCAACAAGGGGTAGCAAAATCATCAAGGTCTTCTTTAAAAAAGATGCAGGACATCATTAAAACATTGATACTTGTTTGCCCTCCCCTTTCCTTTCAAAGATGACAAAAAGCTTTACTGTATTGCTGCAGAGTCACTAAAATACTAATAACCTTGCATCTGATGAGCACCAATCAAGAAAAGACCAGGTCATAGTACAGAATCCACCTTTCTGTAGGTTATGGGAGATGCACTTCGCATTCTTGAGTCTGGAATCTCCTGTCTTATTTTGCTGTTGGACCTATCTGCAGAATTTGATGCATTGATACTCACTCATTGATGCTTTTCGAGATTTTCCATGATTGTGTGAGGATGGATAGATTAGTTCTCAAATGGTTTGACTGCATTTCTCAAACCGCTTGCAACAAATCAAAATATATAACTTCAGGTCCAGTCTGCTGGTGTTAACACAGGCAGTCCCTCCAGGTTCACACTAACTCCTATTCCTTTTAAACTTCATAATGAACTCCTTGACGTACTACTGAGGGTCTCAGGGATCCAGGGACATCAATATGCTGATGTTACTCATATCTAAATAAAGACCTCCCATCAAGAATGTCTCAGTTTTTGCCCAAACTTTGCTATTAATTCATTACTGACTGACCTCATTTCACATAACTCACCAAAATAATATACTTTACCAGTCTACTCCTGGATTGACACCTGCGGGGTCCTTGACTGCAACCCGAGTATAGTTGACAATACCAAATCTCTAGAGGCCATTATTAACAACCAATTGAACCTACAAACACACATGAAAACAGTAAGAAATTGGGTTATTAGTTGAGGGAGTGGGTCCCCAACTCAGCTAAGAACAACAATCCTTCTTAGGGTGAATCACTAAAGTCATTAAATAAACATGAACTCAACCCAAGGCATCCATCGCACAGAGCAGAGAGGCTTAACTGAGAGGCAATTTGTAAAGCATGTACTAAGACAGTAATGAAGTCGAAAGACAAAACAATAAACATCCCAAAAAAAATTTGAAAAACAGAGTAAAATGTAAGAGACATATTGATGCCAAAATGTCAAAAATCAAAGAAAGGGAACCACAGATATGATTTTTAAAACGTTTTGAGTAGAAATAGCTTCGAGAATCACTAAGTGCCAATGATTGCCAATGGCTGTGGTAGAAGAGAACCTAGGCACAATTTGACATAACCACGATGAAGCGTGGGTAAGAAACACTTATCAGGTTAGTCCTGGGCAAGCGATTTTACCTTCTGACTTAAGGCCATTATTTCCCAAACCACCACAAGAGTTCACTTCTAATGCCCCACAGGACCCCAGCAGAAGCACTGTGAGAGTCACTGGGTGTCAAGCAGAGTCCAGCCCAGGACCAATGGCTACTGATCAGCAGGGATGCTGCAAGAAAGGCCTCTTGTAGCTAGTTGTATCCCAGTAGCTTGAACAGGAGGTCAGCTTTATGGACCTTGAGTTCACCACTATGTCTTGGGTAAAAGAGAGAAAATAGGTTCAGTCCTCCAGGGCTCTTCTCAGGTTACATACAGAAGGCTTAGTCCTCTTCTGATTTTGTCCAGGTGTGTTCTGAAATGGGTGCCTCCAGATGACACATTTATATCTGGCACAAGCTAGTGGGTGGGAATGACCCCTGGGAATGGTCTAACCTATTGAGTGAAGGTTCCCGGGGCCTACCCTTGCCACGTTGGGCATTTGTAAGCTGGCCAAAGTCTTCACTCACACTAAACTTGTGCTCTGAGGTGTGCACAGGGAGTGAACAATGGTAACTAGTGTCCTCCCACATCTAACATTAAAATCCAGTTTTAGGTGGGCTTGTACCCACAACAACTTCCAAGACTGAAGTGTGAGAGAACAAGAGCTGAGTATTCGGCAACTGGACAGTGGATAAAAACATATTGATTTTGCATTCTGTTTCACTTCTTTGAAGTGTGCTACAAATGTTATATGTAAACCGTACAGACCTGCCAAACAGGCTTTCACACTTTAGTTTAAAAATTATCCGACTGTGATTGGGGGCTGTCTGGCTGGGTGGACAAAAGAAGAGTCCTGCTTAAGTGTCAGCTAACCTTTGGGGAGGCCTCTTTGAAGTGTGCCCTAAGTGTCATATGAAACACCCCTGCTGATCTGTCAAGCAGGATATGACATTCAGGCACAAAATTGACACTTCAAGGCCAAAAATGATTTTCACAGCCCGCCCTACATATTCTATCAGGTTCAGATGGGTCATTTATATCCATTCAGGCGAGCCTTTTGTTTGCTTTTAGGAGCAAGTTTATATCTCATTCCCGCCTATTTAAATGCTAATTATTGGCTGTCAGAAATGGAAGCGCAAAATGCAGATTTAGCTTACAGGGACTTCAGGTAGCACAGAGGTAGCTTTTTAAAAGTTACCTTTCGAGGATCGCAGGAGTAAAGTGCACAGTTCTACAGCCAGCACAAAAAAGGTTCAACAAAAAAGGCAAAGAAATCTGGGTTAACTTTGCAGAAAAGGCAAATTTCCAACACATACCATGCATAATTGTGCACATTTACAACTGCATTTTTTGTGGAGTATTTGCTAGTTCATCCCTGAATCTGATCTCAAGACCAGAGGGCAATCCATAGTATTGTCAAGAACTTATTTCAGTAACTTCCTATTTCTTGGTACTTCAAAAATACACCTCACCTACCTGAAAGTGACGCTTCATGCCACTGCATTATTTCTGTCTGTTACTAAGAAATGTAATCCTATTGCACAGGTACTTTTAACTTTTCATTGCCTTTCCAAGAAAAAAGAGCTAACTGCAAGACAGTGCATATCCCCCACAGGATTCTACATACTGCCAAGCGTAGGTTACCTTGTATCACAACTGAAAGGTCAAGTGGGTCCTGACCCTGCATATATCTGAAAAAAGTATTCTAGAACCTCTAACTCAAAATGGAATGCAGAACGGTGAAGTTCTACAAAAGGAATGTGACTAGAGTCTGGAGCTCCCTTACTCAAGATCCAAGGCCCACTACATACATGACACTTTCAGGTGTGAGCTGAACATCTCCTCTTTTAAATATACCTATTGCATGCTCCCACTTAACTTTGCTGTTCGATGACTTTATATCTGGTTCCATTCTTTCTTTATTTTGCACTCATTGCTCTTAGCCAATCGTTCCATTCCCATGCCTCCCTCTTCGACTTCTCTTGCATTTTCTTCTCACCCCATACACTCCCTACATTTTAGCTTCTTCCATTTAGTAGACCAACTGTGCTGGTCTATATTCTTCTGCTTATCACAACAGTTTGGCCTCTCTAAATACTGTCCTTGATTGTTTACCAACACTCTCCCACACCTACTTCCTTTAGTATTTTACTGTGTACTTATATGTATAATTTCATATTGCATTTGCTGATTATGACATTACTCTCTACTGTATCAATGTTGTTTTTGATTTTGCTGATGTTAATGAATTGTACTACTTCCTCTTCCTCTTTGACATGCTCTAATGCCTTGAGGCCAAGTTTGATTATATGAAAATGCATGAACAGAAAAATAAATAAATTGTGTCCTAAATATTGTTTACAAAAAGATTGTCACATTGTGAATAGATTTTCTATTATAAGCTTCAATTGTAGAACTTTTTTGTAAACGATATATAGATACAATATTTGTTTTAGGTACTTTTCTGACAATGATATTCTGATACCATGTGAGGCAAATAGTGAGTGACACAATAGCAGATACCTTTCCTACAGAGTTGCTTAATCTGATTTAGAAAGTTGGCCTGATTATCCAATGGTGGGATGCTCTTATCTTGCTGCACCTTGAAAGAATAGTATTCCATTGCTGTCTGCACATCTCTAATGGCTTTTTACTTTCCAACAGGTGGAGAGGTTCCATACACGACCCTCGCTACAAGAATGATGATGGGAGCATGGTGGCTCTTTGCCTTAATAGTAATTTCTTCTTACACTGCAAACCTTGCAGCTTTTCTCACGATCAGCCGCATTGAGAACTCTATCCAGTAAGTAGAATGAGGACATGAAATACATTACTGATGTAAGTGTTTATCTTATAACCTTGTAGATCACAACAGTGGGCTATCCTGCTCATTAAGAGACTTCTCCAGCATTATAGACCTGAGCTGAGCATGAGACCTCAAGTTTTCCAGCCTGGTATTTAAGTTCACAGGGGTGTCCGATGTAAGTGTCAAAGAGAGAGCCAAAACGCATTCTTCTCCGCAGAACAGGCATTGAAGAACAAGTAAGATACAGTCCATCCCGACCGGTCTAAACAATAGGAACCAAGAGGCACTCAGTTCCCGTAGGCGAGGTGTGCCCAGATGTTGTACCATGCGTTCACTGTATTTTCGCTCCATGAGAGCTTTCACCATCTCGTTGGTAATTGGGCCATCCATTGCGTAGCAGATAAATGATTATCAGGATTTCTGCTATTGAGAGCAGGATTAGAGGTAGACCTCCAAAAATGCTTCCAAATATGGAGTGTATAAAATTTGAAATAACTCAGGATTGTCTGAAAGGTGCTTAGAAAACCTGACCCTATAGTCTTAAATAGGTGTACAATACCACTCGTATCAGACATATTAAAGATACGACCTACCATTTCTGCAAAATGAAAGGGGCAGTTTGTACGTATAAGTGCCTGTATCTCAGTCGAGGTCCTTGCAATTTGAAGATCAAAGTTCTCTCGAGCAGAGATAAAGGGTACAGTTTGCTGTAAAAGCAGGACTTTCAGTTTGCTCAAAGTATCAAATTGTATAAAAGAAACATTCAACGAAGGCCATAACGGCGCTTCCCTGACTGTTCTTGTTGGAGGAAACAATACTTGCATACAGCATGTAACCCTGGAGTTCACAGTGACCAGATAGGCAATGCCCAGAAGCATCCCACAGCAACCTTGATTGTTCAGCATCAGGTAACTCCCATTCAAGAGCAGCTTGAATACCGGTGTAATCACGGCAGCTGGAGTCCCTTTCATGTGGAGGACAAATTTGCTAGCGAACATTACATGCTCCATGCAGTGAAATGTCCTGGCACATGAGAGAGCCTCTTAAAGTGTTCTTGCAGTTTGTGTCGCTTAGAAACACTTCTCGATCCCCACTCCGGCATCGAAATCTGTATGGTAATTTCCAGGATTCCTTAATGTATTCCTTACCCGGTGATCGGTAGAGTTATGTGGCCATGGATTAGCCATTCCATTGATGGTGATTGAACTACCGTAAAGGGTAGTCTATCCAGTTTTTAAGTACGCAGCATTGTATATTTAGCTCCCCTTTGTGCCATTTCTATCTGTTTATCTGTTAGATTGTATTTAGAAAACAGAGACATACTTTTGATAAAACGCCATGGCACATAGCCTGCACACAAAGATTGCAGTGTCCAGCTTAATAACATAATAGAACATAACCGAGATTGCCCGTGTTGTAATATGGCTAAATCTTGTTCTAGTATGTCTAAAGCAGAAGATACAATGTTGCCTAAGGAATATATCCTGGAGGTCAAAGTTGTTTACCCATTGTCTGCCACAGCTAACAAATTTTCTAAGTGAATATGGTCTATTTCCTATATTCTCTCAGCGGCCTCTTGTTGTGATATTTTCCAGATTTCATTATAGGCAGCATAAATGCCAGCACATGTGAAACCTTTCTTACGGGGTCTCCTGGGACCTTGTATAAAATCCCTAAGCTCCACGTCTTGTGAGAGTAAGGATAAGAGTTGTTTCACTTCTGTGAGAGATGAGGTTTCTAGCCAATCAAGGCACAACTTTTCAACACTGTAGGAGGTCACTATCCCTGGGCGTTCTCTTTGTACATAGCGTAGGTCTGACCTATGGATATTGAACCCCTCGGTGATACCCAAGAATCTTTTCTGACATCTGTTCGTGTCTAAGGGTCAAACCAACCATTCTTTCCAATTAGGGTCTGATCTATTGTACTATAAAATGTCATCTACTGTTGCCCCTTCCTGTGAGGTTGAATTTTGCCACCCCTCCATCTGTGATGGTGTTGGAAACCGAGGTGTATTCAAGTCCTTGTTCGTGGCTTGTCTGTTGCACAGTGTTCTTTAGAAATATAATCTGCTGTGGAATGAGGCATGCTCTAAATAGTGCTTCTGTTCCCTGGACTTGCCAGTCCCTAGAACCTCAGACTGATTTTAAGTCTATTGTGTCCTTCCATAGGTCAAAACCCCATCCAGACAATTTGGCAATAAAGGGAGCAGAGTAAATCTGTTTGGTATTAGTCAACATAATTTTCAGTGCTGATGTTGTTGTAACCTTATAATAATTTGAGGTCTGGTCAGTGGTGTTAAACCCGGAAAAATATTTAACTTTCTGTGCAAATGTTTGAAAACTACTTTTTAGTGGTTTAGGGCAATGTTCCCACTGATGGTAATCAAAAAACATTTCTAGGTGTTATAGATTTGTGTAAGAAATGGTGACCATAATGTTGGTAACAGTACAAAGTGTCATAGTCTGAAGTACCTTCTAACATTTCAGTGTTCCGAAAAGCAGTAGTGTTTTCTAAACCAGACAACATGCTATTTACAGTTTCAGAATCCCAATCATCAGAAAGTTTACTGGAGGTAATGATATCACTTAATGAAATTTTAAATACATGAGAAATATTTGAAAAGATTAGTCGGGCTGAATATATCGAAATCAACCTTGTCCCAAACTATACAGTCCAGTATAGGAACTGCTGTGATGTTCACTGATGACAAGTCTCTTTGTTCTCAATGAGATGATTGATGTGGCTTCAAAATCAAATTGACTTTTTGGGCTGTAGAGCTTTGTTGAAGGTACCGTCCATTAATAAGCATGCTAAAAGTTGTAACTAATCCTAGCCAGAAAAGAAAGAACAGTATCCCAGTAATTACCCATAGTTCTACCCAAGGCGATACCAGGTAAGTCTGTTTAAGAAAGTGTAGAAAGTTTTTGATTTGTTACTTGCGTGTTAGTTAAGCTGGCGTTTTTTCCGGTTCACTTCGATCCAAAGAAAACTTATCAAAGTTCATAAAGTAGCCAGAAGCAGTTTGATCAATTGTTGGAATTGCATCAGGATTTGTTTAAATCGTATTTTTCTCTCGTCGAGGCATGTTGAACGTATGATTGCAGCTATGGAAGCCACGCATACAACCCCCTTTGTGGCTTCATCAGCCAATGAATTCCTTTCAACGTGAACGCAGTCATGTTGCTGAATCAGTCTATGAATCACATGGCCTATTTGTTGTTCGTTTTTCAACTCAAGTACCTGTTTCCATAGCATTTTATACTTAATTGTGCCACCTTTTGAGTCTTTGAACCTGTATTGTTGCTTACTCCCAATGGCCGGTTAAGCAGATCTGTCAGTGTAAATTATGTATTCAAACTGATCTAGAGGCCAAATTGAATTTGGCAGAGGATATTCTTGTTCGTATTGCAGAAATGCTTGTATTTTCAGACTTGGATCAAATCTGTATTCAAGGTCAATTGCAGAAAGAGAATTAGCCCATTGTATCCATCTCGGATGTAAGCTTTTGCCTTTGTAATAGCTTTTAAAGCTGTTAACGGGGTTACGACAATTATGCATTCCTCCTGTGCCAGTGCTCTTTCTCTTGCTACAGCGGTCTGAACTGCTGTGAGGATTTTCTCTGTGGAAGTGAAACGCATTTCTGCGTTTGTGTACAGGTGTGATTTGTAAGCGATTGGTACTGTTTCGCCTTCATTGAAGGTTAGGTAGGTGTAACCGCATTGACCCGCTATTACATTGATCTCTAAGTTGCCTACATTTACACGTGTCTGTAAGTGTTTTGAAGCTACTATGTCTTCTTGTAAACATAGGATATTTGTGTGCTCCTGTGTCCCTTGTCTAACTGAAAAGTCAGGCTTTATTAAGTCGTAGAAAGGTTTAACCCTTTATGCGCAATCCAAATGTACGTTCTGCCGAAATTTAGGAATTCCAGTATTTATTGTTTTTGGAGGTTGGAGCAGCGCACACCTTTCCAAAAAGTTAGCTGCCAGACTTTTCCCTTCACGTGACAGCTCATATCCGAAAAATAGAACCTTGAGGTGGGCAATTTCTGATTTTTTAAAGTTAAATTTGTAGCCCTCAGTGGCAAATCACATAAATATGGTGTTCACCCTGGTCAAGTGCCTTTCTAAGTCATCATCCCTCAGATAAATATCAATATAGGACAATGCTTCCTCATCAAAATGTTGGAGTAACTCAGTTACCCTTGCTGAAAATACCTCTGAGCTGTTCTTATACCCCTGGGGGCGAAAAAAAAATTGTCGCTGTGACCCTAGCACTGACAGTGCGGTCAAATACCTGCTTTCAGGCACTATATTTTGGCAGACAAAATCCATTTGAGAGATCAAATGTTGTTTTGTATTTTTTCCACACAATGG
This sequence comes from Lissotriton vulgaris, assembly GCF_964263255.1. Classification (NCBI taxonomy): domain Eukaryota; kingdom Metazoa; phylum Chordata; class Amphibia; order Caudata; family Salamandridae; genus Lissotriton; species Lissotriton vulgaris. The sequence goes on from NC_141689.1 coordinate 1,472,988,956, forward strand.
TATTCATTAATGCAGCACTGTGTGCATTTTGGACAGCGAATGTCTTTGTGCATGTGTTTAAATGTCTGTAATCTAAAACTAGACGATATGAGTTGTCCGGTTTTGATACAGGAAACAAAGGATTGTTTAGTGGTGAGGTGCATGTTTCAATAACCCCTTGATATTCAAGTTGATCTAAGATCTACCTGACCTGTTTTTTAACTTCTTGCTATATTGGGTATTGCCTTTGTGCATTTGGTGACACTTTTGATAGGACCACATGGTGGGTGGAATTCTCATCCTATCTGGCATGATTTTTGTATAATGCTGGAGCTAGGGCTACTGCCCACTCCTGTGCATATGTGTGTTTGAGATGAATGGAAGCGAGGTCAGAGAAGGCTGGAAAAATTATATTTTTTCCCCTAGGACACTCCATAACGAATGCTGACAGCCAATCTTGTTCAGCTAACAAGATGTCATAACCAGATGACAGCTTCTTCCAAAAAGACCTCTTACTTTTCTGGGCTAGTCCCCCTCCATCCGTAGTGTTATTTCATGTAACTTATGTGGGTGTTTTCACTGTGATGTAATCATTCAAGTCCACTGTCACCAGAAATTCCATCAGGTTCTGGTGAGCTATTGTTACTTCTGCCGCACTGTTGAGCATCGTCAGAGCCCATTCCTCGTTCAGGAGTTGTGTCCTCAGAATTCTGGGCATGTCTGATCTTCAGACCTGCAACTTTTTTCTTCTTAAACTGTGGTTTTGATGTTGTCTTTTCTTCTTTTTTCGAAGTATAGTCTTGAGCGTACTGTTCGACGCTGGACTTTGTACTTTTCTTTGTGTTCTGACAATACTACTCGCTCTGAATTTTTCAATGAACCCTGAAATGAATGAGAGGAATGTGTATCAGTATCCTGATACTTGTCGGGTTTCCTAATGTTATCCCTATTCCTAAGGTTGTACCTCTTTTCAGAGTGCTCTTGTGGAGGAGATCTACCTCAGGGTCGAGATCTGTCATCTTTGAAGTTTTGTTGTTTTTTATGATGCCACTTCTTTTCAGAAGAACAGGTGTCTGCTTAGAAGTGTCCTTTTCAGGACTGCCTATCAGTTATGGTTTTAAAGCTTTCCCACCCAAACTGCCTAATTCTGCATATGCAGTTTCAATTATTTTGGGCAGTTTGTGTTGTTGATCTAACAGACTAAACTCCCTTAGGCGTTGGTGGATTACCACTGACGCTGCTTCCCCTTTAATATTAGCTAGTATTATGTCTTATACCTAAGTTCAGAGCAGGCTCTGCTCCGTACTCGTTGTGTATTTGTCTTAATATATCCGGTATCACAGCTAATGAAGGAATACCATGAGTCCTGGTATAAATGGCAGGCAGCAAAGACTGTACCACGAGTGGTACAATCCTCTAATTGTGGTGTTCTCCCCTGGGCAAGCAGATTGTTAGCATTCTGTGTTTATCAAATGGGGTAGTATCCGGGAATACTGCCTCTAACTTTGTTATTTTCAGAGCTACCCAGAATGGCATTTGTTCTAGTTTCAAAGTCATTTTGCCCATTACTGCGTGTTATGTTTGTGGAGTGATTTTAGTTGCTGTACTCTGAGATTGAGTTCCATTTGTTACAACTACGGCTGGTTGGACTGTGAAAGTCCTCATGACGAATTGTGTTAAGTTTCTGTAGATTTTTATTAAATCTTTGTGTTGGATGATTAAGTCTACTTGTGGCATTGTGTTAATGCCGGGATGAGGTGTGTAGGCTGCTAATATTGTCCATTTTGCTCCTGGTCTTCTTAACGGACGAGGCCTTCCTCTTCCTCTTAAGTGGGGTAGGGTGCCTTTAAACCAGCATTGGTGTTCCTGGTATGTATGTCCTCGAACGGGCCATATTCAAATAGGGCATCTCCCTCTGAGTTCGAGTGAAATGTCTGTGTTCTTGCATCTGCTGCTGGGAATGTAACCCACAAATAAAATACCTCTGTTTTGTTTGATTCGTGTGCCTCAATCACGAACGCTACTAAGCCACCCCTGGCTTGAAAACCCTTTTCTAATAGTTGTAGGGTGATTGTATGTCTGAATGTAGATGCAATTAGAATTCCATCCACCTCTTCATCTCCTGTTGGGAGGCGTTGAGTCACCACCGGGTTATCTTCACCCTCTGTCATTTTTGTAACCAAGAAGTTTGTTCAAGGGAACTAATAAAGGGGCATATTACCAAGCAATAGCGATAATTATCGCTATTGCCTGGTTAGGGTGAAAAAATTATCACGAGCTGCGGCGATTTTTATCGCAAACGCGATAAAAATCGGCCGCAATGCATGAATATCGCTGAAAAGTCAGCGATATTCATGCATTAGCGAGCTAATGCTCTTAGCCATGTTATCCACCTCCCATTGGATAACATGGCTAAGAACTGCTCAGGGCAGGTGTTAGCTTTTGGAGATATTCGCGATTAGCGCGAATATCTCCAAAAGTTGGTAATAGGAGATAGTGATGTTAGCGACTGTTTCCAGTCGCTAACATCTTGGCAAGCCCACTTTGCATGTCATTAGTGATAAATATCACTGACATGCAAAGTGGGGCCCGAGATGGTCGCTATCTCCTACTAGCTGTCGCTAACTGGTGTTTGCGACAGCTAGGTAATAGGGAGATAATTTTATCTCTGCTTTCTTGGCTTTTAAAGCCAAAAAAGCGGAGATAAACCCCCTTGATAATACGCCCCATAATGTTTTGTTGCACAATTTTTAGGAACACTGCGTACTTCGAGCTTGATTAACCAACAGCCAATATATAGGATTTTCACCTACTAAGCTGTGTTACACAGAGGAAACAGTTGGGCATGTTTACAATAAGAGTTTATTGCACAGTTGTTCTTCTAGTGTAAAATGTATGTGCTGCAACAACCGTTAGACAGTAGCAGATATATATGATCAGCAGTACAGTGAATATAAAAGGATAGTACACTTCTACCATTTTGCAATAGTCATGAACACATACATGGATAGAAAATGCATGATAAAAGAAAGAGTGTACTCCTACGATGCCTATTTAGATATACCTAAGTGTACCTAGAATGTGAGTAGGTGTATAGCCAAGAATCTCTCTAAGTTTAGTCTAACCCCATTACCTGAATCAAGAGAGTGTGGGACCTTGTCCTGGTCTCGAGTTTGGACACCCCGCTAAGGATGTGTCAGACAATTATCAGCTGGAGCGTCTGCATGCAGGAGCCTCAGCATCTCCGGTCAGTGTGTCGGCCTAGAAGTCTCAGCTCCCCCTAACTAATACTAGCAAGATGTGCTGTATTTATACAGGAATGTATCTAGGGTTCCTTTGTCCCTTGTTTCTTGTATTAGCCATTGTTGGGCTTGAGGATGACTTATGGGATGAACCTTGTAAGTGGATAATATGCAGGTGGATGTAGCCCCTGCCAGGTTTCCAAGAACCCTTTTGAATATTCATTCATACTGTGTCAGTCTAATGATGAAGTCATAGAACGCTATTGTTCAGGGGAAAACCCTCCTTCAGCGCCCAGGACCAGAACTAGGTAAAGGTTCAATCCTAAAAGGCTCATTGCTCTGTAGTGTAGGGGAGGCAATGTAAGTGAAAGGGTATGATGATACCCAGGCCTATATTAGGGTACCTATATGGAACATAACATTTCACTAGGTAAAATCTTGCAGTAAATAACTCCAGAAATGTATGATAAAATCATTGCGGAAACACTGATTAATGCACTAATTCCCTATTCTTCAGGGGCGTTTTTGTAATGGTGCAGTTATATCACACAAATTAATTTCCGCAGATCTGTTGTCACAGTATTGCAGCTCTCATAAAGAAGGTGATAGTTGATATGTATGAAAATATTTTGCCAATACTTCTTATGGGCTACAAGCTAACAGAGAAAGTCAATGTAAATGTGGCAGATTATGACCAATGAGAACCCCAATGCTTTGGGGCTTGTAGCTTCTGGACATATGCTGTGTATGAAACTCTTTAGTGGCTTCTCTCCCATTGTAGCCTTCTGCTACAAAATTAATCAAATAATAATAATCCCAGATTTTTAAAGCGCAACTTATCACCCCTAGATGTCCAGGTGCTGGGGGCCAATGTGTAGTTTAAGTGAGCTACTGCCCAGAGTCACGTGATGTGGAGCTGACCTGCCGCTAGTGATTGAACCGCGAACAGCGAGCCCCATGCTCCAGAGTCAGAAACCCTGGCCGCTGCACCACACCTCTCCCATATTTGAGCTGTAACTTCCAGTACCCATCTGTTATGAGTGCAGCTGGGATAAGTGAGCCTGCGCAGGTTATGCACGAAGCCTGTGTACACAAGTATGCAAGTGTGCAGATTCAGCAAGAAAGATTGCTGCCTGACTCAGCCTGGCATCTGCACACAGGTTCCACTTTGACAGATGGGACCTAGGGTGAATTGGTTCTGGTTATATTTACAAGCCCATTGCGCTGCTGGAACATCACTTTTACCCACATTAAATGTGACGCACCAGTTGAGCAAGGGGCTTGTAAATAAGCCCCTATAATTCAACTAGGAATCAAAAAATAACTGTTCTCTTTCGATTTGACTTAGTGTAAAATCTGCTGTGTTTAAATACTTTTTTAACTTTGGATGAACTATACCTGAACCAGAATTTATGATTGGCACAGCATAGTAAAGACATTGAAAGAGTTTTTCTAATGAATTTCAGGGTTTCTAACCAATATCAGGAGTTAGTTTTACTCTATATATGTTTGTTATGCTCTTGCAAAATTATACATCTTTACCTGAGCTTGCATTTTTGGACTGCCTGCTTTGAGCTTCCGTGTTAGGTCCAGTTTCTTACTTTGCTAGCCTGCTTGCTGGTCAAACCTCTCCCTGGAACAAGTGACCCGTTCTAGGAGATTAAACGTTTCATGGGAGATGAAAGGAGTGGGTTGAATTCTGCTGATAAGCAGTGTCAGAGTGGAATGACTCCTGACTTACTATTTATTTAGCTTTTGATAGTTCCCGTCTACAAAGCTTACAGCACAGTATCCCTGCCTCCCTCTCCGAGCATGTAAACTATGGACTTGCAGCAACACTGTATGCCACAGATCATCTTGAACATTTGTGGATTGGTTCTTGTTTTGGATGACTAGGAGTGGCTACCCAAGATACTGCTGGACACAAAGGCATCCTACACGCAGATAATGGTGTAGGGGCAAAGGGAGCTCCGGCAGGGAGAGTGTCTAGAGTACCCTGGTGAACTACTTATAGAAGACCCAGTGTCCAGAAACTAGTGATATCTGGACAGGAAGACAGGTTCAGACTCCTATAGCCTACTGCTGCTCAAAGGAAGACACAGCAGCACCAAGGGTTTGTGAAGGAGCACCTGAAACCATCCCAAAAAATCACATTTAAAATGTTTAGGCCAGGAGGCCTCAAAACAGCATGAGAAATGGGAACCAATTGCCATAGAAAATAGCCCATTGGGGGAGGCAAAATCTATTGTGTAGAACTGAGAAATATAATTCCTAATGCCCTCAGGCTTAGGGCATCCTTTGCATTATCATGTCTCAAGCCATATCCAGGAAAACCCCCTCGGGAAGCATCTATACTTTAGGTTCTTTTGACCATTGATACAAATGTCCAACTTAAAGGTAGTGTAACTGCCAACAAGACTCCCACCAGTCATGAGAGCTCACTGGTATTAGCACCTTGGCCTAATGAGGTGAGGAAGGGACACAGCAAATGTCTTTGCACTAATTTCTCTACTCCAACACTACAGGAAGGAAAAAAAACAAGAAGGTAGTGATCTTCCATCACCCTGCAGCAAGTGAAATGTGCTCAAAAGTGGCAGAGTTGGGTTGCAGGACAACACAGCTTGGAGTTCACCTCATAGTCTAGGTGAAGAGGTGTGGGAGCTCCAGGAAGAGACAAGTACGCCCGCAGTCCCCTTCTCCACCAAGGTGGCTCTTAAATACTTTCTTTCTTGTTTGACATGATGCAGTAACACGGCAATCTAGATCCGAAAGGACCGTTGACAGCTTACAGACATTACCATTCCCACAGCTAATTCCACACTACTGTCAGTAAACTTACACAAGGCCTGGAGAAAAGGGCATGGGATGAGAGAGAGAAACAGACACACTGGATATTGTCACACAGTTAATTAAACAGCTGGTCTTACTCTATACAACAGTAGCTTTGATATCTGAAAAGAAAAGAAGATTGTTGCAGTGATTGAAGTTTGGACATTGGAGTTTTCACTTTAGATATTGTCTGTGATATAGCAATTGACGCTCTCTCTGCAATTCAACTATTTATTATGAATTAAATTACAATCTTTCTTCTGAGCTGAAATACAATTAAGGCTGATATAATGGATGTGAATTACACTTAGGGTTATAAGGGATTGTTTATGTAAAACAGCCTCCTTCAATATTAGAAAATAGATTGCCATGCTGTGTTTAGGTTCAAAGTGTTAAGTGGATAACTGTAACATGAAAGGCATTCATTAGCATTGCATGTGTAGTTTCTATGCCTGGTCGATATATATTTGCTAACATTGATATCAGCATTCCAAACAATAATAAGTTTGTGGCAATATAATCCTACTGGAGTTACACTAAATAGCTCATAACCCATAAGGTGAACTCCTTGAGGAATATCACATATAATAAAGTTCAAAATCCCAATGGATGATTGCTTATGAATAAACAGGTGAAATTCGTTTGTGATTTTTATAGAGAACTCCCCTTAAAAATTAAATAGTGCTACACTGTTTGGAATTTTAATGGATGACTCCTCATGTAAGAACAAATACAAGTCTGCATTCTTGTCATATACTTTTCTGCTTCCAAGAAGTCTTCACAAAAGAACAGATGACAGCATTCCAACCCCAAGATGCAGCTGAAGTAACTAAGTGTCACAATTTCATTGCAAGGATGCTATAGACAGCGAGGAACTGTTTTTATGCATTCAAGATGGTTGTCACCATTGGCAAGTCTTGTTAGAGTCCTGTGGGCTCTTGGTGCAAGTAGTCCTTCTTGTCTTTAATTAGATGTTTCATTAAAGGTATCCTTTTGTCAAAGAAAACCCAACACTATGTGTAATTCCTAGTCCTGGTTTATTCCTGAAGACTTGCAGTTTTCAGGGCATCATGAGAAACCAGCACTTTAGAGTAAGTGCTTCCAGTGATGCATCCTAAAACATGTTAAAGGAGAACTGCCACATCAAAGAATTTACAGGGAAACACCTTAAGGCTTAAAGAGTGCAAGATAAGCCTTGAGGACAATTTTAATTTTCTTGGTTGTGGCATCCCAAAATGCCAGAGGCACTTCACACATCACTGGCGTGTGTGGAGGGCCATCCAGCAGCAGTGCAATTTAGCACCCTACGTCTCTCAGGAGGCAGAGTTGGGTGCTCTGTGTTAGTCGGGGATCTGTTTCAAGCAGTTGTGGAGCTGACCTTAATATGTACCTTATGAACGAATGAATCTATTGACTTTTTTAACCCTCAGCAGTTCTGTTTTACAAGTAAAATAAATGACTTTTATTGAAATATTCACTATTTTGTACGCTTTCTGTTTGAAGTATACCAAAACTAATAGGTTTGGCTTAACTTGTGAAAGGCAAACTATGTCAAACATTGTGGCAACATTTGAAAATTCTTAATGATATCAAAATACTGATTTCCCACAAGGAAATGTATGGCGTCACCTTTAGAAAACCCAGAATGGCTAACCTTTTATAATGCTTTAGGCATATGTGTCAAGGGCTGTGAAAATCTCTCATGTTTTCTTCTTGATAACCACAAGAAATACTCACCGACTTGACATCCTTGGCATGCTTTCCCCTGATTTTTTGCCTTCAAACCTCCTGTTTTTACTGTTTTTGCTGATCTTGTTTTGCTGGCTTTAGGAATCTGGGCACTTTACTACTGCTCATCAGTGTTAAAGTGCACATGTCTGCACTAAAATCATGGTAACATTGGCATATCCACAATTGGCATATTTAATTTACTTATTTCCTGGTACTTATACGTCCCTAGTAGAGTGCACTACATGTGAACAGTGCCTATAAATTGAATGTTATTAGAGGGCCGGAAGCACTGGTTGTGGCACCCACTCATGTAGCCCTTTAGGCATGTCTCATGCCTGCCACTACAGAGCCTGTGTTTGCAGTTTTAACTGCCATGTTGACCTGGCTAATTAGCCCACTTGCCAGGCCCAAACCATCCTTTTTATTACATATAGGGCACCCCTAAGTTAGTGTTCAGACAGCCCATGGGCAGGGTGCAGTGTATTTAAAAAGTAGGACATGTACTTTTCAGTTTTATATGGGCTGGTAGTGAAATACTCATATTAGTTTTACACTTCTTCAAGACCTATCTCTCCCATAGGATAACATTGGGATTGTATTATTACATTTTATAAGTGCAATTTCCAATTTTGAAGAGATGGGACCCCCAAATTTGGTATCTGTGGAATCACATTTAAAAACACAACTTATGGTGAAGTTGGATTTTAAATTGCAAATCTGAAAATGCCACTTTTAGGAACTTGACATTTTCTTACTTCACCCATTTGGTGCTGTATGCCTGTCTATAAATACACATCTGGGGTGTGTTACAGCTGGCTTTGTGCATTCCCTCTAGACAGCCACACTCAAGGGGAGCTTAGGTGTGATTGATTGGCCATCCATATTCTGATGGGGCATCCAGGGCAGGATGGAAGGGAGGAGCTGACACTTACACCCGAAAGGGCTGTGTCCTGTCCCATACAAAGGGCTGCATACACCCCTGTAGTGTGTCTGGAGCCAGGGCCGGAAGAAGGGCAGGGAAGGGTGCACTTTAAAGGCATCTCAATGGGCCTCTGACACTACAAACTCAATATACCTCCGGAACAGAAGACTTTCTACCAGGAAGAAGGACTGCTGTGTTGCTAGAGGGCTTCCACTCTGCTGGACTGCTGTGTTGTGTTGGCCTGCTGGCTACTGACCTCTTGCCTGGGAATGAGAAGGACTGGACCTGCATCTCTACATCCCAGAACCTAAGTTTATAGAATGGCTTGTTGGCTTGCCTCCTGTTCTGAATCTTAGGGATGTCAAAGGTTTCTCTTCAACTTGCAAACAGCACCTGGACTTTGCTTGCTGTATATCTTGCTCTGCCAAGTGGTGCCAAACCAGCTCTGTGCCCTGGGAAGTGAGTATAAAGATCTGCATCTTCTAGAATCCATGCATTGACACCATTGCACCAATCAGAACCAACGCATCACTGTCATTGCAGGAACCAGATCAATGCATCGCCCTTGGAAACGCTGCATTGCATACAGGACCAAAGATTTAGAACCTAAACATCGCTGCAGCTGCATGGAGAACCTCAAAGTATCACCTCAGTACCTCGAAACTGGCACATCACTCACCGAACCAATGCATCACCTCTGTTGGGTGGAGAAATCCAGTGCATCAACAAAACTGCGTGGGGATCACCAACGGATCTCTCAGCTGCACCCTGCATCTCGTTGTTGCGATGAGGGTCAAGATACTTGTGCTCAGCGCGCCCCGTGTGGGTCCTCATATCTGGCCCATACTCAATCGCAGTTGGCCTGAACTCTTGACTTTGACCCGGTCCAGCGTGACCAAATAACTCTATAAGCGCTTGCAGCTTCTAAGCACTATTTCTGCATTTAATGTTTAAAAATGTATATCTTGACTCCTGCTGATTGGATTGTTGTTGGTTTGGTCCTGTTATATATATTGTATTCTCTATTTTTCTAAACTGGTGTGGAGTCTTCTTGTGGTGTTTTCACTTCACATATTGCTTTAAGTTCAGCCTGACTGCTCTGTGCCAAACAACCATAGGGCGATCACAGGATAATTTAGGGTGTGTGTTAAATTACCTTGACTAGGACTGTGGTTCCTGCTCGGACAGGCTGCATATTGCTGCCAACCAGAAACCCAATTTCTAACACTTTCAGTATCCAAAGTGCCAGCCTGCACTTACTCAACAGTTGAAAGGTTTCAAATGTCTCCCTATAAGGGTCTCAGGTAGGAGGAATAGCCACAAATGTCAGAAGCAACTTTTTTGGCAATCTAAATGGTTCTTCAGTGAAAGTGAATGAAGTTTACAGTAGCTAATAATTAAGATAGCAAATCCATTCTCCATCAGTGTTGAGAGAAAGCTGAGCATAGACCTTCCAAAACTTGAACTTCAAACAGAGATCCAGCTGAAAAGTAAACCCAGTATGGAAATTAATGACATATGTGCATCCATTTCAGCACCAAGCCTCTGTATATGGTCAAAGCAGGAGATGCTACCTCAAGAAATGGGTTAGTACCATATTGGTTTATAAATTTCATCTAGCAAACAATCATAAGGCAACCATCTTGGATAGGATTACATTTAAATTTAGCCACTCCCGTATCTTCCAAGGAATGACGTCTTTCAAATATGTGGAAAAGAACTCATGTTCGACATCTTTCTTTTCCTCCATACTTCTGTTCCCTGACCACTGTTCTTCTTTGTGACACTCCACCCAGGCGGCTAAGGAACACCTTTCTGGTAGCATGCATAAATATCATCCTTACACAAATTAAAACAATACATTGCGTGCTGAGCATAAAACTAGAGATGCACTTCTTCCCTCTGTTCCAGGGATGCAGTCATGCTCCCAAGCTGTTGCGTCTGGTAATACTCCTGTGTGGATGTTACAATATAAGGGGATATTGTGGTTTTAGGGATTTGAGTCTGCTGGCAACCGAACCGGTAAAGATGTTATCAGACTTTGGAGTTTAGAGGTTTGTTTTCATTCTATGATCCTCTATAGTGTGCCCCTGCTATAGTCTGTGAGGCTCTTTACAAGGTAGCATTGGTTTTTCCACCTGACATTTTGTTTAAGTTTGTAACTGTTTGCATATTATTTAGGTTTAAAGAAAAAGCACTACTGGTCATTCATTTATTGAGTGTTACTAAATTCAGAATTTCTAGCACCCAGAACCCTGAGAATTAAACCTTATACTGCTCTACCTACCTATCCTGTGAGTCAAGTGCTATAAGAGGTACTTGGTTCCCAATTTGAAGTGAGGCAGTATGGGAGTCCCAGGACTCGAGAAAAGAAAGACCCTGGTTGTCACCGCTGGGACTCTATAAGATCTGATTGCCCTAGGCCCCCAAACCCAGATTTCTAACACCATGTGTGACCGCTTGCATAACTGTATAAATAACAAGCAAAAAAAAGTATGTCATTGGAGACAAAATATCCTGAAAATCCCCTCTTCAAGACAAATTATTAGACCAAGTAATCAAATGTCTCAATTTGATCAAATTAAAACTTTTTTCACTTTAATAATACACGCTAACATTACCCACTTGTACCCTTAATATATGTAGTTGTACATCCATAACATGTCTTAATTGTTTGTACCTGAGAGGTCTCTGTCACAAGACAGATTCCTGCACAAATTCAAAGGCATCTTCATAGCTATTTGAGAGCTGAGCTGGGCGTGCTAAAAACTACCGCCACACACTAAGGTGCCTGCCTGCAACATCTGGCACTAAATATAAGCAGAACTTTTCATAAAGAAAACCACCTTTGTGACTGGGCATATTTAATGGATTTGATACATGGCTCATAATCTTTAGATTGATGCCATTAACTCAGCATAACTTGATTCAGCCAGTTTACAGAGTATATGTGAAAACTAAAATTAGATCATTCTTGTAGAAAGGGCATAGCCATGCGTATTTTGTGATACTACCTGAATAAATACACAAAGAGACTGAAACGATGTGGTTGGTTTGAAAGTCCCGTTTCATCTCTATTGTGATAATTCCGTTCTTCATTTGTACCAGTTTTTGCAAGCAGTGGTCAAAGTGCATTAAAAAAGCATGGGAACTGTGGGGCATATTACATATTGGTTAGCGTGAAAAATTTACCGCTGAGCTGCGGCGATTTTTACCGCAAATAAACCTTGGTATTACCAAGGTTTATCGCAAATGCGATAAAAATCGCCGCAATGCATGAATATCGCTGAAAAGTTAGCGATATTCATGCATTACCGAGCTAATGTTCTTAGCCATGTTATCCACCTCCCATTGGATAACATGGCTAAGAACTGCTCAGGGCAGGTGTTAGCTTTTGGAGATATTCGCGCTTAGCGCAAATATCTCCAAAAGTTGGTAATAGGAGATCGCGATGTTAGCGACTGTTTCCAGTCGCTAACATCTTGGCACGCCCACTTTGCATGTCATTAGTGATAAATATCACTGACATGCAAAGCGGGGCCCAAGATGGTCGCTATCTCCTACTAGCTGTCGCTAACTGGTCTTAGCAACAGCTAGGTAATAGGGAGATAATTTTAATTCCGCTTTCTTGGCTTTTAAAGCCAAAAAGTGGAGATAAACCCCCTTGATAATATGCCCCTGTGTTACTTTACGCAATGGGGGCGGGGTGAGTGAGTGTGGAGGTGTGGTCAAAGGAGTAGCTCAAAAAACAAAATATTGTGAAACGTTTTACCGTCTTTCATCTTCAGGTAACTACATATATAATAACACACAGCTTAAAAGAAAATTAAATGCAAGTTATTTTAATCAGTGGGAAATAACCTGTTATATAGTGTGAAACTACTAATAGTTAATTCACTGTGCCAGAAAGACACAGAATTGAACCCTAGTTGATGCAGTGGAGAGTAATGAGTTGTGTATGTTTAGTGCTACAAGGTCCAGTACTGTGAGCATGTAAGCCATTAGTTTAGGCTTGCATTACTCTGAGCAAGAAAGGTGCTCCATGGGCGTTGTGGTGGGTGTTCCCAGGCAACTCCTGTGGTTTTTAATGCATTCTCGGATTAACAAGGACTTGTAAACGTGTGAACGCGCCAAAAGCGTACGCCTCCCCAGGTGAGGTGTAACGAGGAGAAATATATTTATTTATTCTTGTTTTTTCCTCTTGTTATGTGTGTTTCATTCTGCAGCACATATAGAAAGAGGAAAATGCCTCTTTTGAAAAATAATCCTGCCTGTAATGCAGGCCCCCATGCACCATGGTACAAGGAGGCCTGCATTGGCACCAGGCTGCCGAAACGGCAGCAGTGCAGGGGGAAAGGAAAAGAATGCACCATATTGGATACATAGGGGCAGATTTATGTTGGACTTGCGTCACGCAACGGCGGCGTAAACGTGGCGCATCCCTGCGACCTATTAACAACGTGACGCATCTAGGCAGATGCGTCACGTTTCTTCCCTTTCCTTCTGAAACAAAGCAGCACAGTAAGGTAACTTGCTTTTTTGCTCTGCACCACCATTCTAGTAAATATGCTTCTAAGTGTGTGTCATCAGGAAGCTTCACATGATTCTATAAATTAAAGCCAATACAGGCTTCCAAGCACGCTTTACGTTTGCAGCTTGACCAGTTAAGTACATTTACATATCTTGCAGGCTAATAGGCACCCTGGCAAGAAGGTTTGTCTGACGCTCCCTCAGTTTCACAGCACAGCCGACTCCCCACCCTACCCTTCAGCTGAAGAATTGCAACTGTCGGAGTTAACAGTTCCGAGACAGCTGCCTTTTCAGAATCTGTAGGGTAATTGTTCTTCCTGAATTAAAAAAGTTGGACACGTTGTGCCCCTCGGATTCTCCCACCTCGACCTCTGGTTGCAGGTGGTGGGCACGGGCACTCATTTATAGCAACCAGGAATTATATTTCATCATTATAATGTGATCCAGAGCGGAAGAGAGAGAAAAGCAAAATAAGCAAAAGAAAAGAGGAAGGAAAAAAGAAAAACAGAGGCGAAGGGTGCAAGAAGGAATGAAAAATAATTTGTAAGAATGAGATAAAAAGACAGGAGGTGCAGAGCAGTGGAAGGAATGGCTCAGTGTGAAATCAAGAGTAGTCAGCCCGGGCATTTGGCAGCATTGGCGGAGGGCTTCTGAGAAAACCTTTAATACCCTTCATTTATTGTATTTTATTTTTCATTTAATTACAAATTAAGCAGTGGAATGCCTGAGCATCTCTGACCTGCGACTCACGATCAGCAGGTGTGCTAACCTAAAAACACACAGTAACAAGTAATGTGTTGAGCTCAAATTCCTCGTGGATACTTTCAAAACTATACTTTATTTCCGCTTCACTCTGTAATAAGTTCTTTGGAGGCGAACTCAAAACCTTGTTTAAATCTAGCAGCCCTCTCCTAATGAACAACACAAAGAGTGGTGATTACTGGTAATATGATTTATGAGGCACGTTCTGTGCAAATGTTTCATTCAGCTGGAAAAGCGCAGGCTGCAGATCTCCTGAAATGAAAGCGCGGGAACATATTTCATTGCTGTTTGCAGTTCTAAATTAGGGTAATTAGTGGAATTAGAATTCAGAAGGGAACACAATTGTAACTATCAGGGTCTGACTTACAAACTGCTCCAAAAAGCGACAACAATAACCCGGCAAACTAATGACAGAAGGACTGCTAACAATGAGTTATTGCAGAGCTCGACCGTGAATAAGTCAAAGGGAAACATATTTGTTTATTTTCTTGAGACTAAATTGCCTCCTTGGGGAGTCAGTGATGCCAAGGAAGGTACAATTTTACCTAAATAAAGTATTTATTTTACCCACTGAAAACCGAGAACAAACAGCAAGTGGCTTTAATGAGGAGTGATTTAACCCCTCTTCCCTTAATGCTTGGGTCATGATGACATCACAGTCCATGATCCACCCCAGGTTATCTATTTGCCAAGTATTATCTCTTAAGCCTCTGCAGATGATACTTTGCTTTACCTATGGCAATTATATTGGGCAGTCTGTAGGTGCTAGGGAGAAATGTATGCATATGTAGGTTGTGATTTATACCCTCCACAATATATCTTTCCTAACCCAAAAATTTGGATATTTCCACTGACCAGTTCACACAGTGATCAGCAACATGGGACAGCTTCTTTGGTTTAGCAAGAGCTCCACAGAACCAATTATCCTTGCTTTACTACGACAGAAATAGGTTATGAAATGCTTTAGAATTAAAATAATAAACATGGACAGCTTGTATATAATTTTTAACATTAATATATATGTATTTAGATTTTTAAACTATATTAAATAATTTACTTTAACATTATTCTCCATGGGTTATTTTAAGTTCCACCTCCATTATTTTCTATAGGAATGTGTTGCAGTACCAATAGTAGGCCATTTGTAGTGCTGTATTTACTGCAAAAGTGTAAGTTACAAGATTGTAAATTACTACAAAGTGCAGTTTGTGAATACCAAAAAGTAGTAAACTTACTCAAAAGTGTAAACTTACTCAAAAGTGCAGTTAGTAAATCAGTCCTCAAATGCCAGAGAATACAGTGAAAGAGAATGCAGTTGCATCCTGATGGACGCTAACACTGAGTTTAAGTATCTGAAAGTTACAGACAGCAATATAGGTTCAGAAGTGTGCATGTAAGTGCCTCATCAAGTGAGCCATTACATGGTCACTCTAGAGTAGTACATTTGTGAAGGGATATTGGTCCAGAGACTCACATAGTTCAGTATTTCAGATTTTGGATCACAGATTTAAACTTTACTCGCCTGCATGACTGCTAGATGCACACATTCCTTTGGAAATGTAGTCCAATATATAGAAAAGTTGTTCACAGTACATTTGCATTTGGAAAATAAAGAATAAAAAAGCAATGCCCACATATTGTATTAACTAATTAGTCCAATGCTTTTGATGACTTGACTGTTTCATAATTTAACCCTCAATACTGTTCACTAGGGGCCCGATGTAGGTAAATCTAATTTACCACTTCTAAAATACCGAATCATACCGATTAGGTATTTAAGAAGTGGTAAATTAAGAGGGGGGGGGGGGAAATGTAGGTAATTCTGATTCGGTAAATACCGAATCTGTAAGATTCGGTATTTACTGATTCTGTAAATACCGAATCGGTATCCCCCATTGATTCCTATGGGCCTTGAAGCCCATAGGAATCAATGTGGAATACCGAATCGGTATTTACCGATTTGGTAATTACCCATTCTTGCAAGGGTGCAGGGGGTGTCACTTTGACACCCTCTAGCACCCCAATTACAGGCTTATGTGCCATGTGGCACACATACATGCCCTAAGGGCATGTCTGTGTGTCACATGGCACAGGTGTGCATGCACAGATGTGCATGCACACCTGGATTCGATATTTTACCACCCAATTGAATTGGGTGGTAAAATACCGACTCCTGAAGGCCTGTGGCACTCTTCAGAGTGCCACCTACATCTCTATTTACCGATTCTGTACATTTACCGATTCGGTATTTTACCGAATCGGTAAATGTACAGAATCGGTAAAATTACCGAATCTGTACTTATGTAGCCCCCTACATAAGAAAACCGTAATACCGGTCGGAAACGGCCGAATTCGGCCGTTTCCGACCGGTATTAGGGCTCCTACATCGGGCCGTAAGTGTTCTGAAACTCTTGATATTTCCAAATAAAGTCTCTTGATATTTTGCTAAATAAAATAGCATGATTTCCCCAACCAAAGCTTAAATCCTCTTAGAAATAATTTTGGCATAAGAATATACTTAGAAATTAAGAGACACTCACAGAGGTTCTTCTGTAGCTCCACTCGCTGATAAAGTTTTTCCCGTTGAATCTCAAAACATAAATAGTTCCAAGAATGGAGCTCAGGGTCATATTTACGATGAAAGTGACTCAGTGCCAGGGCCGGACTGGGAACTAAAACCGGCCCTGGCAAAGTGCTTGGCCGGCCCCCCTCCGGGAGGAGAGGGGAGGGGGGAGAGGTGCGACCGCGCTCTGTGACAGGGCCGGTTTTCGCCCGTTTTTGTTACAGGGCCGTTTTTGCAGCATAACGGCCCTGTATCAAAAACGGCCCCAGGGGCCCAAAACCGGCCCCCAACCATGCGGCCCACCGGGGAATTGCCCGGTGCATTCAACGGCCAGTCCGGGCCTGCTCAGTGCGTGCTGCAAACCATTTGGCTGTGCTGCACAGAGTCACTTTCAAAGCACAGGGATGCGACATATTTACAACAATATGTCGCAACCCAGTGCTTTCTCCTGCCCTGACATACAATCCGCTGTCATGTGCTGGTGCAGGCACCCTTGCACCATGGTGCCAGGATGCCTACGTCATAGGGAGATTGTTTTTGTGCAGGAAAGGACCCCTTCCTGCACAAAAACAATCAATTGAGGTGTTTTCCTCTTTCCATGCATGCTGTAGAATACAGTACACATGAAAAGAGAAAAAAGCTAGGAGTATTGGCGTAGCATTCTGACGTATTTTCAGGTTTACGATTTCTTGTAAATCGGGAAATTAATCAGAATTCATGGGTGTTGCATAGGATCACCCACAGCAACACCTATTTCATGCCCCTTACACGCAATGTTGCATAAGAAGGGGCGATATTTACAAGAACACGTAAAGTCACGCAGGGTGGCTGTATGTGTCCTTGTAAATATAGGGCAGCAATTTGCGCTGCCGGTGCATCATGCAATGTGACGCACCAGTGGTGCTATGGGTTTGTAAGTTGGCCCCATAGTTTTTCTCATTTTCAAAAAGAGTACTGAGGTGCTTTTTACAAGCCCCTTGCCCCGTCGGTATGTCATGGTGCATGACGTAGTGGTGGCGCAACCTGATGCCTGATATTTACAAGGACATGTAAAGCCTCTCTGTGTCGCTTTATGTGTGCTTGTAAATATCGCCCCCTCTCACACAACACTTTGTATGGAAAGGGCGTGACATGGGATGGCATAAAGGTGGCTTTATGTAAGTCTCATTACACCTCTATTTAAGGCCTTCTTATTCCCCTTCACCTCCCAACAACATCTTTTCTCCCGGAATTTATTGGCTTTTTGAATGATCGCAGCAAGAGCATAGTGCTTGGATACCGTTGCGGGTGATTAGCCGTGTTCTATAAACCCGAGCTGATTAGTTGATTGATCCAGTATAAGCAAACCTATTCGAAGTACACAAAGTACAATGTACGTCTGTTCACCTCAGATGCATATGCCAAGCCCCAGATTGGATTTAAAGTGAGGGGAGTGGCCAAGGAATGTTGAGACTGGAGGAAAGGGACGGCCATCACTGGCTGAGAAAATTGTGTTTTGAACTTATTTTCCTCAAATCTTGCTGTAATGCTTCCCAATGGGAATTTTTCAAGCAAATAGACTGTATGTGAATATTTAGCAAAAAAAGTGATAGAAAGTTAAGCGATCAATGTATTTTGCTGCCAAATTATAGGGCATATTTACAATGAAGTGGTGGAGTTCTGCATTAGCCTACCTGGCTTAACGCTGCACTCTGCCACTGCAAAAAAGCAAGGCTGCACCGTGTTTACAACAATATTGGGCAGCCCCGCGTTTCCCCCTGTGCAGGCGCTAAACTTAGCAGCCTAGCTCCAATGCAGGCACCATTGCACCATAGTGCAAGCGTGTCTGCAGTGAGGGAAAGATTGTTTATGTGCAGGAAGGTCTCCCTTCCTCATATAAACAGTCTTTAAATTACCTTTTGTAACTTTTATGTGTGCTGCTTAATGCAGCACACATAGACATTGCAAAACGTAATTTATTTTTTTGAATGTTGATTTGCAGGAAGGGTCACATTCCTGCACATAAACAATCAATGGCAATTTGCTGTTTCTATATGTGTTGCACGACACAACACATATGGAAACATAAGGTTTTCCCTGGACTTCATTTTGGCGCTGTCCCCTATTTACGCCACCCTTGTAAATAGGGGGCAGTGTCAAAATCAATGGGTGTTGCGGTGGAACGCCCACAGCAACACCCATCGCCCTCCCCTTTCATACTAAGTACAGCATGAAATGGTGCCTTATGTACAAGGCAGCATTAAGCCACGTTAAGTGGCTTAACGTTGCCTTGTAAATAAGGCAAAGCCCCCATCGCCACCACGTCACTGAAAGTGACGTTGTGGTGGCGAAAGGGGCTTCTAAATATACCCCTAAGTCGCTAAAGAATATTTTGCCGCTTTTTTATGAAATTCCTCTAATAACTTCCAAAGTGTGCAGAAGTTAACCTCAATCTTCCCACAGCCTGGATCTAACACGTTTGGTCATGTGATGATGTATTGGAAAGTACAATGGTCCGTATTTCACCATCAGCAAGCAAGCTGAAAGATGGCCAGGGTCCATACCATCCACAAAATGCAACATTGATGTGTTCTGTCCATTATTTAAGGTTTATGGTATTCCCACATATTATTGTAATGAAAAGTCTTATCATTATTCATCCGTTGTATTCGCTGTAGTTTTCTGCCCATGGATCAGCAGAGTACAAATTGCTTTCCATGTGCTTTGAGGCGATTGTTCGAGATATGCTTGCCGAGAAATATTTTCAGACTCCAACTACCCTGGCATGATTCATCTCACTCTAGCACACGCTGACAAATTCTACAAATTAGGCTTGTGGCTCAGTTCTAGACATTCAGCTCCAAATGCTGCCGGAGCGCTTTTAATTCTGAATTTTGGAACATTAAGATGTATATATGTCTGCGCTGAATGCAGATGTCAGGAAGTTAAATAAAGTGTTTCAAAATTCAATTTGGCAAACATGCTTCCATGCTCATAGCTCATTGTCAAAGCCTGGTGGAACATCACATCTAAGATGTGATTATATAAACCTTTTACAAATTCTCATATTTCACTTTTTCTATTTTAAGGGTGGTAAATATAAAATCTGCCCAACGAGCTCGGAAACACTTGCTATTTGGAATTGTTACAGCCACTACAAGTATTTCTGCTCCTTTGACCAACTCATAGTTGTCCCAGCCCAACAGGTCTTCCTTCTTCTCACCTTGCATGTTTTGAGCCATGTGGCGCCATCTGCTGACCAGCATAAGTTGCTGCTACCAGGTCGAGTGTAATTGAATTTCCTTATTTTTGTCCCTTCCCATGGTTACAGGTCCCTGCAGGATCTCTCGAGACAGACTGAAATCCCCTACGGCACAGTCCTCGACTCGGCGGTCTACGAGCACGTGCGGGTGAAGGGGTTGAATCCTTTCGAAAGGGACAACATGTATTCCCAAATGTGGCGCATGATTAACCGAAGTAATGGTTCGGAGAACAACGTGCAGGAATCCTCGGAAGGCATTCGCAAGGTACTGTACACGGCAGTTACTGCCGCTTTGAGAGACATTCTGCAAGGGCTCCCTTGAGTGAAACAAATGCCGTGCACCTGTTTTACCAATATGGCCGAGCATATTACAGCACTGCGCATGCGTGTAAATTGTAGCAATTTGCTCCATGAGAATTGCAAATGTACATTTCCTTCTGAACAATTACTTTGCTGCATGCAGAGATTTTCATCTCGTGGAGTATGCTAATTGCGTTACTGACAGAAATGAAAGTTCAAGTTCAAGTTCAAGTTCGGAAATTTGTATAGCGCACTACTCACCCAGAGAGTCTCAAGGTGCTTGGGGGGGGGGAGTACTTTACTTATCGAATATCCAAGTTTTTAGTTGCTTTCTGAAGGAGAGGTGGTTCTGTACAAGGCGGAGGTGGGTGGGGAGAGAATTCCAGGTTTTGGCCGCTATGTAGGAGAAGGTTCTTCCCCCCAGGGCGGATCTATGGATGCGCGGAATTGCAGCGAGGGCTTGATTGGATGATCGTAGTTGGCAGGTGGGGGTGTAGAAGGACAGTCGCGTGTTGAGGCATTCGGGTCCAAGGTCGTAGAGGGCTTTGTGTGCTTGGGTGAGGAGACGGAACGTTATTCTCTTGTTGACGTGGAGCCAGTGGAGGTCTTTCAGGTGAATCGCCTCGCCACCAAATAAATGCAGGTCCCAATATTTACCTTACAGTTTACTATATATACACCAAGCATAAGGACGTCTTGTCCTGCAACAAAGGCCAAAATGTTATGTTTGCTTAATGGTTAGATATGAGAAGATGATATGCATGCTGTGCAAACTTTCCATAAGAAGTTGATGTACAAGACCATTTGTAATGCTTGAAATGTATATTCTCCACCCTGGTTTAGCATAGCAATAAAATAGACAGAAGTCTAGTGGAGGTAAAATGTGAAAAGGAGTGTTTAAATTAGACCCGCGGAGAGCATAAGAGTAGCTACTGCACTGAGTGTGACGAAAAGCAAAGGTGTTTTTCATCGCACATTACAGCACATTGGCAATGTTCCAGCTGCCTTCGAGCGTGGGTTTTACGGCTGCGACATAACAATAATTTCTTTTTATAAAGCTTAAAAATATCTCCCCCTGAAGGGTTTCAAGGCGCTGGGGGCCATTGGGGAGATTAAGTGAGCTATTGCCTGGAGTCACATGATGCTGAGCTGAGCTGCCGCCAGCATCGAACTGTGAGCCCTTGCTTATGAGTCAGCCGCATTGGCCGCTGCGCCACACCTCTCTCTAGATTTGTTATGGCCTGTCCTGGCCTGGAGCCCTCACAGCTGCGCTTGCAGGCAATCTAGCACCCTCTTTCGGTTGTTGTTGACATCCCAGAAGTCCTCCTTATCTTGTATTGCCTTGACTGACTGCTGTCGTTATCACAGAAAATGTAACATTGTTCCAAGAGTACCTTATCAGTCATGATGGTCTCTCGTTCTAGAGTGATTTCATGCAAGCAAAGAAGTCGTTTTCCATTCAGTGTTCAAAGAATTTCAAGCACGTGACATAGAAAGTTGATGGCTGTTTTTTTGTATCCTGAATCCCAGGATGCAAAATGTCTCTGAATGGTGAGCCAGATGATACAGATATATGGCATTCCTTCCTTCTGCATCAAGCAGACTTTGCGCGACATAGTTCAATGTGACCTTGGCATTTCTAGTTTCCTCTAGACAACCATTGGCTTGCAAATGTCCCCACCACATGTCCCAGCTGTCTCACCAGCATGGGCCTCAGGTACTTAAGGTTTATAAATAATGTGGATTGTCTTTGACATTTACCTAATGGTTATTATGCTGGCCGTTTTATCTTTACCTGCTGGCTCATCAACAGAGCAGCTGGTGGCCAATGTTTCCCAGAGTAATAATATATTCTTTAATTGGGATATTGTAACGTCTGACCCTTTTCCTTTTTCAAGTCCATTGCCAAATAGATCTTTCCTCTCTCTTCTGCACTTTCATCACACCATTTTAAGATTTTTAGATCCCGAAGTAGTAACAGTCTTTCAAAATAGCCAAATTATAAACAGTAAACTTTATGTTAATTCAATACTTAAAAGCCACCATGTCAATGCATACAATACATATACTTGCATTACAAACAAAGAAACTAAGAGCAGCAGATAAATACACACAAAATCCAGTAAACAGAACTTCTACTTTAATAACGTCTTGTCCTTAAAAAAAGAATAAATACATCCTGAATAAAATATCTAATGCTTTTCCCTTCCTGCCAGCCCTTTCTCACACAGAAAAGGGGCCTATTCTAAAAGGAAGCCAGGAGTTTTAGATTCAAATTGTTTAATTACTTTTCTTTTTATATGAACGTATATAAATATCAACATCCTGCCAATCATTTTCTTCAACAAAGTCCAATTCAACAATCAGTGGAGAATGAAGATGACTCCTTTCTCAATAAAAGTGCAAAAGTCCATAACAGTTCTCTGTAATGTTTCTGGGAATATGCCTTACAGACACTGCATATAAGATATTAGTATACCTAGACCTAAGTGTACTTTAAATTAGGTAGATTACATTTACGTTATGTGAAAATCACAACATTTCTAAACATTTCACTCATGTAAAGTTGGTTCGCACAAAAAAGTCGCAGCAAGAAACATTTTCTGCTTGAACATTTCTCCTATTGGTATACTGCGTGACTTTTTTACTCGACGAATGTCCTTGTGTGAAAAGGTCTCATTAGATACAGATCAACCACATTTCACATTAAAAGGACAATTTAATGACACTTCGCAAAATTTATCATAAAAATTATGCAAATTCACACACCTGTTACTCATACCTGGGGGCTAGCACTGATGTATGATACCAGAATATCAAAGTCAGAATATTGTCCTACATAAATATCTATCTCTATATGTTGTTTACAAAAATATTGACTCATTGTAGTAACTATTACAATATCCACACCCAATGGAAATACATTTTGTGAAGGATATTTAGAGCACCATATTGTTGTCAGATCTCTTTGTATACATCATTCAGACATACAGGCTTAACCGGAATAGCCGCCGCCGCGCTAAGGGGAGGCGGGGCCGCGCGGCGGTCCCGTGCTTGTGACGGAACCGCTCCGTCACGGCCCGCGGGTGAGCTGTGCTTGTGACAGAACGGTTCCGTCACCGCCCCGCCCGCTCTTCAGAACGTGAGCGCAGGCGCGGAATTCGCCACGCACAGGCGCTGCGAGCAGGCCGTGACACAACTGTTCCGTCACCAGCACAGCCCACCCGAGGCTCGTGACGGAACGGTACCGTCACGAGCATGGGAGGGGTTAAAACAGTGCTTTGGTAAAACTAACATAAGATGATTTGTTTTACAGGAGCACCAAATCTGCTTCTATACCACCAGCTGTTAACCGTGGACATAGAATATTCTCAAATAACGATTAGGAAAAAAATGTTTCTAAAAACATCTCCCTCATTTCCAAACAGCCAAGATATTCATGTAGGTTACAAAGAATCCCATTGACCATATTCTCACAAAGTGTGGAGCAGTCTGAGCAACTTGATGCTGAATAATATTACTGAGCAGCCATTGAGGTACAGTAAACCTCTTAAGCAAAATGGGTTTCATTTGGTGGCTGTACAGTGGTCTAATGCATCATCCACAGAATCACTATGATAGAACAGCGTCTGCAAAAATTACAAATACAAAATCAGAACCAATGTGATTATGTCAGAGTCTGTTGTTAAGCACTATTTTAAATATTTGACTAGAAAGGGCCCAAGCCAGAAAGACAAAGTGCAAAAAGTAGGTCATTTACTCCCTTAGTGTTCAATTTATCATTGTTTTTACTCCTTTAGAGTCTTATTGATAAATGTTTTGGCATACCAAATTTAAATTGTGGATCACCAAACTGCAAATTGCAATAGCAGATTTCATGTGAGGAATCAAGCATATGTTACATTTTACTCTCACAACTTGCATTTACAAACTTAGCAAATCAGCCTATTTTTTTGATTCTTCTGCAAACGCACATATGGCAGAAGCAGTAGGTGGCCACCTAAAACCTGTGGGTTAGTGGGTATTCACACACCCTGCATCCCTCTAAAATGAATGTGAATGGGAAAGGGCCAACTTTATGTGTGTTAGGGTTCTTAGGTAAGTGGTTTATACACAGTTAAAACATTTTTACTCATGGGGAGATAGAAGATTAGAAGCAAAAAAAGGGAAAAATTACTTTTCTGCATGAACGTTCATGCAGAATTATACATCTGGTGCCATACTATGTAAAGGGTGTGGTACCCTGGTCTGTGCCATTGCTCACCTTTAACTGGCTGTGCTGGACACAGACCTGATCAGTTTGCTACACTATATTTAATGCACTGACCCCATGGCAGCTGCAAATCCACACCTGCTCTGGGGGTTTCACATTAGTGAAGGCCACCTCTCCATTTGACACTGCTGATCTGTCTTTCACTTTACGGGGTCAATGATGCCTGTCTTTCAAAGGGGGACAGAGATCCGCCTGTAGGCAAATGCAGTGGTGACTGAACCTGCATGCATAGGCATGTCTGTGGGGTCCATGGGGCCCCCTCAAGTCCCCTTTCATTGAGAGCCCTTGGGATGCACTGACTGCTCCTTCACATCTGAACCCACAACTATAACATAATGTGGGTGCAGAGGCAGACAGGCAATGGGTTCTCTTACTTGCATGGGCCCATACCTGGCTCGCAACGCCCATAGGGCTAAAAAAGCTTCAGCCTCCCCCCAGCCCACCCCACTGTTGTGTGTCTCAGCCGGGGCTGCTGCAGCTCGAGCTGCTGTGGGCTCGTTCGGGCAGTATCTGGAGTCTTATCTCTGGCACGCCCGAGTTTTTCACAGGTCTTTGAAGACCATTTGCATATTTACATACCTTTGTAAACTGGTTACCTAGGCTTAGTTTTTTTTCTGGTTCCAGTACCCCCTGGGCCACCACTCTGCCTATTCCTTACATTTCTATTTTACATTCACTGCTGTAGTTTGAGAATGCATTTCATAAAAAGGAATATAAAGTAGGGTTGCCAAAAGAAAAATGCCACCTATGTGTTGTTTAAAGAGCCTGCAAAGACCCCATCTTGACACTAAATAGGGTTATAAATAAAAAAGTATGTATGCATTTGTAATGGGACTTTTCTGTCTGTGTTTCCTTTAATTATCAGTCATGGATCATTCAGGCAGCCCTAGAACACAATTAAAAGTGCTTCTATTTATATTTGCTGTTGGAAGTATGCACAGAAAATTGCTGAAAATACGGTTTTAGGTGACTTTATTTTTGTACCGTCTAGGACATCAAAATAATGACCTGGCAACCCTAATCATAAGACTAGAAGTTTGTTGCAGGATCAGCACATTATTTATTTCCTCTACCCTTGTCCTCTGATTAATGCCATAATAGCAATAGTTTAACTCATATCTGAAACGCTACGTCGCCGTCAGTAATATGCTGAGTTACTTCAAGTATCTGAGAATGCACTCTGCATGCAGACAACTCACTCGCCTTTCTCGCCCTTCACTTTCATGCTCACCCTGCACTTACAGAGAACGCAATGCACTCACACCTTTCACCATGCACTCACAGCATTCACCCACTTACCCTGCACTCACAGTAATCACTTTGCACTCTGCTGTTCACCCTGTACCTCACCCTGCAGTCACACGAACACACTACTCACCCTGCACTCATGTGACTCTTCATTCACCTGTCCCCTCACTGCTAAATCCACAATCTCACTCAAACAAGCTAATCACTAGCCATGTATTCATTCATCTCACTCTGCACTTATATCCGCACCCAAATTCATATGGTCACCTCACTTACTCTGCAGTCACTCCTCTTACCCTACTCTCAAATTGTCGCATTGCTCACCGTGCACTCACATGGGCACTCCTGCCACCCACACAGTGCAGAGGCCTAATGGGCTGCTACAAAGAACATGTACCATGCAGATCACAGAACTGAGCGTGAGTAAACTACGACTACGATATAAAAAATAAAATGTTTGTCAGAAAGGTGCTATAGAGAGATAAGATGCATTGTTGGTGAGTGGTAGTGAGGGAATTCCTGGAGATGGATGAAATGGAGAGAGGATGCCAAAAAAAGACTGTTCCACCATGTGTGCCCAGTGCTAGTGCCAGCTCTGGTTGGGAGTGTTATTACCTCCCCCCCCCGAAGTTTGGGTCTAGTTACGACCCTGGCCCACACCACATGGAGTTGTGTGAACGTACCCTTGAAATCACACCAGCACACATGTAGCACTTGGGTTTATTGTATTTCAGAATGAGCTGTACAAGTGTCTACATTCCCTTTGGTAATACCATAGTGGCCCGGGGGCACGGTAAGGAGAAGCAAATGCCCGCTGCTTCCCAGGTGCACTCAATGTAATACAGCCCTTGTTGAAAATCCATCTTTAAAAAATGTGTTTTGTCATAGATAACTATTTCACCAAATCCAGATGGAATTATATCAGAATTAACACAAGCCATTTTTTGTGCTGGTGTGGAAATTGACAGTAAAAAAAAACATTGAGTGTTGTGAATAGTAACAAAGTTGCAACTATCCAGGTTTAACTACCTACCCAATGACCATCAACTATTGCCCTCATCCACCAGAGCACCCATCAACTAATCGAAGTACTGTGATGTGCTGTGAGGTAGAAAATTGTTCAGATATATTTTAGGGAAGAGAGCCCACAGTCTTGGTTTGCACTATAAATGAGATCCCACAGGACCAATAAGAAAGCCTAAAAGGTAATACAAGCTACCAAGTTCGCCATTGAGAGCTTGGCTCAAAAAGCATATAATTCCTGAGAGAAATTTATGATTTAGAAGTACAACTGTACAGTTAACAAAGTAACACAAAAGTTGGCAACAATGTTAGATAAAAAGGGACATGTAATCAGCAAAATGACACAAAACGTGTTCCATTACAGATCGTAGGAAAGTAAATCACCAGTGGAAAATTGTGAGATGTAGTAGACTGAGACCTCAACGCTATGAGGAAACACAGTCGACCGTGACCTGGACAAAGTTGCCTGTACATCCAAAGCAAAGTTTTTAAATGAGGGTTAAGAAAGTTTTCTGTAGGTCCAAAATTGTAAGATGGCCATGTGTAGAAGCTGTAGCCAAATATGGTGAATGTGTCTGTTTAGTTGTCCAGCTGTTGCCTAAGCTTGGAAAATTCACACCAGAGAGCTCCGAGAGAGAAATCCGCCACAATAAAACCACGAAGGCCATTTATTTTTTTCTGAAAGCATGGCAGCTTGTCACAGTCTTCTATAGATTAATCTTTTCCGTCACAAGGCTTACCAAAAGCCCAATAATCTTTGCTACTACTGTAAAAAATCTCTACATTCTCAAATGTTTCTGCAGCTTCAAAGCTTTAAAATTGCAACTGCGAGCTGTCTAGCCCCATTTGAGAAAATTAGGTGTGATTAACAGAAAGACAGACTGAAATATTAATTATAAGTCCTATTGGCAATCCCTTTAAGGGTTCCAAGGCATCAGGGGCCATCAAGGAGATTAAGTGAGCTATTGCCCAGAGTCACATGATGCTGAGGGGCCACCAGCAATCGAACCGGGAGCCCCATGATCCAGAATCAGCCCCCCTGCTCGCTGCGCCACACCTCTACTTATCGTCAGGTGTTTCAACCGAGCTTTGGAAAACTATCTTTAATAGTGCTTCAAACGGTCAAGCGCTGTAGAAAATACAAATCTTGCCAGTCCAATTGTGTATTAATGCTGCATTGGTAATATACAGCAAAACTTTATTTTGATAGCGTCTTCCTATTACAAGTGGCAGAATACATTTTTTGCACCAGGGTTTACATTTAGATCGGTCTGAAGCATTGATCTAGAAATCTGTCACTTCTAAAAGCAGATATTGCATTTTAGGTGCAAGACGGGTAACTTTTCCTTGATTCCAAAATTCCATACCTGTGCATGGTGCAACTGTGTTGAACCTTTGTACGCATACTGGTGATCTGCCAAAGTTTAACTGTGACAACTAGGAAGTACAAGTAGATGTGGTTTTAGGCTTAGCACATGTAACTAAGACGCATGTCATTTCAGCGGTCAAAAACACCAAGGCCTCATTTATGAAAAGTGACACATCGCTGCGAGAAAACAGCGATGCGTCACTTTTCCTTGTGCCCTACTTGTGACACCAATGATGCGTCATATTTACAGTATGACGCATCATGTCGCAAGGAGTTACAGATATGTCATTATTGCTGACATATCTGTAGGCACAAAAATGACGCATGGCTGGAGTGTGTCACAAAAGTGACGCAACTCCAGCAATGGGTCCTTACACATGGTAAAGTCCCATGTGAAATGTGCCTGTGTCAGTCTTATGCTTGCCATGAGGCAGGCGTAAGATATTGACGCATTTGCGCCCTAGAAGTGGCGCAGTGAAATCTTGTAGATTTCACTTCATCACTTTTACTAGGCTTACTTGCATGGGAACGCCCCCCCTGCATACATTATACCTGGTATAATGTGACGCAGGGGTTTACAAAGTGACACATCTACCTAGATGCGTCACTTTGTAAATATGGTGCAACAAGGAAAAAATTGTACGCTGCTGGTGCGTCACAAAAAGTGACGCACCAGCGGCACAAAAGTGACCTAAGCGCTCATAAAAAACCCCTCAACTGTTCAGAGCAAAATCAATTGTAGCAAAATAGCTACAGATTAATGTAATCATATACAAAAATTCTGGTGAATGGTCGCAGACAATGCAATTGGTTAATAGGTGTAAATGTCAATGCATCAAGATTTAACAGATATGGGGATTGTGCAGCAAAAGAGCATTCTTTGTACACATTAAATGAATTAAGTGTACACAAATGTAAACTTTTGAGTTGTTAATATTTAAAGACAGAGATATGGGATGACGTAAAAATCAAGTTTCAGATTGTGCCTTGGGGCTAAAATGGGGGCTATAATAATCTACATGTGAATTATTAATTAAGATTCTAATGCACTGATGTACTGCCCTAAAACAGAGATAATTTTCTGTATTTTTCACTTTGAGGTTTGATGAAATCGTTTTTTTAACAATATTAATTCACTTGAGTACATTAGGCTTAGGTCACAATTTTTTTTACATTGCTTAGGTAAAAAGTTAAAAGTTATAAATCATGCAGGTGTGATCAAAGCTACAGAGCAGTACCTTGCTTTTAAAGAGTAGGGTATTACAGTTCATTGAAAGAAAAAAATGTCACCCTGGATGTCTTCATCTTCATCACCAGCTTTAGAGGGTGCCCGAATAGACTACCTTATAGATGATTTATTATTTCTTGAATATAGTGTTGGCTTGGCAGTGGGAGCCAGTGGAGTCTTCTATCTGTTGGTATTCCCTTACCATATTGCTGACTTCTTTAAATTAGCTGGTCCACTGCATGTATCGTCCCCTACAGGAGTGGCTGCTAGGTTTCAGGCATGTTAGTTAGTCAACCTGGGTTCGAATTAATGCCTAGACCATCATTCTAAAGTCTTCTGGTAGGAACAGTTTCAATCTAAACATATCCTGGAGGTATTGCAAAAAATCTTTCTGGGAGATGTCAAAATTATTCCTGATCTCTTAGAATGGCCCTAAAACGATAGGGGAAAAAAAAACCCAGCCAGGTTAGGCCGCAATTCACCCATCGGAGGATATATTGATCACCGAAGATTTCTGGGAGAAGTGCTTATTATTGTATGGCAGGTTATAAAACTGTAGTCTCCCCAAACCCATTACTTTCCGAACTGAAGACCAAATTCTGAAAGAATTCGATAAAACCTTAAAACGAACTTTCTTGAAGTAATTGCAGTCAATTTGCCACCAGCGGTTCCCCCACACCTCTTCACCTATCAATAGCTCAAATGGAGAGGGAAGTTACTCTTCTCCTAACTATGATGATGGGCCAGTAATATACCTTAAGGGTTGGCAGCCCCAATCCACCTCTATCCTTAAGTAGGGAAAGTAACTTTAACGCTCTCCTTGGTTTAGCGCATTCCCAAATATATCGGGAAATCAAATCTTCAAGTTTCCTAAACCAATTCTTACCTATCTCTAAAGAGATAGCTGACATGACTGACATCCCTGTCACTTTAGCTTCTAATGCACCTGAATTCAATACCAATATATGTACACTATCTACACAGTGGTTGGCTCACTATTAGTATCACCTGTGAACCAAGTACTGCAAGCAACCTATCAATGAGGTACATTATTAGTAGGCCAACCCCATAAGGGTGATTAACTAGCTCCTTTGAAACACAGGCAGAGTGTGCGTTAATACTATTAACATCAGTTCAGCGGTGGCTGTCTCACCTGGAAACTATCCCGCACTTTGCCACTCTTCTGATCCAACCACTGTGTAGATAGTGTACATATATTGGTCCTGAAGAATTGCCGCATGATCCCCCAGACACACTAGCCAAGAAACATGTCGACCACCACTTCGTAGCCTCTACTGAACATTATCTCAACGGTGGGTCACCTTTGCTGTTTGTAATTGGGACCAGTGGGCTCGCTGATTAAATTAGATTTGGAGCACCACTGAGCCCCATTTTTGCCTTCCCCACATAAATCCTTCACACGTTTTGCTCACACCTACACCACAAGAACCTATACCCACACTGCACAGGACGGCCTGGGATAAAAAGATCTCTGACAAAGAGCCCCACATATGGTGCCAGTCAGGCATTGCAGCACCAACCTGATGAGGAGCATGCCCTATGATGAAGTATGACACCCAGCCGGGTGTGTGAGGGCCCCTTTTTCCAATTTGGAGACACCCTGTCTCCACCATAGAGTCAGGGTGGTAGACCGAACCAGCCTCTTCCTCTTTTCTTTTCTCCCCAAGGAACTGCATACCGTTTCTGCATGCTTGATCCCCTGGGGGCTCGTATGCTGGACATTTAGGCACCCCTTGTCTCATTCTTTTTTTATATATGTGCCATGTAAAATGCATGCTATTTGAATTGAAGCTGGGGACTCTCTGGACTGCCCCGAGTAGCGTAAGGTGGAACATGGTAAAACTTGTCAAGGAATGCTTCTTTATGTTTACATTCCAATATGTAATTGTGAAGAGCACCGGCAATACCAACATTTCACAAAAAGTTAGCCCATTCTTTCCATATTGTATCCAAAGTAATCTTTATTTCTCATAGAAAAAACACAAAACAACCAGCGCGTTACGTCCATTACATGTGGACTTCATTAGGGCATAATTATTGTCATTTAATGTATCAAGACCTGAGGCTTGCGGAAAACCATCAAATAGGACCATATGGATTCCTGGTGTGGATATTGGTCTATTCTTCATTAAGTCTCCATATATCTAGGGGCAAGCAAGGCTCATAAAGATCCCTGTATATGTAGCTGGGAGGCACCTTGATATGCGCCGTCTCCCCTCTCAAAACCTGACGTCTCTCCGTGAGTCCTCTTTACATTGTATATTTGGACTTGTTTTGGGGAATAAGGAGGGAGGTGCGATGCCGTATAGGCTCGATGTTTCATCTTTTTTTTTGTTGACATTTGTTTTATTGTAGGAACAGTGAGCCCTTGAAGCAAGCTATTCATCAGCTGGCGTAGCGTCAACTTTTAGCCACTGTCAGCTATTTGTGCAAGTTATAACACCCCACCAGCTCCCTCCCTAGCCCCCCCTCCCTCCTGGTGCCCATTTAAACTACTTTTACCACCATGGTCTTGCAGTGTGTGTTCCTTCAGAGGTAAACCCCGGTTGAGTTATGCCGGTGGCTCAGTCAGGCGCAGTCAGGCGCAGCAATTTTAGATATCTAGGGCAGGTGAGTTCTGTGAATTCCTGGGAGATAAGTGTTATAGACGGATCTCTCGGAACATATCCCCCTTTAGTTTGAGTGTCAATGAGGGCCTCTACATGCCCAATAAATGCCACATTTGCTGTAGACAGGTCTGTCTATTTGGGACCCTGTCCGTACCCCTGAAGGCCAATATAGATTGGTGTGCCACCCCCAGCGCCAGTGTGAAATGTCTGCCCCTATTAGATTTAAGTGGGTAAGTCAGCGGGTTGGTGAGGCCTGCAAAAGGGAAATCGAGGAAGCTGGTTGTTGAAATGTGTATTGATATTTGAAAAAATGTCTTCCCAGAATTGATTCAATCGGTGGCACTCCCCGACAATGTGCAACATTGTCCGAGGGAAGTCGCAGCATCTCAAACACCTGTCACTCCATTCCGGATTCCCTCTATTAAGAATAACCAGAGTTAAATATCAGTATGTAGCGATTTTTGTTGCTGTTTCCATAATGGACGCATTAGACGCTGTATGTTGCGCCCGATAGCAAATGTCTCACTATTCACCAAGAGATAATTGTCACCCTAGTTCCAGTTCCCACCTCAATTGGTTGGGAGATTTTGAATCAAGCTCCTCACCCATCAACATCCCATATAGTTCAGAAACGAGGCGATAGTCCATTTCCTTGCTGAGAAGCCACCTCTTAAATTTAGTCAGGTGTAGCTGCGCAGCCCCTTCGCATCCCGGCTGCAAATGAATGCTACTTTGAGATCAGACTGGAGAAGTTTTTTTTCTCTGATTAGACCTGGAAGTTTATTGGGGCATTATTTTAGCAACACCTATGGTACAATCAACATGTTATATATGGATCTGATCTACCCTGAACAAAAACTTAAACTTTTATATCAAATATAGATTGGGTACCTTGTCGACAAAGGAATACCTAGTTAAATGTGGAAGGCTCCTTATAAGTGACGAAGGCTCCTCATAAGTGACGAAAACTGTAACTGTAATTTTGGGAGAAGGATAATCTATTGCTCCTTTTGCTATTTTGCGTTATACAAGTCTTAGCACATATGGCTTGTGCCCCTTTTTGGGAAATATCAGATTAAATGCATTGTCGCGGTATTACCGTTTTGTTTCAGAACAGATGATGAATGTTTTTTATTTCAATCACCTCATACCTATGGGCAGCTTGAATGAGGGGGCTAGTAGCAGCTCCAGGAATTTGATTAGGCTCCAACAATAATGCATTTAATTATGGAGCACTATAGTGCCTATGCTCCCTATATAAAATGTGTGCATCTATACCCGCAGATCTTGATTGCCAGTTGTTGCATTAATGAACGCCATTGTTTGTACCCTGTAAGCCAGCACGGTTGATAGGAGATTACTGTTTTATGTGATTTGATGTATCTTGGGGAATACCAACACCATTTCCTTAATGTATATGCACTTGCTCTTTACGCAGTTGTCAAGTTGTAGCTGCGCGTCCTGCGGGCTCTACTGTCCTTACTGTTTGTAGCTTGTTGGAAAATGCGATTTACAAGAGACTGTTTTATCTGATTTTAAGTGTGTATAGATTTTACTATTTATTATTGTATGGCAGAAACCCGAAACAATAAACATTACATTTACACTCCTCTCTAATGCTAATCGAACATATATTCTATAGCAACAAAGACAAAGAATCTCTGTGCTGCTGGAAAACTATTACCCACATATATTCTGTATTGAAGGTCTCATCATAAGATGCTACATATAGTACCCGGGTACATGCAACTATTTCCCTCCTCTTTCAGAAGTATTTTAGTGGGAATCTTCTTTACTCATAATATATTTAAACACTCATGCGTGGGACATATACTCTGGGGCAGATTTATGTTAACTGGCGCATCCCCAGGGATGCGCCAGTTAACATGCGCCACAGTGCGCCAAAGCTCCGCCAGCCATGGTGCACCGCATTTATAATGCGGCGCACCATGGTGCAAAAACGGCACAGATGCGTGACGCATCTGTGCCGGAAATGTGTCGCATTGCTGGAGATGCGTCGCAAGCGCAACGCAGCTCCAGCAATGCTCGGGGGTGCCCCATTTTAACAATGCTGCATCAAGACCTACGCCTGCTTCAAGCAGGCGCAGGCTTTTGACGCAGCATTGGCTTAAAAGTGACTCAGTGAAATCTCATAGATTTCACTCAGCCACTTTTGCGAGGCGCACCTGCCCCGGAACGCCCACCCTGCGCCGGAACGCCCACAAGCGGCGCAGGGCTTTACAACGTGACGCATCTGCCTAGATGCGTCACGTTGTAAATCGTTCGTAGGGATGCGCCACGTTTACGCCGCCTTGCGTGACGCAACAGCGGCGTAAACGTGGCGCAAGGGCCTCATAAATCTGCCCCTATAAGTTTAAAGACATAGTAAAATGCTGAGACATAATGCTGGTGTAAAACCTATCTCTGCAGAGGATTATAACCCTGCAAACAGCTCACCTTCACTGCACTCTTCTACTGCAGCAGAAGGCTTCATAAATTAATGTCTGTGACAGCCCAAGAATAACATAATTATCTCAATCAGAAAAATACGTTAGAAAGCCAATTTATCATTTATGATTGCAGTGCAGAGAATAAAACCACATTACTCAAAGGTTGAACTAAAAGGAAAAGACAGCACAAAATGTGGAAATGCAAGTTTAGACAAAAATCTGCAAAGAAGGCAAATTAAAGCAAATGTTTGTTTATTCATGTTTATTTTATTATGTTTATTTATGTAAAACAGCAACAATTACTCACATGGAGTCTCGTGGTGCCACCTAGGGATATTCTAGTACAACCCTGCTGAACGGCCAATTGAATAACTGTTTCAATTATGTGTTTTGGGAAAATGGGCAGGTTTCCAACTTTTTCATAAAGCAGAAGAGAGCAAATGCTCAGCCGAACACAGCTCCAATGCTCAGCAGCTTGAAATCGAAAGACTCCACCAACCTATATTTTCATCCTGGTTTTCTCGATGGGAAAGTGAACTTGTTTTTTGATCTCTTATGGCTTGAGCCAGAGTATATGTTCTGAATTTCTTCGTCAAAATGGAAGGGCCCAAATTATTTTAGATCATATATAACATATGCCCTCCTAATTTCGCACGTTAGGTCTTAAAGTGGAATGTAAATCTATTTGATATATTCTAGTTTAGAAATGCTCGTCTTGGCAAGGCGTAGATAAGTGATACTCAAAGTACGGCCCGGGGGCCGCATGCGGCCTTCCTGAACTTTAGTTCTTTACACAGGGACCTGGGATGCTGTTTATTCGACTCAGCACTAACCTTAAAAGAAGTTGAATAAACAGGCAAGCATTTATTCACTGGTTAATTGAATTTAAAGAAAGTAATTTACTATGTTGTCCTGCACTGCTTAACTATAGGAACACCTTCATTTTTGAAGTCATCTTGCATCAACAGTGTGATGTTTATGTGATAAAGTCTATTCAAAATGTAAAAAAGTCTATTTCATTAACATGAAGAACCGTTTCACCTTAGTACACCAGATTATATCAGTACATTGGAAGTATTTTGTAGAAACATTAATTCTTCCCTCTACTTTAACAAACCTGCCACTAGTGAACAAGAGTCATGGTAGTTATTATGTGCACTCTTTGGGTGAACTACGTTCCTATTATACATGAAAAATATTATAGTTTATTAAATCAAAAACAGGAGAAGGTTTTGCATAGTGCACACCCTGAAGTCATGTATTTCAAGGTCAACATATGCCTATGATCACACAATTTGGTTAACCCTTCAGCGCGGCGCGAATTTTCAGTCACTAGCCAATGAACTGCCTCTTAGTGATGACATTCAGGCTTTGTGTGGCATCTAGCAATTCCAGAGTGCACTGCCCTGTCTTCTATCAAGATGTCATTACCCTTCCTAAGATGCCAGGTGCTTGGTAGCCCATGTTAGAGGTGTGACTACCCTTGGGCTACACTCCCTCAAGAAAATTGGTTTAAGCAATAGTCTCCGCTCTCTGTCCCTGTCTCCGGACATTCTTCAAAGAAAGGACCTTGTATCTTCACCTCCTGTGCTCAATCGTAACAGGCAGAGTCTTTCTTCATATAAGTGAGACTCGTAAGTTTTGTAGCACCAATAGTTCTGTCTCTATAGTATTGCGCCTCCAACCACTTGAGGAGGTATGGATATTTTAAACCTGCCTGTTCACGCCCTTCCTATTGCGGATCCAGGGGTTTATTTAAAATCTGCCAGGTCTTTTTGATGGCCTCGGGTTGTATTACATAGGCCATTCGTTTACTTGGGCTTAATATGTAGCGCGATCGCTGCTCCGGGTTTCCTGATACCCAGTCTCGAATCTATTGTCAATGAGCGGTCACCTGTAAGGAGGCCATTTTCTCTATGTAGGCTGCATGCAGCCTACATACAGAAAATGTAGAGTGCGCATGACTGCTTTGGTAGGCCCCAGGGCCAACCAAACAGTCATGGTACTCAGAGTGGTGCAAGCCACTCCTTCTGACCCGCCCACATGCCTGCCCCCAACTAGGCATATCCTCCCACCTGCACTCAATCAGTCATACCCTTGCCTTATGCTTTCTCGCAGCGCGAGAAGCAGAAATAAAATGGTATTTAAAATACCATTTTATTTTCTGATTGTCACACTGCGAGAAAGCAGTGGGGCGGAGATCCTCCACTCTAATGGAGGAGCCGCCCAAGCACTGCTGCATGAGTAGTGACAAGAGTGGATGTCCCCTCTGTCACCAAGGGGCACTCACTCTGTTGGACTGGTCACTGTAAGGGAAGGGCAGAGGGGGGCAAGTGACGAGCTCCACAGATGAATAGAAAATGTGGTAGAACTAAGTAGAACACAAACAGCAGATGAGCACCACATGGAGGAACTGGACACAGGATAATGAAGGAAAAAGGCATGTTCGAAAAAGACACACATGGTGAACATTTGGTTGGCATGTATAACAACAAAGGGGATACGTATTCCAGTAGAAATAAGACTTTTCTAGACAGGACCAAGTATAAACCACAAGGCCAGTATACTTCACTCACCAACAGTCGCGATTCATAATTCTGCGCCGACCATCCTAATTTGACTTCTTTTAACCCTACCAAAGGGACCCCCAAAAAGCCTCACTAGCACTCTTGAGGTAGTTTTAGATCACTGACACACCCACTCATCAGCTCCGCACACCTGCATGTAGCATCACATCTATTTTATTGTAAAGATATCCGACAAAGAGGCCTCTTGCAGGGCCCGTGGTGCATTGCAGCACCGGCCCCACAAGGAGCAAAAAGCCAGATGACGAAGCATGACAACCACATGCGTGTGTCAGTGCATCACTTCCTATTAAGGAAGATCCCCCTCACCATTTTCTATACCAACCACTCTCCTAAGTCTTAAATAGACAGAAACAAGTAACCCCTTTGTTGTTATACATGTTAACTTTATAATGTGCATTAGTACTGGACCTTGATAACACTCCTTGTCCCTCTCTCTATATGTTATATGATCATTGGATTGAACCAGACACAAGTGTGACAGAAAAGGGGCACATACTAAGCATTTGCGGACAAGAATGAGACCCTGGTGAGAGAATAAAAAGACACTAGCTACACCGTTTTTATTATCATGCATGTGGGTGTCACACTTCAGATTATCACTGTCAGCTCTAGAGCTTAATACAAAAAAGGTTATGAATTGAGAACTACCCACACTCTCATTGTCTGTACTTAAGGTGCTGGTGTAGCTGTACCTGCAAGACCATGAATTAGTCATTTGCATGAAGAATGTCAATGCACTGACTGCCCTGTCCTTTTCAACATTTATGATACACTCTTTTGTGGTAATACGCATGGATGAGCACCAAGGGTCTGAGATAGAAATCGCTTTGGGACTGGACTCTTTTTGCTCACCCTATGGTCGGCAAGAATGCACTTTTCCAGTTGACAACACTGAGCTGAGAAACACCAACCTTAATGTGAGATTTAGACAAACAGGAGGGTGAGCATTTCCTCAAATTAGCAGGAACGAAAGGAGTTTAACAGTAAAAGCACTACTTTTACTTTTTAGTTTTCATTTTCATTTAATAGCTTCCTTCTGGCATTCGCTGTGATTCATAAACTGTTTAAAAAATTGGGTTAATTCAGATAAATGAGCTGAGAAATTATCGAATTGTTGTGGTTGCTGAAGAGAAACTAATTTAAAGAGAAGTTAGTTAGACATAAATGAGTTCATCATTAATAAGCCAAGCTGAGCGTTGCAAGTTATTGATTGACTTAGTGTAGACGAAAGGAACATTATGGGATTTTTACGTAGCTGGATCTCACTCTTGCTTAGTTTGCTGTTGCGGATAATTTATTTTAATATTTTATTTTAGTTGGAGTTTTTGTAAACTACTTCTAGCTACCTAGCAGTATCTTCAGAGCACTGAAATTACATTTAGAGGAATCCAGGGACAGGGTGTCAGATGACGGGGAAAGGGAGTGTTAAAAGATGACTGCCATGGAATGTGAATCCTGAATAGTGGTAAAGCCATATGACGCATAAATAAGACACCAGTATCTAGCTTTTGTTAAGTTAAGAGTTAGTTTGTATTGTTCTTTTTCTTGATAGTTTTATTTATAGTGACGTTAGATGATTTCTGTTTGATCTTGCTGATAATGATTGTTTATTGCGTTTTGTTTCACTCTAGTTAGGTTAAGAATTATGTTTTATTGTTCTTTTTCTTGATAGTTTTATTTATAGTGACGTTAGAGGATTTTTGTATGATCTTGCTGGTAATGATTGCTTATTGCGCCTTGTTTCACTCTAGTTAGGTTAAGAATTATGTTTTATTGTTCTTTGTCTTGATAGTTTTATTTATAGTGACTTTAGAGGATTTCTGTATGATCTTGCTGATAATGATTGCTTGTTACATTTTATTTCACTCAATTGGGTGACCTTGAATCTACAGCTAAGATGCTGACTTTAATGCCCACACCTCTTAATGCAGAATTGCATCTCCTTATATTCACCTTAATGTAAGGGAAAGACAAGCATCTATAGGATCCTCATGTTTATCCCTCGGAGTGTGACAAGGATATTGCAAGATAGGTGATGCCACTATCAAAAGCACTTGTGTATATATGAGCTTTGCTAAATAGCTATCTTTCAGGCAAGAGTTACACCACACACATACAACCCCCAAACACACACACATACACACCACTACACATACAAACACAGAAACCTTTCAATGCATCTTCCATCATTTTTCACAGTACCAACATGTGTTCTACACTTTATTTTGCCGCTTCTTAGCGCAACGTATAATTTGTATAATTGTTGATTTTAAGAACAAATATACCTGTAGCTGAACGCCGCTCTTCGGCGCAACGCTCTTTCCTCAGCCTGATTTTCTCTTCCGCTCCTGGCACCGATCCGCCACGGCTTGTGCCGTTTGCAGCGGCGGAGCCACACGAGCTCGACTTCCTCCATCCGGCCTCACATCCTCACTTCCGCCCTGCTGGTCAATTGGCAGGTTAGCGGGCTAGTGAGTTTCTCTCCACTTGGTATTTAATGATGCAATGGCGGAAGCGCAGCGGACGAGCGCAGCGGGAGCGCCGACTTCGCGCCGAAGTCGTGCCAAAGTCCTGCCCGTCTGCACCCGTCCACGCCTGGACGGGACCCGGGGCCTTCCCCTCTGCCCCGGGCCACATAACATACTCCCGCTCTGCTCTATTGAGTCTACAGCCAGCTCCCTGTACTTTTGCCCCTATCTTCAATTGTCAAGATGCGCCGTTAAAATGTCCTAAATGCGCTCCCACGCTAGACTCTGTCACCCCGGTTATAGGTACCTTCTCACCCACTTTCTGGGTTATCCCACCTGCCACGCATCAGGTTTCCTCTACTACGCTCAAAACATGTCCTCATCTGAACTTTATTAGCATAAATTGTCGATCTCTCTCTAAACATAAGAGAGACATCTTTGACCTCCTTGAGTCATCTAGCCCGGCAGCCATGTTTGTAATGGAAACATGGCTAAACGAGAGCTCCGGCCCTGACATCGCCATGGCTCTCCCCAACAACTACACCTTTGTGGGGAGAAACCGTGTTCTCAAGGAGGGCGGAGGTATTGCTGTAATCTTTAAAAGAGAATTCTCCTGCAAATGGGAAGACCTAGATTTTCCTAATTGCGAAGCTGGTCTCTTTAAACTTCTACTCTCTCCCTACTTTACTCTGACTGGAACCCTTATCTATCGTCCCCCTGGCTCGGCCTGTGCATGGGCTTCTGCTCTCCCAGAGCTCATTGCCCCTTTGATGTTACAATCCACTAATTTTCTTATAGTGGGTGATCTAAATATTCATTTTAATCAAGCATCTTGCCCCATTAGCACGCGCCTACTACAGGATTTAGCCGCCTTGGATCTCCACCTACATAACTCTGGCCCTACCCACAAAGCTGGCAATTTATTAGATCCCATTATCTCGAATCTTAACTGCATTACTCACCACTCTTCCTCTCCTGTTATCTGGTCCGATCACTTCATTATTGACTTTTCAATCAAGATATCTGACCACAACTCCTCCACTAGCTTACATCCTCATAAAGCCAGTAGGAACTGGAAACGATTAGATAAGGGCAAATTGAACATCTGCCTTGAAAATTTTAAACCTACGCTTTCCACCGTTACTACTAAGGAGGTGTCTGTCGTCAGCTCTTGGCTGATATCAGCCTTAGATTCTTGCCTCCCAACCCAGAGAAATAAGTCTCAGATCCATCATCCTCCGGCACCCTGGTTTAATGATTCACTCCGCCAGGAAAAATCTTGTTGCAAGAAATTGGAACACATTTGGCGCTCCAATTACTGTACGGATAATAAAACAAGATATAAGGCTGCCCTTCTTGCTTACCACTCTGCTTGGGATACCGCCAGAGCTAACCATGCTAACATTACCATACTCAATGCCCAAAATCGACCGAAGGCCTTGTTCAAAGTAGTAAAAGATCTTTCAGGCATGTCTTCTGCACCTAAAGACCCTTGTTTGGACACAGTACAATGTAACGCCCTTGCAAATTTCTTTCTGGAGAAAATAGATAAGATCTATGCTATTTTTAGCGCCACTCCCATTTTATCTACCACTCCTGATCCTCAACTACCCATCCCTTGTCTTGTCGATGCATCTAGTCTAACTCCCACTGCCCCCCAACTCCACTCCTGGGAACCGATCTCGCCCTCGCTTTTTCAAAAAAACCTACACGAAATAAAAACTGGCTCTCCCCTTGATCCTATGCCTCCACAAATACTGTGTACCTTGGATCCAGCCATACTCCAGATCATCCTGGATCTTCTGAATGCTTCATTGGTCGAAGATTCGGTCCCCAATGAATGGAAACATGCGATGGTGCGATGGTGGTTCCATTGATAAAAAAGGCCAACGCGGACCCAAACAATCCCTCCAACTTCCGTCCTTTATCCCTGCTCTCTTACTCCTCTAAGGTTCTTGAAAAGCACATTAACTCTCTTCTCACCTCTTATGTTGAATCCTCTAATCTTCTTCACTGTTCACAATCCGGGTTCAGGGCTGGCTTCTCCACTGAGACCACGCTTCTTGGTGTGTCTGAGACCATCAGAAGACAGGTGGACAACGGGGAGACAGTGGCACTCATTCTGCTAGATTTGAGTGCCGCATTTGACACCGTCTCCCATTCCATCCTGCTGTCCACCTTGAAATCTGTGGGTATTGACGGCCCTGCCCTGGCCTGGATTGCTAGTTTTCTTTCTAATCGCACCTTTCAAGTCTTTTCCTCCACTTCTGTTTCCTCCATCTTCACTTCCCCTCACGGCGTTCCCCAGGGGTCTATTCTCAGCCCTCTTTTTTTAATCTTTATGTGAGACCTCTAGCTTTCTTGGCAGAGCAAGCAGGCCTCACGATCTATTCTTACGCAGACGATACGCAAATCGTCTACTCGCTATCCACAAATAAACATCCCCCCACGTCTTCCCTGCAGTCCGGGCTGGAACAAATCTCCAACTGGATGCACAGACATAAATTAAAACTGAATGGTGACAAAACAGAGCTGCTTCTATTCGGTCCAAATCCATCGCTTTGGGGCCCGCAACATTGGCCTCATCAGATGGGCCCTACTTCTACCCCTTCAGCTACCGCCCGCAACCTCGGGGTCCTTCTTGACAACCAGCTTCACTGAAGCAACATGTTGTAAAAGTCTCTGCCACCTGTACCACCATCATAAGGTGGCTGGGAAAAATCACGTGGATGCTTCCAGCTGACACCCTGAGGACCGTGGTCCAGGCCCTTGTTACCTCACTGATGGACTACGGGAACATTCTGCTCCTGGGTGCCTGTAAGGAGGTAATAAAGAAATTTCAGGTGGTTCAGAACATGGCAGTTCGCCTTATCTGTAACTTGCCTGCCAGGTCCTCGGCCGCCATCCATCTGCGCAAGCTGCTTTGGCTGCGCATTGAGAGCCGAGGGAAATTTAAAGCTCTCTGCATAATGCACAGCAGAAAAACGGGTAAAGCTCCGAAATATTTGTCCTCTTTAGTACAGCACTATGTCCCCTCCCGTACGCTGAGATCCTCCACGCAAAACAAGTTTCAGACCCCCCGTGTCAACAAAGCCAAAATGGGCGGTCGCTCGTTCGCTTTACTGGCACCCTCCTTATGGAACTCCATGCCTCAATCCTTGCGATCTTAAATTTGTTACCTGACATTCCGTAAAGGAATTAAGACCTGGCTTTTTAATACTTAACATGCGTGCCCATTCCCTCTTAACTTAGCTCACCTTCTGTTTGCTTTAGCGCCGGGAAACCTCAGGGTAGCTGTGCGCTCAATAAATGCAATTATAATAATAATAATAATAATGTGTGTTTGAATGTAATGGTCTGACAAGATAAGGATGCAGTGAGCTGCTCTCTTCATATTAACACCAGTGTCCTCATCAATTGTGGAAGTGTCTTGCAGTCACCTTAAAAAAGACAACTTATCTGGAGTTTGATGTGCAGTCTGGCATCATATATTTTTTGAAGCACAAAGGTCTTGCAAACCCATCATCACAGCTGTGCCACATGCCCAAACAGCCACCTAGATAGCAGCATGCCTGTATGTTTTTCTCGGTTTGGCTAACTTGTTAGATTTTGACTAAGGCAGCACACATGCCCTGTCAGCAAAATCTATTGCTAGCAAAAAAAAACCTTCAAAAATGGCTTAGAGCCTGCTCATTGCTTACCATTGTTTGGCTTCCATGTCTCACGTGCTTCTCTGCTTCTGATTGGTCAGTGGCTACTGCTCCTTCCTACGTCCTCCAGGTGCCTCTGGTGTTGTCCCAGCCATGGAGTATGGACCTAGTATAGCTTTCTGTCTGTGGCTAGTGTCCTTTCACTGGCCACAGACTATTGCATGTAATTACTTTTTGACCTGCGCGCTAGAAAAATGCATGTCTGCAGTCTGTCTCCTACCTCTCCTTCGTGTTGCTTGTCCCCAAAACCTCCTCCTGCTGTCCGTTTTGTTGCTTGTCCTCTACCCCTCCTCCCCCCCTTCGCCTCCCTCATGCTGCTCAAAGCCAAGAAAAAAGGTGCCATGACATGGGCAGCATTGATCATCTGCAGGGCAGGACTGACCGATGCGGGCACCGGGCAATCCCCCGGTGCGCCGCACGGGTGAGGAGCCGGTTTGGGGCCCCTCGGGCCGTTTTTGTTACAGGGACGTTTTTGCAGCTTAGATAAATACAGATCCTATGTTA
Source organism: Lissotriton vulgaris (assembly GCF_964263255.1). Taxonomy (NCBI): domain Eukaryota; kingdom Metazoa; phylum Chordata; class Amphibia; order Caudata; family Salamandridae; genus Lissotriton; species Lissotriton vulgaris. The sequence continues at coordinate 1,473,032,546 of NC_141689.1, forward strand.
AAGAGTCATTTGGAACTAATGAACAAAATTAGTCTGTAAAGGTTGCATTGAATACCACTGTGATTGTAGTATGGTCACAACATCCTTTACCCAGTCCTCACCTTTACCCAATCACACCCATCCCACCTAACTGTCTCTTTTTCTTGTCACTTTGAGCGCGTCGAAATGTTACTATGTAGACTATATATGTGAACCTACAAGGAAGTTTTCATACCAATACCACTGAGACTCATGTCCTTCAATATGTGCCTGACCCAATGAAGTAATTGGTCTTTTGCATATCTTATTACTCGTGGTACTTCTTTGAATGATACTAAGTACACCAATCACTAAAATGTTTGAATAAATGGTTTTGTACTGCACATAAGGAATCGTAAATAATTCATTAATGCAAAAGTTTTCTATGATATATCCTTTGTTATAATCAATAGATCCTGACCACTGCATACATATCTATCTTAGCTGCAAAATCGGGCATAAAACAAAATCGGCCGAAAACCGGCCCGGCAAAGAGCTCGGCGGCACCCCTAACCCCCGGTCGGAGGGGGGGGCGAGCACTTTGCCAGTCCGGCCCTGACCATGTGGGGTAAACAATACATAGTTAGCACCACTGGAGGCTTCTAACTTTTCTCCTCTGAGGGCTATAGCCATGCACCAGTGCAGTGATATCATTAATCTGCAATGAGGTACTTGGCCTATGAATAATGACGGTGGGCAGTATTGATAATGTGCACTTAAAATACAGGTGCCACTAAAGGCATGCCCAATGTTTTACACTCCACAGAGTCCAGGAAAATGAATGGAACATTTGTAAAATAGTGGGTCAAGCAGAGTTATGAGTAAGCTAGTCCAGCATCTATGTAACACTACTGCATACACATCTAGGCTCATCTTCGGCACCTCACAAGCACCTCTTGTGCCCCAAACTCACATGCATTTAAAAGATAGAAATACCAACTGGTGAAGGCGAGTATAGAAATAATGTCAGCTGGGTAGACGTGACCTTCTCCTGAGCTTACTTGTTGGAGGAGAAGTTCACCCCCCAAATGCATCTGCATTTTTGTTCAGAAGCTGTACCTTATCGCTCCATGATGTGGTCCTGAAGAGTCCTCTAGGCTTAAAGTAGCCAGAAACCCATTGTTCACACTGATCTGTGTCCTGAAGCAGAAAACTAAAAGCTGAGCAGAGAGAGAGAAACACAAGGTGAAACCACCGCCAATGTCACTTTCACTGTAGCTCCCAATTATGCATGGTATGAGAAACACACAAGTAGAGGCTGGGGTGTGTCTTCCCAGACACTCTCAGCATCTCTGTTTGCATGCTGTCAGTATCTATGCCTATTGTATCCCACAGTGGAGAGGGTTCATGGGTACATGGAGCAGCAGATATACCCTTTGCTCCATGAATGCCTTGCACTGAGGACATGCGCAGTAGACTGAGCATGTTTATCTATATAAGGATAGCTTGTCCTGCTGTATGTACAGACCACCTCTTTCTGATTATATCAGTTTAAAACGTCATGGGGCGGTTCAGACAAATGACATATTGGACCACTTATAATATATATGTTTCAGTATTTTACAATATTCTGGTGCACGTCATGAGAAATGTTTTCACCCTATGATACCTATACATAATGTAAGCACCTTGGATCCTATTCACGCAGGTAAAGCCAGTCATAAACCTATGTTTATGATGGAATTTACCTTTTTTCTCCTGGCAAGAATTCTCACAGAGAATCCTGGCTGCTGTAACCCCATTTGCAGGTGTGTAGAGCTCTGTCACAAGAATGGAGACCTTTTAATCAGAAATCCCCTCAAGAGGTGGGAAGTGGGGTTTTCCACATGGCTTGCCTAAACAGCTTAGGAATAAACACATACATGTACCATTATGCGCATTTCTAATCTTGAACCACGGGCCGTTCCGGGATAGAACATCAGAAAAAATATCAACAGGTAAGCAGGTATAGATTTTCTCTAACTAACTCCACATATATGTATCAACGCCGTACATATATCTTCAAGGCATGTAGTCATGGAGTTAGGAGTGTTAAGTATATACTTTCATATCTGCACTTACCTTCCAATATTTTGTCCCTCGATATTCTGTCTTCGATATTCTTATATGACGATATTCTAGGGATTGCTATTCAGTAACACAATCATACAGAAAGCAGCAACCATCACAAAACAGTCAGAAAAGAACAGCCTCCACCTAAAGGCACTTTTTGTCTGTTTCCTATTCAGAACATTCCCAGGAGCACAGCTAATAAGATGAAACAGGTGCAGGTTGCGAGGCGATATCGGCCCTCTCGATATTCAGGGGTTGATTTTCAGGGTGTTCAACTTTCTGTCCGACTTCCAGAGACAAGAAATTAACTATGGTGCCTGTACCAGGTTGTTTTTAAACAGTAAATAGTGTGATGAAGGAACTTCAATCCCTCCTATAGATAGCTCCCCTATTGCAATACTGGCGACTGTATTTCTTTTGTGAGATTCATCCTTTTCTCACAAGGATTCAAATACATTTTGGACACTTCTCTGAACAATGACGGAGAGTTGCATGACTGCCTTGCAGTATCCAGTCTAAACAATGTTGCTTAATTTCTTTCTCAATAACAAGAAAAGACGCCCTCTTCTATCCAAGACCCGCACCATCTCTCATCCATGAAGATGTCACATTGACTAAAAGCTTTGAACTTCAGTGAGTCCGATAAACAATACCTCTGCCCACCTGATACGATTTTCCTCGACCAAGATTGATGGCAGACAAGAGGAAGCACAAACATGACAGAGAAGTTCATAGAATTCATGACATATTGTTAGGAGGCTGCCAAACGATGCGTACCCTCCTCGACAGGCATTTCTGCTAAAATGTAAAAAGAAAATCAGAAAAATGTATAGTGAAAGGGAGTTAAAGGGGGACTGTTTCCGAACATACAATTTTTGTGAAAAGCTTACATTGTTTTGAATTGCCTGTTGTGAGCTAATGTGTCTTACTTAACTCGTCAAGTACAGTGCATTGGGGATCGGTAGACAATCTTACCTCAGAACAAGTGACGCAGTTACGCTCAACGTAACACTCTTCCACAGACGGAGAAACGCAAGCATCTTACAGGGGCACGTACATCCCCTTTGCGTCTTTGAGCTCTCCATTTTTAAATCCAATTGCTCATCCTCCCCTGGCGGCTCCAGCACAGCTGTGGTTCTTTAGTTTCTCATAAATTTCCCTTCAAGAGCTCAGATTCGCTGCTCGTGTAATTTCTGAATGTGCAAATCTGGCCTCCATTCCACCACCGCCTCTATTGCTTATCAATGTGGGCCTAGTCTCATTTCTTCCACTCGGGAGCAGCTGAGGTGATCTTTCTTGGTGACAGAGAGAGTGCCGCGCGCCGCGACAGTGATAAATAGGGGAATCAGACAGAATTCTCACTGGGCTGTTTATGATGAAATACCTCTAAATAAGTGCTCTGAGTGCCGCCTCAGATATCCTTTTTTTTATTATATGTCACACTCCTCTACCCCGGGAGAACTCCGACTGCGGACAATTTCGTTATTTTTCATTTTTTGCTTTGCTTGTGAGTTTCTACGCTGCACTTTGTTGCACGTTCAAGGACTTGGAATTTAGACATGTGACTTATCCATAAAAATAAAAATATACACAAACAAGCCTGCATCGAAATTCGTTTTTCCATTCTGCTGAAGTGCCTGTCTAACATTCGTGAACAAACTACCCCAGCTGAGATTTAAATGTTCAAATCACAGTAAAAACATAACATTTAATTCAAAACATAAACTCGTTCTCATGAATCCAGAGAATGTATACATAATGCGGTCATTAAATGACATTTAGTTTAAATAAGTTACACAAATCTAAATTTCTATGCACATACATTAATTAGTAATTTGTGGGAAACACACAACCATTTTCAGAGTAAGTATATTCTAGAATCCACTTCTCCTTTTTTTGGCCCTTAACCTAATTTTCTTTCACCTCGCATTTATGCTTTGCACCATATTCCACTAAAGAGGCCTCACCCTATATAATTTACCCCAGAATTTTCAATCCTTAGTGCACTTTTCAGTTGGACGGTTCCACCCCCGAGGGGTTTGCTTCTGAATAAAATCCTCAGTCCTAACGTGGTACCCTCAATTTATCTCCGTCAGATTTCTCCTAATTTTTTATCCATCTCTAAGAAACATTCTTTTTTGGTTCCCGGCCATCAGCCTTTTAATTATTGTACATTAAGATCCTTATCCAAAAACATACTCAGTTTTCCATTGCTTAATCTTTTATCTTTCAGATGACCCCATATCCCATACTCTTTAAGAAAACCCTATTATACAAGGGCTTGTCTTTCCATCTGCCACAACTCAGTTCTTCGGATTTCCACTTTATTTTGCTTACTCCCAGAAAACCATCAATACTCCCTCACCTCACCCCTAGCACTGAATTCAATTTTTGATTTGCATATTATATATTTCCTCTCATGTATTGCTCTTGATCCCATCTCTTCAGTAACAGCCTTCCCTCATTGTCTTGCGTCCTAAAATAGAAAATCTAAATTTTCAAATTTAAAGAGAAATTTGTAGCACATATCACTAGGTCTGCCTAACTGATTTTTGTAGGGCTTATTTCTGAAAAAATGGAGGAAGCTTTCACACCAAGTCAGAAACTGCTTATTCTGAATAATGGTCAATGTTTGTGCTATGCAATAATTTGCGGCACTGCTCTTTGTATATGGCGGCCATTTTTAGTTTGCCAATTTAGCATGATAGGCACACCCATGATAGAACAATAAAAATTATCATTTTATTTTTAGTATTCCAGTTGCCAGCAGGCTAGGGTGGGCGAAGCGTGGCTGAGCCCCCATGAAGTTGGGGAGGAGAAGGGGCTGCTGCTGCACCTAAAGTGTGCATGACTGTTTGGCCGGCCATCTCAGGCCGGCCAAACAGTCATGGGAACTTTCGAACAATTTTTGAAAAGGCATGGAAGCAGTTGCCAAGTGGATAAAAAACAGCTGCCTTCAACTAAACTTCAACAAAACAGGAGTACTCATCATGGGCCCACACTGATGCCTGGAAGGACACCAGGTGGCCCCTCCGCCCTCGGAAGTCTACCCACCCCCACGGACCACGCACGCAACCTGGGAATCATCCTGGACTCCGAACTCAAATGGACCGCCAGATTTACAACTCTCGTCCTAATTCCATAACCTCCACCTCCTATGCAAGACCTTCAAATTGATCCCCCTCGAACACAGAAAGACCGTCACACACGCCCTGGTCACCGGCAGACCCGACTACGGCAACGCACTCTACACCGGAATAAACAAAAACCTCACACGCAAGCTACAGAACATCCAGAACGCCGCCGCAAGACTGGTCCTCAACCTGCCAAGACTCTGTCACATCTCCCAGCATCTGCGCACACTCCACTGGTTCCCCATCGAAGCTAGTCACCTTCAAGGTGTTAACCCACGCTCACAAGGCCCTCCACAACACCGGAACAGCATACCTGAACAGCCGATTCAAATTCCATGCACCCCAAAGGAACCTACGATCAGCCCAGCTCTCCTACACCATGGTCACCCGCACCAGAAAGACCAGATCAGGCGGCCGCTCCTTCTCCTTTCTCGCAGCCAGAGCCTGGAACGCCCTCCCTCTCCACCTCAGACAGACAACATCTCTCCCCATCTTCACAAAAAGCCTCCAAATCAAAACATGGCTCTTCAACAGACCCCCTCCTTGATGGACTGAAACCTGCAAAAACCCAGCGCCTTGAGACCCTCACAGGTGAGTGGTAGCGCTTAACAAACATGTGATTGATTGATTGATTCCATGTTTTCCACCCAGGCTGCATTACAGCCTGGGTGGAGAACATTCCCATACTCACTTTCCCTCTCTGAGAACCGAACCACAACACTCAGACCAATCACACCACTGCTATCAGCAGCGGTATGATTGGTCAGGAGAGTCTGGAGCCTGGGTGTATACTGTTCATTCTTTCCTGCAGGGAGAGACGGCAGCTGGCGATTGGCACCAGCTAATACGTTTTCTTTTTTATTTCCCAATGCCCCCACCTTCCCCACATTCCCCACCTTCCTGCCACCGTCCTCTACCAGCCTCAACTGAATGTGAATAAGGAATACAAGATTCATGTTTAAAACTAAACATTATGGCACACATATTTAAATCTCTAGTTTCTACAATGAATACATTCAATAAAGAATTTCTCTGTTTCACACACATTAATAAAGTTAAGTCACACAGTGAATATGTCACATGCACCAATATAATTGCCTTTCTGTGAGGTGTAAGGGTAGAGTCTAAATTGCTCTGCTCCACTTACATGACATTGCTGAAAGTTGAGCAGTTTTTTTTTACCAAGATTTTGCTTTTTATTTGCTTTTATGCTTATTTTTGAGTTAAAAGTTTTTCAGTGGGAGTACTTTGTATTTTTCTACCAGCAAATTACAACCTCGGCAAGATTTCTGGGATGACTCAGGAGTCAGAGCTGCACATTCATTACCAGATGTGCCTGAATCACCAAAAAAGAAAAACAAAACATAATATGGATATTGAAAGTCCACCAACTGGAGCTTTCTGGGTGCAGCTGTGATAACCGTAGGACAGCAATCATGTTCATTGTGATGATAATACACTAGCCTGGTAATACAATGTCTGGCAGAACTGCATGAAGACAGACAAAACGTAATCACTGTTCATCTTCAAGCCCAATTTCTTCCGAAAGGGTTTTTACATTCTTTAGCTGCTTTCTCCCGTACATTTTTATTAAAGTATAACAATGTGAGAATTAGACTACTTTTGTTTTTTGATGGAAATTCCTTTCCCCTATTTGATGGTTGGCATTTGATTGCAATGTTGTAGGGTTAATGGGGAATGTTTACATTATATGTGGTAATCCCTTTATTTTGTAATTGTGTTACTGGAATTTATTGCTGCGCAGTTAGGGCGAGTTTAGACTTAACCGCATGCGCGCTAGCGGTTTTCCCGCTGAGTGCTGAGATTTCAAAAATCCTGCGTTACATGACAAGGTCAACTCGTCACATGCACAGCGCAGGTAACTCCCATGACGAGTTGACCTTGTCACACGCATCGAAGGGGTTGAATGGGCTTCAACACGCAGAAACATGTTTTCTTCCGCTTTTCAAAGGCAACTTCCTATACTTTTGGGTTTTTTCTGTATTAAAGTGTTATGACCATATTGTTTGTACAGGAATTGCATTTGACTGTAATTCAAAAACTTGTGTTAAATGTACAGAAATCGATTTACCACACATAAAACATGTTTTTACTTCATTTCCGTCCTTAATTAAATGACCGTAAAGCCTAAAACCTTGGACGTATGTAAATAAAGTTTTACTGTGAATGGTAACACAAATCAGCATATGGATGAAGAGTGGAGAGTAACACAGTATAATGCAAATTATCAGTTACATATTAGTCATGGTAGTGATTGCAGTACATTCAGTGCTAGAGATATTAAATGTGAGCAGTGGTGACATGGGATTGGCTATCAATAGTGCAGCAGGTGCAGTGAAACCAGGGCCCGAGTTTTTAGGCTATCCACTTCACCCCAGTTAGTGACAGTTTTTTAATATTAAACAGGGGATGACATTAGGGCGTGATGGGCACATGGGATTGGCGCATGCTGGAGATGGTGATTTTTGTGAATTTACGGTGCTCAAAGCAGTGACACAGCTTTATTTGAGGAGCACAAGGACATTGCCGTGTTGGAATCCTCAGGAAGAAAATTTCTTTACGTGAAATTTGCTGTCAGGGGATTAGGGTTGTCAAATAATTGTTTATTTAAAGAATAGTGGGGAGGCTATGGATGGTTTGAGATAGTATGTTCATGATAGGTGTGAGAGACGATGGAAGGAATGAGAAACTAGACAGAGGGGCATCTTCACAATGAAATGTCAGAGTGCGGAGCTGCACCAGATCTGGCAGCGCCACGTACTGACATTTTCAAAACACAGGGATGCGCCATATTCACAAGAATATGGCGCATCCCTGTGTTTCCCATAACGAAACAAGCTGCCTATAGCACCAACGTACCCACTCTGCCGCCATGTTGCAAGGTGTCTACGCTGCAGTGCTAATTGTTTATATGCAGGAACACCAGGAGAACTTAATAATTTCTCCTCGTATCGCCATTTTAACGGCTGGTATTCCATGGCAATAGTTTTCAGTGATACCTGAGCATTGTAAATTTGGGGCAGTGTCAAAAAGTAATTGGTGCTGCGGTGGAATGCACACAGCAACACCCATTTCACGCCCCTATGGCACAGAGGACTGCTGCGGGAAGGGCTTCTTTACAAAGGTGGCATTAAGCCAAACAAAGTGGTTTAGCGCCACCTTGTATATATGGAAAATGGTGCTGCGCTACCATAGTGTCAAAAAAATTATGCTCTGGTACCGGTGAGGGCTTGTAAATATGCTCCAGATTCTTCCTTTTAATTGGATCCAATTAAAATGATCCATCCATAATCTTCAACCTTCATGGGTGTATCATGACAAATAGCACTGTTCTTCCAAATTCAAAATGTAAAAACAGATATAATTTTGTTTTGCTTAATCACTGTGTCAATGCTACTATTAGTCAAGTTACACATTAGTGAATTAGTGCCCAAATTACTATTACTTTAGTTATTCATTAATGAATTAGTGGTTAATAACCATTTTTAACCTAAATTTTGCATATTGTCCTGCGTATTTAAATTGGTCATTACTTTGTTGCATTTCAAGAAAAACGTGGGGGTCTATTTACAAAGATTATATGCTGTGTTTGCGTCCTGAAAGTGACGCATAGTTACACAAAAGTGTTTTTTATTAATTTACTTTCCAGAGCTAAACTTGTTTAGCCCTGGAACATCACTTGAAAGTAATGCTTTGCATTTCTTACCGCCAAGGGAGAGGGCGTGCCATTGATGGTGCATGGGGATTCCAATGGAACCACCCATGATTTCTGATGCTAAGTTTTATTCACTTCCAAAAGTAGGCAGCGTTTAGCACCAGGAAATAGTGCCCAATTTTCTTCTTCCTTTTCCGACTTAGCTTGTGTCCTGCACTGTACAGCTCACATACAAAGTGGGAAACAGTTTAAAGCTAGTCTAAGCATAGTGTTTTGTACTAGACGGCTATCCTTCTAGTACAAAACCTATGTTAGACTCACACAGACAGCCTTGTACTATGGTGCAAAGGTGTGTGTGTTGCGCATGGCAGCTAATTTCAGCACCTGCGCTAGGGAGAGCCATATTTATGTAAACAGGGTGCTCTCCTGCTCTCTTCTTGCACAATGTAGCACAGCTCTTTTGCCTTCTGTGCTACGTTGCATGAGATTTTTGTAATATATAATGATGTGTTTTTAATTTATATTTTTTCTATGCAGCATGCATTCTATGGCCTTTGAAACAGGCAAATGTCAAATCGTAAACAAGGAGAAATAAAATGATGTTAGCATCCTTTCCCTGTACCACAAAGTGTTCTATCCACACAGAAAACAACTCATGGGACTTGGTTTAAACTTAAGCACAGTCAGGCGTCCGGCTCAGATAAGCGCGGTAGGACAGGGTGCGGATGACGGGGAGGTCAACAGACGACAGAATAGGTATTATTTATTTATTTAATTATACCTACTCAGTCGTCTGTTGACCTCCCCCCTTCTCCCACCCTGCCCTGCACCCGCCCTGCCGCAACGCGCTTACCTGTGCCGGCCGCTGCTGCTTAAGCATTGTTTATTTTTTAGAGTTATTCTCAAACATATATTTGGCACTTGCTCCAGAGCCTTCAGTTACCTTCCCACATTTTCTGTGTCTCTTTTAGCTTTCCTTTTGCACCTTCACTCCTACCTCTTTCTCAGTCTCATGATCCTTCTTCACTTTCCACATCTCTTTGCGAAAGTGCCTTTCCCCCCCTTCTTACCTCCACTCCCCCATACTCTCAGGAGGATGCCTTTCAAATGTCCAGGGTCTCAGTAGCTACTGTTGCCAGATCTACTCTCAACTAATCTTTTGCATTAGGTTTCTATTCGAAGGACCCCAGAATTCCTTACACTAGATTTTTAATTAAAAAGCCAGGCTTCACATTCATGACAGACAAATACAACATTTCTAATGGGCATTTCCCTGACAGGCTAATAGAAAGGATAGTCTTCCTGCAGTTGTAGGACTTCACCAAAAAAACAAATCGCTTACTGACCCCTTGGTAGGTCTTTGTCCGTCCAGCAGGACATTACCATTTCTTACAGCCATCTATGATAGCTTCAAAACACAGGTATTAGGGAATGGTGTCGCCATGGTATTCTTCGTAATATGTCAGAAATCTTTGATTCTTTACCAATCTATTTTCTTTCACCGTCTCACACTAGTGTACACGATACAAAGGAAATTGGGCAGGATCGCCTTATACCTCTCATAGAGAGTAGCACAATCTGATGATTGGGAGCCAAAATCAGCCCTGGCAAAAATGTTCAAAACAGCCACTCATTACAGGATGCTGAATGCAGAATGAATTTTCACTAATGGGGAAATAGATGTGTCATACGAGAGAGGTAAGATGGCCTGTCTAGACCTGCCCATCTTCTCTACCTCCTTGCTCACTACCCTTTTTCTGTCCTGCAGAGTCCTGTCATAGTCCTTCTCTTGTCCAATATACTCCACAGTGCCCTGCCAACGGGTAGTAAATCATGAAAACAAGCACAGGCAGCAGTGGCGTAACGAAACTTTAAACCCCCCCCCCCCCCCCACCCCGACTCCTTAAGGTACATGGAGGGCGCTCCCTCCAGACTCAAACAGAAGCTCTTAGGTCAGAGTACTGTGCTGAGGGGGTCCCTGGAGCTTGGGTGCCCCCGCACCAAAGGGGTTGCCGGGGCCTAGGCTATGACACTGACATGTAGACAAAGCCACTGACCATCATACTGATAGTGAAGAGTTGAAGGTAAAACGGTAGGTTTACATGTTTCCGAAACCTTATGTTAAGGTTAAGCAGAATAGGAAACAGCAGCCTACTTGACCTTTGAAAAGAGAGAATGATCAAATAGTTTGTACCATAATGTTCAACAATTATAACAACTTATTCTACTGAAATACTAACTCATTAAGGGAAATGTGTAGAATGCTAAACCTAAGAAGAGCATTCCTGAAAGGAGAGGTCCTGTGCAGGCTAATGTGATTGAAGACTCCCCAAAGAATTAATGTTGAGCGGAGTGGTCACTAAGGTATGTGAATCGCATAGATTTGGATCTCAATCACACAATATTTGTTTTTATAAATGAAACAAATATGTCTATTATTGAAGCGTGCATTACTTTTCGGGAAGGGCATCCTTTTTTGCATGTATTGCTCATGTGGACTGTGTGAATAATAACCTCTCACACAGCGCCACTCAGCTGTTGATGAACAGAAGTAGTCAGTGATTCAAGTAAAGCTTCTTAAATTTGTATTATTTAGCATTTTCTAATCATATGCCAAAGAAAGTCGTTTAAGGTCAAGCATTTCCCAGTTTGTGCAGCTTGAAATGTTATGTGTGTCACTGAGGTTGAATAATTGATACTAAGTTGGTTATGCTCAGCAGTTTATCATATGGAAGCAACAGCTTGTACACATTAAGGGGCAGATTTATGTTAACTGGCGCATCCCCAGTGATGCGCCAGTTAACATGCGCCACAGTGCGCCACAGCTCCGCCAGCCATGGTGCGCCGCATTTATAATGCGGCGCACCAAGGTGCAAAAACGGCACAGATGCGTGACGCATCTGTGCCGGAAATGTGTCGCATTGCTGGAGTTGCGTCGCAAGCGCGACGCAGCTCCAGCAAGGCTCGGGGGTGCCCCATTTGAACAATGCTGCGTCAAGACCTACGCCTGCTTCAAGCAGGAGCAGGCTTTTGACGCAGCATTGGCTTAAAAGTGACTGAGTGAAATCTCATAGATTTCACTCAGCCACTTTTGCGAGGCGCACCTGCCCCGGAACGCCCACCCTGCGCCGGCACGCCCACAAGCGGCGCAGGGCTTTACAGCGTGACGCATCTGCCTAGATGCGTCACGTTGTAAATCGTTCGTAGGGATGCGCCACGTTTACGCCGCCTTGCGTGACGCAACAGCGGCGTAAACGTGGCGCAAGGGCCTCATAAATCTGCCCCTTAGTGTAAAACATTTTCTATAGTAAGAAATGGTTAAGATGAAAGTGAGGGGTAATTATCGGGAGTTTCAACATGTCTAACCCTAAGGTCCTCATTTATGAGGCCCCTAGCGGCAATTTTGTGCTGCAGTGGGCCAATGTGCCGCAGCATATTTACAAGGCCATGCAAAGCCACTTTGGGTGGCTTTTCATTGCCTTGTAAATATGTGCCTCTTTCACAGGGAACACTATGCTAAAGTGGCGTTCCATGAGTGTAGCTGTGGGTGTTCCCAAGCAACACCCATTGTTTTTGTACTCTGCCCCAGATTACGAGGAATTGTAAACCTTGGAATGTGTCCGCTTCTATCGCCATCCCAGGGGATATTTCTCTTAGTTTATTCCTCTTTCTATGTGTGCAAATGCAGCACACATGGAAAGAGAAAAACACCTCTCGTGATTGTTTTAGTGCAGAAAGGTATCCCTTCCTGCACACTAACTATCACCTCTACAAATCAGACACCCATGCACATTGGCACTAAATTGCCTACATTGGCCCATGGCATCCTATTGTGCGCAGGGGAAAAGGACAGGAATGCGCCATATCTCAGAAATACAGCACATTCCTGCCCTTTTCTTTTGAGGAAGAGAAGTGCAGCAATATTTTTTGTGGCACTGCCCTGCACCAAAATCTTGGTAATGAGGGCTTAACTGTGAAAGAGAGATGGATTTACTGGAGAGGGCCTTCCTGAAGAACAGCTACTTCTACATTTTCTTGTCCCTTGTTATCCATCGGTAATCTGATTCTCAAAAATCATTTATTGAAGTAAACCCATCTTTATGCCTCACAGATATAAATGGTTTTACTACTGCATAATTCCCCATCACAGGTCTGTTGAATTATGCCACAGTAATTACCATACAAGGGTAGGGAGTGAAAGGAAAATGGCTTTGTGTACTTTTAAACTTTGTGAAAATCCAAAAATGTGTGAAATTGTCAGCATTCACAAACTCCTGTCCAACTGTTTCTCGCCCTCTATACAGTTTGAGTTTTACTCGAGCAAAGGACCAGATTTACTCCGGGGCATATTAGCAATGAATAGCAATAATTATCGCTAAATTTGCTTAGTGCATTTTTTTTTTAATCACCACCTATCGCCGGATATTATCGCAGAGATAACATGCTATTAGCAACGTTTATCTCTAATGCGATTCAATGCGTGAATATTGCTGGAAATCCAGCGATATTCAGGCATTAATGCCAATGGGGACTTAACCTGAATATCCACCTCCTATTGGATATACAGGTTAAGCCATGGTCTGAGCAGGTGTTAGGTTCTAGAGATAATCGCGCTTAGCGTGAATTTTTTTATCGTTTCGCCTGCCTTGCTAATAGGCGATAGCTGTGTTAGTGACAGCTTTCAGTCGCTAACAGGTTGGGTACGCCCACTTTGCATGTCATTAGCGATAAATATCACTGACATGCAAAGCGGGCCCAAACCTGCAGCTATTGCCTACAAGCTGTCGCTAACTGCTGTTAGCGATAGCTTGCTAATAGGGCGATAAAAATATCACCGCTTTAGCGGGAAAAAGTCTGGCTAACGCGGCGATATCACCCTTGCTAATATGCCCCTCTCTTCTCAGGGTATGATGGGCAAAGGAGCACCACCAAACTTGATGGAAAGGAAAGGGGGAACTTCGATGGCGAAAAATATTTTGCATGTGAGAAAAAACAAATAAATGTGGATTTGCAGATTGGGCTACCTTTCAACTGTATGTAATTGTACATTATGTAAAATTGCGCATTGAGGTAAGGCCAACTTTTACAAAAATCTCATGCCTCCTTCAGTGCAAACACTCTGATCTGATGCAGCTTGCTAGTCCAAGCCCTTTGTGACTAAGGGAAATTTGCAAATCTACGTTCATGAGGAATAGGGCTTCTACAAAGTCCACATTTATGATTCCCTTCATGAATCAGTCTCAGTATATGATACAGGCTTATTCACCAGCTTTAGTATCAGCTTTGCCACTTACGGTGAAACTAAGTCCATATTAGCTAGAAATATTTTTGCAAGCTGATGCTGTGATTTAAGATACATTACAACTCGTACAAGAATGAGTGGGACCAAGAACTCACTATAGGAGTTCTAGCAACAGCAGTTTGAGACATATGTTTCCAGCGATTAACTACATTATACAAAATTGTTTACAAACAAATCATCTACTAATTACATAGACATGTGGGGCTTTAATTGGCAAATTATCAAGTTCCTGTTAAAACACAAAAAAGGAAAATATAATGATATAGACAGAGATCAGAAACTTTTAAGGGGCCTGGATACAAACAGCGCCGGCCTCACTCCCCGAAATACAGTCACAACAGTAATCAGTTCTTCCTGGAGGCAGGAATATCCACCCATTCTGAATTAACCCCTGAAAATGGAGAATAACAGTGGGAATCCATGATTCAAAAGAAACACGGAAGGTAACTTTTTAACATTAGACTGTGTCCTGTAGGCCACAGGTATACACCTCCATATTTCATTTGAAGTACTCAGATGTAGTCAACAAAGCAGGGGACATGTCATTATCAGAACAGCTGGCTCAAAGGAGAGCTGAGCGACTGTTTTTATGCATTTCCACTCACTAAAGCGCATACATTTAACTCAGACTTTCTCAGTGAGTGCATGAGCTATAGACAATGAGAGCGGCAGTCACTGCTCACTGTTTCTGAGCTGTGCTCTCTGCAGCACATGCACCTACTGCTTTAGTGCAGTTCAAAAGAAAAAATAAAACGAGAATAACAGAGTGTTATCATTTAATTTTTTGTATCTGAATTGGCACCTGGTTAGTGTGGAAAAGGGCTGGTTTCCCCGTGTCACAGGGAGGAGTGGATGATAATGCACCTAAAGTGCACATGACTGGCCGGCTACCTCGGGCAGGCCAAACAGTCATGCACACTTTGCATGTTCTCCACACTTACTGCATTACAGCCTGCTTTGGGAACATGCCCAGGCTCCCACTCCCTGTCTGAGCACAGAACCAAGGCACCGAGACCAATTACAACAGTGCTATCAGCAGCATTGTGAAGGGCTAGGGAAGCCTGGGTGCTTCCTGTTCCTCCTGAGGAGAGGCGGAGGCTGGTGTCGGCAACCAGCAGGTATGTTTTAGTTTGTATTTATATCCTACAACCCACTGCCCCCTACCAGCCGACACTGCACCTGCTAAGCTATTATAAACTACAAGAGCAATGAAGAGAAGGACAGGAGAAGTTGAGTGTTGTCTGCTTATGAAATGATGTTGGGCCCGTGGGATCTGATGATGTTGGCCAAGTGTGTGATGTAGGTGTTGAAGAGGGTGGGGCTAAGGGATGAGGCCTGAGGGACGATGTCCTTGGGTTCTAAGGTGAAAGGAGGTAGACAGACTTCCTGAGTTCTCCCGTGAGGAAGATGGCAATCCATTTGAGGTGTTCCCTTAGATACCGATGTTGAGTAGTCAGGCAATCAGCGTGTTGTGGGATACCATTTCAAATGCTACCAAGAGGTCAAGGAGGATCAGGGCTGCCATTTCTCTTTGACCTAGAAGGGCTCAGATGTCATCTGTAGCTGCATTACGGGTGGTCTCGGTGCTGTGGTTGCTGCGGAATCTAGATTGGGAGGGGTCGAGTAGGTGGTGTAGCTCGAGGTGGGTGGTGAGTTGCATGTTGATGGTGTTTTCCAGTACTTTGGACAGGATGGGGAGTTAGGAGATGTCTCAGTATTTCTTGAGTTTGCTGATGGTTTCTTGAGTAAGGGTTTGATCTCTGCATGATTCGAGTCTTCTGGGAACGAGGATGTGGTTATGGAGGTAATGAGCAGGGAGGTGAGTTCTTGGCTGATTTAGTCTTTTCCGAGGTTGAAGATAGCGTGTGGGTAGGGTCATTTGGTGCTACCGAGTTGATGGAGTTCATAAGGGTGGCGGTTTCCCAGAGGGTGTTCCATGTGGTTAGTTGGGGATCTGTGCCGGATATGGTGAGGAAGTGTGAGTTGAGGAAGTCAGTGGGCTTGGGGTGGGGTTCAAAGTTCTTGTAGATGGTGGAGATCTTGTCATGGAAGAGGTTGTCAAAGAGCTCCTGTGAGGGAGTGATTGTGTTCTGGGTGACTGCAGGGCTGGAGAACTCCCTGATGATGCGAAGGGTTCTTTGGTGTGGTAGAATATAGAGTCAATGTGGGTGCCTCTCTTCTACCTTAGATGCCAATGGTAGAGGTTTAGGGAGGTCTTAGAACCCTGTTCTGTCAGTTGTGCCCTTGGAGGGGCGCCATCTTCTTGCTGTTTGCAGGTACGTTTGGCTCTCCAAAGTTCTTTAGTGTACCAATACATCAATACATTCTCGGCACCCTCGCGGAAGTTATATACAGTTAGGGACATGCATATGACTTTTGTCCCATGGAGCATTCTTCTTGCCAGTGGTCTGTCCTGCCTCAGTGAGATGGGCAAAATGGTCAGCCTTTTTGGAAGGTGCATTTGGATGGGTGGATGTGAATAAGCTGTGAGGGATGGAAGGAGGAGGATGGGTGAAGCCAGTGCTTGCTGGTGCAGTCATGTGTGTTTCAGGAGACTGCTTTACCATTCTGTGCTGTATGGCCTCAATGCGAGGCAATATATCAGCTGGTGCTTGCACAACCTGGATAATAAAGTTGTGTATTGTATTTGTCATCCCACTTAATGCCTTCCAATTTGCTCTAGATTCAGCCATTGTACGCTGTCAATGAGACAATGTCAGTTCTCTGGACATCTGAATGTGCTGTTTATAGCATACCTAAACTCCTTTTGTTGCAGATGCAACAGGTTGGATAAGTTGGCACCTATTGTACACAGCGGCTCACCACCAAGTACAAAAGCTACTATATATGCTCTTGTATATATCCTTTATTGTTTGATTAATTAAAATCTTACAATAAAACAAATTCATTCAATAATCCATTATATACAGTTTAAATAGCATCAATTCTTTTAAAATGCGATACATCTTAGTTAAGTGAATCTGTTTCGTAAAATTCTTTACAATGAGATGAGAATAAAGAAATCAATAACATTTTAAAAATTAAGAATATGAAGCAATTATTAATTTTATGTTTCCTGGAGTTCTAATATTTTCCACACTTTTGTCCTATTTTTGCCAGAGCAGAATTCAAAGGTAAATCATCTGGGGAAAGACATAGGATCAGTGCCTGTTTGCAAGTTCTCACCCCTCTTTCATTAAATAGACTCTTTAATACAGTTATTATTTCGTTTCTCAGTTCAGAACAGAGACACAATAGGTGGATAATGTTCTCCTCCCCAGATTTGCACAGCCTACATACAGCATCCTTTTCGTACTTTTTCCAAGGTGGTAGATGGCATAGTCCCGGCAGTACACCAAAACATGCTTTAATAAAGATTTGGGGGTAGATGTATCAAGATTTTCGTTAGCGATTTCTTAATAGCGAGTCGTTGCGAATCGCTATTAAGAATTCGTTAAATGCGATGTATGTATGTTTCTGCGACTTTTTTGCGATTCCTTAAAAGTCGCAATTTTTTCTTAGAATTTTATGCGACTTCTTAATTTGCGAATTTCGCAAATTAAGAAATCGCAAAAAAGCGTGAATCTGCTGCTGCCAACTACAAAATAGCTGAGTCATACTCAGGAAATGGGCTTGATTAGTTTCACCTGCATGCCTGAGCCACACCCAGTGGCAGTTGGAAACCTGTTTGGCTGGAGAGAGGAGCTGCTTGACTACAGGATGGAGGCTGCAAATTCAGAAGGAGGCCCCTCAGTAGAGAAAAGAAAAAGGAAGCAAAAGTTCTCTGAGAGGGGGGTGGAGACACTGGTGGAGGAAATGGCCTGCCATCATGAACTTTTGTTTGGAAAGCAATCCAAATATGTTCCTGAAGTCAGGAAGAGGAAGTTATGGCTGGAAATCCAGGAAAAAGTCAATGCAGTTGGTGTTGTCCCAAGAACAATTGATGAAATTAAAAAGCGTTGGTACGACATGAGGCTGAGGGCAAAGGAAAAACTTGCTGAGAGACTAAAGGATGCCAATAAAACTGGTGGAGGATCTGGAAATGTCGACCAACCAACCCCACATGAGGAGCTCATTGAATCTACAATTCAGCATGAAAGTGTTTCCGGAGTCTCAGCCATTGACAGTTCTGATCACACAGTTGCTGAACATGATAAGCAGGATGCTTGACTTTTTCATTGCATAAGTTAGAAGCATGAGTGTATGAGTGTGTGAGCATTATTCCATGTGTTTAATAAATAACAGCACTTATTTATTTATTTATTTGCAGGTTTGTACCGCGCTGGCTTCACTCCCAAGGGAGTATCTCCGCGCCTTTGGCTTCTACAGAGGGTTTTGAGGGAGGGAGTCTTTAAATCTGTTCCAGTCTGGGTTTACTGTTCAAACAAAAAGGTCTTCAACCTTTTCCTAAAGGGGAGATGGTCTACACATAGCCTAAGAGATACAGGGAGGCTGTTCCAGAGAGAGGGGCCAGCTATTGATAGGGTTTTAGTTCCATGTCTGGCCTTCTTAGCTCTGGGTACACACAGGAGACCTTGTTCACTTGATCTTAGTGTCCGAGTGGGAATGTAGGGCGTAAATTTGGTGGTTAAGTATGCGGGGCCCATACCATGTAGGCTTTTGTGTATGATGCAGCATACCTTAAATTTTGCCCTCTGTCTGACAGATAGCCAATGCAATTTGGTCAGCAGGGGTTTGGAGGGCGTGCGGGGAGGAGCATTCAGAACCAGGCGGGCGGCCGTATTCTGAGCTACCTGGAGTCTGTTCATGACTCCCTCGTTGGCAGACAGGAGCAAGCCGTTACAGTAGTCCAGGCGACTCAAAACGAGTGCCTGGACCAGTGTCTTCCTAACTGCATCAGGTAGAAATGGGAAGATTTTCCGTAGCATGCCAATAACATGAAAGCATGCTCCCACCACCTGGTTGCCATGTTGTTTGAGGGTAAGCTCCTGATCTAGACGGACCCCCAGATTCTTGACAGTTTGTTTAGGTTTGGGCACTGGGCCAAGATCTTGTGGCCACCAGTCTGGGGTCCAGAGCATTTTTGCCTCCCCAAACATCATGACTTCCGTCTTCCCCACGTTGCACTGCAGGTAGTTGGAGGACATCCATCGTGCCACCGCTTTCATGCCCCTGGAAAAAGAGTTTCTGACTTCAGGTGTAAAGATCTTAAAAGGAAAGAGGAGTTGAGTATCGTCTGCGTAAGATATTGGGATAAAACCATATCTTCTCATGATGTTGGCCAGGGGTGCCACATAGATGTTGAATAAGGTAGGGCTCAAACAAGAGCCCTGTGGCACCCCCTTGGTGATCTCAACTTCCTCTGACCTGTATGCACCCATAGCTACTTGCTGGGTGCGGTCTTTCAAGACTTAAATGTGAACATTGATCCCCTTTTTTGTTTTACATTACTGCATACTTATGATATGCAGTACATTTAAGCTTCACCAACATACATGCATCTGAATAACTACACAATACTACCTCTTTAGTTAGCTTAATTTAATAGTTATGAAGCACACAGACAGGCAAGCATCTCATGTGACTCTTTCTTTATTCCCAGATCATGTTGTAGATTCACATGATGGTGATGGGGGCAATCCTCACAGGAACATATTACAGCCCCAGAAGAAGTAAATGTCAGTGATGAGCATG
This sequence comes from Lissotriton vulgaris, assembly GCF_964263255.1. NCBI lineage: Eukaryota > Metazoa > Chordata > Amphibia > Caudata > Salamandridae > Lissotriton > Lissotriton vulgaris. Next base: position 1,473,052,383 of record NC_141689.1, read on the forward strand.
AATCATTGTCTTTTATGAGAAGAAAAAGAAAAGCAGTTGCACAACTGCAACCTTTTGAAGAATCAGATGATGAACCTGAGGGATCAACAAATAACATAAATGTGTCAGAACAGGAAGTTATACATCTTGACACAGTTAGTGATTCTGCTTCAAGAAGATCATATTCTAATAATAATACCAGGAGAAGCAGGGGAGAACTCACAGAGGCAGCAAATGTTTTTGCTGGTTTGGAAAACAACATGCTTTCAGTGCAACAAAAACAACATAAAGCATTAAGGTCAATTAATGCCCAACTAAATAAATTAAACAAGAGTAACAATAAGGTGGGTGATGGTATGATGCGGATGGCTGACTCCATGGACAGACTTTGTGTAGCAATTGAAACATCAGAGTCAAACAGAGTGAGGGATTCTCGCAGTCATAACATCAGACTAAAGAAGTACTATACAGCTATAAATAGTCTGTGCACTGTGACAGCACAGAGTAATAGGCGAAGCATTGCCATGCAACGCATGGTTGGTCAATGCAGTAGAAATGTTGCCAAAGGGCTGGATAAAGTATCCCATTCTTTCGAATTATTGAAAACTTGTCCGAAAGGGGCAAGAGCGCTCTTTGAGGCCATTGAGTCTGAGGACACTTCCAGTAGAACCAGCAGTAACCCTACGCCCACTTTGGACACCCCTGACATGAGCAGTGGAAGCCGTGGTAGCCAACATACATCTGTGAGGAGAAGTGGCCCATGCCAACGCAGGAGTAGCAGAAGGGGAAAAAATTAAAAAGAAAATTCAACATATACATTAATAAAAGAGAATGACACTGTGAGCAAACATTGTCAGATGTATGTCCTGTGGATTAACAGGTGCCAGGTTTTTGTTACCCATCTAATTTTGAAAAATTAAAGGTTTACATAATGAAAACAAAGATGTTGTGTTTTTATTTCTTACCTAGAAATAATTGTTAGTAATTTCTGCACGCCTTTGTCGCCCAGCCACAGCTCCTAAACCTGTAGCACATCTTCTTGGTGGAGGGACATCATCATTGTCTGAAGATTCAGGGTCACTCACTTCACATTCTGTTCCCTTCCTAATAGCCATGTTATGTAGCATAGCACAACTTGTAATTATTTTGCAACACAATGATGGCTTATATTGCAAGGATCCTCCACTTTTATGGATTCTTCTGAACCTGCTTTTCAAAATTCCAAAAGTTCTTTCAATAACTCCACGTGTAGAACGGTGTGCCTTATTGTATCTCCTTTCATGAATGTTACTTGGATTTAGATAAGGTGTCAAAATGAAATCACGAACTGCATAGGCGCTGTCTCCTAAATTGTAATTTCAGAAATGTGACAGTTTTAAAAATAGATTGACAAAAGTTTTTAAATTGATTTAGTGTTTTTAAGTAGCACTTACCAAGCAGAAATCCATCTCCAAATTCACCAGCACTCAAACGTCCATGTAATCCACTGTGTCTAAATATATATGAATCATGAGTGCTTCCTGGAAATTTTGCAACAATATCAGTAATAATATATTTAGCATTACTCACCATTTGAATGTTTAATGAGTGGTAACTTTTCCTATTCCTATAAACATGCTCAGTTGCAGCTGGAGGTGTAATGGCAATATGTGTCCCATCTATACATCCAATTACATGTGGAAAATGGGCAATTTGATAAAAATCAAATTTAGAAATTTGGATATCTTGAGGTGTGCTGGAGAAGTAAATATGATGTTGCAACCTGTTCATCATTGCATCTAAAAATACCCTAAAAAACCTTGAAAAGGCACTCTGAGATACTCCTCCCACCTCTGCAATCACCCTTTGAAAAGATCCTGAGGCAAGAAGGTGCAGGGAACATAAGACCTGCACATGAGTTGGTATAGAATGTGTCCTGTGTGTCTCATGCTCCAAAAAAGGCTTTAACTCCTCAATTAAGTCCAAAATGGTATGTGGATGCAGTCTATATTTCTCAAAAATGTCTTCTTCAGTCTGTTGAAATAAGGTAATCCTCAGTTTGAAAATCCTTTCCTGCCTCTGTCTCATCTGTGCAAGAGCTTGGATGCGCAGTCTTCTAGCTATCAGGTAAAGTCCAGCCATGGTTCTGTTGAAAAAATCAGTTGGGGCTGTCTTTTAAAGATTCAAAAAAAATTACACCTGGTTTGAGTTAGTGTTAATTGCGAATTCTTATTTTGCGATTTGCCGTTTTTCGCTATTTGCGATTCTTTAATACATTTCATAGCGACTTCTTAAAATGCGATCATGCAAAATAGAGAATCGCTAAAAAAAATTCGCATAAACATGAAAACGCAAATAACGAAACGCAAAAAATAGCGATTTCTTATTTTGCGCTGCGAAAACACACATACATCCCGAAACATGCAAAATATTCATTAACGATTCGTTATGGTCAAAATTCTGCGAATTTCGGCCATAACGAATCGCAAAATGCTTGATACATCTAGGCCTTGCTTCCTTTTCAGTGACCATGGCGTGTTCAAGTATTGCTGTGCCATCTTTTTTGAAAAACCATTTATTATGGGCCATGTCTGTTTCCTTTTAGCAAAAGTGGCTTTATCGTTTAACAATGATAAATGATCTGTTATTTTATTGACAATTCTCTTAAATGATTCCTGAGTAATAGAAGAATCCCAAACCGGCATGACCTTAAATTCTTCCAAGGCCGCACCAAGTTTTTCCAAGCAGGTGATTTGCTATTGCCACTAATTTCTCTCCAAATTAACTGGGACATTAAGTTGTATTGTATACCAGACTTTAATTATATGTCCCTTTCAAGCATACAGCTGGTTATTTAGAACTAATTCAATCTGACTTGTGCTTGTGATGCGTTGGTGGGCAAATGGAAAACAATTTTAAACATTTTTAAGGTAGCATTGTTCATAATAACTGCATCTTTTCCATTTAAGGCCATTTAAGGCCTCACTGCTGTAGGTTAACGAGGGTAGCAGTTTAGCAGAAATCACTTTTAGAAATGGGCGATAAGTAAGGTTGCTAATAGATTTTTGGATATTCCTAAATGCTGCTGTCAAGGCATTTGATTTCCTATGGATTTCAAGATTCTGTGGAAGAAAGTTTCCGTTATCGTTGAATATAACACCCAAATATTTGTAGGTTTCTACTTGGTCTAATTGTGATTTTCTCAGAAAACATTTTGACTTGTATTTCCTTCTTGAATTATTTGTAATCACCATGACTTTGGATTTTGGATTTTGATTCATTTATTACCATCCTATTTTATTTTTCATACTCAAATAATCGCGCTATTAGGTGTTGTAATCCCACTTTTGTATTACTTAAAAGGACAACATCCTCCGCATATAGGAGGTTTGATATGTGTTTATCAGCAAGTTTAGGTGGATGAGCATTTGTATCTTTCAGTACCTCCGTTAAGTCTGCTAAGAACAGGTTAAATAGTATTGGGGCAAGTACGCAGCCTTGCTTTAGGCCTCCTGACTGTAATGTCCTGCGGGACACGTTCTAGTGTTCTACAGGAAGCTGGACTTCCAGCCACTCCCTTGAGTGCTAGACAGACTACACACACACACCCATCCATCACGAATGTCACGAGTGACGTGTCCCCGCTAATAAAAGGGCCCAGGTGCACGTGCTTGTGGCCAGTTACTGCACCATACTAGCCGGTGTCGGTGTCTATCATTTTTCACTATGTGGGCCTGAGGCCCAACACCACACTGGCGATGAGGCGGGTTGCCCGCCCCGTGTGCTTGCAGTTCGGCACTTCATCATCCCTCGTTGGGGAGGAAACGAGCCCGAGAGGCGGCACTCCCATAGCGCTGTACACGGCCACCAGTGACTGCTGTGGTGAGCAGGCACGACACAGCAAGTTACAGTCCACGGAGCGTTGACCGGAGTCTAGCTGTGCCTCAACTACCACTGATGCATGGAAAAGGGAAGGACATACTAGTGATTCAGTTGAGTCTGGAAACCCCGCTCACCAGCAAAGTTTTCTGCTTCATCCCCCCCCCCCCCCTCGCTGGTGCAGCTGGCACCCACTCAGCACTGCCACGTCGCATGTACGAGGAGGGGACATACTGATACCGCCACAACGAAGAGGACATTGCATGCGAGGGGGCAGCTCCCTGCGCAACAGGGTCAGCCCAACCCAGCAGTGGAAAGAGCCCGCACCGGATGCGCCAGTCCCGTCCTGCCTGCCGGTTTCCCCAATGAAAGGACAAGCCACTTACCACAAGCCACGCGGTGCAGCGACCACCCGAGTCCAGCAAGAGGGCCAACCTCTACAGTGACTGAGAGGAGCGCCACGCAGCCTTAGGCAGGCTGCAAGGCACCGTGCTGCCTCACACAAAGCAGAGAGCACCGCCCCCGTTGGCCCCACACGAGGAACAGGAATCCTGCCCTGCACTACTGCATCGCTAGGCATGCCTGGCCCGAAAGATCGAGAGTAAGATGACTCGGAAGCAGTTGCCTCAGTGCCAGCTACTGCTCCCTCACCACACCAGCGTCCCCACCAACACTTGCAGCCTGCTATCGGAGGACAAACTACCACAGCCTGCAAGGTCAGCCAGCACCACAGCGAAGAGAGAGCAACGCCCCTGCAGGTCAACTCAAAGCCCAACACATGATAAAAGCATAGACAGAGACAGGCACCAAAACAAGTCGTGCCCTGAGCAGCCACGTCCCTGCCGCAACTATCACAAACAGACAGCCAATAGTTGCTCACCTGCCAAAGCTCAAGAGCCACCACCTCACCTTTCGACCACTTGCCCATTCGTGTCCAGACTCCAGCAAGAAGCCGGCAGAATCAGCAAGACACCACACGCCTAGTGCTTGCAACTCGGAGTCGGAAGAGGCCAGCAGTTCTAAGACAAACTGCAGGAGACTGCAAGTTTGAAGCGCAACACTGCCATCTAGTGGCCATCGTGCGCACTGCACCAAACCAAAATAAATGCATGCAATGGTACACAGTCTGCGGTGATTCCTCAGCGCTGCGCTACTTACTAGAGTGACGTGTGGGAGGACACTTAACCCAGAATAACAGCAAGAAAAACTTGGGACGTGTTAGCACCACCAACTCACCGTGAAGTTGCATCTCCACCCCAGTGTGGCATCCACTGTCAGCAACACTGCCACACACCAGCAAGCAAGTACCCTGTACCACACTGACGCGCTGCCACCCCAAAGAGCTGATGCAACTGGACATCTGCTGAGCCACGTGGCTCTCACTGCAAGGCACCAGAAGGTATCCTCATCTTGCCAAAAGCTGGTGGTGAGGAAAGCTGAGAATCGTCCACACCCAGCAATGCGGACATCAACTCTGGCAGACAGTCACTGAGAAGCAGGAAACTCTAAACGGACACTGTCCAGTCAGGCTGCAACAAAGTACTTCCAACAATCTCTCCAGAATCTCTGCTGCATGCACCACATACCCCAAAGGGCTGTCTCTCCATCAGAAGAGAGGCCCTGACACCTCACTACCCTGTCGGATTTGGCAAGATCAGCTAGAGGAGATTGCCAAGTAATCCTAGCAGGAGGATCCCTACCAGCGCATCCAAAGAGCAGCCCAGCACACTGACTGACCAGCAACAAGAGTAGCCCTCTGCACCCTGCAAGTGAGAGCAGCAACGACACCTTCAAAGACAGCAAAGTCCCCAGGTAGCTGCCACACCTTGGGCTGCAAGGGAAATTGAAGCCAAGCGCGCACTATCGGTAGATGCCTGATTCCGCCTCCAGCAAAGACACTGTGAAACAAGCCCCACTGGCAAGAGTGGCAAGAGTGGACGACCAGCCAAAACAGCACCACCTCAAGGAAGCTATCCCCACCGACAGCACAAGCAGAGATTGGTGCAGAGCACGCACCAACCGTGGCTGCCCAACGCCACTGCGGAGGAAGAGGTCGCATCATCCGCTCCACTGGTGAACAGGCACAACCGCCAGCCACACCACAGGCACCCCAAGTGCCTGAAGAGAGCATCTAGGAAGAAGAAACAACACGCAAAGTCCGAAGCGCGCAGAAAACTGTGCCAGGAAACAGGACAGCACGGGCAGGCGCCCAAGAGATAGAGATATCTCCACAGGAAACACAGCTGAATGCAGGTAGGAGAGCACCCACGTCTCCACAGCCCCAGTGAAGCCCCGCAGTAGGCCGAAGAACACACAGTATCCTCCGTCACACTGCCATGACACACCAGACAGCCACCAAGGCGGACTGACGTCCCTGGATACAGCCTCATGGGTGAAGCAAACGTAAGCCATAGCCAGCGTCAACTGCGTCTCATCCTAACGCTTCCCCAGGCGACCATCTGTCTCAGAGCATCGGCAGTCTAAGTCAATCGGCATCCCTGCTCCTGTCCGCAGATGCCATGTGTGAAGGTCAGCACCGAGTGTACATTCTCAAACCGCCTGAAGATGGAATCCATAGTGGCCCCAAGCCAGGAAAGAGAGGACCCCCACACTCTACGTGTCAAGCCGCCACAGACACTCCACCTCAGCAAGGCGGAGGCACATGGCTGCCAAGTCCCTCCTGACACCCAACACTCCCAGCAAGTCACCACCACCTGTCATCCTGAGTCACCACATGGCTGGCAAACACCATCACGCCTGCCATCAGCACCTGCGTCAAACAACACCACTCCCAGAACATCGACGGACTGGAGTCCTGCACCATCGCCACACCAGTCGACAAAAGAAACCAGAGGCCACCTGTGAACCTGGCCTACACCAGAACCGTGGCAGTGAGCGCAAGTCTTGGCCAAGACTCATCCACCCGTGAGGTTTGTGCATGCAACTAAGTAACGGCTCCTCAGCGGACCTGTAGCTGCCCCTAGACGGCACACAAGCGGTCCCCAGCACAGCCCTCCTACAGTCCTGCAGAAACCCCGGCAATGGACTTCCCCAGGCGGGAGAGTGAGAAGAGACTTTGCCCCACCGACAGGTTTCCGGTCACATCCAAGCAGTTCAACAGAGACAGTCGGTCCAACAACACCTCTGTGAATTCTCACTTGGGACTCCATCCATGTTCACGATGCAACCCACTACAAGGAACTGTTAGAACGCACCACAGACCATCATCAACGTCAGCAAAGTGGAAGCCAGGCAAGGCAGCAAGACATGTCATCGTCAGCGAACTGACGGTATGCAGCAGACGTCTCCAAGCCAGCGGTCTTGTCCTGAGCCCCTCAGGTTAAACTACAGGTGCCCACTGAGAAGGTTCTGCTGCAAGCAAAGTCACCAGCCCATGTCTGCTGTTGTCCTGCCACCTGACTCTAGAGACTGATGGACCCTGTGGTATTTAGTTAACTGTTTGTTTTATCCCCACAGGTTGGACTAACACTTTGTTTGTTCCTCAATAAAGTTGGGGAGGAATGTAATGTCATGCGGGACACGTTCTAGTGTTCCGCAGGAAGCTGGACTTCCAGCCACTCCTTTGAGGGCTGGACAGACTACACACACCCATCCATCACGGGTGTCACAAGTGACGTGACCCCGCTAATAAAAGGGCCCAGGTGCACGTGCTCGTGGCCAGTTACTGCACCATACTAGCCGGTGTCCGTGTCTATCATTTCTCACTGTGTGGGCCTGAGGCCCAAAAACCACACTGACGTTGGTATTTCTTTAGTTAGTGATTGGCCATCACCCATCCAGTCTCTCACTCTGCAATGGCAATGGTGTTTATAAAATTATTCGCGAGTATCAGGAGTAGTGGTGATGTCTGGAGTGACTGTAACAGATGCCTCAATACCAATATATGTGCTTTGCACAACCAAAGTAGTCGTTAGCAAATAGAATGTGGTAACAGCTACAACTGTTGTTGAAGTTGTTAGAAAATCTTTACTAGCAGGTAGCCTGAAAAATGATTGTAAGAGTGCTGCAGAGATGACAGTGGTGTGGCTATGGTACCAGAGATCATGGAAGACCCTGGTTAAGTCAACCTCAGGGCCACAAAAGTAGACTTTTTTACAATATGGACTGTTTAAGTACCTATACTAAATATGACTATTATCAACTGAAGATACACATTAAATATGATATGTGATAAATCATATCTTAAACTACCTTTTTGTGACTGAATTTGGTTTTATTTATGTTCTCTTTGCAGTTTATTTCTCAGAGAAATACTACTTAATTATTCACATTATTCATTTGAATTAATCATTTTAACAAAAATGTTTGTGTATTCTCTTGACCCTTGAATGTTTTTCTACTGGATGGCCTACCTTTAACTTGTATAGGCGTGGTTTTGTTGCAGTCATTAGACATTTGGTACAGCTCTTTGGCCCTCCTTGTTTGACTTATCCAGACTAAAACTTTTTGCTAAAATGTGTTAATTCACAATGAATCATGTCTATGTTACATTACAATTGTCCATGTTCCAAGTGTTGTCAGGTTTGTCCTGTCTTCTTGCTACATTGCACCGAAAAGGAAGCTGCACACAAGTGCATGTTTCCATACTTCCGGATAGTGCAACTATCTGAGTTTACGGTAATGGGGCTTGAAGAAGAAAAGTTATGTAGTCCCCAATGTTGAGATTCAGTAGATGCCTGCCTTCATGTTCTACATCTGTAATGGTCCACAGAGGATGAAATATATATTAAATCTTTGCAATCTATCCAGCACAATTCTAGAGTGATTTTAGACAAGACTCATAGCGGGAGGCTAGAATAGATAGATACATCACAGGATCCTTAGTCTGTAAGAGGAGGATATGGTTACCTGGATTATCTAATTTTTAGGGACAGACCAGAGTCCATTATTACTTTATTGTCTTTGCCTCACTGGCAGTGGTTTGAGGAGCTCCAACCTTGCACCCCCAATAAATGCATGGTTTGCTGATAGACCATTTTCCACAAATATTTCCATCTTTGATGTGCTGCATTTCAAGTGGTTAGAGGACATCCATGTGTCTATTCCTACTAGGTAAGGGCCAGGATGCATTCATCTAAATCTGTAGTTTTTCCCAGTTTGAAGATGGTCTGGGTATCGTCAGCATAGCTGCAATTGGTGAAATTGAAAATCTTTTGGTAGAGCGCTCATGGAGACATTGAAAATCACTGGCGCAGTAGTTGTGCTTTGATGGATGATTGCTTTCAATGTTGAAAGGAAATTAATTGAAAGGAATGAGGATCATGTTCTGCAATGTTTAAAGAGATCTATCCGGTATAGTCCATTTTATTCCAAGAATATCAATTTTGCATGGTTAAGTTGGATGGTAAACTGTATCAGATGCCACAGAGAGGTTATGTAGAAGGGGTGGGACTTTCTGGTTCCGATCCATTGTTGATTAGAGGTCATCCCAGATGGCGTTTAGTGATGCTTCAGCACTGCAAAGTTTAGGATTCCAATAAGGTTTTATTTTCTTCTAAGAAGTCTGATTTCTTGATCATATTGTTCAAAGGTAGCCCAACCTATAATTCAAAGAATATCATGAGGAGGACAGTGCGAGTTGCTCTAACCGTATAGTTAAATTGCCCAAATTAATAAAATGAACAAAAAGTGAATTGTGATTATTTGTTAAAGACAGCCCAATGCGGACAGGTATATACAAAAAACAAGGTCTTTAGAAAAATTGAGATAAAGGATCATTGTGTCAGTGTCATCAAATTATCTAGAATTAGTGTATGCCTATCAGAGAGAGGATGGCAGAGCATTTTCACACTTACAAAGCGGATCCAAAGGTCTCTAGTCTCTCTCCCACCAGTACACTGATAGGGTGCCTTCTTGCACCTTACTTCACACTAAACATGGCTCATGTCTCCTTCCTGCTTCTTCTACTAGGCTGTACGTAACATTGACACCTTTAAATGTAACTCTTGGTAAAAATGTTATACTGTAACCCTTGTATATTCGCTGTGATCAATCAGTTTGCTCAAGGACATCTTAAGGATTTCGAGGGGCCTGGGCCAAACATATTTTGGGGGCCTCTGTTCCAACCAGCTTTGAATTTATGATCCAGTTTCAGCTCTTTCATACCCACTTTGCCCACTGCACAGGCACACTGTCCAAATTATAAATCTTTTTCTAATATTCAGGAATAGTGAAATGTTCTTGCTGTATTATAATGCTGCAACAGCACACTAATATTATTGCACATAATCTTTGTGACCCTTTCCCATTTAGCAAATGTTAGGTCCTGTTTTGATCTACTCTCAACTAACAGGAGCCTTAGGGGGATGAGAAGCAGGCCGCCCCCCACTCAAATTACTCTTACACAAAGATGGCCTGCCCCTAGTAGGCTCTATGGCTACAAGGAATTTTTTCTTGTATTGTGGCAGAGGATGTATATACCTTCTGTCTACAAAAGTTTGCACTCTGTTGCAAATTTAGTCTGGCAGAGTTGCCTACATGTATGTGTCTAATGGCTCCACCACCCCGCTATATATGTCCCCTATCTTCCAAACGTGAAAAAAAGGGGAGGGAAGATTGACAGTGCCTCACGGAAGCAACACCAAGGGGAGGATTCTACCAGACTGGTACTCGCCTGATTCCTCACTTCTCATCATCGGCTACTGTCAACCCCAAAAGAAATGGGAGAAAAACGAAAATAAAGAAAGTGCATATAGATCAGACAGCCATCAAGTGTTGTATGTGCTAGGACCCACTGTGATATATCCGTGCCCAAAATAGTGAAAAACAAATATACCACGTTAAAAAGAGTAAGGCTAACTGGCAACTACTGACTTTATTCTGTGCTGTTAGCTCACTCTGTTAAAAGTCAACCGACATGTTTCATCACTTTATCTTACTTTTCAGTGATTTCTTCAGGGTTTTAGGGTCAGCGTACAGCATGCACCTTTCTGAATCTTCCCTTATTGTACCTGTAGCGGTTGGTAAAACATAAAACACACACATTACATTTGTACATTAAGATGTCTCAGCAAGTGGCACCAAGTCCGGTGCGAACATTACATTTGTACATTAAGATGTCTCAGCAAGGTTCCCCTCTAGATATTAAATCCCTAACGAGCCCCGTTGTGCACACCAGTTCCACACTCTATTAGGATCGCAATCCCAACTCGAATGGCACCGGCGATAAAGATACATTGGTGCACCCTCGATGTAGTTTCCCGATCCAAGATGGCGCCCGCTACTGAGGAAGCGCGACGCGCTGCGTCACGTTGATACGTCCGTTTCACGTGACCAGAAATCGGGCTATGTAAACAGACTGCCGGCACCGCTACAACGCACGAGGGGTGAGCGCAGACCGCACCTGGACGCGTACAGGCATAGGCATTTGCGTGAGGCTCGATGTATTTTAAAACGCTTATCACGCTTCCTGTTTTTGCCACAGATACCGACCATTCGGCGGTTTACAGTTTCCCACTACCGAGTTAGGGGACTGTACACGACAAGTATTCTTCCACGGGGGCCGGGTAGGCTTGCCAGAGAAGGCCACCTGGTAATATACATTCTTTACTCAATATACGGTCACTTGCCAGTTTGCACCGGACTTGGTGCCACTTGCTGAGACATCTTTATGTACAAATATAATGTGTGTGTTTTATGTTTTACCAACCGCTACAGGTACAATAAGGGAAGATTCAGAAAGGTGCATGCTATACGCTGACCCTAAAACCCTGAAGAAATCACTGAAAAGTAAGATAAAGTGATGAAACATGTCGGTTGACTTTTAACAGAGTGAGCTAACAGCACAGAATAAAGTCAGTAGTTGCCAGTTAGCCTTACTCTTTTTAACGTGGTATATTTGTTTTTCACTATTTTGGGCACGGATATATCACAGTGGGTCCTAGCACATACAACACTTGATGGCTGTCTGATCTATATGCACTTTCTTTATTTTTGTTTTTCTCCCATTTCTTTTGAGGTTGACAGTAGCCGATGATGAGAAGTGAGGAATCAGGCGAGTACCAGTCTGGTAGAATCCTCTCCTTGGTGTTGCTTCCGTGAGGCACTGTCAACCTTCCCTCCCCTTTTTTTCACGTTTGGAAGATAGGGGACATATATAGCGGGGTGGTGGAGCCATTAGACACACACATGTAGGCAACTCTGCCAGACTAAATTTGCAACAGAGTGCAAACTTTTGTAGACAGAAGGTATATACATCCTCTGCCACAATACAAGAAAAAATTCCTTGTAGCCATAGAGCCTACTAGGGGCAGGCCATCTTTGTGTAAGAGTAACCTGTTTTGATCTAAACAATCTTTTTATAGATGCTGCAATGTTTTGAAAAACAAACAATGCTATGCAAAATGTTAGCAATAGACTCCCATGCATCACTCACACTAAATATAAATGAAAGGAAAATGGTATCTAAAGCGCAGATTTACAAGCCCCTTGTGCCACATTCGCCGCCTTGCGTGACGCAACAGCGACGTAAATGTGGCGCATCACTGCGAGGCATTTACAACGTGACGCATCAAGGGAGATGCGTCACATTATAAAGCCAAGCACCACAATGGGGGCGTTCCCACTCAGGGTGGGCGTTCCGGCGCCTGTGCGCCTCGCAAAAGTGCCTGCGTGAAATCTACAAGATTTCACGGAGGCACTTCTGCGACGATGCTACGTCAATTCCTTACGCCTGCTTGAAGCAGGCGTAAGGAGTGATGCACCACGTTGAGTATGGGTGGCCCCTGTGCATTGCAGGAGTTGCGTCGCACTTGCGACACAACTCCAGCAATGCGCCGCCCGTACCTCACAAAATGCGTCACGCATCTTCCCTTCCTTGCACCATGGTGCGCCGCATTGTAAATGCGGCGCATCTGTGGTGGCGGAAGGAGGGGATTGCATGACGCATCTGTTCTGGCGCATCCCTGCTGATTTGCAGAGATGCGCCAGAACATGTAAAAATGCCCCAATATGTTTAAGAATGATTGAAGGTCATCAGGCAAGACTATCTACAGAACAGAGCTGGCTCTATCAGGGGCCCATTGAAAAGCTGGGCCCTGGGCCAGGGGCCACTTTGCTAATGCCTTAAAACGTCTCTGAGTTTGATCATTCTTTTAAATTTGCAGATTGTAAATGGTCTTGTGTTTTTCTTATAATCCAGGGTTCACCACTGCTGTTCAGTGCTCCTTTAGGGTCCATCTAAGTTGCGCTTTAACAATACTCCCATATAAACACACGCATACGTGCAATCTTGTGCTCTGATTCCTCAGGTGTGAATAACATCATCTCATGTATAAAAGAGGGATATATGCATGGAACGAAATGTACAATTACTCTACCGTTGTGCTGGAAGTAGACTTCAGTTGCTCTGTTTTTATTGTGCATTCATACTTTTATTTTAGCAGTGCTGGTGATCGAATGCCCAACTATATTGTATTAAAGTGGTATTTCGCCTCTCGCCCCCGTTTTGGTTCAGCAATCTGCTTTATCATTGTTCATTTCTTTTCTTGTGCCTGGTGTGCTGCCATATAATCCCTTCCATTTTATACATGTTTTTTTCCAAAAGTAACCACCTTTGTCTGAGTTACTTTGATTGCTCTTCCAGCTCAATCGTTTCTTCCTTGTTTGTTTTCAAACTTGCCCATTTTCTTTTCATGCCTCAAGCACAGTTTACCTTTTTGATCTGTTATAAGTGTGCATTCATGAAGTGAGAGTTTGTTAAGGGATTAAAATCATTATTCTTGCGATAATGTGCAAAACACCATCTCTACGGGCATATTTACAATAGAAGTGACGGAGCGTAGCGTTAGCCTTCCTGGCATAACGCCGCCCTCTGCTACTTCTGAAACACAGGGCTGCCCCATATTTACAACAATATGGTGCAGCCCTGCTTTTCCCCCTGAGCTGGTGCTAAATGTAGCTGCCTAGCGCCAATGTAGACCCACTTTTACCATAGGGCAAGGGGGTCTGCGTTGCAGCGGAAGATTGTTTATGTGCAGGAAGGTGTCCCTTCCGGCACATAAACAGTCTTTAAGGGGCATTTTGTAACTTCTATGTGTGCTGCTGGATGCAGCGCACATAAAAGTTGTAAAACGTCATTTTTGTTAAATGATTGTTTATGTGCAGGAAGGGAAACCTTACTGCACATAAACAATCAATGGTGTTTTGCTGTTTCCCTGTGTGATGTGCAATGCAGCACACATGGAAACAGCAAAAACGAGGAGAAATTAAACATTTCTCCTTGTTGCGCCGGGTTAAGACCAGGTTCTCCGTGGTCTTTATTTTGGCGCTGCCCCATATTTACGCCACCCTAGTAAATAATGGGCAGCGCCAAAATCAATGGGTGTTGCGGTGGAGCGCCCACCACAACACCCATTGCCCTACCCTTTCACACTAAGTATAGCAAGAAAGGGGGCCTTATTTACAAGCCAGCATTAAGCACGTTAAGTGACTTAACTCTGCCTTGTAAATAAGGCGAAGGTCCTATCGCCACCATACGTTTTGAAAAGTGACGTTGTGGTGGCGAGAGGGGCTTGTGAATATGCCCCCAGGTGTGCAAATTTGCTCATTTGTGCCTTCTCGCAGTGTCTGTGTAGCAAGTGGTTTAAGCACGATTGCTGTTTCCATCTATACATTTTTTAATGCACAAAAATGAATCGAGTGAGAATTGTTATTTATTTTGCATATCGATGATATTTGATGAAAGATGTGAGGGTGGTTTGTTGTATATGGCCTTTGCTCACTTTTACATCTGTTACCTGTATGCGTAGATTCTTCAGACGTATTCCATTCTGGTGTTTATTCATCTGAACAACTGTATTAGATAACAAATTAAAATAATATCTATTAATAACTTTACTTTGATGTAAAAGCTAAGAATATATATGGGAAGGAAGAACAAAGGTAGTGTATAAAAATATCAGGAAGAGCCATAGGTTTGGTTGCTTCACTTTCTGAGATGATCAGTGGAAAATTTCTCTTTGATTTTAGGCAAGCTGACAACCTGGGAATGTTTTTTCAAAGGAATCGTTGTACCTCAGAACTTTCAAACTACTCACATCTTTAAAACAGATACACTTTGTGAATAAAAAGTAACTGAAGCAGAGAACCAGACCAATTCATTCGTTTTTTCCATTGTTTTCACAATAAGCTCATTGTAACGGCACTGACGTATATGTACCTTTTTGTTTCATTCACCTCCTGTGCACATATTTAATATTCTTTCTATGTTCCATAAAAAAATGCCCTGCAGTCGGTGTCAGACAGCAGGAGCACTCAGTGTGAACAAATAGACATAAAACAATAAAAGAGCCAAACATTAGACAATTAACCCCTTAAGTGCTGCAGTCGGCCAACGGTCGTCGCGAGCACTACCTTGCCAGTGCTGCGCACGACCGTTGGCCGACGGGCCAGCATTCGTTCTTCGAATGTTCAGCACTGGGTGCTGAACGTTCGACGCTCCTGTAAGGTTAAAGTAGGCGTGCATTGATGGTGTTGTTGACATGTTGCGGCCTACCTTTGCAGATCTGCTCCTGTAACCTGAGTTTCAATAGAACATATCTCACAAGTCCTTGCTCATAATAGGCTATATGTGCCTAACAGAGGCATTTAAACCGTATGAATAGATGTCTTGCACGCTTCTCCCTCCACTATCGTGCCAACCCCTACCAAATTAGATCAGATATAGGGGGGAAGACGGCCCACAGGCAGTGGGAGTTGGGCTCCAGGATGCCAGAACTTCGTTCGTTGGGAGCTCAGGTCCAAATGAAGTTCCCTGCTTTTCTCAAGATAATGTGGAACAATAAGATGTTTAATTGCAACCACCCTGAGGAAGTAGATGAATTACTTTTAAAAATGAGAAAACAGTTATTTCCCGGGTCCAATCAATCTTCGGTACTAGGGTAAATGAGAATTTATTAAAACGTTATAGCCCTTGTAATTTCACTTAACATTGGAAGCTAAAATGCAAGTCAATATGCACACGTAGGTCACATACACGTTTTATTTGCCCAGGGGGTCTGTGGCTTGTTATGGATTGCTTCCGTAAGGCACACTTAAGAGGTAAATCATACTTATTACCAGTGTTATTATAATAGAATGGGACTGACATCTCCTTAAAAAAAATACACAGAAATGTTTTTACTTAATAAAACAACAACAAATGGCTATATGTAATATAAAAAGGAGAATCAGAAAAATGGGGGAAAAAATACACAGATAAGGGTCAGATTTAGCACTGAATAAATGGGTAAACTGTTCTAAATATTGTTGGTGTCTCAAGGGTGTGGGGCCCCTTAAGGCGTGATCACGCCGGAAAAAAGGGGAGTGTTCCTCGGGGGGAGGGTTAGGGGGGGGTACAGGGGAGTGGGAAAAAAAACACATAAAAATGTCCTTATATGCCATAGGTTTTTATTTTGTAAGACAGAATATAAACAGAGGTCTCCATTAGCTGCAGGTCTTGTTACACTATGTGATGGCTCCTAGCACGGTATCCAGTAATAAATTCCAGTCTTGGAATTTGAATGGTATAAGAAGCCTGAGGAGACAACAAAGAATATGTGAATTTTAAAAAAATACCGAGGCACATGTATACTTCTTACAAGAGACTCATCTTGAGGCGGAGGTGTGTGGCCAAATATTTGGAAAACTTAGTTGGGTACAGGAAGTTCTCTGCTCCAAACAGAGGGGTTCCACTAGAGGAGTAGCTATAGTAGTGCGCGCAAATAGGGGGATTAGGGTCCAGAATTGGGAAACCGATCGATCTGGTCGATGGCTGGTGGCAGTCCTCTCTATTGGAAGTTTTACTTTTCAGTGTGCTGTCTACTATGGTCCTAATGAAGACAATCCGGGTTTTCTTCGAAAATTAGAAGAGTATATTATTCAGCACCCAGCTCCAGTCATTTTAGGAGGTGACTTCAACCTTTTATTAGACACACAGCTAGACCGTACCTCAAACGCTAAATATAATTCCCCAAACAAATCCCTTTTAGCCCTGAGGAATATCATGAAGGATTTTTCCTTACTAGATGCTTTGAGAGTAAAACATGGTAACCTTAGGGAGTACTCCTTCTATAGTAAGAAGTATAAACAATACTCCAGAATAGATCTCTTTCTTCTGGATCGAGCCTTTCTGCCTGACATTATTTCAGTCTTATATATTCCTACACGACTGTCCGATCACTTTGTTGTTGAGTTAAATTTCAACTTTAAGGTTAGCCCCTCAGAGTATAGGTGGACCCTGGACAGAACTATTCTTCTCGACAATGAGATTAAAACCAAAACTAGAGCTAGTCTCTTAGAGTTTATTTCATTTAATGTTGGGACTGCCTCAGAACAAATAGTCTGGGACACTCTAAATCTTATCTGAGGGGTATTCTTGGTTCATATATGGCACTAAAAAGAAAACTTAGGAAAGAAGAAAATACCAAGGTCCTTGATTTAATTAAAAAGAAGGAATCACAGTTGCAGTTAGTTGCTATAGAAGAAAGGGACAGGATTCCGTTACTTGAAAAAGAGCTTTTGCAGCTACAGACAGGCTTCAAGGCACGAGCTGATAAGGTAAACAAGGATAAGTGGGAAGTAAGCAAGCTTCGCAATTTTGAATATGGAGAGAAGTGAGGCTCACTCTTGGCATGGAAGGCTAGGACCGAGAGGACCAGGAATAACATCAGCTCGCTAATCCAGAGAGATTCTGGGATGCCTCTAACAAAGGATGTCGAAATCAGGAGAGAGGCTAGAGGATTCATGGAGGAGCTTTATCACGAAGAAAATAGATGTGGGTCGGAGGAGCTTGAAAAGTGGTGGGATCTGAGAGAGCTACCCCAGCTGAGTGAAACCGATTTAGCTTTCCAGGTACAGAGATTACTGAAGGGGAAATACGGGCCCAGATAAAAAAGATGTCTAGGAATAAGGCCTCTGGTCCGGATGGATTGCCAACTGAGGTGTAAAAAGATAATTTGGAAGAAGTCTTAACACCCTTACTGACGCTTTTTAACAAAATTTTCCTGTTAGGGGAGCAAACTCCACCTTCTTGTCAGAGGCTACCATTACCTTGATAGCAAAGCCCAAAAAAGATCCAAAAAAAATAGAGTCATATAGACCTATTTCCCTACTCAACTCTGATCTTAAAATATACTCCAGCATACTCGCATCTAGGTTGGCAAAAATAATTAAATCTATAATTAATCCGGACCAGAGGGGGTTTATACCTGGCCGTCAACTTAATGAACTCACGTTCCAAGTTTTAGGAGCGATAGATATAGCAACAGACAGGGGACTGCCACTTGCCATCGTTGCGATCGATGCAGCAAAAGCCTTTGATCAAGTGAACTGGTTATTTCTATGGAAAACTATGGCGAAGTTTGGGTTTTCGGATATCTTCATCTAAGGCATTGTAACATTATATAGGAGTCCTCGGGCCAAAGTCTTGGTCAACGGTTGCCTTACAGACTGGTTTAACATCACAAGGGGAACGAGGCAGGGTTGTCCCCTATCTCCCCTCCTCTTTGATATTTATATTGAGCCCTTTGTCTGTTCCTTAAGATCAGATCCAGTAATCTTACCATTTAAAATAGGGGATCTGGCGCTTAAGACAGCATTATATGCTGACGACCTCCTCCTATACACATCAAACCCGGCCGAGGCTATCCCTAGGTTATTCGATTTGGCTGAGGACTTTGGTACTGTGTCTGGATATAGAATCAACAAAGACAAAACAGATATTATGAGCTGGAACAACCCAACCCAGATACTAGAAGCTAAACCAAAAATCAGATACCTAGGAATTTATGTTACTCACAACCTGGACAACGTTTCGAAAGTAAGTTGGGAGATGGTGGTAAAGGAAGTGAGGAAATTATTGACCAGATGGAATACCCTCCCGCTTAACATCTTTGGTAGAATTAATCTGGTCAAAATGATTATCTTGCCTAAAATTACCTTTCTACTTCATTCCATCCCCCTCAATTTCAATAAAAAGGGCATTGCGAACCTCCAAGTAAGGATTGGCTCCTTCATTTGGGCAACTAAATCCCCAAGGATCGCCTGGAGGAAATTGAGAAGGGGACTGAAACTAGGCGGGTTGGCTCTTCCTGATTTACTTCTTTATTGTTATGCCTTTCAGTTCAAGAACTTTAGACTCTTAGCAAATAAACTAGACTCTTCATCTCATGGTAGACTTTTTCAGGCTATGCTTTTAGATTTGCCACACGGTTTAGACTTTTTTCTCTACAAATTCAGGGATCAGAAGTTTTTTAAAAAGGTTCGACTGAAGCTCTTAAAAACAGCACTTAACATCTGGCAATCAATACGCATAACACTTGATATACCCTATTACCATTCCCAAGCCCCAATTTGGGACTCCCCAGGTACACCAGAATGCCTATTAGACCAACTGGCCCTACCATTGAGAGCGGCAGGTATTACAAAATGGGGGGACCTGTGTAATAATTCGGCACTATTAAGCTGGGAATCTCTTTCGAACCTTACAGAGGGCTCTATCACAAGGTTTAAATTTTATCAGTTGTCCTCCTGATGGGGGAGGCAGCGCTGGGCCAATGATAAGGAAATACCTCTATTGGAATCTATTGATAGGGGCAGGGGATGGAAAGGTGAGGTTGCACATTGGTACAATACATTTGTGGGGGCTAAAGACAATCTAGGAGCTGAAACCATCAAGCTATGGGATAACTTTCCAGACCTTAATGCCGGGGAGGTACTGAAGGTTTGGACAGACTCTTTTACACTCTCCCAAAAAATTATAAAACCATCCAATCTCAGAAGAAACCACCTATTCACATTATATAGGGTCTATTGGACCCCAGGGAAACTATCTAAGTTGTCAGCAGAAGTATACTTCTGTCCAAGATGTAAGTCTCCAGCTGTGGATGACAGACATGTTTGTCGATTGCCCGGCCATTATGAGCTACTGGAGTGAGGTGTGTGAATTCTTAGAAGAAGTGGTATCCCCAATTGTTCTCAGCCCTAGATTGATTCTTTTTGGTCTCCCCCAAGATTATGATATTCGAAATTGTACTTTACAGTTCATTTTCTATGTTATTGTTATTGCTAGGAGAGAGATTTGTAGAGAGTGGAAGTCTGTAAACCCCCCCAGATTTGCAGACTGTCTAAGAAACATCATGGCGGTTAGTCGTTTAGATATGCTGTGTGGTGGAGATAGCGCTAATAAGATCTGGTGTGCCCTGAATGCATGGACGGAGCGATAACATCCAATGAGTCCAATGATTAGGCCAGAGGTTAGTGGTTCTGTCCTCCCAAAGTGGCAAGTTACATCGTGAATGGGAGATGGCTCAGGAAACAACCTACCTCTGGGTGATCTCCATTGGCTATCCATAGACCCCAGGGCGGAAACAACTGGTCTGTGTCAGTGGCCTGGAGAGAGCCTATCTAGAGTTGACATTATCTGGTGGCATTTATGAGGACAATTTTTTATTTTTATTTTAAATTAAAAAAAAAAACTTTCAAACTACTCACATCTTTAAAACAGATACACTTTGTGAATAAAAAGTAACTGAAGCAGAGAACCAGACCAATTCATTGTTTTTTTCCATTGTTTTCACAATAAGCCCATTGTAACAGCACTGACTTATATGTACCTTTTTGTTTCATTCACCTCCTGTGCACATATTTAATATTCTTTCTATGTTCCATAAAACAAATGCCCTGCAGTCGATGTCAGACAGCAGGAGCACTCAGTGTGAACAAATAGACATAAAACAAAAGAGTCAAACATTAGACAATTAACCCCTTAAGTGCTGCAGTCGGCCAACGGTCGTCGCGAGCACTACCTTGCCAGTGCTGCGCACGACCGTTGGCCGACGGGCCAGCATTCGTTCTTCGAACGTTCAGCACTGGGTGCTGAACGTTCGACGCTCCTGTGAGGTTAAAGTAGGCGTGCATTGATGGTGTTGTTGACATGTTGCGGCCTACCTTTGCAGATCTGCTCCTGTAACCTGAGTTTCAATAGAACATATCTCACAAGTCCTTGCTTATAATAGGCTATATGTGCCTAACAGAGGCATTTAAACCGTATGTGCTCCCAAACAGGGTGCCAGTGCAGGTTGGTAAGGTTTTGCGTGCCCTTCCTGTTTAGGCCGATTGTAAACTGTCTGCAGTCTATTGATTGAATAACTAAGAAGGCCAATATACAGTGAGGGCCTGTAGTCAAGACTAGAGGTAACAACACCTTAACGACTGCCTTACAACACTCTACCACAGCAAAGTTAAGAATTGTATTAAGGTTTCGAGGACCGTAAAGAAGGTGCTCTGTAAATGTATTTGTCCAAGGAGCAAGTGATAATTTTGATTCTCGCATAATGCCAAGTCTTCTAATCAGGGCCGGTTTTAGAAATGGTGGCGCCCTGTGCGACAGGCTCTGTTGGCGCCCCCCTCTACCCACACATCAAACTGTGCATTTTTTTCTTTGCTGCTGTCAGTACTTTCACAGCTGTGTACCCGCATATTTTCCATAGAATCATTATTTAACTTGGCCCTTATGAGACCATTATTCTGTCTCTAGAGCTGTCAGCCGTGCAGTCGGCATGCGCTCCTTTTGATCTCTCTAACAGGGAGTGCAGTGGATTTGGGATGGATGATGGAGTGTGGGATGAGGAGGGAACACACAGGAAAGGGGGTACCCACTTGCCCCATTGTAACCAATTCTGTCTCCCTCTCTACTTGCAAAGAGGCCAAGGAATAGATGAACATGTAATTTGATACTTATCTGACCCAGTGACAAGCACTGACAGCGGCATACACTGGTTTTATTCTCTGCTCTACAGCTTTAAATCATGTCCCAACGTCAACGTCCATTCACACTTTAAAATCCCACTATACAAGACTCATATTACTTAAAAAACAAAACTACAGAAACTCATCAGAGAAAAGGAAGTACTACTACAGGTTAGGGGGGCATACCATGCAACAGGATCTTAAAAAAGTGAAATGTAAAAGAGGGCTGCTTGGCTGCCTTGAATTACATCAAGGGTTCTTACAGTCTTTGCAGAAAACCAGATCAGAGTTTTTTATTTGCAAAGTTAAAGACTTTATTATAAGACAGCATCAAATCACATTTCAATGGCAGGCTGCATTTACTGTCAGTCCTACCACTAGCAGGACCCTTCCCTGCACCCAGCACAGTCAGAAATGTAAAAATAAATGCTTCTTTTAAAGATGCATGTCTATGACTCCAGTGTGCCCCTTTTCCCTCCCACTTTCTGTGTTTGAGTGGAATAAAACAGGGTTGTATGGCGGTCTCCAAAAGGACCGTGGCCAAATAAACCTAACAAGAAATCCGTTCCAAAAGGTGAGGCCTGTTAAATTAATTGGGTGACTTAAAATATTTGAAGTAGAATTATGTTCTTTTGACAGAGTGCCACCTGTAAATTATTGTGTAGCTCACTGAGTTTTCTTTAATTGAATCCTGATAGATCACAGAGTTACGAACATGTGCCTAAAACGAACCAGGCCTATTGGCTTTGCCAGTTCTTATTAACAGTGTCAAATAAATAAATAACGCCATGTGAATAATTTGAATTGAAAATGCATCAATTCTCAAAATATGAGACTGTGAATTAAACAATTCTAAGTTCTGTTTTAGGAGTAGCTTTGGACTGAATCATTTACTCCAATTCTTCCTTCTGTACCATTTTCCTCTGCATTCTCTCATTCTGCTTAGGTTTAGACATCTTATTTCACACACCTTTCTGAAATTCTCTCTCTAATCTCCATCACGCTTTCTCTCAGACCTTTTATATTTCTTCAGCATACCCTCGCATGTGCGTGTACACACACACCCACACACACATCAAACACAAGAAAAAACACTCTGCCTCCCTAATTTAGAAACACAGAATGCTCTTTTTCTTATTGCTCAGTCCTAATTTCTACAACTGAGTTCCTCCATCACCCACTTTCAAATAAATGAGTCATTATTATCAGCACGGAAGTAAACATTGCTTTGAATGGATGCCAATGATTGGAAGAGAATGTAGTCGTCACACCTTTATGATCTCTACTGACACGCACTGTGAGGAACAGGTAACTCCTTCAAGTCGTACCCTGAAATCACCCAGACACCTAGCAGTGACTCAATTCACGTTATGCGCGATATGAGAGTCATTTGGTATATGAAAAAAACTACAAAACACACATCTGTAAAATGCAAACATTGCAGAAGATGAAAAATAACTGCATCTTAAACAGTGTCTGCACCGCTGCCATGGATTACCTTAAGAGTTATAACAATATTGAGGAAAGAATGGGAGTTTTAGATAGCAAAATGAATAGACATGAACATATTGCTGAGAATAGACTCTTTCCAAATTTATTTTCCTAACAGCTGTGGCTCTCCGAATTGTTTCTTTCAAGGCCAAAAAAAGCCTCCATGGTAGTTGGGTAGCCACAAGGACCTCCTGCTCTCATGACAGGCCTGTGACATCTCTGGCCCTCTTTCGCACAGAATTTTCCTGCCCTGCTGCGCACCAAGAGAATGATAAGCAAGCCGCTTTTCTTTTTAAATAACAAACTGCTGCTGCTGTCATAATCTTTCTTCTGGTGTGAGGAGTGGCGTGAGCGCTACCCCACATCCTCTAAACTCAAGGACAGAAAGATGCGCGAGCAGGCACGCACCTCGCTAGCTCCAAACCATGTGTTCTTTAAGCACCCTACCAGAGCTTAGCAAAACCAAAGGGGATGATGGAAGGAGTGTTGAACATTGCAAGCACTCACCCCCAGTCAACTGATCTGGGTTTAATCCATAATCATTCTTTAGCTCACTCCGCCACCCCAGTCACAGACATGGCCATACGCAAATCAGTCTGACCCTGTGCCTCATGGGAACAGTCCAGCCCGAACTGCCTAGCCATGTCTTCCCTGGATCGGAAACAAGCATCCTGGGACCGATTTCTAGCTAATCAACCTTCATCAGCCAGGCTAGCTTGAATCCAATGGCAAAGTGAGCAAGGGACCCACGTCTGGGCATACCCTGCCAACTTAGGGCGAGCAAAGCAAAACCAAAGGGGATGATGGGAGGAGAGTTAAACATTGTGAGCACTAACCCCAGTCAACTGATCTGGGTATAATCCATCATCATTGTTTAGCTCACTCCGCCACCCCAGTTCAGAAATGGCCATATGCAAATCAGTCTGACACTGTGCCTCATGGGAATAGTCCAGCCCGAACTGCCAAGCCATGTCTTCCCTGGACCGGAAACAAGCAACCTGGGACCGGTTTCTGGCTAATCAGCCTTCATCAGCCAGGCTAGCTTGAATCCAATGGCCAGGTGAGCAAGGGACCCACATCTGGGCATTCCCTGCCAACTTAGTCCGAACAAAGCAAAACCTCTGAAGCGTCTGTCTGGACAATAAATTCCTTAGCAAAATTGGGCGCCTGGAGGACGGGTGCGATAAACATGGCAGTCTTAAGGGCATCAAAAGCTTTCTGGCAGGTGTCAGTCCAGTTCACAATCTTTGGCTGCTTCTTGGAGGTCAGCTCAGTCAAGGGTGCAACAATGTTGCCATACCCCTTGACAAACCTCCTGTAATATCCGGTGAGACCTAGGAAGGCCCTCACCTGGGTCTGGGTCTGGGTCCTGGCACTTGCTGGTCTTGATTGTGAGGCCTGCCTCTGCGCTGCGCCATCAAGTCAAGTCAAGTCAGAGAATTTATATAGCGCACTACATACCCAGAGGGTTTCAAGGCGCTTAGGAAGGGGAGGAGGATTACTTGTCAAATATCCACGTTTTAAGTTGCTTTCTGAATGCTAGGTGGTTCTGGGTAAGGCGAAGGTAAGCGGGGAGTGAGTTCCATGTTTTAGCAGCCAGGTATGAGAAGGATCTGCCTCCCATGGTGGTCTTGTTGATGCGAGGTACAGTGGCGAGGGCTTGGCTGGAAGAACGTAGTTGGCGGGAGGGGGTGTAGAAGGACAGTCGTGAGTTGAGGCATTCTGGTCCGATGTCGTAGAGTGATTTGTCAAGTCAAGTCAAGTCATAACATTTATATAGCGCACTAAATACCCAGAGGGTTTCAAGGCGCTTAGGAAGGGGGGTGGATTATTTGTCAAATATCCACGTTTTAAGCTGCTTTCTGAACGCTAGGTGATTCTGGGTGAGGCGAAGGTAAGCGGGGAGTGAGTTCCATGTTTTGGCAGCCAGGTATGAGAAGGATCTGCCTCCCATGGTGGTCTTGTTGATGCGAGGTACAGTGGCGAAGGCTTGGCTGGAAGAGAGAAGTTGGCGGGAGGGGGTGTAGAAGGATAGTCGAGAGTTGAGGCAATCTGGTCCGATGTCGTAGAGTGATTTGTGTGCGTGGGTAAGCAGTCGGAAAGTGATCCTCTTATTGACGGGTAGCCAGTGGAGGTCTTTAAGGTGACCAGAAATGTGTTCGTTGCGTGGGATGTCTAATATGAGCCTGGCTGAGGCGTTTTGGATTCGTTGTAGTTTCTTCTGGAGTTTAGCGGTGGTACCTGCGTAGAGGGTGTTTCCGTAGTCCAGTCGGCTCGTGACTAGAGCGTGGGTGACTGTTTTCCTTGTTTCGGAGGGGATCCAGCGAAATGTTTTTCTGAGCATGCGAAGAATGTTAAAGCAGGAAGAGGATACTGCGCTGACTTGTCTGTTCATTGAGAGTGAGGAATCCAGGATGACGCCAAGGTTCCGTGCGTGGTCTGTCGGGATGGGTGCATTTCCGAGGGCTTCCGGCCACCAGGAGTCGTCCCATGCAGAGGGGGATTTACCTAAGATGAGGACTTCTGTTTTGTCTGAGTTCAGTTTCAGACGGCTTTGTTTCATCCATTCGGCGACTTCTTTCATTCCTTCGTGTAGGTTAGTTTTAGCGGTGCTGGGGTCCTTGGTGAGAGATAGGATCAGTTGAGTGTCGTCCGCATAAGAGATGATGTTGAGGTTGTGTTGGCGGGCGATGGCCGCGAGGGGGCTCATGTATACGTTGAAGAGGGTGGGACTGAGTGAGGATCCTTGTGGTACGCCGCAGATGATTTCAGAGGCCTCGGACTTGAATGGTGGGAGGCGGACTCTCTGGGTTCTTCCGGTGAGGAACGAGGTGATCCATTCCAGTGCCTTTCCTTGGATTCTGATGTTTCTGAGGCGTTGTAAAAGGGTGCTGTGGCAGACTGTGTCGAAGGCTGCAGAGAGGTCGAGGAGGATGAGGGCGACTGTGTCTCCATTGTCCAGTAGAGTTCGAATGTCGTCTGTTGCTGCGATGAGGGCGGTCTCAGTGCTGTGTTTGGCTCGGAAGCCAGATTGTGAGGGGTCGAGTGATTTGTTGGCTTCGAGGAAGGCGGCGAGCTGGTTGTTGACAGCTTTCTCGATGACTTTGGCCGGGAATGGAAGAAGCGAGATGGGGCGGTAGTTTTTGAGTTCGGTGGGATCTGCTGTTGGTTTTTTCAGAAGGGCGGTGAGTTCAGCGTGTTTCCAATCTTCTGGGAAGGTAGCGGAGTTGAATGAGCAGTTGATGACGTCTCGGAGGTGCGGAGCTATGACGGAGTCTGCTTTGTTGAAGATGTGGTGGGGGCATGGGTCAGTGGGGGATCCAGAGTGGATGGAATTCATCAGGCGGATGGTGTCCTCAGTGGAGATTGGGTTCCAGGCGTTAAGGGTGTTAACGGGGGAAGGTGGTCAGCTGATGGTAGGGTGGGTTGGCTTCCGGGTTGGTTGTCAAAGCTGTTGTGGATGTCAGCAATCTTGTTGTGGAAAAAAGAGGCTAGGGAATCGCAGAGGGTTTGAGAGGGGGTGATGTCGTTGGAGTTGGCCGAGGGGTTGGAAAATTCCTTGACGATGTTGAAAAGTTCCTTGCTGTTGTGGGCGTTGTTGTCAAGTCGATCTTTGAATGCTGTTTTCTTGGCTTTTCGGATCAGTTGGTGGTGAGTACGGATGGCGCTTTTGAAGGCGTCCTTGTTGCTGGTGGATGGGTCTTTTTTCCAGGCCTTTTCAAGGGAGCGGCACAGTTTCTTGGATTTCTTGAGGTCGTCGTTGAACCATGAGGCCTTCTTGATGCCAGGTTTGTGTTGACGTTTTTTCAGTGGTGCTAAGGTGTCGGCGGTGTTGGATAACCAAAGGGTGAGGTTGGAGGCGGCTTCGTTGGCGTTAGAAGAGAGGGCTGGGGAGGTTTGAAGGAGTGATGTGGAGATCTGCTCTGTGGTGATTTTGTTCCAGTTTCTTTGTAGAGTTGGTTGGAGGTGGATGATGGGTTTGGGCTTGTTGTAGGTGAAGTGAACGCAGCTGTGGTCAGTCCAGAGGAGATCCGTAGTGTGGCTGAAGGAGACATGGTTGCTGGAGGTGAAGATGGGGTCGAGAGTGTGACCTGCGATGTGGGTGGGGGAGGTGACCAGTTGTTTAAGTCCGAGGTTGGCGAGGTTGTCTAGGAGGGTGGCGGTGTTGCAGTCGTTGATCTTTTCAAGGTGGAAGTTGAGGTCTCCCAGAAGGATGTAGTCTTTGGATGGGAGCGCGTGTGGGGTGATGAAGTCTGTGATGTCTTCACTGAATTTTGCGCGTGGTCCTGGTGGTCTGTAGAGGAGGGTGCCTCTGAGTGTGGTCTTGGGGTCGATGTGGATCTGGAAGTGAAGGTGTTCGGAGTTGGCGAGGTTGGCATCAAAGCTGGTTGAGATGCGGATGGATTTCTTATGGACGATAGCGATTCCACCTCCTGTATGGTCGGTGCGGTCCTTGCGTGTGATCTTATAGTCATCAGGGATAGCGATGGCGATGTCAGGGGCGGAGGAAGCGTTCATCCATGTTTCCGTTAGGAAGGCGACGTCAGGAGAGATGGTGTCTAGTAGGTTCCAAAGGTCAATGGCGTGCCTGTGGACCGATCGGGTGTTGACAAGGATGCATTCTAGGTGGTTGGGGTCGGGAATCTGTGGTGTGGTCGTAGCGGAGATGTTGTCGGTGCCGCTAAATTTGCAGGAGTAGCAGGAGAACGGTCCATGGGTGTGTCCAGGAGCGGCTTGGACGCAGTTGGGGGCGCGACCGGGGTTAAGGGCTAGGAGGGTGGCGGCATCGTAGGTAACGCGGGGGGGCAGGGCAGCGCGAGGGGCAGGGGGTCTGGCGCTGGGCGCGGTCCAGGCGTAGACGGGCTTACCTTTGGCGCACCTTCGGCGTGTACGTAGCGCGTGGACGCTGCGCGTGGGACCATTGGCCATAAATGGATGGTGGGGGGGGGAGGGGCGAGGGCGTCTCAGCTGGGAGGCGGGTCGGGCACACGAGGACGACAACAAACACGCAAAATGGAGGCGGGGGGAGGAGCAGAGCGGAGCGCTATTGACAAATGCGCAGTCAATGTACACAAGCAGAAATGAAATCAGTAAACAAGTACAAATTGAAAGTTCCAGCGCTATTTAGGCAAAGCGCTATACAAGCTATCACTAAACAAGTACAAATTGAAAGTTCCTGCGCTATTTAGGCAAAGCGCTTTACAAGCTATCACTAAACAAGTACAAATTGAAAGTTACAGCGCTATTTAGGCAGAGCGCTATACAGGCACACAGCACGCGAAAATGAATGCAAATTTGAGAGGGTTTCTGACACGGAGCAGCGCTACGATACCAGGTGTCTGCCAGGGAGCGACCACTCCGACCGTGAGGAGGAGCGAGTCACAGGGTCTGCAGGGCGAGGAACGCTTTTACAAGTCAGTGGGAGGGCGTCTCAGCTGGGAGGCGGGTCGGGCACACGAGGACGACAACAAACACGCAAAATGGAGGCGGGGGAAGGAGCAGAGCGGAGCGCTATTGACAAATGCGCAGTCAATGTACACAAGCAGAAATGAAATCAGTAAACAAGTACAAATTGAAAGTTCCAGCGCTATTTAGGCAAAGCGCTATACAAGCTATCAGTAAACAAGTACAAATTGAAAGTTCCAGCGCTATTTAGGCAAAGCGCTATACAAGCTATCACTAAACAAGTACAAATTGAAAGTTCCAGCGCTATTTAGGCAAAGCGCTATCCAAGCTATCACTAAACAAGTACAAATTGAAAGTTCCTGCGCTATTTAGGCAAAGCGCTATACAAGCTATCACTAAACAAGTACAAATTGAAAGTTACAGCGCTATTTAGGCAGAGCGCTATACAGGCACACAGCACGCGAAAATCAATGCAAATTTGAGAGGGCTTCTGACACGGAGCAGCGCTACGATACCAGGTGTCTGCCAGGGAGCGACCACTCCGACCGTGAGGAGGAGCGAGTCACAGGGTCTGCAGGGCGAGGAACGCTTTTACAAGTCAGTGGGAGGGCGTCTCAGCTGGGAGGCGGGTCGGGCACACGAGGACGACAACAAACACGCAAAATGGAGGCGGGGGGAGGAGCAGAGCGGAGCGCTATTGACAAATGCGCAGTCAATGTACACAAGCAGAAATGAAATCAGTAAACAAGTACAAATTGAAAGTTCCAGCGCTATTTAGGCAAAGCGCTATACAAGCTATCACTAAACAAGTACAAATTGAAAGTTCCAGCGCTATTTAGGCAAAGCGCTATACAAGCTATCACTAAACAAGTACAAATTGAAAGTTCCAGCGCTATTTAGGCAAAGCGCTATACAAGCTATCACTAAACAAGTACAACTTGAAAGTTACAGCGCTATTTAGGCAGAGCGCTATACAGGCACACAGCACGCGAAAATCAATGCAAATTTGAGAGGGCTTCTGACACGGAGCAGCGCTACGATACCAGGTGTCTGCCAGGGAGCGACCACTCCGACCGTGAGGATAGGTGAGCGTGGGCGTGAGCGTGGGTAAGCAGTCGGAAAGTGATCCTCTTATTGACGGGTAGCCAGTGGAGGTCTTTAAGGTGACCAGAAATGTGTTCGTTGCGTGGGATGTCTAATATGATCCTGGCTGAGGCGTTTTGGATTCGTTTGAGTTTCTTCTGGAGTTTAGCGGTAGTGCCTGCGTAGAGGGTGTTTCCGTAGTCCAGTCGGCTCGTGACCAGAGCGTGGGTGACTGTTTTCCTTGTTTCGGAGGGGATCCAGCGAAATGTTTTTCTGAGCATGCGAAATATGTTGAAGCAGGAAGAGGATACGGCGCTGACTTGTCTGTTCATTGAGAGTGAAGAATCCAGGATGACGCCTAGGTTCCGTGCGTGGTCTGTCGGGATGGGTGCTTTTCCGAGGGCTTCCGGCCACCAGGAGTCGTCCCATGCAGAGGGGGATGTACCTAAGATGAGGACTTCTGTTTTGTCTGAGTTCAGTTTCAGACGGCTTTGTTTCATCCATTCGGCAACTTCTTTCATTCCTTCGTGTAGGTTAGTTTTGGAGGTGCTGGGGTCATTGGTGAGAGAAAGGATTAGTTGAGTGTCATCCGCGTAGGAGATGATGTTGAGGTTGTGTTGGCGGGCGATGGCCGCGAGGGGGCTCATGTATACGTTGAAGAGGGTGGGGCTGAGTGAGGATCCTTGTGGTACGCCACAGATGACTTCGCTGGCCTCGGACTTGAATGGTGGGAGGCAGACTCTCTGGGTTCTTCCGGTGAGGAACGAGGTGATCCAATCAAGTGCTTTTCCTTGGATTCCGATGTTATTGAGGCGTTGTAAAAGGGTGCTGTGGCAGACTGTGTCGAATGCTGCAGAGAGTTCAAGGAAGATGAGGGCGACTGTGTCTCCATTGTCCAGTAGAGTTCGAATGTCGTCTGTTGCTGCGATGAGGGCGGTCTCAGTGCTGTGTTTTGCTCGGAAGCCAGATTGTGAGGGGTCGAGGGATTTGTTGGCTTCGAGGAAGGCGGCGAGCTGGTTGTTGACAGCTTTCTCGATGACTTTGGCCGGGAATGGAAGAAGCGAGATGGGGCGGTAATTTTTGAGTTCGGTGGGGTCCGCTGTGGGTTTTTTCAGAAGGGCGGTGAGTTCAGCGTGTTTCCAGCTTTCCGGGAAGGTGGCGGAGTTGAAGGAGCAGTTGATGACGTCTCGGAGGTGCGGTGCTATGACGGAGTCTGCTTTGTTGAAGCTGTGGTGAGGACATGGAAAGGGCATCACACTGAACTGGTAGTGCCCATCTGGTGTGGAGAATGCTGACCCCTCCTTGGCCCCATCAGTTAAGGCGATCTGCCAGTACCTAGACGTTAGATCAAATGTGCTGATGTACCAGGCAGCCCCTAACAGATCTATGAGCTCATCAGCTCTGGGGATGGAATGCGCTTTGGTCTTCGTGACCGAATTAAGACCTCAGTAGTCCACACAGAATCTAAATTCAGGGGTGGCACCAGGTGCGGCAGCTTTTGGTACCAAGACCACGGGGCAGGACCATGGGCTGCTAGAGGACTCAATCACACCTAGGGCATACATTTTGGAGACCTCTTCCTTAACGTAGGCCTTGACCCTGTCAGACACTCTATCGCCTTGTGCTTGACAGGAGGACTGTCCCCGGTGTCCACTTTATGGACGCACCACTCAGTGACACCAGGGACCAGGGAAAAAAACATCAGAAAATTGTCCCAAGAGCTGGTGACAATCTCTCTGCTGCTCAGGGGTCAGTGTGGTGGAGAGGACAACACCCTCCACTGACCCATCCTTCTCTCCGGCACACAGGCAGTCAGGAAGAGGCTCACTCTCCTCCTCCATTCCAGAATCTGTGGCAAGAAGCATGCCCACTTCAGACCTCGCAAAGTGGGGCTTCAGGCGCTTCATATGCAGGACCTCCAAGGGGTTCCTGGAAGACTGAAAGTCCACCAAGTAGGTAACTGGACTTTTGCGCTCCACCAGCTCAAATGGACCAGTCCACTTATCTTGGAGCGCACAAGGCTCCACTGGGGCCAGTACCCACACCTTCTGACCAGGTTGAAACTTGACCAGAGTGGTGTTCTGGTTGTGCCAGCGTTTCATCTCCTCCTGGCTGGCTTCCTGCTTTGCCTCAGCAATTTTTCTGAAACGCCAAGTCTGGTTCCTGAAGGTCAATATGTAGTTAGATACATCTTGGGGGGTTTCCTGGGAGATTGCTCCCAGCCTTCCTTGACCAGACTCAGAGGCCCTCTTACCGGATGGCCATAGAGCAGTTCAAAGGGACTGAACCCTAAGGAATTCTGTGGCACCTCGCGGTAGGCAAACAACAAGCATGGCAAGAGGATGTCCCACTTAAGCCTCAGGGGCTCTTCTAGGCCCATAATCATGCCCTTCAAGGTCCGGTTGAGCCTTTCAACCAGACCATTACCTTGGGGGTGGTAAGCAGTGGTGAACTTATAAGTTACCCCACACTCCTTCCACAGAGACTTCATATACAGGGAGATTAAATTGCCCCCCTGTCAGACACCACCTCTCTGGGGAACCCCACACAGGAGAAAATCCCCATCAGTGCACGTCCCACCACGGGGGCCATCACTGTCCTGAGCGGAATGGCTTCAGGGTACCGGGTGGCATGGTCCACCAGGACCAGGATAAACCTGTTGCCCATGGCGTTCCTGGGATCCAATGACCCCACAATGTCAATGCCCACTAGCTCGAGTGGCGTGCTAACAACTGGAAAGGGCTGGACTGGGGCTTGATCTTCCCCCCACTCTCCCCACTTGCCTAGCAAGTCTCACATGTCCTGCAATGAGTGTCTGAGCTCTTGCACATCTGAGGCCAATAAAAGTGGGTAGCCAGCCTTTCAAAGGTCTTGGTCTGCCCCAGATGTCCTGGCAATGGAATGTCATGAGCCAACCCCAGTAGGAAGGCTCTGAAGCATGTGGGCAGCACATGGGCTGACCCCAGAACCGTTCTCCCAATAAATCAGATGTTGACAGACTTGTCACCTGCTGCCTGGGCTGCAGCCTGTTGCTGCAGACCCTCAAGAGTGGAGCAAACTCTTTGCTGCTCACAAAACTCCTCCCTGGTGGGCCCTCCTTCCTGCTGCCAATGGGTCAGTTCATTGAAACTCCGAAGCAGATGCGGCGATACTGCCCACACTCACTGAAGTAATGCGATTGTGCATTTTCCTACAGCTGGCACACAGCACCCAACAGGACTTTCTGCCATTAAGCAAACAGAATTGATCCTGCTGGTGCCAGCAACCCCCAAAGTCCAGATGCTGAGCGCCCTCGCGCCTATAGTAAACCGTTGATTCTCTGCCACCTTAGAATTGTAAAAAAGGTGTGATACATTGTTATCAAGACAGCAATGCATTATTTGTTTGTCCTGAAGATGATGCCCTATATTTAATGTTGGCATCGAAACGTCGTCGACACCCAAACACCCTATGCACCAGGCTATAACACATTGTGCAACAGTGTTAAATGATTAATTTGTGTCTGTCTACTGAGTACAAGTGTACAGACCCATTTTGGCTTGCCTTTTGGCCAATTCTGTGTTCGTTGTTCTGTCTTGTGTTCTGTGGGTCACGGCTGTGCCCACTTGTCATCTGAATGTTTTATTTGATACTACTTTTGAAAAATATTATGAAAATAAATTCTTGTCCGGCTGGACAAAAGACATACATTCTATTCTAGTGTATGGTTATCTATCACACTGTATTCTCCCTGAATAGGGACCACTGTTCTCTATATAATGGGTCAGTTCAGGCAGGTCCCCCAGGTTGGCACTCTGCTCCCCAGTAGGCTCCAGGGCATCCCCCTCGGGTCTGTTCCCTCCTGGGCCATGGGAACCAAGGGGGCCGGCTTCCCGTGCCCCCTGCTCTTTCTCTCTAAGGCAGGGATCTGGGCCATACTCTCAGGCTCCTGATTCTTCTCAACACCCTCCTTGGCTGCCATTGACCTAGTGGTAGCACACGCCCACTCAGGCAGACCCAACATTCGTAAGTGAGCCCTCCTCTCCACCGTAGCCCACGGGGAGTTCTCTAAATCATTGCCCAACAGACAGTCTACAGGCATGGTGGTCCTCAGAGCCACCTGAATGGTTCCTGAGCCCCCGTACCCCACTCAAAGGGAACCTGAGTCACCTCACATTGGCTCTCTGAGTTGTCTGCTGACACTACAGGGTAGAATGCATGAGGGACAACCTGCTCTTTGGACATCAACCAGGAGCTGACAGCAGTTTCACTGGCTCCTGTGTCTCTTAGAGCCTCCACTCTATGGCCATTGATAGTGACCCACTGCCTGTACTTCTGGGTGTTTTCAGGCTGTGCAGGTTTAGGGACCATTTCAAAGTCTATTAATGAAACAAGGGTCAATTCCTACGGGATCCCACCCTTCTGGGGCGCCCATCTCTTCCTCTCCCAGGGCTATACTAGCAAGCTGGCGGGGTGATGCACAGGTTGGTGCAGGGTGGTCCCTCAGGGGACACTAGGGATCAAAATACTGGTGGCCCACTTGACCACACTTAAAAAAAGTAACGGCCCCCCTCTGATCAAGCCAACCTGTTGGGGGTGCTGACCTCTGCTCTTGGGGAGTCTAGGATACCACTGATTGGTTCCCTTGGGAATTACTTTTGGGCCCTTTTGGAAACTCCCTTGGTTTGCCCCTGCCCCCCCCCCACTTCTCTGCTGGGGACCTTGCCCCCCTTTTGAAGACTTCCATTGGATCCTTGCGAACCTGGGTGCTCACCCAGTGGTCCGCATCCTCAGCAAGCTTCTTAGGGTTAGTTAGCTTGCAATCAAGCAGGTGCTGGCGTAGCTCAGATAAACAATTACTAGATAAATGTTCCCATGCAATCAAATCATAAAGTTGCTCAAAAGTTTCTACTTTGCTACCTCTTACCCAGAGCTCCATTGCTCTGCAAAAAAAAGACACATACTCAACCCACGTGGTACCCTCTTGCTGGTCCTAAACCTCTGCCTATACATCTCAGGGGTCAAACCATAGTGAGTCATCAAAGCTTCCTTCATGTGATCATAAACCATTCTACTTTCCTGGGGCAGGTCCAACAAGGTATCACTCCCCTCACTAAGAAAGCGTCCCCACAACCCCGCTCCCCAATCCTTCTCAGGGACCCAGTGGGACACCTTGGCTAATTCGTAGGCTGCAAACCATTGCCCAATATCTTCACTTTTGTGGAAATTCTTAATAACCTTTTTGGTTATATATACTCTTCTCTCAGCATGCACCACTGGTATGCTGCCACCAGAGGGGGAGATCTCTACAGTCTTTGCCTTAATCTCAAACTCCCTCAATATACTCTCATGTTCAAGTTTCGTCTTCATTATCTCAAACTCTAACTTCTTGTTCTCTAGGTCCCTCTGACCATCCATCTTGAGCTTAGCCATCTCCATATTATGCCACCTATCTCTCTTACTGTCCTCCATCTCTTCCGGAGACAGACCCCTTGAGGACACACTAGTGCCCGACGCTTTGGCACTGAATGGCAGTGATAAAGTGCCCAGAGCATCTAATACCAGCAAAAACAGAGGAGACAACAGCGAAAAATGGAAGGGAGACCCATGCCAATGGTGCCAGGTCTTACACTTACCTGATGTTTTGCTGTCATATAGATACTGGAGTATGAACACCGTGAAGCTGTTGTGATTCGACACTCCTCATTACCATTCTCTCCAAATGTGAAGAGGCAAGAGCGCGGGAGCTCAGAAAAAAGGGTGTAGTTCTCCCACAAACATGGATTAAAATGATTGGCCTGCAACTTTAACAATCGAAATACAAAAATGATACCCATAACTACACCCTGTTACTCATCTGTACTCAAGTATGTGAGGGGTACCAGACACTAGCAGGCTAAGGAAAGCCCCTAAAAAGTGTGTCCCCTAAATATCAAAACCACATTATCAACCAGGCACACTATCGAAGAGAAAAGATTGAAAATAAAACATAGACAGGTAAGTCTAGATTTTCTATACCTATCTCCAAATATATTTACCTATGCTGTACATACATCTTCAAGGTTTGTAGATGTGGAGTAAGGAATAGTAAATCTATACATCCCTCTACGCACATACCTTTCGATATGTTGTCCCTTGATATTCCTTGCCTCGATATTCTTGTACTACAATATTGATGGTGGCGATATTCAGTATTAAATCATCCCATGAATAAATACATCACCACAGCCATGTATCCGTGTGTATTCTGAAAAAAAACCTGAAAGATATAATCAATTTGGTATTTCAAGAAATTCATGATACCTAAATTGTAGGAAAAACCATCTGCTCACAATATCTTGTTGATTTAGCGCTCATGAATGGCAAGGGATATTTCACCTAAGGGATATATTTCAAATATGTGATAATATTCATTTAGCACCCCAATAGTGTGGACTGTGAGACATATTTTTTAACCCATGTCAGATACTTATCTTATCATCTGACAACTTAATTGGTCTGCCAATTTTTAATTGCTGCTAATTACCACTACATGCTGAAAAAAGTACACATCCTCATATTATTTTGATGTGTACAAAAGGGAAGATTTTACAAAAGCATTGCCGTCTAATTGAATATGCACAAGGCAAAAACCCACCTAATGAATATTCATAACATGTTTGAATTTATTCACAGTTTCAATTTACAAACACTGGAGCTAGGGTTATTTTCTGTGCATTGAATTGAAGATATTTTACTCCCTCCCTGTAAATGGCTGACAGTGCAGTTCAAAGTAAGATCCATTAAACCTAGCAACTAGGGGAAAAAATCAGCTGTTTCCTTCGTCCAGTACCCTTCCTGAATGAAGCAAATCCCCTTAGAAAACTTTCACACAGAGAAAGAAAATTAAAAACAATGCATTGACATTGTCTGCAATGGGAGCAGAACTGCTGTTGCACTCGAGACAGGGCTGGCGTGCTAATTATAGGATAGAGGAAAAATGAGGAGCAGGCTGAGAAGAGAAAAGGGCTCTGACAGTGTTACACACCACAGTGATTAATGGGCTAGGTTAGGCCTAAGTTCTGCGTCGGGTCAACCAGCCTTTGCCTCAATGCTTTTGATTATGTTCCTGTGTTTGTCTCTGCATTTTGAGGAGTCAGGGCGGAGGTCGGTAAGTTTGACTCTGGAACTCCGACAGGGCCTTTTGCAGATCTGCTGAGCATGCTGTACTGGCGAATTACAAATTGCTGAAGTTCTTCGATTTTCAAAGGACATTTTCATTTGCAGTGAACTTCAAATGCATATGTTTTTAATTATTTATTCTCGTTTTTGTGTGGCGAAGGATGCAGCTGAGGCCACTTCATAATTCAGTGTGTGTTACTGACTTTTTGAAGTTATTAAGTCTTTCGTAGAGGAATCCATATTGATGGTGCAACAACAGTATTGCACTGTTGTTTTAAAAACAAACCATCTTGCAGGTCTGGCCTAGAGACAGCTTAAGCAGTCTCACCAGCCTCATTTAACCAAAAAAACGTAGAAATAAAAAAATATATTAGCGTTTTGGGACAGGTCTCTTCATCCATTGCTCTGTTAAACTGTCATTTAAATTTTGCTCCCTCCCACCATAGCGTACAGCTTGGGAAAAGACTCAGCTCTCCTCAGTCATGGGCTCTTCCAGTCCTGCCAAGTATCATGCATCAGCTGTGACACTCACGCATTTCAGTGCGGTGTTCCGCATCACTACACTGAAATGCATTGTCACGCATTTTGCCGACTCGCCAGCTCGCGCCACTGGGGGCGCCCGTGCACGGTTCCTGCTGCTCCGAGAGTCGTGCTGCAAGTGCCAGCAGCTGCTCTAGTTCATAAATATTTAATCACATCATGTCATGGCTGCTCTCAGCTCGTAGCTGAGTGAAGGCGCGGCAGCGCTAGGCCGCTACAATGTAATAATCGTCGTGCTGGCTCCAGGCTAGCATTGCAATTTCCTGCCACGCTGCGGCTTACGTTTGACACACAGTTGCTGTCAATTAATTAGGTGGGGGGGCGGGGCCGCCATCTCAGCACGATGCTGTAATTGGCTCACAGCCAGGCACTCATCAGGAGTGCCGCAAACTAACGTGTTGGTCAGCCCAGAGACCGTCGGGGTCAGTGACCATGATGACCCGAGTGAAATTTCACTGTCACAGGCG
Source organism: Lissotriton vulgaris (assembly GCF_964263255.1). Lineage (NCBI taxonomy): Eukaryota > Metazoa > Chordata > Amphibia > Caudata > Salamandridae > Lissotriton > Lissotriton vulgaris. Next base: position 1,473,090,095 of record NC_141689.1, read on the forward strand.
GCGGCGCAGTGACAACAGTGCCAGGAGGACACACAGACACAGTGTCGACTCGCCGCTGGCCGTGCAAGAAAAGGCATTGGTGATGCGGGAGGCAGCGCAAACTAAACTGTGGCCAAGTGGGGGGACAATGAGTGTGTCTGGGGGTCGGAGAAGAACAAGACTGATGCAGTCCTGCAGTGTGCATCATGCGGTGCTGCAGCTGAGCTGTGCGGCCCGCGGCCTCCGGGCAGACAGGCAAACGTCTCTGGACTCTTCTAGTTCAAGTAAGTGTTTATAAGGGGCTGCCTTAGAGTCCTCAGCTCCAGCTGCTACTCTGGTGCATTGTAGAATATTCACCTAGCACCACGCGGCTTTGATAGATTTGTGAGCCTGACATGACACACACTATAATAGCCAAGGGCCATGGCAGGATCAATGTTCTGCTGCTGCCGCTGCGGCGCGGGTTAAGTTCAGGGTGATAACGTTGCAGGCTGCATTGGCACTGGCAGCGCTGCTCGTATGTGTGCCACTGCAACGGTAAATTAAATGCAGCACAGTAAATTTGATGCAGATCCCACGACCAGCCCTGACGACCCACAGGCGGCTGAGTGAACACACAGACTGTGCTGACTGCTGGGGCAGTTCCTTAGCATCCCAGAGGATATACCATCAGTCCAGACGGCACTTCTGTGCAGAGCTGGGCTGCGCCTCACTCAGAAACATGCCTGGCAATGGTATTTACAGCAAGAGTCGTTGTGGTCTTGAGGCGGCCTATTACTGAATTCCTAGCAACCTCGCTAAGTAAGCAAGTTCCTGTATCTCTTTGCTAAATAACATTTCCTTTCAATTAATAACAATACTGGTATGTGGACCGTATTGATGGTCAGCTGCAGCTGCCTGCAAGCAGGAACATGGCAGGCAGTGAGATGTGTATTACTAATACAACCAGGCATGATGCTGGGACTGAGGCTTGCATGGACAGGCAGCAGAGCCCCAGTGTTAGATTTGGGGGGTCTCTAGTTGGCATAGGTAAGTACTTGTGACAAGTAGGGACCCTCTCCTCTAGTCAGGACAAGGGGATTACACACCTAAAATAACCCCTGCTCACCCTCTAGGTTGCGTGGCGCGAGCAGTCAAGGCTTATTTCAGAGGCGTTGTAAGTTAAGCAGTTGTGACCACATACAGTACCCAGTGACAACACTGCAAAAAAATAAGTAGACTTTATATAGAGTTACCTCAAGACCATAAATGACAAAAATACACACTACGATTATTTTAAGATGGTAGATTTAAGCTTAGTTCAGTTCAGTTCTTCGATGCGACACTCTGCGTCAATGTACCTTAAGTTGCGTTGCGCTTCCACGACAAGCAATGTCGGAGCGATGGGAAATGCGGCAAAGTCAGGTACAAAGAAATAAAGACGTGAAGTTCTTACAGATGCGGCACGCTTTTCGGGGATGCAAGAAGGTCTCGGTTCAATGCGTGGACTACAGCGGCGACATCCAAGATGCGACGGCAGCAGCTCCAGCGGTGACGCTCTTCTCCCACGATGTGTGAAGCTTCTGCACAATGCGACAGGTACAGCAGCGACATCCAAGATGGCAGCAGCTCTGATGGTGGTGCGCTTCTCGGGGGATGCGGTGCAAGGTGACAGTTCCAGCGGCGACACCCTCCTTCTTCTGAGTTGTGATGGCAGCGACAGCGACACGCTTCCTCTTCATTGCAGCATGCTTCTCTCCGATGCGGTGCAGTGCGACAGTTCCAGCGGCGACACCCTCCTTTCTCTGGAGTTGCGACGGCAGGCACAGCGACAGCGACACGCTTCTTTTCGTTGAGCCGCACTTCCAGCTCCTTGCGACACAAAGTTCCTCAAAAGGCCCGAAACAGCAGCAGGCACTTCCACAAGAACTCTGGGGAGCTGGGGGTGAAGTCTGTTGTCCCTGAGACTTCAGCAGCAGGGAAGCTCTTTTCCAAGCCCTTGGAGATCCTTCACAAGTTGAAAGCAAAGTTACGAAGTTCCTTTCTCCTTCCTTTGGCAGTATGGCAACCACTGCAGGCCGATCCCCCAAGCAGCACTTCAGCTTGGGAATAGTCTCTCCTCAGTTTCTTCAGGTTCCTCTCCTCAGTAAAGGTTTCTTCTTGTAGTCCGAAAGTGATCTAATTTCTTGGGAGCAGGGTCCCAATATTTATATCCCAAAATCCTTTGTTCTCTGAGGGGAGAGGGGCCTGTGCCTAGTCCAAACCAGTTCCTGAGCACTTTGTTTACCAGACTTCTCCTTTCCTTTCACAGTGCAGGGCAGAAGCATCAGACACCCCACCGGAGGTGCAGCCAGCATTGTGGAAGGCACGTACAGTCCTGGAGCACTTTGTTGACAGGACTCCTTCTCTTCTTTCAGTGTGTAGGGCAGAGACATCAGCCGCTCCCCAAGGGGTGGAACCAGCATTGTGGAAGGCAGGCACAGCCCTATTCAGAGTTCAGGTGCACTCCTCCCTCCCATCTAGATGCAGATCTCTCTAGTCAGCACTGGGTGACTCAGCCTGTCTCCAGGAATTCCCCAGCCCTGTCACTCACAGAAACCAGACATAGGAATACACAAACTGAGCAGAGTCAGGTTTGAATGGTTAGACAAGCAAATACATACTTTCTAAAAGTGGCATTTGCAAACACAGAATATTAAAATAAACTTAACTAAAAGAGGTATTTTATTATTCTGAGTTCAGGCATACTAAACTCGAATTTCTACCATGTTCTCTGAGCCTGTTAGGATTATAAAGTGTAACAATTCTAACAACCCATTCTGGCCTAGGGAGAACAGGTAGCCTTGCAACAGTGAAAAACAAAATGGCTGTAATTCACTATTAGGACATGGCACGCACATCAGGGCTTGTCCTACCTTATACTTACAATGCACCCAGCCATTGGGCCTACTATAGGGGTGACTGATATGAAGAAAAGGGCAGGTTTAGGGACTGGCAAGTGGGTGCACTTGCCCAGTCAGCATGACAGTACCAGACTGCACGCAGGCTCTGCAATGGCAGAGCTTAGACACATTTTACAAGGCTGCTTCTGTGGGTGGCACAATCTGTGCTGCATGCCCACCAGGAGTATTTGGATTACACGCCATGGCACACTCAGTGCATTAGACTAGGGTTTGACAAGTAAACCAAAGTAGTCAAAGATGGAATCACTAATCCATACATCAATTTACAATAGGGAGCACTTGCATTGTGCCACTGAATAGCAGTGGCACAGTGGCCAAAGCATCTAACACCAGCAAAAATACATGAGGCAACAACAAAAAATGGAAGGGAGACCCACGCCAATGTGCCAGGTCTAACACCCAGCATAGCATTTGTTTTTGTGGATTTCCTCGGTTCGTTTAGGTCTTCTCAGCATGGTATGATCAGTTCTTGCAGAGGGAGGCACGTGCATCTGCTTAAGTCAGTCCATTCAGGGAACATCTATCCTGTGTTGGTGGGGGGGGGGGGGCATTCAGGAACATGAGTCATTTGCAGACAGCATGGCCTCTCACATCCTGTTTGGTATAGTATGTCCCAGTGCCCTTCCATTTCTGGTGTTATGTAACATCTTCTTAGACTTTCTGGTTGCTCAAATGAGTGCCATTGCAAATATGTATATGTTTCCCTCGTCTTCATTGCTTGATTTTGCTCGCAACAATTTAAGTGTCACTCTAAGGTATTTGAATGTCACTCATAATTTCACTGGATTTATGAAAATGTCACACATGAGCAATCTGAAACCTTGGCAGCTATGCTCTTCTCCTCTGTGAATGATAGCATTTTTTATGATCAGGCGTGCACATCCACCAAAAAAGAAGTGCCCCTCAGTGACATTGCCGGGGCTGGTGGGCCCATACTTTGCCAATGATTTTTTTCCTTGGACAGTTCACCTGTTTTACTTTTTTGTTACACTTTTGTTGTTGAACTTTGTCTTTGTGTTAATATATTCCGGTGGTATGCATAGAAATTAAAAGCCTTTCTATACTAAGAGCAAAACACACAAGATGATGGACGGAATGTTGCACAATGGCAAAACATTCACCCCCTGTTACAGATCTGGGTTTAATCCATCGTTATTTTGCTCGCCAAGCCACCCCAGTTCAGACATGGCCATATGCACATCAGTCTTGGCGCTGTGCCTCATGGGAACAGTCCAGTCCGAACTACCAAGCCATGCCTTCCCTGGACCGGAATCAAGCATCCTAGGACCGGTTTCTGGCTACACTAAGAAGCATCTATAAATTTCAATGAAAATGTAAAAGTTATTTTCTTTTACTTACATTTTTAGTGCAATCATATGGTTGCCACGCTCAAAGGAGCTCATGTGTTCTTTTATTTTTCCTTTTCATTTTTGTAGCATGTACGGCCATGAATATATATTTTTTTTACCTAACTATCACATCCTCTTGCCAAGGACAGACTTATTAGCTTTGTTAATACTTGTTAACTGTTAGAAATGCCTAATATTTCTGTTGTGGAAATGCCAACTGTATTGTACTACCAATTGTTATCCTCTATTGTAAATGCACAGAGCTCCATAGTGTTTGTGGGTTGGTGCACTTAATACTGTAACTAAACGTTGTATGGTAAATACCCTGATTATAAAATGTTTAGAGTAGACAGCAAGGAAACAAAATGCGGAGTGGCGAATACTCATGGTGGGCCAGGACCGGACTGGCCCTAGCGGGTACTGGGTATTTTCCGGTGGGCCGCTATGGTGGGGGCTGGTTTTGAGGGCAATATCAGCCCCCAGTAACAAAATCGGCCAAAATCGGCCATAGCAAACAGTTCGTCCACCCCCTCCCCCTCCTGGGGGCCGGGCGAGCGGTTTGCCAGGACCGGTTTCAGTTCCCAGTCCGGCCCTGCGGTGGGCGCTCCACGCACACAGCAACTCTCACTCCGTCATAATTTTCCACATTGCATTGTTTGCATCTATAAATAATTAGCTGCAAAGCATCAACGTCCTCTCATAAGAACTCATACGACAGCATGTTAAAAAAAGACACTGGAAGCACCAGATGTTGACACACATCAATGTTAAGTGGTCCAGGGTAAAGTGTTTTAAGATATGGCTATGCGACAGTGATATAGTAGTCTGCTTAGTGACTTTAGGATTGAGGGGAAGTAGGTGCCCAGGCCAGCAAATCATTTACAATATAAAAAATCAGCACTTGCATTGTCTCAGTCAAAATCTTTCAGGGAAGAAAATAGAGGTGGGCCTTTTATGAGGTCCCTGAATTTAGTGGTGACAAATCCTCTCCCCTGGAATTAACAATCTGAGAAATTAGGATGTACTTGTGGAATTGGTAATTCTAAGGGGTTTATTACAAGACTGCTGAAACCGTGGTGGTGGTCAGACCGCTGCCACACTGCCGGCACACCCACAGGATTAAGAGTGTGGTGGTCTGACTGCCACAGGACCACTGCGACTGCCACGGATCAAGAATCCCGCTGCTGCCTCTTAGAGGTCCAAGGACAAATATGCGGCTGGTGCCCCAAAGAGAAACCAAAGGGGATGATGGACGGAGTGTTTAACATTGCAAGCACTCACCCCCAGTCAACTGATCTGGGTTTAATCCATCATCATTCATTAGCTCACTCTACCATCCCAATTCAAACATGGCTATTTGCAAATCAGTCTGACCCTGTGCCTCATGGGAACAGTCCAGGCCGAACTGCCAATCCATGTCTTCCCTGGACCGGAAACAAGCATCCTGGGACCGGTTTCTGACTAATCAGCCGTAATCAGCCAGGCTAGCTTGAATCCAGTGGCAAAGTGAACAAGGGACCCACGTCTGGGCATACCCTGCCAACTTAGGGCGAACAAAGCAAAATCAAAGGGGATAATGCGTGTTGAACATTGCAAGCACTCACCCCCAGTCAACTGATCTGGGTTTAATCCATCATCATTCTTTAGCCCCAACTGCACTGCTGAGCATATTTTGAGTTGTATCACCGCCACCCTTTTCATGGTGGTGCGACCGCCATGAAAAGGGAGGCAGTGAGGTAGCAAGGGAGGGGGCCCAACAGGAACCCCTTGTGCCTCTGGGCCTGGAGGTGCATGCAGAGGGGCACATGTAGTGCCTCCCTGTGAATATGCACCCCTAGTCCCTGAACGGTGTGGCATTGCCACAACATGCAGGAAGGTGCAACCAGCGCTCTGAGAGCGGCTTTCTGCCTGTTAGCCTCTTTTATGAGCATGTTAGACCGCCGTTCTCAGACCACAGCAGGACTGCCTGCCAGACCAAGAAAAAACACCACAACTTTAGCGGTCCACCAGCAGACGGCGCATTGCACCATCCCCTGTCGGACCACCAAACTCGTAATAAGGCCCTTAGTCTGATTCCCCCCTAATTTCTCCTTCACTTGTATAGATTCGTGATGATTCCTCCACAGATATCTTCAGTTTTCAGCAGAAGAAATCCCAATTAGAATATTATTGGATCTGCATTGATGCCGCAGCACTAACAATAGTGCTATCAATAGTGGTACTTGGAACAGGGATGGGAGGGGCCTGCGCACTATAATTATGGATTACCTTCACTACCAAACCAGGCAGGAGGGGACCATTTTCCTTTCTTACATCAGGGCCCATGTCACTCCTTCCTCGTCACTGCAAAATAAGTATGTGCCTTGTTAATTAAGGTAAATTCACGATGCATGGAAAAAGTAAACTAGAAAAACAACACGAGAGCCAATGCTGAGACAAAGTTAGCACACAAAAAGGGGGGGAATTAGGGGTTTGAAAAAAGCAAAACCACCTGCTTGATTTCTTTAGCAATGTATCAAGATTTATTCTCTTGCAATTATTTTTTGCTTTGTTTTCTGTAAGTGCAAGGAGAAGCCAACAGTTTCATATATACAATAAATACAAAAGTGCAAGAAGAAAAAACATGAATATTTCAGGCATTCAATCATACATGGCCGTCCAGTCATACACAAACATTCATACACAAAACAACATGGTCAATAAACAAAAAGAAACAAATGGATCCACGTATTGGTCAAAAATAAATTGGAGAGAATCCCTTTGGATGATGCAGTTTTAACAGTCTTTTTAGTGTATTTACACGGGGAAAATCGTTCTCACAAAATTAGCAAAGGTGCTCTGTCTTTAACACAGCAAATAAAGACCAAATACGGGGGTAGAGTGGTCGACGCGTTTCGAACCCCGCTTGTTAGGGGGGGTTCTCCTCAGGACCAATTGGTTCTGCAAAAATAATAAAAGAGTGCTTAGAGAGGAGTGTTCAGACACGATTAAAAAATGAGAGACTCAACAAACCCGTGAGTGCAACATCCTACCTTAGCCAATGAACCAAAGAGTCATCAATATTCAAAAAACAGCGAGTCAAGAAGGTTGAGGGTAGAATGCTCACAGTAGCTGTGATCAAAAAGAAATACGTGTGCTGTCTTAATATCAAGCACTCACTGTGATTCATTCAAACTCTACAGATGTATCCCTGCGCGGGGCTCTTACCTGCGCTTCGTCCGGCTGTTAGCTTGCCGGTGTTTCCCTGCTTTTCCTTCGTTCTGGGGGAACGGTATTCTATTCTCTGGAAAGGAACGAAGGGGGCCGTCAGTAGCGGTAAAGGAAAGCGCTAGCGCGGGGGTAACTAACCAGGCTACCGCGTAAGGCTGGGGACGTACCGATAGAAAACAGGCGTCTGTCCTTGTTTCCAACATGCGAGTTGTGGAGAAATCACTGCCGGTTGGAAGTTGAACTTCCTGTTAAATAGCCCCATGTCATTGTGGGACTTGTAGTTTTAGGAATCCGCAGAGAACTACAATTGGAAGAATACCAGAGGCATAAGGGCTGAGCCGTTTTTGCAGATGGATTTAGCTGGTATTTTTATAGATTTCAGCAATCTCATTCAGGCCTTTGGAGGCCGTATTAAATTTCATAATGAGTAAAGCCTCACGTTGGGATAATCTCGCGTCCACGTCTCCTCCTCTTGGATCTTTCTCAATCTTTGAGAGTACTGTCCATTTCAGGTCAGTTTGATCATGTTTCATCCTGGACCAATGGTTGACCAATGGGGCATTTTCAACTCCTTTCCTGATCCTAGATTTGTGCTGGGTAATCCTGTTTCGGACTTCCTGTGTAGTTTTACCAATATATACCAAAGGGCACGGGCAGACAATGGCATAAACTACATTTTTGCTTTTGCAATTTGTAAACGTTTCATGTTTCCAATAGATATTATTGTCACTGAAAACAGATTCTTCAATTGTTTCATTGCAGCAAGTGCAAGTCCTGCACTTGTGGTGGCCCTTGGTTGGTGGGAGTCCGAATAGGCTTTGCAAAGTTGGTGCCTTAGTTGTAGGAAGGGCAGCTCTGATTACGTGATTGGCTATGCTCTTTTCTTTTTTGTAAGCGAACAGAGGGGGTGCCACAAAATCCTCATGGAGATCTTTTTGTAAATGCCAATTAGATCGGATCAGTTTCTTATATGGGTTGGCTGCTGGGCAGAATGTAGTGACGCAGACAAGTCTTTTTAGGTCTTTTTTGACTTTCTTTTCCAATAGAGTTTCTCTGGGAGTCCACCAGGCTCTTTTGAGGGAGTTCCTTAAAAGTTTTTTAGGGTAACCCCTTTGTATGAGACGTTCCTTCAGCTCGCCAGCATGTTTAAAGTATTCCTCCTTATTTGAGCAATTACGGCGAATTCGCAGGAATTGTCCGTAAGGAAGGTTTTGTCTCAAATTACGCGGATGGTTGCTGGTGAAATGTAGCGCCTTATTTCTATCAGATGGTTTGCGGAATAGGGTAGTTGTGAGTCCCTGTGTTGTAAATTCCACTTTCACGTCCAAAAATGTTATGGACTCATTGGAAGCTGTAGCTGAAAATTGAATGTCAATAGTTCTTGAGTTCAACCATTCGATGAACTGGTTCAGTTCTTCCTGGTTTCCAGTCCAGATCAGGAACACGTCGTCTATATACCGCATATAGTTGGAGATGCGGGGACTGAATGGATTGTTGTTATATATGAATTTCTCCTCATATAATCCCATAAACATTATGGCCAGCTCTGGAGCAAAGGGGCAGCCCATAGCTACCCCTTTAGTCTGGAAGAAAAACTCAGAGTCGAATGTGAAGAAATTCTTCTGCAGTGCAAATCGAGATAGATCCAGTATAAATTCTGTGGGGACCCTCAATGGTCTTTCTCGACTATCCAAGAAAAAAGTCATGGTTTCCAGGGCCTGATCTTGCGGTATTTGTGTGTACAACGACACTACGTCAAGGGTAACCAATAACTGAGTTCTGCGGTCGAAGGTAGTGTTGGCTAGTCGATTTAGAAATGAGGTGGTGTCTTGCAAATGGGCTGGAATCGTATCGATAAAAGGCTTTAGAAAGAAATCGATGTATTTAGCCACCGGTTCAAAGAGAGAATCGCAACCCGATATTATGGGGCGGCCAGGTGGATTGTGCTCATCTTTGTGCAGTTTTGAACCGGTGAACTTCTTGCTTGTATTTATTCACGTCCCAAATACAAGCAAGAAGTTCATCGTCAATTAAATGACCAAGCCTGTTATAGACGGATAGGTAAGGACCCCACTTTGGAAATTAAAAACCAATTGTTCGAAGTCATCCAAAAAGGCTTTGACGAAGGATTTGTTGGACCCAAGGAATTATCCTTCCTACAGAATAAGAAACCTCGAACTCCGGTATTCTATGCCCTTCCAAAACTGCACAAAGATGAGCACAATCCACCTGGCCGCCCCATAATATCGGGTTGCGATTCTCTCTTTGAACCGGTGGCTAAATACATCGATTTCTTTCTAAAGCCTTTTATCGATACGATTCCAGCCCATTTGCAAGACACCACCTCATTTCTAAATCGACTAGCCAACACTACCTTGGACCGCAGAACTCAGTTATTGGTTACCCTTGACGTAGTGTCGTTGTACACACAAATACCGCAAGATCAGGCCCTGGAAACCATGACTTTTTTCTTGGATAGTCGAGAAAGACCATTGAGGGTCCCCACAGAATTTATACTGGATCTATCTCGATTTGCACTGCAGAAGAATTTCTTCACATTCGACTCTGAGTTTTTCTTCCAGACTAAAGGGGTAGCTATGGGCTGCCCCTTTGCTCCAGAGCTGGCCATAATGTTTATGGGATTATATGAGGAGAAATTCATATATAACAACAATCCATTCAGTCCCCGCATCTCCAACTATATGCGGTATATAGACGACGTGTTCCTGATCTGGACTGGAAACCAGGAAGAACTGAACCAATTCATCGAATGGTTGAACTCAAGAACTATTGACATTCAATTTTCAGCTACAGCTTCCAATGAGTCCATAACATTTTTGGACGTGAAAGTGGAATTTACAACACAGGGACTCACAACTACCCTATTCCGCAAACCATCTGATAGAAATAAGGTGCTACATTTCACCAGCAACCATCCACGTAATTTGAGACAAAACCTTCCTTACGGACAATTCCTGCGAATTCGCCGTAATTGCTCAAATAAGGAGGAATACTTTAAACATGCTGGCGAGCTGAAGGAACGTCTCATACAAAGGGGTTACCCTAAAAAACTTTTAAGGAACTCCCTCAAAAGAGCCTGGTGGACTCCCAGAGAAACTCTATTGGAAAAGAAAGTAAAAAAAGACCTAAAAAGACTTGTCTGCGTCACTACATTCTGCCCAGCAGCCAACCCATATAAGAAACTGATCCTATCTAATTGGCATTTACTAAAAGATCTCCATGAGGATTTTGTGGCACCCCCTCTGTTCGCTTACAAAAAAGAAAAGAGCATAGCCAATCACGTAATCAGAGCTGCCCTTCCTACAACTAAGGCACCAACTTTGCAAAGCCTATTCGGACTCCCACCAACCAAGGGCCACCACAAGTGCGGGACTTGCACTTGCTGCAATGAAACAATTGAAGAATCTGTTTTCAGTGTCAATAATATCTATTGGAAACATGAAACGTTTACAAATTGCAAAAGCAAAAATGTAGTTTATGCCATTGTCTGCCCGTGCCCTTTGGTATATATTGGTAAAACTACACAGGAAGTCCGAAACAGGATTACCCAGCACAAATCTAGGATCAGGAAAGGAGTTGAAAATGCCCCATTGGTCAACCATTGGTCCAGGATGAAACATGATCAAACTGACCTGAAATGGACAGTACTCTCAAAGATTGAGAAAGATCCAAGAGGAGGAGACGTGGACGCGAGATTATCCCAACGTGAGGCTTTACTCATTATGAAATTTAATACGGCCTCCAAAGGCCTGAATGAGATTGCTAAAATCTATAAAAATACCAGCTAAATCCATCTGCAAAAACGGCTCAGCCCTTATGCCTCTGGTATTCTTCCAATTGTAGTTCTCTGCGGATTCCTAAAACTACAAGTCCCACAATGACATGGGGCTATTTAACAGGAAGTTCAACTTCCAACCGGCAGTGATTTCTCCACAACTCGCATGTTGGAAACAAGGACAGACGCCTGTTTTCTATCGGTACGTCCCCAGCCTTACGCGGTAGCCTGGTTAGTTACCCCCGCGCTAGCGCTTTCCTTTACCGCTACTGACGGCCCCCTTCGTTCCTTTCCAGAGAATAGAATACCGTTCCCCCAGAACGAAGGAAAAGCAGGGAAACACCGGCAAGCTAACAGCCGGACGAAGCGCAGGTAAGAGCCCCGCGCAGGGATACATCTGTAGAGTTTGAATGAATCACAGTGAGTGCTTGATATTAAGACAGCACACGTATTTCTTTTTGATTACAGCTACTGTGAGCATTCTACCCTCAACCTTCTTGACTCGCTGTTTTTTGAATATTGATGACTCTTTGGTTCATTGGCTAAGGTAGGATGTTGCACTCACGGGTTTGTTGAGTCTCTCATTTTTTAATCGTGTCTGAACACTCCTCTCTAAGCACTCTTTTATTATTTTTGCAGAACCAATTGGTCCTGAGGAGAACCCCCCTAACAAGCGGGGTTCGAAACGCGTCGACCACTCTACCCCCGTATTTGGTCTTTATTTGCTGTGTTAAAGACAGAGCACCTTTGCTAATTTTGTGAGAACGATTTTCCCCGTGTAAATACACTAAAAAGACTGTTAAAACTGCATCATCCAAAGGGATTCTCTCCAATTTATTTTTGACCAATACGTGGATCCATTTGTTTCTTTTTGTTTATTGATCATGTTGTTTTGTGTATGAATGTTTGTGTATGACTGGACGGCCATGTATGATTGAATCCCTGAAATATTCATGTTTTTTCTTCTTGCACTTTTGTATTTATTGTATATATGAAACTGTTGGCTTCTCCTTGCACTTACAGAAAACAAAGCAAAAAATAATTGCAAGAGAATAAATCTTGATACATTGCTAAAGAAATCAAGCAGGTGGTTTTGCTTTTTTCAAACCCCTAATTCCCCCCCTTTTTGTGTGCTAACTTTGTCTCAGCATTGGCTCTCGTGTTGTTTTTCTAGTTAACTTTGGCTCAGCCTTGCTGAGTTAGGAGTCAGGACCCTGTGTTGTTGTTTTGGAAAAAGTAAACAGCATGTGGAAAGTAAATATTTATATAGAAATGCCCAATTTGAGAAGCACAAGGGACAACTAAAAATAACTACTTTCATGCTGCCTTCAATGTCCTTCTTTTCTTTTTTAACCTTCAAACCATAAATGTGATCCACTTCGGCAGAAGCAATCTAAATAACATAGGCATAGATTTTCAAAAACAAAAGATTAGCACTCTAAGCTTTTTGGTTGCATTGACGAATTATTTTCTCTTCTCCTTGTGTAATATTGCCCTGCAAACGAGAGATGGGTACCAATTCTACAAACTGACCCAACTGAAATCTGTGGCAATAATGATATTTATAAATGGTGGCCTCAATGTAAGGTACTAAAGCTGTCGTTTGGGATTGGGCAGAGGAAACCCCAGTGATAACCCTCAATTACAAGGATGTAAAGGCCATAGTACGAGAATGGAGTACAGTAAGGATGTTATCAGAGTAGTGCAAACACCATAATGCTGATGTCACTGTTCCACCTGTGGCGCTGTCTGTGGGAATCCATATTTTGTGAACATTTCCTGGCCAGGATGACTGTCCTGCGCTACTGTGCGTGCAAGATAGCGCGTGAAGAGTATAGGGATTGCTCATGGCTCAGGGGAGAGAAGATGTGAAGGTAATATTTTGGATTTCCATTATACCGTGAGTAACAGGAGTGATGGAAGTCACTTCTCCTAAGTGTCACTTTCAGGTTTCGGATTATCCCAAGGGGTTCCCTAAGCCTTATGGGAAGGGAGACAGGGACTATCGCTCCATCTAAGCTCGAGGGCCTTATAACCAATGACACAGGTCTTCCTGATACTATGACTACCTGATTCTTACGTAATGATAGTGGAATGGGCACTGGGGTTTATTAGTACAACATGGAGACAAGTATTTGATTGATAGATTTCATACACTTCAACTCCCCTTTAATTGGAGGCTAGGAGCCGTAAAGATGAACAATGGTAAAGCTAAGTAACCATCTACCACGATCACGTTTTAAATAGGGGTCTAACTATGCATGTGCATATATACTAATTATTATGAGCTGGATTGCTTCACTTGGAAGACACTACTTGAAACTGTAGATGGGAAATGTATCTATCCTAGTCTTCTGAGACCATGTATTATAAGAAGTAAAATACAACCTGCAGTAAATTAACATAATTTTGCTAATCACCTTTGAGTTCCATGATCTTATAAAGCATCTCAGCCTTCAGCCTTGTTGCTTTATATGGTCATTGAAATTTCATGGTGACTTGCAACATATCTATCTATCTGTATGTCTGTCTGTCTGTTTGTCCGTCTGTCCATCTATGTGTTTGTCTGTCTGTTTGTTAATTTAGCAATAGATAGATAGATAGATAGATAGATAGATAGATAGATAGATAGATAGATAGATAGATAGATAGATAGATAGATAGACATTTAAAAACCCAAGCTTCTTTCCACAGTCCTTGGCAACATGAAAGACATAAATTGAGTCATGCTGAACTCGGAAATCTAACGACTATCTGAATTTATAGGGTATAAATTGCTTTGCTGACACCTGGAATAGAATAACCTTGGATTCGACGGTGTCCATTAGGAGAGAGTCTTATGTACACGGACTCATAATGTTGTTCCAGTAGAAACACGAAGAAAAACAATAAGTGCTGCAATGTCATGTTCATAAATTTGTCCTCCACACTGTGCAATCTCTATTCTGGCTACATGTAAAATATTCAATTTGAGCACATTTAATGCAGGAGAAACCTTGAAAAATAAACGGTTTAACATAGCGAGTGAATGCACAATTACAGTCTGACACAAACATTTCCGTGAGATATGGACATTATAAAACTCATCACTTAAATCTTTATGTAAGTACTCAGGAAATAAAAAGGTACCAGTGTCATTGACTTCCTCCAGCTAAGTGCCTACACTAAAAGGCTTTGTTGCCCAAGCCAGCTGAGGTTGTCAGGGAATGTTAAAGCGTAATATTTTCACAGGACATCAAAGATTCTCCTCTCGCTAAATATTTAACCACAACAGAAGAAATAAAGAGTGAGTGAACCATTTGTAGGGTAATAACGCATTAAGTGTTTATTGATTAGAAGTGCTTTGTAGAACAAGAGGCAGGAGGCACGGCGTCCCACGTTGTGCTGCCTTCTTAGAGGGCACAGTTATTGCAAGTATGGCCACCCACAGTGAAAGAAGGTCAGATAATGGAGATATGGTTAAATGTGCTGTACAAGTACAACACAATGGGGCAATTCACAAAAACGTGCTTCCATAAAATTGCTCCTACGTTGGGGTACAGATTTACTACTTTTTGGACTTCACTAAGAATCCCAGTGGTCCACTTGGAATGCTGCACCAGGCTGAGGTGTAAAAGAATACTGCTCGGAATGTGACATTTTATCGCGCCCTAATTTCCCTACTGCGTAACTCTACGTAGATGTAGATTGCAAGTTGCCCTTTTACATTATCCTTATTTTGAAAGCAAACAAGCATAGAAGAACGGATCCTCAAACGTGACCCCCAAGAGAGCACACGCACATTAGAGGAAAGTGCAATTTGCACCAGGAAAGGGCAGCATCACCAAAGTCAAAAAAGACTGGCTTGTACCTGAAAGTGTCCCTTCAGTGACTGGTCAGCATTAGCAGTCAATCATTCTGCGTGCATGCACTCTCACCAGCCTTGCATCTCCACATCCACTAAGTCACTTGCATACACTCAATTGTCCATCCATACTGGGAAACAACCTTTATAACGCAGTCATTACATCACAACATCCTTTACATTCCATGTCATTACAACGCAGCCTTTACATTGCATGTCACTACAACACGTCATTACAATGCATGTCACTACAACGCAGGCATTACATCACAAGTCATTACAACGCATGCCATTACAATGCATAGTACCCTTACTCTATCCGACACTTACCCTACTGTTGCACTCACTGGAGTTAGAATAGTAATTGATACCCCACACTATCCAACACTTTCCCTACTGTTGCACTCACTGGAGTTAGAATAGTAATTGATACCCCACACTATCCAACACTTTCCCTACTGTTGCACTCATTGGAGTTAGAATAGTAATTGATACCCCACACTATCCAACACTTTCCCTACTGTTGCACTCATTGGAGTTAGAATAGTCATTTTTATGCCTACACTATCCAACACTTACCCTACTGTTGCACTCATTGGAGTTAGAATAGTAATGATTACCCCTATACTATCCAACACTTACCTTAAATGCAATGTAATGGTATGCATTGTAATGGTATGCGTTGTAAAGGTATAATGCGATGTGATGGAATGCGTTGTAAAGGTATTTTCTGAAAATGCGATGTAATGGCATACTATGTAAAAGAATGCGCTGTTAAGGATGTTAAGATGTCAAAACTGCGTTGTAAAGGCAATCATTGTAAAAGTATGTGTACATCATACATTCATCCCTACTATGACACACACGCCACAAACTCACTAAACAATGAAGATGAACTTACATTTATCAGACAGACCTACTGGCTTTGCCAGTGCTTCTGTCAGTTGATAATTTGTGCAAGAAGATGAATGTAACTTTACTGTTAAGGTAGTTAGCTTATTAATGTTTGATATTTTGATTGTTCACATCTGAAATTAAATTATTTTCTACCGCTATTGTTTAATTTTAATGACCCACATTTTCTCTGAAGTTAGACTTGCATTTGACTTATTGCTAAATTATGAAACTTTCTTAGTTTTAATGGGCCATATTCCTATATCCTATCCTATCCTATAGAGGCAATGTGTAAAGTATTTGTACATAAAACACAGTCACACAGTGAAAACATTTCAAATAGACACTACACCAGGTTAAAAAACAACCAATCTTTATCTAAACCAAACAAGACCAAAACGACCAAAACCCAACATACATAAGCAGAAATATCACCTTTTCAAGGTGGTTTAAGCAAGTTTGTCCATAGAACTTGCACTACTGTGACCTTGAAGCCAAGTGGTTCGATTCTTTATCCCGGCGATGCGTTGGTTTTCTAACCACACTGCAAGCTTGCGACAGGAAATATAGGCTCTGAAGGGCGATGTGTGGATTTTTCAATCCTTGAATCAGCAAAACCACCTCCAAGGACCCAGAATTGGAATTGGCACCACTTGACAGGTCAAAACTCCCAGCAGAGGAGTTCAAGGGAGCTGCGGATGAAGTCTTTGATGGCTCTGAGATTTCCAACAGGAGGCAAGCACAAACAAGTCCTTGGAAAACCTTGAAAGGCAGGATGAGAAAGTGAAGTCCAGTCCTTTGTTTGTCCATGACAGAAGCAGCAAGCCAGGGCAGCACTGCAAAAAGCAGAGTGGCAGTTCTCCTCCTACAGCTTCTCCAGCTCTTCCTCTTGGCAGAATCTCCTCTTGATCCAGAAGGTCCAGTACTTATACCCCTTTCCATTTGTGAAGTAGGTATACTTCAAAGGATAGTCTTTGTAGAGCACTGATACTGCTTTGCCCTGACCTGACTCCAGGCGCACTACAGTGGGGTGGAGACAGCATATTGAGAGAACAGGCACAGTCCTATTCAGGGCTCAATGACAACTCCTTCCATCCCTCTAGCTCAGGAAGTCCCATCAGCCTGGTGATAGGTGTTCAGGATATGCAGGGCACATTTCAGCTCTCTTTAAGTGACTATCTATAGTAAATGCATAAACAGCCCAACTGTCAGTCTAAATCAGACATGGATTCCACAGACAGGCAGAGGCACAGGGTGGTAAAACAAGAAAATGCCCACTCTGTAAAAGTGACATTTTCAAGCACACAATCTAAAAACCACCTTCACAGAAAGATGTGTTTTAAATTCTGAGTTCAAGCTACCCAAACTCCAAATCTCTATCTCTTCCCAATTGAAAGTTACACTTGTAAGGTTTTACAAGGCAGCTCCAATGTAAATCTAAGGTGACGCTGCCTGCGGGAAGCACTAAGCCCACATTGCTTTTAAAGAATTGTTTTATTGAATTTGAAAGTCACTATTTTTAGTTGCGACATGATGCACTAAATTGTAAAAACTCGAACTCACTCACCGCGCCAAAACCCGCTGCTAGACTCTCTTCCTGGTAGAAGCCACCACCCGAGGGCCAATCAGAGAGGAGGAGGAGGGGCTGAGGCTGCTGAGGGATATAAATGCCGGTAGCCAAGCGGAAGCGCAGTGGATGGACGCAGCGGGCGCGCCAGCGGCGCGCCAAAGGCAAGCCCGTCTGTGCCCGTCCGTGGCCTACCGGGGCAAGGGGCAATACAATATGCCCAAACCATCACCTATTCTACAATCCAGCTGAAAGCACTCCAGCTCAAAGCACTCCACTCAAATACTCTAACTATTGATCAGCGCCATTGGGCGAACATAACCGCCAACCGGATAATGGCAAAAAAATCTTCATGGCCAGAAATCAGTAAACACCAACTCACAGGGGAAAAAACATCGAACCTCAAAGCCACAAAGAAAGTAAAACCCCTAACAGTGACTTACCTAAATACTCGCTCCTTAGTCTGATACCAACTCGAAATACACAACCTATTGATGACTAAAAAAACAGACATCTTACTACTAACAGAAACCTGGCCAACACAGGATTCCGCTCCTGATATCCTTACAGCACTACCCAGCAACTACTATATACTTCAAGCCAACCACCACCAGGGAAAAACTGGTGGAGGGGTAGCAGCTATAATACAACAAAACCTAAAATTCTTCGTACTTGCCCCCCTTGAACTACCACAAGTAGAGAATCTAGTAAATAAATTAGAGTCCGATTCCACCCCGCTAGTGTGTGTCATACTTTACAGACCACCGCAGAGCATTCCACAGTTCCCTCAGTCCCTGACCGAACAGATGACACACCTCACAACTAACCATGCAAAAATACTCCTTATTGGTGACCTCAACTACTGGGCTAATGACCCAGCCGGTGGACCTCACTCAGCTGAACTAACTGACCTACTCATGGGACTAAATCTCAGCCAGCACATCACAACCCCCACGCACATCAAAGGGCATACTTTAGATCAGGTATGGTCAACAAATCTGACTGTAACAAACCTAGATGTAACCCCCTGCATCTGGTCAGACCACGATCTGATTGCATTCTCCATAAGTAACCTCGCCAAGTTGAAAATTCCCCCACCTGACCCTGACTATTTTAGGAGCTGGAATACCATTAACAAAGGTCAATTCCTGGAAACCCTGGCCAATACTATCCCCATCGCTCAATCTACCATAGAGGAGAATGAGGAAAACCTGACAAATTGGCTGCTGACAGCTAGCAACAAACATGCTCCGCTTAAGAAAACACAAAGGCCTTGACACCATGAAGCCCAGAAATGGCTCTCCACAGATCTAAAAGATCTAAAACTTGCCTTGCGTCAAGCAGAAAGAAAATGGAGACACAAATATTCCCCAGAGGACAAGAATATCTTATTAAACACCCTTAAAAATTACAAAAAAAGATTATAACGGCAAAAGCTGAATATTTCTCAGCCAAACTTCCTACCTCCAAAAACCGATCGAAGGACATCTTCTCCATAATCAATAACCTATCAAACCCTGACAGAATAGTCCAAAAAATCAAACCCTCCCTATCCCTATGCGACTCCCTGAATAACTTCTTCATTGACAAAATAAAATTGATCAAAGCCAGCATCCCTCTCTGCCCAAAACCCACTTGCGAAACAAAACTAAAAAACACACAAAGGCTAGAACAATTTCCTATGATAAACCAAGAAGTTTTCACAGACCTGATTACCAAAGTAAAATCTGGCTTTCCCAGAGACTGCTGCCCTCCTGGATTCTAAGAGAAGTTTTCTCAGCCTGCCCAGAGCCTGCCATGACCCTTTTAAACAACTCACTATCCCAGGGCCATGTACCTGATACTTTCAAAGAAGCATCTGTCATCCCTCTGTTAAAAAAAACCTGGAGCTGACCCCGAGACCCTCACTAATTACCGACCCATTTCACTGCTTCCTTACCTGGCTAAACTACTTGAAGCACATGTAGCCAAAAACGTATTTGCCTTCCTGGAGCAGTCAGACTATTTGGACCCTCATCAAGCAGGATTCCGTCCGGCTCACTCCACAGAATCAGTGGTACTAGCATTCCTGGATTACATGCGGAAAAAAGCGGACGAGAAATCACCCCAAGCACTAGTACTACTAGATCTCTCCGCCGCCTTTGACAGGGTCGACCATAACACCTTGATCGACCGTGTCAGGGATGCAGGAATCCAAGGACTAGCACTAAAATGGATAAGTTCCTTCCTAAAAAACCGTTGCCAAGCGGTGCGCCTAGGAAACTTTTCAACTCCCAAGATCAAAATCACCTGTGGGGTCCCCCAGGGCTCCTCACTATCCCCCCACCTGTTTAACCTATACGTCCTCCTGCTGATCCACGCACTAAAGGAAAGGAAGGTACAAACCTTCAACTACGCAGATGACTTCCAACTAATCTTCCCGATTAACAATTCCCCTACCACTGTTCACGACTTCCAGATGACAATGCTGTTCATCCGTGACTGGATGAACAGCAACCACCTTAAACTTAATCCGGACAAAACTGAAGTCATTCTCATTTCTCACAGGTGGCTCTTTGAACCCCTGGAGCTCCCACTTCTGGCCTAAAGAACTGGGACAATCCCCTGCTCCCGCTATATCTGCCAAAACACTGGGGGTTGTAATCAACAACGATCTGATCATGAAAAATCAAATTGGATCAGTGATCTCAACCTGCTGCTTCCAGTTAAGGAAAATAAGGAAAATTAGCAGGTTCCTTAATCAAGAAGCAAAAACACAGGCAGGCCTTGCGATGGTAATATCCCACATCGACCACGCCAACTCTCTCTATGTTGGCATTCCAGCCTACCTCACCAACCGCCATCAAATGGTTCAAAACCAGGTGGCCAGACTGATCCTCCAAGGTAACAGGTGCCAACACATCACCCCTCTGCTGAAAAAACTGCACTGACTCCCAATAACGCAGAGATGTGCCTTTAAGATAGGATGTATCATCTTCAAATCCCTAAATAGTAAAAACCCTAAATCTATCAACAGCCTGATTAGTAGATACATCCTTACCCGCATCCTGCGATCTGCCCATCTGCATCTCCTGTCCATACCCCCTTTCAAACGTGCCGGAGGGACAAGGTTTGCTACCATATGCCCCAAATTCTGGAACTCCCTGCCTCTGGAAATCAGATCCAGCACTGACCTCATGAGTTTCTGCAGACTCCTGAAGACTTGGCTTTTCAAACTGGCATACTAATAACACCTTAGTACAATTCCCTTAGAGTAGCGCCAAGAAACCAACCTGGTGTATGTGTGCTCTACAAATAAATGTTAACAATTTTAACAATAACAATCTATGGGAGAGATAGCCCTTGAAATAGTGAACAACAAAATTAGCAGTAATTAACTATCAGGATTTGTAAAACACAACAGTGCATGTCCTACTTTCACACTTTCACTGCACCCTGCCCATGGGGCTACATTTTGACTATCTTAGGTATGCCTTACATGTAGTAAAAGGGAAGGTTTAGGTCTGGCAAGTGGGTGCACTTGCCAGGCCGACATGGCAGTTTAAAACGTCACTTTCAGACAATGCAGTGGCAGGCCTGGGACATGTTTGCACAATCAGTTCTGCAGGCTCACTAGTACCATTTTGTTTACAGGCCCTAAGCACACACAGTGCACTTTACTAGGGTCTTACCAGTAAATCAAATATGCCAATCATGAATAACCAACCACAATCATATTTTTCACAGAGCGCACTTGAACTTTAGCACTGATCAGCAGTGACAAAGTGCCCAGAGGTGAAAAACCAGCAAACACTAAGTCAGAAAAACACACGAGGAAGGCAAAAAGTTTGGGAATAACCCTGCAAAAAGGCCAGTCCCGCAGGTGCAGCAATAGCAGGACTTACTTTCATGAACGTTACTGACATATTCTTTTCAGCATGAACTTCAGCTGGAAGTCGATAATTATAGTTCCCTTGGCAGTGCTCAGTTTGATTGGGTGGCTTCCAGTGCTCTGCACCAGCACTTTATTGTCAGCACCAGTTCTTATGACTGCCTGCCACACTTGTTTGTCTAACTTTGTGATGAGCACAAAACATTTGTTTAATAATTCAATATACATTAAAATGACTTATATCCGTCACCAAAAGCAATAAGAATAACTTGGGGAGCAGATATTAGTCATTTTGATGTATATTAAAGGTCTAAATTGTCACACTTGTAGGGTAGGAGTGTGATAGCTAGTTGTGTTGATACTGTCACTGGCATGGCTGGCAGGGCAAATGAATGGTACAAGCTGCAAAGACCTCGAGACAAGAGCTGTGGCACTTATTTTTTTTTACAAATTAAGCACTGCACCTTGGTTTACCTATTTTCCTAGAAATATTTAGGTACAGAGAAATTTTGTAATGTGTGTAGTTAAGTAGGAAGCATATGAGAAATGGAACGCCCCTTTTGGGCGCACTCTCTGGTAAACAGAACTTTTGTCCATGTATACCCATGTTTTGGTAACTAGTTGGTTGTAATAGTCACATTTAACAGCTGGACTTTGTGTGTCTCCTCACAGTCCCTCTGGGAGCTGCCAGACCGCTGGACAGAGGCCCTGTGGCGGCTATGATGTCTGAGCGAGATAGCTCCCTGCAACCACACCTAAGTAGCCAAGAGAAGTGCAATGGTTGGGATTGGGAGGAGCAACTTAGAAAAAAGAAAATATCCATGAAATAAATAAATCTGTCTGTCTGTCTATCTATCTATCTATCTATCTATCTATCTATCTATCTATCTATCTATCTATCTATCTATCTATCTATCTATCTATCTATCTATCTATCTATCTATCTATCTATCTATCTATCTATCTATCTACCTATCCGTGTGTGTGGGTGTGCGTGTATGTGTGCTATGTGGGGTGTGTAGTGGTGACAATAGTAAAATGAAAATGACGCATGGGCTTTAAGTGAGATCAGCCATGAACTACAACTGATAAGATCAAGAAATGTCAATTGTGAACCATCCTCTTTGGTAATTTATGTTCAAATGGCACCCGTGTTGGATACGCTATGGAGGATTCTTTGTGATTCCAACTACGTTGGCATTCTGATCAATCTCCTTGTTGGACGACTTCTTACGTTATGTGATAGCTAGCCAAGTACTTGAACATGCCGTCTGCTATGCAAGCTAGATTTGGGCTTAGTTAAAAGAGAGACTAGAAAAAAGTCCTTGTTATTGCCACTTCACATGTAGCCATGTTTTCTTTACTCTGACGTAGGACCAGCGAGGCCAGATTATCCACTAATGTGTATATTTGAAGCCTACCACAGAAATGCATTGATGTAGGTTTGAGAGCTGCATCTGTTGAATGAAACTCACTTACAAAGCACCAGCAATCCATATGTAGAACTTGATGTTCCCTCTGTTGTTGAATTTGGTATTATCAAATGCGACCATGAGGGTACCCTCCACCTGGGCCTCATCTTGGTCAAAGGAAAGTAGTCATGTAAACCCATTACTTCCTGTCTGCAGGGTTGAAATCACGGGTAATTGACGAAGAAAGTGGCAAAATTGCTCTCAAAGTAATATATCCTTGCAACAGGAGAATATTAATCTGTGAATGAGTATTCAGCTACCATGGAAACTACACGATGATCTTAGGTATGCCCTCAACGCTTGTATCAGAGGTCCTAAGGTCTTTTGACGCCCTTAGAGGAGTGACATGTTCTTCCTCATAGCTGAATCTTTCTAATAAAGCTTCAAAAGACTTGCAAAGCCTTTGCAGGACTTAGCATCTTATTTGAGTCTCTGTCTTTAAAAGTGCTTCTGTTTAGAGTAGATGTATGTATTTTTGGCAGTTCTGAAGGCATTCCAGTACTACTCCTCAGAAACTGTTCAAGTCTACAAGAGTGGGAATTACCTTGCTCCACCCCTGGGGTGGATTTACTCCCACATAGAATAACACGATAACAGTTTAATATTATGTGTGAATAGATAATTTTTACGGCAGTGTATATTAATGTTATGTGAGGCAAAACGTGAATACACGCTCGTAAGCTAGATCATCTGTGTACCTAATGTGAACTTACGTGCTCAAATTGTTTTTCTGAATCAGAAATTATGAATTTCAAATTTGAATGTACACTTTTAAATCAGGCCCCTTGCCAGCTAAGTTGGACTTAGATGAGTAAATGGCTGTAGAATTTGGCACTTCATGTCTGGAACATCACATACATTTGCCATAAGATGGGCTCAGCCAGACCTATATACATTGGTGAGGGCTAACGCCTTGATTTTGATTTTGACAGATGAACTAGTATCTGTAGGGATGGTGGAAGACATTATGTCCACCATATCAACAGTACTCCGCATGCCATTTAGAGATGACCGCTAGTCCATTATTAACACAGTTTGATGGTAAAATGTTAGTGACTTGTGAGTCACTTGTATTACTGAAAGTGACTACAAGCCCTTTCAATGGTTCTCTCGTGTTGGCATACCCCACCCACTCATTTTATTCGAATTATACAGTCATGGAACCATCAGGAGAGGTATGTAGATGAACATGAGATCATGATAAGATAGTGAAATTTTATAAAACACCTTGGTCTTCAAGTATAGAGGCATTTCAATAAATGACAAAGGTTGTCATCAATATTCTGCAAGCTGCACCAAGTTTACCTGTTTATAATTCTGCTTGTTTTCTGTGCTGTCATTACATACAAACACATGTACTATCCGGAAGGATAGGTTGCAGTGTGGCAATATTTGTATTTGTATTCAGTATTTGTAAAGCGCAGACTGTCGCTCCGAAAGGAGCATCCTGGCGCTGAGGAAAGTGTGCAGTACATTTATGGGATCTAGATGGCGGCCATTACATAGACATCAGACAGATTAAAAATCCAGGTTTTTAGTTGCTTCTAAAAAACATTCTCCCGATCAAGGAATCTGAGATCTTTGGGCATGGCATTCCAAACTTTGGAGGCCAAGTCAGTAAGGGTCTTCCCACCCTTGGTTTTATAATGGAATCTGGGTATGTTAATCAGGTAACCACCTGATGACCTCAACACTCTAGAGGGATTGTAGCGGGTGTATCGTCTGGAAAGATACCTCGGTCCTGTGTTGTTAAGAGCTACAAAGGTAGTCACCAGGATTTTGAACAAAATCCTCTTGTGCAGGGGTAACCAGTGCAAGGTCTTAAGGGCAGCTGATGTAAAAGATTTTCTCGGTAATTTGAGTACCAATCTAGCAGCGGCGTGTTGTACGCTCTGCAGTTTTTTTAACATGGCCTTTTTTGCCCCTGCCATCAAGCCATTACAATAATCTAGACGGGAGAGTATGAGAGCCACCGTAGTATGGAAATGTTAATGCCTACAAGAAAGAAATAAACCTAGTCCGTTTTCTCAGTTTAATAAACCCTTTCTTTGATTATTCTGCTACTGAAATAAAATGTGATCTCGGTCCATAACATTAAAAATGCTGTTTCACTGGGGACCCTACCAGGTAAATGAACTCAGCGGGCTTCCCTGACTTGATAGCTTCTGTTTGCTGAAAGTTGAAAATAATAGTTGGGTATGCAGTTATCCCCACCCTATACTGGATAACAGGCACTCCAATGTTATCTGCATGACTTCAGGGACACCGTCTATGTTGGTTCTGGAAACCCTAAAACTCACCTTCTAAATGTAATCAATAAGGCTTTCTGTATACTCTACTTGCATAGAGAGTGCGTTGTGTATCATACATACCCTTTCTGCTAATACTGCAGTCCCCCTTATGCATATTGATTTGACAAATACAGTGGTTAACAGACAGTTAACAACAATCCCAATACTGCATTTCCTGGAAAATAAATATTGTAAATGGTGCCTGTAGGATGTTCTTTTACTGCTCCCAAAAAGTGCCATGAAAAGGTTTCAGATTTTATTTTACACATGCAAAATAGCAACTGACATTATTTTCCATTCCCAGGAGCGCTCTCTCTCTCCCCATTCCGCTCATGCAGAAAGCGTCATATTTTAAACTCATCCTCACTGTGCAGCCGGTAGCAGCTCTGCATGGCCTCGGGGTTGAGTGAAAGTGATGGGAGTCCCTTGTCAGCAGTTCCATGGTTAGTCAGAGCCCTTGCAGAGTCTGCTATCAGCTCCTGGGCACAATGGCGCAGCAAAGTGTATTATGCATGGGCATTACACCACAGTAGGCACACGAGAAGCATAACATCGAAGGTTAGAAAAGGACTCTCGAAATCATAAGCAAGGAACACAAGGATGGAAAAAGTTGCTCATGCAGGCTTTTAGGTTAAGAGCTCTGTGATTGTGGTTATAAGCATTAAGTGAGAATTATTTTCAACTTTCAGCAAACAGAAACTATCACGTCAGGGAAGAACGCTGAGTTCATTTACCCGGTAGGGTCCCCAGGGAAACAGTATTTTTAATTTTATGGACCGATATCACATTTTATTTCAGTGGCAGAATA
Source organism: Lissotriton vulgaris (assembly GCF_964263255.1). Taxonomy (NCBI): domain Eukaryota; kingdom Metazoa; phylum Chordata; class Amphibia; order Caudata; family Salamandridae; genus Lissotriton; species Lissotriton vulgaris. The sequence goes on from NC_141689.1 coordinate 1,473,116,118, forward strand.
ATCAAAGAAAGGGTTTATTAAATGAGAAACGGACTAGGTTTATTTATTTCTTGTAGGCAATAACATTTCCAGCAGAAATGACATGCAGAAGGAAAATAAGGGTATATATAGTAGGTGGGATTCTGTAATCCTGTATCAATGGAGGTCTCTTAATTTCTTTATAATCTGCAATTTGTGACACGCACGGTCGCTAAAAGATCCAATGACAAGCAGAGGGAACATGTTTATTTTTGGCACTCCTTGGATAGAAAAGTGAGAATCTTTCTGCATGTTTCTTCACATTCCGAGCTAGTGCAGCATTACATTTTTTTAAATGGCTTTTATTGAACTGTTTCTAATATCTATTTGTAAAAAATATATATCAAGTTTTTGATGTGTTCAATTTTGCACTAGGGGTTTTATTTTCATTCTTCATGGTTTCAAAAATGTTCGCTCTTTCATATGAAAGAGCTATACATCTACGATTTAAGTGGTTTGTGGGAAAGGTAATGGTGTGAACATGTAGTATATGGGATAAAGTACCCTCTGGCATATATAATAAGGATATTGCAAGTCACCTCGGAGTTCTATAACCTTATAAAGGAACTTGGCCTTCAGCCTCATTTCTCCATATGATTATGGAACTCCTCTGCTCAAAATAATGGTAGATTATTGCCATGACTTTGAGTGTCCCGCTGTGCAATAAGATATTTACCTTACATGACAAATCCAACAAAGTGGGGTTCAGAATTTATCAGCTGTATTAAATGGCAACTATTCTGATTTTTACTCCCAAAAAGTAGCATATCGTGAATTTTGGTGAGTAGTGTGCCAAATTTTGTATGTCCCACTATATATACTGGGCTTTTTCCCCGTAGAATTGACCTGTCAAAATGTATCTGGGGTTGCGGATTTAATAGTACTCAATGATACCGTATGCAGTTAACCTCACATTTATTAAGTGGGTAATTGGATAAACATCTAGTGACCGCATAATCAAGGTTTGGCAGTTAGCATAAGCCTGAATACAATCAAAATCGAGCTCCTTAGCTATGTTCTATTAGAAAATAAATGTACAAATATATATATATTTACATTTGAGCTCAATGAGAATCAGTAGTTGCTCTTTGCCTACTGATCCCGCAGATGGCACTTTAATGGTTGTTGTAAAATCATTGAATTTTAGGGCCAGGCACAGATATCAGTAGACTGTGGATTCCAGTTGAAGCATCCGTATAGTCATCTAGAAGGACTCTGGATCTTTAGAAATGAAACAAGACCTAGACTACTTGTTTCAAACATGATCCTGAATGTTCATACAACCTAGGCACTGCCATCCTATCGGCGCCATCTTCACAAGCGGCCCATAAATTATGAGGGGCCCAGTAAAGCAAAAATCATTCAACATATTTTTCAGAAATAGATTCTCGCTGCGGAAAGCCGTCAACATTTCCATGTGAAAAACTGGAGGAAGTCATGGGAGAATCAGCACAGAATCCATTGATCCGGCAGGTTATTCTTCAAAAACTTGTCATCTATATTACGTCTCTTTAGCAATTTAGCTGAATTTCTGAGTAATTGAAGCAGACTATAATGGCTTATCTTCACCGGTGCAGCACCCTAGCGTTAAATGCCAGTCTTAATATAGCTTTTTGATCTTCCAAGTTTGATGCGCATGTGCAGTTTTGGTGTACTATAGTTTCAGGGCATTGTTCACAAAGTCAACAGGCCTCTATGCTGGCTGGGTTTTTCTGTGGTGGCAAATATAAAAGTGATGTTTAAAAATCCCAGATGATATTTCAGAAAGGATATTTTGGTCTGGGCTTTGATGCATGCTCCCAGGTACGGATGAGGTACTAGCTTTTCATAGGAGGCTATTGTGAACCAGGCATGTTTTTGCATTAAGAATACCTCTTTGTCAGCCAGTAAAGAGGTGCATTTGATTCTGCTGTTTGCAATGGCCTTGACTAGGAAAACGTTGGTTATTGAGTCCCATTCTTGGTTTAAGCCAAGGGAAGTTAAGGAAGTAGAAAGATTGCACCTAGCCAAGGAGTAGCCTCTGTTGATGATTTCTTCCCACAGATGTTAGTTCAGCATTCTGTTGTCGGACTGCTTTAGTTTGTAGCATAGTTTTATAAATACTCCTTACCTTGCCAGAGTTTGTTTAGCGAGACCAAATTCTAATCGCTGGTGGGCTGGAGACAAGCAGTGTCGTAAAGAAGACCGACTTAAAAAGCCTGATGTGAGTTTATCCACGTGAGAGGCATCTCTGCCTCTCACTGTTTCACTGATGTAGGCTATGGTTGATACTAATTTGGTCAGTATAACTTTCAATAGTGGTGTGATAACTTTCAATAAAGGTGTGCCTCCCTCCACACAAAGGGCTGCATCCCCCCGTGGTTAGTCTGGAGCCAGGACAGGGAACGCTGTATGCCCGGGGACTTCAAAGGGGAAAACTCTAGAAGCTTGAAGATCACTTCAAAAGTACAACTGGGTATACACACTGGACCTCAGACACCAGCTTTTCAGTACACTTCTTGACTTGTGGATACTCTGCCAGGAACAAGGGCTGCTGTGCTGCTGCAAGGACTTCCACTCTGCTGGACTGCTGCTCTAAAGGAACTGCTGCCCTGTTATGCCGACCTGCTTCCTGCTGCTCTCTTGTCTAGAGAAGAAGAACTGGACCTGTAACTTCATCTTGGACCCAGAACTCCAGAGTGACTCCAGGACTAGTATGCTGGCCTCCTGATCTGAGCCTCAAGAACATTAAAGGCTCCCCAACACCCAGCACCAGCCCCTGGACCCAGCTGATGTAACTTCCTGACCCACAAGTGGTGCCTCTCAGGTCCTTGGTGTGGCTCACAGGTGCTGAAATCAGGATTTTGGGCTCTTTGCAACTGCAATTGGGCGAGTTGCACCAAGAAAATGTCGCTTGCACTGCAACTCACTGCGAAGCTCCGTCAGCCTGACTGCAGCATCAAAAACATGTGGGAACTACCTCCCCGAAGCTCCAACAACGCCCCCCCCTGACAACAGCAGTCTCCTTGCGCTTTGCCTACAGCCTGCTGCAATGCTCTCCCTGCTCGTCGCTGCCCTCTGCAATGCGACAGGACTCTTGGTACAAACTTGAGAAGGTAAATCTCAGTGAGCCAAACCTGGTGACTGTATCCAACCTGTGCTCTATCTCAGTTGGCCTGAACTTTTGAGTTTGACCTGGGTCCAGGGAGCCGAGATAACTGTGGTTGGTGATTTGTGCTTTTAGGCACTATTTATCCTTAATTCTTTAAAAAATCATAATTCTTGATCTACCAAATTAGATGTTACATTTTACTCTATTTGTCTAACTTAGTGTGGGATACTTTTTGTGTGGTGTTTTCACTGTTTTACTGTTTGAAGTGTTGCACAATTACTTTACACCTTTGGGGTTTGCATTTGCCCTACTCTGACAAGGACTGAGGTTGCTGCTTGACAAGGGCTTATGCCCTAGTCAACCAGTAACACTATTTCTCACACAGTCCAACTTTGGTGGTGCCAACTCTATGTAGGGGGGCCTTACCTATGCTCTAACTCTCCATTTGGATTCCCTTTGAAACGTCGGCAAAATCAGTAGAGCTCTTACATAAAAACAACAGTTTCTTCTTTGTTGGATTTCAATGGAATTCACATTGGAAAAAGGGAGGTGTAAGGGGTTGCAAAGAGCAAGCCAGTTGTAGTAGTTGTTATTCCCAGATATTCCCAATAGCCTTCCTTGGTTGCAAGTAGGGTGGACTGCTCTGGTGTTGACCAAAATATGCGTCTGTGACGTTAAATCATGGCAACTGTATTCCATGGGCGCTGGCTGCTTATATCAACATCCACAGAACATACACTTTCATAGCATGATATATGAATTCAATTTTGGTAAAGAAGACCTTGGTTCCCTAAGATATGTGATATGCAAAACCCATACTATATTATAAAAGGGAGATAACTGTTTGCTGTGACACACCTGTTTTTCCGGTTCGTGATGCAGCTGGTGAGACGTTGATAATTCAGTGGCCCATATATTTTTCTTGGATCTGATGGACCAGATTAATAGGCTAACCTTAGCATGCCATCCCTTTATCATATCTGGGAATCTGTGTGGATGTTTCTGAGGATGTGCAGTGTATCAGGTGACACATTTGATAAACCATGATCCCGATTCTAAATCAGTCAGAGTGAATTACTGTATGGAATTTTGCTCTGTACGATTCAGAGTGAATAGATGTCCCACACCCATTTTTCAGAGCGCGAGAGAGCATGGCATGACGCTTTGGCTGCAGTAGCAATCAAGTCTAATTTCCCGAGTATTTTTATAACAGAAAACAAGTTTGCTTTCCCTCCCCAATTCCCTGCATCGCCCCTGCGCCTTATGCAAACAGGTTCTTCATTGCATTTACCACCTGAAAATGTATGCTTAAACCCCCATATAATTGGAACTTCGGTGTGGTTTTGTTACCGATAAAATTGGTTGAACACACTAATACCAGATCTTTTCACTCGCAATTACATGGTACTGCTGTGGCTTTACCGCACAGTAACAGTCCAAATGTATGCAATGTTACTATTACCCCAGTGTAGTGAAATTTCTAATCAGATTCTTAGTGGTGCACCCGGTTGAACACTTAACACAGTACACTTGATTCAATTTATTAAGCTTTCAAGTGTCCTAAAAAATATTATAGTAAGGAAACCTCCACTCATTCAGGTCAGGATGATCAATATCTTTGGTTTGCATATTGCAAACAGAACACAGAGAAATTAAGAATGTACTCAGGAAGAGGTGCTATCTGTTGCACCTACCACTTTGGAAAAAGTATCCACAGGGGGCAACATTGCGTTTTGGCCCCAGGCCTCGCACTAATTTGCTGACAGGGAAAGAAAACTGATTTTTTGAGTAAGACCAATAACGTGCCAATGAGTTTAAGGCATGTCTCCCTTGTGGGCAAATTTACGAAGTTAACTAATAAATGTTGGTTGATTTACATTACACACTTTCCAAAATGTAATTGATAAATACGAATCTATTAAGACATGCAATCATAGATTGAGGAGTTGCATGGTGTGGGGGCAGTCCATTGAAAGTCTATCAAATCGTACAAGTGAACTTTCTTCAACAAAAATATTGATTAAAACATTTTGGGATAGTGACAGATGATGATCAGTGTCATGATTTCACGAGCTAGTTTAATGGTGTCATTTGAATAGTGGTATGCACTTTAAAATTAGCAGATACACAAGGTCTGCCATTGTCATTAACTGCTGAGAGATGGCAAACATTGCGACAACGGCTGTTCCGCTTTCCTTGAGTAGCTATCGATTTTTTAGAATTAGCCAAACCTAACTGAAATGACTAAAGTCATCTTCAAAGGGCTGGATGAGAAACCAAAACGGCCTTTGCAAAAATGCTCAAACCCTGTCTTCCTATCCTTCGTCTAACTCTCTCTTTTCTTCCATCCATTCCCTCTCTCTTCTTCTGTCCTCACTCTATTTTCGGTCTCTGATCTCTCTCTCTCTCCATCCCTCTCTACTGCCTTTCCTCTCTTTCTCTTGTAGCGCTCTGTGCGTGCTACAATTCATCTCGAAAATCTGGGGAAAATGGCAGAGACTCTAGCAGCGGCCCTCTGCTTTCAGAAACTGGCGTTGAAAGACTCCAGCCCACCGAGGAAATGCCCGGTGGAATAAAAGCCAATTCGGCCCTGCATCATCATGATTTACAGGCCTATCACACTTGCTAGCTAATGACTATGCTAATGGTGCATTCATGTTTTCTTTTCAGGCAAATTATATTGTTCTTGTAGTTTGCATAACTATCCCACAATGTTCCTTAGCAATTATGCTACGTATTCCCTTCATTTTAATTTGTGGTATGCTGCTGTGCATAGGTAGGGAATACAAATTATCATATTGTTGGGATGCGCGGGGGGGGGGGGGTAGAATGTGGGGTGGGAACACGCTGGTGTTCCATGCGCGAAACAGAGGGGAGGGGGGTCCATGGAGGGTTTTGGACCGCAGTTGCTGCCGGGACCTCAACGCCGGGAGAGGGAAATAAACGAGCTTCTACCTGAAGCTGTGGGCCTGGTCCCTTCCTTTCACACTTGACCCCTGAATGTAAACTCTGCCAGCAGGAGCTAAGCATTAACGGCCACATGCATCAAAGTCTGGTTTTGCAATTCCTTATTTGCGAAAATTAGGGAATCGCAAATAAGGAATCGCAAAACGGGATGCAACAATTTATTCGCATAATTTTTGCGATTCTGTAAAAATCGCAATTTTTACTGAACCGCAAATATTATGCAAATTCTAATTTGCGATTTCGCAATTCCCATTGATGCCTATGGGCCAAAAGGCCCATAGGAATCAATGGGAAGGCACTGACATTTTGCGAATTACAATTAGCGATTCGCAAAATGTTAATGCATTCCATGGGTGCAGGGGGGTCCAAAGGACCCCCCCCCCCTGCACCCCTGAAATGTATTTTAAAGTGCATGTTTCACGGACATGTGTGTCTGTAACATGACAGTGTTTAAAATGCTAATTTGAGCATTTTAATTTTTTTTCGCAAATTACCACGAGGTTCACCCTCGTGGTAATTTGCACCCCCTAATTGCGAATTCGCAATTTTAAAAGCAATCATGCATTGCTTTTAAGGAATCGCAAATTTGCGATTCCTTAAAAGCAATCGCATTTTAGGAATACGCTAAAAATAGCGATTTTCCCAAAACTGTTTCATGCATCCCAAAAACCTATTTAGGAATCGCAAACAGCCGAATTTACCGATTCGCACCTTTTGCACTTCCCAAATAGGTTGATGCATGTAGCCGTATGCACTTCGCTTTAGAGGAAGCTCATAAGATGAGGATATGATGGTGCAAATCTTATGATATGGAGAAAATATGTTCTTTTCCCGAAAATAATTTGTGATGCAAAATAGTTTGTTGTTGAAATTGTATGTATAAAGCTCTAAAACTGCAGCTGCTTAGGTATAAAAATACATTTGCCAGGCACTTAGGAGAGCCCACCTCGGACATGGAAGGAAGAAGCAAGACTTCCTCCTGGCTTTCTAATCCCCTTGCCCACCCTTGCCATGTATAGTTGACCATTCGTCATGGTGATACCATTACACCATCTATTACAAAAAAGAAGAATAGCTGTTTCAAAATGGGTCCTGGTTCTATTGTACCTCAAATGCTTGAAAACGGACCAGTAATCCGAAATGGCCTTCCAGGTCTTCCCTGATGGTAAGGCAGGAGACCCCAGATATGCTTCGACCTTGCTGGACGTCCGCCGCAAGGTGGCCCAGCAAGCTGAGGGTCCATGTCTAGACATATACATGGGCCATTTAGGGCGACTCAATAAAGTGACACCCCAAACCAGATGAATCAACAAAAGCTATAGGTAATTACACGCCTTGTTACACTGCCTGACAAAATGCTGTCGGAATGAAAAATACCAATGACATTTGCATTCATACCGTGAGACCGAGGCCCACTTAAACATTAAATAGTTTCAATCTTCAAAGCAATTAGCAAGGGTAATATTCAGCTGTGCTTAGGGTTAAATGGCACGACGGTCACCATCAATAGTAAATTATGTATTTTACTTCAGTTATTAATATTATTAGCGCGGTTGTGCTTTTCAGAATAATGCTAGATAGTGAGGCAGAATACTAACAGACTGTATTTTTTCAACTGTAATCAGGAGGAGGATCTAATCCCCTTCCCTTACCAATGGTCTTTTATATTCCTGTTGAGAAATAGATTTGACATTTTGAAGCCTCATCTTGCTTGATCATGGCAGCTCTTAGTGCTCAGAGGAATTCGATAGCTGCAGTGTTATTTTTCATTAAAAAACCATTGCGGCAGAACCCTTGTAGAAGTTTTTTGTGTACGCGAAGTTTATTTTTGGGGGCTATCGTTACGAGTGCTGACTTGTTTTAAGGTTTGGGCAAAGTGGGCAAGTGCCCAGGGCGCCTCCAAATATTCAGATTTCTATTTTCTTTAAACATAAACTAAGATCTCATTACCATACCTAAATATGTCACTTTATCCTTAATTTTCAGTGAATCTCTGTTTTTTTTTTCTGTCATGTTCAAAGTTGAGCTTACACACAAATCCTCGGGCAACCTGTGGCCAACCTTGCCGATGTGCAAGCCTTTAGCTGTGCACAGCAGGGGATTCGGCACAAGACCTAGCTCCGACCAGGCCCAGAGCCCATACTCCTGCAGGCTTCCAACACCCCACTGAGCACCACCACCGGCTATGCGCAGCAGGGAGTTGGGCACAGGGCCTTACCTTTGGCCAGGTCCTGACCCATCCCCCACCAACGGAAGGAAGTGGCTTGTTATGTGGGAAGGATGTGGGTCCTTCTCAAGTAATAGGTCCGCAACTTTCTATTCAGGACAGGTGGCGTGGCCTGTTACACACCCCATAAATCAGTTTCCAACTAGTGTTCTTGCTAATAAAAATGAAAACTACTTTATTACACACATATAACTTAAAGCTTCATTAATTTACAACAATGTACAAATAGACAGGGAGAAATATCTTTCGGGGCACCATCTAATATTTCTTCCCCCCTAGCGAGCCCTGAAACTTAAGACCATGATAGTCCCCACATATAAAAGACACAACATAAGATGATTTAGTTATCAAAAAGCAGGCCTACTGGCTTTGTCAGGATGTGTCAATATTTTTAAGGGCAGAAATATATCATAAACAGACCAATGCAACACCTATTACAGCTGCTAGGAATAGTACTGCCTTACAATGACCTGTAAAGAGTCACTTCATATTGTGATAATGCTACACTTCAAAGGTTTTTACTAATACATAAAATATGGTCAAGAAAGCATTTAGATTGCAACAGAATAGGAGCAGACGTCTTCCCTTAACTTTCAACATGCTGTAATCACAGGCTTCATACCTACCACGTGACGTTACCCACAACCTAAACCCACTTAACAAAAAGGAAAAAGCTCTATGAGAAATTGAATTGGTGTGAACATTCTCCTTTTAACCACATAGGGACTTTGGGGCATATTTACAAGAAACTGGCGGAGTGCGGTGTTACGCCAAAATTGGTAACGCCTTGCTCCGACAGGTTCTAATCGCAGGGATGCACCGTATTCACAAGAATGCAGCGAACTCCTGTGTTACCCCTAGCGCTGGTGTTAAAAAAGAAGCCTAGCACCAGCACAGGCACATGAGTGCCATTTTGCTAGAGCGCCTGCGCTACAGGGGCAATTGTTTAAGTGCAAGAAGGAACACCTTCCTGCACATAAACAATCTTTCCAGGCGATGTGCTCTATCCATGTGGCTTTAAAAACTGGAGGGCTTTAAAAAATTTCCTGTTTTAGCTGCTTTCATGTTTTTAGTTTCCTGTTGTGTTATGTTCTACCTTGTCTCTGCGCCGGGACGCCCCTTGGCTGGGGTATCTGTGCGCATAATAAATCAATATAACATAACATAACATAACATGTGAAAAGAGCAAAATACAATGAGAAATCAAACATTTCTCCCCGTATCACTTGCTTAAGACCAGGTATTCCCCTAGTGGTATTTTCGGCACTGCCCCATACCTTGTTAATATGGGGCAGTATCAAAATGCATTGGGTGTTGTGATAGAACACTCACTGCTGCACCCATTGCACGCCCCTTTCACCCTAAGTGCTGCTTGAAATGGGGCCTTATTTACAATGCGGCATTAAGCCACGTTAAGTGGCTTAACGCCGTCTTGTAAATATGGCAAAGGAGTTAACGCCACCAGAACACCGGAGGAAGTGATGTTCTGGTGGTGTTAACTCCTTGTAAACATACGCATTGTGTGACTTAAATTTTTTTTTTAGTAGAGCCTCCTGTGGCGGCTGCCATACTCCTGGCAGTCCCACAAGTATATATGAACTCATTGGTAGGCCCCTAGCCTTTGTGAAGCACCACAAGAAGAATATAAGCACAATTTGAAATGCTCTCACAAGGTCATTCTACATAATACTCAGCAATTGGGCTGGTGAAAATACCTGTGGTGACACCCTTCTAACAGTCCACACTCACAGCAAGCGCATAACTTGAAGGCCTTGATACACACCACATATACAGGAGACATTTTTAAAGGGGTGTAGTTATGAAAAGGCTGGCCTACTGGCTTTGACCAAGTATCACAGTTCTCGTAAAAGCAGAAATATATCACAACTGATCAACGCAACACCATTATACCTACTAAGAATAGTACCACCTTACAGTGATATTTATTGGAACATTATAGACATACACTAATTCACTTTTAAATTGGTGACGATCAATAAAAGCATTCTTATGACTTTTAATAAAACATATAAAGTATCAATCACTATTAAGAAAGCAGGAAAATATAGCGTGATCATTTCCTCTGTTTTGTTTCTGCAAGCACAGCTTTAGGACCCACCAAGCAAGAGCATCTGAGCTCTGAGCATAACCCTAAGCTCCAACAAAAAATTCCTGAAGCCACGGGGAAGCTCTCCTTGGTTCACCAATGTTATCTATTGTTTTGATTTACTGAACACATATATATGCCACTAGGTAGTTGTAGTTAGGTCGGCTTTTCCATAGACACAGCGTTTTTTGTTTTGCTAATAACTTTATATTTTAGAAAAACAACGGTTCAGGGGTGGCCTGATCAGGCCACCCCTGAACCGTTGTTTTTCTAAAATACATTTTCACCCCAGGTTCGCTTTATGGGGTACCCTTGTTCTCAATATCTATTGCTAATAACTTTGGTCGCGTTTCATGAATCTTCGTGAAACTTTCCCAAAAAAGAACATTCACCTCAGCTCCTTCCAGGAACGTTTTGGGTGCTCCTTCAAGCAGGGGTCGGGAAAAAAATGGGGGTCCCAAATGTAAAATCCCCACGCAGTTTCCAAAGACTTCTTTAAGACAGGTTATAGTAAAAACTGCTGAACAGAATTATACCAACTTCTTTAGGAATCAAGATCTTGGTCTGCAGATTGTGCCTTTTGTCATTTGGTGTAAATACGTTCAGTACTTTTTGAGAAATTAAGAGCAAAAAATAATTGTGTAATTTTTGGTAATTGGGCTCACAAGAGTCTTGCAAGCATCCTGTGAGAGCGTAAAATCAAAAATTGAGCCATGTAAATGGCCGAAATGCCCGTTTTGCCTGTGAGTCCCGCAAGCACTCTGATTGACGGCTATTGGAATTTTAGAAAGGAAATGGCCACCTTTACTTTATACTGTGAAAAGTTGAAGGTGTTGTGGGAAAAAAAAACTATATGAGGGGGTAGCCGAAAGGTATGGTATCCCCTAGATTTTGAGAGGAGGTGCCTAATGGATAACTATTGTGAAGAAAAAAAATGTTTATTGTTTTTAACAACTTTTTACAATCTTGGTGGACTCTTGCGGGATTGGGAATAGTAAAAAGGAGTAGATGAGTTCTCAATACACTCTACTAGTAGGAATGCATATTGTATTCCGTGTTTTTGAGAGGAAGCATGTAAGAGATAAGTACTGTGATGAGTAGAATGTTATTTGTTATCTAAAGAAATGTTGCGCTCTCGCAAGACTATTGCAGTATTGTAAATAAGAAATAAATAAACAAGTAGGGGATTAGAGAAAATCTTTCTCAAGAAAGAGGTTTCAGTGCAGAAGCATGTGTTTTGTATAGGCTAATACACATACCCTTTGATACAGAGCCATTATTAATGAAATATAGGTTAAATGTTTGGGTTCATGAGCTTCTTACGAGATTCAACCAAACACAGGGGTGAGGGCAAGCGTTTGGGTGCTACCACTCTCGTGAGACCTTTGGGGGTTCCATATACCAGGATGCTTGTTTCTGGTCCAGGGAAGACCTGGCTTGGCAGTTCGGGCTGGACTGTTCCCATGAGGCACAGGGTCAAGACTGATTTGCATATAGTTGGCTATGAACTGAGTGGCAAAGTGAGCTAAAGAACGATGATGGCTTCAACCCAGATCTGTGACTAGGGCTGAGTGTCTGAAAAGTTTCAGCGCTCGCCCATCATCTGTTAATGTTAATGTTATGTTGCATTTATAAACGCCAATCACCAGAGGTCTCTAGGCGCTGCATCATAGATCCTACAGTCCGAGGTTCTTTTGTGCCAATGAGCTCAGCATAGATCAGTGTAGGCCTGGTGAAATGCCACTGTGAACAGCATTGTCTTGAGTCTCCTCCAAAACGGAGCAATCCAGCTACCTTGCGCATACCATCCAGTAGCTTATCCCAAATCTGGGGGATGGATACAGAGAAGGCCAGGCCTCCATATGTAGCCCTGTTGTAGCAAGGCCGACAAGGAGGCAAGCCTGTGATGAGCGAAGGTGGCGGCCCGGTTCGGAGGGCTTCAAGCGGTCTTTGATATATTTGGGTGCTTCACCAAACAAGGGCTTATGTGCAATGCACAAGCCCTTGAAGATTACCCTTTGTTTGATAGGTAACCAGTGCAGTTGACACAAAAAGGGGGTAGCATGCGCTCTACAATTTAGTTTATATATCAGCCTTGCTGCGTCATTCATGACCACTTGCAGTTTCCTCAGGAGTATACCAGGAATGCCAATATAGACTGCATTGCTATAATCTAGGCGAGATAGGATTAATGCAGTCACCACCTCCTGCATGGTAGCGGGTGACAACAAGATCGATAGTTTCCGAAGTTGACTCATCAATCCAATGCAACTTCCCACAATAGCAGACACCTGGATCTTTAAAGTCAGTCCGGTGTCCAGCCTAAAACCTAAAGTCTTCACTGCTACCGCCTCCCAGCTGCTGCCCCTCCCACGCTCCGCCCCCTCCACCATCCATTTATGGCCAATGCTCCCACGCGCAGCGTCCACGCGCTTCGGACACGCCGAAGGTGCGCCAAAGGTAAGCCCGTCTACGCCCGTCCGCGCCTGGACCGCGCCCAGCGCCAGACCCCCTGCCCCTCGCGCTGCCCAGCCCCCCCGCTTTACCTATGATGCCGCCACCCTCCTAGCCCTTAACCCCGGCCGCTCCCCCAACTGCGTCCAAGCCGCTCCTGGACGCACCCATGGACCGTTCTCCTGCCTCTCCTGCAAATTCAGCGGCACCGACAACATCTCCGCTGCGACCACAACACAGATTACCGACCCCAACCACCTAGAATGCATCCTTCTCAACACCCGCTCGGTCCACAGGCACGCCATTGACCTTTGGAACCTACTAGACACCATCTCTCCTGACGTCGCCTTCCTAACGGAAACATGGATGAACGCTTCCTCCGTCCCTGACATCGCCATCGCTATCCCTGAAGACTATAAGATCACTCGCAAGGACCGCACCGACCATACAGGAGGAGGAATCGCTATCGTCCATAAGAAATCCATCCGCATCACCACCAGCTCCGACGCCAACCTCGCTAACTCCGAACACCTTCACTTCCAGATCCACATCGACCCCACGACCACACTCAGAGGCACCCTCCTCTACAGACCACCAGGACCACGCGCAAAATTCAGTGAAGACATCACGGACTTCATCACCCCACACGCGCTCCCCTCCAAAGACTACATCCTTCTGGGAGACCTCAACTTCCACCTTGAAAAGAGCAACGACCGCAACACCGCCACCCTCGTGGACAACCTCTCCAACCTCGGACTTAAACAACTGGTCACTTCCCCCACACACATCGCAGGTCACACTCTCGACCCCATCTTCACCTCCAGCAACCATGTCTCCTTCAGCCACACTACAGATCTCCTCTGGACTGACCACAGCTGCGTTCACTTCACCTACAACAAGCCGAAACCCATCATCCACCTCCAACCAACTCTACAAAGAAACTGGAACAAAATCACCACAGAGCAGATCTCCACATCACTCCTTCAAACCTCCCCAGCCCTCTCTTCTAATGCCAACGAAGCCGCCTCCAACCTCACCCTTTGGTTATCCAACACCGCCGACACATTAGCACCACTGAAAAAACGTCAACACAAACTTGGCATCAAGAAGGCTTCATGGTTCAACGAAGACCTCAAGAAATCCAAGAAACTGTGCCGCTCCCTTGAAAAGGCCTGGAAAAAAGACCTATCCACCAGCAACAAGGACGCCTTCAAAAGCGCCATCCGCACTCACCACCAACTGATCCGAAAAGCCAAGAAAACAGCATTCAAAGATCGACTTGACAACAACGCCCACAACAGCAAGGAACTTTTCAACATCGTCAAGGAATTTTCCAACCCCTCGGCCAACTCCAACGACATCACCCCCTCTCAAACCCTCTGCGATTCCCTAGCCTCTTTTTTCCACAACAAGATTGCTGACATCCACAACAGCTTTGACAACCAACCCGGAAGCCAACCCACCCCAC